>NC_050446.1:90874159-92347985 GCF_903995425.1 Onychomys torridus | reverse complement strand
TGACTATTTACCCAATGTAATCAATACTAAAATGTAGCTTCATTTCCCCCAATCTACATGCTTAAATTTCAAGATTCTCATTATGATGGAGATAGTTGATTATTTCATTTGTCAAGTAATAAAGGCAGTGTGAGAGGTCTTTTCTCCTTGTAGGGAGTTGGGGTGGTAGAATGGAGTCTTGTTGGGGGGTCTTAGTCCCTTGTTCTATTGCTGTGAACAGACACCACAACCAAGGCGACTCATAAAAGAAATCGTTTAATTGGGGCTCACTTATATTTTCAGAGGTTTAGTCCACTATCATCACGGCAGGAAGAATGGCAATATGTTGGCAGGTTCTAGAACAGTCAGAGAGCTGTATCCTGATCAGTAAGCAGAAAAAAAGAGAGATTCTGGGCCTGGCATGAGCTCTGGAAACCTCAAAGTCCACCCCCCTACCCCCACCACCCACCACCACCCCCACTACCCACCCCCCCACCCCTACCCCCCTACCCACCTCACCCCACCCCCGACATCCTTTCTCCAACAAAGCCACACCTCCTAGTCCTTCAAATTCTTTCAAAAAGTGCCACTCCCTGGTGACTAAGCATTCAAATATATGAGCCTATGGGCCACTCATGTTCAAATGTGCTGTTGTGCACTGATTTAATAAAACACTGATTGGCCAGTAGCCAGGCAGGAAGTATAGGTGGGGTGAGCAGACTAAAGGAATGTTGGGAAGAAGAAGAGCAGAGTCAGGAGTCACGAGCTAGACACAGAGGAAGCAAGATGTGAAGGCACCAAGCCATATAGATAAACATAGATAAGAATTATGTCTTAATTTAAGTGTATAAGAGCTAGTCAGTAATAAGCCTGAGCAAATGGCCAAGCAGTTATAATTAATATTAAGCCTCTGTGTGATTATTTTATAAAAGGCTGCGGCACCAGCAAGTGAGAGAGATTTGTCCTGACCACGGGCCAGGCAGGACACAGGAAAACTTTCAGCTACACACTAGGATTGCCCAGGCTTGCTCCAAACTTCTGGACTATAGACAGGACTAGAGACATGTGCTACCATGCCAGGCAAGATTAAACCTTTAATTAATTATCATACTAGATAAAATATGGAACAGAGGATCTATTAATTATAGTAAAAATGGCCAGGTATCTCTTCTGGACAGATTGTACCATCCAAAAAGTCATGTAGAAAGTATAATAGCATTAAGTTTCAAACCCTGGAAAAATAGCTAAGGAGCCTATTTACCATATTAAAACAGATCTGGCCTCCAAATTCTCCCAGCATCCCTCAGTCTCTACCTGTTACCCCGCCCTCTCCAGCCCAGGGGCTGGGCCACCCTTCCCCCAGAGGCTCTTCCCTATATAATCCAGACATTTTGGTTACCTGCCCTTTTGTACCTTTGGCCTGGCTGCTGCACCTCCTTCCCTTCTCTCCCCTCTCCCTTCTCCCTCTCCTCTCCCCACATGGCCCAGCTCATCCGGTCGCGTCCACTCTGGACTCTCCCAGAAGTCTCTGCCACTGTCTACGCTCTCCTTTTTATCTACAACAAACTTCTCCTCCACCATACCTAGGAGCAGTCGTGTCCTTTTCTTTTTATTTCTTTTTTTTTTTTTTTTTCATTCATACAGCTGCTCTTTTCTCTGTGGTGTTTTACAAGATAATGAGTTTAAACGAAAAACAGCTAATTTCCTCTTTTTTCCCCCTGGATTCTTGTATTTCACAAAAAAAGAAATTATGTTCACAATGTAGAAAACAAAGACCTTTGAAGAACCTCACATACTTATTAACTCTAGTAAACTTAAGAATTAAATAAAATTCTGGAGCTGATTAATGATAAACAGGATAAAACAGCAGAGCAAGAGAATACACTAACTGATCTGCATGCTGTTCATCCAGGCCCTCTCAAAGTAAAAATGGAAAATCTAATAAAAATGACAACATTTTAAGCCTCCAGTCTCTAGGACAGGTCATGGATGTAGCAGGACACAGACAAGAGCTGGAAAGACTACGTGACCAAGAAGTTGCAATATACAAGAATTAGTTTTAGTATAATAAAAAAAAAAAAAAAGACAAGTTTCCAAGGAAAGTGATTACTATAATGGTTTCTGTTTATTTGCATGGATAATTGTTAACTACTTTTCAGTCCATTGGCTGTGGCATCTATTACAGAAACTTCTGGGACGGAACCAGTAAGTATACTAAACTACTAATTGTTTTAGTTTGCTCAAAGTAAATACAAACAGTCATGGGAAATATTTATAAAATAAATGCTTGCAGAATAAAACACAGTGACACGATGTCTAATTAAATCCCACGTTCAAAGTGAATGGCACACAGATTTCCAACTTTTTCAACTGTGTGCCCGCCCCAGTTACAGATGCTGTGTAAGGAGCTTGGTTCCAGCTTCTTCATTGTAGACATGGACTATCTTTTCACCAAATTAAGTGACATTCCACTTGCCTACTTCATGTCTAGAGGACTTTTACAGGTAAAGAAAATTAATTTTTTTTGTTATTAATAGGCATTTTGTCATCTTCCATAGTTCCCATGAAAAAAAGTGAGGTTGAGTTTGAAGTGAATGTACAAAGTAGTTTGGACCCTGCCTCAACTCAGTTGAAGAATCTCTTATTGATTTCACTCAGCCATTGACTTAATTTCTATTCCCCATTTTATAATGTGGAATGAGAGAAGATCATATGGGTTGGGGTTTAGCTCAGTGGTAGAGTGCTTGCCTAGTAAGCACAAGGCCCTGGGTTCGGTCCTCAGCTCCGGAAAAAAAAAAAAAGGCAGGAGAGAGATCATACATAAAAATATTCTTCCCATTGGCCAGTGAGATAGCCCAGTGAGTGGAAATGCCTGCTGTCAAGTGTATGGACCCGAGTTCCACACCTGGGACCCACATGGTGGAAGGTGAGAAGGAACCTCTGCCTGTTGTCCACGTGTGTGCTGTGACATTTGCATGCACACATGCTTGGATCATGATGCGCTGAGTGGGAGAGGAGGGGTGATGATGAAGGCAGAGGCTGAGAGAAGACTTTCAGGAAGCACTCCAGTAATCCAGTTGCACATCTATTATAAATGAGCACTCTTCCATGTGTTAGAGAACAAGTATGAAGGAGACAGCCCTGCTCCATGGAGCTCATATTCCAGAGGAGAAGCAGCAGCTACTTCCAAATGGGCAGTATTGCACTCCAAGAGGAGGTGATCTTTCCCCACACCCTGTAGGTTCATTCCTTGGGGAAGTCTGAGAACAGCCCCAAAATAACTGTCCGAGGAGGAATGTCCACTTAGAAATACTGAGGAATTCGAGGCAGCATGGGGTACCATTCATGAATCTCAAATAAACTTAACTTCATTAGGTGAGTTTTCTCCACTAGCATTCAGCTAGTTTGCTACGAGTTTCTTGTTTTTAATAAAATTTTATAGGGCTGAAAGTTTTGATTGGTTACAACAAATAACTTTGGTAAGTGAATGGATTGCTGACCTATTTTTAGAGATCTGATTGAACTTGAATGCCGGTTTAAAAATTCTTGAAAGTGTGCCCATTTATCAGCCAAAATTAAATCCAGTTTCTTCCAATTATTTAAAGCATAGACTTTTGGCATGTTGATGTTAAACACATACCTCACCCTCATTTTAAATTGACATACGGATACATTAGCTAGCTTTTTAAAATGGACTAAATTGTACCAGCTGAAATGGTTATTGCTGAACTTTTAGAATTTTGAAGACTGTTGTAATTTTGGTAACATGGAAAAGCCTGGTTTTGGCCAGTGCTGTTTAATGTGAAGACCTCCCATATCTGCCTGTTGTTTTGGGAGCTGTTCTGCTGCTGTGCTCTTTGGGTTTCTTTTACCATCCCTCTGATGCTTCAGACAGCTTTTAGTCACCATTAGAAATGGGTCCACGGCTGGTGACAGACTAATAGACAACGCTGTGGAACAAGGCTCTGTTACTTCCCACTGTGTAGTATCTGTAGCCATGGGCTTCCTTTCTCACAGGGAGGCAGAGGTCAGGTCATCAGACCCCCGGGTAAGGCCTTAAGAAAGACTTTAAAAGCCCAGGTTGTGGACTGACTTTTCTGTCTCTCCAGACGGTTTCCAAATAACCACACAGAGACTTATTATTAATTATAATGCTCAGCTGGTAGCTTGTTTTTAGCTAGCTCTTATAACTTAAATGAACCTATTTCTCTTCATCTGTGCACTGCCTCAAGGCTTGTTTACCTCATCTATGTACTTTCCATCTTGTTTGCTCTGTGTCTCATCCTGTCTCCTTTCACTCTGCTCTTCTTCCCAGCATTCTCTCTGCCCCCAAAATCCTGCCTCGCCAATGAGAGCAACACATCTTCACAGTGTACAGATGGATTATTTCACAGCACTAGGTATCTATCTCTTGGAGACTTTTGGCCAGCATCTTAAAGAACTTTAAAAGTCCATTAATACAAGTATTCATTGTATTCTTTCCAGTGTCATAATGGCTTTTTCTCAGCCTCACTCTATAGTATTGGATAGGAAGATAATCCTACCTGTCTCCCAAGGCATAAGGAGGTTGATAAACTGCCCAGTACTGTTGGATAGATGTGGCAGGCTAGAGTGACCATACTGACCACTAACATGCTTGCCTGGATCTTCTTCATGAGCAACATTGCTTGACATTGGAGTGTATGGCTCAGAATCTAAATTCAGAATGTCCGTTACTTGCCTTTCTTACTAAAACCTTCCCTCATCTTTTTTTTTTTGGGGGTGGGAGGGGTAGATACCAGAATCCTCATAACAATACATCTTCTCAAGAATCCCCTTAGGCATTCAGTTTTCAGCCTTTCTGAATTTTATATTGGAACTGAACTTTAAAGCATTTTGCTTATTATATACTATCCTTTTAATTTGAGGGGTTTGATTAGCTTTGTTCTAGGCATGCACTACCTAGAGTCTGCCTAACCACCGTAATATCATTAATATTTAAAAATAATTTAAATGACCTAAAACAGTTTTGCTTGAGTAATGCCCTTCACTCACTGCTCCTCACAGCTCTTTCACCTCCCCGACTCCAGCCGGAAAGAGAAGCCAGAAGCGAATATTAAATAGGACATCATTTTATGCTATACACTGGATACTCAGCTGCTTCTGGTTAGTCAGTGGCTCATTTATCTGCATTATAATATCCTCCGGGGGTGATGTAGTAAGTTTGAAAAGACACCCTAGCCTGTCTAAGAGTATACCTTTGCAGCACTTAGCCTGTATCAGGTGTTACTGGAATGCAGGAGAGCAGGCCCGGAGTGGATGATTGACTAATAGCCCTACATTCTCCGCTGATGGGAGAGCCAGGACATCTGAGTAGACTAAAGCATACTTCCCAGCTGGGCTGAGCTCTATTAGCTGTGGCCTGAAAATGTGTGTCTGTGTTGGAAAGCGGTATCTTCTGGAGTGTGACTGTGGGAAGACTGGCCTGTTCAGGTTAATTGGTTTGGACATCTGTAACCAAACCCACAGTGCTCTGACTAGATTGTCACACTTTCAGCAGTTTGAGAAAAATGAATTTTCACTAACATTGTTGAAAGAAAGAAAGAAAGAAAGAAAGAAAGAAAGAAAGAAAGAAAGAAAGAAAGAAAGAAAGAAAGAAAGAAAAACTCTGTCCTGGATGTTTAGGTGAACCAACCACATCCTTTTGAAATTATATTTTAATTTCACCTCAGATTTTTTTTCTCAACATGATCATGTTATTAAGTACGTGCATGAAAAATGATCCAAATAATACATGTACAAAGAATTGGATTGACTTACGTTAGCTTTACATTAGCTAATCTAGGCTTAGGCAAGTTAGTCTCAGCAGCTGCTCTAGTTCCCCAGGCTAGAGGGGAAGTAGAGGCTACCCTGCTGTGTTGAAGGAGCTTGTTAAGATAATGGGAGAAGGGGGACATTTAACCCATAATTTGAAGTCACTATTTGGTATACCAATATCTAGTAACTTTTCAATAGAGATGCCAAGAAGTTGTTTTTTTTTTTTTTTTTTTTTTTTTTTTTTTTTGTGCGTGTGTGTGTGTGTGTATGTGTGTGTGTGTGTGTGTGTGTGTGTATTTATGCATTGTGTGCACATGCATGTGCATGTCATGACACAAGGTCAGATTATAATATAATCTGTGTTTTTGTTCATTTGGTGCCGCCACAGAAGAATTTCTGAGAGTGGGTAATTTATAAAGGGCAGAGATTTGTTAGTTAGAGTCTAGAAACTGTGGAATCCAAGGACAAGAGCAAGGGCTCTCCGGCTGGCAGAGGTGTTCTTCCCATGTCCTATGACAGAGGCAGAGGGAGGGAAGAGAGACTAGGAAGAAAGGGAGGAACAGAAAGAGGACAGACATTACGGGAGATGGGGATTTTTAAAGTCAGGAGCCTGCTTCAAAAACAATGGCATTACTCTGTGACAAAGACAGAGGCCTCTCATGAACTGATTACCACGTAAAGTGCTCCTCTTCATGTGTTTGCAGTTGGTTCCCAGCACATACCCTTTGCGGGGCACATTCAAACCGTGGATGGCGTGGGTCTTTGTTTCAGGAACATCTTCAGAGGATAACTAGCTCTGTAGGAAGGAGGTTGGGAGGTCTGGAGAGGAGCCAGAAGGACGAGGACAGAACTTAGAATGAGGCTGTCCAGGTTTGCAGATCTGCTTGGCTTCACTGGAGCCATAACTATAGTGAACAAGGCGCGCATTCAAGTAACATTGCAATCCTAATTGTATGGTGCTGCATCACCAGCGACTTCCGTGGTATTCCCAAGAACGACAGCACTGTAACCTCTTCCTTCCTTACGTCTCTGTGTGAATTCTGACCACAAGCTCCCGGCCCTAGGCAGGTCTACTTGGTGCTGATGACATCTTTTTAGGGTTTAAGTCTATTCGTGTGTGGAGATGTTCTCACATGGCTTTCAGAGCCATCTGACATATGCACAGCTACTCCGTCAGCCCCATCTGCTCTCCAGTTCCCATTCCATTTGGGCAGTTCCACTTCAGGCCCACCCTCCTCAACTCAGGAGTCCTTCTCCGGTGCCTTGAGTGGTTTTCTCTCTTCCTACTCCCAGATTCTCTATACCCAGTTCTAGCTCACCTTTACAGCCTGGCCAAGACCCTTCTCCATTCGAACTTTCCAGAAAGGAAGGCAGAGGTGTAGGACAGCAGACATTCAAAATAGCTGTAAACAGCCGCTGTGGGAAAATACCTACAACAGAAAATGTGCTGTTTTAACTTCTTTTGTGTGTGCAGCTCACTGGTATTAAGCTGACTCCGATTCTGGTGCCACCAGCACCACGGTTCATCCACAGTATGTTTCCTCTTCCAAATGGACCCGTATGCATTGAACACCAGCTCCCCGTTCTCCTCCATGCGACAGCCACCACTCTGCTTTCCGTCCCTGTGAAGCTGACCATCCCAAGCAGCTCGTGAAGTTCACACAGCTTATTGGATTCCGTTTGCTCAGTTCACTTACTACACGTCCTCCAGTTTCATTTGTGTTGCTGAAGGCTCAGAGTTACTCATTTCAAGGCTGAATTATGCCTCAAGTTGTGTGTCTACTATATTGTGTTTAGCATTCATCATCCGGCAGTGGGTGCTTGGGTTGCTTCCACATTTCAGCTGTTGGAAATCACGCTGCTATTAACATGGGTGTCTACATTTTCTGTTTGAGTCTCTGCTTTCAGTTCTTTTGGGCATATTCCCAGAAATGGAATTGCTGAATCCTATGGTAACTCTGTGTGTGAGCATTTCAAGAATCGCCGTGCTGTTTTTCACAGCAGCTGCACCATTTTGCATTCCTACCAGCAGCTGGACAAGGATCCTGATTTCTCCACAATAGCATTCTTTGTTTTCTATCCCCCCCCCCCAGTCCTCACATCCCCAGGATTAATGAGTGAGATTGAGCATTGTTTCAAGTGCTTGTTACCATTTGTATAATCTTCTTTAGGGAATGCCTGTTCATATCCCCAGCCCAGTTTTAAAATGTTTTTTTTTTTTCAAATTTTTCTGTGATTGAGTTGCCTGCGCCCCCCCCCCCCCTTGTCTCTATGCATGTGGTTTCTGCCTGTCTTGTAACACTTGCCAAAGTCTGGCTCGTATTGGCATTGGTTGCATGTGCCCTTGCCTTCTTGGCAAGGTTAGAGCCTAAAAGACAGCCATGGTTACTTACCTCATTTTCTGGTATGTCTTATGAGGAATTTGAAGTATTTTACATGTGCGATTTAGTTTGAGTGAGAATGATAAAACTAGGAAAGTGGAAATTTTGACACGTTAAAAAGCACAGTACCTGTGCCATATACCTTTACCATACTCCTATAGCATATACCTTTACCATACTCCTATAGCATATACCTTTACCATACTCCTATAGCATATACCTTTACCATACTCCTATAGCATATACCTTTACCATACTCCTATAGCATATACCTTTACCATACTCCTATAGCATATACCTTTACCATACTCCTATAGCATATACCTTTACCATACTCCTATAGCATATACCTTTACCATACTCCTATAGCATATACCTTTACCATACTCCTATAGCATATACCTTTACCATACTCCTATAGCATATACCTTTACCATACTCCTATAGCATATACCTTTACCATACTCCTATAGCATATACCTTTACCATACTCCTATAGCATATACCTTTACCATACTCCTATAGCATATACCTTTACCATACTCCTATAGCATATACCTTTACCATACTCCTATAGCATATACCTTTACCATACACTATATGAGGAGTGATGAGTAGTCTGCAAATTCTAATATTCTACTAGAGGCCAGAAGCTTCTGGAAGGCAGAAGCTATGCTACTGGTTGTGCAGTAGCTGAGATGCTCATTTCAGGTCTGATTACAGAGAATGGAATATCCAGACCTCCATTCCATTTCCAGGCTACATTATCCAGATTATCCAAATTACTACAAATCGCGGAGAGTGGCAAGTTTGAGTAGCTGACCTCTAACGCTACATTTCCGCACAATATATGTTGGTGCTCATGCTGACTAGTATTATGTCAACTTGACACAAGCTAGGGTTATTTGGGAAGAGGTGACCTCTACTGAGAAAATGTCTCCTGGACAATCCTGGGGGGCGTTTTCTTGATTGATGTGGGAGGTGCCACCCCTTGGGTAGTGGTCCTGGTTGCTATAAGAAAGCACACTGAGCAAGCCTGGAAGGAACCAGTCCATAAGCAGCGTTCCTCCTGGCTTCTGCTTCAATTCTCCCCTCTAGGTTCATGCCTTGGGTCCCTGTCCCGACTTCCCTGCATGATACACTACAAGCTGTATGATGAAATAAACCGTTTCCCTTCCAAGTACATTTTGGCCATGGTGTTTTATCACAGCAGTAGAAACCCTGACTAATGCATTGTTTAATAATAAGATTTATTTTGGCTAATGAGTTAGTTATGTTTGACCCAGTCTAAAAGAGGACTGTGTTTGCTTAAGGAACTTCATCTACTTAATAGTTATTAAATGGTATTTCAAAGGAAGTGGTGTTGGATTGAGTTTTTGAGCAGTTTTGTTGATAATCTTTCTTTTCCTTTAGTTTCTGAAGTTATTTAAATTAAATCCTGTAGAATGGAAGCCTGCTTAGATTTTTTTTTATAAAAGAAAAATATTAGATAAGTAAAATCTTTTGATCATCCACTCCGCATGTAGAAAATCCACAACACGTATTCATTTCTGCACTCCTTTATCCTGGGGTAAGCAGGATTTGCTTTTATAAATACAGATGAAAGTTGAAAATATGTAACTGACAAAGTCCTAACCCCAAATGTAGCAGATGTTTAGAATTAACTTTTAATCAAAGCATCACCACATGTGATTGCAGCCTGCATTGGAAAGTACTCATTGAAGTTAATGAGTTATTCTTTATTCTTGAATAGCACTGAATTTTAAGATTGGTGTGTACATGTGTGTATGTGAGTGAGAGTATGTGAATGTAATGTGTGTGTGAGAGAGAGAGAATGTGTGTAAGTGCATGTGTGTGTATAGTGTATGTGCGCTTGAGGGGACATACGGGTGCATGTGGAGACCAGAGATCAATATTAGGTGACGTCTTCCATCACTTTATGTTTTGAGGTGGGGTTTTTCACTGAACCTGGAGCCTACTGTTTCAGCTCTGTTGTCTGGCCAGTGAGCTCCTGTGAGCCGCCTGTCTCTATTCACTTAATGTTGTGGTTTCAGACTTACTACCATTGCAAGCTCTTTACACGGGTCCTGGGGGTCCAAACTCAGGTCTTCATGGTCGTACAGCAAGTGCTTTACCTCCTGAATTGTCTCCCCAGCTCTAGTAAGACTTCTAGTAATTTAAATCCAAATGACAAGAAACCCAAATGAATAGTTGTTTTACTTGAAGAAGGAAAATATTAAGAAAATGAGTTAGAGTCAGCATAAAGATTTTTAAAAAATCATTATTATTTGAAGACTTCATACAATGCATTTTTCTCTTATTTACCTTCTCACCATTCTTCCCAGGTTTAACCCCCTTCCTGCCACACCCAACTTTGTGTCTTTTTTTTTTTTTTTAAATCTATAAAGGCCAATTTGTGCTGCCCATATATTCTTGGAAATGTAGCCTTCCTTTGGAGCAAGATTAGTTTACTGGGGATTACATTCTTAAAGAAAACTGACCTTTCCTCCCCAGGCAGTTACCAATTGTCAATTGCTCCTTGGTTAGGGGTGGGACTTTCTGCCTACCTCCTCTCTCCATACAGGATTTGGTCTGGCTTGAGCTTGCACGGGGCTTGTGCATGCTTTCACAATCAATGTAAGTTCATGTGTACAGCTGTCCTCCTGTATCTGGAGGACACTGCTCTTTGTATTCATCCATCTCCTTTGGCTCTTCCAGTCTTTTTCCTCATCTTCTGCAATGGTCCCTGAGCCTTGGGAGGAGGGGATGGAGTAGACTTCTTAAAAAAACTTCTGAAGTTGTGTCTTAAGTCATTGTTCTATTGCTGTGACCAAGGCAATTCTTATAAAGGAAAACATTTAATTGAGGACTAGCTTGTAGTTTCAGGGGCTTAGTCCATTATCATCATGGTGAGGAGCACAATGGTATGCAGGCAGACATAGTGCTGGAGAAGTATATCCTGAGAGTTCTATATCCTGATCCACAGGCAGTATGGGGGGAGAGAGAGAGAGAGAGGGAGGGAGGGGGAGAGAGAGAGAGAGAGAGAGAGAGAGAGAGAGAGAGAGAGAGAGAGAAGAGAGAAGAGAGAAGAGAGAGAGAGACAGGGCCTGGCATGGGCCTTTGAAACCTCAAAGTCCACACACAGTGACATACTTCCTCCAATAAGGCCATACCTCCTAATCCTCTTAATTCTTTCAAAGATTTCCTCTTGAAGGTCACTAAACATTCAAATATATGCACCTATGGAGGCATTCTTATTCAAACCACCACATTCTATTTCCAGGCCTCCTTAGGCATGTAGCCATATCATAATGCAAAATGCATTTGGTCAAACTTCAAAAGTCCCCACCCATAGTCTGTTAGTCTCAACACTACTTAAAAGTCTAAAGTCCAAAGACTCTTCTGAGACTTAAGGCAATCTCTCAATTATAAACCTCTGTGAAATCAAAACAAAAAAGCAGATCACATACTTCCAACATATAAATAACTATTCCAAAATGGAGGGAAAGGTGGCATAGTGAGGAAATACTGGACTAAAACAAGACCAAAATCAGCAGGACAAACTCCAATTTCTGCATCTCCATGTCTGATGTCAAAGCACTCTTCAAATCTTCAACTCCTTTCAGCTTTGTTGACTACAACACACTTCTCTGTCTTGAGATAGTTTCACATCTGGTCTGTAGTGCTTCTTGGCAGGTATCCTGTTATTCTGACATCTCCAACATCTTAGCTTTCCAACACAATCCAGGCTTCACCTTCATAGCTTTACACAATGGCTTCTCTTGGCCTCCATATTGGGAAACCTGGGCACATGCCTGGTACCAGCAGCTTTCCTTAGCCAAGGAGGGGGATTCCACAACCTCTTTCTTGTATTTGACTTTAAATCCATAACCACATGGCTGAAGCCACTAAGTTCTGTTGCTTGATGGGATTGGAACTTGGCACCTTCCTTCAATTACATTTGCATCAATTTTCTGTTGTTGATAGTTTCCTTCATTGCTTATGCTTTTCTTAAATTCCTTTTCGCGAGTAGGAAGCTTAGCTGGGTGGGGTCTTGCCCTGAGGTCACCACTCTCCTTTATTCCATTTAACATCAGATTTTTCTTTAAACTTTTTATCTCCTTGAGCACAGGACTTGGCTTCAATAAAATATTTCCTGGTGCTCCTTTTCTCCTCAATCTGTATATTTTGTATTTCTCCTTGTCTAGCTTTTTACTGAGATCTACATTTTGCTTCTTAGATCTGCATGAGAGTGACCACTAATAACCACACAACACAGTCAATACTAGGTTGTCTTGAAATCTCATCTGCCAAAGTGATTAATCTAAAACTCTTCAATTTAGCCCTAGGCAGACTTTAGGACAAGGGCAAAAAGCAGCCACTTTCTTTGCCAAAACATCACAAGAGTGCTCTCTAGGCCACTTGTGCTCTCTAGGCCACTTATTCGTATTCTTCCCCTCTGAGGTTTCCAGAGCTGGATCCCCACAGTTCAGCTATTATCCCTCAGCACTGTCTTCTGTATCCCTACCCCCATTAAGCATTGATAGGTGGGAATATATCCCTTTAGATCTGGGTGTCTCTCCTCACTGCCTGGAGGAAGACACTGAGGCTCAGGGAGGTGGTCTACTTGAAGTCCTTTTGAGAAGTAGTGCCGTTCTCTCTGTGTGATTTCACCCAGCTTCAGTCATCAACTGACAGTTCAACTTCCTAAGGTTAAAAAAAAGGTAAATTAAGCATTTTAGAACACTTTCATCAAAGATTGAGACAAGTACATATTGCTTTAGTCTTTGCTTTTCAGTTATAGGGGTGTTAGGATATAAATCTTTGGATATTTAAAGGAGACTAAGGAACAAAGCATTAAAAGAAAGGAGACTAGAATGTATGCAAAGAAAAAAAAGAATACAATAATAACACCTAATAATATCCAACAGTATGTAATTAAGTGATAAAACATGTAGCACCAGCTTTAAATAATTAAAAACATTTTCCAAAAGGATTTCCTTGGGATATCAGTTACTATGCTATGGAATTTTCATGCTCAAATGTCACATTGACACAGCCTAGAGTCATCTGAGAAGATATCCTCAATAGAGGAATTTTCTAGATCAGATTGGCTCCTGGGCATGTCTGTGGGAGATTGTCTTGTGTAGCACAAATTGTTGGAAGGTCTTATTAATAAAAACAAATCTGATGGAGTGCATGTTTGAAGATCAGAGAAGCAGAACAAGCCACAGCCACCTCACCTTGCCAGTTCCTCAGCTGATCCTGTTTCCTCAGACTGGAAGCCTCTGAATCCTCATCCAAATGGATCTCAGCTGAACTGCTTCTTGAAAGCCTGAAAGCTTAACCAGGTTAGTTCCTGGTTTTCACGATTTATATACCTTCCTGCTTTCTGCCATCACTTCCTGGGATTAAAGGCGTGAGTCACCATGCCTGGCTGTTTCCAATGTGGCCTTGAACTCATGAGACCCAGACGGATCTCTGCCTCTGGAATACTAGGATTAAAGGTGTGTGTGCCACCATTTTCTGGCCTCTATATCTAGTGTCTGTTCTGTTCTCTGACCCCAGATAAGTTTATTAGGGTGTACAATATTTTGGGGAACACAATATCACCACAGTCTTGATTATTTATTGATGCAGGAGGGCCCAGCCCACTGTAGGTGGTACAATTCCTAGGCAGGTGTGAGCTAGTTAGTGAGCCGCATCCTCCATGGTTCCTGCTGTATTTCTTTGGCTATGAAGTGAATCCCTTGGTTGGAGGTAAAGCTGTATTGAAATAACAGGCAGGCCTGCCTTAACTTCTCCCAATGACAGACTATAACTGACATTATTAGTTGAAATAAGCCATTCTTTTCTCTAAATTGCTTTTGGTTAGATTGTTTTACCACAGAAACAGAAAATAAACTGGAGCACACAATAAGTTTGTGGAACGCTGATTCTTAACAGTTAATGTGAGGTTATTGAAGACTCTTTGAGTTCATAAACACACTTGACTTAGTTTAAACCAGTTTCTAGATTTACTTGAAACCCTAACTCTGCTAGAACAGGACTATAAGAAGCCAGAACAAAGAATACTGGTTAGGGGTCCCGAGGATAAGAAAGCTGAGTGGCAGCCCAGCATGGCTGAGACAGTTCTGCTGAGCCCGGCACCTAGGAACGAGGATGGGCAAAAGTGTGGAACTGGCATTATTGCCGGGCCTGGCAGGCAGCTGGTGCTCAGTAAATGCCAGCAAAACTCTGTTTCAGTGGAAGGCATGATTGGAATGAAGATGTCAGGAGAGGTGAGAATAAAGCTGAAGAGGCAGATGTTGCCAGGCTGTGGAGGGTCAAGTAGGGTGTTAAGGACTAGATACAACAAGGACCCCTTGTTGGTTTCTGCCCAGAGGGAGACATAGCAGAAATGGTGTTTGGGAAAATAAGCTGAGAGTGGTGTGAGGCCAGGTGGGACGGAAAAGACCAAAATTAGGATGCAGAGCAAAGAGCCCCGGAAAGCAACGTTAACCTCTGTGGCTAGAAAGTAGGTCACGTATTGGTGTTCAGACGTGCCTAAGTAGAAACATAAACACCAGACCCTTTTAAATATGCAAAATAAGGAACAAACTAGACTGTGCCACCTCGCTGCCTGTGCCATCTTGACAAACAGAGGGACAATGACGTATTATCAGGATAGGTAGAAAAAATAGCCTTACCTTTATATTCAAACGTTTGTTACTATTTTTATAGAGTGTGGAATTTGTGAGAAATCTGTCAGGGACATCACCAGCTAAGAGAGGGTTAGCATGGATTTTCAGTGTTTCTGGTGTCTTTACATTGCAGAAATTTATGCAAATAAGCATGCAATGCTCCATCAAATGCATGTTTTTGTTTTGCTGTTGAGGGTTTGGTGGTTTTTGTCTTTGTCCCGTTTTCTGTTTCCTGTAGGGCAAAGTGTTTTCCAGACCAGCTACACATGTGATCATAAGGGGAAAAATTCCACGACAATACATCTCAGATATCCTGGGTAACATGTATTTTAAGATGGTGATGTAAAGATGGCACATTATAAATAAAGCCCTTAGTGCTTGGCAGCTTTGGAGCTCAGCTTTCCCTAAGGGCTTGTCTTGAAGCGCTTCACTCTGTGATCCATTCTCTGGGAATGATGTCTATATCCAATTCAGATTATGAAAGAAGTACATAATGAGCCATACAAAGCCATGAGTTCTATGACCATATGGCAAATGTTTTAATAAGTTAGGGACTAAAATTAAAATTGTCTGGGTAATTTCAGTTGCCATTCTCTCTCAAATTTCTCTATCTTTTTTTCTTTTTGTAACAGTGTAATAATGGATTTTTGTAGTGTTTAATATTGTAACTCAGCAGGTGTTGGGGATTGAACCCAGGGACTTGAGCATGCTAAAAACACATTCTAGCACTGAGCTTTGTCCTTGTCCCCAGTGACTGACTTGATTAACTGAGAAAGTAAAGCATGGCCACAATAAGCTGACTTTTAGATTTCAAACTTTGCATATCACTCAACATTTAAAAAACCAAAATGTCAATTCCATATTTCCGTCTTCTAATTTCATAGATATTGGTAGAACATTCATGTACTTTCTGGAAAATTTGCCTGAAGAAATCTTTCTATATGTCTTGCCCCATCCTTGGTGTTTTCAGTCCTTAACTAATTATTTCTTTGGAACAGGTAGTCAGTACTGGGGATTGCACATGCTGGTCAAGCACTCTGCCACTGAAATGTATTCCCAATTCAAGAGGGCATAGGCTTGGTGTGCCTGGGGTCAGAAGGGCCAGACATGGACACATGATGCTCTCTACCAGAAAACAAAGCCATATGCTCGTTATGTCCCCGTCTCCCACCCCATGTTGTGTGTCATGGCATCCTGGCTCTCCTGTTTCTTAGCAGCAGCTCTGTTCTGGCAGCTTTCTTGCACTAGAACTTCCTGATGATGACTTGGCTCCCTGGCATCTGAGTGAGAAATGAGTGACAGCATTTTACAAGAACAATATGAAAACCTGAAGTAAACACCTGGAGTTTCTTCAACTCCAGTGGGCAGCAGACCTTGCAAACAAGTTTCCCAAGCAATATTTATCCTTTAGTTACAAGTTCAGAAAGACTCCATTAAGTTCATTTTTCAGTGCTTGCCCAGAAATGAGTGTCTTTCATAGAACTTTGAATGGTAATGTGTTTGGATACTACTCTTCAGCCCTTGTAGAAATCCCTATTTCTCTCAGCTTCTAAATGTGAAGGTATGGGGCAGAAATTCTCAAGAATTCCTAACAGCTACAAAACAAGTCATGGGCAATTAAAACAAAGGTCTGTCTTCTTGTGTGTGTCTTAGATGCCCACCTGGACAAAACCATCTCGTCAGATTTGACTGATAAATGGGTTGGAAGGGAGATGCATGGCATGCCAGTTCGACAGGATGTCTTGACTGGTGGCAATAATAGAGGGTTTGGAGTGATCTGTCCCTGGAAAACAAAATGGTCAGATGTTTCCGGTCATCAATCACCTCTGGAGCAGCTGTTTTAAGTCCAGAAGTCTGACTGATATGACATGCCTCACTCAGCCAGGGGGCTGGAGGTTAATGTGTTTTCCTGTGGTGGGAGGAAGCAGTCAAGTATTCGTATTTTGGGTTGTGATGAGCATGACATTCTAGAAGGAGGTATGTGTGGAGGGGGCAGGGTACAGGGGATATTTCTGAAGTACATTTTAAGAACTCAGTACTAAATTCTGAAATCTAAAGGTGTAATCAGATGTCTCCCAGACTCTCTTAGTTGGTAGTTCCTGCTAAGGAAATTCCTGTTAGCAAGGTGTGCCACTCAGAGGCTTCCTGGCATTGGGGGCCTTTGTGGACTTAGAAACTACGCAGCTACATTTTGGCCCTTCAGATGTTATTTTAATTTGTGGTTGGCACATATCCTTAACTTTGCAGAATTTTCCAGTCACACCAAAGTAAACTGGATGGTTTAAAATTGTGATGCTGAGTTTTCAAGCCAGGGTTCAATTTAAGTAACTTGCTTATGAAAGAATACTCATGCTGGAGTTCAAACTGTCTGAGTACCTTTGTTTGAGCATGTGGCAAGTGACAGGAATAAATCTCCAAAGGGATGTCCTGATGTCCCCCTTGATCTGGCTGTTGCCTGTTATTTCTCACCAGATATGTTAAGGAGCTCCAGGGTAAACTTAAATCTCAGATATATTGCTCACTCTCTCTTTGGTGGTTGATAGGCAGGCTTGTTATTTTCTTTATTTCTCAAGACAGGGTTTCTCTGTGTAGCTCTGGCTGTTCTGGAACTTGCTTTGAAGACCAGGTTGGCCTCGAACTCATCTGCCTGGCTCTACCTCCCGAGTGCTGGGGTTAAAGGTGTGTACCACCACTCCTGGCCCAACAAGCTTGTTTCTGATCATAAAATTGGCAAAAAGTCTGCTCATGGCCACCCCTTTAAGTACTTTAGGATTTGTTAATGCTCGAGTTCACCTATCGAGGCAGCTTACACAGGAGCATCATTTGGAGTGTGCTTTGTCAGGATTTATGTATGCACATATTTTTTTCAGAATTGCTCTGTTTTTATTTCTCTAATGACTTTGGTTTTAAAACCAGTAAAAAGAAAACAAAGTTCTTGGACCACATCATGCCATTGTTTAACATTTAAATATTTTAATTCATATTAACTTCAGCATTCACTCTAGAAATGAAGCAGTTGGTCACCTCATCTGTTGGCCATTCTTCCCTTTATTGCTCTCTCTTTCCTGCCCTGTGTTGAACGCACCTCTGTTCTGTTGGTGGCTGAGCTGGTTCAGCCAGTTTAACCTCAGTTGTAAATGGTTCCTTATACTGCTGTGGGATTTTCTCTGGCAGCTGAGTCTAAATATGAACTTATTGATTCAAATTTATGGTTACCATTCAAAAATGTCGAGAGAGAGAGAGAGAGAGAGAGAGAGAGAGAGAGAGAGAGAGAGAGAGAATGTGATAGCTTATGTATAGAGGTCAGAGGGCAACCTGTGGCATTGGCTTCCTCCTTTCACCATATGGGTTCCAGGGATTGAACTCAGGGTGCTAGCAAATGTCTTTACCTGCTGAGCCATCTTGCTGGCCCTGAAAGGAATTGCTTTGAAGACTAAGTCAGTTGTATAATGAAACTTTTCTTTAGAGAAATTTCAATTTCTTTTTAAAATTCCTGGAAAAAATATAGTAGGAAATTCTATTGGCAATAGCCTCAAAGAAAGTTGACAGGCTCAGTGGCAGCAAAAACAACCACTTTAATACTTTACCAAAGGAGTAAAGTTGGGTGTGACTTTTAATCTCAGGTTCACTTAATGGATTTTGAGGTTGTTTTGTGAGTCTCTCCAATGTTTAGCAAAAGTTCAAATCCTTTTGAGAACTAGTTCCATGTCTCCTTGAGAAACAGGTTTAGCCGGGCCTGGAGGGTTCATCGGTCACAGAACATTTGCTGCTTAGTTTCTAGCATCCACATGGGAATTTCCAAGTTCAGGGGATCCAACATGCTCTTTCAGCTGCTGCAGGCACAGCTTGTATGTGGTGAACTTACGTGCGGGCAAAATACTCATTCATGTAAAAATAGATTAAAAAAGAAACAAAACAGGTTTGGGTTTTCTTGCTTTGAGAGAAATGGTTTCCCACAAGAAAGGCAAAAAGGCTTTATAACTTTGAACTTGCAGGCTGAGTCCCAGCAGGGCCGAATATAAAGCCGAAGAAATCATGTGTGCATTCCTACCCCAAGCAGCATTCTTTATCCCTCCAGATCCCTGTCACAAAGGAATTTGGCTAAATACAAAGACCCTGAGGTACAAAGGTACAAAAAAAAGGCTTTTAAGAGCCACCTGCAGTCTGTGAGTGAGCTGGAGCCAGCCACTCACATGAGTTAACCTTGCCCATCTATCGCTCAGGTTGGGAAGTGTTTTCTTGGGTCACAAGCAAGTTAAAAAATAAATTAATTGCAGCATGGGGGAGGCAAAGTGTGCATTAAGCTGTGTCTAGGGAATTCAGTGAGCCTCCTTATTGCTGTCTGCACCATGAAGAGATGCTCACCAAGGGGTCCTCTTGGCACTGTGAATACTTGCCATGTGATATGATGAGCCGATGATACCGAGTCATCCAGAGTGTTTGTGACTCATTTCAGTCTTAGCGACTTTGGCAAGTACAGCATTAAAATTGGAGGCTTTAATAGCAAATTATTAAATATGAAATAAAAAAATGAAGAGTAATTGCAGGGCTCCCGGCCCACATTCTATTCCTGTGATTGTAGTTTGGATTCTACAGCACCCTGTAATTGAGCACTGCTCAATAATTTTGTGACTGTTCTCAGTATCAGAAGGCTTCCAGCTGCAGCAAATTTACACTGGAAGCTGGATGATTTGTTCTGAGTTCTGGAATTTTCCTATTGTGTTGTTTATTGATTATAAAGGCCCTAGGATGTGAGTTGTGGAGCTTGTAGTTAAAAAAAAAGATTTTAATTTTATTTGTGCATATGGATGTGTGTGTGTGTGTGTGTGTGTGTGTGTGTGTGTGTGTGTGTGTGTGATATGTTTGGGTGCCTGTGGAGGGGAGAAAACAGTATCAGATCTCCTGGAGCTGCAGTCATGGCCAGTTTGAGCTGCCTGATCTGGGTACCGGAACTCTGGTCCTTTGGAAGAGCATCCATCTCTTCAGCCTGTGCCTGGCATTTTATCGGGTGTCATCTTGTTGCCACATAGGAAGGAGGGCAGATTTGGGTCATAGCTCATGTTGATGGTGACAAAACTGATGCCTGCCATGGCTCAGGTCATTCACTCACATCTGGAACAATATTTCATCCGGTAAACACCAAGAAAAGTACTTTCCCGGGACAGCCAAGAAGAAACTCTAGTTGTTTGAGGCAGGGTTTCATCCCTGTGTAGCTCAGGCCATCTTATCATTGATCCTTCTGCCACACCCTTTCATGTCATTCTATGTATCACAGTTAACCTGTCATATTGATGGAGTGCTTTATTAAAAGTTTTGTTACTTATGGCCATTTTTGGTGATTCTTTTTTTATTTCTCTCAGTTTAATACAACTGGGTACCATGTGTGATGAGAGGTCCATAGCAGACATCCAGGGAAATGGCATCTTCTCAGCACTGATGACCCGGCAGTCGCTGGCTCCCCACCATGCCTCTTAAACCGACCTGAACTTGGCCTTTTGTTCTGGTGGTGGGTGAGCAGCTGATCCCACAGCTCAGACTTCTGTACTATGGTGGGGCCAGTCCGGCTTCCTGCTTTCTGGAGAGTGATGGGAATTTAAAGACTCTGGATTAGGAATAGGTAAATTTTGTGCACGCAATGTGTTACCATCCTTCTGCATTCCCTTTTGTGGTTGTTGGAGGCACGCTTGTCTCCAAACATTTCCACATGTCTGATGGAGCTCCACCATAAGCAAATGCAAGTGAGTTACTGTTCTTCATGGTGCCCTGGTGGAAGGGGAATCTTGGAACCGCATGTTCCCTTTGTTGTTACCATTTTTGGAGCTTCTCTGGGAGAAGCGCCCCTTGTGAGAATTGAGCAGCTGTGGATATCTAGCATTTAGTTTTTGTTAGAGGGGCAAAATCCCAGTACAAGTCACCAGCTGAGTACTGAGGGACCTGATGTAGCATTGATATGGTTTAGTAAATTTAACTGTTAAATTTTACCTAGCACTGGTAGAAAGAACGAGACATAGGAGGAGAAGGACTAGCTCATGAGCCCTGTGCATTTGCTAAACTCCATTTCCACCCACCCTGCAAATGAGCGAGTGGCACAGTGGAGCGTCATTGGCGAGCTTTGTGGAGAACGACTAGATAGCACTGCTAGAAGGGAAGCAGGGGGGAGTCCAAATAAGGTGTGGTTGGAGAAATGCTGTGTTCCTAATGAATGATTAAAATTATTGCCACACCACGTGTAGTAGCACACACCTTTAATTTAAGCACCAGGAGGCAGAGGCAGGCAGATCTCTTTTGAGTTTGAGGGCAGCTTAGTCTACAGAGTGTGTTCCAGGACAGCCAGGCTACATAGCGAGATCCTGTTTCAAAAAACCAACAACCAAAACCAAACAATATAAAAGCTGTATTCAATGCAAGTTAATGAATGTCAATTCAATACTAGTTCCTGATGTCAGGCTTCAGAGTTCTGTGTGACAGAGGGTCAGGTTTGCTTTCTGCTGCCATAGCCACAGGCGTACATCACTCAAGTTCTCCCAGAAATTCCTCTGGTGTGTTAAGGGGCTGAACCAAGTGGTCCCCAGGTTCTCTTCCATCTTAGGTTCTCTGTTTCTCTGATGATCACAGGCTCCCAAACAACACAGGCAGATGAGACCTTAGGTAATGTCTATTAGACCTACTGGGGCAGAGGAGACCATTAACTCCACGCCAGCAGACTCTCTCCACAGAGGCTCCCACGGCCACTTCATTCACAAAGAATCCCTTGTAATTTGAAGATGGGGCTTGCAAGGTACCCGGAACAACGGATAAACTGTTGATTGGAATACCCAAAGACGAGTGATAGTCTTCCTTCATGTGTTTTGTTTCTTCTTTACCTTTCCATCATCAACTCACTCTTAACAATTAGTTAAATAGTTCTTCTTTGAGGCCTAAGAAGAATTTAATTTAAATTACACATATACATGAAGTAACTACTTAAGTTTGTCCCCCCCCCCCACGATAACTATATCCAGTCAACACATTCTTTCTGCGCTTCTCCATCAGGTAATTTATTAAGTTCTGGGATGACAGCCATGGCAAGGCAAACTTAGCCATTGCCCAAAGGGCAGAGCATAGTCGAAACACATCACTCCATGTGCTGTTGTGATTTCTAAAAAGTTTAGATATTTGTGATTGTGTGTGAATGTACACATGCCTGCCAGATGTCAGCCTTGACTGTTGTTCTCAGGAGCCTTCTACCCTGTCTTTTACAAGACAGAGGAACTGGGGTCTGGGGCTTGCCACTTAGGCTCCGGAGACTCCCTCTCTCTGCGCCTTCCCAGCACTGGGTACAAACGCCAATATACCCATCTTTTCATGTGGATGCGAGGGTTGAACTTGGGTTCTCAGACTTGCACGCATGTCTGTAGTGCATGTGTGGGTGTCTAGAGTACGCTGTTGAATATCCAACATTTTACAGTGCATTCCTTCTTTCTTTATATTTGTGACTTCAGTAGGGAAGATATTCTTCCTGTGTCACTGTGTACTATAGGGAAGAGCCACAAGGACAAACCTCTGCAAATGACAGGACTTGTGTGACTCCCTGGCATATTCACTCCTATTGCAAAATCTCAATAGAAAACACAGCGTATCCCTTTCCCAAGTACAGCCTTTGAGAAGCCGCAAGTGTAGAGTTCTGCACACCGGCTTTTAATTCGCTTTTGTTTTCCCCTAAATTACATGTAGCTGAAATTGTTTGTTCTGATGACAGACCAGGCTTGCGGTTTCCTGTTTTTTTTTTTTCTCTCGCTGGCCAGGCTTCACCAGTCAGACTTGGCAGAACTATGTTTAAGACAAGGGAGTCAGAAGAATGAGAAAGGTGCCTGTTCTGGTCCATCACCTCCAGGGCATGCCTCCTGAATTCCTCTGGATCCCCTGCCCTTCCTGCCCCCACCTCCACCCCCACCTCCACCCCCAGGCCTTCTGGTTTCAGCCAGCACTGACCTCTTGGGTGCAGCTTCAGCAACAAGCAGAATAATGTGCATTGGTCTTTGGTGTTGGTCAGGAACTGAGAGAATGGGGTAAATGTTCAGCCTCTATCTTGAAGTCATCACCCTTCCCCTCCACCTTCTTTTCTGTTTCCACTATGAGAGTTGTCTCATTTCATAGTACTCCCCAAATTTCATGGGCTACCTTTAAAATCGGAGTGTTTACCTCTGTCTTTGTTTTCAACATGTAACATTGAATCTCAAGTAACCCGGCATTGGTTTCTTACAATTTAGAAAGAAGGACAAAGTGTTGGGGTCTAAGGCTCCTGTCAGAATGGAGCTAATTTGCTAGTCTAAACCACATGCACGCACACAGAATAAATAGTGCGATCTTTTCTTCCTTTCTCCAGAGTGTTATTTCTTTCTAGCTGTCTTCTCCCTGCCCCGTCAGTCCCCCTTGTAGACTGTTCAGCCACAGTGGTGTTCAGTGCATTCTCACTGAGATGTTTACATGTGATCAAAATCCACACGGTGAAATGGATGTAAGTACTCAACACTAGTGTGTGGACTGATCATGGCACTTAACAGTTTTCCCGTGGCTTATAGTGAGCAGGAGGGGAAAAGTCTCTGTCTGACGTGGGTAACATTGTTTCTTTCTGTAGCAACTGTATCCTCTGTTTGCCTCCTCATCCTGCATTTATCATGAGGACTATATGATGACCCAGCTATACCATTCCTTGTCATATGCCCAAAGACTTGACATCCTACTCCATAGACACCTGTTCAGCCATGTTCATGGCTGAATTAGTCACAATCACTAGGAAATGGAAATAAACGTTCCTTAACTGATGAAAGGATCATAAAAATGTGGTGCATATACACAACGGAATATTAAAGGTTTGTAAAGAAGTTGGGCAGTGGTGGTGCACGCCTTTAATCCCAGCACTGGGGAGGCAGAGCCAGGCGGATCTCTGTGAGTTCGAGGCCAGCCTGGGCTACAGAGTGAGTTCCAGGAAAGGCGCAAAGCTACACAGAGAAACCCTGTCTCGAAAAACAAAAACAAAAAACAAAAAACAAAACAAAACAAAAAAAAAACAAAAACAAAAACAAAAAAAAAAAAGAAAAAAGAAAAAAAGAACTCATAAAATCTGGGGGTAAATAGGCAGAAGTAGAAAATGCTATATTGAGTAAGGTAACTGTCGTTTTTTGGTGTGTCTGTTGGGGAGGAGGGTCAACTTGGCATAAGCTAGAGTTGTGAGAAGAGGGATCCACAGTTGAGAAAAAACCTCCATAAGATTAGCCTGCAGGCAAGCCAGTGGGGCATTTTCTTAGTAATTGATGGGAGGGTTGTAAGCTGAAACAAGTCTTCCTTTCCAAGTTGCTTTTGGTCATGGTGTATTGCAGATAATCCACAGATACTAATAAAGGAGCCATTTATTTAGAAATTATATGGGGGAGAAAAATTCACAAAACAGGATAAAGCAAAGTCATGGCAGAGTCCTGGAAGGCTGATTTCCTGTCCCACGCTGCTCCAGCTGTCTGACTCAGTCCACACTATCAGAGCCCATGAGGGAGAGAAGAGAGCTAGCCAGTATACGGGCCCCCTCTGGTCTTAAGCTAGCCCCGAGGCCACACCCTAAGGGCTGGTACCTCAAGGTCATAGGTGGACCAGTCACCCACTACAGTGATGTTTTATCACAACAGAAACCCTATCTAAGACAGTAACCGTGACCCAGAAAGACAAACGTGGCATGGTTCTGTCCTATTTTTGGTTCCCAGGTTCAGATCTTCAGAAGTGAGTCAGTCACCTGAAGTACCACAAATACCAGGAGGGTAAAAAGGGACCATGGGAGAAGGGGACAGAGCTGGGGTGGTGTAGTTAGAGTTTTCCTGTCTGGCCCATAGTCAGGACAAATCTCTTACCCGCCAGTCCCACAGTAGCTCAGACCCAAACAAGTAAACACACAGAAACTTAGATTGCTTACAAACTGTATGGCCATGGCAGGCTACTTGTTATCTACTTCTTCTATCTTAAATTAACCCATTTCTGTTAATCTATTCTTTGCCACGTGGCTTGTGGCTTACCAGTGTCTTTACATGTTGCTTTTTATGGTGGCGCCTGGCGGTGTCTCCTCCAGTCTTCTACTTCCCAGAATTCTCTTCTCTCTTGTCCTGCCTATACTTCCTGCCTGGCCACTGGCCAATCAGAACTTTATTTACACAGAGCGATATCCACGGCACTTCCCCTTTTTTTTTTAAGGAAGGTTTTAACTTTTACATAGTGCAATTACATATAACAAAACAATTATCAAGCAAGAATTATAGTTACAATATTAAAGAATTATAGTTACAATATCTATCTTATATTTGTGAGTCTAAGGTTTTATATCTAACTTATCTTTTATCATCATTGAGGAAATTATAACTATCTAGTCTTCAGCCACATCAAAGACCTCAGAAGGATATAATGTTACCTGAGAACCAGGAGAAGGATACAAGCAACTTTTGGGAGTCTTGCAGGGTAGACAGAGACAGCTGGCAGCCTGGACAGTCACCTAATATTCCTTTGTAAAGTTGGGGCATTTGTCTTCAGCCCACAGGGCTAGAGTCTCTTTGTCACTTCTCTCAGTGTCCTGTAGAATGTCTGGCTATTTCCTCTGCGAAGCAGGAACCTGAAGGACCATTTTGTCAAGCAAAGTTTAGTGGTCACCTTTCTATGGGTCCTGCATGTCCAGGTGATCAAGCAGTCCAGGCAAGAACAGTTTCTAGCCCAAATGGCTATTTTTGCCAAGGTGAAGATAAGATATGAAATGTTTTCAATGCCCATCTTCCTCTCTGAAGCAATTCGGTGCTGCCAGGAGCAGACATGTCTCACTGTCCAGAAAGTCTAAATTTTAAAAGTATTTTAAATGCCATATTCTGTAGGTCTTTGAAGTATTTGAAGATTACCTATCTATCTGAAATATGTCTATGTATATCTAGAAGACTTAACTAACATGGCTACGAGTATGATTATCATAGATGACTAATTATTAATCTATTTTTAATTATCCATTTCAATTTAAAATGAGCTATATGAACATAATACCTTAAACAAGAGTAGAAATATACACACAATATAACAAAATTAACTAAGTTTGTATTAATAGACTAAAATCTAAACAAATGTAAAACATTTTAAACAAGTTGTTGCTCTTTAGAAGTAAGCTCCCTAATCTACCCTTTCATCCTATTATATCTATATCATATCCCCCTTTCTTCTTTAGAAAGAGATCTCATTTATAATCAACCTGCTTTAAAGAAAAATATTGGTTTTTCTCTGTCCCACACCAGAGGGCTCTTCTGATTTGGGACACAAGAATCTCTTAACCATTTCTTTTAGCAATATGTCTGGGTTTAGAGAAGGAGTGAGCCAATTCCATCTCCAAAGCCAGCTTGATAATTTTGGGAATGTGGGCGTAGTTTCTCTTATTACTTCTTGCTGGAGGGGGGCGCTGTATCTTATGGGGATACAAAGAAAATTTTAGGATTATAGAGTAGTCCATTAGGGTGAACCTCTGAGCCAGTTGCCTTGAAACCATTCTGGATGTCAGATCATCTGGGCCATGGTGTAATCGGAGACCTTTCAGGTGGTCTTGGCTGAACAAACCTGATATATCTTAATCTGGAACAAATCCATAGCCTCTGGCTTTCTGTGGAAACAAAAGCAGAGACTCTTTTCCAAAGCAACATATCCTTATATCCAAATTTTGAAGTCAAGTTACCTTTAAAATTTGCATACTTGTTTAACTCAACAGCTTTTACGATCAAATCTTTTTCTGCAGTTAAAAATCCCAAAGACAACATAAACCAGATTCTCTGTGTAATATCCATCTTTGTAAGACTGAAACGTCTCTGTGGCTGCTGGCTCCGCCCACCTCAGCTTCCCAACATGGCGGTGGTTCAGTTTACCACCAGCTCTGTGTCTGGAGCCATGTATACCATCAACTATCAGAAGCAGTTCTATTAAAGCAGCGCATAGCCCAGAAATCTTTTTTTTTTTTTCTTTTTAACTAGCAAAGGCTAAATCCACCATGCAGCATAAAGTGCTGCTTGTAGACTCCTCATTCCCGCCACACTGTAGGTCAGACGCACCCACCAGGAACCTGCCATAGTAGGTCAAACTGGCAGGCTGCCGCTCACTTGAGAGAAACAATTAGGAAGCTGTTTTTAGCTCCATTTTAGAATCTTTTTTCTCAGGTTTTAGGTGGAAACTCTTGCCCCACTTTGGGCGCCATTTGTAGTTAGAGTTTTCCTGCCTGGCCCATAGTCAGGACAAATCTCTTACCCGCCAGTCCCACAGTAGCTCAGACCCAAACAAGTAAACACACAGAAACTTAGATTGCTTACAAACTGTATGGCCATGGCAGGCTACTTGTTATCTACTTCTTCTATCTTAAATTAACCCATTTCTGTTAATCTATTCTTTGCCACGTGGCTTGTGGCTTACCAGTGTCTTTACATGTTGCTTTTCATGGCGGCGGCTGGCGGTGTCTCCTCCAGTCTTCTACTTCCCAGAATTCTCTTCTCTCTTGTCCTGCCTATACTTCCTGCCTGGCCACTGGCCAATCAGAACTTTATTTACACAGAGCGATATCCACAGCAGGGTGGGGCTGGGGAAGTCAGACACAGAGGATGGGAAGTGGGGGATGGGAAAACAGAGTTGGGGGGAGACATGCCTGGAGAGAAGGGAGGAAGGGGGGGTAAAAATCCTCTTTTTTTTAATATTGTGAAAAACAAAAAACCAAAACCACTCTGCAATGATGAAATGTGAAATCCACTAAAGACTCACCAGTCCCTTGCCTAGGCACACACTTCCTTTTATCCTTTCCCATAGGATTTTGGATGCCACGGTTCTTCCTTCATCCCTCCTCTTAGCTGTACCTCTCGCTTCGACATGCTCTGCATTTGTGCTTTAAACCTGTTGTGGGGAAATATGGATCAAGCTATTCTGAGAATTTTTCTCTTCTTTGATGCATATATCTGTCTAAATTGGTAGCAAATGTTCTCCTGTGGGGTCTTGTGGGATTTTAAAATATTCTTGGGAAAATATTAGCAGATATTTTAAAATACTTTTTATGAATCAGCCTTATTGAGGACTGAGGAAAAAAAAGAAGGATCGAGAATATTATTTCCAGATTCTGTATTTTGTATGATGAAGGCAACAGCTCACCAGCTTTCTCTTTGCTTCTTCTGCACCATCAATGCCAAATACCTGCAAATAAGGGAACGTTTTGCAACATTTTTTAACTTAATATGAAATTTTTCCAACTTTGGTCCCATAAAACTGTCACTTTTTGACACAATGATGCTTCCTAATTGTTGTGGAATAGAATATTTGTTTAACTATGTAAAGATGTGTTACATTTGTTTATGCTGCATTTGTTTAACTATGTCAAGAAGTGTTGCTGTTTCACCTTGCCTGCCTAAGGCACCTGATTGGTCTAATAAAAAGCTGACTAGCCAATAGCTAGGCAAAGGAGGGATAGCTGAGGCTGGCAGGCAGAGAGAAAAGGGGAGCAACCAGCCAGACACAGAGGAAGCAGGAAAGCAGGATGGACAGTATGTAGATTAGATAAATGAGTCTCAGGGCAGCACATAGATTAACAGAAATGGGTTAATTTAAGTTAAAAAAAGAGCTAGCCAGAAACAAGCCTAAGCTATTAATAATAATAGGTCTCTTTGTCATGATTTGGGGGCTGGTGGTCCAAGAAAGCCTGCTACACCTAATGATACAAAGAGATGATTGTAAGGGTTATTTGTCTCTGAACCCCCTTGTTTATATAGCACGCAATTGGACATTCCCCACTGTGTGACTCTTAGTAGGATACCCAGCTTGCCTCTCACTGAGGATTCTGGGATCCCCATTGGTGTTACTAGCTGACTCTGATAAGGGCATTGGCTGGATGTGGGCTATCAGGTATCTATACCTGGAACTGAAGGATGGGCAATCCACTCAGTGTTCACCATGGTGATGGAGACACATAATTACCAAGGCAGTGAGGATAGTGGTTCAGGCAATGGCACTGTGGCCCAGGTGGTATGAAGTTCATGCATTGAGCTCAGCAGAAGTACTAGCCACAGATTCCTCTTGTGATTTGGCTTGGACAGACTCCTAGTTGTTTGTCAACGCCCTTCTTAATAATGATGTGAAAATACCTGACATCCTTTTAATTCTATTCTGCTTACAGAAGCCAATAATGTCAGTTTGGCTGTTTGTATTGTTTGCTTCTAAGAACCCTGATTTATGTGGAATTTGACACAAGGAATGGCTACAGGAAGTAGAACTGCCTGGACACTGGTGACACCTGGGGTTGCTGTCTGGGTTAGTTGGAGCTGATGAGTAGTGAAGAATCCAGCTGTAGCAGGGATGGGATGTAGGCACACCATCATACACAGAGGAAATTCCACAAGAGGAGACTCAGTGAGCTACTGCAATGAAGTGCACAGCGGGGTGGGGGGGCGCAGGTTCATAGACACACAGGGGGCTTCCATCCAACAACTCTGACCGCATGAGGACCAGGAGCAGTGAGGTGATGTGGCTCGCTACTGCTTCTTACGGAGACAGGTGGTTTAAAGAGAGAGAACACAAGAAAATCCTTAAATCCCCTATTTCACTATGGATCACAATGTAAAATATTTCTGTGAACACATGTAAAGAATTCTCTTATGTAATTTGTTTTGTAAAGATGAAAAGTCAAATACCGAATGACAAATTATAGTGTTGGTTAAATCCATAGTCAGGTCCCTTAGGTTACGGTTTTGGCACATTCAGAGAGTAGTACCTAAGAATAGGCAGGGGATACAGTAAAATTTGGTGAACTCGGGGTGGTCTAAGTCCTAGAGTCCCTTAAGCCATCCCTGCCAGCTGCAGGAGCCCTGAACCCCACTCTGCTGCAACTCCTCCTGTCCTGATGGAAGTGTCTGTCTCCTGACTCCGCTGTGTTATTAAGGTGGATCAGCTCTCCTTTTGTGGAGCTGTAATCACACTTAGATCCCAGCATACCTTGAAACACCACCAACAAAGGCAAAGCTAAGAGGAGACAGCTTATGGTGGTAGAAAGTTGCCAAACCATGCCAGTTATCATTGACAAAACACCCAGGGAGCATGCTTGACAACCATGTTTGAAGGTTCTAGGTCAAGTAAGGAAAAATATGGGTTTTAGATGATTGAATTTATTGCCAAGGAAGAACTGAGCCAGTGACTCTGGATTCAATATGCTAACATGAATAGATGGCATTGATTCTAATAGTTTCTTTGATCTGTTGATCAAAACTTGAACCTTAGCTTCAAATGAGATGCTAAAAATTTCTTTACATGTTATTGGAACACAAATACCAATACTCAAGGCTAAGATTGTTGCAGGGATGGGGGTTTATGTCATGAGTGTGGAGACCTGTATGCCAACTGGATTCCTTAAGAGGCTCTTGATGGAGACTTTTGGACAAGAACCAGGAAGATTAAATGATGCGGGGCCATAGCATCTTTGGGAACAAGAGAGCCACTCTGCACTAGCCAGCCATACTGATGGATGAGGCTACAGTTGTTGCTAGGGATATTGGGCGCATGCAGTAATGGGTCAGAAGCCCTAGCATTTTGCCATTAGAAGCCAAGGTAGGTATAATAGCTGCTATCATATGCGTCAAGATGCACATTTAAACAGGACTAACTAATAAGGGTCCTTGGAAATGGCCGTTGATAACAGGATCTCAGTGACTGGAATAGTCATGGAATTAACTATGTCATCTGGTTTTTATAACAAAAACTTCTGGGATTGATTTAAGCCATTTCAGCAAGAAATTGTGTTCCTTGCTCATTTCCCCGACAGAGATCAGTTCCTAAGTTCATCATCCCTAAACAGGACATTATGAAAGACCCTTGAATGTATTTCTTAGAACAATGAGAAAAGAAAAACTGAGACCCTTTAGGACTTCTGAATGCCTGCTTTGTTCAAGATATAGCCTCTTGGCTTCAACAACTCAATTCATGCTTTGATCCTTGTAGTGCATTTGCTTAACTGGGAAAGGCTTCTTTCTAATAGGCAAATGAGTACATATTCCAAACAGTTGGCTTTTACTGGATAGAAGCAACACAGTAACTTTACAGCCTTACCTAAGGTTACATCTTCTTTATGACTGTCACCATTCTGTCTTCAAGGCTGTTGGTCATCACACACGATATCCTACCTTGTTCATTTAACATGACAACATACTAATAGGACTTGGAGAGTAAGGTGTAGCAAGTGCCACTGATGCCTTGATATAAGATACATGTGCCTATATATATATATATATATATATATATATATATATATATATATATATTCCATTATATATGGAATGCTTATATAATGTTGCAGATATTTTATTTTGCTCTGAGAAATAGCCCTAAGAAGGTCATATGCTGGTGTCTTGGTGATGATGAAGAAAGGGAGAAGTGATTTCAGAAAGCTCTGGGTGGGAAGGTAGGAGGCTGGTGAGATGGACCAGCAGGGAGAGGTGCTTGTTTCACAAGCCCAGCCACCTACAGGAAGTGGAAGGAGAGAGGAGACTGCACAGCATTGTCCTCTGAATTCCATCCTCATACCGCTCCACACTCACCCCCACTGATGACAAACACAGTTTTTAGACAGTGGAATTGCTGGGTAAAGTAGAAAGTTGCTCTGGGAACTGGAGCTGAGTTACACTGCTCATAAAACGCTGTAGCCGACTGTCATCATCACCGAAAGGTTTCCAGAACGTGATGGGTAGGTACCATGGGTGATGTAGAGACAGTGAAGAGAATTGCTCTGGCTGACTGGAGGACTGACTTCTCAAAGGCATTTAAATGAAGACCTCTGTAACATCTCAAAGAAGTTGGTTTGTGACACTAGTATGACAAAATTGTAAAGAAACTGATCTATGCGTTATCTGAAACACAGATCCAAAAAGTGCAAACGTAACATGAAAGTAAGGAAGGGGCTGGAGAAATGGCCCAGCCATTAAAGGCGAGGCTCACAACCAAAGCTGTAGAAGTGAGGGGTCACATTGTTTCCTGAGAATAAAAAATAGGGATTATGATAAGAACAAATCTGTATGCAGCATGTATCGCTTCCAGAAGCAGCATCTTTTTAAGTTATGTGTTTATTTCTAGGCTCTGAGAATAGAGCAGTGAATTGATCCAAGCTTCTGCACACATGGGCTTAAGTGCCAGTAGCAGGGAGTATACAACGAATACGTGAGTCATATTTGACGGTCCTTTCTCATATGCGGACATACTTTCCATGATCCCCGGAGGCTGCCTGAAATGATGGCTAGTGCCAAACACAACATGTTCCATGCTTTTCTTCTATATACTGACTTATGATAAACTTTAACTGATGAACTAGGTGTAATGAGAGTTGACAGCCTGAGCCAATAGTAAAATATGGTAAGTGCAGCAGTTCGTCTCCTGAAAGGTGGGTGTCATCTGGCTGTTGCTCAGAATGTCTTACTGTGCTGTATTCACCCTTCTTTGTGTGACGAGACGAGAGAACTCATTCCCACAGCTTGAGGCTAAAGCTGACCTCCTTGGAGGGATTATTACTACCACAGAGCTGATCATAGCCAAGGTGGCTGCTTGGTGGGGAAATCACAGACCGCTGGGATGGAGTGAGAGATTTCTTCATGCTACCTGAACAGTGCACAGTTTAAGACTTATCAATTGCTTATTTCTGGAATTTTCCCATTTGCAGGCTGTGTTTTCCTATGGGTAAACAAAGCCACGGAATATGAAACCACGGACTGAGGGAGACGACTGTACTGTCCCCAAGGGGTATGTGTTACATGTGGAGGAACAGGAAGCAGAGGAGTAGAAGCAAGTAGAAGCTTTGGTGTTTCGGCCTGGGATGTCTAGGGAAGGGCTCAGGGAGATGACGTTTGGACAGATGGTTGGAAGGAATGAGGGGACGTGTACTGATCTGGGCAAGAAGTGTTTTCAGAAGATAGAGAAAGGACAAAGGCACTAAAGCAAGAGTATGGGTGTTTGTATTCAACAAGCCAGTGAGCAAGGCTGGATGGAGCGAGGAAGGAGGGAAGGAGATATAGGAGAAAAGGGCTGGGAGGTGATGAGAAACCGGATTCCCAAGGACTTCGTCTCGGAGGGAGCTGGGCTTGGATTGGATGATTTTGAACAGGAGCACACACAACTGCTCTCCTTATGTTTACTGCCAGCGCTCTGGGTGGAGACTTGACTAGCAGGACGGCCCGGGTAACAGATGCAGAGACCTGACGAGAAGGAACGATGGGGTGCAGCGTGGAGGAAGTGACAGTGAGGTAGAGCCCCGAGAGAGGTTGAGAGCAGCAAAGAGATGTCTGTGAGGGTTGTACGGGTGCTGTGGGGGAAAAGGGCCATCCCAGGGACTGCCACAGTCTCTTCCTGGAGCAAATGAAGGCGCAAGTTGTTCACTGAGATGGGGAAGAGTGTGCGAGGACTAAGGTGAGAGCAGGATATTGCTAAATTTCAGGTGTGCACTTCAAGTCTGAGGAGATATTATTAGGCAGTTGGAGATGTGTCTGAAGTAGGAGAGAACTGCAAGCGAGACTCCGCACTTGGGAATCATCACTGTGTGGATGCCAGGAGTCACTAAGAGTGATGATGAAGAGAAAAAACTGGAGAGATCCAAAGATTGTGCCCTGGGGCTTTCCTTAAGGAACAGAGGTTGAGATACACTGGCCAAGGGGATGAAGGGGATGGAGGAGGAAGGGCGAGAAGGGAGAGGTAGCAGTGATCTGGAGGCCAAGGGAGGAGGGATCAGTTACAGCACGGTCACACACTGCTGGGAGGCCAGGGGTGATGACGGGACTGAGCAGTGTCTGCTGTTTTAGGAATTCGGAGAACTGGTCCTTGGACAAGAGCAAATGCCAGTGAAGTGTTAGGTAACCCCTTGCAGTGGCTTAAGAGGATTTTGGTGACAATTTAAGAATAATTACACTAAGACTTTTTTTTTTCATAAAGAAAATGAGAAGCCATGTGTAGTACAGGGACTGGGGTTCATCTGCCCATCATTGGGAATCAAAAAAAAGTGCGACGTATTTCCTGGAAAATGCTCACATGGAGGTGGAGGCCTTGTTTTGTTCATGTCCTTATTAATAAAGCCCTTTTGCCTTTGCCCTGTAAATGCCTACAAAAGGAAGTGCTTTGCTGCATGTTTGTGAGGCTTTCTATTTAAATACACAAGTAGATGTCCATAATTAAACCCTACCACAATAAAAATGGAATATTATCTGGCTGTTTTTATGGCAGAACAAATTAACCTCTGTGTCTGACATGCAGTGACCATCACAGACCTGCAAGTCAGGCTTTTTGTTCCTCTTGAGTGGTGTTTGTGTGTGTGAGACTCTGAAGCATTTTCCCTCAGCTATTATCACCTGTACCCTGAGGTGGGGTGAGTTACTGCTTGTGGATCACTGGTGACATGGAGAAAGCAAGACATACCTGTGCCTTCAACAATATTGTCTGTCTGTTGGCCCTCAATGGAACCTGAAATTCCCTATGTTGGGGAATTCTTCAGGAGTTAAAGCTTTATTAATAATTAAAATTTGATCTGCCCAAATTTTAAGCAAAGTTTTAATTGAACTGTTACCTCCCAAAGCAGGCTCCACAGGGAACAGGCCTCAGGAGAGAGGAAGGGCTCTGGGATTAGGCTGGGCCATGGCCGGAGACCATTGGTCAGTAAATGGTCAGACCATGACCTATGAGTTTATGGGGGTGTCACTGTAGCAGGTGGAAGATGAAGGTGAAGGTGGATCAGCAGCTGAAGGTGCTTACTGCCAAACCTAATGACGTGAATTCAAGTTCTGGGGACCCACGTGGTGGAAGGAGAGAATAGATGCCCCTAAAACTTGTCCCCCCCCCCATGCATACACACACACACACACACACACACACACACACACACACACACACACAAAGAAGACATCATGAAGTCTACAAATATTCACCAAGTGTCTGTTTTTTGCCAGACCCTGGGAAGATATGGGGACACAGGGTGAAGAGGACCCAGTTCTCTTCTCGAAGACCTTAACATGTCCTGGGAAGGTGGTTACAGAGGGCACTGCAATGGTGGAACCTGGAGTTCCATGTCTGGGGGACACAGAGGGTGGCTTCCATCCCCAGGCCCTTTCCTCTTGTTCACACATTAGCTTTAGGCTTGTGAGGGGCTTTGCTATAGGCTACTGTTCGATGTCCAGCAGAAGGGGAAGCGTTTGCCATGATGCCATGCTGTTGTCAAGGTGCTTCCCTGGGAACAGAATTGAAACTCTTTTGCGCATCTGTGTGAAGGCAGTTGTGAAGATGAAAAGGCCCTGGCTGCTTTGTTTATTAGTTCTGGGCCTTGGATGAAGATATTTAATTTCTCCGAGCCTTAATTTTCTTACCAATTCAGTGTGGTGCTCCCAACTCTGTTTACCTCAGCCTTAGCTTAGCCTGACTCCAGTGCAACTGGCTGATGACATGGGCTTGTCTGGACTCTTGCCTAATAAAGGCCCTGCTAATGTGAAGGGAAGCAGAAAGACTCATCTCAGCTTTATGTGAAAGGGAACATCGAATGCATCATCCATGAAACAATAAAGCACGCCGCGTAGATCCTTCTGCATTTGTGTCCAGTTCGATAGGTGGCTCTTCTGGCTTGCTGGCCAGAGAATTTAGCTTCCAGGAATTGGGTGACAGCATAGCTCGGAGCGTGCTCCCCACAGTGTATCATTCCTGGTGGCCACGATCTCACTTTGAGACTGGAAATGTGAAGGGACAGTTCACTGAGCAGCGCTATTAATGGGAGTGCTGTGTTTGTGTCAGGCTTTGTGTGCTGTACGGAAGGCACGGGGTAATTAGATGCTTCAGATACATGTCTAGACAGGGCAGGGCTGCGGGAGCACTTCAACCCTGGGAAACGCTACAGGTCACTTGTTTGTGATCAGGAATGGCTCTCCTTCATCAACAAATTCAATGTGAGGTTAGCTCTATGGTGCGAGGTTCATAACCAGCAGGGACATCAAAGCTGATGCAACTTGACAGGACCGATGGTTTGTCCAACTGGCTAGGACTAACTCTGCCTGGTGTGGCCTGATTTGAAGTGCTGAAAGGGATGGATGTCTTCCAAATAGTTTTCTGCCATCTGGCCGTGGGCCTGGATTCTGGACTTCCTAGAATCAGGGCTCTGGGTTACGTCATTCTGATTCAAAAGAGCTCCTCCAAATTCGAGTTATTCCTTGAAAGAGTTATATATTGAGGTCTCAGGAGTGTAACGGGGAAGCACATGTTAGGACAGATAGGCTCTGAGGTGAGGCACTAGGAAATGCTTTGAGGTTTTGGGCAGAGTATATTTCATGGGGAGGGTGTGCCTAGATGGAGAGGCAGGAGAGGACAGCAGGAGGCATTCTGATGCCTTAGAGCAGTGGTTCTCGACTTTCCTAATGCTGTGGCCTTTTAATAAAGTTCCACATGTTGTGGTGACTTCCAACCACAAAATTATTTCATTGCTACTTCAGAACTGTAATTTTGCTACTGTAATGAATCATAATGTAAATATCTGATATGCAGGTTATCCGATATTCGACCCCCAAAGGGGTTGCAACCCACAGGTTGAGAACCACTGCCTTAGAGTCTGGACAGGGGAAAGGGGCAGTGGATGTCTGTGTGGGTGGAGCAAGAGACATCTGTTACCTACACCCCAACCCCCACGTACTCACACAGAAATCTCATTATTTTGAACAAAGGTAAAAGTATCTTGAAACCAGCCACTTTCTGGTTACTTGCTTTGGTATTTTCTGGTACTGGAGATGTAGTCAGCCTCACAGTAAGCTGGCAGAGTCACACTCTTCCTTTGTCCCGTGTTGGCTCCCTCCCAGCATCTAATGGTCTCTGTAGGCCCTAGCCTCTCAAATCCATTAGGATCCGTGGCAATCTACTCATTGCAAAGTGCTGTGAGATTATCTCTAAAGCTTCATTCTTGGTACCCCAGAGAGACCCTCAAAGCTAAGGGCCAGTTGAACTTGGACAGTTCAAACTTCAGCCGGCAGCTTCCTGAGAAAGCTCCTATAGCAGTTGCTGCTGTCAGCTACAGAGAAGGCTGCATGCTCACCCGTTAGCGGTGGTGGCTAACTAACATTGCGCATCTTCCGCATCGGGCTTACACCCCGAGCAGCTTTATGGATGCCTAGCTGGCTCAGTGCAGATGCTTCCTTGTCAGTGTTTCTTAAACTGCTACTTTGGAGCCAGCTAGATGCTAGCATTTTTATCAGTTAGAAGTCTGAGCGGGAGGTTCTGTGATTTGTCCAGTTTTAAAAAAGCGAAGGAAAAAGAGGGCAGATTTAAACTTAGAGATACCAGCTTCCCCCTGCTATTCTATGCTACTGCTGAATGCATTTCCTATCCCTCTGGGGAGAAAACAATAGTTTCTAGAAAGATAATATGCAAGCCTAGGGAACATTTCCCCCAGGGCCCTTTCCCACGTGGCCGTGGGAACGTACACAGCACAGAAAACAGCGTGGAGAAAGGGTGCTGGAGACACATCTGAGATGCGGAGGAATGCCATGTGTTTGCCTGGCTTGCCTGGTCTTGCTCTGATTCCTCAGGGGCGGTCAGGGTCTGCTTCTGCTTAACCCCCATCAGGCCTAGTCTTGTGCTCTGCCTGCCCGAGGCACGGAGCCCTCCTGTCTTTGCAGTGGATGAACCTTAGTAGCTGAGCAGCACTGTGTGGTGTCTCCTGCACCTCACGCCAGTCATTCTCTGTCTGCTTAGCTGTGATTTCGGCTTTCTTCCCTGGCTCAGTTCATATGCTCCCTCTATGCTCCTTCTGGCTGCTCTGGGTAAATGTCCTCCCAAGTTTCCAAAGACATTTCTCCTTCCGTCCTGCCCTTTGGATCATGCTCTGACACTCAGGTCTCAGCACTGACAATAGAAGTCAGCTGTTAAGCCCCAAACCCCAGGGATCCTCAAGTCCCACTTTGTTTTCAGTGGTTATGGTGGTACTGGCCATAGCTCTGCGATCCCTGTACACAGTGAGCACAGCTCTGGGAGCCTCGTGGACCAATTTTCAGACGGTGGGTGGGGTTCACTGGTGCTGTGCCCCCAGTCCCACCCAACGGGCCAAGCTGGCACGCTCAGAGTCTTGCCAGGACGAGGAAGCTGTTGCTTCTTGTCTTAGTTGGGAACAGCAGAACTTGGGGAAATGCTTGGGCTGTCACCACTTAATTATTCGAGGATACAGCTAAGAAACGGAAGCAGGTGTTACTGATCTGGTCAGTGCTAGCAGGCAAGTGTGACTGATGTTTTAATGTTGGCAGCATCTCTAGGGGCATCCCATAGGAGTGACCACCTGCTGGGGCAAGGAACTGACCCACTTGCTTCCACTCCTTTGGCTTAGCTGGGCCTCTAGTGCAGTACTAGTACAGTGAGTGGTTCTCAACTTGTGGGTCAAGACCCCTTTGGCAAACTTCTTTCTCCAAAAATATTTACATTACTATTCATAACAGTGGCAAAATTACAGTTCTGAAATAGCAATGAAAGTGATTTTATGTCTGGGGGTCACCACACCATGAGGAGCTGTATTAGAGGGTTGCAGCATCAGGAAGGTTGAGAACCACTGTCTCTAGTATGTGTTCTCTTGCTATTGGCTATCACTCATGTGCAGATCTAGGTGATGGACAAACTGGGTTTCCTCACACTGGAGTGTTTCAGCGGCAGGACAGCTTTGCTCCTGGACATGGTGCTGTGAGGAAATTTCTTGATCATGCAAGAGATTGCTCAACACCTCTTTCTAGTTCCTGAGGTTGAACATTGTTTCTTGTGTGGGTGGGGTCCAGGTGAGTGTTCTCTCTTATGGAGGAGGGACATCAATATAAATCATCTCACAAGCTACAGGAATCATCCTTGGGGTAGCTATGAATGTGAACTGATCACATATTGTAGTCCTATCTCTGGAAATCAGGAGTATTTATGGTCCTGAGTCAAGTCCTCATTCAAGCTCTTGACAGGTTGTATGAGACCAGGTACCACTACTTTGTCTCTACCTTGATTTTGTACCAATAAACAGACTCCTTAGTGCCATTCTTGGCTAGATGTGAGTGGACATCATTTATTATTTATTATCACTCAACCCTTATTGATCTGACCTGGCCTTAGATGAGTTCTTCTGCAGCCATCTCAGACCAACTAAGAAACCATTGTTAAAGATCTTAGGGACAGTGTTTTAATGGTACTGTAGTTTTGGTTCAAAGTTTGGGTAATGACAAGGATAAGGTAATGGGTTGTAGAGAGACAGCCCTTGTGAGCTAGAGAGGCTCCTGAGGGGTCAGTGACACATAGTAATTCCAATTTAACTCACTACACAGCTGACTCCTAGATGGAGTGAGGCAAGATTGGCTCTGTCCACAGTTAAGACAATTGGCTAATGGACTTTTTGACTTCTGCTCCCAATCATGACCTCCCTTAACTCATCTTATTTGTATTTAATAAAACTAAGCATACACTTTGAGTATGGAAGGCCTTCAACCATACAAATGATTCTCATATCTCACACAGGGCAGGAAGTCAAACAAGCCTAGTGAATTGTGGGAGTGACATACTGGATATTCTTTCCTGGGGTAAGGTATGGAGAAGTCATCTAGTCCTTTATGATCTGAACTGCTACTCAACCTGGAACCCCCTTTCACTTGTTTTTGCAAATTTGCATACCTCATGCCCCAGCCAACCCTTTTTTCTGGGAAAATGGAGTAGGGTGGTCAGATGCCCTTTTCTGTAGAACTAGAGGCCTGGCCCGGTTTCAGGAAGGGGAAGTGATAGTTGTGTGATAAAGGCTATTTCAGTGACTTGCCCAGAACAAAGGGGACCTGATCCAACTGTATCTATTATTGGAAGCAGCAATCACCTGAAATCCTCCAATTACAGTTGTCCCACAAAATAGAGAAATCAGGACGCCCTATGACCAGCCACCCTGCTAGAAATCAGGTTGTTTTTTCTCTCTCCCATGAGTATCCACATCTTTCTAATTATGTCAACATTACCACAAAATCCACTGCCTCTTTTTAGGGCTGTTTGTCTTGCCCTTCAACAGACTCAGTGGTTTTCTCTCTTCCAATTCTCCCAGCTTCTAACCTGGGACTGACTCATTTTGCTGTTCATGGCCTTGCCCTCATCCCTCACGCCTCGAGATTTTCAGTTTCTCTGGCACAGACCCTTGCTTTCCTTGTGACTACAATTCAGGCTCTCTTCTGTCCAGAGACCTTCTATTTTTGATTAAAAACACAGCAGATCTTCTCTGTTCCAAAGAACACCTCCTAGCAACAGTATGTTGTCAGATCCACCTTTATGTGACTGGGGAAGCCCCAGGGCAAGAGAGGAAGGTAGGAGAGGAGAGTGTGGTGATAGATTGTGCACCCTAATAAAATTTGCCTGAAGATCAGAGAACAGAACAAGTCACTAGGTTAAACACAGAGGCCAGGCATTGTTGGCACATACCTTTAATCCTAGCACTCAAGAGGCAGAGATCCAGAGCCACCCTGGACTACATGAGATTGACTCAGTCTGTGAGGGAAAACAGCCAGGCAGTGGTGGCACACATTTTTAATCCAGTACTGGAAAGTACACAAACCTTTAATCCCAGAAACTGATGGCTGGGCAGAGAAAGGAATACAAGGCATGAGGAGACAGGAACTAAAGGCTTTTCGGCAGAAGCCTCCCTTTCAGCTGGAGCCTTTTTGGTTGAGGAGGCTCATTCGGCTAGAAGTCTATGAGGTGAGGTGAGATGTGGCAATGGCTTGTTCCTTTGTCTCTCTGATTTTCCAACATTTACCAATATCTGGTTCTGGGTTTTGATAAAGACGGTTTAGAATTCCTGTCACAGGAGAGTGAGTAGGATATGGAGGGAAGGAGCCAGGGGAAGGAGGAGAGCTCATCCCCTCTTGAATCCTTAGTTTATCTGGGGCATATGTTAAAATGAACGCAAATTATTTTGTAGCCAAGCTCTTAAGATCTGTTTAACTTGACTAAAAAGATTAAAAGAAATGATGGGAACTTTTTAAGTGTTCGGCCCCATTTTGACTTCACATTGCGCTCTCTGTTCCACCTAAAATGCCTTTTAATTTTGCCAACAAGGGAATGCCTTCCTTCCTTCTATCTGTCTTACTTTGTGGTCCAGGATGTCCTCCAACTTGCAGTCTCTTCAGCCCAGCTTTCTGACTGCTAGGATTCCAGGGAGGCGTCACCACACCTAAGCGCAAATGAGTGTCTCCCAACAAGCAGTTACATTTTATACTGTAGTTAACTATTTGGCGAGTACTCAGATTTAGTGAGGTTGGTGATGCTGTGAAACACCTTGACAGATAACCCTTTAACTTACTGAAGAAGCCACACTAAGTGGCAAGTCCTTTCACAACAATTGTTGTTCATCAACATGATAGATTTGGGCTGTATCTCCTGCCCCGCTTATGCCTACTCTTGGGAAATCATTCCTACCCACAGTTCTGCCAGAAGCATTGACTTGATGGCCATGTTTATACTATGTGAGCCCCACTACAGGTGATTAGGCTAACGGCGGACACTTGAACTTGATACAGTAGGTCCATCAACTTGACAATCATGGTAAAGATACCTTGTTGAAAATTGGATCTAAAGGTCAAAGTGTCCATACTCACTGGTGGGCACCAGTTGTACTGGTGAGTGGTGTTATAGAGAGGCTGCTTGGCAGAGAGGAGGATGCATCTAGAAGGGGTACATTAAGAGACATGGGCCAGAAAGAGAGTGATGAACCCTTGATGGAGCTCCCAGTAGCTCAGCTCTGGACTCCAGACAGCCTGTTGAACTTCATTTCTTCCTCTTGCTGTCCATTAAATGACCTCTTAGATGCCATACCTGTGACTTCGTCACCCATTCCTTTTCCAATTTATTTTTTATGTGTATGCCTGTGTGAATGAATGCTCTCTCTCTCTCTCTCTCTCTCTCTCTCTCTCTCTCTCTCTCTGTGTGTGTGTGTGTGTGTGTGTGTGTGTGTGTGTGTGTGGTGTGTATGTGTATGTTCGAGCATGCACAGAGGCCAGAAGAAGGCTTTTGAGTCCTTGGAGCTGGAGTTACAGGTGGCTGTGAGCCAAGAAACATGGGTACTGGGATCTGAACTCAAGTTCTTTAGATCAGTACATGCTCTTAAGTGCTGAGCCATCTCTCTAGCCACCCCCAGCCTTTTTAAAAATAAAATGTTTCTATTGATTATACTCCTTAAACTGTGACTAAAATAAACTACTACCTGTGTGTTGCCAGTAGTGATTTCAGAGATTTGTAAACTTACATCTTGGTAGCTAAGCCAAGAGTGGAATGTTTTCTAGTTGTTTGTTTTGAAGTAGAAGTAGTTTTAAATGAAAACCTTTTACCTTTGCTGTTGTGGTTGAGTATTTAGGACACTCTGTCTGCCCACCCATTCTCCCCTGAGATATGGAATTGGTTTTTATATGGTGTTCTTTAGAAACTCTGTTGAGGAAAAGATGCCTGGCAACTTAAGCTCACACCAAAGCCCCAGATTGCTTCTGCAAGCTTGTAATGGTGGATTTTACGGCTGTTTGCTTTACACACCTAATCTCAATGGCTCTGTCAACAAATCCGATGCCCAAATAATTAGAGATTTTTATGGCTGGGGAAACTGTAGATGTTGAGCACAGGAGGAGGGGTAAGGATGGGAATGAAACAATTCACATCTGCTTCATCTCCAGCAATTGAAAGTTTCCCCTGAATCAGATTTAACTCCTATACCCAAAGTGGCGTTATCTGGATGGAGAAGTGTGAACAGTGGGCACCCTGAGAATGGAGCTTTGGCAGTAGTGTTTTTTTTTTTTCTTAATGAGTTAAAAGAAAGGACACTGTGTTAATCAAAAACATAAATCAAGCCTAGGCCAAAGATTGAAAGTCAAGTGAAATGCTCTGTGGAAGAGTTTTGTTTTTTTTTTTTTTCCTTGTGAAGATGGATAGAAAAGAACATCAACTTGGAAGAAGACACTTGGAGAATGAAAGAGAGACATTATTTACAGTGACTCCCAGTCAGACTGTGAACCCAAACCATCTGTGTTCAGCAAACTCCAACTCTACTATTGGGCAGCTGTAGACATTGGACATTATTTAATTTATTGGTGCCTCATTTTCTGTATATATAAAGTGAGAATAATAATAAGAGTGATCACTACCAAGATTAAAGGAATCAATGCATATAACATGCATAAGGCAATATCTGGCCTAGAGTAAGTACTTAGAAAATGCTAATTGTTACTGTTTTGCAAGACATCAGATGGTGTCAGTAAGACCAGGAAGGTGCCTGGAATTAATCCTACACGTGTTATATGATTTTACTGATGAAGCAAAATCCAATCCATTTACTCTGATTATTTTCTGTATGTACATTGGCTAATAAAGAAAGAATGTTCAAAACAAAAGAACATCTCTGAGTTAAACGAGACAGCTAAAGAATACACATTCTTCTTAGTAGTCCATAGAACTTCTCCAAACAGATCAGGTAACCGGACACAAAGCAAATCTTAACAAGCATAAGAAAACCTTAATAACTCCTGTCTTCTCTCTGACTGCAGTGGACCAAATCTAGAAATCAATAGCAAAGAAGCTACAGAATGTGCAGAAACTCAAGGAGATTAAACATTTCACTACTGAACAATAAACAGGTTCTTGAATGAGTCAAGAAGGCAATAAAGTTCCTAGAGTTGACTGAAAATGAAAGCATACATACCAAAACATATGGATACCACGAAAGCAATCCTCCCAGAACTTTATATTTCTAAGTGCACACAAAGAAATCAGATCTAAGGTAAATAACTAGCATTGTACATCAGGGCCCTGGGAAAATAAGAGCAAGCCAAACCCCAAGCAGTGAGAGAAATAAGCTCAGGGCGGAAATTAATGGACTAGGAATGAAAAAAGAGAATTCCTGAATCAATGAAATGAAAAATTGCTTCTTGGAAAGATGACCAAGATCAACAAACTCTTAACCAAAATGAAAGAGAGACCCAAACCAATAAAATTAGAGATGTAAAGGCAGGCCTTACAATACATACCAGTAAAATTCAGAAAACTATCAGGATATAAATTAAAAACTTACAGTGTACTAAATCATTAAATCTAAAAGATGAGATAATTAATAGCAGACCTATAACAAGCAAAGAGATTGGAACAGTAATATAAAATTTTCCACCTAGACAAAGTGAAGGCCCAGAGAGATTTGCTGCTGAATCCTACCAGACTGTTAAAGATGAACTTTCACCAGCCATTCTCAAACTGCTCTGTGAAATAATGAAAGATGGAGTTCTGTCAAACTCTGCTTACAAGGTCAGCATCATCCTGACACCAAGAACAGATAAATACACAAGTAAAAGTGTGGACCGATGGTGTCCACAGATTCAGGATGAATCTGACTTTGTAAGCACAGTTTGACAACACTCTGTGTTTGATTATCTCATGGAGTACACAGATGCAAAAATCACCAGTAAAATGCCAGCAGACTAAATTCAGGAACACATCAAAAATGCCATTCACTGCAGTGATGCTGCTTTCATCCCAGGGATGCAAGGGTGGGTCAACATATGCAGATCAGTAAATGTAATATGTCATAGAAGTCATCTGAAGTAAATCACATGACCACTGAGATATGCAGAAAGGCTTCTTGACAAAATCCAACAACTCTTCATGGTAAAAGACAAGAACTAGAAGGAATGCATCTCAAAATAAAGCATATCATGACAAACCTGTAGCCAGTGCTGTACTAACTGAGAAACAGTACTAGATTGGATAGCCACATGTAGAAGAAAATGATATCCTGCTGTTTCCTGCCTTGCACGAAATTCAACTCTAAAAGAATCTAGTGCCTTAATGCAAGCCCGCAAACTCTGAAACTAGAGGAAAACAGCAGGAAAGTGCAAGATACTAGCACAGGCAAGTGCTTTCTCACCAGGACTCTAGTTGCTCAACAATCAGTGGGATCCCATGAAACGAAAGCTGTGTGGCAAAGGAAAACGTTGAGGGAAGAGACAGCCCACAGACTGGGAGGGTCTCTTCAGTGGCTACATATTTGACAGAGCATTAGTATTAGAATACACAAAGAACTCCAGAACAAAACAACAACAAATCGAACAGCCTAGCCAAAAGATGGGCTAAGGAAATGAACAGACAGTTCTCAGAAGATGAAACAGAATGAACATGAACAAATGTTCTACCTCGCTAACAATGCACCTTTACAGGAATACAAATCAAAACTACGTCGAGGTCCCATCCCACCCCGCTAGAAGGACAGACATGTAAGAAAATCAGCAGGAGTCAATGCTGGTGGATGTGGACTGAAGAGAACCTTAGGCACTGCTGGTGCAGAGCTAAATTGGTGTGGCCACTGTGAAAGTCAGCATGGAGGTTTCTCAAAACAGATATTCCATATGACTCAAGTCACATATTCCTGGGTACTTAGCCAGAGGAATCCAACTTAATGTATCACAGAGATACTCACACAGCAGTGTTTATTATGGTATTGCTCACAGTAGCTAAGTTATGAGCCAACCAAGGTGTCCAGCAACAGGGGACTGGGTAAGGAAAATTTGTGCATATTTAGTAGGGCTTTAAAAAAAACATAAAGAACGAAGCTGTATTGTTTGCAGGAAAATGGATGCAACTGGAGATAATTGTATGGAGTGAATTAAGCCTGTCTCAGACAGACAACTATTGGTTGGTTTTCTCTAACTGTGGCTCTTACACAGACAGAAAGAAAGACAGACAGACAGACAGACAGACAGACAGACAGACACACACACACACACACACACACAGCTATGATATAAAAGTAGAAGTAAAACAGCTTAGGGGAACAAAGGGGCTAATTGGAAGGAGAGAGGAGTCATATGGGAAATGTCCTCAGAGTATGGTATATACTTGTAAAAAAATCAAAGGGAAGAGGACCCATAAAAGGGCAGCTGAAATGAAGACGGGAAGAGGGGCTTTTGCTGTCAGTTGTAGCAAATGAAGCCCGGATGCTCTGGATGGACAGGAATGGTAAGAGTAACTGGTTTATGAGAGTGTGGGAATCAGCTGACACGGACGTGAATGCTTGAACAGGTTCCTGGACTTCTTACACGGAATGGCTTAGTCATGGAGCTCACCAGCTCAAGAGTGTCATGAGCAATCTGAATGAAGCCTTGGCCATCATGGTCGGGGATGGCTGCATAGAGCCTGAGTAGAGTCCTGTCTGTTACCTGTGGGCAGCTTATGCGGTAAAGGACTTTCCCAAGCACCCTGGACCTCCCTCACTTAATTGATTTCCACCATAGCCATTTATTGAGTTTTTCTGTGGGCAAGGCTCTGTTGGGAACCACAAGATGAGAAAAGTGGGTCACGTGGCATTTTCTGATCTACACTGCCACCCAGAAACACTGAACTAACTTAATTTTTCAAGATGACTATATTCAACTCACTTTCACTGGTAATGTTTTGAGAGGAAAAAGTCCCAGCAGCTCACCCCTGTGGTGTGGAGAGGCTAAAGAATGCAAGTTCTGCCTTTAAAAGTGTTTTGTGCCCATAGCCAGGCTGCTCTCCTGTGTCAACAGGAAGTGTTTCTTCATTCACTTTTGCTTTTCTTTACATTTTGGTGACACTGAGGACTGATCCCAGAGCCTTGCACATAAAGTATAACCTGCCCCCAGCAGACCTCTGCTCTTTATCTCTTTTAAAAATATTAGTTGTTTATAAAAAAAAATCATTTCAAAGACGTTAGTTGAGAGAGCATCTTCATCATCTTCATCTCCCCATTTCTAAGGTCTTTGTCCTTTCTTTTGTTTACTTCTCACTCTTTACCCTCCTCTGTGTATGTTTGACCCTAAAACCATCATTTTTATAAGATGTTTTGCTTTCCTCCTAGAGTTCATAATTGCTTTATTCTTCTGGGTATCTATTCAGATTCACCATCAGAATTTCCAGGCTTCTAGCCTATCAGTGTTACTCTTGGAAGCAGCCAGAGATAGCAGATTACTTACCAATTCCCCCTCCCTGTTACCCCAGAGACCCGGCTTCCACAGTCTTTTCTTCTCCTGCTCCATTGGAGGCCTGTTCTGTTGTCTGACAGTTTCATAGTGACAACATTCAGTGAGGATGTGTGTGTAGTGTCTTCTTTCTAGACCCAGCTGGTAGTCCCCCTCCAAATAATTTTATATAAGCAGCATGGGCAGGTGGATTTCGAGCACCTACTGCAGCGCTACAACTGCCTTTGCTGTCCAGTCGATTAGATTTATGTAGTAGGGTGAAGGAAATGCTCTCAAAATGGGACCAGTGCCACATCTGGATCCTGGAAGTTGTTTATTAAAAGTAGGATTTGCTACTGACGATTCAACTCCTATTGTTGAATGTTGAACATGTATATTAACTTCAGGTTAAGCTATCAGAATTGTATTCCAGATTATCACTAAGAAAATCTCTAGACAGTCAGTTTCTTATTATTGTCAAACTCACAGTGGTGGTTGCCACTGAGTTTTTATTTTATTAAAATTTTTTTGTTTGAGACAGGGTCGTACCATGTAACTCTGGCTGGCCTAGAACTCACTATGTAGACCAAGCTGGCCTTGGACTCACAGAGATCCCCCTGCCTCTGCCTTTCTGAATGCTGGGATTAAAGACATATGTAACCATGCCTGAATCAACTGTACACAGTAATCTGGAGGAGGTAATCATATAACACAGATAAAAATGAACCACTGTACCATCCACTAGTACCCTCCTAAGCCAGAGAGATGATGGGAGTTTTACAGATTAGTTCAATAGAACATATGACATATTTTAAAAGCATGATGTAAAACTTGTCTTACTATATGGTTTGTTAGCTGCCTGAGAAGCAGTCGGGTATGAAAGAGTAGGAAGTTAGTTATGCTTGTCCCAGTAATAGCCAGAACAGCCAGTACATTTACATATACAGCACATACAGAATATTTAGCTGCTGTCTTCTGGTTTTGGTGTGTGTGTGTGTGTGTGTGTGTGTGTGTGTGTGTGTGTGTGTGTGTTATTAGGGATTGAACTCAGGGCCTTGTACAAGCTAGACAGATACTTTCCCACTGAACTATATCTCTCATCCCTGCTTTGTGTATTTTCACAGTGGGTGAAGAGTATTGCTGAGGTAGAAGTTATGGCCATTGCATTTGATGATTAAGCTTTCTTATGGGGCCTTGTTGTTGTCAAGCAGGCAATTAGTGTTTTCCTCCACGTCCTTACTGGAGGAGGGCACTTCTTTATTGTGTTTCAATGAAGGAAAACCATTCTTTTCTGAACTGATTCATTTTTGAGTTTCCTCAGAACATCACTGGAAGAAAAATGTGGGTTTTTAATGTTAATTACATTTGTTTTTAGACAGTTTCACACATCTAGTCAATACACACCAGCCACTCTTAACTCAGTTGGTAGAATAGCTTGCCTACCATACACAGAATCCTGGGTTCAAGTCTCTGTGGTATAAATCAGGTGTGGTGGCACGTGACTGGAAAAAAAAAAGTGTTTTTAAATTCATGTCTTGTTTAAAACACTCAGTGCTGGATAATCTTTACAAATGGAGATTGAATCCATGTGATCAAATCTTTCTACCCGGATGCATTGCTCTTGGAATGCCCCTGCTCTCTGCCTAGGCCCATGCTTTGAAGCAGTTACACATCTCAGGTTGGGCCACACCTTCAGCCTTCCTTTTCTGTCCTCAGCAGCATTGTCTACTGAGAGCTGTGGACAGACACATGAGTGGTGAATTCCGGGGGGGCAGCTGCCATTGGTCCTTGTTTCCCCAAGTTTCAGAATTGAGTTGCATGTGGCTTCCACTGAGGACTGGGTGGAGACAGGAATTCAGACTGGAAATTATGGAAGGATTCCTTCCCTTATGACCCAGTGGAAGAGACTTCATCTATGACTCCCATCGTCTCTCTGGCTTAGGAGGGTGCTAGTGGATGGTACAGTGGTTCATTCTTATCTGTGTTATATGATTACCTCCTCCAGATTACTGTGTACAGTTGATTCTAAATCTATTCTGTAGGTTACTGTTTAGCGTCCTACAGCTTTGGACCCTTGAAAACAACTTAGTTTCCTGGTTGCATGTATTGGGTGTGGGCTTTCCTGACACTTGAAGTTCTACTGTATTCCTGGAAGTTTACCCAGAATAAACATATTTAATCAGCCAACTGACTATGAAAACTTTTGATCTGTTTCCTCAGCTAAACTCCACATTACGTCTCTCTGAGGAACAGCTCAAGTGTCTCCTGGATGAGTGTGTATCCCAACAGAAATGCACCCCTCTTGGTCTTTCTTCTGAAAGAGAAGACAAAGATGTTGATACAGCACTTGGGCCCCCACAGCTTTGCCCACCCACCCTCTGTGCGTTACTAGATGAGTCCGAAGCCAAGGTCCAGAAAACCCAGCTTGATAATGCAAACAGGCCCGAGAAGGAGGGATGCGGGTCTTCTGTAGGCTCCTATCTCACCAAAGCCTTGGCTGGGCACTACAAATCAGAAGCTCTCATCATTGAAGTGGAGACCATGAAATGCCTCCAGTTCTCCAAGGAAGGGACTTTCGATGATGCAGCAGACTATTTTATGTCAAAGACCATTGGCATTGGAAGACTAAAAAAGCCCCCTTTCTTGGATGATCCCCTGGATGACATCAATGTGGACTCCTCCTCAGATGACCAACAGCTGAAACTCAGCCATCCAGAGAAACCAGCAGTAGGTAGGCTGGAGAGCATGTGTTTTGTGAATAGTTCTCAGAATCATCTCAACAGAAAGATATTGTGAGTTAAACCGATGAGAATGCAATGATGCACATCTAATGTAAGCCCAGGCGCTGTCATTAGGAGGTTGGAAACCTAGGTGCGTATTTATCAATGTTCTTAAGAGGTCAAGGAGAGGTTAACACTCTTCTGAGTGTATTATCCTTCATTATAATTCTGATATCCAGAAGACATTGATTTTAGAGAAAAAGAGAAAGTATTTTGAATCTTTAAAAAGATTTCAACCTCTAAACTTTAGTGATTAAAATTTTCTTTCAGGGAATGGGTTTGTAAAATACCATGCTCAGATGTAAAATACCTACTCAGATCACTCTTACATTTCCAGATATGATGCCATGGTTCAGCCTTGCATTTTACAATAGTATAGTGGCACAGGGGTCGCTATGGGTAGATTTTAACATGAACAAGTATTAAATTACTAATCCATGTCAAAAATTGATGTCATAATTTGTGAGCCTATTTAAACAGCTTAAACTTTAATCTCTAATGTCTACTTTAAAGCCCATTATCTGTCTGTCTATCTGCCTGCCTGTCTACTACCTATCCATCCATCCATCCATCCATCCATCCATCCATCCATCCATCCACCCACCCACCCACCCACCCACCCACCCACCACCCACCCACCCACCCACCCATCCATCCATCCATCCATCCATCCATCCATCTATCTATCTATCTATCTATCTATCTATCTATCTATCTATCTATCTAATGTCTGTCTGTGTATGTATGTATGTGTATGTATGTATGTATCATCATATGTCTCTATCTATTCCCTTTGAGGTCTATGATTGGTTTAATTTGAACTAACACCCTAGTCCCTTGTTTCTACCTGACTTCCAGGCACTTTGACAACCCCACACTCATTTCTTCATCTTTCCCTCTTAACTCTCATTTCTTTCCTGATTCCTGTTTTTTTTAATCACTTAGGCTCAAAATCGGAGTCAATATTGAGTTGGATAATATTACAGAAGGAACAGTCAATGCTGGCGAGATGGGAGGTGGAATTAAAGGTCAGCCCCCAAGGGTGAACCGCTCTTCACTGGGTGGGATTTGACCACTGCACAAGAGAAGGACTCAAATTTACAAAGCACAGGGAATGCATGTCCCTTCCTTATCTGTCCCAGCTCCCTCTATGTCCTGGTTTCTCCCCCCACCCCCAGCTTGGGCATATACCTAGGAGTGGAATTGCCAGGCCTATGGTAACCTTTTGAGGAACTGACAGACAGTTTTTAATCACATGTCCTACAGCTTTCCCCGATTCCTCTTTTATTGTCTTCTCTTACTTGATTTCACTGTGGTCCTACCTTGTTTGCTAACTTTTCTATCGAAGGTAGAAAAATATGCTCCATTGGTGGAACAATTCTTCCCCCTCTCTTTTAAGAGGAAAAAGGCGATTGGCTTCATCTGTCCTCCATGGAGCATTTACTTTTGGCTTCCGCCTACTCCTCAGAAACTTAGTAGAAAGCAAAAAGGTAATTTTGATGTCTTCCCCTAAATCTTCAGTCTTTCAGCCTCTGTAGTTTTCTGAACTATAACTCCAGTGAAGACAGACACCTTGTTTTTCCCTGTGGACTTGTCTGCAGGTTGTGGTGAGTGTTCTATCATAGCAAATAGGCTGTGGTCATTGTATTATACAACAGAATGAAATACCTAATGCTTAATAGGCTGAATGATTTTTCTTAATTATGTGTGTGCTTCTGATTGATGATTTTTCTTAATTATGCATATGTTTCTGATTGTATAATCACTGAGATTATTTTGTTAGCAGATGAACAGGAGACTGGAGATGCTGTGGATGAACCAGAAGAATATGAAGCATGACGATCTGGGGTTTAAGCTTAAGAAAGCTGGAAATCAAGTTGCATTATATATTCTTTTCTCCAATTCTTTGTGTTCAATGAATGCATCATAGAGACTATTTCTCAAATGATTTCAACATTTGAATTCCCTTCTTTGCTGATTACATTCATCCCTTTGATAATTTTGAAACTTGGCGTATAAATGTTTGAAATTCATGGGAAACTTGTTTACAAATGTATCGCTAATGTTACAATCTCAAGGATGCTTTATAAAAACCAACATTGTAATATACACACACAGGCTGTGTTAAGTGTAGTGGACATGAATTTATTGTTCTATATTTGATTCTTTGGGGGCAGTGCTGGGGATTGAATTTAGGGCCTTATGCAGCGGAGGCAGACACTGTTACTAAGCTGACCCTCCAGCCCACTGTGTTGGGCTTACATGGTGTTTCCACTCTATCTGATTCAGGTAAACGTGGCCACCGTTGTGCCTCTGATTTCCCTTCTTTGTGCCTGTCTGCTGTTGGTCAGTAAGTACAGCTCGCCTTGGGGAGGCATGAGTTCCCATAACAAAGGAAGGGGAGCAGGGTCTGTCCCCTTGTTAGTGAGGCTCCCTTTCTTTTTTATTCCTTCCTTTTTTTAAAATAAATGCGTTTAAAAACAGTTATTTCTTTTTATTTTATATACATTGGTATTTTGCCTGCATGTATGCCTGTGTGAGGGTGTCAGATCCCCTGGAACTGGAGTTACTGACAGGTGTGAGCTGCCATGTAGGTGCTGGGAATTGAACCTGGGTCCTCTGGAGGGGTAGCCAATATTCTTAACCACTGAGCCAGATGATATCTCTCTTAAAGTGGAGTGTGATGGATTATTTCTTACTCTCAGTCTGTTATGTTCCTGTGGAATGTGGGCTTTTGGCATGCAGGAAATAAAGGTGAACCTTATTAAAAGAAAATCTGTAGGACTGTTTGTCCAGTTCTGAGTCTGTAATCTGACCTTGCAAGAAGCTTTTATGGCCTCACGTGTGTGTGGAATTGGCTTCCTCATAGATGCAAGTCTAGTTCATTCCTAATTCACAATATGCTTATTGTGGCCCTGGCTTTAATAGAGTTTGGGTTACTGCATGTACAGTATTGTTCATTTCGTCAGCATACCTTTGTGTGCTGGCCCTATTTGACATTAATGATAGCTTACATATTTTCCTGACTTGTTGGAATGAAGAATCCTATAGCTATTCAAGCATCTGCATCCTATGGGTGTCTTTAGCCTGTCTTCCTGTTTCAGTGTGTTGCTTGTCCATTTCTGTTGATTTTGTTTTTGAGGTACAGGGGCTTGAACCCAGGGCCTTGCACATGCTAGTCAAGCACTCTGCCACCGAGCCTCACCCACAGCCTACTGTTCATCCATTTAAAATAACAATGGTACACACTGATGTTCATGTGCTACAGTGTGATTTATCGTAATGCCTGAGTTTTGCTGTGTGATGCTTGTAAAAGTTAAAAAAGAAATCACAATCTTAGGTTCTCCCAGAGTGATTTGTGGCACTCCTGGGTACTGAAGAGTTTGGTGGGAACAACCAGAGGGCAGAGGTGACATGGTGGGCACTTGGAGTGGGACAGAGAAGCCATTATTGCCCACCAGACTTGCAGAGGCGTTTCGACTTTCTCCATCCATGCTTTTCTTGTATTTGAGGTATGTGTGTGGAAGCGGGGAGTGGAGCGACAGAAGCCGAGAGAAAGGAGAGGAGAGGGAAGAGAGGAGGTGATAGAGAAACACAAAAGAATCCATTTCTACAGGAATTGCACAGGCTATGACTTTACAGAATGCTTCTGCAGATGGTGTTTGAAGCATAAGGAACCTGGCTATTGCCAAAGTTGGGTAAGGGGAAGGCAATCATGACGTTTGGTAATGAACTTTTTAATTAAAAGGAGTAACATCATTCCACAGCTTGCCAGCTGAAAGTGGTAAGGGTGCATAAGCAAGATATACAGTATAATTTAACAGGCAGTCTCCTGATTTAAAACCAAACCAAGCCTCGCCATGCCACGCCACGCCACTCTGGCTTCCTGTAAAGCGGGGTGTTTTCTCCAGAACAAGAATAAAACTTATAGATGTGGAGGGGGGAGATCACTTTAGGAAGGAATTTAGGGGTTGTAGTATGGTTTTTCTAGACAGGACCCTTTAGTAAACCACCAATACTACCTTGGTTGTAAATTCTCCAGGACCTAGTTTATGGCCTTTCAGCCAAACAGTCCCAGAACACATGACAATAAACCCCTGTATGAGTCAAAATCTATCATCTTGATGATGTAATTCTAGTTTTTAACAAGTCTTTAATCTGGTGTAATCTACTGACTTGAAGGTCGTTCTTAGCGTAAAATGGAACAAGCCTGGCCTAAAAGCTCTGACCCAGCCACTTTTTCTGCCTCATCTTGGCATTCTCCATCAGTCTTACTGCAACATTTTGCTAAAAATTAAATAGAATTCTCCTCCAGGAATCCACATATGGAGCAACCTGAGAGAAAATGATGCCACATTTCAGATAGTATTCACTTTCAGATCATTTTCTCACCACATCCTAGTTCTCCTTGTGTCACGTGGGTCTGCAGGGTGATGGGACACTTCATATTTGTCATCATGCCACCCAGGTCAGTGGCTTTAGAACAGTAGAGAAGGCTGGCCAGGGAGGGGATTCCACCTCACACAGCCTGTCTTTTCTAGTATTTTCAAAGCTGTCTTTCACCTGCTAGAATTTCTTCATTGAACTGTTTATTAGAACTAGAAATTAGTTGGATTTCCACATCCATGGTTAATCCATCCAAGATTTAAATTCTGCTTAGCATTTAAACAGGATCGCATTCTTGTCACTGAATAATTTTATGCTCACATACATACCTTCCAAAATTTGCATTGCTATAACAAAATGATCAAATTGGTGTGTGTGTGTGTGTGTGTGTGCGCACGCGTGCATGAGCGAGTGCGCGCATGTGTGCAGGTGCCTACAAAGGCCAGAAGAACGTAGAGGGATCAGATCCCCTGGAAGCAGTGTTACAGGAGCTGGTGAGCTGCTCACATGGGATGCTGTGATTAGGGTCCTCTGCAAGAGCAGCAGATACTTCAGCTCTCTCACCTGCTGGGTCATCCCTCCAGACCCAGTTTTACATAGCTTTACCATCTGTTTTTGACCCAGAATATGTATTCTCCAAACTGTTGTCTTGAGGACTCGGCTAAGTCCAGGCCAGCCCTCACACTTCTCGGAGAGCTGCCGTTCTGTGACCCTGCTGCCATCACTAAAGGTCAGGAAAAGTCACATGTCCTCACAGCTGTTCTTTCCTTTGTCAGCCCCGTTTCTTTAGAGACAGAACTGGACTTGGAGGATTCGACAGAAGACACCCAATGTTAATAAAGTATGAAATGTTTTCTTTGGGGACTGGTGACTCGGGTCATTTTTATTTTAAGGTTTTCACGTGACAGACTCATGCTTTCTGTTTCTTTCAAAAAATCTAGCAAATGTGTCTTGTGGGTCTAGTGTCTGTCAGTTATATAGGAACCGTGAATGCTGTTTCTTGCCTCGCTGCATATGTGCTATTGGTTAAGAAAGGCTTTTGCCCACACCTCGTGATAGCCAGACAGTAAAGAACAAAATAAACACGGACACAGTACGTATAAATATAAATTTCCATATGATTTATTGTTGTTCCTTGTACATAAGAAACAGTAATATACAAGTTACACTGCTTTAGAATGTAAAATGGATAAAAATGTGTACAAAAAAGCATGTTCCTAGAAAAAAAGGGCATTGCAAATAGTAAAAACCGGGGTAAAAAGCCGAACAAAAAATGAAAAACAAACTAAAACAAAACAGAAAAACCAACATTTCTTCAATTCAGTGTGCAAACATATAAAAATAGAAATACTAACTCTACAGACAGTATTTCCTGATAAATTATTTAAATAGCATATCTACATAGTCTGAGATCTCTATTCCAATGGCAATGCGGAAAAATAATTTATAAAAATAAACCAATGGTATACAAGATGATAGAACACAACCAGAACTTTAAGAAGTTGTATTTAACATTTCAAAGCTATTTCTTTATTGGGATCATCTTCTGCAAAGGATTTTTATGCTATGTACAACACCGACTTAGACACAACAGTAGTTTTAAGTTCATTGACACTTAAACTCTTTCTACTTGATCCAAAATTCTTTACTCAGTCACACAACAAATGAGGTAATATTTGTATATAAGTTCCACCTTTGTCTCATTTGGGAAAATGAAAAAAGAAAAGAAAAAAGGAAAAAAAGGAAGGTGGTTATGTTTTCTTCTCCCTGGAAACAGGCACAGGGGCGGTGTGGACTAGCCTTAGAGTGTTCATGGCTTCCTTTACAAGGAGAAACACGTGCAAATGGGCAGCCACCGAATTCCACTTGAAAAGACAGAGGAAACAAAGGGAGAAAAACCCAAGGAGTCCAAGTCATTCACTCTAAGCCCCAAAGTGAAAAGTGGTGGCTTCTGCTGGCTTTCCACACACTGGTTTTGGAGAGGCTAGCTGAGCCGCCTCAGCTACCTGCTTGCAAACATTTGCCACATGCAATCTAATTCCAGGTAGAACAGGGTTAATAAATAATCGGTATTTACAATCTTACAGTCATAAAGACTCACTATGAGGACGATTCAGATAGCCCCACACTTCCTGTTTTAGTAACAATCCTTCAGACGGGTCCTCCAGAATAGGGAGAAAAAAATATAAATATATTACATTGCTAAAGCATTTGTTACACAAAACCCAGAAGAGAATTGGAAAAATCCATGGTAACTGAGGAGGGAAAAAAAGATAAAAGGAAAAGGAATGTTTTAGTTAGGTTGATAAGAAATTTTGTGCCTTTCTAACCATAAAATAAAGGCATTCTGCCCCCTCCTGCAGAGGCAGCTAGAGCTCTCTGAGATGGTCTCTTGCTAAGTCTGCACATTGTATGTACAGAATAAACCAACAGTTCCAGCGTTACCAGCCAAGGGCAGCCAGCACTGCCTTTCACGTCTGACCCCTACCCTGGCCACTGCAGGTGATGTGTGAGAAGCGCCCAAAGGGAGGAAGTCCAGAAGCCAGGCTTTCATCGATGGCTGGGTTAGCTCACATGGGCCAGCATGAGGAAATGCAGCATGAGGAAATGCAGCATGAGGAAATGCAACAAGTCTTTCTGTCCCCTGAAAATGATTTAGTACCGAACAAGTAACAGCTCCTCCATATTTTCTTCACACAATTGTCTCTTGGTTTATGCATCCTCCCTAGTGCTTCGGCTCCTGCTCCCCCACTCCTGAGGACCTATGTCAGGGGTGGTGCCGAGTTCTAGTGAGTCCTTCTTTCTCTGACATGCCTGAAAATGCTTCTGAGTGCGCTGCTCAGAGACGGCCTCACAGAAAACCTGGGCTCTGTGAGTAAGGCAGAGTGGAGTGGGCATCTTCCCAGTGGGAAGTAAATAGACACTTCTGCTTTTACAAAAGCAAATCAAAGTAATTCTTCACGTTCTCGGAAGATGCATTCTCATTAATTAAAGGCCGAGAGTGCTGAGTCTGGGTTTGAAGACTGCATTTTCTTGAGGCAGGTCACGTGCTCTAGAAGTCCGCACTGTGCAAGAAGAGAAGCAAGGTAGGCAAGGAGAAGTGGTCCTGGCGGGTTTTTTTCTCTAGCCCTTGGTTCCAGAAGGTGCAGTGCCAGCGCTGGTTAGGATTGACAGCTAGTGATTAGGAATCTGTTAAATGAACAAAGATAGACATAAATGAAAACCAAGTCAACAGGCATATAGTCATCCTAGTATTAGCCACCAGACTAACAACTCAGGGCTAACTTCTAGCTTTGACAGGGACAGAATCATGAGCCTCCCTACCCATCCAGATTAGCATGTCTAGTGGCATCTGTCATCCTTGTTTAGGTCATTTTTAGGCAGCCATGTTGGTGAGACTTTACACTTGATTGTCTTTGATCTTAATACCCAATGCCTTCAAGCTTGCAGACATCGGACTCAGTAAATATGTACTAAGAACTTACTCTGTGGTAGGTCCAATGCTAGGCTTAGAGTTTAAGTAATCGTGTGGTGAGGAAAAGGGAGGCAATAAAGGTAAAGTTATCAGTGAAAATCAATACTTTCTCTGCACCTGGTGTTGGGAAGAACAGCTTGTGTTGTGATGGCATGAAGAACATCATAAGCCAAGTGCGAGGTATGTAAGCACACAGAACTTTAAAGTGTTGCCGGTAAGGTCTATTGTTGGTAGCTACTTGCTCACTGTCTCCCTCTGACCTGTGTAGTAAGAGTTCAGAGACTGCTGGGCTAGCTCCTATCCAGGATTCTATAGACATTACTTCATGTTTAGCATTGTCTCCTCAAAAGCAAAACAGAAGTGACTAGCTCTCTCCCCGACATAGTCAGCCTTGTTGATCTGTGGATATGTCAACTGTATGTTCATCACGGTGTTGCTCCTACCTCGACATTCGTATTTCATGTCTGAGAAGAACACCATTTCTTGAGAGAAGACAAATAGACCTAGTCTACCACCAGCGTAGGTTTTATCGTAGATGGGTCCTGAGTCGGCCATGATTTTCTTTCCTTCGTACATCACCACTCTGCACAAAAAAAAAAAAATCTCATTCATGGGACTGTTATTTCCTGGTCTTATCCTTTGAGCCTATTCAGTGTGACTACAGTGAAATTTAATCATTGCAATCTTACCTGATGTAACCCGTCTTTGGCCTGTGGCTGAGACGCCATCTGTAAGCAGTGAAATCCTTCCAGCCTATGTGACGGGGGTCGTGCCACAGGGTGCGCACCTGAAGGAAAAGGGCCAAAAAAGGTTGAAACCAGCTCCCTCTGAAGATTCCTATTTCATTCCACAAGAAACTGCTTAAAAGGCACCGAGTTGACCTGTATTTGGAGAAGGGGCAGTATGGATTTTCCCCAAGGCATCTCTCACTTACTGTGTGCCATTCAGTGACTATAAAGCAGAGAGAAGGAAAGGGAAGGGAGGTTTTTTTGGAAGTGGCTGGAGCTGCCTGAGGGTTTAAAGGGGAACTCTTGGTCAGAGCCCGCTTGCTCCTAGCACACTATGGTTTTGTGCCGCGCTTGGTAATGCTGGGAACTTGACAGCCAAGACTCCCTAGTGCAAACTGTCTCCTGTACTCCCCAGGGCCCATCGACTCTCCCTTCTAGGTGATGTAGCTTCTTACCTGGCCAGGGGTGTTTCCTGTGTGCCACAGAGCATTCCGCAGATGCTCGCCAGGTCCTGTGGTGGAATTCACAACCTTTACAGACAGGCCCGAATATCCCTGAGCCCTGGTGGGGTTGGTGTCCCAGTAGGATTGAGTGACTTGTTTCCACATGACAACGTAGAAGCGGCTGCTGGACTGGTAGCCGAACACAAAGCCAGCATAGTCATCATCCCGCTCAGTGTTAATGAAGAAGGTACCACTGAAGTCCACGGCATTAAACTCATCATAACCTGGAAGGCAAGGCCAGAGTCGGATTCAAGGCTGTGGCTTTTACGAGGTTCTTTATGATGTTCCCAGGTAGCCTGAGGTTATAGGTCCTATCCATAGGTTCAGCGGTCATAATTCATATTTACCTCCTTCCAGTGTACCCCTCTGGATCTAAGGAACTCACTACTCACCTACAGCAAGACCAGGATCACAGTTTACAGTCTGGACAAGTTCTTTGCCCTGATGGCGTACAACCCAGTTAGGGTCATTTTGGGAGGTCCCTTTGGGATCCAGAGGAATCATCTGGAACCGGCGGAAATCGGTTTCACTGATGTCAACATTCTCAGGACAGATGTCATCAATGTCTGGCACATTGTCATGATCAAAGTCGTCTTTGCAGGCATCACCTCGGCCATCACCTAAGGTCAAAGAGGGCAAAAGTTCCGTGAAATTCTGAAATGCTATTATGAGTGGGTCACCGATTCACAATCTCGTAAAAACTGGTGTTTTTTTCCTTTGTCCTCTCAGATGCTCTGTTTTCATTTCTTATGTCCAGACAGCTAAGGTGTCAGTTATGCCATTTGGTACTGGCCACAGTGACTCACCATCAGAGTCCTTCTGGTCAGGGTTGGGCACCAGTCTGCAATTGTCCCTGTCATCTGGAATGCCGTCATTATCGTCATCATGGTCGCAGGCATCCCCTTTGCCATCTTTATCATGGTCGGCCTGGTTGGCGTTAGGCACATAGGGACAGTTGTCCATATTGTTCTGATGGCCATCCTCGTCGATGTCCTGATTGTTGTCACAGGTGTCCCCTATGCGGTCGGAGTCAGAGTCCAGCTGGAAGAGAGGAATCAATGGCGGTGAATCCAGCAACAGACACTAGGGTAAAGGGAACATTAACGGCCCTGGGGCAGGGGGCATTCTCTGCATTGGGCATGGATACGGGACTCATGTTTACTTCTCTAGTACCACAGAAAGACACACCAAGTTTTAAAGAGGGTTTACTTTGATCCTTATTTTTACATGAAAATTGAGAAGAGAGATTTAATATTTGAAAAATATACATCAGAAGGCTTTCTAATTAACACAGTTGTTTTTAAATCACTAGAGGGAATGCAATGTTTATTGTTTACATCTTAATGTACATTTTGTAATTTCCCATCGACATCAAAAGCAAATATTGACAGGCCAACTTCTGCTCCAGGCCTTGAGTCATGGCAGTGGTCTATGCAGACTGTTTGCATAATATGTATGAGACATTAATTTTGAGGCTTTTGGCTTTCAAATCTATTCCATAAAGATTTTATCTGTTGGATAATGTCAAACTCTAAAATTTTTTTTGAAACAGACTTTCCCAGATTCCATAGCATTCAGTATGTGAGGTGCTTAGGGGCTGTTTCCATAAAAACTGGATCTTCCTTTCCACTATTTATACTCTTTGCTTTTGAGATTTTTATACTGTGATTGAATTTGCTTATAAAATTTCTTCAAATCCGAGGAATCAAAAACCCACTCAGTGAGGTTAATTGCTATTTAAGATGTTTAATGTCTGGTAGACCCACACTCAGAGGAGGCCATATCAGTGCCACGTGGGCCCTCAGGGTTTCCTGTGATGATGGCTTTAAGTCATCTTGCTTTTAGCATGATAGAACTTCATAATTAGGAGAAATTTCAATTCTCATTTCTCTAATCCTTAAAGTTCTGTTCAAGTTTCTGATTATTGGACCTTTCAGAGCCATCATTTTAGGAAACAGAAAACCTGCTGTACTTTTCCCCCTAGACACGATGCGCAGTGATGGGAAAGGAAACTCTCTACTGGGAACCCGTGTGTTAACATGCATGTGCACCATCGGTAGCACCCACAGCTTGTGCCAAGAGGAGCCCACGAGGCTGGGCTCATTGGGAGAATGGGAGAAATTCTCTAGCTTTGAGAAGTATTTTAGCTTCCTGATTTCCTGGCAGACTCTCTAGCTATGACACAGGTGTTTACTTCGCTTCCGAACACTGCCTTCCTCTGTCTCACATGCGTCGGATAGGACTGTAGAACTATCCGTCTCAATTCTTTGTGTAATTTGTCTTAATGGTGGCAGCAAACAGGACTGAGGTCACAGGGTTTCCACACTAATCTCTGGGAGAGTTTGCCAAGGGCTCATATCAGGCAAACTTTACAGGCACACACTGCAAATGGCTCTGGGTGTCCTGGGAACCCCAGTAATGGGAGGGTTTGAAATCTATTGAACTCACTGTTTTAAGATGCAGAAGGAGACACAATACCTCACTGAGAGATTCTGAAAAGAGCCCCCTACCTGGTCTGGATTGTGTTCCAAGGGGCAGTTGTCACACTGATCTCCAACCCCATCCATGTCAGTGTCCCTCTGGTCCACATTGTACACATACTGGCAGTTGTCTCGCTCATTGAGGATTCCTGTGGAGGGGGTGTGGATGGGAGCTGAGTCTTGCAGCCCCATATAATTCAACGAAATCACTCATTAACAGCCACCAAGTAAGCTGTGCACGTCACTGTCTCTTCAGGCTGCAAGCCAGGGCATGCCTTACCATCTCCGTCGATGTCCACAGCACAGGCATCTCCCTCTCCATTGTTGTCCGTGTCGGCCTGGTCAGGGTTGTGATTGTAGGGGCAATTGTCACAGCGGTCTCCCACATCATCTCTGTCATAGTCATACTGGGCCGGGTTGTAATGGAATGGACAGTTGTCCTGCAAAGAGGAGAAATGGACGCTCTCTGATGCTGCCTGGGAGACCAGCTGATGCCTTCAGCCTCATACACAGCGTTATAAACCCTCAAAGGTCTGCAGCAGTTACCTTGTACTTGGTCAATACACTAACTTGAGTATTCAGTATCAGTAAAATACCAAGACCGGAAGACATGATGCATGAAAACTGGATTTCTTTTTGGTTACAATTAAGAGAGACACGGGATATAACTTCATCGTCTCAGCTCTCATTATAAAAACACACGCATTTAGACATTACTTCTGAACTGAATCCAGGGAACAGAATGCTAAGTGTATTTGCTGTAATTTCTCAAACTGGGGGAGGCTGTGATGAAAAACGAAACTAACAATTCTCTAAGCAACATCTGTGTCCTCAAGCGATGGAGACACAGTGACCAGTTTCTGATTGTCCTGTGGCTCGGCTTGGTGTGTTCTCGCTATCACTCTGCAATGCCCGCACATCCTAGTGTTTCAGGATGAAGGAGGGACAGAGAGCATGTCGTCCCTACCCTGTCATCCGGGATCTTGTCGTTGTCGTCATCATCATCACAGGCATCGCCGATCCCATCTCTGTCATAGTCTTCCTGCCCCGAGTTGGGAAGGTTGGGGCAGTTGTCCTAAGAAAAAGGAGAAACACGTGACAGTGACAGTCACCATTAACACGTACCTGAAGGGCCTCCCTGGGACAGTCTAATAGGATGCGCAGGTGCAGGCATGCTGTTTTGTCCAGTGAAGCCACAAAAGGTGTTTTGGGAGGTTGCTCTTATGGAGTTTGTATAAATGCTCTAGGCTTCATACATGCTGTGAACATCAGTCACGCACTGCAAGGCACCGGTGGAGCAGCCTTTGTGAACAAAAGAATTGACTCTGGGAATCAGAGGTCAAACGAGCCTGTCTCATTTCAAGATCTTGGCACCAAATGATTCCACGCTAATGGGAGTTAATGCCCTTCTGTGTCTGGGAGATTTAATCTTTGTTTCGTTTTCAGTTTTCCAACACTCAGAATTCCTTGGCACATTCCCGAGAGGGAAGCCCATGAGGGAGGCTGGCCGTACCTTTTTGCAGTGGTAGGTTGCGTTGGCCACACACACCAGGTTCTCATTAGGCCAGCCGTCGAGGTCTGTGTCCTCTCCACAGATGATGCCGTTGCCTGCATAGCCAGGCTTGCACTCACAGCGGTACATGGGGTCACTGTAGTGGCCCAGGTAGTTGCACTTGGCATTCTTGTTGCAGTCGTGTGTCCCGTCCGTGCAAGGGTTTCGTGGCTTGCACACCTGAGGACACAGCATCCCAATGCTATCACAGAATGTTTGAAAGCCCCAAGACACCAGAGAGTCCAGATCCCACCCATCCTGATGCAGACAGTGGCCCCGTTAGGAGAAAGGTGGGATTCCTCCATCCCTCTCCATTCTGAGTATACCCAGGCTACTGGCAAATGCTGTTTTACACTGAATTTTCCTGGAACTGCTCAGCTTGCAAAACATGGCATGTGCAAGCCCATCTGGTCACAGCATCTTTCAGCCCCACATTTTCAAAGACATTGGCTGCCCAGTCTTTGCTCATATATTTGAAATAGGTTGGCTGCCCACTGTGCATGCAGTGCCCTCTCTGTTCGTCAGTTGTTCTGTCGAGGACAGCCTTCTTCTATTCTGGCCCACTTCTCTGCTGTACCTGTTTGTTGGCCATGGCATGTTCGACACCTCGGCCAAAGGGCTGTGAGCCAGTGAATCGTGGTGGGCAGGGCAGGCAGTTGTAACCAGGGTCTGTGTTCTCACACCGGTGTTCTCCATTGTGATTGAAGCAGGCGTCAGGCACTTCTTTGCACTGTGGATGAAATGAGATCTTGCTTAACACTTGGCAAATGCTGTCTTAAGGAAGGGCCCTGGGCCGGTTAGCTGCTTTCTCCATTCTGATAACTTAGAGCCATTGGTTGCTTACCTCATCAACATCCTTGCACTGGATGCCATTTCCACTGTAGCCAGGAGGACAGGCACCACATTTCCAGCTACCATCAGGATAGCTAGTACACTTGGCACCAGCAAAGCAGGGGTTGGACAGGCATCCATCTGAGATGAGGTAAGAGACAGGGAAATGGTTGGGTCTAAGTTGCTGTTACTGCCATTTGCTACTTAAAAGTGATACAGAATAAGACACTGTAGGGCCTCTGTTACTGGTAATGGTCCACCCGCATCTTAATCAGATGACCAGGATCAGTCAAAGCCGAACAACTTCCCTCCCCGCTAGTGAATGCTGACTGTGCCATTCATAAAACAGAAAGCTCCCAAGGTGGTTTTGTTGCTGGCTTCGCAGCTTACCAATTGGACAGTCCTGCTTGTTGCAAACTTGATTTTCAGTCACATCACCAACACAGTCTTTGCCTCCGAACTGGGGTGTGGGGTTGTTACAGAGTCGGCTGCGTCTCTGCACACCTCCTCCACAGGTGACAGAGCAGATGTCCCATGGTGACCAGGGACCCCAGCCTCCATTGACTGTAAGAAAATGAGTCACATGGAAAAATTCAGTTTTCAGGTGCTTTAGCTGTCCCAGAAACCTGTCCTGAGCCTGTCAGAAATGCCTTCTAACCCAGGCCATGGGGAGAATGTTCGGGAATTGGGGATGGTTGAAATGGTTTTCTTTCTGTTTTTCGTTAAAAGAAGCTGCTGAGCATGCAGGACTTTGTTTCTGTTTGTTTCTCTAGTGAGTGGGCTCCCATGCTCCACAGCCCACTAAGCTGGAGGCCACAGATAGGAGGCAAGCAGACAGGTAGAGCTGCCTCCCACATGTCCCTGGGTCAGGCCCACACTTACTTGGGCAGGCATCTTTCTTGCAGGCTTTGGTCTCCCGAGCTTCACCTTCACAGGGCTTCCCGTTCATCTGGGGGCTGGGAGAGTTGCAGAGCCGGATCCTTGTGATGACACCATCACCACAGGTCACGGAACAAGACGACCATGGGGACCAGTGACTCCAGCCACCATCCTGCTTAACTGAAAGGTAAATCTGATGGTCACAAATGGTGCTGCCCTCGAGAGGGCCACAAAGGAAGTCTTAGACACCAATAATTCTAGCAAGTGATCAATGGCCACTTCAACAAGTGTGCAGTAGAAACTATGGCCACATGCCAATGTCAGCGCAGAAACTTTTCTAGCACAGGGAAGATGGTATTTAGCTGTCTATGGGAGCTGTCTATGAGTCAATAGCTCAACATTTATAGGCCAAGCTCTATTCTAATTGTTTCATGTGCCTTATCTAGAGAAAATGCCTAATAAAACTTTATCAAGAATGGTTATTGTTCCCATGTAATAGATGCGGAGGAAGCTCGGGGAGGAAGGTCATGCTCAGGAGTGCAGAGGTTAGGAGTGTAATTGCGGCTCAGATCCCAAGCCCAGAACCTGTGCCCCAAGGCTCCTTGCTATGGAGCTGCTCTTGGTGGTGACGTCATTGAGAAGTGAGATTGCCACCCCTTTGTGGCCTTGGTGCTTACATCTCTTGTCACACTCCTGAATGTGGCAGGTCCTCGTCTGTACTGAAGAGCCCTCACATCTGTTGTTGAGGCTGTCACAGGAGCGACCGCGTTGCTGAATTCCATTGCCACACGTTGCCGAGCAGGAAGTCCACTCAGACCAGGGGGACCAGCCATCATCAGCAGAGTCGCTGGCTATGGAGAGAAACAGGATCGTTTGGCACTTGTATCTAGGACAAACTGCTCTTTAGAGGGCTCCGTTCAGGGCCTTTCATTGCCAGAGGTTGCAAAGCAATCCGTTTCTTTTTAAAATATTTTTCCCCCTTCATATTCCTAGCTTTATGGAAGCATGATTAACAAATAGAAGTTGTTGACATTTATGTGTACACCAGATGCTTGGCTACCCAAGTGATGACGAGAGTGGAGCTCATCATTTCACAGGCTTTTGTGTGGTCTGGTGTTTTCATACTTTTCACAAGAGGAGAATATGCTTGTTTACGATCTGCTTAGACACGTGTCACAATGACATGTGTCTGCCAGAGGACAGGGAACTGACATTTTCATTTGTCATTGGTTGAAAGTCTTCCTAGCAAACCCTAATTTAGGCTCACAGCTCTGCTAGCTCTCAGCCAGCTTTGTTCCCTATAACTCACACCTCAGACAGACGTTGGACAGAAAGATAATCCAGAAAGACATTGTTGTGTCCAAATTGCTACCATGGGATTGATTATTATGACCCATGGCTCATGTGTGTAACTCTGTGTGTATGAGTAAAGGGCAATTCCACTCTCTGGTTTCTCTCTGATCCCCGATGAGTCACTTTTATGACTTGCACTTTCTGCATTAAAATAGCTCTCATCAAAGTGATTATACTGGCAACACGCCCCAGAGGCAGAATGTCTCACAGCAGTATAGTAGCTGATTTCTTTTATCACCCTGGAATCTCAACAGATTCTAATCTCTTAGGCCTCCTATCACTGCAGATAAAACAGGTGGCTTTTCAGTCCTCAGCCCAACGCTTCTACCAGTTTCTATAAATTCTCCGGTGGATAATTTTCTCTAACCAAAAGATTAATTTCTAAAAGCAACCAGCTTGAGACTACTGCCATATTCAACTCTTCTCCTCACAGCATAACACCAGACTCCACAAATTCCATCAAGATCATTGCCTATGCCATAATCCAGATGGAAGGTTAATGTTTGCTCACCATGGAGGTTGGGGCTCTGTTCAAATAGACTAGCTTTTAGTTACCTAAGTCTGTCTGCAAGAATCTGCCTGGAAAAGTCTGATGGAGCTGGGAGGAGCGGGTTCCAGTGTTGTACCCAGCTGTCAGGATACCCCCAAACTGAGCTAGCCACGGAAGAATGGTTATATCATTTTAGGAACTTACGCCAACACCGTGGGCAGCATTCTCCATCAGGAACTGTGGCATTGGAGCAGGGCATGATGGGGCAGGACACCTTTTTGCAGATGGTAACTGAGTTCTGCAAGGCAAGTGAAGGGGAGGGAACTATGTTACCAAGCATATTGCAAAGAGGAGCTTTCTGTGCCATTTCCATTATAAGCCGTGACTCAGTCAGGGCAGTAAGCATTCTATCAGAGCAGTTTTTACAGGAGGGACGTCTCTGCTGGATCTGCAGACCTCAGTGTCATGGTTGCAGGGTTAATTCTCACCTCATTCTTTGGAAAGTTCTTTTTAACTGCTTCTCTGTCAGGTGCAGAAGTTACAGAACAACACATTTGTATATGGGAAGTCAATGAACCTTGTAGCTCATATCTCATATCAGCATCTCAAATGCAGATATAGCTTTATTACCACATTTTAGAGGGAAAAAATGGGAATTTAATGCAGGTTGTGTCTCAAATTCAGTAATCAGTGGTTAGCATTTAAGCTTTGTTTTTCCTGGTGAGCTAGAGATCTGAACAGTGTTAGGAAAACCTTGCCAGACCTGAATACCAATCAGGGCTGGTCGAAAAAGAACGCTCTAAGCAGGTTTTATGTACCTGACATTCAATACTTGGTTTTTGAACACTAAAGCCGCTAAATTATTCCAATGTTTAGGTAGGTTTGTTCTCTTAGCTACTCACCCTGGTGCGTAATTAAGACTTTGATAACCCTTCTGAGAGTTAAAAAAGAATTTGTAGATGTCCTAGGTACATATTAAACAAAAAGTAACTTTGGTTGCAGGCCAGGGCATATTTAAAAAATGTGTATGGTCACTTGAGTATCTCCTGAGACATAGGCCATCAATTCTTGTTGTAATTCGTGAGTGTCCCTTACCTGACAGTGACACTCAGTGCAACTATCTACAGTCCATTCCTCATTGTTCTTGTACTGGACTCCGTTGTGGAAGCAGAGCGGGGGCCGCCTCAGCTCACTGGCCAGTTCTCTATTCTCTTCGGTCTGAAAGGGGAGAATGCTCATGAGTGTCCAGTCTCCCATGGGACCACCTCTGGTGATCTCCAAGGGCTGGCAAATGAGAGCAGAGGCCACTGACCACTTTTCGGATGCTGTCCTGTAGTGTGGTCACAATGGTGCGCAGGCCCCTGAGTTCTAGGACCATGCTGGATAGTTCATCACAGGAGAGGCCACAGATGGCTTGCAGGTCCTTTGTTTTGTGGCCGATGTAGTTGGTGCGGATAGCAGGGCTGGAACCATTCACCACATTGTTGTCAAGGGTGAGAAGGACGTTGGTAGCAGCTAAGAAGCAACATGTAACAGAAAGGCTTCAACAGCTGGTCTCCTAACCCCTGCAGGCTCTTGGTTGTAAAAGACATTCCATTAGGGAGGAGGGATAAATGTAGAGGGGGTGCATGCACCTATGGAATACCCCTTGAGGGTCAGTTTTGTATATTTGAACTACGTTCCCCCTGGGATGTTGTGTATACATCCTACTGCCTATTTATCCGGGTGTTTTTGGTGGAATTCCCCAGAATTCTCCAAATCTCAGAAACAGGGGGATACTCACAGCTGGAGCAGCCTTTGTTCCTGAGAATGTCTTCTGGGGTGGTTCCAAAGACAAACCTCACGTTCTGCAGCACCCCCTGTGGGCGGAGGACACACACTGTAGAATGCTGGGGGGGGGGGGGGGGGGGGGGGGGGTGGGACAGCCTCTCTCATTCCGCTTGGAAAAGCATGCGGTGAGTTTAAAAGAACTGTTTTAAGATCACTCGGCCAGAATATCACATGGACATAAACCACCAAACAACTTCAAAATCCTAAATGTGTCTTCTGCCAATTTGAGCAATTTACAAAAAGAATCCAGTTATCTGGTTATCAGACTGCTTGGGATACACAGGAAATGGAATCTGATCCCAAGTCTGCAGGACAGGATACTCAGATACTCCCCAGTGTCAAAGAGTTAGTGTGGGAGTTCAAAGCCACACTTGGAAAAAAAAGAAGAAAAAGAAAAGAAAAAAAGCAAAAAACAAAAAACAAAGCAGAACAGCACATGACCAGACTGTTACTCCTACTTTGGATTCAGACTGGAAGCATCCAGAACACCCTACCCAGGGACTCAAATGCTGACAAAGTATCCTTTTCAAGCCATATTAAAACTGGTAGGTGATTTGATACAAGTTATTTTCCTAAGAGTATACCAGGAGTGTCTGATACTGGAACAGGCATTTATCTCTCTGGGTAGCTTTGAAAGCATGGTTCCCAGCCCCTGCATCATTACAATTTACTTCTTTTTAGAAGTGCAATTTCTCAGGCCCCTCACCTGACCTACCAAATCTGAACCCTGGAGTTTGGGGTAGCGGTGTAGGATTTAACCAGCCCTCTTGGGTTGTCTGCTGCTCCCTGTATTTGGGACGACTTTAGTCTACAGACATCTCCACACAGGCCTTGTGACAGGTAAGAAGACTTACCTGAAAATTGTCATTGACATCTCCCTTTGCAATGCGGAGCCTGGCAACCCTGGCCAAATCCCTGGTAAAGATGCTCTGGATGGGGACGTCCAGCTCAGCGCTCTCCATCTTCTCACAGTCAATGTAGAGTTGGGCTCTGTCTTCTTGCACAAACAGAGTGATGGTCTTCCACTGGCCAGTGGCCAGGAGAGCTTCCTCCACAGACACCACTTGTTGCTTCCCGGGCAGGCTCAGACTCAGGTCCAGGGTGCCTGCTTTGCCGTTGGAGACCACACTGAAGATCTGGCCAGTATGATCTTTCCTCTCCACGGCCAGGAGTGTGCCACGAGTCTTCTTCATCTGCCTCAAGGAAGCCAGGAAGATGAAGCCTTTGTCGGCCCCCACAGCATCCAGTAGGTCTTGGAACTTGTCATCGGGCACAGGGGGAATCAGGTTGGCATTTTCAATCCGGAAAGCAGGGCTGGACTGGTCAGGGCCCTTCACCAGACGGCGGCCGGAGCCCTTGCGGGCAGCTCCAATGATTTCAAAGATGTCAAAGACACTGTTGTCTCCCCCAGACTCTGTAGGGTGGGAGAAGATAATCAGCTTTCGAGGCTGGGGGTAAGGGTATAGGTCTTGGCTGTGGGGGGCCAAAGTGAGAACTCCAGGTGGTCACCGAGACCTGAGTGACCATGGAGAGGGAAACTGCACCCTGGCACTAAGGGCTCAAGGACACAGCCTAGCGAGAACACAGGAGGGGTTCACCTGAGCCGTCTTGTACCCCCTCTACACACACACACACACACACAGAGAGAGAGAGAGAGAGAGAGAGAGAGAGAGAGAGAGAGAGAGAGAGAGAGAGAGAGAGAGACAGACAGACAGCGGGACAGAGAAAGAGAAAGAGACTCACCTGGAATGTGATTGCTGCCGCACATATGCAACAGGAACAGGACACCTAGTCCCCAGACCAGCTCCATGTTAGAGCCTTTGTGCCCAGCACAGAGCCTGTGGCAAGAAGCGCAGGAGGTTAGAGTCAGAGACCAGGAGGGCAGCAGGGTGTGTATGAGTGTGTGTATGTGTTGAAAAGGAAGGCAAAAGGATTTACTTTCCAGAGGGCATCCAGTAAAAACTAAGAGCGCCAGACGCAGGGGATTGTGGCGTTCCATGATGAGGGTCATAAAGTGATTTGGGGTTTTCCCTTGCAGCCCTTTGTAGTAGGGGAAACGGACAGCAAAGGTCAGAGACTTTTGAGAAATGGTGAGAAAATCTTGGGGTGTGCTGGAGGAATTGTTTGTGAACCCTAAGGCTGGAGAGAACCAGCTCCGGAAAGTTCGTTCTTTCCAGCGGCTAGACCGGGCATGATGAGGGACAGTTAGGGCAAGCAGACGGGGAAAAGTAGGAGACGGCGAGTTGCTCGACCATTTGCATCCTAGGGGCCTGAGATGGCTGGCCAGGTGCTCGGCGGCAGCGGTAGGTGGCTTACCTGTGTGCACCAGGGCGCAGCAGCCGGGAGTGGTGGCAAAAGTGCAGCAGAGGACAAGGACGGAGGACAAGGACGCTGAGTCTGGTGGAGACGCTGGGGCGGCCGGTGCGCCCGGAGAGACGGTGGCGGGACCGGGTGGCCGCGTCGGGATTGCCTGCAGGAGTCGGAGGAGTCCGATGAGGCTGGCTGACTTCGGGCAGTGGCTGGCTAGGCAGAGGAGCCCTGGACCATTTAAAGGGGCTCTCGCATTCCTGGGAATGGTCCTGGCCAATAGGAGTCGGGGCAGGAAGCGGAGGGGGGGCAGTGGGGGAAGGACGACACCGGTTCCTCTCTCCGCCTCACCCCCCCCTCCCCCCGCGGCTGCCTGGCAAGCAGCTGAGGGCTGAAAGTGAAGGGGGAGACACTGATCGGGCACAGGAGCCCTGGAACTTCTCAGAAAAATAGGTCTCCACCCACGCAGCTCAACGCTTAGGCTCTTGCGCCACGGGGGCTGGAGGCGCTCCTCGTGAGGGCTCCCAGACACGATGCTCCTTCGGGGATCACCTAAGACCCTTTAAGGGGGTTTTCACTAAAGCCCGTCTCCTTGAATGCCTCAATGACGGAGACACTTGGAGATAAGAATGTTTAAAAACAAAAGTGAAAAGGGTAATGTGTCCGAACTCTTTAATAAGGAAGCTGCCTCCTGGGTCAGTCCTGGTGGGGTGGGGGTCCCCGCGCAATCTGTGCTTCGCGCTTCACTCCTGCCCCGCACGCCTGCCCTCCGCCTGACCCACTAAGGGTGACAAGTGCGGTGCAGCTAGGGCCAGCAGCAGGACCGTGCACCGAGGTCCCTTCTCACTGCCCAAGTCCAGAGTTCTAATGTGCATCCTCAGCTTGCCGCTTGGGGGCGGTATATGTATTCTGATTTAGGGGATTCCGGACGGATAGTTTCTAAGTGCATTTTAAAAAAGCGAATTCGTGCCCAGCTCCCGCAAGGCAAAACTGACATTGTGTCTTGAAAAAACAGTTTTGTGCCCACTCGTGTTTCTTAACGTGACTGGTTGGAGAATTTGCTGAACTGTCTGGCTCCAGGATCTTACCCTATTTACAGAACCGACCCGTAGTAATAAATTACTCTCTGCCTATTATTTTATTCCCCATTTTTCTCCCTAAACGTTCTTTTCATTTTTCGGCTCCCGAAACCGAGGTGTGGGTTACATTTCTGTGGGTATACACATTTCCATGAGCCGGCTGCTGCCTGATGCTCCTGTCTCTGAAGTCTGGTCTTCATGCTTACGGGTCCCAAGCCAAGATGACTCCAGCTTCCTGGAATTCCATTCATCTCTTTGGGAAGGGACGTCAGTGGCAATGCTTCCCCAGCTGTGGTCCTTCGTGAACACGCTTGGCTCTGAGTTCAGGGACCCAGGTAAAAGCATTACCAAATAAGGATTTCAGCAGAGTCAGGGATGGGGCAGGCGGAGGGACCGCCAGGCTTCCCTCCCCTTATCGGTTACACCTGGCTCGATTCCCAACTCTTGGAAACACCCACGACTTTATGCTCATCACACAGCAATTTCACTTTCCTTGTGTGGGAGTGTTCTGTGACAAGGTGTGTGTATGTGTGTGCAGGAGGGGGCTTACGGAGTGTTTCCTAGTTACCCAGGGTACACATCAAGTGCCTCTCGTCAATAAGTATGTTCCTGACACCCGTTTGTTTATTGGACTTCAGATAGTCAGAACAAGGAGTAAAAGCTTCTGCTGGACGATTAGTCAAGTTAGATTCCTGTTCTTGAAGTCAAGGGCACTGACTCATCAGCACAATGAAGATTCTGGAATCAGCAGCCATGCTTGTTCTTTGCTTCCGGTTGGTTCCTTCCTCTGGTCCTCTTTGCTCTGTGAAAGGTGATTATTTTAAATTCTCTGCTTAGCACTAATTCTTCCTGGTGGGGCCCTTAGGAACTAACTCTTCCTGGAGGGCAGGCAGGTAAGGTCTCAGGGTCCCCTTCCTCTTGATTTTGTACCACAGAGATGAGCAGAAGAGACACACAGAGGTTAAGATGTTTCTCTCCTTGTGCAAACCAGTCTACTTCCCTAGGCTGAGCCACACTGGTGCCATGGAACAGGAGCAAGCCAGCGCTGCCCCTTCAGGCCATGAGCTGCCCTGAATGAGGGGTGTGGGCAGCTTGGCTTCTTTCAACAATTCAAGACAGGTTTTGACCTCCTCCATGCTTTTCAGATGCAGCATCATGGAAGAGCTTTGTTGTTAGAGAAAGTTGGCAGTGGCCTAGGAGATGTTGAGTATAAACACAGTCTTTCCCTAAACACAACATGGCCATCCAGCTGTCCCTGTGAAAACAAGGTTGCAGAGGAGGAGGTTCGGAGGCAGCTGTTAGGATCACACCCACATCACCCAGCACCACACACTGTGACCGGATTGCAGAAACCCAGCATATTCTTGGGGCATTGTAGAGAATCATGGGAAGAGGGAAGAGTTACCACCTTTAATGTGGGGGATTAAAGTCTGTCTGTTGTGGATGTGTATGTGTGCCTTCCCCCCTCCGTGTGTGTGTGTGTGTGTGTGTGTGTGTGTGTGTGTGTGTGTCCTCAGTGAGGAGACACACAAACTCCCCTCCTGCTTCTTTGTCTTATTTTCATTTTTCTCACTTGGCCTCCACCCTTCCTGTTGGAACTCACGATTTCCTGCCATAGCTCCCTTTCTGCTTTCTCCTTAAATCTAGATTCTGCATACTAGAGACAATGTATCATTTGTCTTTCCAAGTCTATCTTATTTCACTTAACATAGTGATCTCTGGCTCTGTCCATTTTCCTGCAAAGCCATAATTTCATTTTTTTAAATAGCTGAATACAATTCTCTTTGTGTATATGTACTTGATTTTCTTCTTGCATTAGTTAATTGATGGGCCTCTAGCCTGCTTCCATACCTTGGCTATTAAAGAGCATAGTTTTGAGCTACTAAATCTGCCAACCCTACAGGCCAGGCTGCCTCTGGGTGTCTTTATGACATGTGTTTATTATTTAATCTGGTTTACACTTGTCTTCTGTTGCTCAGAAGCATGATACCATATCTGATTGTGACTTCTCTCTTTCTGTCTGCTTATACTTGGCTAGAATCTCTTTTTTACTTCTGTAGGGGACAGAGATAAAAGTAGGTCATAGATTAAACCTTGGATAGCTTCTTCACCTACTTTTTAAAGCATTGCACTTTTTTTTTTGATTAATATAAAACTTTCCACATAAGTTGCTTTATTCTCTCTTTTACTGTTGGCCCTAGAGATGAGGATGGCTTTTAATTCTCAAACAGGCTTATGCTGTGGGAAGCAATCTGGGGTGCCATATTTCTAGTCACCTAAATAAAGGACTACTTTATTTAGCATAGCACCAATCAACTCATTTGTAGAGTGAGATGCCAATATGCTACGTGCAACTGGGAGTCCCAGGGAACGTCTTTATGCCAGAGTCACCCACCTGATTGAAAGGAGCGTGTGTGTGTGTGTGTGTGTGTGTGTGTGTGTGTGTGTGTGTGTGTGTGAAGATGATGTCAAATGTCTTCTCTTATTGCTTTTCACCTTATTCTTTGAGGTAAGGTCTTTCTTTGAACATGGAGCTCACTAACCAGATAGCCTGGCTTGCCAGTAAACCCATTATGTCTTCTTGTCTCTGCCTCTCAGTGCTAGGATTACATCTGACTGTAATTACAATCTGACTAGGATTACATGTGGTCCTGGGGATGCAAATTCAGGCCCTCATCCTCACACAGCCCAAGTTGAAGGGAACTTTTATACATGGCCAGTTGGAATGTAAACTAGTCCAGCCACTATGGAAATCAGTAGGGATGTTCTTTGAAAAGCTAAAAATAGTTCTACCATGTGAGCAGCTACACTGCACCCAAGCATTTACCCAAAGGACTTCAAATCAACACCTGTTAGAGATGTTCACACATCAACACTTGCAGCATGACACTGGAGTTACTGAACCAACCTGAGTGTCCCCAAATAGAGAAATGAATCAAAAAAGTGTGGTACACATACACAGTGCCATTTCTTTGAACCATAAAGAAGAACAGTTATATCATTTATAAAAACACGGATGCCAGCCAGGCAGTAGTGGCTCACGTCTTTAATCCCAGCACTCGGGAGCCAGGGGCAGGCAGAACTCTGTGAGTTTGAGACCAGCCTGGTCTACAGAGTGAGATCCAGGACAGGCGCAAAAAAAAAAAAAACAACAAAAAACAAAAAACAAAAAACAAAACAACAACAACAAAAAACAAAAAACAAAAAAAAAACAAACTGTCTCAAAAAACAAACAAACAAACAAACAAACAAACACCACAAATGTCACCAGAGGTAAGCCAATGAAACAAGTGAAGTTTTGAAAAGACAGATATCATGTTTTCTCTCATATGTGGTTCCTAGATCTTAGATAGATCTATAAAATCATGTACATATACATGACATGAAATTAGACGTGCAACTGCCTAGTAGAGAAAAGGGGAGAGGAAGGGGAATGTGGGAGAATATACTTGATTCCAATATGTGCTTGCATGAAAATGTCCTTGTGTACTACACAGTACCGTATGAAATGACTGCATACCATGAATATTTTTAAAAGAAGCATAACTAAGCTGGTTTACTAAGGAGAAAGACCTGTCTGAGTTCTGCACTTGTTGTTCTTGTGACCCTCACAACAGCAGTGACTTTGGAATGAACAACTTCCTAAGCTGAGGACTACACACTGGAAAGCCCCCGAGGTAGGTTGTGAAGTGTTTTTTGCACGCTCCCCTGCAAAGGAGTATGGATTAGGTAGTTAGTCTGAATTCCTGGGCTAGGTGTGCTCCCACCCAGTGACTTGGTGATTCATTGAGAGACCTTCAGAGGTCCCTGATAAGGAAATTCATGGATCTGAAAAACCATGAGACAGTGGAGTTTCCAGAACTTCCACAATGGAGTTTTTCTTTAGAAGCTGATTAAACATTCCCACTTTAAAGAATCGAACATTCCTAGGTTTGACATGCTCCTTCACACCACCCATTTGCAAATTATATTTTTTTTCAAAGTGTCTGAAATCGTCACATGTACACTCCAGATTAAGTGATAATTCCACGTGGTCTGTTATTTTTCTTGGAAGAAAACGATGAGTGTCAGTGAAAGGAACATAAAGAACAACCTGACTGCCGCTTGGATTGTGTAAAAATTTCTGAAGTTTGATTGTGACATGGAGATTGGCATCTGACTGAAGTCTGGGTGAAGGCCTCACGTGCTTCTGAAAAGTTTGGACAGTGCCCCAACGGCTGAATTATTGGGCCTGTGTTTACAGGGACATCAATCATCCAGGAGGTGTTTCCCCCCCCCTCCTTTTTTAAAAAAAAATTTTGTAAGATCATGCCAACTTGGATTTTGTAGAACCTAAGCCAAAATAGCCACCACTCTTTCTCCTGTGAGTGCTTGATTTTATTATGACACTGTGGTAAACATGGCTGTTCCAGGCATGAGGAGGACACTGACGCTCGGTTGCCCCATGCCAGCTCTTCTGTATTCTTTTTTCCCCTTTCCCTTTTTCCTCCTCCCTCCACTTTCCTCTTCCTCTTTTTCTCGTCATCATCTCTGCTCTTTTTCTTTCTGTCTTTCACTCTTCTTGTTCCCCCATCCACCTGTCTGCTCTTCTCCTGAGGATGCAGTGAGGACAGAATACAATACTAGTCAAAAAGAACCGAGTGACCTGGAATCCACTTGCTAGAATTCCAAACTTTCCCTCAGAGTTCTAACAACTCCCCCATCCTTTATTACCAAGATTCTAAAGCAGTAGGCGTGTGAATGAGTTCCTCTTCCCCGTTTTCCTCCGCAAGTGTTCATCCTGACATGTAGTGCCTGGTGCCGTGGCCTTGCTGAATCCAACAGCTTGGGTAGAAGCATGAGTAGGAGTGACAAGGGGTATTTACCATCAAAATGATGACACTTGAGCTTCAGGGGCCCTGGCACTCCAAGACGCCAGGGGGGGCGTTTGAGAAGTTTTGTGAAAGTCAAACCTAGAAACCAGAGAATTGAAAGCTATTGCTTGTCATGTTCGGTGGCTCCCCGTTCTCTTTCTCCTTTGGGCGTTAGAGCTAAGATGAGAGGCATACACGTGAGCCTCATTAAAAGGACACAGCAGAAAGACATCGCCATGTGGTTTGTGGTCAGTTCCACACAAAATGAAAGAATGACTGGTCTTCCTCACGTGGATCTTCCTGCTGCCCACCGAGGTTTAACCTGAAGATGGACCGTCTGAGGCAGCGCACACGAACGGTCATGTCATCCTGCAGTGGCTGTGGGGGGATGGTGGAGAAGAAACCAAGTTTGAAATGTAGCTGAGAGACTGCATCCTGGAGAGGAGTGTCACAGACGTGTGGAGCACCAGCATTGAGGGATCACAGCCTGGGGAGGAGTGTCACAGACGTGTGGAGCACCAGCATTGAGGGATCACAGCCTGGGGAGGAGTGTCACAGAAGTGTGGAGCACCAGCATTGAGGGATCACAGCCTGGGGAGGAGTGTCACAGAAGTGTGGAGCACCAGCATTGAGGGATCACAGCCTGGGGAGGAGTGTCACAGATGTGTGGAGCACCAGCATTGAGGGATCACAGCCTGGGGAGGAGTGTCACAGAAGTGTGGAGCACCAGCATTGAGGGGTCACAGCCTGGGGGGGAGTGTCACAGACATGTGGAGCACCAGCATTGAGGGATCACAGCCTGGGGAGGAGTGTCACAGAAGTGTGGAGCACCAGCATTGAGGGATCACAGCCTGGGGGGGGGGAGTGTCACAGAAGTGTGGAGCACCAGCATTGAGGGATCACAGCCTGGGGAGGAGTGTCACAGAAGTGTGGAGCACCAGCATTGAGGGATCACAGCCTGGGGAGGAGTGTCACAGAAGTGTGGAGCACCAGCATTGAGGGATCACAGCCTGGGGAGGAGTGTCACAGAAGTGTGGAGCACCAGCATTGAGGGATCACAGCCTGGGGGGGAGTGTCACAGATGTGTGGAGCACCAGCATTGAGGGATCACAGCCTGGGGAGGAGTGTCACAGAAGTGTGGAGCACCAGCATTGAGGGATCACAGCCTGGGGAGAAGTGTCACAGAAGTGTGGAGCCCCAGCATTGAGGGATCACAGCCTGGGGGGGAGTGTCACAGATGTGTGGAGCACCAGCATTGAGGGATCACAGCCTGGGGAGGAGTGTCACAGAAGTGTGGAGCATCAGCATTGTGTTTATTCCCAGATTTTGTGGTATTTATTGTTTTAGATGATAAAGATTCTTTTTTGGGTTCAACAGATAGAAGCACTGGAATGGATTTTTAGGAGAAATAGCTTTTAATAACACCAGCCACTCCCTGTAGGGGATGCTGGGATGGAGAGCCAATAACAACCCACACAGTAAAGGAGATTCCTCACTGTTATAGACTTTTAAAGGGGTCTCTGACAACAGGTAAGGCCATACTACAGTGTGAACATGCCTGGGGTTCTACGAGCTGGGTGCTTAACTGGTTAGTGAAGTTGTGAAGACAGGATACAAGGCCATTACTCAGAGGACACCTGGGGCTCGGAATGGGAGAGAAAGTGCAGAGCGCCCTGGCCAATCCCCAGCAGCACCTAGGGGCTGATATTTATTATTTTGTTTTGAGTGTGTTGAGACTTTCCTTGTTTAAAGGAAACATTTATTTTACCTAATGTTAAATTCATAATTTGATATTTCTTGTGTAAAACAAAACCCTCTACCTTGAATCCTTCTTTGGAGAAGGAGGAAAGGGAGAGATTGAAGAGGGACAGACCTTTATAGGTCTCCTGGAACTATGACTGAGGCAGAGGTGTCAAGCCATATTCAGGATAAAAGACAGGACTCCTGTCTTGTGCTTTCCTGCATGTATGATAGGTACGGAAATATATATAACAGCAGGTGGTACATACCTGTAATCCAGCACTCAGGAGGGAGGCCTAGGCTACAGAGAGAGACCCTGCCTCAAAAAAGCAAAAATAAACATAAGCAAATATTATTCCTCTAAACTAAACCCAACTAAACCCAATTCCCCCCCCCCAAAAAAAAAAAAACAACTAAAAACAAAACAGACCGTGGTATTAGGAGCATGGTAGACATGGATATTTCTGCATGCATTAAAGAATAAGATAAGCTTAAGAGGAGAAAAAAAGGTAATTTACCTGGGCTAATTACAACATGAATTGCTTTCCACCAATATCTAATTACTATGATTACTATGTAATATAATAATAATTAGGTATGCTGATTAATATCTTGAAGTAACTTGTCTAAGTGTTATTTGACTCTAACCTTACCCATTCTCTGTCTAAGCTCACAGAGTGTGAAGGCTGAGCCCCAACAACTGACGTGGTAATTAGTCTAAGATTTAAGGAGGTCTGGTTACACTGCCTTTGATGAGGATGTCACTGCGCTCTACCAGCCAAAGCAGATGCACCCCACACCCTTAGCAGTTCCACTGGAGAGTTACATTTAGGCTAATTACTCTTAGCAATTTAGAAGATGTGGAGGATTACATACAGCCTGTGGGATAGACCATTATTTTTCCTTTATTGTATGCCAGCTGTTTTCCTGCTTAATGTATATACACTTTAAAAACTATATCCTCATTATTTAAGGGGGCAGATTTTTTGGTGTTTTTTTTTTTTTTTACATCTGTGTTTTGAAACTTTTGTGCATTACAGTTATTCTGAACTTATTTATTAAGTGCCTCTTGTGTGCCAAGCATCTGCCAAGCCTGTGAGGGATTGCTGATAATGAAGGCTAAGTCGTAGGGATGGGCATGAGTGTGTGAGAGAACACAGAGCAGGGGGCTCACTGGCCTGCTTGTGTGTGCAAGATTGAGGACAGAGAGCGTTACAAAAGATTTTCTGGAGCTGATACCTAAGTTCAATGTTAAAAGACTCAATTCAGAAAGGTTTTGGCCTTTGGAAACAGAAGAAAGACCAAGTAATGTGTTTATACTCACAGCCACCATTTTTATCTCTACTAAGCCCACTCAGCACCTGGCTGTATGGATCCCACCATTCACCAAGGCCCCAGAAAGCAACAGCTGTGATTTTGAGGGTTCCAAGTGCATCTTGGGAGGGTGGTTCTTCTTTCTCCCTCTTGCCATCTGTGTTAGGAAAATACTGCAGGGCCAGGGAGGCAATTAACCAAAGCAGTAATCATCTTTCTCCTGGACAGCATGGTGAATGGAGGTTTCCTGGCTGTTGGAACTGGCTGTGGGTTGTTGCCTGGTGTCTTCTTTGTTGGCAGATTTTCTGGTCACCCAGAAGCTGCTTTTCCTGAGTTTCTATTAGTCTAAGATTTCAGAAGCTTAAATCATAGTACACACACACACACACACACACACACACACACACACACACACACACACATGTTCTCAAATGCTCCATGCTTCTCTCCTAGATATTTCTGTTAGCACAGAGCTTTCAACCTATTAAGCTTGCTGTAGTCATCTTCTGCCATTGAAAGAGCAATGAATGAATGAATGAATGAATGATTGAGCAAATCCTTAAGATAAGCTGTGTTAGTAACACAAGTAAGCCTCAGAACGAGTAAATAAAGGAAGAGGTTAAATTCTTTCCTATTTTGATGTTCTTAATTATGGTAACCCATTTCCCCCAAACCAAACTGATCTCAAAACAACTTTAATTTCCAAAGAGAGATGCCACAGGAAACAGGGAGTTTATAACTAGTTATCTGTGAAAACACAGGTGCTTCACTAAACATGCCATATTGCAGGTGGCATGGGGGATTATTCAAGAATAATTTGCATTTTCCACAAGTAGTTTAGGTTTTAAACATGCACAAAACCAAAAGGAAGACAGAAACAAACCTCCAAACAAAAATATGGCTGAATGGCAGACACAGAGGAGTAACTTAGCCCAGATGGCATCCACAGCAAGCCAGTAGCTCTCCACCTGGAGCCAGATAAGCCAGGAAGAGGTCTAGTCCCAGCCATATTCTAACCTAGGGGCTTCCTTGGCTGTATCTTAAAAGGATGCTGATACAAAAGCCTGGCCGAGTTATTATCTGAAACAGTGATGAAATGGAATAAGGTGTGACCTTGTGGTGATTCCCGGTGAGGCTGGGGACCTGCGAGGTGACAGGTGCTTAGCTGGACAGCTCTGCTCCTGGGTGCCTGTGGTGAGGTCATGGGTGTTCTGCTCTCTCTCCCGCATTGGTTATGATAGGTCCAAGGAGGAACAGAACATCGTTGTTTCCTATGTTATAGCTCCAAGATAGGTTGATTTAGAAATTGCATTTGAATGCAAATGATCCTTAGGCTGATAATTGTTACCGACTGAATTCAGGGGTTATTTAAAAATACCCAATGGAGGCTGGGGCTACTCAGTAAAGTGCTCACCTTACAAGCATCAGGGCTTGAATTGTTATTATTAATTCTTAAAATGTGGTACAGTGGAATTTTCTTGTAACCCGAGGGCTTGGGAAACAGAGACAGGATGATCTTCAGAGCTTGATGGTCTGTTGACCTCACCTCTTTGATGAGCTCTAGGCTAGGCAAGGCCCTGTCACAAAAAAGTGGACAGTGCCTGAGAAACAACACCCGAGATTGTCTTCTGGTCTCTACACACACATGTGCATCCCACCCACACTAACTCACATGTGTATGTTAACACTGACACATGTGCAGGGGAAGCCAAGCATACTAAACCTTTGATCTTAGAGGAAGATGTTGATTTAGATGCCCCATTTAGTGCTGAGTACTCACAATCACTATTCTTAGCATCCTGGCCTGTTATGAGTCTCTGTACAAACCACTGCTCACTATACAAAAAAAGCTTCAAGCAAGCAAGACTGAGAGCAGACAGCATCTATGGATATAAACACAAATATTTAGAAGGCTGTTTGATAACAAGTCCATGTAGCAAAATAATAGTAGATTTCCCTGAAGTGTTTTTTTTTTTTTTTTTTCCTTCCAAGACAGGGTTTTGCTGTGTAGCTTTGGAGCCTGTCCTGGAACTCACTCTTTAGCCCAGGCTGGCCTCAAACTCACAGAGATCCGCCTGCCTCTGCCTCCTGAGTGCTGGGATTAAAGGCATGCTCCACCACTGCCTGGCCTCCCTGAAGATTTTTTGCTTTTCATTTTTTCTACAGACAGGGTCTTGAATAGGCCAGGCTTCTCTCAAATTCATTATGTAGCCAAGAATGACCTTGAACTTCTGACCCTTTGCCACCACTTCCCAAGTGATGGAATTATAGGTATTTGCCTTGATGCACAGCTTAAATAAAATGGTTTTAAACATTAATTCTCCTAACTTAGTATGTATTTTGACTACTTGTAATCCAGCGTGCAGACCCAACTATGGATGGCAGAAGCTAGATAGTAATTTGAAATCATAACCATAAATTACCCAACTCATGCATGGGTGCAGGTCATTATATGTTATGGTTTGAATCTAAAATGATCCCCACAGGCTGTTTTACACTCTCATGTCTCAACTGGTGACACTGTTTTCAAAGGCTATGGACCCCTTAGGAGTTGGGGCCTAGCAGGCAGAAGGAAGTCCTCAGGACCTTTGAAGGTCTGACTATATCACTGTTGCTCTGCTGTGAGGGGAACAGTCTCTACCACACACTTCTGCTGTCCTGCCTTCCCAGCCATCACAGGCCACAAATCCTTTAAAGCTGTGAGTCAAAGCAAATCTTTCCTCCGTTGAGTTGGTTTTGTCCGATACTGTGATCACAGGCACACTCGAGGAGCCCACACCATTCCACATACCCTTACAGTAAAGAAGAAGGGAAGCTGCTTTATTTTAATGGGTTTAGGAAAAGCAGACAGCCTGAGGCCCTGACCAGGAGACCCTAGTGCTCATTCATGCACAGGTTACAGGAAGCACTACTGCAGTGTGCTGCTCTAATGCTGTCCGCAGAATTGTTTTGTGTCTATAGGGATGATCCAAAAGCTAGTCTATAGCAACAGTGGCTTCCTAAGTTCTCATTACAGAAGGCAGAAAATAGAGACACAGAACCACATGGGTGTGCTTTTTTCACTTTACAGACAACTGCACTGTTTTCTGAGTACCATTTCCATCTAGAATGTTTCTTTGACATTATGATTTCATGTCTCTGGCATGTCAACCACAGGAGGCCATCGTAATGGAAGGTCTGATCTGTTTAGTGTGGAGAAATTCAATCACTGTTTTCTTCATGTGTGGTAAATAGTTGATTACATAACACATTAGGGTTTTCCAGAGAAACAGAAGTAATTGGGTATATTGGATATAGACATCTAAGTGGGGATTTATTATGGAAATTGTCTCTTACCATTGTGGAGACCAAGAAGTTCTATATATCATCCATGAGCTAAAAAAACCAAGGAAGTGGGTGGTGTCGTCCAGCCTGAGAGTAAGGCTTGAAGAGCAGGACTGCTGATTGGCAAGGCTTTTGGTCCCAGGCGAAAGCATGAGAAGGTGGAGGCTGTCTGCCTGAGTCCCTGGGTCTGAAGGCCCAAGAGCCTGGAGTCTTAACGTTTGGAGGCAGAAGATCTTTATATCTATCTATCTATCTATCTATCTATCTCTATCTATCTCTATCTATCTATCTATCTATCTATCTATCTATCTATCTATCTATCTATCTATCATCTCTATATCTATGTATCTATGTATCTATCTATCTATCTATCTATCTCTATATCTATGTATCTATCTATCTATCTATCTATCTCTATATCTATGTATCTATCTATGTATCTATCTATCTATCTATCTCTATATCTATGTATCTATCTATCTATCTCATCTATCTATCTCTATATCTCTATATCTATGTATCTATCTATCTATCATCTATCTATCTATCTATCTCTATATCTATGTATCTATCTATCTCTATATCTATCTCTATCTCTATATCTATCTATCTATCTCTATATCATCTATCTATCTATCTATCTATCTCTATATCTATCTATCTATCTATCTCTATCTATCTATCCATCTCTATCTCTATCTATCTATCTATCTATCCATCTCTCTCTCTCTCTCTCTCTCTATCTATCTATCTCTATATCATCTATCTATCTATCTATCTATCTATCTATCTATCTATCTATCTATCTATCATCTATCTATCTATAGAGAGAGAGAGAGAGGAGAGGAGAGAGAAGAGTGAATGAATTTGCCCTTCATCTGCTCCTTCATCCTCTTCAAACCCTCAATGGATTGGATGACGGCACCCACATGAGTGAGGGAAGATCTTTGATTCAGATGAAACACTTTCACAGACACACCCAGGATTCATGATTTTCCAGCAATGGAATGTCCCTCAACTCAGTCTAATTAACACCTGACAAATAGGAAATGCAATTGACCCCAGACATGGAAAGACTGAATAATAACTTTGACTTTCAGCAGAACTAGAGTCGATTGGCACCTGAATCACTCAGGAATGCTTGATATTCCTGGAGCAGCAGCCATCTTTCTTACTTGATGTCATAAAGATTATCCCTGTCTTCTGAAATGTGTAAGATCTGCCTGAACTATGACTTCTTAAAGCATATTTAAATTTATAATTAAATTATTAGCCATGCCATACACAACTGTGAATCTTAATATGGAAATCATTCAGAAGCAAATCATATTTAATTAACTTAGGAGAAGAGAAGAAGCAATTTATACATTAAAAAAAAACAATCCTTAAATCAACTTTCATCTTTCTGGAAGGTGAACATTATTGGATTAGAATCTATTTAATAACCACAAAGTCAGTCTGGGTGATTATCTCAACTTCTGTGCTTTCTAGAAACCTGAGATATATTCAAAACCTGTCACTAACAACAAAGGAATCTACATGCTTATATTTATGGGTATATATATGGATGTGTGTGCTTTAGATTGATGTGGGACATGCTTGTGCTATCTGCCATTTTGCCAAGTAGTTTTCCTTTTAGGAAAATGTTAGGACAGAATCTTTAAGCCCTTTTGGAGCTAAGTATAGCTAGATGACTTGATATGGTCAGGAAAATATGATTGGAGGTGATAGGTGTCACTCACAAAGGGCTGTCAGAGCCTCCCATGACCACAATGGACATGTGGGCTCAATGAGAAATAAGCTTTTACTGATCTAAACTTTTGAGGTTTAAAGGTTGCTGACTGAAAGCGCCATGCTTACAGCCCATGCTAACATAATTGATAATAACACCTGTAGATGTTTGTCAATGACTGTGGGCATGACGAGTGTCAAGAAGCATTCATAAAAATACCTTTTGTGATTGAAAGGCATAAGTAGTGCTGATTAAATCCATCACAAAACACTGGTCTATTTAGATGTAACAGAATAGAATCTGAACAATGATGGTCTATCTGGCAGTAGAGGACAGAATTATTGGTATGAATTTTGTGAGACCTTTCTCCCTGGGAAGCAATAAGTTTATTGGACCTATGTACAGAGCATGGCCAAGGGAGTTCTGGTAGGAGCAGCTTCTCTGGAAAGTCTTCACCAAGAATGGATGATGACTCCCTCCATAGTCACACAGAGGCCCCTTCCACTTTTCCTATCCTATATAATGTAGCCAGGAGACTTCAAAGGTTATGTAAGCTTAGGGTGCAATTGACTAATATCAGGGTATAATACAACTGGCTAGGAGAAGAGATTGGATACTCAGGTGGGTGTTCAAGGACCCTCCCCATCCCTTCTTTCTACCAGGGAAGACCAGCAACCTACAAGCTGACTGTGATGGACTCTCACAAGTAGGCATAGCTTGACTCACAAACATGGCAGTAATTTGGCCTGGAAAATAGTGCTTTATAACAATAGACCATAAAAGGTTATGTTACTATTTATTTAACAAACTAGGACATTCAAATGAAAACTTATTAGGAATTTGATAAACTAAATGTACTCAAGATAAGTGTTCAGAAATGAATAGTTTTTATGCCAAATGTTAAAGCTTTTAGTGAAAATTTTTTTTTTAGAATTCAAATATTCCGCATAAATTCCAGAAGGGTTTGACATATAAATGTTTTAGTTTTTCAGCTGGGCATGGTGGCGAATACCTATAGTTCCAGAACTTGGGAGATAAAGGCTGGAGGAGCAGGAGTCCAAGGCCAGCCTCAGCTACATGGAAGTACACGGCCAACCTGGGTTACACGAAACTCATTCTCTGAAAAATCAAATTAAAAATAGTTAAATAAAATTAAAAAATGGTTTTCAAAGCAGTCATCACTGTGAAAGCAAAGGGTGGCTGCCTGCTAGGGAAAAGAAGGAGAGCAGGAGGGTGGGGAGGAGTGACGGCGGCGAGGGAGAGAGTGTGGTCTGTTCAGGCACTTCATGCTTGGACTTGATTCTGCACTATCTCGGCATTGCCGCCATTTGTCTGGCCATCCAAATCATAACGAGCAGGGAGGAGAAATGGAACTGCTCAGATGCACCTTTTGGAATCTCATTCCCTCCCTGCATCTCGCTACCTTTTATTCCACTCTTACTTCTTTAAGAAACCAGTTAGCCAATCCGCTCAACTTCAGGACACCCTGCCCGAGCTGTTCACCCTCCCAAGCCACAAGTATAGTGACTGCTTCACAGCTCTGCCACCCGTGACAAAATGAACCAAGGGTCCAACGTGGCGCTAGACCATAGCAGGCGCTCAGCAAGGGATCCCTCTCACCTCCCAGGCAGACACTGGTAATGAAAAGTCTTTCTTCCCTTCATCCACCAGTCCCACCTCTTTGTTGCCTTAGGTCAGGCTGTGGAGGCAGTCTGGATGCTTCACTGGCTTGCTCTGTTTATCTGCACATGGTGATCCAAGTATGGCAGGAGGTGGGATATAAAGATGTTCAGTGGCTTATTTGAGTGATGCATGTTTCTTATAGCTTTTCCTTTTGTAGAAAGAAATTGTCTGTAGCAGCTGTTAACCCACACACTAGTCATGCTTTGCCTTTGCTCCTACTGACCCTGATCTGGAGGCTGGGGGACCACTGGGAAGTTCCATGAACCTGACACCCAGCCCCCAAGGTGGTGCCCACTTCTACCTCTGTGTGTGGTTCAGATATAATCAGCCCTTATGAGCTTTCCTCCAACGAGAGTCTTTGGCTTTTATCAGCAATTTCCCCTTTCTCTTTTTGCCTAGAGGTTAGTTGCCTTCAGAGTATTCCCCCCCACCAAAGATCTTTTTCTAATTATAATACACAATTAAATCTAGAGCAAGCAAGCCCTGCCCCCAGGACAAACTGCTAAGCACCTCCTGAGGTGGGGCCTGGCCACAGAACCTCACCCCTTCTTCACAGTCCTTTGAGTTCCACACATGTGACCTGCTCTCCTGCCAATGCGAACCATGTCAGCAATTAAAATTTCATGAGCAGAACGCTGCACCTCATCCAGAAAAGGAAACATCTGTTGTGTTTCTGTTCTCTTCTACAATTACTCTTTCCAAAATCACATATCACATTGTTCTTCGTTCTTTTTCCTTATGATGGTCCTTGTGCCTACAGCGCAAGAGACGCCATCATCTCAATACATTTCTAATGCATGTTTTCCCATAAGTACCCTTGACACAGAGTTGCTGCTTAGGTTTAGGACACATGTCTGGACATTTTCAATGTCTACTCGCCTCTGTCTCTTGTTTGCCAACACATTTTATTGTTTTCTCAGATCTTTGAATACTTTAAACTACTTATTATCCAGCCCCTTTGAACTGGAAATGCTCAGGATGATCACCTACTGCTTTTTTTTTTGTGTGTAAGTTTTCAATCAGTTTAACAGCAGAGTCTTTGAAGTAATACCATAGTGTCCAGTTCTTATTGGAGGATGGTAGATTTTAGCTATGGCTGAATGGCTGGATATTAGAATCCAGAGTGGAGTCTTTAAAAAATGTAGATACCCACATACCTGTACTCCCCACAGCAAACTATTCTGGAGTAGAGGAATTTGCTATTGGGCTATGAGTGTGTGTATCATTGTAAAACTTCTGGGGAGTCTAAAGGCACTTGCTGTGTAGTAATTTCATCATGAAGGGACACTCCTTAAGACTGAAGAAGTAAACAATTTAGAGGTCTCAGAAATGTCCTGAAATTTACAAGATTCTCAAGGTCCAGACCCTTTCAAGATTATAAAAGCAGTAAGGACTGCTGAGGAGGTGAGACTCCTCAACCTGTCAATCTGCCTGCAAGTCATATAGGGAGGTGTAGGGTTCTAGACTGTATGAGGCATCACTCATGCTAGGGTGGGCTTCCCTAGGTGCAGCTGCTTTAAGTTATCCATGCTCCTGTAAGTCACTCTTTACCCATACTCCTCTAGGTAATATGATAAACTCGGGTTCACCAAATTGAACTTTGGTGATATCATTACTTCAGTCTGTAATGGGTTCTCTGTCTGAGTTTAGCAGATGTTTATTCCTGTCTCTCCAGAAACAGTGCTATATAACAATGCATTTCCAAGATGAGAAGCCCAGGTTTCTGTGGGAGCCCGTTTTCGGGTTCCTTGTGGCTTTACCCAGCAGGTCCGCACAGAAGATGATTAGGGCCATGGGCCTGAGTGCAGGTGGCTGAGATAGTCTGCACTTGGCTGTGCTGGGGGAGGAGTTCTTTTGCTCCACCCCTTGGCATCTTTATAAATACCCTGGGGCAGAGACAGCTGGGGCCTGTTGGAAAAGGTTCCAGGCCCTCTCAAAGCTATCCTTTATTTTCTATCTGTTTATCTCCACACTATAAATCCTTCTATCTAATATTTCCTGCTGCTCACACTCAAGAAAACTCTGGGGAGCTATGGGGTTGGTGGGTAAATGCCCCACAGGTTTCTGACCATCTAGCCTTACTGGCTGGCTCCAATAAGCCCCTGTGCCCTGGTCCCATAGACACTGATCCTGTCCTCTGGCTTCTGTCAACTACCAGTGGCAACAGTTCATTTAAGCTGGAGCTTGGCTATGTGGGAAGGTTGAGGGACATGATGAAAGAAGAACTTTAGACAGAGTTGAGAGCAGGGGGTCACAGGCAGGATCATGGGCTGGCTTGCTGTGCCGGAAAGACACTTGAGAGGGTAGTGGGAGTCCAGAACCCAGAGTGCAGTCTTTACCCCATAGATGAACTGACTGGTGGTGGAGGCTAGCCCTTAGGTATTGTTTATAATATCACACCTATAAATAAATCTTTGTCCTGTATTCTGTTTATTATCTCCAGGGCAGATTATTTTTTTAGGGAATTCAGGCTACACTTTACTTTTCAGGGTCTTCCTCAGGGGCCATGATGTTGAATATTGCTTTTGAACTTGATGGGATTTAGAATAATCTAGGAGACCAATGTCTCGATGTGTTAAAGAGGTTTAACTGAAATGCAAAGCTTCCCTCTCAATGTAGGCAGCACCATCTGTGGGTCCCCGACCGAATCATAAGGTTTGAACGTCAGCATTCATCTACTGCTTCTTGACTGCAGATTCAAATGGCCAGCCACCTCTCCACCCATCTGCCTTGATTTCCCAGCCTTGATGGACTCCACCTTCTCAAGCTGTGAGCCAAAAAACCCCTCCTTCTCCCCATAATTGATTCTGTTGTGTGCTTGGTCACAGAGAAAAGTAACTGTTCTAGAAGCGATAATCACATGGACGGTTTCTGCTATGCACGTGGCCCAGGGTCCTACTCAGTATTTCCCTGGGTTTCTGCACGTTGGACCAGGGCCTGTCTCTCACCTGCCGGCCAAGACAGTCAACATCAGCAAACTAGGAGGCAGTCTCTTTTCCTGATGCAGTTTCTGCTGAGCTGTTTTGTTTGATTTTTTTGCTGTGTTTTCTAGGTTACAAGACGTGAGATGAGAGGATGAGGGATGAAGAGTTTGTAGTTAGTCTTTCTCCAGACATAATTGGTCAGGCATATATTTCCACACTTTTGGGCCAAGAACATTGAGGCCTAAATGAAGTTAAGTAACTCATCAGTGGCCACAAAATAGTAAGTGGTGGAACTGGGCTGGAAAACCAGGCCTCTCCGGCCCCAAGCCTCTGCTTCTTTCATTACTACCTCAGGCTGTCGCCGTGGAAGATCTGCCAGGGCATGGTAAAGTGTTTGTGGTAAGGCTAAGACTCCTTTGCACCTTTGATCAGACACCAGCCTAAGAGCACGTCTGGGAAGAAGCCTATGTTTATTGGAGGATTTTGGAGCAGACTGAGAGATTAAGTGAACGCAGTATCTGCGATATGGATGTGGAAGTTAGAGTGGGATGGTTGCAGCTGACTTTGCCGGCCTTGCAGTTTCACCCAGAGCATCCTGAGATGTGTTGTTCAGGCAGAGGTGGCAGTGACTCTAGAACTGTTCATGTTCCTTCTTTCCTGAGTGAAGAGGGAAAGCCAGTAGGCACACCACTGAGGACTTCTGGGAGCTGTTCCTGGTTAATATTGCAGGGTGTTTCTGGTTGGTATTTCCTTTTCTTAGTGCTCCTGGGAAAATGTAAGGGAAGAGTGAACCATGAACCTACTGTTATGATTTATTACTTGCCCCCCTCTACCTCCCCGGAAACATGCTGGGCAGATGCACCCCATGCCGGACATGGTGGTGGTGGCCATTGATACACAACCCAGATGATGCATCTACGTGGAGAGTTTACTATAATAGAGAGATAGAGTGAAAGATAGATAGATAGATAGATAGATGATAGATAGATAGATAGATAGAGGTGCACACCTCATGGGAGAAAAAGCAGAAGGGAGAAAGAGGACGGGGCAGAGTTTTTCCTTAAGAAGAGGCTTCTATGTCTGGATGCAGGGTGGCCCCAAGCGGCGGGATCAGAATATTAACACCTACTGCATCTGATGATAGTGCCAGGTCTACCAGGTCTGTGGGACAGTCTGACAAATCAAGGAGCCACTGGAATTTAACATCTGTGAGGGTGGTGTCTACCTATGTATCTCCCTGGTGGATAGGAAGTGCTTTAAAAGTATTTGTGAGGGCTGGAGATGTGGCTCAACAGTTAAGAGCACTTGATGCTCTGTAGAGAACCTGGGTTTGGTTCCTAGCACCCACATGGTTGCTCATAACTCTCAATGGCTCCGGTTCTGGGGATCTGATGCCCCTTCTGGCTTTTGTGGGCACCAGACATGTACACAGCATACTTACATCCATGTAGGCAAAACACTTATACACATACAAATAAAAAATAAATAAAATTGTGAGATATATACCAGTCTTTGGTTCCACATGCGTATATCTAGGTTAGAGAGACTCCTCAGTTCAACTGACAGTGTGGAGAGAAACTCACTCCACGACACATCTTTACTTTTGCCAAGTCATTTTCCATTTTAGGGCTCCTTTTTCTCCTTTTGTTCTCTGGCCAACTCCCCTCTACCTATTGTTGCATCTTTAACATACCGCAGAGGGAAAATGAGCCTCAAACACTGTCCGCACATCTCAGGGGCTGCTGATAATTGTGGGTCCTGCTTGTTTTGAAGCTCTCCTCATCCATGTTCCAGGTAGGCTGTCCGTGACAGGAAGGGGCATGGAGGGGCAGTAAGAGACTGACAATCTTCAATAAAGTTGAAGGTACAAAGAAGTCAGAGACAGGCTTAGTCTCACCTCCCCCCCCCCCCCCCCCGAGTCTACAGCCTACCAAATAGTCACTGAGTGAGGAACTGACTGGAGGTAACAGGCTTTCTGAAAGGTTTACTTCTTTCAGCCTCCACATGCATTATCCCCTCCAGGTGTCTGAAGCATCCTGGGTGTGAACGAGGAACTGGGAACAGGAGTGTTCGATTTTATTCACTTCTAGGAAATGTCTCTTGGGTTTGGCTGTGAAAAGAGGCCAGCTTCTTTGGTTGTGGTTGGGCTCAGCCGAAAGCGAGACGATATGCACACGGGACTTTTTAAAAACAGAACACACTTTAGCATCACAATTAGTTTATATGAGCATAAGGTCTTATTTTTTAAAAAGCATGTCTGTTCTCTTCATACACAGGAGGGGTTTCTCCTCCTTATCAGCTAGGGAAAGGACAGGCCTTTAGTGACTCTTTTGTTTGCATTATTTTTTTTTTTCTAGTTCTTGTCCTACAGGGCTGAAGGTTATAGAGTTTTAAGGTGAGGGCATCCAGCAGATTCCTTTTCCCTGAGTTGTCAAAGACATCAGAATTCTGTAAGAATTGAGCTGTTAAAGGAAACAAATAAGGCAAGCAAAGCAAGCCACACACTGAAGATGCTTATCCATGGAGGGTGGAGTTACAGAGCGCAGGATGGGGCCTGTCCTCTGCCGCTTTCTGTTGTTAGGATGAACGCATGACCCAAAGTCACTTAGGGAAGAGAGGGTTTATTTTAGCTTACAGGTTACAGTTAGTTATCAAGGGAAGTCAGGGCAGGAGTTCAAGGCAGGATGCTGGAGGTAGAAACTGAATCAAGAGATCATGGAGGAATGGAACTGCCTTACCTCCATGACTGGTTAAACTTGCTTGCTTGGATACCCCAGAACCACATGCCCGGGTGCCAATCTGAAGGAGGCAACTTCCAAACTCAGAGTCCCTTTCCCATGTGTCTCTAGCTTGTGTCCAGTTGACAAAGCCTCTTCAGTGCCATATCTTCAAATGTTTAAGTTACAACTCTGTTCTCCTTCATGTTCAATTTGTCTAACGTTACATGCTCTACATTTGTAATACATGGGACCAGAGAATCCATCATCTTTATCTTGCCTAAAGCTAGGCTAACTGTGTGATAGAGCTTTGGTCAATTAAGCAAAATCTATCTCCTCGAGTTTTCCTCTGACATTTCCACTGGAGTCATCAAGTTTCTCCTCTGTATGACAGTTTTTCAAGTAATACGTTTGTGAATCCTTTATAATGGTATAGTTTATAACAATACCCTGGTGTTTTCATTTGAAATTGTGTTGTGAAAATTTTCTTACATGAAAAGAAATTTGAATTGACATGGCTTCAAAGAGTTACATATTTATCCCTCTCTTATTGAACATTTAGGCTATTTACAGTTTTAACTGTGGAAAGGCAAAACCGTGACCCCAAACTGACTTCATTTCTCTTGTTTCCTCAGACTGTCTTAGAGAGGAGGCTACTAGGTCAAAGTGTATGGGTGTTTTGAATGGAATTTTATGTGTATTCTGTTTATTTTTCACAAAACAGAGTCTAAGATAGAAATCTGTGCACAAGACTTTATTAGGGAGCACCTGGACACCTGTGAGAGGATGAGGGTGAGTGAGGGTTTGGGTAGTGGAAGCAGAACCATGGTGTTTTGTGACAAAGACATCTGTTTTCTTATTTCTGATCATCCATTGTTGAGTATGATGAGGTCATCAGCTGCTGTTGAGTATGATGAGGTCATCAGCTGCTGTTGAGTATGATGAGGTCATCAGCTACTGTTGAGTATGATGAGGTCATCATCTGCTGTTGAGTATGTGAGGTCATCATCCACTGTTGAGTATGATGAGGTCATCATCTACTGTTGAGTATGATGAGGTCATTATCTACTGTTGATTATGATGAGGTCATTATCCACTCTTGAGTATGACATTAATTGTGGGCTCCTTGTATCTGGTCTTTACTATGTTCAAGCATATTCCTTCTATATATACTTTTTTAAGAGTGCTCATCATGAAAGGAGATTGAATTTTGCCATTGCCCTTTTGCCTCTAGAGAGGTGATCGTGATTCTGGCCTTCCTTCTGTTCCTGAGGTGTGTCCTTGATTGATTTGCACCTGCCATTGGGCCATCCTTGTCCCCTGAATGGCAGCTGAACTTGATTGTGGCATATCATTATTTAGTAGTGTTCTATTGAATTTGGTTTGTTAATATTAAGAAGTTTTATGTCTATATTCATTAGGGATATTAGTCTATATTTTCTTTTGTAAGTATCTTTAACTAGCTTTGTTTTCAGGGTAACTTACACTGGCCTCAAAAAGTGAGCCCATAAGTATTTTCCCTTCTTCGATGTTTTGGAAGAGCTTGATAATGACTGGAGGTTGGGCCTAATTCTCTCCATGTTTGTTAGGGTTCTTTTGTGATGTCATCTGCATCTGGGATTTTCTTGGGCGGGGGAGGCTTTTGATGACTGAGTTAATATTCTTGTTTATTGTTCATCCAGACAGATGTATTTCTTCAGAGCTGAGTTGTGGCTGATTGTGTATCTCCGGGAGTTTGTCTCTTAGTTCATCTGGTTAGTTGGTGCATGTTTGCTTCTAGAAGACCCTGGGCACTTCCACATCATCTGTGGTTACATTTCCTTCCTCAGTTACACTTTTCTTTCTTTGAGCTCTCTCTCTGTTTGTTGCTTTATCTAACTACAGATCTGCTAGTTCTTGTTTCTTTTTAAAACACCAACCAGAAGTTTCATTGAGAAAACTTATATACGACCTGTGTTCCTTCTCACGCCTTTATCTGTTCCCATTGTGCCCTCACTCTCACAAGGGGTTGTGACGCTTCCTTGTTTCCCCAGCTACTCAGGTCACCTTGGCTCTTGTATCCCTCAACACACAGACTCCTTTTCCTCAAGATATGGCTACTTGGATAAATGGCCGCAGGACCCTTTAGGGAACTGAAGCAAACCTTCCATACTTGGTTCTGCAGGATATCCGGCTGGTTCTTCAGTCACAAGGAGGAATACATAAAACTGGTCAGTTTTAGAAACTGGACAAGTGATCACGACTCTCCTTCCTTTTATTATTAAGTTTTAAATTTTTTTTTATTTTTTGAAATTGTAATTAAATGATAATGAGAACATGACCGCTCCTAGGTGTGGATGAGGAGGAGGTTTTTATTGTAGATATGAGGGAGAGAACAGCCAGAGGCATCTGGAAGAGTCCAGACTGACCCTGGCCAGCAGGACAGACTGGGCCATGAAGGGAGAGAGAGAAGAGGAGAGTGAGAAAGTAAAGAGAGAGAGGGGCAGGAAAGGGCAACAGGAGAGGGAGAAGAACCAAGAGGAGTGTGTTGGCAAGGGGGCCAAGAGAGCATATGGCCAAAATGGCCAAGTAATATGAGAAAGAGAGGCTAGGGGAAGGGAAAGGAAGCTCAGGGCTGGAGATGTTTGGGCTAGGGGACAGGGTGAGAAGTGCTGAGAGGAGCCAAGACTCTGTGACAGGTACTCACAATGCTGGGAGATGCTGGGAGATTCTGGGAGATGCTGGGAAATGCTGGGGGATGCTGGGAGATGCTGGGAGATTCTGGGAGATGCTGGGAAATGCTGGGGGATGCTGGGAGATGCTGGGAGATTCTGGGAGATGCTGGGAGATGCTGTGGGATGCTGGGAGATGCTGGGAGAGCCTGGTGACCAGTGTCAGCTCTGATATAGTTTTAATAGGCACCTCAGTAAACCATTTGTCCCATTTCCTTCAGACTCAACAATAATGTAATTGCATTATTTCCCCTTCCCTTTCCTTCTCCCAAGTCCTCCTACACACACCTTCTTGCTCCCTATCAATTTCATAACCTTTTTACATTAATTGTTACTTGAATACACATAAACACACACACACACACACACACACACACACACCCCTAAGTACAATGTGCTCAGTCCATATGATGTTGCTTGTATTTTATGGTTTCAGGGCTGGCCATTAGGAATTGGACAACTAATTGGTGTACTTGTCTCTGGGGAAGACTTTCTCCCACTCTCAGCATTCCTGAGTTGTTTCTAGTTCTTTGTGTAGAGTTGAGGCCTCCTGGGCATTCCCCACACCCACGCTGGTGTGTCTATCCTGTTGTCTTTGTTCAGTTCATGTTTAGGCAGCCATGTTGTGAGACTTTATGGGTGCAGCTTCTGATATTCCTAGACGATACAATCTCACAGCAAATTCTCTGTTCCTCTGGCTCCTACAGTCTTTCTCTCTGACCTTTCCAAAATGATCCTAGAGCCTCAGGCGCAGGAGTTGTATTGTAGATATATCTGTTGGAACTGGGCTCCACAACTCTGCATTTTGAATGGCTGTCGTTTTCTGTAATGGTCTCTATCTCTTCCAAGAGACCTTGATGAGAGGTGAGGACTGCACTTATATATTGGTATGAGGACAAATATTTAGAATTTAGTTAGGGATTCTGCTACTTTAGTACAATGAAAGATTCATGACTTCCTTATCCCTGGGTAGTTAACAATTCCTTTATTTTCATGTCCAGCCCACTCTACTGTGAACTATACCTATGGAGTTTCCTGTCCTGTTCCTAATTCTCTTCTTGCTGTGGTGGATGCAATGCCCTCTTGACTTCCCATAGAACGTAACTGGATGGTTACTTTTCTTGGTTCCCCTGTATACTCCTCCCCCCACTGATGCATTCCAGTTCCCATTTGGTAGTTCTGGCTTAATTTTTTTTCTTATTGTATGAGACTGCTGTTGCAAGAGACATCCTTGCAGAATATTAGCACTAGCTGCCTGGTGCTTACAGGTGATGGCACCTGGTCAGAGCCCCCACCCATAAGGTAACCTCTTCCTCATGCATGCTTATAACCTGTATTCTCTCCATCCACTGAGTGTCTAGTTCTGCTTTGCAGCTTCCTGATATCTGCTGGTGCATGCTGGCTGCTGGTACCTGAAGTCCTATTAGGGTCTTGTCTCTTCTTCTCATAGCCCACTTAGTTGGTTTGTAAGGTGACCCTTTGGGGCTAGATCTTGAAGGAGGATGTATTGTTATTTTTTTTCCAGCTGTGACTCCTGTGTTATTTTTAAAGAAAAGTGGGGCATTATGTAGTGGGTAGCCATTCCAGCTTTGACCTAGAAGTTTCAACCCCCATTGAGGCTTTGATAATGGTCACGCCTACAAGGCGGGGCTGAGAGAGGACACTGAAGACCCAAGTTCTGGATGCAGGGGCTCTCTTGGTTCCTGGACCCTGGACACTGGAGGTAGACCAAGCAGAGTTCTCCAGAGAACCCCGTTGGACTGTGCTACACCTTTCCCAGACCCTGAAACCTACCTATCCCTTCAATTGTAAGTTACACCACAAAATAAATCTCCCTTTTAACTACGTGGAGTGGCCTTAATAATTTTACCAGTAGCATTACTATTGAACAGGAGTGAGTAAGTTATTGGAAGGACATATGGCTTTGGGGTTCAAGACCTTTTAGTGCATCATTTCAGACTATTCCCATCTAGATTCTCAGGGTCCCACCTTTCCCCAATCACATCCTCAGCTGGAATTGAAAACTCAACCTTTTCTCATCTCTTCTTTACTTGCAATTAAACCAGATGCCGTATCTCAGATGAGTCTGCCATCTGGTAGCAAAAGGTCAGTCTCCTTTTCTGGCTCTCACATTTCAGCTCACAATTGATTGCCTTAGATTTTTGCTGCCTTTCCTAACTCCCTGATAGTGCTCAGGCACTGTGGTCTCCTCGGAATGGCTCAATGGCTGGAGCCTGTGCATCCTTTTGTCAATTCCTTCTACTCAGATCCCATCCTGCCTCATCACGGATGACTGTTGTAACATGTGCACCAGTGCACACAAGAGCTGTGTATGCTACACTTTTCATGAGGGATGAAGTCTCTGTCGTCCATGGACCCGTGGACGATACAGCTCCTGAACATCACTTTAGATCCAACTTTCTGAAACCCACTCCTGATAGCCATCATTTTAGCCTGAGTTTCCCAGGAAACACTCCAAGGTAGAGATTCATTAACATGATAATAGTTTTAGAGACTTAAAGATTAGAATCTTGGAGGATGTAAGGACATAATTAGACAGAGAAAGGGCTGGATTTTTACAGTACATTTCTAGCAGTGGTTTTACTTGGCTCATGAGAGCGGAGAGTGCCTCAGATCTAAGTTAAGGAACTGAGCAATTGACAATCAATCAACCAGTTATTGGCTGTTACTTTCCTCTGGGGCACACCCTTCACTGAGGCAGCTGTCTTCGGCCAAAGATAACTCTTGGTGAGAGACTCAACTATGAGTTGCTGGCAGATGTGGTGGGCAAAATCATAGCCCCATGGATGTCTATGCCCAATTCCTGGAATTTGGGAATATGTTATATTTTATGATGAAGGAGCTTTAAAGTTGTGTCTGTGGTTAAAATGGGAGAGACTATCCTGGACAATCCAGGTGATTACCAGGTCCTCAGAGAAAGAAGAGGGAAAGAAGAGTGTCAGAATGTGATGGGAAAGTTTCAGCTTCCAAGATGGAATGGGTCCATGAGCCGAGGAATGTATGAGACCTTCAAAAGCCCAAAGCAGAACAACACCAACAAAACAAAATAAAACAAAGCAAAGCAAAGCAAAACAAACAAAGAAACAGGTTGCTTCCTATAATCTCCAGAGAGGAATGCAAGCTTATTAACACCTTGATTTTAGTCCTGAAAGACCCATTTCAGACTTACAAACAAACAAACAAAAAGCCCAAACCTTAGAATTATAGTTTTTTAAAAACACATTTAATCTCATCTTAGAACATAAATAGCTAAATGTGTGGAAAATTTGTTACAGTAGCTATAAGTATAGCAGACTGTAGCCTACAACTAGGGAATGGCTCCCTTGTTTGTTGTGGCGGGGTACGTATGTATATATATGCATATGTAGGATATATGGGCAGTGTATTTGTGTGTAGTATATGCAGGTATATGTACTTGTAAGCATGTGCAAGAGACCAAAGAAAGATGCCCGGCGACCTGAGGTATCACTCAGTGGCTTGTTCTCTTACGGAACCTGGGGCTAAGCTGGCCGCCAGCAAGCCCCAGCAATCAAGGCTCCTCTCTCTGCTCCAGCTCACAGCACTGATGTGGCAGCTATGTGGCTTCTTCTCATTTTCAGGTGGGTATCGGGATATGAACTCATCTCCTCATGCTATGCAGCAATTGCTCCTATCCCTTCCAGTCCTGGCTCCCGGGGTTGTGCAAGGAGGCTCTGACAGTCGCCTTCCATGAGATCTGTCCCACGCCATGTCTGTCTACACAGGCAACACAGAGCACCGTCTGGGCCTAAAACTATTTTGACTTCTCTCCTTGGTGTGCTTACCATATTCCCAACCCCACGATCCATTTCAGCCAGTTCTGGTGAAACTTTGAGATCAGAGTTTCCACCCAGGCCTGTGGCTCTGTTTCCCATTGCCCATGCTATGACGCGGGAACACAGCGATCCGAGTTTGTTAGCATAGCCTGGCTCTCGGTTGCTTCCGTGTGTGCTTCGCGGATCATCTTTCTGCTCTTGTCTTTCTTGGCAAACCACTTGTCCTTCAGAGCCTTCCTCTGCTGTTCTGACTGGCGTTTCTCTCGTGGTGAACAGGCACTGTGAGGGATGCTCCATGTTAAGCCAGAGGCCATAAATTTAGTGCCTGAAATGTAAAACACAGAAATGGAAAACTTGGGCTGGGGATGCTCAGTGGTAGAGTACTTGCCTAGCAAGTGTTAGGCTTTGGGTTTGATGCCCAGAAGAGAGAGAGAGAGTGTGTGTGTGTGTGTGTGTGTGTGCACGCACACACACACACACACACACACACACATGAACATGCACACACAAAAAAAGTTAAAAACTTGTTTGGATTCTGTGTATCCAGTCTTCAGCATCTCCTCTCTATCCCCTTGCTCATTACTTACAAACTCCTATAGGAAAAATCGATAAGCAAAGCCACCACCTATCCCCAGCCCTTTACCTTTCTGTCCCTGGAGAGCACGTCCATGTCCAGACTCTTTTCCCCAGTATTCTCTCTCTGAGAATGAAAGAGGCCAGGGAAGACAGTAAACTGTAAAGACCACCAACTGCGATCCCGGTGCCATGCCAAACACTTGGTACTGACTTAACTCCATCAGCAGACTTGGTGCTGCTGTTTTTTTTTTTTTTTTTTTTTTTTTTACACACACAAAAGTGAGTTCTGCTTCTTCATCTCCAAAGTCGGCATCCTTTACTACATTGCTGAGAGACACATGAATGCATCTTTCGTTGGTGGACAATGGTATATGGCTAGATCCTGCTCACCTCTTCATTGAGTATAAAAGGGCTGCAAGCCTGTATGATTCAGAGCCCCATCTTAGCCCCTCTCAAGCTCTTCTGGGGCCTGCATGGCATCCTCACATCTGGGGCCTGCAGGGCATCCTCACATCTGGGGCCTGCAGGGCATCCTTTTCAGTGGTACACACATTTTCTCCCAGAGGACTTGTAAAACCTGAGGCTCTGACTGATTGTCAATTTCCGCGAAATAAGAGAAAGTAAAAGATTTGCCTCCTCTTTCACACTTAGGCCAGGTGCGTGCATTCAGCATTGTGGCACCTCTGGTTTTGAGTCCCGTTTGCCATTCTAACAGGCTGACCTTCCCTTTCCCAGACATGCCATTATATCTATTGTAGACACTGTTCTTTCTCCTCCATAACAAATTAGGAACGAGGTCTTCCTCTGCCCCTTAAATCTTCTCCTCTCATGATGCAGCCACTCCCATATTCATCCTCTCTTTCCCCCCTCCCCCATCTCCTGACAGGTTACTGGGTTGGTTTCTCAGAACCTACACCTGTACCTTCAGTTTGCTTCTCAAATGACATCTCTATCCTTCACAGCTCTGACCTTCTTCTTGGCTAATTTCTGACTACAGTAGCGGATGGCTTTGGCTTTGCCATGCACTCCAGCTTTAAATTGCCAAAGGCACCAATAAATCACCTTTTACTTTTCTCCCTTCTTATTCCGCACCTCAAATCTCCCTCCCTTAGGCCAGACACTGCTCTTTGGAAATTTATGGAAAACAGCCGCCAGCCAGCCAGCTCCTCCAAACAGCTATTGGCTTGTTGTCTACCCAGTAAACAGAAAACTTGGAAACATTTTCCAGAGTTTTTTCACCTTTCTTACCTTCCAGCCTTTGTAGCCAGGCCAACCTGGGATTCCACTCCAGAATCTGAACACAGGAAATAAGCTTAGGAACCACCTAGGTTTGTTGGTTCCTGGGCATTCTTAGGCTTGGAGAATATTTCTGTCTGGCTCTGCTGGCGGCAGACCTCTGAGGGCAGAGTGAGGACAGCTCAAATGCCAGAAGCAGAGCTGTACCCTGTGTCCTGAGCCTGGTCTTAAAACAAAACAGGAAGAGATGCACATCTCTCAGGCTCCGTGTTAACACCACACATGAAGGGCAGTGAAGGTCACACATTTCTGTGGGGCTGTTCCCTATGAACTGCCAAAGGTTTTACAGTTGCCTTCTGTTGGGAAAATTCAAGTTTATTCTTTGGAATGTTTGGTGGCCATTCAGCTCAAAAATACATTCCTTTCCCTGGTCCTTTATGCTTGTCCTTGTGGCCTTTTGTAAGGTAAGGCAACTCTTCCTTGGAGACCATATCATGTCTGGTTGGTGAAAAATGGCAGACATTTTTCTCTGGGGAAAAGGTTATGTCTCATTTCCACACATTTATTACAGACTACAACCATTAGGGAATCTGAAGAATAACTTTACAGCTCATTATTTCCCCCCTCTGCCCCCCGTATATCGTTCAGTCTGTTTACAAAGGATAACCTATCTGTTTACCAAGGAAGACAATAATATTTTAGATTGAGGATCTTGGTTCTCCCCTGCTTAGAAGGATTTCTGTTCACATAAGCCCTAGGAATCTGGAATGCAGTGGGACTAGCCAAAATCCTGGGCAAACCCTGATGAAAAATGTCTCCTGAGATCGCCCATGCTCTTTCCAAGGGAGAGTGGGTCCACAGACCTATAGGCTTAGAAGTCTTTGCTGATAACCAGTGATGAAGAGACCATGAGGAGGAGATATGGAAGAGGGGATGTACTTGTGTCTGACCTATGAAATTTGAAGGAAATAGTGGGAGTCCCAGAATGACACTTTCTGAAAATTTTTATCAATGGGAATCTCTAGGAGATGGAAGATTGCCTTTTCTACAGTTTGATAGAGTGGGGAAAATACATAATTTTTAATTTTTAACAAAGATTTATGCTGTAGATTTCTGCACCTCCATGGGCTGCACATTGGCAGTGACTGCTAGTTAACCATCCATGTTCTTCATTACATAAATTGGTAAAAATGTGCATGCAGGAGGTACAGGACTTGATATAGTCCTTTGACTAATTGGAGCTTGCCAGTGAAGAGGTAGATGGGCACCTCTGAGACTATACCCCTGGGAGGGACCTCACAAATGTTTGTATTTGGCATATGGCTCAGATTCTCATCATTAGCAAATATTTTGACATTGAAATTTCTCTTGTTAACACAGATTATGAAGATCCTTGCTATGCAGAGTGTTCTTCAGGCATCATGGAACATGATGAAGAGGAAATTGTCCTTGATTTTAGACAGTTTAAGGACATCTGTTGTGGAATATTATTTTAACTATATAAAGCTGTGTTACATTTGTTTGCGCTGCAGAATATTACTCTAACCGTGTAAAGGTGTGTTACATTTGATTATGCTACATTTGTCTAACAGTGTAAGGATGTGTGTTTAATTATGTAAATATGTATTACATCTGTTTCACTTTGCCTGCTTAAGGCACCTGACTGGTCTAATAAAGAGCTGAATGGCCAATAGCTAGGCAGGAGAGGGACAGGTGGGGCTGCTGGGCAGAGAGAATAAATAGGAGGAGAAGACTAGGCTCTAGAAAATGGAAGAAAAATTTAAGGAGAAAGAGATGGACATGTCCCAGGCTAGTCAGGCAGCCGCAAGACAGACAGACAGACAGACGAGAAGCAGTGAAAGTAAGAGATACAGAAGTAAGAAAGGTAAAAAGCCTGAGGCAAATGGTAGATAAAGAGAAACAAATTAAGTTAAAAGACCTAGCCAGAAATGAGCCTAATCCAGGCCAAGCACTCATAACTAATAATAAGTCTCCGTGTCATGATTTGGGAGCTGGTTGGTGGCTCCAAAGAAAACGTCTGGTACAGACATGTACATGTACATGTGTGCATGTGTGTGTGTGTCAGAGAGAGAGCGAGAGAGCGAGAGAGCGAGAGAGAGCGAGAGAGAGAGAGAGAGAGAGAGAGAGAGAGAGAGAGAGAGAGAGAGAGAGATGAATTTTCCCTTGATCAAAAAGCAATCTGGGACTCAATCACCTGGAGTTCAGGGTTCCCACTGCTTCTGAATCTCTGGAGTTACAGATGAAACTGGGCAATAAGGTGGCTCCAGAAATCCAGCTCTGGCTGAGCTGAGATCATGGTCTGAACTTCTGGCTTTATTAATGTCAGTCTCTTCCATAGTTCTCCTGGAATGTGGAGGACTTCAAGCCAAAGACTGTCTTCATCTGAGCCTAGAAAAAAAATGACCTTTAACTTCCCAAAAAGCAACTGAAGTTAGGAAATGCTTATCAGAGATCTCAGAATGTGAGTTCTCCCTCTGGCTACTGCTCCTTACCCAACATCTGTCCTTTTCCCCTCTGTATCTACTCCATCATTTTCTCCCTCCATTGGTGTTGTGTTTTGAACGTGAAATGTTCCCCCTAGGCCAATATGTTTGAACATTTGGCTTCTAGCCGGTCACACTGGGAATGTGAGATCTTTAGAAGGTGGAGGATTGTGAGGCTGAGCCTGGAGGTTTTTACAGCCCAGTCCCTTTTCTTATTGACTCTCTGGACTGTGGTGCAGTGTGACAAGCTGCCCCTGCTGCTGCGATCATAGCTTCCTGCCACGACGGACTGTGTCCCTCTTGGACTGCAAGCCAAAAGAAACTATTCCCTGTGCGTTGCTTTCGTCGGGGTATTTTTGTCACAGCAACAGAAAAACAGCTAAGACAAAGTGGGTATGCATCTTCTTCTGGGGCTGGCAAAATCCCAAGCAGCTGCATGCACCCAGTGGAGGCTCTGCTAAGACACCAAAATGCAAAGTTTAGAACAGGCTTGAGAAAGAACGTATTTGCCAATCCAGTGCTGGAGCAGCTATTGGGCTGGAAGGAGTTTGAAAATCCTAATCATGCAGAGAGTGGATACAGGGAGCAAGCAGTAGGTGAAACTGGAGCTCTACCAGGCGTCAGGTCAAGGATGTAGCAAGATCGCAGCAGGGCAGAGAGACCCAGAGGCTGAGAGGAGCAGAACCAGAGAAGGAGGTTGACCGTGAGGAGAACTGATGCTGAGGCCTGTTTTCAGATGGTGTGGATCATACAGGACAGAGTCAGGCCTGCTAGAAAGGGGGTAGAATATGAAGGAGGATGAAGACCTTGAAGAAGACTTAGTCCAGACTCTGTGTGTGGTCTATGATCTCCTCTGGTCCCACAAGATCCTTTTGTGCTCTAGACAGTGTTCAGCTCTTGATAGCCGACATTACAGCTTACTTCAACAGCCAGTTTTTTTCTAATTGTTTTATTTGTTAGGTCTATCTCTTAGTGAGCTCTCTGACAATCAAACTGTGCCATCTTGAGATTCTGTCATAGAACCCGAGATCATGAATGTTGGAATAAGATGAGCAATTAGCAATAGCTTCCCTGCAATACCATTACTTTGCACAGCTTCTGAGGAAGAAGACAGACACATTCTGTACAGAACCCACACTCCCATTGTTATTGGATGAGGCAAGGCCAGACCACTGGCACAGGACCTCCATATTTTTCTCATGCGTACCATCTGCCATCTGTCAGACTGGCTTTCAGATCACCATGTTACACTGGTTCATTTTGGACCAGTACTGACTTTTGGACCTCCAGACCAAACTTTCAACTGTGAACATGATTGCAGCCATTCTTCTGGATTCTGACCTTGGATTTGTTTTCTGGATTTACAGGGCACACGTGCTCTACAAATTAGTCAGTGTTTTAACCCTCCTCACCCCATGTCAGGACTCTTCAAATGCCGATCCAGAATCTACTGAAATTAGATCAAGCTGTGAAAATGGTGACAAGAAAGTGAAGACTCATTCAGGTCTTGACCTGGGTCCATTGAAGTGGAGAGCCAGCGTTGTCTGGCTGTAAGTCTCTGCCCCTCTGGGTCACTGTATTCTTCAGTTACTGAACCACTGCCCTCACTGTGGCACCACAGACTTCCTGTTCCTTCCTGTCAGGAGGGCCCCTTGTCCTGGAGGCCCTGTGCTACTCTGTTCTCTTCCATCTGGTCTTTCACTCTTTGCTCAGTCACATTGAAATAACTCACCTTGTGCTGTAATATAGGTCTGCTGACCCCAGAGGTACTCAAAGGGAACTGAAAATGGGGTGAGGTTTCTGCAGGTCCAGTCACTAGAGAAGTTGTCTGTGTTCTTTTCTAAATGGAAGAGAGGAGATCTGGGAATGCAGCCTCAGGGCGACTGGACATGAAGAAAATGAACAGTAGCAGTAAACGCCTGCCCTCAGTAATTATGATAGAAAAAAATCTGAGCAGCTTTTTATGAACCCATTCTTGGTTCTGTGATTTTTGAGTGTAGATATAATAACAAAGGCGGGTTTTTATAAAGGTAGTCTCAATGAAAAGGTTTTGCAGCCTTCCATTCTGACTGGATCATGCTAACTTGCAGTAGGGGGCAAGGAAAGCCAGGGCTTCTCCTGGGATTTCTGCTGGAATTTGGCTCAGCCTCCAGGTGAGAGGTAGAGGAGCAGCTCAGTGTTGTTGGGAGAAAGGAGAACAGGCACCATTGTTAGTTCTTGCTGATAATAATGCAGCCTGCGTGGGCAGACATGGCTCATCCATTGGCTGGGGGAGCACGTGTCTCAATGCCTCCTGGGTTGTTCCTCACCTTTGTGTAGAGTGAAGCTTGGCAGGCTAGTGGGAATCAGGAAGACTGTTCATCCTGGTAGAAGTTCTTGTTTGAGATATCCACTTCTAAATGTTTGCTTGGGGGCATCGTGAGGCTGGTTAGAAAATCCAAAGTTAGTTTCTGCAGCCTGTGGGCCCCTCCTTCATGTGTCCCTGAAAAGGGACTTTTGAGAAATTGTCCCTAGAGAAGCAAGCTCTTTGCTTTGTGCTCACCCACATGCTTATTTTCTGGATGTTGTCAGTTATAAGGCAGGCAGTGTATTTGCTCAGGCAAGTAAGGACAGACATGCCTGTGGGGTTGGAGGGCCGCCGATGGTGAAGGAGCTCAGAGGCTGGGAAGCCCTGGATTTTCCACATGGGATGTCTGTTCCATGTACTCCAGAACACCTGGGCCCTTAGAGGCATGGATTTGAAGTCTGTAACAAATAGCCTTGAGAAGGCCATGTATGATCTTGGCTCTGTAGCTCATGTTACTTACACATCGATATATATTGCTCTCTATTAATGGGCTTTTGATTCATTAGCCAGCACAGAACTATGCCTTTTCTGTTGTGTTTGCTCCCTCATCCAAGACAAAAGCAGAGGTCCTACTCTATTCTCTAGTAATGTTGAGTCAAAGGTATCCAAGGTCTCCAAAAAGGACAGGTCCTTTGTGTTCCTGGACATAAATCTTTCTATGGATAAAGTGAGATACAGAATGAGTGGATGTAGACAAAACTAGCTACCTATAGAGGATTATGTTGCTCCTCATTTGCTTCCTATTGAAAAACACATCTGTTAAGTAAGCAGTAATATCTGTGTTCCTCTGAAGACAAGACTTTGACAAGCATGCCTCAAGAAGTCTGTCCTCCACTACACCAGGAAAGCAGGGCTCTTCTTCATCATGAAGGTCTTGTGCCATTCAGGCTCACTTGGCATCCAGCAGAGAGGTGAGAGGCTGGCACTGGGGATGGAATGGTCATCAGCAATATTTTAATTAATTAATAATTTCTCCCCATGCTAGGAGTCAAACCCAGCCTTTTGAATACCAGGACAACTGAGCTCCACCATCAGCCAGTCAGCAGTGGTTTAAAAGTCAACTAGACTGGAGACTGGTGAGACAGATGCCCTTTGAGTAGATATAAAGAGAAGAAGGGCACAGACCAGGTACCCTGTCACTCTAGATGGAGGGGGACAGAGAAACCAGCAAAGGCAGGCACAGTGAGAAGAGAAGAATCAGACAGAGGAAGGGTCATCTCTGAGCCTGGCTCATAGGACTCACTTATCTTTGACGCTTAGTGGAATGGAATGGACCAAAACCACCAAATCAGTGCAGGGCATAGCTCATCAGTCTGTACAGTTCCCTTTTTAGCCCTCCCTGGAATTTCCTGCACATTTCTACTCTGTGGGCATGCCAATCAGGTTCTGTTTATAAGGAACCATGCCATTAAAGTGTAGGATTGTAGAAGTTATTTCCAGGTTTTGAAATTAAAACCCTCACTTTTGGATAGCATTGTAGAGCATTTAATTAGGATGATTTCCCTTAGAGAATGTTGAAATTGACTCCCTCTATTTAAGGTATGGGTCAACACCGAGGCCTGGGTCAGGAGGTGACTTATGTAGATGGCCTTTCATCTACCTAAGTGTACCTGGTGGATGAGAATCCATATTTTGAAAAAAGCACAGGGAATTAAATATATTTCTATTGGTTCCTGAGAATCCTTATTTGGGAGATGTCAAACCTCTTTATAAATGAAGATATTTTAGATGGTACTTTTAATTTTCATTTTGCTATGACTAATAATACTTGATTAGAGGCAACTTAAGGGAGAAAGATTTTTTTTTTTTGGCTTATAATTTGAGAGGAAGTCCATAATAGCAGGGAAGACACGGTGGCAAGTGTGTGAGGCAGCTGGTTATACTTCCTCCACAATCAGCAAATAGAATGGATAGGAAGTGGGGCTGGTCGACAGTCTCAAGCCACCCATTTCTGTCTCCTCCTGCAAGGCTTTGCCTCTGGAAGGTTTTACAGTCAATTGTTGAAATATATGAGCCTGTGGCGAACTTTTCATATTCAATCCACGACAGATGATAAAGTAAGCTAATTTTTCATGGAAAGCCAAGACCCCTTGGGTTTAAGGCTGAGAAAACCTTAGTCAGAAGCATATTCCTTGAGAAATTAGAGTAATCCCTTAACCTGGAAATGGCCTCATATTCCAAGAGCCCTGGGCTGGGTGCTCTCATCCTCTTTGGATTAATCTGTCATTAAGCAGAGTCTCTTTGGCAAAGTTCTCTGCAGTTATTCCTCCATAGATGGCTACCCCTGCCTCTGCCAATGGTCTTGTCATTGTTGGAGTGGGTCAAGCTTGAGTTCATGCTCCTGTGGTTAGAGTCTGATGTTGTCCATCCAAACTGCATCACCTACAGGGCCTGCATCCACAGGAAGGAAAGAACTGAGTGCCTCCTGCAAGAAACTTCAGATCTCAACTAGGGGTAGCAGCGTGCATTACAAGGCTAGTCATCTGCCTGATTCTCCCTCCGTTTGAGGATGAGCCCTTTCTCTGCCTTTGGTGGCACACCAGGTCAGGATGGAAATATGTCAGTTCCTGGATATGCCTAGGTCTGCAACCTTCTTCCTCAGACCCCTCGTCTCTACAGAAAATGCCATACCTAAATACCACAGTATTCAGTGCTGATTGATTTAAAATCTATCCAGACTTAATAGATTATAATGAGCATTCATTATTGTTTTGTTCAATAACTAGATATTACATAAATGATCAGAAGTGTCAAAGTGCAGATTCTTAAGCCATTCTTCCCAGTAGCACCATCTGGGGGCCCATTAACCTCTTAATACCTGGGGCACACCCTATGCCGATTCAATCAGAATTTGGGGAGACAATTTGAATGGTTGTTGTTATTGTTGTTTCCCCTCAATTCACTTAGTGATTCCACTTATGATCAAGCCAGCAACCACTCTGCTAAAGGAGCATTTCCCAAACTTGAGTCAGTGTCGTCCTGTCCTGGAGTCTTGTTGAGTGAACTGCAAATTCAAACTCAGCAGGTCTACAGGGAGTCAGGTTCCTTACCACCATCTCTTGAGTGGTTAGTCTGCAAACCACCGTCTGAGATTTGGGTTGCAAGGTGCTCAAAGTACCAGCTAGTCTTTGTCAGTGAGCTGACAGGAAGTCTGGTGCTTACTGCTAAGTGCCAAGGGTGGAGGGAGAGCTGGAGAGAGCTGTGAGGACAGAGAGCTTCCAGGAAGACTCCGTCCTTCACTGCACCCGGAAGACTCCAAAAAGAGGTTTGGGGACATTTGACAGAGACCGAGGAGAGCCAGCTGTTGATGACACGTCTGCTCATCAGACAGTAAGGTCATAGCCTTGGTGTCAGAAATCCCTGGCATGAGGATCTGCTTTGGAGCAGTACTTCCATTTTCCAAGGGAATGCTGGGATGCCTCAGTTTATGAATGGCCCTGGGCACAGCTCCCCTTTAAAAGCAAGAGAACCAGCAGATGATGCAAGAAGGGGAAGAGAAGCATCTGGAAAATGAAGAGAGGCTCTTGTCTCACCAATGGTCTTTAAATAAACACTGGGATGCTGGCTCAGAAAGAGCTCCCAGTGGAAAAAGCCTCTGAGCAGATCCACTTCTTGTTGCAAGATTGCCCTGCCACAACCCACCAAGGATCAGGGGAAGAAGGTTGAGGCAGGTGGAGGGCTTGGGTAGGGTCATGTCTGCTGTATAGAAGCATCTCACTGGCTGGACTCAGTTGCACCTGTTGGGAGCGAGCATGTTCCCTTCCATGGCTGGTTACATAATGTGTCTGTTGTCCAGGGCAGTGGGGACCTTAGTGCTAGGCCTCAGAGATGCAGAAGGGAGCAAGTCCCAGTTTGTCTTTGAGTGGCTCCCCAGCACTCACAGTGAGATGCCATGTTTGGAGTCAGAGACATTGCCACTGCACCATGAGGGCCAAGCAGGCAACAACTGAAGTTAGGACTGCCACTGACCATAAGGCTGGGGTCTGGAAATGTGTCACTGGGATCTTTCTTCATCTGTCCTTCATTTCTGATTTACTAGTCCTGCTTTTTCCTCCTCTTTCTTCTTCTTCTCACCCTTCTTCTGTCTCTCTGCTTCCAGCTCTTCTTTCCCATCCTAACACTTAGTGGCAGTGGGGCAGTAGACGTTCACACTGGGAGGCACAAAACTGTACATGGGCATCCCCTGTGATCTCCAGATCTACTGTTGCTTACTAGAGAGACCAGATGGAATTTTGGCAGGGAACAGAAGGTTCCATAGCTGTACATCCTCAGGGTTATGGTCACACAGAGCCCTCAGTGGGACATAAGTGTACCCTGGAGATGGTGGGAGTGAGTTTCAGGGGTGGTGACTCTAGACGTTATGCCAGTATAGAAAGAAGGTTCAGATGCAGAAGCTGTAGCCCATAGCACACATAGAGTGAAGTGCTATTTTCAGTTCTCAGCTGGCCTCAGAGGTGTGTGCTGGGGCTGCCTTGGAGTTGAACAACCTGGACACTGTCCTCAGAGCTGAGCTCATAGACCTGACCTCACTGTCCTTCTGGCTCATTTGCTCCATTTCCTTTTCCATAAATGGTGCTTCTGTGGCTTGAGAACTAGGGTGCCAAGGCTCATACAGTCACTGCAGACCCTGGGGCTCTCTGTTGAAACTGGTACACACGCTCACTCCCAGATCTCGATCGCTTCCCCAAAAGCCGTTACGTAGTGTCCTAACCATGTGCTATCAGAAAGTCCTTTTATGGCAATGGGTTGGCCAAAGGTAGCCATCTGGGAGACGCTCAGAATACGTAGTTGTTTTGTAAGCAGTGTGACAGTGCTCTAAAGAGGCACCTGATGAGTAAGGAAAGACCAATTAAAATCACAGGCAGGAGGAGTGTTCAGGAGGGAAGCATGATGGCCTTGGGGAGTCACAGGAAAGCTCCATAAGGAATAAAGTAGGGAAGGTGTCCAGTGTGCCATGATGTTTTATATGGGAGGGTGTGGTCACAGTGACAGCGTTTTCTTATCTTCCCTGAAATCTGTCCTAACGTCTGGGCAGTTGTTCCCAGTCTTGGTGTTTATCTTATTCTTGACCTATAGTTGGAGAGCTTCTCTCCAGGTGTCACCAAGCCCCCATGGTCCCACAACCCACGTATAAAATAATCATACGGAGACTTACATTATTTAAACTTTCTGGGGAATGCTCACAAGGTCTCTGCAACTTATTTTTTCTGTGAAGTAAGTGTGAATGGGGCTTGGAAATTTAGTAGTGTTATAGACAACTTTGCAGGGGAGATACCATGACAACAAAGGTGGTTTTTCCAGGGTGAGCCTCACTTTTTCACTCAGGATGAGCTGAACCCCGTGATTTTCCCCAAATTCTGGAAACTCGACTGCATAATTTGTGGTAGTGGGGGACTGTGCTTGCATTCTCCCCCAAGGAAACAAAAGAAAATTTTATATTATTAATTAGATGTGCAAAGAAAATACACATCTTTACTTTCTGTCATGGATCTGTTCTTGTTTCACTGGGTGAAAAGTACTCTCCTACTTAAATCATCTCAGATTCCTCTGGTTTGGAAATATCTTTGATTTTTAAAATGGTCAATGTGAGGGAAACACTTTTCAGTAAATCCCCACCTTTCACTTTTCTGTCCCAGTCACTTCTTCTCAAGACAGGGGTCTCACTAACGGGGCGTGGAGGAGCCTCAGATCCTTGCATGCGGGCTCATCTAAGCCAGTTCCATAGGATCAACTTCAAATGAAGATGCTGGTGTTCTTGAGGAGTTCGTTCTCTTCTATGTGAAAGCAGTAGATGGCCCTGGTCCCTGTCCCTGTGCAGAGCACCCAAGGCAGCCAGTCCTCCCATCAACTAAGGGCCATGCACAGCTCAAGTTCATTGGCCTGTGACATGAATGTTTCATTGAAAATCAGGTTAAAAATTTAATCTTCTCTTTGACAATGTGGGGAAGTAGAACATCACTGGAGGAATTCAGGTAATGATGACTCTTACCTCAAGGTGGACTAGTTATGCTTGCAAGGCTGGAGGGAATGGCTTGTCATACAATATGGCCCTCTCTCTAAATACCCATTGACAGCTCAGTGGGACAATGGTAAGCCAAGGCGCCAGCAATCAAGTAAGTGATTTTCACACCAAAAATCCCAGTTGCCCAGTCCACTATGTAATTCATGACTGATCAGAAGTGTGCAGTTCAAAGGGTAGACTGAAAATTGTATGGGTGGCATGTAATCCCATCACTTGGGAAACAGAGGCAGGAATATTAGGAGTTCCAGGCCACTCTCAGTTACATAAAGTTTGAGGCCAGCCTGGATTACATGAGACCTTGTCTGAGAGAGAGAGAGAGAGAGAGAGAGAGAGAGAGAGAGAGAGAGAGAGAGAGAGAATGAGGGAGAGAAGGAGAGAGAGAGAAGGAGGGAGGGGGAAGGAGAGAGGTTGTTTTAGTAAAAACACCAGCTTAAAACTAGTACTGGGCCACTTCCTCAGGTGGGCAAGGAATGTGTCTAATGACTGTTTCTTTTATTTCCTCATGTCATAATTGTGATGCTGCTCGATTGTGTGATTACAGCTTTGGAATTCTAATTCTGTTCTTCAGTTGCAGCCAGACAGCTTGCAAACCCTTCTTTTTTTTCCCAATTGCTGACCATATTAAGTTCAAATGACCAGGACTTAAAGTAAAGCCTCTGAGAAAGAAAATAACCAAACTACTACCACCACCACCAAAACCAATAACCAAACTACTACCACCAACAACAAAACCAATAACCAAACTACTACCACCACCACCAAAACCAATAACCAAACTACTATCACCACCACCAAAACCAATAACCAAACTACTACCACCATCACCAAAACCAATAACCAAACTACCACCACCACCAAAACCAATAACCAAACTACTATCACCACCACCAAAACCAATAACTAAACCACCACCACCATCACCAAAACCAACAACCAAACCACCACCACCACCTCCAAAACCAATAACCAAGTCACCACTACGTAAACCCAAAGGAACAAAGCACTATACCAAGGCTTCCTGAACGGCTACTGAGAGAAAGTTGATTGGTTGGCACTTGGTGCACACAAGCCTGGCTTCGTGACATCTGCAGTTAGAGACACAGCTTGTTTCTACTTTCACCTCACATATCTATCCTTTGTGAGAGTTTTTTAAACTCTTACTGAGCAGACAAGTTTTATTTCCACAACTGCCTTTGTTGAAGTCATCAAAGCCTAACTCCACTGAGAGTCCTCTCTGGTGTTCTGTCCCTTGTCCCTCTGCTTTTTCTAGGGAAAGCCTTCCCAGTGACCTTGCCCACTGGGAGGACCTCTGCCTGTGGGCTCCAGCGCTCTCTGCTCCAACTGCCTTGCCCCACAGCTTCTTTGTTAGGACAGCTGTCTTGTAGATTTGTAAGGCCCCAAGGACACATCTTTGCCCCTCCACATTCAGGGTCTCCTGCAAATTCTGGCCACAGCCATTATTAGTTATTACTGATAAAGATTCCAAAATAATAACAATTTTCTTTGATAAGAGAGGGAACAGAGTTTATGAAATTTTAAGAGCAACCCAACAGGCATGTGACAGGTAGAATCAGACAGCAAGCTCAGTTCATGCTTTGATTAAAAGCGTTACAGATTAGATTCTCACCTCTCTACAATAAAGCTATATCTATCTATCTATCTATCTATCTATCTATCTATCTATCTATCTATCTATCTATTGAGACAGGGTCTCTCTATAGAACCCTGGTTGTTCTGGAACTTGCTCTGTGGACCAAGCTGGCCTTGAATTTAGAGATCTGCCTGCTTCTTTCTCCCGAGTTCTGGGATTAAAGATGTGCACCATCACAGCCCATAATAAAGTTTCTTATTTGCACCTTAATATCCAAGTTGTCATGTTTATTGGCCCATGAGGCAAAAATGTCTTTTCATTTATCCACTGGAAGGGGACTTAGAACTGGATATTGAATCTTTTTCAATGCTTTTGGAATAACAAATGTTCTGTTGACAAACTGTTTAAGTCAGTAAGAGCTGTTTCCTCAAAAGCAGTGAAAAACTTGTCAGCCTCCAACCTCCTTTTGTGATCCTACTCACATGAGAGTCATTGAATCAGATGGAGAAATTTTCTTATGAGGCAGATAATGAATTTTTCTAAGGGAGACCATGTTTCCTGGGTATTTGGGGCTTTTGTGTATATAGTTAAGAATTGAGAAATAAGTGCACAGATGATGCAAACTTATCAATAATGGCTCTATTATCCAAAATGCAATTTGTATTCCAGAGAAAATTCAAATTTTTTTTTAAAGATTTATTTACTTATTTATTATATGCAAAAGAAGGCGCCAGATCTCATTACAGATTGTTGTGAGCCACCATGTTGGTGCTGGGAATTGAATTCAGGACCTTTGGAAGAGCAGTCAGTGCTCTTAACCTCTGAGCCATCTCTCCAGCCCAAATATATATTTTTTTAATCCCAAGAATTTGTAGAACTAAATCACAGAAATACACATTGTTTTGTTTTTTTTTTAATTTTTGCCCTAGCCTTTGTTTGATAACACTGCCAAATATATAACAGAGCATTGTGGAATATTGGAAAGACAGCAATGTAGTTATGAAAGGGTGGCTGCCTGGTCCTGCCTGCCCTGTGGTGGCAGGTGGGTACTGGGGTGCCAATTCTGACTGTTGCTGATTTGCTGAAGCTAGTGTTTGGCTGTAGAATGTGCCTTGCAGTGCCTACAGAACCACTGGGGAGTGGTGCAACTTTCAGAAGTAAGCCTAGTGGAAGGAGGTGGGTCAATGGGAAGTGTCTCTAAGGGGATGAGACAATGGGACCCTGACTCCTACTCTTCTGACTTTGATTAGTCTCCTTTGCCTTGTTTTCCTGTCCTGATGTACTGAGCTAGATGACTGAGGCCAAAGGGAGCAGACTAAAAGGTCTGCATCTGTGAGGGAAAACAAACTGTTTCTCTTTTGGAGTGATTTACATCCTGTGTTTGCTGTAGTTAAGAAAAGCAGACTAATGGGGCTGGTGGGAGGAGCTTTTGACAGTCATCTACCTGGCTCTCACCTTCTTTAAGTGGTCACTCAGTCTAGTCTAGACCCAGATCCAAGGAATATGTCACTGAGAAAGTGGTGAGGCCCGTTGTAAGTATTAGATCCAGCAGCTCATACTGCCAGGGCTCCAGTTGCTATTTTGCCAGGCCATGATGCCTGGAGACTGCAAAGCTGTGCTGAGATAGAACTCAGCTGCTGCAGGAGCCATTTATCTATCTATCTATCTATCTATCTATCTATCTATCTATCTATTTATTTAGTGTGTGTGTGTGTGTGTGTGTGTGTGTGTGTGTGTGTGTGTGCACACTCATGCATGTGTATGTGCATGCTTGTGAGTGCAGGTGCCCATGGAAGCCAGTAGAGAGTGCTAGATTCCCTGAAGCTGGAGTTACAGGTGATTATGGGCCACCCAATGTATTTGCAAGGAACTGAAGTTGGGTCTTCTGCAAGAGTAGTACATGCTCTTAATTGCTGGGGATGCTGTAATATGTTGCTCTCATTGATTGATAAATAAAATGCTGATTGGCCAGTAGCCAGGCAGGAAGTATAGTATAGGTGGGATAAGAAGAGAGAATTCTGGGAAGTGGAAGGCTGAGTCAGGAGACACTGCCAGCCACCGCTGCTGCCATGAGAAGCAATATGTGAAGGCAGAACTGGGAAAAGGTACCAAGCCACGTGGATAAACATAAATAAGAATTATATTAAGTGCAAGATCTAGCTAGCAAGAAGTCTGAGCCATTAGGCCAAACAGTTTTAATTAATATAAGCGTCTGTGTGTTTATTTGGGTCTGAGTGGCTACGGGCCCGGGTGGGACTGGAGAAAACTCCAGCTACATTTAATGGCTGAGCCATCTCTCCAGCTTAGAAAAGAAAAATGATCTCAGCTTTAGGTTGACACCAGAAGGGACACTCTGGAAAGCCACTGTCTCAGTCAGTGTTTCTATTGCTGTGAAGAGACACCATGACCATGGCAACTAGTACAAAAGAAAACATTTAATAGGGGCTGGCTTACAGTTTGGAGGTTTAATCCATTGTCATCATGTTGGGAAGCATGGTGGCACACAAGCATACATGGTGCTGAAGAGGTTAGAGTTATATATAGCTTAGAGTTCTATATCTGGATCTGAAGGCAGCAGGAAGAGACTGTGAGGGACAGGGCCCAGCTTGAACATCTGCTACCTTAAAGCCTACCCCCAGTGACATATTTCCAACAACAAGGCCACATCTACTCCAACAAAGCCACACCTCCTAATAGTGACGCTCCCTCGGAGCCTGTGGAGGCCATATGACAACCTACTTTATGATAGGAGGCTATGCCCTATTTGGCAAGACAACACTACCCTAGAACCACTCCTACCAGAGTGGCTGGAGGTCTTGGTGATGGCTTCCCTTGTCAGATCTACCCTTTCAAAAGCCTCATGGTGGCATTGTCACAGTATTCAGAAAGCTATCCTCAAAGGCTTTGCATTCAAACCTCTGTAGAAAAGTAGTCTGTGTTCTACAGAAGGGTTTCATAAACACATCCCAGGAAGAAATAGTACGGTTCTATGTTACCTCTGTTGCTGCAGCTGGCCAGAGCCCATGGGTGCTTTATATTTTACAGTGTGCTTCTTTCAGACAACTGGAAAACAACGGAAAAATAAAAACCCTGCAATATTGCATAAAAGCCATGGTGTACCCAGGCCTGAAGAGCGGTTTGTAAACTGCTGAGCCTCATCAGGAGCTGGCAAGGTTGAGTGTTGTTGGAAAATGTCTGTGTTTCCTTCTAAGTCTTCATCTCCTATTTTCTTCCCTGAAGGAAAGGAATGAAACAGGAAAGAACACATCTATTTATTTTTTCTGACATTCCCTCATCTGCAGAATATTAGCTGCTGGTTTGTTATGGTCCTCTTGCTTTGCTACTGGGCCAGGAGAGAGGAAATTGGAGGTATAGGCCGAAATGACTCCTTGATTTGAAAAGACAACAATGCAGCCAAACAAAATCTGCAGGCCAAGCCTCAGGCTGGTGCCTGCTGGAGGAGGCTTTGGACACAAGGACCCACATTGCTTGGAATAGGATGTGACCTTCTCACTGAAACCTGCATCTAGGCAAACAAAAGCAACAGTCATTCCATGTGGTGATATATATATTTGAAATATATATATTTGATAGTTACTCAACTACCCAGAGAGCCTTGGAACCTCTGTTTACACTGCAGCTGAGCTGCATGAGCATAAACACAGGGTTTCAAACCTTGCAGCTTAGCTCTGCTCTTCAGCCTCAGCTGGTGTAACTGAGACGGCTCTCTGATTTGGGAGGGTGTGTATGGATGCTGAACACTGGTGTCTGCTTAGGAGATGGCAGCTCTCTAAGGATGGGACACTGTCCCTGTGAATGTATAGCTCTCAGGGTGTATTTCTTCTCTATTACATATATACCCTCACTGTCTGGGGTGACCAATGCCAGCTCCTCATCTGAGTCAGATATGGTATGGTCTCTATTCCACTTGTCCTACTGGGAGAGTGACACTGAATCTTAATTGATTTGGTATTGAGATTCTGTCAATCGGTGACTTAGACAGTGGCCACATGTCCTGTTCCATCATTGTTGTCACTCTTTGTGTTGGCTAATGGGTAGAGGCAGTTTTCAGAATTTTTAGAATGGCAAATACCCCTGTGGGTTATTTTATCTAACCTCCCTCATCTGAAGAACATTAGCTGCCCATTGGGAGAAGCTCTAACTCCTAAAAGGAAGTTTGTTTTTCTTCTTCTGATTAAAATCCCCCAGTTCTTACCAAAGGCTGTAGTTAGGATGTGCAAAGATGACAAAATGTGTGTAGATGCCTGGCTATGGTTCGATGTGTACCAGGCCTGGACTCCAGGACCCAGGCTCTCTCTGAGTCAGTGAAATCACATTCTCATACTTTGGCCTTACCTTCCTGCCTCTTTCCCAAGACTAACTTGGAAAACTTTCGATTCAGCTGTCCATGAAAATGAGTTGTGATTCTGATTGGGAGGGGAGAGTGACAGAGTGGCCACAGTTGGATATATATGTTTTTCTTTGAATCAAAAAGAAGATAATGATGAGATGAAGACAGTGACTATTAACCTGAGTTTCTGCCTAACTTGTGAAAAAGATATTTAGCATCATCCACAAAAGGAAGATAGAGGCCAGAAGTAATGCTTCTGTCTGATAAGGCATGTGGCACCCTGTGGAGGTGTTGATATGGTTTTAGAAATACTAAACTTACAGCTTGATGCCCTGGGTTCTTGGAATGTTTGTCCATTATTAGCTGTGTGACTAGCAAGTCACAATCTCACTGAGGCGCTGTTTCCTCCTCTGTCAAAGTGTGGATAATAATGCTTGTCTGGATCACCTCATGGGGTTATTCTGAAAACATAACAGAATACATTGAAGTTCAGTTACATGCCAGGGGTATTGGATACGGGATTATGTGTCAAAGTTAAATATCCCATCTCCTAAGTTCAACACAACAAGTAATTTTCCCTCAGTTCTGTTACAAGTCCTGTTGTCTCTCTGATTAAATGCTAGATGAAGGATTTGGCTCCCATTAAGAGGCTGTGTTGTACAAAAAAATAAGTATGTTTTAAAAACTAGCATTTCACTTCAAATGTCCTAAAAAGGCAGGCTGTGAACAATGGGTCCAGATAGAAGGGAAGTAGCAGTCAACACCATACCCCTTAGACTCAGGAGAGGACATGGCAGATGGAACCACGTACAGTGTGAGTTTCCTTCCTTCCTTTCTTTCTTTCTTTCTTTCTTTCTCTCTCTCTCTCTCTCTCTCTCTCTCTCTCTCTCTCTCTCTGCTACTGTCATTGCCTTCCTTTATCAGCTTGTTTGCTTGTATACTTGAGTTCTTGCGTTAGATGCATGCTGTGGCAAAAGATTTGAAAAAAACAACAAACAACAAATCAAAGGCCTCTACGAATAAGAGACGAACCTGTGAGACCAAGAGCAAGAGATGGTAAGAAGCCCAGAATGGTGAGCCAGTCTCTATGTAAAGGCTCTGCTCACCAGGGAGGGAAACCCAGGGCTTTGGTGTGGATGCTACAGTGGCTGTCTAGTTCCTGAGACGAGAAACTTGACAAAAAGGTAAGATTCTAAAAATGGGCAACTTTCCAGATGCATACAAACAGCATTTATTAAAAGTGTACAGTTTAATGGGTTATGACAAATCTATGTATGCTCGTAGTACCACCAGCACAATCAAAATAACAAGCTTCTCCATCACCCCCAAAACTTCCATGCCCCTTAGTAATCCACACCTCTCCACCCCCATTTCCTCTCTCTACTCTACCTTCATTTCCAGTCAACCAGTGATATACTTTTGTCCTTATATCTTTCTTATTTTTGTAATAAAATATAATATAAAGATAAAACCAACACATTGTAATTGGACAAAATAAACAAACAGAAGGAAAAGTGCCTAAGAGAAGGCACAAGAAATAGAGAGCCATTCATTCCCATACTCAGGAATCCCACACAAACACTAACCTGAAAGCCATGATATACACACAAAGGACCTATAGAATAAAAAGAGAGAAGTAAAAAAAATAAATAAAAATAATAAGATTTTTTAAAAAGGAAAAACCCTGACATTGTGAGACAAGGAACCTCCATTGAATTTGTTTTCTGTTGCCCATCTACTTCTGTTTTCCCAGTGAGACTCTACTAAATTTTCATTTCAGTTGGAATGTTCTGGCTGACTTAATGACTGTTTTATATTTCTCCATATGCACCACCAGATGTAGCTTTCTTGGCTCTACTCCAGTCTGTGGGCGCAACCCTGCATGGAAGTCCACAGCCAACCCTGGCTTCGACCTTTGGTAGCACCAGCCAGAGATCAGAGGGTACAGTGTCAGGATGGCAGGGAGTGTGACTTCTTTCCCTTCCTGGCCCTCTCCTCCATCGAGGGCTTTAGGTCCTCTGGAGCTGTCTTCTCAGCCATGGCTCTCTTGGCTCAGCAGCGGCTCTGCTCCTTGACTTTCAGCTCTAAGGGAGCAGGCACCTTTCTGCTGGGGTTAGAGCTGGAGGGCTTGCCCCCCCCCCCCCCCCAGTTCCCTTAGTCATCCCTGCAAGTGGTTCCTTCCTGAATGGGGACTCAGCATCTGCTTCCTGCAGGACTTTGACTGATGCAGTGGTCACAATAGTGGGAGGCCCAGAGAGAGGCATGAAAGATAATGGAGATAATCCTATCTGCTTGCTGCAGCCTTCTGCGTGTCAAACCCTGGGGGAAGTAGTTTGAAGGTATTCCATAGGCCAGCGTCTGCTCTGGGCTTTCACTGGAGTACACAATACTACAAAAACAGTTCTGCTCTCAACAAGGTGGCCAGAGTGAACCCTGCTACTTTATCGCGAGTTCAAACGGGAGGAACTGAATCTCAGAGAGGGTTAGTTACTCTTCTAAGGTCTCCAGCATGTAGTTACAGAGTTGGGATTGAACTCTGGCTGCCATGACAACAGTTGCTTAGGACCCTAGTCAGTGACTGTGTGAATTCCTGGGTGGAATGGTTGGTCTTGTTTGTCTTAGTGATGGGAAGGTGTGCAGGAAGACTGGCTGCTTCATGAGAGAAGGCCATGGCGATGAGCCTGTTAGGAGTTGCTTGATCGCTGAGGTGCTGGAGGAGGGCTATGTGGTCCAGTGCTGGCAGATGAAGACAATGCTGTCCTTGAGAAGGCTGAGAATGAGGAATTCGGATTCTTAGCTTTGGCTCTCCCCAGTTCTGCAACAAGCTGACTTTGACAGCTGCTAGAGAGAGATACCACTTTTGTTCAAGTTCAGGACTATTTCTATGCCCTGGTCCAGGCATTTGTGAGCCACAAAGGGAATGTCCCTCCCAGGTGGGAATCTTCATGAGGGGGGTCACTCTTCTCTGATGCTTCCTGAAGGAACAGGTCAAGTTCCAAGGAGAGACAAAGCAAACTTGCTGACCTACTGTTTTTAGAATTAGGATTCAAGCTTTGGGTCCCCCTCCATCCTTCTGAGAGTTGTTCATCAAATCCTGAAGAAAATGGCCTCCGAGCTGAAGACCTCCCTGGAAGGGCTGTTGTTGACTGGTGGTGGCGGCAGTGGTCTGCCCACCCATAGCCCACAGAGCTCGGGGCAGACCCTCCAGGGAGCCCACCTGTGACTCATGGATGGTGGAGACTGCAGGCTGGGACAGGACCACTCCTAGTTCTAGGACACTGGCTCAAGTAGGGTGTGCCACAAGTCATGGTGGAGGGGTTGCGAAGTGTTTGCAATTCTCTTTCATCCCAAGAAAAGCCAAATTTTGTCACTCTATGATTCACTTACAAATTCCGAGCTCCCAACTAGCCAAGGGTTTTTTCCTGCCTCTTTTTCTTCTTCCCCACTTCCCTTTGCCCCTACCCATCTTTGCACTCTTCACCTCTCTTTCCTGTCTTCCTGATCACCTCCTTCCTCTACCCTCAAGGGTCGCTTCAGTCAGCTTCTTGCCGTGGAACCCAGTGTTCGAAGGGACTGTTTCTTTTTAAGGGCACATCTTTGTGGAGAAGCAGATCAGAGTCCCTGACACTTCAGTTTCTCCTCAGGCAGATAGGTGGCCACTTCTGGACACAGAAAGATCCTGACCTCAGAAATTCAAATGACAAAATCATGAACAAGTGAAACTGGGGTTTCTGGAAACTTCAGGGCAGTCTGATAAAACTCGCTAATTTTATCCACGTCTAGCGTCTGTGACAAGGAAGGCAGGGGACAGTCAGGCCAACTGTATCAACAAAACCTCTTTTTCTTTAGTGCTTTTTTGAAAGTAGGTTTATTTAATTACAGTGATAGATTTTAGGCATATACAGTGGAAAAAAAGCACATTTCTTCGAGTTTAAAATTTTCTGGCATGTTTGTCTTCAAGATTCACAGGCAATATAGCAATATTCCCGGGAATTCTCAGAAATTCAAAAGTATGGTTATTTTAAACACACTTCTGTCTTCATAGTCTATTATTTGGATAGCTAAGATTGAGGTTCAAAGAATGAGTTGTACAAAGTTCAGCAATGCTTGTGAAGGAAGACCTCCCTTGTCCATGGAATTAAAACACAGTGTGATTTTGAACTTGGTCTCTCAGCTTTGCACAGAGCCAGGTAGGGTAGGACCAGCGGAGCCCAGGTTGGAGGTCAGGTTGTGTAGCTCATTTCCTGGGCTTTTATCCTATAGATCTCCCCATCTCGCAGGAAGCCAAGCAGCTTGCCTTTAACTTTCCTTCCATCCCCATGTCTGACCCACACTGCAGGGTTTTCCACGGTCCAGATTGAGAGTTGATGATAGAAGTGAGAGGCTGTTGCCAGGAACTTTTATTTGTAGAGAAATCTCTTGAGAAGTTCTTCTCCATCCCCACCCTACCCTGGTATCTATCCCATTATGATTGGCCCAACATCTCTATAATTCAGTCCAAAAAAATGGGTGTGCTGTCCCCCAAAGGCCTTATAACTTTAAATGAAGTGAAGTCTGAGTGTCTGTCTCCCACGCCACCATCTGGTAGGGATGCATGGCATCCCATGAATCAAGCACCTGCAGGGTACCAGAAGTGCTGGGACACTCACCCTGACATCACCTGGCATGCACAAAAAGCTGGACTCCCTGGAGCTGTGAGCTCAGTTTCCAGGGTGGGAAGAGGTAGATTGTTTGTGTGTGTTCTGTCCAAAAAATGGCTGCTCCAGGCTTGACCCTGTGGAGACTTGGTGTTGGGGGAGGTGATGTCACTATGCTTCCTGCAGCTGCTATAGCCTGAGGAGTTGCTCGCCTCCAAAATCCCAGAGAGCGTGTGTGGGCCTCCTGACCGGAGTATCACTTGCACTTAATGGCAGCGGAAGAAAAGCCTTGAGGAAAACAGCAAAGGAGTTAGTGTCAGTGCTGGAGCTGCTGGGAAACTGGGCAATCCTGAAGCACAGTCAAATCTCTCCACACACTAGGCTAGTACTGAAGTCACTCTTGAGTCTGAATGGTCAGTATAGATCACTGAATTGTTCTCAGCAGAGGCTAAAAGCTGGGAATACCACCACAGGGTTAGTTTTAAAATTGTGTGTGTGTGTGTGTGTGTGTGTGTGTGTCTGTGTGTGTGTGTGTTCACACATGAGTGTGATCGGAGGTGAAATTTCCTTAATTACTGTGTATTTTCCTTAATTACTCTCTACTTTATGTACTGAGGCAGTCTCTCACCTGAACCCATATCTCCATCAAACTCGATAGACAGCCTAGCCAGCTTGCTCTAGGGATCCCCTGTGTTGGCCTCCAAGGTGCTCTGAAATGCCCACCTGACATTTACTTGGGTGCCGGAGACCCTAACTTTGGTCCTTGCAGTGGCACATCAAGGGCTTTCCTGCAGAGATGTCTCCCTAACCCCAGTTTGGCAGTTTCTATTGTTTTTAGGATGACTTTGTTATAAGCAGAGCATGTTTCTCTCAACTGGCTGGTACAGAATCTCAGAAGAACAGTTAATGTGTGCTACCAAACAAACCCAAGCACAAGTGTGCTCACACACATGCAATAGCTCCGAACTTTCTGACATATGAACTGTGCATTAGCAATGAAGTGACTTAGGAGCCCAGCACTCTGTGTTAGTCTAGTGCTTTGTGAGTGACGCTGACGTGTAACAATCTGCTGCATTTTGTAGAGTCCAGTGTTCCTGTGCTCGTCTCTAGCATGTCCTATTGCAGTTGGGGGGACAAAGCCACACTGCCTTTCCTGTCACAAGGTCCCTATCTCCCCCCCCCCATTTGCCATTCATTAAGTAGATAGTGATTGAATCCATTTATCCACCCACTTATTTACTCATACCTTGTAATAAAACTGTGTGACTGCTGCAGGGACCAGCTTTGCCGGAAGCCCGACAGTAACAAAGCTTGCTTTCATCTTTCAGAGCCTCACAGTCCTGTTGATACACTGAGGCAAAAGGCAGATAAAGCAGCTGGAGGAGCCCAGCCTGAGGCAGGGGAGAGGACTTTGTCTGGGAATAAGATCTGAGGCTCATGAGTATAGGGATGGGGGAGGGGAGCACAGTGGGAGTAAGGAGGACTGGGCCAACTGCAGAGGGGGATTTCTGGGAACCAGGTAACTTAAGGGTTGGACTGAGGGACAAGAGTCTGTGATGGGGAAGAGAAACAGAGTATAGAAGGAAGTTTTCTTGGCTCTAAAACAGGACTGTTCTCTGACCGCTGTGATGAGGGTATTTGTCTCCTTGGACAGCGATTGGGCAGGTGGCATCCATGGTGTGTGGTTTTGTGCATGTATGTATGTTTGAATGAAGAATAGTATGGAGGGAACTTTAACTCATTAACTAGAAAGAGAAGTGTCAATTGTTTGGGAGGATGACCCTGGAAGCCAAGTGGTCTGGTGTTTGGAGCATGAGCTATAAAATCAGGCCCTGCTTGAATCCTGGCTGTGTTACATGACAGAAGGAACCTAACCACCATGTTAGAGAAAACATTTCCTTTTTTAAAAAGTAAACTGTTTAAATAAAGCTGCCACTGAATCAAAGAGGTAGGACAAGTTTCGATGAACTGAATATGAAACTTGGATCAAATTTGGACTTTGGGGAACATATCCATATAAAAGTACACTTTAATATCTGTGCCAGAGTATACGTCAGTCTGAGAGTACACGCCAGTCTGGGAAGAGCAGCTGCAAAGCTTCAGTTGGACTTTGTTCCTATGTAGAAATAAACTGTTAATAACTTCCTTTCTTATGCTGGCTATTAACAACAACAGCAACAATAACAACAACATCATCATCAACAACAAAAACATCATAATCAACAACAACATCACCACTACCAACAGCAGTAACTACATCAACAACAGCAATAATACCATCAACAGCAACAACATCATCAAAAACAATAACAACAGCAACAACTACAGCAATACCATCAACAACAGCATCAACAATAGCATCAACAACATCAACAACAGCAATCACAAATCACATCAACATCAAGAAACCCAAACACTTCATACCAAACCCCAAACTTTCTTAAAAGCTCTGTGAATTGAACCTAGGGTCCCATGCATGCTAAGCAATTACTCTACCTCTGAGCTACAGCCTTAGCCCTCCAGACCTCTAAATACCTTCACTGTCTGTCTGTGGCACCATGGTGATCTCACTGAGGTGACTTTGTTCTACTGTACATCAATATTCAGGTAGTCAGGACTCCATGGCACGGCTTTGAATTCATGAAGCCTTCTGTCTTTTCTAGCTTCAAGGAAGCTTGGTGAGGTTTGGAGAAGGATGGGTTCTTGAAGATGAGGTAGTAGTAGCAGGTGTTGGGGCTCAGTAGGCAGCATCAGCTCCCTCTGGAGGAAGGTGCTACAGCACTGGACTGTTTTGCTCAATAACTTTGTAGTCCCAATCTCAGGACATTTCCAGAAAATAAGAGTCTTTTTAAATTTCATCTCAACACACATTTTCCCTGTATCTTTGGCAACATCATAGGCATGTTGGGCACGTCATTTCAATCATCCTCAGAACAGCCTTACATGATTGGCATCACTTCCTCTGCTTTGGGCTGAGGAAGTTGAATCCAGAGATGCTGGACTCAAGAACTGTAAGTTTCAATAGTCCTGTCTGGTTCTAAATCTTAACTTCTTACTACACCTGAAATGTAGATTATACTGGTAAATCATCACATGTTGTTTGAGCTCACTGAGAAGCTGGCTCTGAAAGCCAGATTACCCATCCCTCCCCTTTCAGACACCAGCATGTTGGGGTCATTGACCTCCAAGGCCCCTATCTGGGTATGGGCTGCCTTCCTGATTCTGTGACAGGGTGGGAAGAGAGGAGAGCAGACACAGTTTCAAAATAAAAACATTGTATCCTTGAGAACAGCAAGAGGGTAAACTGCCTCCAACAGTACATTATTTATCTCATGATATAAAAATGCCTGCAGTGGGGAAGAGAAGCCAGAATTCAGCCATGGGAAGCTCATCCATGGAGAGAAAGCTCAATGGGGAACCTCACTGACTGTCTCAACTTCCCCAGGCTGTCTTTGCTGGTTGTTATGAGTGCTCTATTTGATGATGCCACCTGTATCTGCTGCTGTTCTTTCAGTCGAACGCCTCACCTGAGGGGCACCCTGCTCTCCACTTTGATTTTCTGCTGTCTTCCTTCAAGGGACTTCCACAGTCAGTCTCTGGGGTTGTTTTAGGCACCGGATTTGTCGGTGTTCTGCTATCTACCAGTCTAACTACCTGCTACATGGTATTTATTCTTTGACTTTGGTTTAAAAGTCAGTCAAGCGTGGTGGCACATGTCTTTAGTTCCCCGACGTGGAAGGCAGAAGCAGGTGGACCTACATGAGTTCCAGGACAGGCAAAGCTACACAGAGAAACTGTGTCTCGAAAAAACAAACAAACAAACAAACAAACAAACAAACAAAACAAAACAAAACAAAATCCTTCAAAACCAAAAGGATGGCCATTATAGATCATTCCCTGGATTGCACAGAACAACGCTGTATTTCTGCCATTTGGCATTTCTATAGGTGGGCATTAAATAATGTGAAGAAGAAATGGAAGCACCCACAGTGAGCTATCAATGCTCACATTAGACGAGCATGAAGCCAAGAAATACTGAGAACACCTGGGCAGAACACCACTTTTCTGATTGGTGTGTACGTATTGCTTTCTCTAAGAAATTAATTTGGCAGCTAGCTCTAAATTTGTCTGTCCTAGGAAGGTAATATTTATTATTGAAAACCTTTCCAAGCTTGTTTTATTTTCTCTATATGTATTATATGTTGATTGTTTTGAAAAAACAGGACCTTTACCTAGATATTTTGATCACTTACTCCACCTTGTAAAGATAGAATTTTAATCTATAGGCTGGGTGGTGGTGGCCCATGCTTTAATCCCAGCACTCAGGAGGCAGAGCCAGGTGGATCTCTGTGAGTTCGAGGCCAGTCTGGTCTTCCAAATGAGTTCCAGGAAAGGCGCAAAGCTACACAGAGAAACCCTGTCTTGAAAAACAAACAAACAAACAAACAAACAAACAAAAACAAACAAACAACAACAACAACAACAACAAAGAATTTTAATCTATAGCCCAGGCTGGGCTAGAACTCAATATCTAGCCCAGGTTGGCCTTGAATTTGTAACTATCTTTCTGTCTCAGCTTCTCAGGGCTGAGTCACTATGGCTGGCTAAGAATGTAGATCTTAAGTATGTATTCTTTGGTCTATGCACAGATTTTAGAGATTACTGATGAAAACTGTGTATCAGGTCTCCAGGAAAAAGCATATATGTTTTTCTGCATTCTTTCTTTCTTTTACTTTTCTTTTTTTTCTTTTGTTTTTTTTTTGAGACAGGGTTTCTCTGTGTAGCTTTGTGCCTTTCCTGGAGCTCATTCTGTAGGTCAGACTGGCCTTGAACTCACAGAGATCTGCCTGGCTCTGCCTCCCGAGTGCTGGGATTAAAGGCATGCACCACTACCACCTGGCTAGTTTCAGAATTCTTTAGTACTGTCTGAGCCTCGAGTGATGGCCTTTTGTCTTCTGAGGCACCAGAAAGCTGATAAGGAAACCATGTTTGCCAGAGGAGTCCAGAACAGGGAAGCAGAGGGGCCTCAGTCCTTGGTTCATTTAGCTATTCAAGCAGAAGGGGCTTGGTTGGTTGGTTCTGGTTTCTGTGTGCTTGTTTTCAGTTCTGGGGTTACACGGAAATGCTGAGTGACCATTCTCCTTTGTCCTCCATAAACACATGCCTGCTTGTGTGTGACACCCTCCTCCCCTACACTATTTAGTCGTTGTTCGGTCTCTGGTGAGGCTTCTGTTCCCGGTCAGAGGGTCCAGCCATCCTCCAGTTCACAGCATCTCCAGTTTCTCTCTAGCTGGAGTGATACAGGCTGTCTCCTTTCTTGGTCTGACTCCTGCCTGCAATGTTTTCCAGCATTTCAAAGCGAGGTGTTCTGTGTTAACCAGCAGCTCTGGAAAACTAAGAAAATGCTCGGCTTTTACCTCGGAGTGCAGACGAATCAGAACCTCTGTGCATGAACCTTCACAGCTTCGTCCCATCTATGGACGGCCTGCCAGCTTCTTGGATGGATTTCCTTGACCCTCCGGGGCATGAAACAAAGTTGCTGTTACCTTGCATGAAATTCCAGATAAATTCTATTGTTTTTTTCATTTAGTCCATACAATAATTTTGAAAGACAGGGCTGGAACTGTTTGACCAACAAGGCTTTCAACACGAGGAATTAAATAACCTAGCCAGTCTCACACTAAAGGGAGGACCAGGATTCAGGATCAGCCTTTCCAGCCCAAAGCTGTGCTGTCACCAGTTCATGGCTGTCAAGTGACACAGTGGGGCTATGGGGAAAGCTAGCTTCGTTCATTTGCACAGACGCCTCGTTCATTTCATGACTGTACCACTAACCGGCTGCGTGACCCTGGGTACATTCCTCAGCCTTTCTGTGTATTTCCCCTTCATATTGAGGCTTACATCAGTAATCATTTAATATTGCAAGTGTGAGGGTTGATAACTATATAGTAATTTCTCAGAATAGTAGCAGATACATAACAAGCCCCACAGAAGGTCAACTGTCACTCACTACCTGAAGCCCCCTGCCTCTTCCTCTGAGCTCTTACCTTGGTGCATGCCTGCCCTGCTTTCTCTGGGATAATGTTTTGTTATTCAGCCAACTTCTCAAGGAGACTGAGGCCTAAACAAAGTTAGAGCCTTGGCTTTTTTAATGCAGGATTAAAAAAGCAAACACTTCTGTGACAAAATGTCTCCCACTCATATTTGTCTGGAAAATGAGGAGCAGCACACTTGGCACCATTTTCTTCATTCTTACCTGTTGACAATGGGGACTGGTGACTGACAGGCACACTGAAGGCCACTCATAGCCATCATTTATTTATTTTGTGGCCATGGGAACAGAACCCAGGGCCTTGCTCATCCATTGGGCTACACTGCTAGTCCCGATTTATTTGTAGACCCAAGGCCTCTCACACCCTGGGTAAGTGTGTGTCCACTGAGCTTTGTCACGGTTCTCCTTTATTTTTGGTTTTGATAATTAGACGGCAGTCTCATTAAGCCTCACATGCTGATCTTAGATTTACTCTGTAGTCCAGGCTAGACTTGACTTTAGCAACTTTCTGCTTTAGTAACTCATGTCGTTGGGATTGCTGTCCACCAGATCCAGCCTCTATCTATTTATAAGCGTCACTCTTGACAAACCTGGTCGGAATTTCTTCTGGCCTTTGTGCTGAGTTCTTTGAGGATGAAGGCACTAATAACATGTCTGCCTGCATGGAGCTGCCAGTGAGGGGATCTCATGAAGGAATTAATGAAGTCCCATTTGGAGCTCCCAAACATGGCTTTCCTCACAGGCTGAGCTGCTCAGAACAGTGTCGTGAGAGAGGGGGTCTATGCTTTATTCAACATTTGATTTTTCTCACTGAAGCAATACTTTTTTTTCGGTTTTTCGAGACAGGTTTTCTCTGTAGCTTTGGAGCCTGTCCTGGACTAGCTCTGTAGACCAGGTTGGCCTCAAACTCACAGAGATCCACATGCCTCTGCCTTCTGAGTGCTGGGATTTCAGGCATGTGCCACCACTGCCCGGCCAAAGCAATAATTTTGGACAATGACAGAAAATCAACACATCTATTCTCAGTGCTTTCTCAGCTTGGCCTAATAAATTAAAATAAAAAAGTATGTCGGGTCAGTCTGGGGAAGGTGCCCAACTCACCTGTCACTCTGGTGCCGCAGTTTGCCAGACGGCTTCTGGAGCTCTTTCAGCCCGGAACCACAGTTTATCTGGCATGACTCCATGACCTAACCCCTGGCTGGATTTTGTTCTGTCCCATTACATCATCATGACTAATTTTTTTTTCTTGAAAATATGTTGTTTGCCTCAGGCATGTGCTGACTGGTTTGGGCTTGCAAAGCTCTGTCCTGGATTGAGCTACTGATGTCGGTGTCCTTTCTAAGTAGCAGGGGAGCTATTTAGTTAAGGCTTCTTTGAGAAAGGGACAGCTAAGTGTTCTAAAAGGAACACTCTGTTTCTTAAACAGAAATTCCATACACAGCCTATCTCAGCAAGAACCACACAGTCCTGACGACTGGAGTCGGGTGCTCATACCGTGTGATTTTACTGGAATTCACCATGGTTCATGGTTCTTGTAGTAACTTAACACTGACCTTATGTTTCTTTCCATGATGACAGACTACAGTCTCCTCTTCAGATGCTGGCAGGAGAGGCAAGTTGGCTGAACAATATAGGATTAAAGTTTGTAAGTGAAAGGAAAGCCTGGCCACAATCAGAAAAACCCAGAAAGTGTTTTAAGGATGGGATGTCAAATGTTCCCAAACCAGGGTAAACTGAGTTCACAAAGGCTGTCTAGAGATCTCTGATTTATACTGAAAATGCTGATCAACAGAAAGTTTGTAATAAGAGGCAAAAACAGCTGTCTTCTAGCTGTGTGAGACCAAGAGGAGAGACACACGATCCCCAAAGTGTTCTGTCTTGGTGCTGAGACAGTTCACAGTCATGCCATTGGGTCAGCTGATGCTATCCACACACCAGCAGATGCACCCTCATGTTGCTGAGTGGAGATCCGCAGACCACCATTAGTATGCTTCAAGTGAATCTGTCTTCTCCTGAACACTGATGCATCCCCAGATCAGGTCTCCAACAACATATTTTCAAGAAAAAAATTAGCAACAGAGTGATGATGCTACCTGGCTTCACTCTGACAGCAGCAGCAGTATCATCTAGGAACTTGACAGAGATGCAGATTTTCAGTTCTACCAAAGATCTCCTGAGTCAGATCTTGGTTCTACCAAAGATCTCCCTCCTGAGAGGGAGGGACAGCAATCTCCTTCAGCCAGCACTCTTCATGTCCAAGATTCCCGTGCAGGCTAAGATTTCAGAATCACGAATCTAGACCAGTGGTTTTCAACCGGTAGGTTGAGACTCCCACAGGAGTCGCATATCAGATATCCTTCATATCAGATATGTACATTATGATTCTTAACAGTATCAAAATTGCAGTTGCGAAGTAGCAATGAAATAATTTTATGGTTGAGGGTCACCACAACATGAGGAACTGTATTAAAGGGTGTTGGCATTAGAAAGGTTGAGAACCACTGAACTCACTCCTTCTAACTCACAGCTGTCAATCAACTGCCGAGTATACACCTAGTAGCACTTGACATTTGAGGACAACTAGGTCAATTAATTTTAAGAATGAAATTTAAAAAATTTTCCAGGTGTGTCTGCAGCCAGAGCTACTTATCATTGTGAATCTGAACTGAGCTACTGTTCAGTTCAGTCATATGCTTCTCCCAGTCAACTTTAGAATCTGTGATGGTTTCTACTTTTCAACAGCCCTAAGTTCAGACAGAATTTTCTAAAGTGCACTGCAGATCGGAATAGAAAACCCCCATATCTGGTGTCTGCTGTATTCTGGAGCCCATCCCTTCAGTTCCTCAGGATTAAGTTCAGCTTGGCTGCAGGGAGCTAGGCTTGTCAGGACCCTTTCTATTTCATTAGTCACCCTTTTGACCTCTTTCATTATCAGGACCCCAGTCCTCAGATCCAGCTACATGGATTGTGTGACCAGCCAGACCCAGGTGCTGTCAGTGCTGAATATGAACCCCAAGTCTGGTTCATAAGCAAGTGCAAAGGAAAAGGGCTGGAGGAGGCTCTGAAAACAGTGTGAGCGAGCAGGGGATACTCCTGCGGTTGGACAAATACCGGTAAGTTTCAATGAAGTTTAAAAGGCAACTTTGTCCAGGTCAATAGGGGTGGAAGAGTTCCCACTCTGTGTTTCCTAGGCTGGCTTGGAATGGGTCCGAATTTGGTCAGACATGGGTGGGCAAGGGCACAGAGTCAGAGACCAACTTTGGAGGTAGGGAGAGTTCTATAAGGGCCACAACCAGGATCAGGGAGAGAAGAGAATGGAGAGTTGGTAGTGATGGTGAGATCCTAAGTGGACTATTCTTGCAGTCAGCGTGGCATCAGGAAAACCTTCTCTGGAGCCTTCTGCATACTCTCCAGCCCTTGGCAGAGCACCTAGCTATCTACTCAGTGGGAGTGAAGTTATGGTTATTGGAGGAGAGTCTACAACCACTAATTTACTAAACCAGCATAATCTCTAACAAAGATCTATAAACTTTGTCCTTATACCCACAGATGAGTGTAATCTTTACCCCTCATCAAAAAATATTCTCTTTGCAACAGATGGAGATGATTACAGAAAGCCACAACCAATCAAAATGCAGCATTCTGGAGTCCTGTTCCAATGGATACATCTACAAAGTGCTCCCACACCTAAGGCTCAGGAAACATTGTGGAAGAGGGGGTAGAAAGATCCTAAGAGCCAGAGGGCCAGGGAGTTTGCTGTAGACTGTGTCTCCTAGTAATGTCAGAAGCTACACCCACAAACTCTCACCCACATGGCTGAGCAAATGTGAGCTGAACAAGGATGACACCAGTGAGCATGCTGAACTGGACAGAGAGGAGCCCATAAGTCTTTAGCCTACAAAAGACCTAAAACTGGGAATAGGGGAGGTGGTCTTCCCCAGGGAAGAACACACCAATTGGTCATCATTGCCAAACAGTCACGCCTGAAGATATACGTAGATAGCATTATACCAAGTGAACAGGTTATATTTGAAAGTGTGTGTGTGTGTGTGTGTGTGTGTGTGTGTGTGTGTGTGTATGCATGCAATAACAATTAGTGGAAAAAGAGACTATGTATTTGAAGGAAAACCAGGAAGGAGTATATGGTTTATGGGAGGGTTTGGAAGGAGGAAAGGGAGGAGATAAATGATATATTATAATTCCAAAAATAAAAAATAAAAAAGAGATGATCTCAACTTAAAGAAATTAACAACACTAAAAACACAGTGATAACAACAAACCACCTTCACAATAAGGAAACAAAAATGTAGTTTTTCTCTTTGTTTCAAAGTGAAGAATTGCATTATAGGTCATAGTTTTTGGTATGTTTTGATTTCACTTGCCTTTTTTTCTAGCAAAGTCACTGGACAGTGTCCCAACATCGTAGGACATTCCTTTATTGTAGGAGGCCCAGGAACTGCTTGCCAAAGACTTTCCAGTTGCAAAGGACAAGGAGCAGACTTGAGTCTTCCAGCAGCTCTTGGGTACTCCCCTCTTTCCCCTATTGTTAGCCCTTCTTCTTGATGAGACAAACCCTGGGAAGCAAATGACAGGAACTGGCTTCCACATGTTCTGTACTACCGTTGGCCTAGCACATCTTGCGGGCAGGACAGATTGTAGGTCAAAGGGTTTGTGGTTGGGGTGGTGTTTATGTTTCTCTTTCGGAGCCGGCAACGTGCCTTCCCACACCAAACAAACTAGATTGTAGTGGGGAGGGCTCCATGTAGGCACCAGGTTGACTTCTCCATGTTCAATGAATTGTGTGGGTGTTGTCCTTAGAAATGAGGCCCCACATTCAGTTTGCAGAGAGCAGCCTTTTGTCTTAGCAACCAATGTCTGATTTGATCTAAGTCCCACTCTATGAGAATGAGAAGGAACCCACATTTGTTACTGCTTGGGGAACCAAGAACCAGGGACTAGAGAGCCCAGAGATCAAGAGTAAAACCAAGCCCTACTGGTCTAAAAAAAAAAACCATTAACATTACTCCTAATGATATTTTGCTATACTCATAGACCAGTCCAGTCATCATCAGAGAGGCTTCCTCAGGAAGCAGATGGGAACAGCCAGACATTATGTGGGGAGAGAGTCTAAATTGGAGGTCTCCATCCAGTTCCTCCCTTTAGAGATCAGGGAATCCCACAGAAGAAGAGGCAGAAAGATTATAAAACCCAGAGGGGATGAAAGACACCAGAAGAATAAGGTCTTCTGAATCAACCAAGTCAGGTTCATATGAGCTCCCAGAGATGGAGGCAGTAAGCACAAGGCCTACACAGGTTTTCACCAGGTTATAGCTGTGTCCAACTTTGATATGATAGTTTTTGCTTCATCTTATTGTATTTTATTTTGTCATATTTGGTTATCATCTATTATAAGCCTTTCTTTTCTAATGAGAGACAGAAAGGAAGTGGATCTGGAGGGAAGGTGGGGAGGAATTAGGAGGAGGTGAGGGAGGAGAAAGTGTAATCTGGATATATTGTAGGGAAAAGAATCTATTTTCAATAAAAGAAAAGAAAGGAAGAAAGGAAAAAACAATTTAAAATTATGTTTAATTAAAAAAAGATCACAATATAATTTTGACATATATCTTAGAAAAAGGTGTAGATAAACTGACTGATAAATTTATTCCATAATTCTTTTAATTCTCCACAGTTCAGTTAGCCTAGTCCATGATCCCTCACAGGTGCACCCAGAAGTCTGTCTCCTAGGCGATCCTAGATCCTGTCAAGTTGGCAATCAATACTGATCATCCCAAGTAGGGACACTGCAGAGTGACGATGACACATGTTTTTGCTTTAGAAATTTGTCCATTCATATTCTAATCTGCTAACTTGTCCCTATTGTTAATATCCAAGGAATTAGCACAGAGCAGATGAAATGGAATCTGGATGCAGTTGGAGAAGATACTCTGTGTTTTTGCAGGACTATAATCTCAGTACAAAGTTTAGCTCGTTCCCTAACCCTGCCCATTCTCCTCTGTCTTCTATTCAGTGGGAATAATTTTTATGGCATCTTGTATGCACGCATAAAACAAGCTCCCAAGATGTGAATCTGTGCAGACTTTGCTCAGGTAGCTGCAGCATAGGCCTGAGATGAGGGATGTGGGGAATGTCAGATCTATTTCTTGCCTGGATCTCAATTTATTTCCATGACCACATTGAGCTCTGGAAACATCAGTTGGAAGACTGAATGGTTGGATTAGATATGCCCATGTTTAAGTATAACATACAGGCTCTGAAAATCCATCCCACCTTATTGTAGAGCTTTATGATTCTAGAACACTCCACCAAATCTTGAAGACCACTCGTCTAGACCATCTTATAACAAGTCATGTCAACTTCCTTGTAGCATTACCTTGAACAAGAAAAGCCTGTCCTAGGAAAAGGGACAATTTTGAGTCACAATAGTTATGTAATGTTCATTCAAAAGAAATTGGAAACATTCCCAAAACTGTAGATGGAAAAAGTGCTGCAGTACAGTCCTCCCAGAGCTCAGCTATACATACTAGCTCAAGTATGCTCCCCTTTCCCTGCCAATCACATAGCCAAATTCGAGGTCCCTTGTTTTCTTCCTCAAAGAAAATCCCTGGACACAGAACCCATTGCTTTATTTCAGAATGTCATCATCTCTTAGTTATTCTGGTCCTTGGACTTCTTATCTAATAATGATGGGTTCTTGATGGCTCCCACGTGGCCTGAGATGGCTTCCCACTCAGGATCCCTGATACAATTTTGCCAGGCCAATTTTTGGGCACATTTCAAGACTGAAAATATTAGACCCCCAGGGCCTTCATCCCATAATCCCTCTGCCAGCTTTATCCCAAGTTTATTAGACCTCAGGGCCTTCATCCCATAATCCCTCTGCCAGCTTTATCCCAAGTTATAGCACACCCCTCTTCCTGATGGGAGTTAGGGACAGAAAAATATCTCAAGAGGTTATCTTAGCCAATCTTCAATATACAAACTGGACAGTGCTGGAGCTATTAGATGGCATCAGGTTTTAAAATGAAATATTTGCAGCTTGTCTTAGATGCTACCAGACCATGATTCTTACCAAATTTGAAGCATCTGTCTGATTCAGATCCCTCCCTGTGAAAGGTGAGTGTGTGCTACTCCATGTTTAGGGATGATGGTAGGAAGTCATTGCTACTTTTCTTTCTGTGTTATTTGTAGTGGCTACAAGGAGCGGCCCTGGGAAGGTGGAAGTAGGAGAATGGATTTTAGCTGTTCTTTTTTTTTTTTTTTTTTTAATGCCTTTCAGAATCTATGCTTGAAAACAGCATTGCTTACACAGCTCTTGCTTTGGCAGAATCCTGTGATTGATGACTCAAAATATTGTGGATGCTTTCCTTGAGTACAAGTAAGCTTAGTGGAGAGGTCAGAGTCTCATCCTTTTGTGGGGACCTGGCACTATTTCTCAAACTATCTGTGCCGATCTACAAGTTTAGAGGACAGGAGAAAATTCAGAGTTTAGGTAGGGCACCAGGTTTTGCCTCCATCTCCACATGCCACTCTGGTGACAGATGTCTGTAGCAGCGACAGTGGTAATGATGATGAAAGCAGTGAGGTCTCCTTCTGAGCCGCTTGTCAGCTTGTACACACTTGGCTTCAAACACCCCACTCATCCCCTTTCTTGTGTTACTGGAATACTTACTCATTTAATTATGGACAATAGACATTAATAGCCCTGGATGCTTTTTGCCGCTTGCTGCTCAGATGTGTTCTGATCAGTAGCTCACGGATGCCTACAGCAGCCACTGTCCATCTAGGCAGGCCAGGCAGTGGCTCCCTGATGTGGCATCCTGGCAAGAGCAGAGGAAACCCTTTCTTGCACAGTGCTGTTGTTCTACTGCCTGGTGGCCAACTCCAGGCCACTTCCCCATCGTCTGCAGCCACAGTCTCATGTTCTCCAGGTGAGTCTCTACCGTGGAGGAGGGAGTCAAGCTTGCTCCTCGAGTTCTCTTCAGACCTTGGGCACTTTCCATACTTGTCTTTTATTTCCATGTAGCTGTTATTTCCAGTGAATAGCTAAGAATTGTTTGCATTAAACCTTTGCTCATACTGTTGTGTCATTTCCGTGTCCCGATGGGACTCAGATGTCTACTTCCTGTTATGTGGATCATCGGCTACCACCTTAATGAGGTAGGTGTTGCCACTAACCCTACTGCACAGATGAGTAAACTGAGGCTGAAGTTGTAGTCCGCTCTGAGATGAGCAGCTCTGAGAAGATGCCCTCTTCCATTCAGGGCCCTGGCCATTCTGCTCATTCTTAGCGTCATTGAGAGGGTTGTACTGGACAATCCAGTCTACTTCAGGGATGTCTAGCCTTCTGGCTGCCACATCTGTGCACAACAGGTAGCATCCCTGAATCTGTGTTGCAGAACTGAAAGAACTTGGTTGCTCACCTGTTTTGCCTTCACTTTTCACGGATGACCAAGATAGGCAAATTTTCTTTATGTATAAAATCAGAAGTGTTATTTCCAGATAACCCCAGAGCCTTTGAGGAAAGGGCAGCAAATGGTATTTATAAATCAGTTCATGAATTTCAGTGAAAATAAAATGAAACATTTATGTGGCATGGTGACATGTGCTTATAGTCTCAGCTACTCAGCAGGCTGAGGCAGGAGGATTGCTTGAACCATCACCACCCAGCAAGTCAAAGATCATTAGAATGTATGACAGGAACTTGCCACCATCTTCACACCTATAATTGTTTAATAAATTATGGATGTAATTCATGAAGGTCAGAACAAATGTTGGCAAAGCATCAGATACAGTTTCCTGCAGGCAATAGGTCTTCAATCAATAATCGTGGTTGTTATTCTACAACAAAGTAATCAATGTAAAATTCTTAACACAGGGCTTACAAAACAGTAAGCATCTGAAACTGCTTTTCTGGAAGCCAGAATAACATTATTGATATTATATAATATTAATATGGCAGACATTTAATAGAATTTGCACATATTTTAAATGAATGAGCAAATACACAATACAGTTACCTTAGAAAGCTTGGATACCATTTTGCCTAGCTCTAATATTGAGTGCAGCAAAAAAAGATGTGTGTGTGTGTGTGTGTGTGTGTGTGTGTGTGTGTGTGTGTTGTATGTGTGTGTATCTGTGTGTTGTGTGTATGCTGTGTATGTGTTGTGTGTGTCTGTGTGGTATATGTGGTGTGTGTGTTGGGTGTGTGTGTGTGTGTGTGTGTGTGTGTGGTGTGCACTCATGCAGAGGCCAAAGGCTGACATTCTGTCGTCCTCAATCACTCTCCATCTTGTTTTTTAAGGCAGGTTCTCCTTCTGAACCCAAGGCTTGCCAAACTGGCTAGAGCAGCTGGCCAGGAGTCCCCAGGGAATCTTCCTGACTTTGCTTCCCCAGTGCTGAACTACAGGCACATCTAGTTTTTTTTACATGCTTCTTGGATCACACTCATGTCCTCAAGCTTGTATGGCAAGCACTTTGCCAGCTTACACATCTCCCAGCTCCTTGATTTTTTTTTTTTAAAGGAAATATCAAACCTACTGAGGAATGATGACCACACTTTGTACTTTTTCTCATGATGACCACCACTCCAACATTGCACTTTTAATAATGTTATAAAAACACAAGTTAAATTTAACCAAGTTCATCTGAGGAATAAAAAAAAGTTCTATAATCATAAGCACAGGCAGCACTCTAGACAGATGGTGCTTCAGAATGTCCTTTCTTCCAATAACTGTGAGCTGAATTTACGGCCAGAAAATAAGAAATGACATATAGAGATTTACCCAGTTGGTACAATTTGGCATTTGCCTTATTTGGGCATCTTTATAACCGTTCAGCTGCTGTGGTTGGCCAAGACTTGGTTGCTTGTTTGCTACAGTCTGTTCTTCAGTTAGATTAGAATCTGTTTACACCCAGGTCAAGTTGCTATTCTCTTCTTGTGAGTCCCTTCATCACCCAAGGACAGAGACAGGTTTAGGAAACACTGATTTTCACAAGCTTTTCACTGTCTTCATTGGGAAACAATGTTTTCATGGCCCTATACTGACATTTATTCATCCAGGAAAAACTCATAAAAGCTCAAAAAAAGGGGGGGAGTTTCAAGGATGCAAAGTTGTGCTAAGTGAATCCTGCTCTTGTCCTCAACAACTTTCAAAGACAGGAATAGACTACACCTAGTAAGTATGAGGAAACCAACATGTAAAAACACAAAGTAGGTCTCCCTGCATCCCACAGTCAGGACATGACAGGGTAATGATGTGAGGCTGGACCTCCTGGCTGTTCCAGATCAGCCATGAAGGTCAATGGCAGGCTGAGAGCTAATCAGATAGGTGCCCATGGGACCGCCTCAGGATCAGCTGTGTTCTGGTGAGACTGTTGCCCAGAAACCTAGCTGTTAGTGACCACACAGCAGGAGGGAAAGCCCGCCTCTCCTGGTATCATGAAAAAGACAAATCCAGCACTTTTTCAAATTACGACATTATAACCTAAGTCCTCAACTCAAGAGTCTGTCACAGACTTGACCATTTGTTCAAAGGCAAGTCTTACCTTGAGCAAGATTTTGTGGTTGTTGGAGGAAGCCCAGAAGGTTAAGCTGAAGTAAGAGTGGGAAAAGCAAAGGAAGACATATAAACTAGTTAGCTCTAACTGTCAACTTGACAGCCCAGTCACCTGAGAAGAGAATCTTGAGAGGTTCTAATGATTAGATTGGGAATGTCTGTGGGAGATTGTCTTAATTTTTAATTGATGAAGGAGGTTCCAGCCTACATTATGGGTGATACTGTTCCTTGGGTAGGAGGTCATAGGCTATATAATAGGGATAGTTAAGCTTAAGTCTTCGGGTAATCCAGTGCACTGGTTAGTGTAGTGGGTAGCCATTCCAGCTTTGACCTGGAAGCTCCAACCCCCATTGAGGCTTCAGTAACGGTCACGCCTACAAAGCGGGGCTGAGAGAGGACGCTGAAGACCTGGGTTCCAGATGCGCTGGCTCTCTTAGTTCCTGGACCCTGGACGCTGGAGGTAGACAGAGCAGAGTTCTCCAGAGAACACCTCCAGACTATGCCATGCCTTTCCCAGACTCTGTAAACTATCCATTCAATTGTAAGTTACCCCAGAAAATAAACCTCCCTTTTAACTACATGGAGTGGCCTTAATAATTTCACCAATAAGTTAGTGTTCTTTTGAGGAACATAACTGGTAGAATGACTCTCTCTCTCTATATATATATTGAAAGGAGATTTATTAGAGTGGCTTACAGAATGCTGTCTGGCTAGTCCAACAATGGCTGTCTCCTGACAGAAGGGCCAATGGTTTCATAGTTGTTCAGCGTGTGAGGTTGAACCATAGTCTTCAGTCGATGTTGGAATCTTGAAGAAGTAGGTTCAGTATCAGTGAAATATTAACTCAGGAGCAGGATAGATGAACTTGCCATCAAGAATAAGGGAAAGTGAGAAAAAAAAAACCCTAAAACTTTCCTTCTTCTTTGTACTTTTATGTTGGTTGCAACCCGAAGGTGTGGCCCAGATTAGGGTGGGTCTTATGTCATTAAATGATACAGATTCAAGAAAATCCTTCATTGGGTTCTAGATGTAGTCATGAGGACAACAAAGGACAACATCTTCTGCTTCAGGCTCCTGCCTGAGTTCCTATCCTGATCACCCTCAATGGTGGACTGTGACCTGTAAGATGACACTAACCCCTTCTTCCTCTATGTTGCTTTTGGACCTGGCATTTGTCATAGCAGCAGAATGAAACCCTTTGCTCCATTTCCCTGTATGTTTTGGCTACACAGAAAGTGTTATTCTGACTCTTGAGATGTGTCCTGCTCTTCTGGCCTCAGGGCTTTGCACTTGCTGTCCCAACTACTCCTGTGTTTGAATGGCTGCTTCCTATACACCATGCAGTTCCCATGGTGACACACAATCATCCCAGACAACTGCCACTCTCCAGTCAGTCCTGTTCACTGGCTAGTTGTCCTGCATTTACACATTAATTTTAGTATGGTTTTAGAAAGAAAATTCAGTTTATAAAATGTAGAGTGTTTTAAAAAGACAACATTTTCAGTTTGCTCTCTCTGTCTCCAACATATCAAGCTCAAAGTATCCTTAATTAATTTTTTTTTTTTTTGGTAAAAATTTGACAAGCTCCAATTCTTTCCAGAAGATACCTTAAAAGGATGTAAGCCAAATCACTTCTTGTTGGAGTTACATTGTTATGAAATACAAGTGAATGATTTACTTGAGTCTTGACTAGATAGGTCAAGATTGGGTTCATCCACAAATTCTCCCAGTATGTTCATGTAACTTACTGGAGAGCAGCCTCAGTGTTTGTTTCCCTGTGAGAACTGCAGAGATTACATAGGCCCTTGGGAGGTGTTCCTCCTCAGGCACCATCTGCCTTGCTTTTTGAGACAAGGCTTCCTGGAACTCACTCTGTAGCCCAGGCTGGCCTCGAACTCAGAGAGATCCACCTGCCTCCGCCTCCCAAATGCTGGGATTAAAGGTGTGCGCCACCTTGTCTGCTCCACGGCGAGACAAGGTTTCTTATTGGCCAGCTATGCATCGACTAGGCTGCTTACCCAGGTGTCCTCCTGTCTGCCTTCCCAGCACTGGGATTACAGATGAGCCTTTTTATGTGGATTCTAGTGATGAGACTTGGATCCTCTCACTTTGTGGTAAATGCTTTATGGACTGCACCTTCTTCTTGGGCATCTCAAAGCACTTTAAAGAGGCATCTGGTTTTAGTCTCATTTTAGTCATTAGAAAACAGATGCTCAGAAAAACACCACCAACAATATTGCCCATCAAGGTCACCACATGAAAGGATTTTAGTTCATGTCTATCTGACTCCTCATCATGTTAGAACCCTACAAGTCTCAGAGCCTCTGGGGCTTGGAATCCTATCTCTAAGAAGGTATTAGATGACGTTCCAGAGAAAGATATCTAAGAAGGAATCATGGAAATATTGATATCTCCTGCTAAGATTAGATGCTGAAACAAAGTCACAGTCTAAATCTACTCTAATTCCATCTTCTCCACTAAGGCCCCACCAAATGGATCTTGGGAGTTTGCAGCACACTGTCTCTAGAAGTTATTAGTTATTTGGCCAATTAATTAAAGGTTTCACTACACTGGTAGAATCTTGATTTTCAAGTCTTTTTCCATCTCTATTTACATGCTTTCTTCTTGATCCCCAAATAGACAGCATACCTCCCTGCATGTAACCATGGACGTTTGACTGTCTGTACTGGGAAGATGCAGCCTATGCATTGACAAGTTATATAGATCTAATAATACACAATACAGGGATAGTTCAAATGTTTTTGAGTCTATTTTAACCTCTAAAATTAGGTAGAGGTGTAGCTGAAAATTTTCCTGTGCCCACCCAGTTCCCGCATCTTCGTGGTCCCGCAGCTGCTTAGACCCAAATGAACACACAGAGGCTTATATTAATTATGAACTATATGGCCTATTGGCTCAGATGTCTCAGTAGCTAGATCTTGCATCTTAAATTAACCCATTTCTATAAATCTATACTTTGCCACGTGGCTCATGGCTTACTGGTATCTTGACATCTTGCTTCTCATGGCAGTGGCTGGCAGCATCCTCTCTGTTCTGCCTTTCTCCTTCCTCCTCTCTAGTTAGAATGTCCTGCCTAACCCTATTCTGCCTCACCATTGGCCAAACAGCTTTATTTATCAACCAATCAGAGAAACATATTTTCACAGCATACAAAAAGACATTCCCCCATCATGGAAGTGTATGCATATACTTATTTCTGAGTTGCTTTTTGTTTCTAGAGAAGGTTTCTACTGGTTGTCCTAGTCCAGCATATACAAGGAAACAGTTTTCTCCACTTGAGGAGAAAGAATATGTCTTTAATTTCATATCTGTGCACTTAAACTTCTGCTGTGTATGAAGGAATGGACACTTATGTTTTGTGTGTCAACTTGACACAAGCTAGAGTCATCATGAGGAAGGAACCTCAGTTGAGGAAATGCATCCATGAGATCCAGCTGTAAGGCATTTTCTCAATTAGTAGGGGAGGGCCCAGTCCATGATGGGTCATGCCATCCCTGGGCTGGTGGTCCTGGGCTCTATAAGGAAGCAGGTTGAGCAGCGCAGGGGAAGCAAGCCAGTAAGCAGCATCCTTCCATGTCTCCAGGATCCTGCCCTGCTTGAGTTCCTGTCCTGACTTCCTTCCATGATGAACAGCAATGTGGAAGTATAAGTCAAATAAATCCCTTCCTCCCCAACTTGCTTTTTGGTTATGGTGTTTCATCACATCAATAGAAACCCTAACAAAGGCAACCTCCAAGTGAAAGTACTCTACAGATTTTTATCTCATCAAGGGTGGTCTAATCTCATCTAACTGTAAGAATCATTTACACCTCCTTGGGACTCTGTTGGAAATGTTAGCATCAGAATTGGCAGGGAAGTACTTGACAGTCTGTATTGTTAATGTGTGTAATTACTTCTATCACGTTTAAATTTGGAGAGCCCATCTCTGTGCTACAGAGGGTGTAGAAATCATCAGTGATTTTGAGTTTCTTTAGGTCTTTGATTTTATAGAAGACAAATATACATTTTCCAGGAAGGACAGGAGGGTTTATTGTGATGCTGAACAGTCGTTGGGAATTCAGGAGCAGTCACTGAAGCGCTGCTGAGCCTCACAGAATAGAATGGTGGTTCTTATCCTCCATCCATGATGTTGCTGCCTTTTTCTCTGCATTGACTTCAGTACTGTCTCTGTGTGGCTCAATGGCTTTCCCTTGCCTGCGGTTTGTATGTGGTCTGCCATGGCTCCTTGAGTCATCTCACTGTTCCCTCCTTCCTGGGAGCTCACTGAGACAGTTTCAATTTCCCAATTCAGTCTGTGTAAGTGGTCATTCCCAGGTTCAGCTCAGAGTCTTGGACAAGATCACCAGAGACAGCACAGCAGTCGGTGCATTCATAGGCAGCACTCCTGATGGGCTCAGGAAAGCAGAACTGAGCCTTATCACTTGATCATCATGATCCTGGACTTGCTTCTCTAGGCAGTTTTGAGAAACTTCGTGATTGTACATTGGCTCAGTCTTGGCAATGTGCTTGAGAGTGGCATGCTTTCTATGGCTTAGTTGTGGACTTGATTGCTGTGGATATCGCTCTGTACAAATAAAATGCTGTTTGGCCAGTGGCTAGGCAGGAAGTATAGGCGGGACAAGAGAGAAGAGGATTCTGGGAAGTAGAAGGCTGGAGGGAGACACTGCCAGCCGCTGCCATGAGAAGCAACATGTAAAGACACTGGTAAGCCACAAGCCACGTGGCAAAGTATAGACTAACAGAAGTGGGTTAATTTAAGGTAGAAAAGGTAGATAACAAGCAGCCTGCCACGGCCATACAGTTTGTAAGCAATATAAGTTTCTGTGTGCTTTCTTGGTTGGGTCTGAGCGACTGTGGGACTGGCGGGTAAGAGAGATTTGTCCTGACTGTGGGTCAGGCAGAAAAACTCTAACTACACTTGATGGTGTAAGTGATTAAGCTGCAGTAACAGATCAAATGTCCCAGCAACCTTTGCCTAGCATTGAGGTTCATGTGGTCTGATTTGTCCAGAGCTTTTCATTGTATTTTGACTTCAGTTTCAGGAGTCTTACTTAGGGTTTCTATTGCTGTGAAGAGACACCATGACCATGGCAACTCTTATAAAGGAAAACATTTAATTGGGGCTAACATGCAGTTTCTGAGGTGTAGTCATTTCCATGGTGGGACATGGTGGCATGCAGGTAGACACGGTGCTGGAGAAAGAGCTGATGGTTCTACATCTTGATTTGCAGGCAACAGGAAGTGAACTGTTTTCTATACTTGATATAACTTAAGCATATGAGACCTCAAAGCCCACCTCCACAGTGACACATGTCCTTCTACCAACAAGGCCATACTTCCTAATAGTGCCACTCCCTATAGGTGCCATTTTCTTTCAAACCACTACAGGGTCTAAATAGTCCTTCAGAAATGCCCTTAGCGGCTGTGAGAAAGGATGAGAAATATAGTTGCGATGCCTAACAGGACCACTTTTTTTTTGCAATCTGTTTCATTTAGAGTAGATCAGGTAGTGTTCTGAGTCTTAGAAATCAATCAGAAGGGATGAGGCAAGGAAAATGTTTTGCCCCAAACTTCGTCCCGATTTTCTCGTGTGTGTGTGTGTGTGTGTGTGTGTGTGTGTGTGTGTGTGTGTGTGCATGTTTATGTGTATGTGCACATGTGTGGGTGGGGATATACATGGAGGCCAGAGGTCAACCTCAATTGTTGTTCCTCAGATGTGTTCACCTTATTTTTGTGACAGGTTCGTTCTCTGGCCTAGAGCTTGCCAAGTAGGCTAGGGTGTCTACCAGAGAACCTTGGGGACGTTCCTGTTTCTGCTTCCCCAGTGCTGGAATTACAACTATGTGACACAATGCTTGGCTATTTTTTTTTTTTTAATTTAGGTGGGCTTTGGGGACTGAACTCAGATCTTCATGTTCACAAGGCATTCGTTTCACTCAGCTGTTTCCCCTGCCCCCCCTTTTTTTTTTTTGCCTAAAGACTTCTTGGCAGTCACCTGAGCTTTGACCATGGGATGTCCACATCCAAAATATGGCTATTCTTGACTCTCTCATTGCCCAAGTTTAAATCAAAATAAAATTCCCTCTGTCTGATCTTAGATTTACAATTGTTCTGGGAAATGTCACAGAAGCAGAGGCGGTGTTATTACACTAAAAATAGCCATCAGGAACAGAGTCATGCAGAAGGCTTCTGGGGCTCTGGCTCTAAAAGCACCCATGATGTCTGGTGACGGGTTCATGTGAGGTCCAAACGATGAAACATTACTTAGAGGTAGAAACGAATGACTCTATCTAATTGAGTTCACATGTTAATTACTGCTGCTTTTCTGTTTCTTTTTGTTCACCTCTCTTTGATCATGGGCATGGAATCCTGGGGAAGACTATTGTCAAGGATAGCATAGTCCTCCAGTGGCAAATGGATATCAAAGCTTAAGGCTGAGATCCCAGATGCTTGGATTCCTGGGGCTTAAATTACACATTTGAACATCTGAATCTGGGTACTTTTTTATCTGTTCTGGCACATGTGTGAAGCTTACCTGCTGCTTACTATTGCAAGAGCTACAGAAGAAACCCAAAGTAAAATTGTGTGTCTGTAGTAAGAGTCTGAATGTTTGGAGGGCAGAAGCAATCACACACAAAAGTAAAGGAGTGGAGCCAAGGATCCTGGACCTATGAAGAGGGGATTCTCAGATGGTGGGATGTTTCATAAAGACTCCTAGAGGGTAGTGATGAGACTTAGGAATTTGAAATCCTGTCTCTTATGCTATTTACTTTTGCAAACCTAGTTCTCAACCAACTAGAAAAATATACTCATTCAATTTATATACATTTTTTTAAAGAAAAAGAAATTGTGTGTGTGTGTGTGTGTGTGTGTGTGTGTGTGTGTGTGTGTGTGTGGTTTGACAAGCTCTCGCTTTGTGCTCTTGGCTGGCCTTGAACTCACTATATAGCTCATGTTGGCCCTGAACTTACAGAGGCCTTTCTGCCTCTGCCTCCAGAGTGCTAGGACTGTTCCATTATAGCCAACTAAGGTTTACTTCAGGTAAATACCTCTCCGCTTGGGATGTAAAAGTGGGAAGTCTGAAAAGGATCCCACTTCTTCTCAGGAGGTTAGCTAGTTGTTGTGACACTAGATAGTAAACCCGCAAAGGCAAATACATAATCCTGCCTGGTTCTTGTGATTTTACTGTGGGCAGCATGTTCCGTACAGCACAGTGGCTATGTGCCTAAGATTGGATCAAAGGAATCACATCATGAATGAGGCCTATGGTTGGTGAGATGGACAGTCTGAACAAGGGCGTCGCCATGGGAAGTAGCTGGACTAGCAGAGAGGTCCAGGGCACGGTGGAAGGAACTTGCACAGCCAGAGAAAGGCCAGGTTGCAGATGGTTTGGAGTGAGTGCCTATCAGATAAGATGGACAAAAGAGAGAGAGACACACACACACAGAGTTTCATGAGTGGGGAAATGATGGTGAGTGCTTTCAGAAAGAAAATACCTTAAGAAGTTATTAAAAAGTGAGCTGTCAGGACAGAGTGGCTACTTAGGCTTTTTGAAGTTAATGAGGCATCGTCCCAGACGGTGAAAGTTGAAAACTTCAAAGCCATTCAAAGAGACAGATGCTAAGGCATAGTGGCAGAGGGCTGCTGGGAGAAAGGGGACGTGGGGGGTCTAGTCTGGAAGACTGACTGAGATGAGCTGGTACTGAAGCTAGGGGTCCTCGGGGAGGAAGTAGACAGAAAGGGACCTGGCTCACCTCGTGCTCAGAGCAGTGGAAGGACAAACTCTCAACTTCTGCAATCTGGAGAGTTGAAAGGTCAAGTCAGACTTCCAGGTCCAAGAGGCTCTAACCTGGTGGTGACAATTTAAGCCCCAGAAAGGTGGAGAGAGGCGAGCAGAGGATAGGCTTCCCTGAGGTAAAAACAGGGTGTTAGCTGTCAGCCTGGATACAAGTCATCTCATGAGCCCCTTGGCCATGTCTTATTCAGCTTTGAATCTCTAGCCCAAAGCATTGTGACTAATTGGAACATTCCAGAACCACTGTAAGAAGTACATGATTCTAGCCTGCTCTGCAACTAGTCTGTGCCAGCACAAGAACCTCGAAGGCCAGCACCTCTAAGTCCTCACCGGAGGACGATGGCTCTAGAGCAGAACTAGCCTTCTAGCTCTGCCTCCTTCGTAGCGGTGGCTTCGGAAATGCATATGTGGGGGTGTCTCAAGACTGTAGAACAGCATGGTCCCAGCAGACTGTGTCCACCACAGTTCACACTGCTTTTTCAAAACCTTGAAGGAGTTTTCAACATGCTTGGATTTTATGTGAGCCCCTGCTTTGTGGACTCTCTATACCTTCTGTCAAGTGGATGTTGGCAGTCTTTTCTTGTTGAATTCCTAAAGTCTAGAAGCTGCCAGAATATTTCCTTTGCTTTTCCCTCCTTCCTTTCCCCTTACCAGGCTTTGAGAAGAGCTGCTTAGTGTGTTGGGTGTGCCAGGTACCCTGGGTGGATGTGAGGCTTTAAATGGTCCCTTTCTTTACAGGTAGGTTGGCAGCTGGAATGCTGTTGGCAAAACGGGCAACTTCAGATGCTCAGTCCAGAGCAGGAAAGCCCATTTGAATTGCTTATTCATTCTTTCTTCTGGAGCTGGTGTCTCAACATTCTACTGGGCACCCAGTGAGGTGTGTGTATGGGGGTTTGCTTGCTCTTCTTTGAAGAGTTCCTTTATGGAAAGACGAAACCAAGATTTTTGTTCTCCCCCTCCCCCCTCTCTCTCCCTCTCTCTGACACACACACACACACACACACACACACACACACACACACACACACACTCAGTTTCTTTCTTTTCTCTCATCTCTTAGCTTTTTTTTTTTTTTTCTGTGCCAAAGAGTAGATTCAAAACTCAAAGTCTAGATAGTCTTGAACTTGGCATCTAGCCCCAGGGCCTGCTTGTTTTGTCTGTTTTTCTGTATTTTTGCTACTGTGGATACCCTGGCTTCTTGCTGCTGAACAACACAGGATGTTTGCAGCTTAGTTTTGGCTCTTGGCCCTGGAGGGCTTCAGTACTCCCAGGCTATGCTAAAGAAGTATGCTAGACAGTGACTTCTCTGGGCCAGCCTTCCTCCTGGGCATTGCATATTGCTCTTCTTCAGCTTCACACAGAGACCTCATCAACACCATTGGATAGTCTACATGGCTACGAGATACACAGCTTCTATAGCCCTAACTTGGAAGCGGAACTGCATGATACCATATACTCTCTAAGTTGGAGAAGCCCCAAGATCTGGTTTGGAGAGTGGAATGGGAAGAAGGGGAGAGTAGAGGGTATTGCCAGCAGGGGCTGGAGATAGCCCAGCACTCCCTCTGGTAGGGGATCTTCACTGGTAAAGCTGGAACCTGGCTGTGTCACAGAAAAGGCCCTGGAATGCTTCCGAGTGAAGCACAGTTGGCACAGTTACTAAAAAGAGACAAGGGAGAGTGTCTGCTTCAGATTTCAATGCTGGCCTGTGTAAGCAAGAGAGTGAGAAATGGAGAGAGCTGGAGAAAGAGAGAGCTAGGGAAATGGCAGTACTCATCCGAGATGGGATGGGCCCTTCTTGAGAGGAAGACTTGCACCTAAGTGTCTTAACAATGGTTCCATCATCTGTCTGGGGAGCCTCTATTTGTCAATCATCCATTTACTTATTGTCTTTTAAGGCGTCCATCTTTTATCTTGGTTTTACTTGTTAAGCTGAAGTAATTTTCGACTCTCAGCCAGCAGAAACTGTAGCCAGATTTTGGACTGTATTAATTACTTTGCTGTTGCTGTGGTTAGACACCATGACCAAAGCAACTTATGGAATCAAGAGTTTGTTTTGCCTATGGTTCCAGAGGGCTGAAGTCCCTGATGGCAGGGAAATGTAGCAGCAAGCAGCAGGCCTGGAAGCTGGTACTGAAAGCTAGGTGCTCACATCTTGAACCATAAGCAGGAAGCCACAACACTGGGGATGACAAGATGCTTTGGGATCTTAAAGCCCAATTCCAGTGATATACTTCCTCTAGTAAGGCCACACCTCCCAGACCTCCACAAACAGTGCCACCAACTGGGGACCAAGTGTTCAAATACCTGAGCCTATGGGGGAAACTCTCACCCAGACCACCACCATGAGCAACACGCTTCTTTCCAACTCCTGTTCCTTTAATTTTTCCATCTCAATATCCTTAGTGTCTTCCTTCTTACATTCATTCAGTGTTCACTCACTACTCAGTACACTCACAAATGCTCCAGGAACAGCTCTTGGGTGAATGAGAAGGCCTGGGTCCAGAAAAAGGGAGAATTACAGGCCTTTTTCTAGTTCAGGTGAAATGTGAGATGTGATTGTCTTCCCTGCATATTTTTGTGGAGTACTGATCCTTCTGATAGGTAGGTGTAGGGAGCCTGTACGAATGTGTGTGGGGAATAATCCCAGACAATGGGAACAACTCTTTGGCTACCTGTCTGTATTACAGTCACTGAGAGGTTCCAAGGGACTAGATTGGAGAAGAATACCCATGTGTTGCTGGCTCCAGGTATGAACGGTTTTAATAGTAGTGAAGATTCAACTATCTTTCCAAGGCCAGCATGCTAGGTCCTTGTGGGTTGTCACTTGTTATAGAGAGCATGATAGAGATTCTGTTTTCTGTGTGAGCCTTTGATTGTCTTCAAAGTCAAGAAGATTCCCTGTGCATCACAGACATAAGATTAGTTCTTAAAGACTCAATGTTTGCTGGCTTTATTCCTTCCACAGGGAGCCATTCTTGGTGAAAGTTACAGCCTCATTTATCTGGAAGCTGCTGCTGTCACTCCTGTGTTGGACACAGCCAGTGTTCCAGAGAGCCTATAGAATAAGAGTAGCGATCTTGATGCCAATCAGGGGTGGTGGGTAGAATAATGATACCAGTGTATACAAAGTTAAAGGCACTTGGTCTGGTCACTATGATTTGGTGGTGTCAGGCTGTGCACAGGCTGAATGGTGGGCCCTGCCCCCAGGGGAGTCAAATGTGCTATTGTGGTGACTAGAAGGGAGGAAGAACAAAGTAGATATGGTTCCCTGTGAATTTACATCTTTTTGATGAAGGCAAATGCCTAATGGAAGCAATACCGTATCAACCGTCAGGGAATGTTTCTATCCTGCTTCTGTTATTGACTTGCCGAGTGAGTCACCCAGTCTTTGTGCTTGAGATCTTCCATCTGCCTCTAAAGGAGAATAGTGTCTAATTCTTCTCTGTGGCCAGAATACAGGAAGTGTTATTCTCAGGATTTCCATGGTGAAGATTAAAGATATGACTAAAGATAAGCATCCGTGTCAGTCCAGCCAGTGGGAGCACTAACTTCCAGAAGTCAATAGTCTTGAAGTTGGGTGTTGTCCCACACACCAGTAATCACAGCACTTGGGAGGGAGGAAGTTCAAGGTCAGCTTCTGCTGCATAGTGAGTTTAAGGCCAGCCTGGACTACATGAGATCCTGTCTCAAAAACAAGAAAATGTTGATCTTGAGTGGGATCCATGTCTCATTTTCTGGGCTGTCATGAAGCTAGTGTGCCATGAGATGTGGTAAGATGGCCAGGACAGCACTTGATGGATGTGTATGTGACATGTGTGAATGTATGTGTTGCAAAAGAGTATATGTGTATATGTGTGTATCTCTCTCTGTCTCTGTCTTTCTGTCTTTCTGTCTGACTCTCTGTGTATGTATAAAGTTTTCTCTTTAGGTTAGCTAGCTCTACAGACTAGCTTCACATTCCAGGATCTAGATGGTGTCAACTCAGGACTTGTCACTCAATGGCTTCCACTGCCTACAGGGTGAAGGCCCAACTTTTCAGCACTTTGTGAAAGATGTTTCTGGGATGATTCCAACCTTGTCCTTGGTTACCATCAGTTTCATCTTTACACCCAGCACTCCAGCCCAAGGAGACCACACAGAGCTCACTGATAAGTCCCTGCAGAGCCCGACAATGCTCTGCCACCTCAAACACCACCTTCTCTGAACTTCCCTGACTCCACCACACCCCAAAATTTGAAGGTAACTCCTTCCTTAATGACTCTATTGTAGCAGCTGCCTATTTCCCTTGTAACAGCTCACTCTGCTTCCATTTGCGTGTTTATGTGTCTCTGGTGTAGTAGCTCCTAGAGGCTAGAGACCTTGTATGAAGAAACAGCCTGTGTCCCATCTGACTGTCCTTTCAGAATTAAATGTCATCAGAACAAAAAACTGTCCCATGTCTTATTATATTCTCCACTCACAGCTGTTGTCCTGGGACCAGACAACTCATGGCAAAAAGAAGTCATGGTGTATAGGATTCAATTTCTATACACATATTTCTGTATTTATTTTCTCCTGTCTTTTATTTCCCATTTTATCTATATTTTACCATACTTTCATCTGTATTTTCCAAGATATATGGATCTTCCCATCTATGACTGTGCATACTTGTAGCATGTATTCACTTGAGGAATGGCTTGTAGTTTATCTTTAGAGATGTCATCTCATTGTTGAAGTATCTTTTCACTAAGAAAATTCAAAGGTGTTTTGAGGGTAAACGGTAGCTAGCACCCCAGCCCTGAACACTTTACTACCCATTTTACATACTCCTTCAGCCCCACTCCTGGACTCAAGTATGTAAACTGCAATGGGTTAAGAGACAGAACAGCAATACTGCTCTCTTGCTTAGCTCCATCACTGTCTGGTGAAGCATTTCTCACCTTCCTCACTGTGCAGTAAGGAGCTTGACTCCACATCTCTGGGGACTCGCTGTCTTTGAGACAACATTCAATTGTTAGCAGGTGGCATCTAAGTATGAATTCACTTATGAAAACACTGTCAACAGTGGTTAAAAAGCAGTTTTAATTAGGCTCCTTTGTGATGGTAACCACCCCACAGAGAAAAGCAGCGAAGAGTGAAGTGATGTATGACAGAGTAGCTTTGTCCACACCAAATCACATAGTGGACTTGGATTCCTTCTAAGGACAGTCTGTCAGTATTTGAATTGCCTGCTGTACCTTGTAGGTCTGGCAGTTACAGAGTAACTTTGGGAATGTGAGACTTAAGTAGGAATGGAAAGGATGTATCTAGACTTCCACTGCTTTGAATAACTGGCCTTGTTGAGAACAGAGAGAAGGGCTTTGTCTGCGTAGTCAGGGCAGGAGGGGCCTCTGAGCCAAGGACCATTTGCTTTAAAGAGGATTCTGGTACTTCTCATCTCCATGCCTCCTGGGCTGCAGTGACTCCGCCTTGGACATCTTGCTGTGCCCACCTCCCATGGAAGAGATAGCAAGTTTTGTGTGGAAATATGCCAAACACCATTCCTGGTTCAGACTCAACTGATAGTCTAGGGTTCTTGTTTTACAAATTTAAAAAGCCAATAACTGATGCTCAGAATCATTCATCAATTAGCCTTGATTATCTGAAATGTAGTTCTTTTCTTTCTTTTTTTTTTTGAGACAGGGTTTCTCTGTGTAGTTTTGGTGCCTGTCCTGGATCTCGCTCTGTAGACCAGGCTGGCTTTGAACTCACAGAGATCCGTTTGGCTCTGCTTCTCAAGTGCTGGGATTAAAGGTGTGTACCACCACCACCCTGGCTAGCATTGATTCTCACAACTAGTTACTGACAGGGCTGAGGTCAGAATTCAGGTGTCCTAAGTCTCGGGGAGGTGACTCCCTCCATGTTCCTCTTCTTCCCACTTTCGCAGTTGATATCTTGTGGCTCCTCAGCACAGCTAAGAGATGTACCTGGAAGTGGAAGAAGAGACACACAGCTAAAGCCCTGTGTTGTTTGGAAAGCCCCCAAAGCCACCATTTATATGACCACAGAGTTGAAATGATGAACAGACATAGTGAACTTCCTTGTTAGAGAATCTTACAAAATCATAAAATACTTTCAGCTGTTCCTGGAGGAAGACGTATTATTTTCTTGGAAGCATAAGCCTTGAAGAACTAGCCGTATATAGGTGTCAACACATGCTAGGTGAGCGACTTGCTTGATAGAAATTCTAGGGAAGGAGAATGATGAGATGGCTCAGTGGGTTAAAGGTGCTTGCAGCTAAGCCTGACGACCTGAGTTCGAGTCCCAAGATCCACTCAAACTTGGAGTATGAGAACTGATTCCTACAGGTTGGTCTCTGACCTTCACTTCTGAGATGTGGCATGGGACAGCCAGCCCATGTACACCCTCCTGACCCTCACTTCTGAGATGTGGCATGGGACACCTAGCACATGCACAGAAACCCCCTCCATGTAATAGAAATTTAAAAAATTCCAGTGAAAGAATCTCAGGGTAACCCATACCATTGTACCAATAACTGTTCAAACTTAAACTCCTGATTATTATTATTCCTATGATAGATGCCCATGCATGTCTATCACAGCAGGATTTACACAGGGGAACCTTTACCAGAGAGAAACTTCCTGGCCTGGGAGTCAGAGATTTGACCTGTACTACCTATACTGTCCTTGCAGTCATGGCAGAATCTGAGTTTAACTGAGGTCAAAGGCTGAGCAGAGATGTTTAAACAAGTCAGAAACACTGCAGCTGCGGCTAATGGGAACGGCAGGAGGCCAACATGGAGAAAGGGTCTTAAGGTCTCAGTGACTTGAGTACTTGGTGACTGAGAACTTGGAGTACTTTGTGTGCATTGATTCTCCTGTCCCTGGATTCTTTGTTGATTTCAGGATGCCTAAAGGTTTTTTCTTTTTGTTGTTGTTCATAAAAAGGGGAGAAAGTGCAATTGAGTCCAAGAAACAAAGAGCATTCTGAGAGCAGCTTCTCCAGCTAGTCTGATGGACCACCACATTGACTGCTCATCAGCTGATTCTTCTTTTAAAATGTAGGAGGGTTTCTGTTCAGTGTTTGGACAACTTTGAGGCCTTACCTAGAACATAGTATATACCTAAGAAGTCAGCTAATACTCACTAGAGGTTTGTAGTAGTAGTTGTGTGTGTGTGTGTGTATGTGTGTGAATAGGCTGGAGGACAACCTTAGATTCCCATCTTTAGGAATACCATCCTCTTCTTTTGAGATAAGGTCTGTCATTGGCATGGATCTCACCAAATTAAGCTATTTTTCTAGTGGACCCCAGGGTTCTACTGTCCCTGTCTCTCTATCACTGCAGTTACAAGTGTGCACCACCATACCCACCATTTTAACATGGCTTCTGGAGATCAAAGTGGGTCCTTCCATTTTCAAGGCAGCTGCTTTATGGATAAAGAAATTCCTCCAAACCCTATTTTTATATTTAGATTAAATGAAGTGTTCATACTCATGTGATAACCCTTTCTCAGATGCTGAAATTGATTGCTTACTTGAGGGATCACCAAAAAAAGTAGAGGAGAAGAAGATGAAGTTATATCAAATCTCTGTCAGATGTAAATTTCAATGTATATGCAGAAGATGAAATGGAAGTGAAGTGATGGTTTCTATTAGCTTGCCAGCTTGGCAGGACCCAGAATCACCCAGAGGAAAGGAACCTCTGGGCATGTCTGTGGGAATTCTCTAGGTTAGGTTAGCCTTGAGACATGCCTGTGGGGGCATTTTCTAGTTTACTAAATTGAAGTAGAAATACGCACCCCAATGTGAGTGATACTACCACATGGCTGTTTCCTGGACTGTATAAAAAAGGAGAATGAGAGCCAAGCATCCACATCTGCTGTTCTCGGCTTCCTGATTGTGGATGCAATTTGAACAACTGCCTCAGGATTCTGCTGCCGTGACTCCCTCCCACCCTGCCATGATGGAATGTACCCTTAAAGAATAAGCCCAAATAAACCCTTTCCTTCTGCTTCTGTCAGGGTATTTTATCACTGCAACACAGAAGTAGCTAATATGAGTGGGCAGAAATTTTACTCCTGAATCATGTAAGTCGCCACTGCAAACAGTCACAATAACCATTTAGGAATAAGAAGGACGGTTGGATTTCTTCATGTACTGAGTTAGTCATCTCTACCCTCAAGGTAAGTCAGCTCTTGGTTTGGAAGACTACACAGAAAGCTTACTACCACCTTTTAAACGTCTGGGGCCAGTTATTGAAGAGATCAGTGGACGAGTATTTTAATCACAGGCCAGAAACTAAGGTAGTAAAAGAGAAGTGTCTGCTGAGGAAACAAATTAAAAAGCAAAAACAACCTCAAACTTTATGGATACCAAGGAGCACTGGCCATTCAGGGAACAGTAAACCATGGGTGTGTGGGCTTGGGTCTTTGACTATGATGTAGGCCTTTGAACTAAATGAAGAATTCAAATAAAGCAGATGGGGGAAGAATGCTAACTGTGAACCACCCAGCCAAGTTTGTGGGTCCTAAAAGCTTAGGCTCTACAGCTTTATTTTTGGTGCATAGAGTTTGGACTCTATTTATGAGGCTCAGTTATTACCCTAGAGAGAAGAATGTTCTGTAGCAAGAACGACACAAATACACGTACACTTTTTTTCTCACTGAAAGTTGGTTTTGTATCCCCACTAGGCCTTCTGCTTAGGCTGGCTAGCTGCTACAGGGAAATGTACCTTTATGAGGCAGTGACAGGGTCCTCCCAGAATAGGGGACAGGAAAGGGAGTTATCATGAGTTATCAATGACTGTAGCACTAATGACTTCTTGTTGAGGACTTACAGTATGTCAAGTACTATTTAAGGACAGTCGATTAGTAAACCTGCCGGGACTCAGGACTTGTTGTCTGAGTTCATGTCTTGTAGCTGGGGCACCTGTTGTGGCTCATTTGCTCCATGACAGCTTTAATGAGATTGTTATCTCCATGAAGATGCTGTTAGTTTCCATGTTCAAGCTGGTGGGAGACTCTACTTTTTGCTCTGTCTGAACATTTGCCTTTCTCTGTGGGTGAAGTCACGCCTTTGAAGAAACAGGATCTGGCCACTTTCTTCAAGGTTCTTGGCCTTCAACATCTGGTGCTTAGGAACTGAGTTATCTGGCCAATGCCATCCTGGGAAAGAGAAGAGACAATGGAAGACACTGCCAGGACCAGAGAATGGTCAGGAAGCTGGGGTAAGGACTGCCCTAGCACAGCTAACGTTAAGGTGACCATTCAGTAAGTACTTCAACAATTCCATTGGGGAGATTACACAAAATGTCTGTAAAAAAGGCTATGAGGAAGTCTGAGCCTTCTCATTGGTTTTAGGAAGTAAACTGAAAATTTCTAGAATCCACCTTGATGACAAAAGCATAATATTTAACAACATATGGACTTTGTCTGGAGTTCCAAATAAGTCTGGGACATCTTTGACCCCCAGTTTCTTCTTTCATTCTGGGGAAAGAGTATAGTGTGATTCTTCTTTATAGCATTTATCAGTGCTCAAAAGATGTCTACATGTGCTTTCCTAAAAAAATTCTCTCTATATCCTTTCTCTCTCATCAGCTTCATGGAGACTGGGACTCTTTAGACTTGTTCTCTCTTGGATTCTTAGAAATGTTGGCTTGCAAATACTCGATAAATGTGCCTAGTGACTAAGAGGATTAATGAAGGCTATGAATGGAAATTACTTTATGCAGTGAGTACTTGACAGAATGGTTTTTCTGTTATCAGTTACGTGTAGACATGGTGGAAAACTATTCAATACTCCTGTGATCACCTCTTTTCTTCCTCAAAGGCTATCTCATTCTAATCCTGGTGGGGCCAGGCAGAATATGCAGGTCTCAAGGGCTACTAGTCAATGCCCTATCATCTAGAAAACTCTACCAGGCCTCTGGCAATGTAGAGTTTGACCATTGGTATTTGGAGGAACTCTTTTCCTCTGTATTAGCAGGGAACAGCTCAAGAGATACACTTCAAATGTATAATTGGGGCCCTGAGTTAATTCCATGCCCCATAAAAGGAGGTCTGTGAGACACATTTTCATGTCTACACACCTCACTGAGCAGAATATGCCATTACTTATCTAGAAGCTGGTTGTTTAGCTATGCAGTTCCTGGCTGCCAAGTGAGACAGCTGATGTCAAACTTCTAACCCAGGAAAATGTAAATTAGATGGGTAGACCCAGTGGTGGAAATGAAGGGAGGGGCTGAGCTCCTTCTCACAGCTACTCCAGATACAATGGGTCCTTATTTTTCCTTGTCCCCAAACCAAACTCTCCTTCTTGGAACAAAATGTCAGCCTGTCACCCTGGGCTCTCTGTGTCACCATTTTTAGGATACAAGCTTGTATTCATTAGGGTTAGGTGTGCACCAGCTCATTAGTTAAGGCCTCAGAGAACCAAAATGTCTACTCATTCTCAGAAGCCTGTGTTAGTGTACAGATCTGCCCACTGGCCTATTGTATTTTCCCCTTATGATGCTTTCTTTGACAGTGGTTGATAGCTCATTCTTATCTGGAGTCTTCCTCTTGGGTCATCCAAGAGAACTACTTTAATGAGTTTCCACAGAGCGTTTGTAGTCCCTTCTTCTCAGATTGGCGGGGTTCTTATAGAAACTGGCACACCCTTCCCTTGGAACTTAACATTCAACAGTAATTCACCTCAGGGAGAAAGTCTGGAATGAATGCCTATGGCAGCCCGACTACACTCATTGCTAAAAACAAGAGTTCTTGGAAGAACAACAACTGAGACAAGTATTTTCCATACTCTGCAGAGAGTAATCAATATTTGCGAGGGAAGTAACTTGGCAAGAGTGTGAACGTTCCCTTTCTGAAGCGTGTTCAACTCTGCAGGACCTTTCCTTGCTTCTTAACCACTGCTTAATGCGAATTCTCGGAATCAGTCCTCTTGGAGGGCTTGCGTCCCTTTTATCCTCCTCGAGGTCTGGTGTAATGATGAAGCAGGGCCAAAAGATGGCTGATTTTGTTCCCTGGAGCCCTCCCTCTTCCTTGTGAGCATTTACAGTCTGATTAGCTCACTGGAGGTGCAGCTGTGAGCAGGCAGTCTGCATGCCCTGAAGCATAGGAGAAGCCTTCCTGTGACCTGCAGAACACATGTGGTAGAAAGGACTTTGCTTTTCATTCATTTAGAGTCCTCTGCTCCCAAATAAATGTCTGTAAATGAAGAGGAAGGGATATGATGTGTGACTAATTTCCCAGGGGGGCTAAATATCTCTACCCTTGACCCCAGTGTCTTGCCTCCCCCATGTCCCCAGTGGAAGACTCAGAGCAGCTTTATTACAAGGTGGGTGTTGTGAGGCGGTGCAGGATGGGGACTAAGCTTGCCTCCCAGCAGTGACATTCTTTCCATGATGCTCAGGCAGTAGGATCCCAGTGATCTAAGGGAGCAGGCAGTATGTGCTGGGTTGATTCAGCCGAGGAAGTAACTTAGTTTGGCCTTATAAGGCTGTGGTTCCGGCGGAAGCAAGACTGTCTCCATCTGAAAAAAGTTCTGAGCGTTCCCAGATGACATCTGTGATTTTTCCAACACACAGTCGGCCTCCTTGGTTCCTCACAGGGCTGTGGTTGTGCAATCAGGATTTGGCAAGTTCTTAATGAAATCTGTACATTTTCAGCTCTGACATCTCAAAAATAATCATTGAATCATTTTTATCAGGGTGGTTTATCGTAAAGCAGAAACTTTCTTGTCCACATTTTTCTTCTTCCTAACCAGGACGAGAAATGTGACGGTTTATGGTGGAGGAAGGTGGCATGGAAAGAGGGCTGTTTTCAGAATGCCACAGTCCAGGTTCTGCCCCAGGCTCCCCTCTTTACTGTCCCAAGAACTTGGGTCTTTTAGGGCCTTGGTTTAATCGTCTGTAAGGATGAAAAAAAAGTTGCTGAGCAAATGTGAAGATTAGCTGTAATGTAAGCTAAGTGTTAAATAAATAGATGGGCTCAGTACATTTTGCATGGAAGAGTGAGTGATATGGACATGGTGTAGTGATGATCCCACTGTAGCTGTGAAAGTGATGATGTAACTGTATATGTAAGAAATATAAGCAGTTGTTTTAGCCCTCAATAAATCATACATGTACATAGGTACACACTTGCATGTACATACACAGACATCTAGGCTTTGAAAACCTTGACTTTTGATGAATAACTTGCTTCTGAGGTTAGGCCAAGATTACATGTGTCTCTGAGTTATTCTTCAGCCCTCTATGTTTGTAGCTGTCTGGGAATGTCTGAACTGTGTCCTACTGTGAGCTGCAGAGACCATCCTGAGGCTTTTCCTTTCCAGCCATCAGCTGTTAGCAGGTACAATCAAAAGACATTGCTCCCAAGTTTCACTGATATCTGACGTCTGAAGATAGCTATCAGTCGGAATTCTAGCTTCTGAGGTATTAGAGAGCTTTCTCTAGGACTTGGAATGTTCTCTTATCACACAGCATCCGTGTTGCTTCCAACGGAGTTTATGATTGACTTCCTTTGGCACAGTCACAAAAGACACAGTACTTCCCTTCACAAAGTCTCTCTGACATAATATTGGCCACCAACTTCCTAACTCACTTAGAGAAAGACTTGTTATCTCACAGTTATAAAATAGAAACAAATCAATTTAATGAATAAAACAAAACAAAAATGCTCAAGACAAACTAGTTGTTTGAAGCCTCTATATATACTGAGGTACCCAGAGTGGGGATATATGAAGGATTTGGAGTGTGTGTGTAGGGGAAGGTCAATACTTCACTTCAGAAATAGCAGCCAATGGTAATGTAGAGAATGGGTTGGAGGGGTCTGTACCTGGAAGTTGGGAGGATAGGGCATGATGTGGGAGAGGACTCAGGCTTAATGTTGGCAGAGAACAGAAGCAATGATATGCTGAAAATATTGTTTATCAGATAGAATAATTGGGACTTGGTATTCTGAAATACAGAGAGGACAAAGAAAGATGAAAGATGAAACAGGATGATGCCTGCTTTTCTAACTTGAGAAGACAATTATATGGTAGTCCTATTTACTGAAGCAGAATATTACAGAGGATCAGGCTAGGAGAAAAAAGCATTCCATGTTGAAACTTGAGATGTCTAAAAATCCATTGCTGATGTTGCATATGTAGTTGGATATTCAGACCCAAACCTCTGGAAAAATAGTTTTCTAAGTTTGGGAGTTTTCAGCATATGTTATTTAATTCACGGGGATTCATCTACCAAGAGGGCTTGATTGAGAAGTGGACAGACACCTCTGGAGAGTCAGTGTATTAAAGTTGGTCAAGGGGTGAGAAATGGCAAAGGAGAGGGGAAGAAACAATAGACGGGAAGAGGAGGAGGATGGGGAGATGAAGGATGGAGAAGTCAGGCTTCTAACACAAGACGCTAGTCATGTAAGATGGAGGTTTCTTGTGGGTTTAACTTGAGAATCTGCTGCTTCTCTTTGCAAGAATGGTTGAAGTAGAGCGTAGTGATGATGGAGGGCAGTGACGAGTGGGCTGTTGAGGACATGGGAGGGGAATAGATGGACACACATGTGGGGGTGAAGACATAGAACAAATAGGACACACCAGAGTGAGAACACTTGGCTTTCATTTTTGTTATCATCTTTAAGTAGGAGAAGCTTGTGGGTGATGATGTTAGTGAGAAGTAGGTGTCTGGGAGAAGCCAAGCTATGAGAGAGGATCACTGGCAGAGAGAAAGGATGGAAGTCCATGGTACAGGGATTAGCCTCATAACATGGACACTTCTTCCACTGTGAGAAGGGCTGAGGGACACACAGAAGCTGGTAGCTTTGGTGACTGGTAATTCACTTTTTCCTGTCTTCAATTTTTCAACTCATGATCTCCTTCAGTTTTATGCTACTATTTAGATTATGTCTTAAAATACAAAGACTTGTCAACCTGGGAATTTCCACTTTGGTTTAGACCATCTGCTGGTGTCTTTCATAGTTTAAATGTAAGTTCAGAGGGCTGGGTGTCTGCCTTGGTGTTCTGTCTAAGTGAAGCATTTTGGGATGAGTAGATTACTTCCTTTAAGTGGTGAGGAGAGAGTCTCAGAGCTGCCTGGTCTATCCAGGATGAGTAATCACATGCTAGGGTGTACTTGTGACTTCAAAACAAAATGAACTGAGATTAAAGCTTGAATTTCATCTATCTAGCACTCTACCTAGCTGTGCAAAGCAGCCCTAGACACTCCCCAGCACTGGCCTCTAGGCTAATCTGGAAGCAATTCCTCAAGGTTCACTCTTCTCAGATGACTGTAGTATCTAGTCAAAAACTAGCCAGCACACATCCGTCCTAGCAGGAAAGTCATGGCTGCAACTTGAAGGGACTGGTTATATCACACCCATCGTCAAGAACAAGGGTCAATGAATGCATGCTTGCTAATGCTCACGTGGCTTTCTACTTTTTGCCCAGTCCAGGGTCCAGCCCAAATTTGATGCCCGAATTCAGAGTGAGTCTTTCTACCTCAATCAACTCAACTAAGAAAATCTCACCAAGCAGTGGTGGCGCATGCCTTTAATCCCAGCACTCAAGAGGCAGAGGCAGGTAGATCTCTGTGAGTTCGAGGCCAGCCTGGGCTACAGAGTGAGATCCAGGACAGGCTCCAGAGCTACACAGAGAAACCCTGTCTCAAAAAACAACAACAAAAAAAAAAAAGAAAGAAAGAAAGAAAGAAAATCCTTGCAGATAAGCTCACAACCCAAACCAACCCAGAAAACTCCTCATCAAGAGTCCTGTCCCTTACACAGTATCAGGGTGACAATAAAAACTAACCATCACAGCAAGATTCACTGCATTTTGAAAGCACATTGTAGGCATTTTCACCAGGCTGGCACAGGAACAAAATAATGGAGATTATCTCTGTGGGAAACTCCTTGGTTTTCAAGTAAGTAGACTTTATGAAGATGAAAACCAAGGAAATGTTCTGCTTGGATTTTACCTCAACAGTACTTGACACCATGTTGCTGAAGGCAGATTTGGGAAGAAATGGCTCTTTGTGGGGATCTAGAGACTGAGGAGTAGGAGCTAGAGCATGGCTCCAAGCTCAGCATCCGGCACCGTTGGCTATCATCACTACATGCCAAGAAATCAGACCAAGTATCTCTTGACTCTGGATTCTCAGAAAAGAACTTAGTCATTTTTATTGGAGCCAAATATGAAAATTTTAAGGTAAGGAAAAATCAAATCAATTCACATCTTCTTATTTACTCCTCAAGAACCCAAAGGAGTTAATCTGACAGTAATGCCATTTCTGGGAGGCTAGCAGAGAACATGTAAAGTCTGAGACACTTCCTCTGGAATTTGAACAAGTCTTGTTCTTAGCATGTACTTAAGTTCTCTTTTTGACTTTGCTCAGTCCCCCAGGAATCTTCAGAGTTTAGCAAAATACTGCTGAGAAAGAGGTGGTGTTTTCAGAGATGAGGTCTTCCGGACCTGTCGTTCTTCAGGAGAAAATCTTCGAACAGAGAAAGTATGTACTATTTTATATTAGATTTTGTATTTTTTTTTCAGTTCTGATTATTCAGGACAACATTATCATTTAAAAATTATGAAGCAATTTTATAGCTGTTTTGATCTTTCCCTCTAGGTATTATAAAAACCCTCAAATATATAAGAGGAAGACAGGGTAGTTCATTAGATTCTATACTTTGCACAAAACCCAGTATACATCACACCATCAGTTCCTTTGGGAGCCCTGGACGGAAAATGTAAGTAAGGTCACTGTGCCTATGAAGCAGAAAGCTCCTCCCCATGTAAAAGAGACTGGGATTCTATTCAGGAAGAGACTGCTATCATTTTATGATTCAACTTGAAATGTCTTTTGAAATTGTCTCTTGGCAGTGAATCAGCATCAGGAATCTCTGTGGAAGTAAACAAGGTCAATACAACAATGCTCCCAATTGATTGGGTAAGAGTCCTTGGCTGTTAGCCCTTCCAGGAGACCTTTAAAGTTTCTCATAGCAACGGCTCAGTAGCAAAGTATAGTCTGAGTCACAGAGGAACTCTGGAGCAGGCAGCAATCTAGTTACAGGAAGTTCATAATCCAAGCCCAAATGGTAACTTGTAAGAGGGACATGCTGACCAATGAACTCTCAACCTTCTTCTCTTCCTGTAGAAGGTATTTAAGCAGAGTTTGGCCCTTCCAGTAGGGATGAAATAGCCCAGGGAGGATTGGCAGAAATATCAATTTATATACTATTCTAACTGAAGAGTTCTTAGCATTATTTTTAGTGTGAACCTTTTGACATTTGCAGATGTTTAATTTTTTTTAATTTAAAAATAAGATGTACAGGATTGCCAAGGAGAATACATTATTGAAACAGTCATTGATTTAGAAATGTAATACAGTAATAGATGTACCTGTGAAATGATGAGTCAAATCAACTTAACTAGTGGGTCTAGTAACTCTTGTCATGTCAAAATAGTGCTGCATCAAAACAACATTCTGGAATTTCTGTGGCAACTACAATGGGTTGTTGAAATACCTATAGTTTTTTTTGTTTTTTGTTTTTGTTGTTGTTTTGATAATAAAGTCACAGGTCCTATGATACCACTTAACGATACTGTCCATATTCACCTTGGAGGGGGAAATCTATCTTCCACTTAGATGTTAGCTGGACAAAAAGGTCTTGTTTTATTTTTTCCCATGTAAGCTTGCAACTTTCTTCATTCTGTCCATGATCCCCTGAGATCTGGAATGGTAGATTAGATATCCCTGGTTTAGCTTAAGCCACACTTGTCCACTGATTGGGTGGCCAGTTGACTCTGTGTCATCCTCTGTGTTTATTGCATAGGACCCTGCCTGGGGTTGGGGTGGGGACTAGTATGCTCTGAGTCACTTCTCCAGCAGGAAGGCATTGGTAACTGGATGGGGAGAGGAAGTTAGAAATCAAAGTGGGCTCCCTGGTCCAAAGATGCTTGCTTGGCCTTGTGAATGATACCTTTCTGCCATTTCTTCCTCTAGGACTTGAAGGATTTATAGCCTGTAGAGATTCCCAAGTCAGTACTTCTGTGTGGACCATCTTAATCCTTCCTGAGTCAGGGGAGAAAACACACAGTATGCAAGCACCCAGGGAAGGGGTCGGGACACAGAGAGGCCTAAGGTCAGGGAAGAAGGAGGTGAGTGGACCTCAGACAGTGAGGAGAAGCAGCTGAACCTAGAATTCTACCCAAGTAGAATCACCTTCGATTGTGAAGTAACTGACTTAAAGATGCCCAGTGTTGTCCTGGAGTGGTTTTGTTCTCCTAGATTCATGCTCTTAGGTTCTCCTCAGAGGTTCTGTTTCTTCTTTCATTTGAGGAGATTTCAGCTGCTTGTCTAAAGCTCCATTTAGAAATGAGAGCTTTCACACTGCAGACCAATTTTGAAGGACAGAGAGTGAGGAACTGGGGCCCTTAAGGCAGGCCAGATGCTGAGGCCTCCAGCTGCTGTTGCAGCACTCCCCTGAGGACTGATGCTTGACTCTGTAGCTTCCAGATGTGAGATCACCAGGCAGATGGCCTCAGGCAGAGGCTACCCAGTTACAGATGGCAAAGGAAAGTCATGGGGCCACAGTTAGGGGATAATCAAGGGACTTGTTCTGTGATGCATTAGTAGGTGTGTGTGTCTAAAATGTTTGATGGTTTCATATATTTACATCTGTCATTTTGTTTCGAAACCAGGGAGGGTTGTTTTAGGTTTATAGTTTCATTTGGGAAAGAAGACAAATGAAAAGCTAAGCCCTTTGCACTGACAGCTAAGGGAGCATGATTGCCTCAGTTGAGAAATGCAGCTGGTAAGATGCAACCCCAGGGCTCCAGCTCCTCCAGCAACAGGAAGAAACCTGAGGAAATCACGGGAGTCGTTCTTTCTTTCCTTCCTTCCCTTCCTTTCTTCCTTGCTTCCTTTCTTTCTTTCCTTTTTCCCCCCCACTTTTTCCAGTAAGACTCTAAGCATCTTCAAGATTGTTAGAGGTGGAAGGCCGGAGAGATGACAGGCAGCTAGAGTGCTTGCTGCTCTTGCAGAGGATAGGAGTTCAGTTCCCAACACTGACATCAGGTGGCTCACAACCACCTGTAACTCCAGCTCTGAAGAGTTAATGGTTTCCCCAAAATTCGGAACCATCATTTTAGAATTGTTCTATAATCTAGCCTTACTCCCTTGACTCTTTTGGAAACAGAGTGATCCTGGGCTGCTAACTGTCTTTGTGGCTGCTATCATCAGTTATGTGACTCTTACGTGAGAGCTTCTCCCATGCTCTGAGATATGCATGAAGATCCAGAGAAGGAAGTGGAGGCATTTATCTAGGTAGCTTAGTTTACTACATGCTATATAATAGATGCTACCAACTTCCTGTCAGGAGAGCCCCCAGGGCAGGCATCTGCTGAGTTTGTGACTCATGGTGGACTATGATTCTTTTTGGCCAAGGTTGGAGGGACATCTCTGATGTTCCTTACTTCATGATTGCCAGGAGCTTTTCAAGCCTTCAGGTTCCACATGGCTCTCTGTATACACTTCACCTATGCCCTTTTTCTTTTACCTGGGGTTTCCTTAGGTAAGCAGCTTCATAACTGATGTTGGTTTCAGGGAAAGACTGACGGGAGAAGCCCTGACCATGCCAGGTGCCAGAGAGGTACAAGGCAGTACAGACCCCCACATATTACTGGTGGAAATGCAAAATTCTGCAGTTACCTGGAAAAGCACTTTTGAAAGTTTCTTACATTAAACATACACTTAGCACAGGATCTATCAATCCTTACCAAACAGAAACAAAAATGTTTATAGCAAACCTATATGCAAATGTTTATGGACATTGTTCATAATCACTTTAAAATGCAAATCCAAAGATTCTTCATTGATGGATTGTTTGTGTATTGCTGTGTGTTAGATGAGAGGGTCCAGACTGGAAAGTCTACTTACATATAAGCCGTCTGTATGGCATTAGAGTGCAAGCCAAGTTCCAGAGACAGAGGAGCATTAGTCGCTGGTAGGTGTTGAGAGTGAGCAGGAGGAAGATTTTTAGAAGCAAGGAATTATTCTGTATCCAGATAGCAGAGGTGGTTTCACGGCTAGGCATCTGTCAAAACTCAGAACTGTCCATCCAAAGGAGTTAATTTTACTGTGTGCAAGTTTAAAAATAAACTCTAAAAAACACCAAACCAAATCCAAACAAACCATAGGAAAAAAATGAAAGAGAGAAAAAGTAAAGTAGAGAAAAGGCAGGTCACTTTTGACTGGAACCCAGTTTATTACAGGGCCAAAAAAGGAGCTTAGGGCCACAGGGGACATTCCACTCGCTACTGCGTGTTCCGCCTGCTTTGGCCAAGGCCTTGGTGCAGCCAAGCAGTGGGAAGAGCCTGGCCATTTTTTAGGGTGCAGAGGCCCAAAGATATGACTCAGGAAACTGGAAATGGCTATGTTCTGGAGAAGAGCAGCTGTGTTGAAGCAGACGAATCAGTGTCATAACAAAGTTGGGAACAATTGTTCTGGCGCGACCTCTCTTGGGAAGCACAGTGCAGATCAGGGCCCATGGTGCCTGGCCAGAAGGTCTGAAAAGCTGCTGGAAGCCCTCCAAAGCTTGGGTGGTTCTCTATAGTTTTCTTCTTTGCTCACAGTTCAGTGAGGAAAAGTTGTGTCTGTCAAGGGAAGCCAATGTTGGGGGCCACCAGGCCTTGTAACAGTGGACTTTAAGCATTTTTACAAGAGCTGGTGGCTTCTTTTACTCTCAAATAACAGGAAAGGAGCAAACATATTATGGCGGAGAGCACAGGGGTTAGCCTAGACTTACTTGGGTTGTAGTAAGATGTGTGATCGTGTTGGAGTTACTCACCTTCCCTACATCTCCCTTTCCTACTCTGTGAAAAGGTGGCCTCATTGAGGACAGCATGGGCATACCAGAATGATAACCTCAACTAGAAAAGACAATAAAAAACCCAAGCCAAACCATTGTCACCATTACCATTATGACCACCATGACCACAATTACCACTACTACCACTACCTCCATGACCACCACCACCACCACCACCACCACAATGAGCACCACTACCACAACCCATTACCACTATAAACACCACCACCTCCATGACTACCACCACCACCACCACCACCACACTTCCTACTGTCACTACTGCAATGACCAACACTAGCACAACCACAGCCATCACCACACCCACCATCCTAAGTGTCACTGCCACCATGACAACAAGCACCAATACTACCAGGACCATGGCCACCCCAGCTGCAATCATGATCACAGCCACTATTACGACCTTTACCTTGACCGCCACCCCACAACCATGACCACAACTACAACTATTACCAACCTGACCATACTCACCACTACCACTGACCCCCTCCTGTGACCACAATCACCACCATCAAAATAATTCCTGTTGTATGCTCGATTGCTATTGAATGATGCTTTAAAAATCAGTAGTTTTTTTTAATGGAACTTAATGTTCAAACTCTGGGAGACATGTGTCTTATTGTCTATACCCTCAAACTGAGAAACTATTCTTGAGGTCAGATATTTACTCACCCCATAAAATAGTTGCATGTCCCAGCTGTAGATCCTACTTCTGCCTCACTGTCCTGTCTTGGTGACTGCCTCTCACTGGAACACATCCTACACCACCATTTCCACACCTCCACTGAGGATACAGCCTTCACATGGGAGTATCTCCACACCTCCTCCGTACACGTGCCCACACATGCACATGCGTGCACACACCATAGAGTCTAATGAGGTGACTGTGTGATGACAGCAGGTTCTTAAGAACCCAGTGTAGCTTTTCTGGTCTTGCTTATAGTCTTTGCATCACGGCAAGTGCATAGAGTCAGGGTTATTGCTTTCGCTTGTGCTTCACTGTGCCATTAGATCACCTCTGTTCTCTGTAAAATTAAAATAATCATCTCTTCCGTCAGATGCAATCTGCTATGTGTTTCTAAGAATGTGCAGATGAAAGGGTTAATTTAATCAAATGCATCGTGTGCAACTTGGCCAATGAGCCACATATTTTCTTCCTTTTGTTTCAGATTTGTTCATGTACATGTGAGTGTTTGAGAAAGGCATAATGTGGAATGTGTACATATGTTTCTTGCTTTCTTGTGCTCTGAGTCAAATGCACCCTGGGATACTTCATTCTATTCTGAGTAGTATAGAGAATGGTTACAGATGAACCTCTAATAAGTGACAGCTCTGGAAGAGACATGTTGTTAGAAAATGACAAGGTCACAGCAGGGCTATGAAGTTTGATTAGTCCATATAGTACATTCTGTACTCTTCAAGTGGGAGCCAGACAGATGTTTGGTTCAATTTCACTTAAAAGGTATTTTCCTTAGATCTATACACTAAAGCATGAGAATGGTATGCTTTTTCATAACTCTTGAGCTCCATGTGTTGTCCATTATGGATTAAGAGGGCTGCAGATGCCAAAGCCAGTGTAAGCCAGCATAGTTCAAGTGTAGATGATAAGTGGCTTTTAGCCACTCCATCCTGAGGGCTTCTTCTCAGCTCCTCATGACCACTGCATGGAAGGTGCTGTCTGACATCCACAATTAGTTTCTGGCAATCCTGGACAAAGTGCTAGAACACCAGACTGGACCTCTGGCTAGTCTCTTCAGGCATTTCAATTGGTTACAGTCCTGTGTGGAGAAGCAGTCTTTTTACTTACAGGAAAAAGAAAAGAGAATTTGAATTTTAGGTTTGAGATAAATGATTTACTGTTACTGACCCAAATGAGAGTCACACCCTGCCCTTTGAGACACCCCAAAAAGTCAGCTGGGAACTCAGTGAAGATGGACTCACCCATGTAAAAGGAGGAAAGGTCATGACGGAGATGCTGAAAGCGCCCAGGGGAAGTGATGCCAGCGCGCGTGCATGCAGACACACACACACACACACACACACACACACACACACACACACACACACACGCACACACGCACACACGCACACACACACGGCTTTATGTTAAAGGAACTCTTGGAGATATTTCACAACATTGAAAGTACAAAGAATAGAACACTAGAAACTGACTCAAATGTGGAATGACGTTTGTCAAAGTTTAGAAAAGACACCCACTTCATACTTACGATATGAGAAAAGGGGAATCCAGCTCAAGCCACTCTTACATTTTGCAAAGAAAGATAAGATTTCAATTTTCAATGTTTCTAAGGCTTTAAATGACATAGGACTGAACAAATATTGGTTTGAATTAGTTTTTCAACTACCTACGCACTCAAACCCTATGGTTGGAGAAATTTTAATGTTTCAATAAATCTTTTTAAGGCAATGGAATTGCTATAGTTTCTCCAACTGATTATTCAGGCCTCTCTGCATAGTCAGCTTGTATAGTCATTTTCTGGTTCCCTGCTGTTGGGAGAAGAAGGCACTTCCTCTGTTTTTAAATGACCAAAGACACTAAGTGCCAGGATAAGCTTGTAGCCTGGGAATGATGAATTGGCTTCTATTGTCAATCCCATTCTGTAGATGACAGATGCGGGTGTCTAAACAGGAGCCTTGCTCCCACCTTCCATGGCTCTTGCATTGTAAGGGCAGGAGACATGTCTCTGGTACAACTCTAATCTGAGAAGTTGCACATAAACTCTGATCAGCAACTATTTTTACTTACTTGGCTTCCTGATGACTTTCCCAGTTGCCCTATGACCTGTTAGCCCTGCTTATCTTCATGGGCTGAACTCACGTACTCTGTCTTTTTGAGTGGAGAATGCTTTTGATGGGATTTGCTTTTTTCACTGTAGAGTATAGCCTTATGGGTCACTAGGTTACTGAAGGTTGTTATAAGGGGCATATGTTCTCAGCTGCTTGGTGTCGATTCTGCAATATGCTGGGAATCATCATTTCCTTGGGAATATGCATTCCTTAATGATTTATGATATTGGTGTGACTCTGGTAGGGTCCCTCACACCTCCTTTGCCCATCTGTTATATCCCAGCACTGAGCAGAGTGGCCACCACAGCCTATTTTCCCTACTGATTCTGCTCTCTCTATCCCTAGACCTGCTACTTTACAATCATTCAGAGCCACATTTTTCAATTTCTCCCTTTAACTTCTAAGCTAGTTTGTTCTCTAAGGTTCCCCCCCACTTCTTTAGAATTAATTTTTTTGTTTAATAAATGTAATCTGTGAAATGTTTTGTTCTTACACTAGGCTGAGCAAGAAAAAGACAAACCACAAAGCTTTCATATAAAAGGATAGTTATGAAATATGTGTCTAAATCTTGACAGATCAATGGTTAAGTAATTTAAGAGGCAAGCTGGGGAGATAGCTCATTGGGTAAGAACATTTGCTTTATAAGCATGAGGACCAGAGTCCAAATTCCCCAGCACCCATGTGGAAAGATGAGCATGGTTGCACATCCTAGCAGATCCTGGTAGCTTGCTGATCAGTCAACCTAGACAAAAGGATGAGAGACCGTGACTTAAAGAAATAAGGTGGAGAGTGATAGAAGGAAACACTTGATGTCTTCCTCTGGCCTCCTCACAAATCCCATGGGCATGTGTACTTGCATGTGTACATGCATGCAGCACACAATACATCACATTTATACATTCATGCACAACACATGCACACCACACATAAAAAACTGAAAACAAATTAAATTGGAAGCATTTGGCATAATTCAATGGATTTCCCTCATAGCTCATAGTGGAGAAGTCTTCTGGGGAGTAGGCCCCCAAAAGTAACTGGATCTATGAATGTCAGCACATCAGATATAAGCTTTTATTTTCTCAGAGTCAAGTGAGATCAGAAATATCCTGCCACAGGGTCTCTTAGCTCTTAAGTAATTTGTTGAACAGGCTTCTAGGCACTTGGGATAAACTAGTAAAGGAGTCTGGTGAATACCCTTGCCTTCTTTGGAATTCCATTTTAGTGAGTAGAAATCTATGGGGAAACTTTCTTGGTCATTGCTATTTTGGACTTGGGACTATTGGACTCAGCGCAAGTAAAATAGATGAAACAGATCAAGTAAGATTTTACTTGAGTTTTTGAGTTACTGCCTCAAGTAGAAATCAAGTCCAAGGCCTTCAGAAGTGTTAAATTCTTTTCACATTTCTGGCTTTCCCACTTATTTTTCCTTTTATCAGTCATGGCCAAAATTGGAAGACAAACATGTCTAGCCTGGGTAGATTTCGAATCCTACCAAGAGATTCAACAAAGCCTGGTGCCTGGGGCTTGGCAAAGGCGCCGCTGCATGCTTATTGCTTGGTGAGTATTAGATGATAGTGCCTGTATCTGAAGCCGGGTTTCAGTAGAAGGGGAGAAGATCCTGCCTGGAAGAATCTCCGATTTCCTTCCCCATTTCAGGGATGAAGGGAAATGATCATGGACATTAATGCCTAGAACTCATTCCCTGAAGAAAATTCATATAGTAAAGGAAAAGGGCTGGGCTCCTGGCATTCCTTGCAAATTCTAGCTTCTCTTATTGCATTCAGCTATTAGTTAGCCATTGCTGTTTAGTGGAAAGTTGAATACTAAATTTTTTTCTTGAAGCTGCCAAACTCTGTGATAAATTTCTAGAGAGATACAGATTTTGAAAACAAGTCATTACCTTGCCCATCAAATTCACATTATTTACGCACTGTTGAGGAGAAACCGTGAAGTCTGACAATCGAGTGGGCTCTTCGAATTTAGTTGTCGTTTCTCTTGTCATCGGGTTTTATGCATTAGGTCTGTTCTTTATCCAATCTGTGTTTTAACTCCCACTTCCTTTTTCTGGTATTTCTGAGATACAGTCTTATGTAGCTGAGGCTGACCTTGAGCTCCTGATCCTTCATTTCCCAAATGCTAGGGTTATAGATATTTACACTAATTCTTAGCATCTTAGGAAGAAATTTAAATAAACACTTTAGAATTTTATGAAGTTGAGGTGCCCAGGCAAAAATCCATGGTGTAAATGAGTTAGAATTCAATATGAAAGGATTCAATATGGTATCTCAGATTCTCAGGAGTAGACAGAAAACTGAGATTTCCTTAAAAAAACAAAAAACAAAAACCAAACACATTTGAGTTGAGGCTACAGAAATGAGAATATAACAGTTCATTTGGCAGAAGTGTGGAAAGTTTATTCTCACACTGTAAAGCAATCTGGACCACTGGAATGTATCTTCTCTGCCCGCGAGCAATTCCTCATCTGAGCACTGTAGAAGTGGCTCTCTGGTAGACTGAGCCCTGGCTTTCAAGATTCACTCTTCCCCCACTCAGTTCCCCTTATGACTTCCAGGGGCTCCTGAGAGCCTGCCATTGCTTATGTTCGATTTGTTTTGTCTGAGGTAAATACTGTCTCTGTTTTCCGAGTCTTATTCTACATTTGCATGTACACCTACGTCTTTTCCCAGGAATATGTTTTAGTCAAATCTGCTAAGTTTTTTCTTTTTAATCTTTAATGATTTTGAATCTGTGTTAGACTTAGAAAAGGCTCTTTCATCACAAAATAATATGTAGGACTTTTTTTCTCTCACCTTTCCTTGGCTTTTTTTTTTAAAAACACTGATACATTTAGTCTGTCTAGTATTTAATTCTGTGTAGAATGTGCTCTTGTGTATTGATTATAACTCCCATGATTCCTCGGTCCACTTGCCCTACCTTGGCTGACTGTCATACTGATATTCATGTTGTCTGCCAGGCTTACATTGGAAACCCAAGCCTCTGACCCCTCCTTCATCTCCAGAATAGGAAAGAATGTAGCTGGCATCTTTAGCAGTTGTAGGTTTGGCCAGAAGACACAATCTAGAAGTAAGGACAGGTAACCCTTGTGATGTGAATGATGATTAAGGGGGAACAGGAGACAGAAGGCAGGCAACATCCCAACTCTCTTGCTGTGAGCTCCTCCAAAGTGCTCAGAGACACTCCTTTAATACTGTGTGTGTGTGTGTGTGTGTGTGTGTGTGTGTGTGTGTGGGTTGCCTGGTTGTGACTAGCTGTGTCTCCTCATGAAGCCCTAGCCCAGTCCTCATTGCCTCCTGCTGGCTCCCATCATCCTTACCTCCCTTCTCTTTTCTTCTACCTGCATTCCCCTGAAATCAAAGCTTCTGGTGGACTTGAGCACATAAGGCTTGCTTCAGGGTCTGTTTCTAGAACCTTGTAGCTAGCATAAGAAGCTATTAAATCTGTGTCACCCCTAAATGGAACACTCCTTTGTTTTCCAAGTATTGGCAAACCCATCCTTCCTCACACATGTATCTGATACTGCTTATGGGGTCTATTCTGAACTGTTGGCTGCCTTTTTCTGTATTGTTAAGATCCTCTTAATTCCTATGGGTTTGGGATTCAATATCTAGAAATTTCTAAGTTGTTTAGACAGGGACTCACTCTGTAGCAATGGTTACTCTGACATTCACAGTGTAGCACAGAGTGGCTGTGAATTTGCAGCATTACTTCTGTTTCTGGTCCCTGAGTTCTGGGATTATAGGCAAGCACAAGCCCCAGCAGCTGGTAAATGAGTCTGTGTTCACTGCCAGCTCCTCTCCTTCACTCCTCTTCTCCTCTCACATTGCCTCTGATTTTGATTTTTGTTTTCAGCCTTCTGTGTTTTCAGCATATCATCAATGATGTCCTCTGATCTGTTGCCAGCCTTTGGCAATCATCGTCTCCTGTTCTAGTGTTCTTTGGGATTTGAAAATCACAAAATACACTAGTAGCCTGTTAGTAGTCCTCTAATGGCCACTCTCTTTTTCCTTGGAGACAAAACCATGACTTTTCACTGGAGTAACGGACACATTTTCTGGACTCCCTTGTGCCTAGTTTTGGTCACTAACTATTGTCAGAAATGCCACAAGAAAGGGTCTGGTGGACTTAAGAGACAGTGGGAGGTGTCCTCTGTCTCCACCTCTCCACCATCCTTTCCTCCAGCTTCCTGCTTAGAGTCTGAGTGACATTTTGGATTGTCTGAGGCCATGCACAGTTGAAAAAATAGATAGATCTCTGGTTTCCTAGAGAACCAGACCCTGAACTTTCATAATGATATTTAGACCACGTGTCCTTTGAGATAATCCTGTGTAGGGCTTTCTGCCTCTGATGGGCAAACAGAATCAAGCTAATATACTGAAGAAATGCAGTGTGAGGGGCCAAAGGAGCCATGAATTAAGGTCCTCCATCCCTTACCATGCTCAAGAATTTGGGCACTTTTTAGAAGCTTTCAGATCGATCTCATATGATCCCCGTGGGCTTCACATGAATCACTAGATAAATAATGTGTTTAGCAGTTCCAGAAAGAGTCATCCAGCCCTTCTTTAGCCTAGGGGCTTAGAAATCCTTATCCAGGAACATAATTTAGTTAGTGGCCCATGTAACTCACACACTGTTTCAGATGGTCTCCTGATATGGAGAAAGAACAAAGGGAAGACTCTTAATGGTTCTATGACTCCAACATTCCCCAAAGGGATCCTTCGAGAAGTGTTGTCACATGTCCTGGTGTTAGAGGGAATATGCCTTTGTCTGCTGGATGATGGAAGGAATACACACTGCTGAGACATGGGAAATCCCTCTAAAAGCAAAATGAGTATCAGATTTAGAGTCAGGGATAGGTGGGCGTAGCGCTTCTCTTTGGAGCATGTGTGCATGATGGACTTACCCAAGAGCCTTTTTCTCACATGGGTCCACAGATATGGTTATTCATAAAGTTCCAGGAAACCAGAAATGAGTGCTTTCCTATTGACACAATGAAATCTGAGTGAAGGTGCTGGGGTCAAGAGAGAAGGAAGAGCCGAGGCTTCCCAAGGGTTCTGGAGACAGGAGAGAAGGAGGCACTGAGGCTTCTCACTCTGGACCTCTGGAGAGTTCATTATGTGGTTGGAGTTGCTTGGGTTGTGGCTGACATAGGGAAAAAAAAGGTCAGAGTCTGACACTGGGTCAATTATAGTGCCAATTGAACACTCCTCCCCTGCCACACACTAGTGGGACCTGGAGGCTCAGACCTAAACTCCCAGACTCTAGGGAAGTTGAGGCAGGAGTTCAAGGCCCCATTGGGCTCACTGTACAAAGTTAATAATCCTTTGTGTTGTTGTTGTTTGCCTAGTATGTACATATATATGCACAAGGTGCGAGGTTGGATCCCTGATACCCAACACTGAAATCCAAACCAAATTAAAACCCACTAAAAACTAAACAAAATGCTTGTTTACTACTCATTTTGTTCCACTTCTTTTGAAAGAATTTTGGGACTTGGAAGAATGAAATGACAAGACAAGTAGGGCAGGGTTTTTCTCTCTCTCTCTCTCTGTCTCTCTCTCTCTCTGTCTCTCTCTCTCTCTGTCTCTCTCTCTCTCTGTCTCTCTCTCCCTCTCTGTCTCTCTCTGTCTGTCTCTGTCTCTGTCTCTTTCTCCCCCTCCACCCCCTGCAGTTTCTGAGCCTGTCATCATGGTCATAGGTCCTAGATGCTTTCTGCTCATAATCTTTGTTTGACTGTGCCTTACTTAATGTCATGAAGTGGTAATCACGCCAAGGTCATGGGTCCAACTCTTATGCTAGCCACTGGGATATGATTTTCTCAATAGGTCTTACATCTCATGTTCAACATTTTAAGCCTATTAAAAATGGGTGTTGCCATTGCAATTCTTTGATCATGTAAGTGTGTAAGTGTGTGTGTGTGTGTGTGTGTGTGTGTGTGTGTGTGCGCGCGCGCGCGCATATGCAGGCTAGTGGTCAACCCTGGATCCTTAGGTGGCATTTCTTAGGTGTCATCTACCTTGTATTTTGAGATGGAATTTCTCACTGGCCTGGAATTTGCCACATAGACTAAGCTGGCTGGCCAATGATAAATTTAATTTTTAACATTATTGTTAACAGTGATGTTTTTAGAAAATTATTATATTTTATTTTGCATTGCTAGAAATAGAATACAGGGCCTTGGGCACACTAGGTAAACACTATACCATGGACCCATCTCTCCAGCTCACTTATTATTGATCTTTTAAATTTGAAGATTTCTTTTTCAATTGAGAAAAGTTCTGTCTTTTCTGCATAAATAAGACAGTAGACAATTTTAAGAGGCTCTATTTCTATCCTTCTTGTGTGAAAGAGTATGTGTGTTCTAACATACTTTTCTGAAATACTAAAATATTATTTTTGGTTTATGGATGGACTACCCAAACACAACAAGGACATGAAGAGATTTACTTAAAGTTCCTCTTGGGGTGAATCAGACAAAGGGTCAGATTTTAGGATCTTTTGGTTTTTCAATGATAGAGTAAATAAGATAAGACACAAAAATTCCATCAGGTGGACAAATTTGGGGTCATTTCCACCACAGCAGAAGGCAGCATCCTCTGAGTCACTCAAATTAGTCTATGGGGACCCCAAAACATTTTCTTTCCAATTTACTGAAGATTATGGGGACCTTCAATTTATGTATTTTTCAGCATGTAAAGGAACTACTTACAAGGCTCGCCCTTCCCAGGCATCTCCACTTTCTCTCAGTTTATGGAACCATTTTTTTCTGCATTATTATAGTGGATTTTTGTTCTTTTGTTCTTTCTCTTTGGCCATCTCTCTCTCCTGTCTCATCTTGGTTGGTGTATTCTCAATATAAAGTTCTCTATGCAAACTCTAATTCTTAGATGAGAAACCAAACTGAAGAGATGAAATGCACATGCTTTACTTCCTTATGCGGAGCCTCAGCAGCAGATCTGTCTTCATGGAGAATGATGCTCCAGTCTTGATGCAGGAGCGGTCCTCTGCCCTTGGCACCCTTCATTAAATTATTAAAGATAATGATAAAATTGGTGTCTTTACCTTATCTGTCATTGATGATCTTAGGGAGAAGATCTTGGATATTCATGAGATTAACACTTCCTATGATTTTTAAGAATGTTACCTGAACTTGATACGGATGTTTAAGGATCAATAGGGTCTTGGGGTTTGAGTGGTTGACCTGCCCACTTATTGCCATTTCAGACCATTAGAAAAGTGTGATGATTTGAATGAGAAAAAAATTCCCCATAGGCTTGGGTGTTTGAACAACTGGTCCCCAATTGGTAGTGCTGTTGGGGAGGCTTAGGAGGTGTGGCCTTAGTACAGCAAGTACTTCACTTGGGGTGGGCTTTGAGAGTTTAAAGCCTCACATTTCTTCTAGTTCATTTTCTCTGCTTCATGTTTGTGTTTGAATATGTGAACTCTCAGCCTCCTGCTCTGGCAGCCATGCTTGTGGCTTGCTCCCATGCATTCCTGCCATGATGGACTCTTACCGTCGGGAACCATAATCCAAAACATGCTCTCTCCCATAAGTCCCTTTTGGTTCTGGTGTTTTATCACAGCATCAGAAGAGTGGCTAGCACAAAAAGTATCTTTACTGGAAGCAGAACTTGTGAGAAAGTTCACAGAAATCTACAGACAGCCTGGACCATGTAATACTAGAATTCTACAGGAATATTCCTTAATTCCTAGTCTTTCCTAATGAACCATAGTGTTTGGATGTGAGATTGGGGAACCTGCATTTCTTTAAGCTCTAGGTCAGTGGTTCTCAAGCTTCCTGATGCTGTGACCCTTTAAAATAGTTCCTCATGTTGTGGTGACCCACAACCATAAAATAATTTTATTGCTACTTCATAACTGTAATTTTATTACTGTTATGAATCATAATATAAATATCTGATATGCAGGATATCTGATATGTGACTCCCGAAGAGGCCATGACCCACAGGTTGAGAAATGTTGCTCTAGGTGAGTCTTGTAGCCATTAGAATTCTAAACCCATTGATGCAAATTCACAATACTCACAGTTCCCCATATAATTTCCAGATGCCAGACACTAATGCACTTCATATTTTATGTGCAATGTGTACTGTCATTGATAAGTGAGAAATAAAGCTACATAAAGGCTACATATGTTATTCTAGATTCTATATAGGTGAGGTCACAAACAGAATCTACAGTTTTTTTCCTACTCATGTATATAACATTGCGTCATTAAGAATCCATGTTTAAGACCATGTAACCAATATAAGGGAGTGTTAAATTGAGTCCAGATATGAGGGAGAGTGGAAAAGTTGCCAGTGTGACAAGTGGTTTTACAAAGAGGAGGGACATTATTCAGTTTTCTCCATCTGTATTAGCTGCTCTAAAAATCACCGTGGCTCCCCCACATACAAGCAGACCATCTACAAAAGAACAGTGTCAACTTCAGACCTCAGAGAACACTAAGGAAGAAAATGAGCAAAACAGGACCCTTACTAGGGTGTAAGCAGAAGTAAGCCTTGGTTGATCCTGTCTCACCCTTCCTATGCTACTGCTATTGGCCTGGCCCTCCACACATGCAGAAACCCTATGCCTTTGAGCTATAAAGCTCCTATGGGCCCACCAGACTGTGATATTATAGGTCTAGACTCTAGGTCCTGGGGATTAAAGGAGTGTTTGAAGTGCCTGTCATTTTCCCCCAGACCTACGTTAGCACTAACCGCATAACCTCAAGGTAAGGTTTTCAACCATCACTCTGAGATGAGAGTCCAAGTCTGAGCATCAAATTTGCTCCTGGATTTGGGATCACAGAGAGTGTTTCTGTGGCTTTATTTGTTGCCCTTACTGTCATTTGGGGGGAATTCTTAAGTATTGCATGATAGAGGGGAGGTGTCAAAAGAGGCAGTGTGTCCTTTCACTGGTTTCCCCCGTCCTTCCCTTCATTCCTTTCCTCCTGCTAATCTTCCAAAAACAAGGCATCAACTGCTGCTTTCCGAGTTAATGACATGATCCTAGGTTTAGACAAGGGAAGTGATGTCAAGTCTGTCAGCATGGGATTGTTTCTTTTTAGGAGAATATTCCAGACTCATTTGTTAGAAATTTAAAAACAAGTAGAAAGGGTCTGCCTTCCCAATATTGTGACACACATATACACACACATATTTATAGAGACACACACATATACACATACAGGTACACATACATATATACACACACATATACACAGGCACACACAGTACACACACACACACACACACACACACACACACACACACACACACACTTTATGACCCAGGCTTCTTAGAGAGGGAACAAAAAATAGCAATGCAGATTTAGAAATTCAAACCAGTGTTGCCCATTCATTCTGTGAAAACAGGTAGGAAGTCCCCAGTTACAACAACAACAAGCTGCTACTTCACCCAACTGTGTAAGGATGTAGATTTTGTTATCTAGGCCTGTCATGCTAAATTCCTTGGTGTCATTATTTGTTCTTACAAAATGGACTCAGCCAGCTTGTTTTCCTCATTATCTGCAGTGAGAGATGGACAGGATCTGTCTTGGGAGGAGAATGGACAGTTGATCACTTTGGGGTATGACATAATACACTTTAGACCTGTCTTCTAGTATTTAGAAATTCCATCTGCTAGAGAGAAGGGTACTGGGTTGGTATGAGAGTTCCCCTTAGTCTGTGGTGTTACCTTTGAGTAACATACCTTTGGTATATTCCTTCTGAGGTTCATTTTATTCCATTATTTCAAGTACATGTCCACACAGCTGCCACAATAACATTTCCAAAACAAAGCCAGCATTATATAACTCCTTGCTTCAGCAACAACCCACAGCTTACGAATAGTGGCTTTCAGCTCTGCGTGTGACCTGATGTCACTGCAAAGCAACTCACCACTTCTGAGTATAGGTTCTGAGCATTCCTTGCTTCCTCAGGGAAGAATCCATTGGACCCCTGCACCTCCAAAACACTGAGACACCTTCACAATCTGGTTACACTTACAATCCGAGCTCAGGTTCCTTAAGGGTCCCTATGGTGGCTTACTCTACCTTTTTCTACCATGATGCCTGCTCAGTGTGGTGAGCCATGGCATGCCTCACCACAACTGGGACCTACTAGGAGCCACAGACCATGCCAGGGATCTCCAAGAGAGAGTGGGAATCTCCTTGCCACGAGTCTGCAACAGTGTGTATTCACATTTTTTTATTGTAAGTAGTATGGCATTTTATCAAGGATTTCCATTATTAAATTTATTTTAAGACCTCTCCATAAATAAAGACAGTACATGCTACATACAGTTCTGTACAGCTTGCCTACTGTATTAGCATCACATTGCTTTAATAGTCAAATTATAGGTAACATATGAGTCCTTGCTTATTATACTTCTTTTTCATATTTTCCATAATTACCTCATACTTAAAATGTACTTTAGTATGTGTGTACATATGTATGTATGCATGTGTCTGTACCCACACGAGGTAGAAGAAGACATTGGACTCCCAGGAGCTGGAATTACAGGAAGTTATGACTGCTATGTGGGTGCTAAGACATGAGTTCAGGTCTTTTCCAAGAACAGCAAACTTCTGGGACCGTGAAATCTAGTCCTCAAAGGAGGCTTTTAGATCAGTTCCAGCTCACAGGCCTCTGGGCCCCGTGTCTGAAGTGCATGGTGCCTTTAGCAATTGGGACTTGACTTCCACCTCTGGGGGTGGAAGTAGCAAAGGTTGACAGCAATAGCCGGTGGGTTCAGGAGTTTCTTGGACAACCCTGCTTTACAACTCAAAGGAGGGCTTCTCAAGCTTGGTGGTGGGCTTTTTGTTAGATGGTCTATGGCTCTTTGGGGGAACATTGTCAGCCCAGATGGGAACATTTCATTTAAACTTTATATGTGCACTTATATGCAAACTTATGTGTACTGTAGGTTTTTAGACTACTTAACAGACTGTTAACAGTATGATTCCTTATGATTTTTTCATAGTCCCCATTTAATATTTCAGACATGTACAAGATGCCAGTTGTTCTCTAAATTTTGATATGAACTCTCCCCCAGCCATCATTTTTTTTTTAGAACCTTGAAACTGCAAAATTGGCTTCCTCTTTTATCCAAGAACTATTTGGGGAAGTGTCTCGTCAGCTCCTTTTGAACACTGACCGTTTTCTGTGGTAACATGAAATAAATACACAGAGCACACATCTTAGTAGCAGGGAATGCTAAAGGAAGTCTAAACCCAGACGGGGCTGATAGGGGTGGCTGATGTGGGTGAAGTGCTTGATAAGCAGTCTGGAGAGTCCTCGGAGAAGTGGACTAAGAACGGGGCCAAAGATGCAGAGAAGAAGTGAGGAGAGAGCTGAGAGCACACATCAGGATTTAGCCGAGGGGCAGCCTTGGCTCTCTTCAGCACAGATAGTGATTGATAGGTGTATTCTTTCCCCCATGACGACCTTCTTTAGGCTCAGGGCAGCTCAGTGCAGCTCAGTGCCACAGGGACATCAAGAGTCATTTGCTGACATTTTTCATCACCACAGCCAGGGGGACAAAGCAGGGAGCATATGCCCTCTGGGCTGAAGAGACCTGATGGCCTCCCCTTCTCCTGCTCCCTGTCGGTGAGGGATCTCTTCATAAGAAATGTGAAAGGTGCTCCCTGTGGGTGATGAAATGTAGAAAAGCTGGATAATACATTTGGTTCTCTGTCATATGAATTGTTCAAGCCACACTTGGTGCCTTTACCAAAAACTCTCTTTGGCAAAAATAGCCTTCATATTTGGATTCTGTATTTGTCTCTCTTCTCTTCCTCTTTTGGACACAGCCTAAGCATTGCTTGTGTACAACTTTATGGGTGAACCTTCAAAGTGATGAACAGTAGCTTGAAGGAAGCCTGGGATGAACAGAATGTGGGGGCAGCCTGTACCTTTCTTCACTCTCCATTATGAATTAATCTTTCATTTCTTTCCATATGGGGTAGGTGTGGTGGTATTGTGTTCCCCAAAATATTGTGCACCCTAATAAACTTATCTGGGATCAGGGACAGAACATCCACAATATTAAACATAGAGGTTAGGCAGTGGTAGCACACGCCTTAAATCCTAGCACCCCAGAGGCAGAAATCCCTCTGGATCTCTGTGAGTTCAAGGCCACATTGGAAACAGCCAGGCATGGTGACACACACCTTTAATCCCAAGAAGTGAGCCTTTAATCCCAGGGAGTGATGGCAAAAACAGGAAAATATATAAGGCATGAAGACCAGAAACTAGAAGCATTTGACTGGTTAAGCTTTTAGGCTTCTAGCAGCAGTTCAGCTGAGATTCATTTGGATAAGGCCTCAGAGGCTTCCAGTCTGAGGAAACAGGATCAGCGGAGGAACTGGCAAGGTGAGGAAGATGTGGCTTATTCTGCTTCTCTGATCTTCCAGAATTCACCCTAATAACTGGCCTCAGGTTTGATTTTATTAGTAAGAACTTTTAAAGATTCCTGCTACAGGTAGGTGTTTTTGGGTCTAGGGTTAAGGGGATCATGTCTGCCAACCTTTTCCTGTTGTTTTCATTTCAGCTTTGATAAGGTTCTTAAGGAGTTTTGGATGAGGTAGTCCCTGTCCTTTTGCCCTGGGTGGAGGGCTGTGGAAGTGCACTTCCTGGTTTGTCTGCTCTGTACTGGCATTTCTGTGTCACAGCAGGACACCACATGATGGCTGGCAGCCCACACCAGACAGACTGAAGTTCAGTAGGAAGGTCATGCCCTTTGATCTGGAACATTCCAGGGACTGTATGAATTTTGAGACAAACAGGAGAAGTTTGAGGAAGTCTGTTATTGGGGTGATCCCCTTTTTGAATATTTTCCCAGAAACAAAACTTCTGTCTTTGCTCCTCAGATAATCTATTTCTACTCCCAGCACATACACTTTTCTGGAAATGATTGGCTAGACTTACTCAACCTTAGGCAATCTTTTTTTGCTGTAGTAGACAATGCTAGTTGTCTCCTGATACCAATCCTTTAAGTACCAGAGAACACTGGAATCCTTCTGGGTCTATGCTGCCCAGTATGGCAGACTCTGTGTATGAGTTCATGTTGTAGCTATCCACATCTGGATCACCAAGTTTTAGCCTCTACTATCTCTTCCATTTGCTTATCCTTCCACCCAACTGAGCTGAATGCAGATGTTCTGAGGCCATTTGACCAAACTTTAAGTCTAATTAACTTTTTAGTCTTCAACTGCATCAAAGACCCTAGAAGGGTTAAATGCTGCCTAATAACAGTGATATCTGGCTACCTGGACAGTCACCCAAAGTTATTCTGTAATGTTGGAGCATCCATCTTTGGCCTACAGGCCTAGAATATATGACATTTTTGAGAAGCAGGGAATTTTGAAGGACTGTCCTACCTTGTCTTGGCAAAGTTTGGCAGTCACTTTTTCTGACATCCTGCTGGTCCAGTTTGGGTAGCATACTGTCAGCAATTAAGGCAAGGGCAGTTTCTTTGCCCAAATGGCTAGCTTTTGCCATTAAAAAAAACCTCTGTACAGAGCTTCTTCGATCACTGTTATCCTCTATTGAAGTAAGTTGCTGCTGTGAGGAGCAGATGTGTCTCACTGTCATGAAAAGCCTTATGTTATTGAAGAACATTTTAAATGCCATATTCCGAATGTCTTTGAAGTGTTTGAAGACCATATATCTATCTAAATATATGTGTGTGACCTTGAAAACATAACTAACATGATTACAAGTTTGAGTATAATAGGTGACTTACTACTAACCTGCATTTTTTGTTATCCTAAATAGTTTGTAATAATAACTTTCAAGGACTAGAAATTTATGTTACATTGTTAAATGAGCTACATAGATACAGTACTTTAAACAAGAGTAGAAACATAGATACAATATATTCTAACAAAAGTAACTTTAAATGTGTATCAATATACAAAAATATCTTAAACAAGAGTAGAAACCTATACCCAGTATAATAAGAATAACCTCAAATTTGTAGTAATGTACAACAATCCATAACTACCCTTTTGTCCTATCGTTTCTACATCCCTCCTCTTTCTTTTCAGAACAAGATCCCTGAATCTAATCTCCTTTGTTCATCTTTTTTTCCTCATCATTACCAATAACAACTTGTAATCAACCCCCTAAATGATGACAAATAGCCATAGCCCACTGAATAACCAAAAACCGCCCACCCACCTCTTAGTAACATGAACGTCATGTTCTTAAAAATTACTTTCTGTTATCTGGGGGTGATGACAACTTTAGGGGACCCTGAGAAACCTGGGATGAGAACCAGCTGTATCATTTGTTGTCCAGTCTCTATGAAACTGATAAGCAGAGCTTATCTCAGGTCCTGCTAGAGTAGTCTGTGAAACTGGATCATCTCAGCTGGCCCCCTTGAAATTATCCTGAGCAGTTTGTAGTCCAAAGCTGATCTTTGAGTGTTGTTTATCAGCTTAGTGGCATTACCACAATCTAGTGAAATCGTCACTGTGGGGCTCCATTCTCCTTTTGGAGACTTCAAAGGTTGCTGCTAGGAATGATCACAGTTTACTGCAGAAAACTTAAACATTTAAAAATGTCATATGCAGAAGATCTTGAAGATGCTAAAGGACCATAATTTGTTAAGCCTATCCAGAGTACAAAAACTTAATTCCTAGTTACCTGGTAGAGACTCAAACCCGAAATCATGTACAGTAAGCTAGATGAAGCCTTTTTCTTCTTTTTCCTTTCCTTTCCTTTCCTTTCCTTTCCTTTCCTTTCCTTTCCTTTCCTCTTCTTTTCTTTTCTTTCTTTCTTTCTTTCTTTCTTTCTTTCTTTCTTTCTTTCTTTCTTTCTTTTTTTTTTTGAGACAGGGTTTCTCTGTGTAGTTTTAGTGCCTGTCTTGGATCTCGCTCTGCAGACCAGGCTGGCCTTGAACTCACAAAGATCTGTCTGGCTCTGCCTCTCAAGAGCTGGGATTAAAGGCATGTGCCACCACCACTGGGCAAAGCCTTTTTCTAGAATTAGTTAGTACTCTATATGACCATTAACATCATGATAGGAAGTTTAATATATATTTATTTAATATCTATATATTTAATATATATATTATAAATTTTGGGATAATATTTATACCTTAAGGAAAGTTTTAAAGAGTCAAAATAAAAACAAAGTGTTATGAGATTAGTGGCAATAGGATAAATAGTCCCTTAATTTTGGTTTTTCTTCTGTCCCATATCAGGTGGCTCTTCTGACATGAGACAGAGATTTTCCCTTTAACAAGCATGTTTGAATTTAGAGAAGGAGAGAACCATGTTCCAACTCCAAAGAATGCTTTAATTTTTAATTCAACTGGTGCTACAAAAAGACAATTTGCCTTATATATCCGTAATACATAAACTTTTAAAGGTAACATACATACTTGCATTAATATGAGTATAGACTGTTCATTGTACACAAGTCAGCCAAAGATACTTTTTTGTTTTGGAGTTTTTCTAGGTTTATTTCTTTGTTTCCAGAATTTTCAGGGAGTCTTCCTCAATCAAACTTGATCCATATCAACCTGGAATGAATCCATAGCCTCTCATTTCTTGTGGAAATAAAAGCATAACTTCTTCCCCAAAGCAACAAACCTTTTGACTTCCATTTTGAAGTCAAAATATCTTTTATTTTTTAATTTTTTTTGAGACAGGGTCTCTCTGTGTAGCTTTGGAGTCTGTCCTAGAACTTGTTTTGGAGACCAGGCTGGCCTCAAACAAAGAGATCCACCTGCCTCTGCTTCCTTAGTGCTGGGATTAAAGACATGTGCCACCACTGCCCAGCTTAGAGTCAAGATATTTTTAAAATATATAGATTGGTTTAATCTAGTAGCTTTCATAATAAAATGTCTCTTAGCAGCTATCACTCCTTCATTAGCAGTCAAAAAATTCAAAGACAACACAATTACATACAGGATCTAGACTCTGTGTATTTCCCATCTTTATTCCACAGCAACTTGGCATATTTGCCCTAAAAGGGCAGACTGTAAGGATTTTTGGCTCACATGGCTAGCATGTGGCCTAGCGTATCTTTGTTGGTAACTCTCAGCTCTGCCTTTGCAATACAAGAGGCCATTGGCAGTTCATAAACAAATGGCTGTGGCTGAACTCCAGGGAAATTTATTTACAAAATAAATGTGGAATATTGCATTTGGCATGTGGACTATAGCTTTTTAACACCCGACATAGATTCTATTCTAGTTTGGTTTCTCTTGCTGTGATAAAGACCATGATGAGAGAAGCACCTTGGGAGGAAAGGGTCTGTATCATCTTACACTTATTCTGTCATGAAGGGAAGTTCAGGGCAACAACTAGAGGCAGGAGCTATAGCAGAGACCACGAAGGAGATCTGTTTGAAGGCTGACTCCTCCTGCCTTGCTTATCTTGCTTTCTTATACAACCCAGGACCATGTGCCCAGGACCACGTGTCCAGGAGTGGTCTTGTCCACAATGACTGGGATCTCCCACATCAATCATTTACACAGACTTGCCTAGAGGCCAGTCTGGTGGAGGCATTTTGTCAGTTGAGGGTCCCTCTTCCCAAGTGCCTCTTGCTTATATCAAGTTCATGAAAACCTAATCCCTGGCCCCTGACAGGCCCCTGCTTTAGACGAATGCAAGGTCATTTGAAAGGAAGTTGTTTTGTTTTGCATTCTGCTTACCTTGAATCAGAAGTGTTTTGGTATTTGTATAAATAATAATAATAATAATCTTATTTGAAATATATTAGCATTTTAGTGAGCTTTTTGCTTTGACAGGGACTATCTCACCAGTTGCCTGACAGAATCACTTCCTACTGCAAGAGTCAGAGGTGACCCCTTCAGACTGATAGACTACTGGTCAAGAAGGGCGGAAGTTTGACTGGCAGGTATTTTGGGACTATTTTGTAGGAAATTAGGTATACACATGAAAACAAAGCCAAATTAGAGTGAGCTTCTTTCTTTTCTTTTCTTTTCCTTCCTCCCTCTTTTTTTCTTTTCTTCCTTTCTTCCTCCCTCATTCTTTCCAGATATGACTTTTTATTTTCAGTATTACCTCTAGTAGCCATGAGAAAGATAAAGAGGATAGAAAGGTTTCAAAGACTTGTGTGTTTTCATAGTAAAAAGTGTAATACACCTTCCAAAGTGGGAATTCAAGGATTTCTCTTCTCCCCAGTCTATTTTTAAAAACATTTTCCCCACAGTCCAGCGATGATTAGGGCATTCATCCTTGCTTTTCCTTATGTTTGGGAAATCCTGATAGAAAGGGGGCAGATCCATTGAGAATGTAGCAAAACCAGAGAGCCATGTCCGAACATTGGAGGATTCATGGGCCTGCTTCTCTCTCTCTCTCTCTCTCTCTCTCTCTCTCTCTCACACACACACACACACACACACACACTTATATATGGTCTCAAGTCTGTCAGTGGGTCCTGACAGTGAGTACTGTCTCTGAGGTCCTAAAGGAACCAGGCTTACTACATCAAACTTCCACTTCAGACCTGAGGCAAACAGCCTGTGTGGACACAAGATAACCCCTCTGCAAACAGAGCAGGCTTTAAAGGGGAGCATAGCAAATATTCAGGGTGCTTTTCTTCCCACCTTCCCTTTCTTAAGCCATATATGGTAGAGGGACCAGAAGAAGTAGCCTTGACTCTTTAAACAAAAGGCATTCTTTGATGTAGGAGACTGCACTAGCTTTTTGCAGCCTGTGGTGGGAGGGAGTCAAGGAAAGGGGAATTAAAGTTCATAGAGGAAGCTACAGTCTTTAGGGCAAGCTGAGATGTGACCTTCAGAGCTTGCCAAATACACGAGGGAACACAAATTGCCTTTGGACAGCTTCTCAATGGCCCCTCTGCGGCCCAGAGTCCCAGGCCTGGTGGGATGCTCTCTGATGTGATCTGGAGGGTGAGCCTACCCAGCAGGGACTTGCCCTTGTGCATATGGGAGGCTAACCAGTGGTATGGATCTTGTGAGGACCTGGAGAATGGAAGCATACATATAAATCTCCTGGCTTTGTTGCCTTGACCATATCTACTTTCCTCTAAAGCATTTACCCAGCTCTGATTGGCTTTTTACCATAAAATGGAAGGGTGGCATTTGTTAAGTTTCAGCTCCTGTGGAAATTACTTGGGTTTCCATCAGAGCCCTGCTGATATTTCTCAACATGTGTCTTGCTGACCCCTTAACCCTGAAATGGCTGTTTTTTTCTCTGACCCAAGCTCTTGTTTATTTAGTCCTCTTAAAGGCTGGAAATGTTGCCAAACTGTGGTTTTTGTTTGATTTTATGTTTTTATTCTCCCACGAACACAAGTAAGATCAATCTTAAAAAGACCCATGTTTATGATTGTTGTCTAGTCAGGGTGTCTACTTCTCAGGCATTGACCCAAGACTGTTGTGTTTGGGTTCTACAAGAATGACACTGTTGACATTTTAGGGCTTTAATTTTTATTTATGTGTTGCTTTTTATAAAAAGTATTCTGTAGCCCAGGCTGGCTTAGGACTCACTGAAGGCTTGGGATGCCTTTAACTCATATAATCCTCCTGCCTCAGTCTCCTGAGCACTAGTATTATAGGTGTGAGCCAGGAGGCCAGGGTTCTGACATTTTAAAGTCACACTCATCTCTCTTGAGTTTGGCACACAGGGTGGAAAACTTCCAAGCTCTACTCTCTCTCTCTCTTTCTCTCATTTTTTTAACCCCCAGAAAATTTCAGGGTCAAAAACAGTACCTCAGAAATTGGAAAGACACAAAATAAAATCCTCACTTATTATAGATGTATGAACTTGGAAACTTGATCTGTTTAAATCTCAGTTTCTTTGTGTAGAGATGCAGGTAAAACCTGCTTTTGGCTTTTTTGGAGAGCGGATGTGCTCATTTCTACTAAATGGCCAAGTTCATGTCTCATGATAGTGTGGAAGGAACTCTTCCTCACTCTTCCCCAACTCCTCCCTTGTGCCTGTCTCTCACCCTTCTAGTTAATGGATATTAGTCACAGTTCTCCAGAGGTACAGGACCCCAAAGAACACATGTAATTAAAAAGGGGGATTTAGTAGGTTGGTTTACATGGTCAGTCTGCCTAGTCCTGCAAAGGCTACCTGCAGGCTGGTGAGCCAGGAAACCTGGTAGTTAGCTTTTTTAATTAAGAAGCTGTAAAAAGAAGGACCAATTGTGCAGTCTCAGACCAAGATCGAAGGCCTGAGAGCACCCTGGAGAGTTACTGGCCAGTGAATATCTGCATTTAAAGGCTCAATCCTCTATAATCTGTTATCCACAGGTGACAACGGTGATTAGTAGTGGACCTGCTTTTGTGTAATGTCCTAGAGCCTTCCCCTTCTCTTCCATTTCTTCCATCTGGATCCTCAACTATTAGATGGGACCACCCACATTTCTTCCCACTCATTGTATAACCTACACCCCAATCTTCAGACATCCTCACAGATCTACCTACAAGTACATTTTTACCTATTTTGCGGGCATCTCTCAACCTAGCTTAGTTGTCAATCAAAATTCATCATCATTGTGCACTTTGAGAATACAGGGAGGCTAGCCCTCCACCTGGTAGCAGCTTTCACAAGGCAAAGGGAAAGTTTGAGATTTGCTCTCTGAGGTTGCGTGCTCAGCAGATGCAGAGCAGCGAGAACTCCTCAAGTATGTTCTGAGGGAAAGGAAGGCAGACTCAGCTCTCCTGAGATTCTTATGCACCAGGCAACTCAGGGCTTGTTACATATTCCTCTCTAGGAATCACTAAGAAGACTGAGATGAATAAGATGGGAGAAACATTGCTTCCTATACACATAGGACAAGAGTGAAGGGAAAGGCCTGCTCAGGTGGCATGGATGGGAGAAACATGGCTTCCTATATACATAGAACAAGAGTGAAGGGAAAGGCCTGCTCAGGTGGCATGGATGGGAGAAACATGGCTTCCTATACACATAGAACAAGAGTGAAGGGAAAGGCCTGCTCAGGTGGCATGGATGGGAGAAACATGGCTTCCTATACACATAGGACAATTGTAAAGGGCAAGGCCTGTTCAGGTGGCATGGTAACCACACAGATCATCTCACTAAGGGTTGTCTGCTCTCTCTGACCCTCCACATTCCATACATAAAGGGTATGGAAAGTGACACCATTCACAATATCCTCTATAGGCAAGAAGCCTGATTCCAGGAGCTTTGCCTGTTCTGTGAACAATGCGTGGGGTTGAACTTTAGGATTTGGTGGGTTTTACACACTATGGATAAAGGACATAAAAAAAATGTGTTGTGTTTGGTAAGACAAGGACCATCCCCCTTACTGATGGGTCCTCCTACCAGATTGCTAAAAAGATAGAATGCTTTATTTGTCTTTTGGAGAATGAGGACGTTTGCTGGCAAGTTCTTGGCCATATGCCCATTAGTAGTCTAGGAGTTATTCAGAGGAACTGGCTCATATTTGTCCATTTGGATAGATTTTCCACACAAGCCTCTTCTTACATTGGGAACTTTGTTCTATGACTCCAAATGGTTGTATATCCTGTCCTAGACTGATGCAGCTTGACTTTTCATAAAGATAAGTCCATACTCTATGCAAAGCACCACTGACTCCAGTTTTAAAATAAGTAAGGCTGTTGAAAAGACATTAAGCTCTGATGAAGGGAAGACAAAGAGAAATTTAGGTCACCACAGTGCCAGCAGCACACTAGTTGAGGCTGTCCACGCTCAAGACTTTTGAGCAGCTCACTGCTTTGACACTGATGTATGAGCTAAGACTGTTGATTAGCAAACTTTGAAAAGTAGTTTTTAATGAAGGATGTCATTAAATACTCTATTGATCTTATAAAAGATGCCCAGAGTGCTGACCCTGGCAATCAGTTGATGGAAATGTATACATGAAATGACCTTTTTCTTTATATGAAGCCTTGTTCAAGAAGATGCTGGACACTGGAGACATTTTATGGCCAGGGAAACACAGTCACCCAAAAAGGCCTGTAGAGGGCACTGTATGGAGGAAGAGGTACTTCTGTGACTCCTTTGAAGGTGAAGAAGGGATAAGGATGGCTTGATCAGGGGTATACAAGGGATAGTAGGGTGTAGGGCACAACACAAGTTGGCGTACATCATGGGATGAAGGCTGGAATACTCCCAGATTGCTGAGACTGGAGCTGTTGTATGAAACATTTCTGCAAAGTAAGTAAATGATGGGTATTTTTGGTGTAGCAAGGACCTTTCAAGAACATTGCACTAGCTATATTTGCATAACTGTAATGAAATATGTGACACAAACAACCAATGGAGAGAAGATCTTAGCTCATGGTTTTAGAGGTTAGTCCATCACAGCAGATAGTTGAACTCATCATGGCAGTGGAAAGATGCATCAAAGACTACTCACATCATGAAGCACCAGGAAGAAAAACAAGGGAAGCAGGGACCAGGGCTAGGCATTCTTCAAAGGTCCGCTTCTAGTGACCAACTTCTCCCAGCCAGTCCCTACCTCCCAAAAGTTCCACAGCCTCCAAAAGTCCCACTACCACCTGGGGACCAAGGACTCAAACTATGAGTCTGTGGGGATATTTTAGACTCTAACCATACCAGAGCTCTTGACGTGCTGAATACATCATCAGTATTCTGTGCCACAGATTCGTACTGGGCTTGTGAAAGGAATGTGTGGGTCATCTCCATCTTCATCGAGCCTGTGCTGTCTCTTGGAACTCAAATCTACCCAGCAACAGTCTCCTTTGCTTAATGATGGGGCATCCTGTGCAGATGGTCAATGCAATACTTCTCATCATAGGATGAATCAGACTCCTAGACCACACTCTGATTCACTACCCAAAAGTAGTTCTGGTATTTTAGTGAGTTCACATTAAAATAAGAATTTCAAAATTTTATGAAATGACCAAAGGCTATTTTTGCTTTCAAATTAGAAATACATAGTACCAGGGAACTGAGATTAGGCTGTATCCTGCTTTAAGTTACTCCATATCATGTAAAGTAGTGAAGTTTTTGGACTGTATCTTGCCTTTAGATACTTTATCTTACAAGCAGCATTTGACTCCATTTTGAGTATATAGGCTGACTCTGTATCTAGATAGACATATAAAACATTCATCTGTTGAGCACCACTTACACATAACTTACTCTGAAGAATAGAATGGTATCACCTTATAAATTGACCAATTTTAATTGGTGCTGTGTGTAAGGATTCTTTCCTTAATTATGTCATCAGCCTGGGATGGTGGCCCAGCCTAAAAATCAGGCGGGCCCTCTGTGTGTCTCCTTTTTCTATGTCTGGTGACTCTCCTCCAGCATTCTCTTCCGTCGGCATGGCCACTGTGGGCCAGCCATGAGAGCCACCTCCGCTGCCACTTAACCAACACTGTGGGGCACATGGACTACTGCAACTATGTCAGAAAAGCCAGGCCCAAGAACTTACTGGACTCTCCAGACTGAGGAAAGGATGAAAGTCACTCATGTGAACCCCCTTAAGAGGAAGACACTTATGTGATAGGAATGGCCCCAGTGACCTGTCACCTGACATGTGTGAAAAGGTACCAACAATCAGAACTCCAGACTGTGCTAGGGACTTCAGCTCAGCTTGGTCCACACTGCTAATGTGGCTCTATTATAACTGCCATCTACCTGTCCATCCATTCCTCTGAAACTGGTCCTGCAGCCTGACTTATGTCATCATCATAACTGTCACTGTCATCATCATCATCATCATCATCATCATCATCATCATCAGAACTCCAGTCTGGTTTGCTATCTTATTCTCAAAGAGACTATCTTTGAATCCCAATTAGTTTCATAGTTTCAGCTCCTCAGGCCTCTGTGAAACTTCTTGAAGTCTTCTGCAGCCTCTAACCCTTTGCAGCCACTTTGTAAGCTACATATATGCATATATAGATAGATTGACTGTGTAATGTGTGATCTGAGAGTTAATACTAGCAATTAAGATTGGAATAAAAGAACCCGGGTTTGTCTTCATCAGTTATCAAAGAAAGTGGCATGATTTGGAAAATTGCTGCCAAGAAACAATCCTATCTTGTGAATTTATTTTATAAAACAAAACAAAACAAAAACTAACAGTGTGCAAAACACAAAAGTATTTATGTTTCTAACAATGTGCTCAAAATAGACTACCAAGCTTTTTCTTCTTTGCTCATAAAGGCAGCAGTAGAGTGAGGTTCAAAAGAGTCTATGTGTTGAGGATGTCAAATGGTATTGGTACCAGGCTCCTCATTAGAGTTTTTGGGGCAGCTGTTGTATTGGGAGCCACTTGCCCATCCTAAAGTGTCACAATCTGTCTTCTGAGTGATTTTTTCACTGTGTTGTTCACCTTGTAACCAGAAGCCCTGTGGATCACTTTCATGCAACATGTAGCATTTTGATCTACAGCTCTACGTTGAGTGTAGTGTCAGGGGGTGGCCCACACAAAGATGTACAGGCCCAAACAACCGTGCCATAAAGAGGTTGAAAATCTAGCCAGGAAAACAACATTATTTGTCTAATATAACCGTGTACATTACTTTTGCAATAATTCTACTTAGAAATTGCAATTAAGTCTATTATAAGATAATTTAGAAAACACTCAACAGCTAACGACCCTGGGTAGTCATTCTCCAAATAACCATGTATACATCATCCTTTCATTATAATGCTGTGATAATCTATTGGCACTGTGGTGAGATTACACACTGGCAGTCTACCAGAGCTAGCAGCTAGGGAAAGTTTTCCCAAAGAAGTGGGCTTAAGACTACAATTGCAGAGTGAAAAAAGTTGACCACAGGAAGAGGAAGTCAAGATGAGGAGTACAATGCCACCCAAGCCGAGGCAACAGAGTGAGCAAAGGTCCTGGGGGCCTTGGAGACCGAGTTCCAGTGTGGCTTTGAAAGCCCTGACAAGGGTCCTCTAAATTCTCCTCTTCTGTTTTCCAAACCAGGAGAGGTCACCATGTGTTCAGTCCCCCACACACTTATTTCTAGCTCCCGGCTCCCTTTTCTGTCTTCTCTACCCTCAGTTCTCTGTCCATACTAGTAAGCCACACAAAAGTCTGTGTGTTTATCAGCTTCTTCAGCAGAGTCATATGCGTCTAGACAAAAGACTGGTTAGTCTTTAGGAAAGTAAATGTTTCAGGTCTGACTCAACCAGACTGAGAGCCAAGAAAGAGAAGATAAGGCTGATGGGAAAGATTTCCTTAATGAATGGCAATAAAACAGAACCCAAAGGTGAAGGCAAGTAATAGCCTTGGCGTTTCCTGAAGCTGCAGCCCCAGACAGGCTCTTGAAAACTTCTGAGGATTAAGATGCAGAGGGGTTATTTCATTTCCTTTTCGCCTTCATGTGTAACACTTTCCTTTCTTTCCCTCTGATCTCTCTTCCTGACACCTCAGGCTCTGGGCAGTCACCCTCTAGTTTTCCAGTGCAAATATTGTCCCTTTTACATGGGATAAAATGTCCATGTCACACAACACCTAGGATGGAGATTAAAGACAGCTTTCCTGTTATCGTTAATAAAAATAGATGAATCCCTTTTGAACTAGGTGTGCTGATTTACAAGATGGTTGGAAAAGCATCACATACAATGTAAACTAGGGCTGATAGTTCAAACATCAGGTTACAAATTATGTGGGAAAGGTGGATATGAAGAGAAAAAGCTACCTACTTTCCATAGTCATCTCCAGGTGTCATGTTATCAGTGGTGGAGCAATTTACAATTTAAGTGTGTATGAGACCTCACTCTAGGGCCACCAATGTAGGAATAATCTTCCAGAAATAGGGGATAGAAGTAAGGTTTAAGAGAGTAGCCAAGAGATTTGGATTTGTGTGTGTGTGTGTGTGTGTGTGTGTGTGTGTGTGTGTGTGTGTGTGTGTATGCGCACTTGCATGCTCACACACTTATGTGAGTATCTGTTAAGGTTTATGTGTGGGAAGACACATTGTTTGCTTTCATTGAGTATCCAGGAGGATCTCTTGGGTACCATAAAGCAGCTCCTCATTGTTATCCATCATCTGGGAAGCTGAAGGATTCAGCATGAGCGCATACAGGTACTTTAGAGAGAACACGAGAGTATAGAATAGAGGAGTGCCCTGAAGGCTGGGTTCCAATGCTAGGAGTTAGTGCCACTGTCTCATAACACCCCATCTGTGATTGGAAGCATTTCTGAATGTTAAAAGATGTGCTGAAGTTGAGCAATTGAGACAGTAAAATCTCTTGCACGAAATTTTGACATCTTGTCTTTCTCTTCTCTTTCTTTTGCTTCCTTTGTTGTTTGGAAGTTGAAGTGGAACAAGATGGATTTTTGCAGTTAGACTCAGGTTCATGTTTGGGCTCAGCCATTTGTGGTCTGAACTTCAGTTTTCCTATTGGTCAAGTGAAGCCAGGATCACTTAGCTTGTAGACTTTTTCTGAGAGTTACTTACTGAGTAACTGCCCCCAACACTCTACCAGTCAGCACTGAAATGTTGCCCCAAACATACCCTTGTACACAGGACCTCTTATAGTGAGATTGCTTAATTATATGAGCATTGAATTATTTGTCTATAATTTGATTCCAGATTAGATGGCAAACTCCAGAAATGCCATTCCACTACCTTTAGGATCAAGCATAGTGCCTGGAATATGATAGCTACAAACAAACACCTGCACAATACAGAATATTTCTCAAGTAAAGTAATAATATTATTTATTTACTCAATATTAAAGCAGAAATCCAGAAGTATTAAGGAAGCTTCAAGAAAATTTGGTCTGTGTGGTCAAAACCACAGTGGGCTCAGGGAAGTTGGCAGTCTAGGGATGATCCCATTGGTGACTGCCCCACCTAGATACGTATGGGTAGGGAATGCTTCAGGGACATGAAGAGTATAGCACCATCCAGCTTCTCCCTTTCAAATCTGTGGACCCTGAGCTTCTCTTGGAATGTGGCTCAGGAAACCAGGGTGTCTAAAAGCACAGAGGAACTCCTCTGAAGCACTAACTCTCCTGAGTCACCTGTGTCTACTTGCTTGACACATGGGATTAGAGATCAAACTTTGGTCTGGTCTTGTTTAGGATTCCAGGGGCATCCTTTACATTCTCAGCCAGTGTGGTGAGGACTAGGGGGCTCCTTTAGTGGACCACAGCTGCCTTCTGGGTACTGTGTGAGGACAAAAAGAGCTTGACATTCCCAAATTGGTGTTTTCCCAAACACAGAGGGCTGCTGTGGCGAACTGCTGAAGTCACCCTCCATTGCTCAAACTACTGCTTACTTGGGAAGCTCAAGTTCTTGGCTCCATCTCTGATTTTAAGCAGACAATTCGTAGCTCACAGTTTGGCAGAAAATATATCAGAGATCCTGATACCTGAAATCAATATGAAAAGAGGAGGCTCATCTTTTTGTTTTGAGACTGATACACCTAAAAGTGAACACGAGATACAGTGCTTATAGGCACCTCCTTAGTTTTCAGTTGGGAACTCCCTTTGGCTAAAATCAGAAATGGGCTCCAAATCTGGCACTGTTGGTTCAGAACCGAGCCTTAACATGCAGAAACTAAGGGGATGCCCCAGTATTTTTGAAAAGACCTTGAAAACTCTAAATATTCATTACACAACCCAAGTTAGAGAAGAAACGTCAGTGGAGCAGAACATGAGGATTCACTTCCTATAAATCCTACATCGGATTCGGTGTCTTTGTCAAATGCGATGGCGCTGGGAAGAGTCATGGTGACACACGTAGCAGTCTTGACTAACCACAGGAAAGCTGGGGTGACACCAATCCCTCCCCTCCTATGTGTCTTGTTCCGTGATTCGGGGTGGTCCCTAGCTTAGATCCAGAGAGCCAGATTCCCCGTTGCCAAGTGACAAGATTTGTTTGGCACCAGAGTGGGCACAGCAGAAAAATGTAGCCACAAGGACTGGAGGCAGCCTCTGCAGCCACATGCTTGCAGCCTCATGCTCAAGCTTTGTTGCCGAGGATCCAGAGAGGCATGTGGCTGACAGATGCTGTTTGCAGTTAGCACTGAATAAACTCAAAGAAACAGAATGTTGTGTAGAGCAGTCAGGGACAGAAACGGTAATAAATCTAAACTACCTTGCCTCTGCCGTTTACACGTTTCTTTGTGTCTGTGGTTTACTTTTGAAGTCAACTTCCTCTTAAGGGCTGACCGGTGTTAAGAAATCAGTCAGTCAGTCCTGGGGTCACTTTAACCTTGTGAGCTTCAGTTTGAGCAACATCCATACTAGGCTCTGGACCAGTAATTAGGGATAATGGTCACACCATTTCTTAGGTGTTAGCTCCTAGGTGGTGAGAGCCATATGCATCCATTTCAAATATCCCTCCACCCACTTCTCCTCCCCTTTCTCCCTTCCTCTTCCCCCCATCCCCACTTGGTGCTTAGGTGTTTTAGGTGAGTAACAAATGCTCACTGAACTGAAGAGGAGAGCTAATGCTCTTGCTGTTTTGGGTTCTCTTCTGCCATTGTTGCTAGAGTGCTATGTTCTTATTTGTGCGTGATTCTGCTCTCCTCCGAAGTATTAGAATGGTGCATGGAGGAGACATTCTAGGTAGGTTAGTCCCAGGCTTGGTGCTAGGGAGTGCTTTAGTAAGAGCGCCTACCATGACCAGCGTGGAACAGATGAGAGTCCTGTGCTGTTAAAGTCCTGCTGTGGTTCCTCTCAGAGCCAGCAGCAGCTGGTCCCATCAGCAGACCCTTCGGCCATCCCCCTTCAGGGGATCTACAAATTACAGGATTCATTCATTTGAAAAAACAAAAACAAACTTGCTTGAAAATAATGGTGATATTTTGTCACATAATTTTTGAGACTATCATCTTCAACTCAATAGTCCAGCTCCTGGTGTGACTTTTTGCTCTGCTTTTCCTCATGGTGACCTCTTGTCAACAACTTTGGTGATTTAGAGTTGTTCATTCAATGTCTCCTTGTGTGTCTGTTAAGCAAGGTGAATGCTAGGTAAATGTGAGGCTAGTGTCAGGAGAAGGTGTATTGAGTGATAAGAGGAAATTAACAGCCTGCTTTTCATTTCCAGTAGGAATTGCTGTAACCTAGCAGAGTCACCAGGGTGCCCTGGTGCTGGCATCTTCCAGCTGTGGAGTCCTGAGCCATACACTCGGACTGTGGCAGGCTGACAAGAGTCACATTGACAGAACCACATACCTGCTTATAGAAACAGCACACTGGGGAAGCAGAGGCAGGCTGGCTTCTGTAAGTTCCAGGACAACTAGGGCTATATGGAGAGACCCTGTCTCAAGCAGCAGCAGCAGCAGCAGCAGCAGCAGCAGCAGCAGCAGCAACAACAACAACAACAACAACAAGAACAGTAACCACTCCACAAAAAAGAAACCCTCAAACAAAAACAAACAAACAACAAAACAACAAGGTGAAGATTTGAGTCCATGCACCTCTTTCGTCTGGTTAGACTTAGAGAGTCTCCTAGGATTTAGAGTGTCATAATCCCTCATTTACAGACTCCCCACCACTCTGTGCTTAAGAGTCATTTACAATGTGCTGCCAATATGGCCATCAGGACTCATCTGTACTTCAGACTTCCGAAAGGTTAGTCATCCACCCTGTGATCTATGCCTCCACATCCCTTCTATCTTCCTTCTTCTATTTGATGGAAGCATAGGTGAGAGAGACCTAGGACAGACAGCTCCCTTTCATCTGGACTTTACCTTCCATACCTAGAAAGATGGGTAGCGTAAAGCTCCATCACTAAGACTTTTAGTTTACAGTGAGTTTACAAGGAATGCCTTCCACTGCTATTGCCTGTCCATTTGGACTGTTTGAGACCATTACCAAGAAACATCCGTATTCTAAAAACTTCTGTGCCAATGGAAAAGTGTTCACTAGGGAATCTGGGGTCAGGAGTGGATGGTAGCCACAGTCTTCCATGTACAGGACAGTCAAGTGCACATCCCACTTCTGCAGTGACATCTAGACTCTCCAAGAGATGGACATGGTGCCTCGTCATGGAACTGTCAGCAGTGGGATGAGGCCTCTATCCAAAAGCAGCTCAACTTTCTCAGTTCTCCAAAGCTTGGCATTGGATCTCACACTTCTCTTTGTTCCACTAGAACACCTGGCAGAGATACAGCTAATGATGCTCCTTTTTGGAGTTTATTAATTCCATAAGCCTCTATTTGTGAATGGCTACAATAAAGAGCAAACATAAAAGTGAGAATCGACAGATGGGGCATTGCTCCTTTGATGTTACCCTCAGATTACACAGACAAAATCCTGGGAACAGCTTTCCAAATTAGGCCAGCCAGGCCTGGTGGGACACAGAACTTGGGCCTTTGGGGAGCAGAGCAAAGCCTGTTTTGCAGGCTCCTGCCAAGGCTGAGCTCATACCCAGCCTCTGGGGACCTGTTGGAAGAAAAATCAGATTTAATCATATCTTGAATATAAAATTGGGGTCTGTTTTAGACTCTTCTGAATATTAAGATAGATTTCTTGAGGGCATATGAGAGTAACTTTATATAGAGATATGAAGCTATGTCATTCTAACATAGATCTGAGTATAGGCATGTGTGCATGCATACACACACAGAGCGAGAGCAAGAGAGAGAGAGAGAGAGACAGAGACAGAGAGACAGAGAGACAAAGACAGACAGATAGATGTATACATGCATGCACGCACACACATGGCCTAAAAACGATATTACGATGGTAGAGGAAACTTTCTATGTCATCTTTCAGGTGTGGTTTGCTTCCACATCTGGAGGATTTTATCCCCTGTAAAGAATTCTTGGGACTAGTAATGGGGCTCACTTGGTAGATGGCTTTACTAGCATGTATGAAGTCCTGTGTCTGGTCCCCAGTACCATATAAACCAGTGTGGCCTTGCACATCTGTAGTCCCAGAACCTAGGGACAGAGGCTAAGAGGGTCAGAAGCTTAAGGTCATCCTACATAGCAAGTTCAAGATCAGCCTTGGCTACATGAGACCCTATTTCAAATGAAAAAAAAAATTTAAGCTCTCTGGAAAAGAACTCTGCATGTTTCTGAGCCATATCTATTGGTGAAATTATTAAGGCCACTCCATGTAGTTAAAAGGGAGGTTTATTTTGTGGGGTAACTTACAAATGAAGGGATAGGTAGGTTGTAGGGTCTGGGAAAGATATGACGCAGTCCAGCGGTGTTCTATGGAGAACTCTGCTTGGTCTACCTCCAGTGTCCAGGGTCCAGGCACCAAGAGATCCCTTGCATTTGGATCCTGGGTCTTCAGCATCCTCTCTCAGCCCTGCCTTGTAGCCATAACCATTACCGAAGCCTCAATGGGGGTTGGAACTTCCAGGCCAGGGCTGGAATGGCTACCCACCATACATATCCTTCCTGCTCAGGGGGTAGACTGCTGGAGAATCTCCATTCTTTTTTCAACAAACATACTATGCTGTAAAACTAAAACTTTATAAGGAAAGGAAAGATGCTCCAGGGCTGGTGAGATGACTTAGTGGGTAAAGGTACTTCCTACCTAGTCTGGTGACCTGAGACCCACATGGTGGAAAGAGAGAACCTGTTTCCAAAGTCATCCTCTAACCTCCACACATATGCCATGGCACACAATTCCCCTCATAAAAACATACAATAAATGAATCAAGTTAAGAAAAAACTGCTCAGTAATATTTGTTGGTTAATATATAATAGATTCACTGTTCTGCAGTACCAAATCAGTCCAGGTAGATGCCAGTGTGTGACATCTGGTGTCAGTCAGATCCTCCAGGAGGAAGATGCTGAGATGGAGGTGAGGCAGGAATAATGACCACAAAGAAGAGACAAGGTTGGGTGAGGACTGTCTCTAGGGATGCACACAGCTCCTTAATCTGCAAAATAAACTGGAGAGGAAGAAACAGTGTTCAGGCAGGAGAATTCAACTACTGTGTAGGCCTAATAAGGACTAGGAAAGCCAAAAGTGAGCCTTTAGCATGGAGGCAAATCCCACAGGTGCCAAGGCTGGAGTATCAGCTAGCTACACTTCTGCAGCTGACTGCCAAGTTTCCTTTCCTTTTCTTTGTCAAGAGAAATCCACACAGCACACCCCCACTGCCACACAGCTTCCTCTCCCATATATATATATATTTTTTTTACCAGTTTACCCCATTCTACCTGACCATACCAGATCTAACCAACTGCCATACCAAGGGAGTTTCACTGGAGACATTTTGCTCTGATGGGTTGATCCTGCTTATCCTCAATACTAGCCTAAGGGACCATTCTCTCTGTCCTAGACTGATGGTTGATTTTGTGTATCTGTGACCAGTGCAGACACACAGAACCACATGCTGCCCAGGGACACTTGGGTGGAATGCTCTGCTTGAGCTGTCTTGAATTTCTTAGTGATTTTTATCTTACAATATGTATTGTGTAAGTAGAGTCTGATGGACTGGACTATAGAGTCTTGACCCATATACCATCTCATTCTGTTGCTCCCTCTCCACTGGCTTGGATGGTTCTTAGCTGGAAACTCTCCTGGTTTCTAGTGCCCCAGCCTGTACCTAATCTCCTCTTCCCCATTATATAAACATACCTTCCATCTACCTATAATGGGAAGCTGACTCAGACATAAGGAAGGAAGGGGTTGATGTGGTATCTTGGGACAAGGATGTTCTGAACTAGAAAGGTCAAAGTGCATTTGGCAGGTGACTACATGAGCATCTTGCCCGTCCCAGACACAGGTATCTCAACTGTTTCCCTCATATTCTCAGAGTCATTGGCAGGATAGTGCTCTAACTGTTCCTAGTGAAATCCACTTATCACTCTTCCTCTATTGAGGTCTTCTCCTGACTCTCTCTCTCCCTTTTCTCATCCCTGATTGAGCTCTCTGAAATCACTTTAAATTAGATGGCTTGAACCTAATCTTTTTCTCAGAGTTGGCAGCCAGGGACCTGAAAAGAAGCCTGGCCCCATATGTCTTCTTTTCTTGCGCTGGGCTTTCTCTACTCTCACTGTCCTTTTGAGGTTTCTGACTGGGTAGGGCTCCTTCCCAGCATGACCTCTGCATACACTGGCCTTCCTTTCTAGAGTGCCTCCAACATGGCTCTTCAGTCCAGCTCTGTATTCCAGATGACCTCCTATTTGTCCTTCAGATACTATTAGAAATCCCTGTCAGAGGACTCCTTGGCTGTAGTCACAGGATGCCACAGTCTTCATTATAGGTCCTGAGCTCCTCTGACAGCTTCGCTTAGCTTGCAAATTTGTGTTTATGATCATGATACTCTGATTAATATCTACCTTGTGCAGTATAAAATGAGCTTCCAGGGAAGGATTACTGAGTGTCTGAATGCTTTCTACTTTCCCCCCAAAGCCTTCATACAACCTGGGTTATTGGTGCTCTGTAAATATTTACTCAAATGTTGAATGAATTTATATATATTTTGAAAAATGTGTGACTACTCACAACCAGCAAGAGCTCTGACTCAAACTGTGTGATCTCAGGGAGGGCCTTAAGTATTCTGAACTGAATTTCTTAGTGTGAAAATGGGGTTATTATAGAACTTACCTTTGAAGGTTCTTTTCAGAATTAAATGAGATAGTGCAAAATGCTTCAGAGGGTATCTGAGATTGATGTATAGGAAACATTAATTACAATGTGAGGTTTATTCCAATGTGTCCAAAGAAAAGAAGGGTAAGAGATTATGATGTGCTACACCACCCTGGAATACTATGAAGAGATATAAAAAAGGAAACCAAAAGGCCGCGGATGTAGCTCATTAGATAAGCTAGGTGTAAAGTTAAATTTCCTTTAATCCTTGATGTTCAGTGCGACCTCCCTTACCCTGCTTTCATTAATTATTGCCAGATTTGTTCGTCACAGTCTTCACTGAGTCTTTGCGTGAAGTTTTGCTGCATTGCTAGATCTGCAGCCTGCATTTTGGGGCGCTGTGTTAGCTCAAGCCCGGCTAATGGTGCACCTGCTTTCCTGTGTTTTCTTCATGTGCTCTCCAGATGAGCCATTAACATTTGAATGTTCACTTGAGTGGTTTTCTTTTTCTTTCTTTCTTTCTTTCTTTCTTTCTTTCTTTCTTTCTTTCTTTCTTTCTTTCTTTTTTTTGTAGATGAGGAAATGTAAAACACAGGAACACATTTGTGACAAGATTCTTTGCCATGATTAAAAATTTCAATGGATAAACTGTTGCTTAAGATTTCCACAACCCGAATGGTTATCATTGTGTGTTCTGTGTATTGTAATGATATTTTTCACTTGGGCTTTTACTTAACATTTATATTCTTATATTTGTTTATTGAATTATTTAGCTATATGATGTATTTATTAAGCTCCTTCCAACTCTAGAGAACTTTTATCTCATAGGAGAAATGTTAGAATGGAGCATGGATAATTCCCCATTTGATCAACAAGTGCCTTAGCTCTCGCTCTAGTTCAAGAGTGGTTCTAGAGGCTAGCTAGGCAGCCTTGAACATGCAGGCTTTTCCTTCCTTACAATTACAGTACATGTTCCAGATTACAGTCATAAAGGAAGACTGGCAGAAGCCTTCTGTAAATTTAGAAAGAACAAAGAGTACACTCAGACAGGAAGCTTGCAATGAAGAGACATGCCTTAAAGATGGCATCCACTAGCTGAAGTGTAGATGTTAGTAAGATCCAAGGCTTCCTAGGAGGAAGGAGGCCTTGGGGCAAGCTTTGGAATTTGAGCATTAAACTGTGCTGAGAGGCCTGCAAATGCCCTCTTAACTCATTACAGAGAAAGGAGTGAGGAGAAGGCTGGGGAGCGGGATGCTCGACGCTGGCAGTTTGGACACTCTAGTATTCTTTATTGGGGGATGTGTGTGCATTACAGGTTGTGTAAGAGTGTCCCTGGCCTTTATTGTTTAGATACCATTGGCCTTCCCCCAAGTGGTAAGGAATAGACATGGTCCCTGGAGGGCATACCACACTGCCCTTCTTAAGGACCACAATAGAGGGAGAGCAGACTGTCTGCTCTTATACTACCATAGGAAGGGGTACTGGTTTTAACTGGATATAAAGAGCCCAGATACTCCCCTAACTAAAAGGATAAAAAGTCAAGATTGTCTTTCACATCAACATTTGAATATATTGAAAGGGCAGAGGGGAGGCTAGTGAAAGGAGATGGGCGATTCATATTGAACCAAGCAATGAGACCAAGACTCTATAAATGATACAACTTAGCTTCCTTTGCCATCTTCTTCATCTACCATTAGTTTGCTGTTTGACTGTTACATTTCACTTGGCTTCAAGGGGAGATACTATACATTGTTATAAGAGGAACCCCCTACCACTTCTTCATAAGTAAGGCGGGTTCTCTGAGAGCCACTTTTGAGAGGAAATGAAAGACAGGAGACCTTATAATCACATACGTATGTCTGAATTTTGAGAAAGTCAAGGCAAGATACTTAACCTGCTGAGGGCTCCTTTCCTGGGGACAGTATCAGGCTGTGAGAACTGAAAAGTGGGCACAAGGACTAGAAGACTGACAGAGGCTCCCTGGAAGTTCAGGAAGAGGAGAAAGCTCCCAAGAGGCTGTAAAAGCAACCATTTTTCATGGTCAACTTGGGAAGAGCATTCTCTATTCATTTGGTGGTATGTGGGGTTAGGAGTATTAGTGCACATATGATTGTGATGAGTCTGTGTATAATTCCTTCTTGTGGCCATACAGTGGGGTGTGAGTTTACCTTCTGTATCTTTAGAATTCTCTTACTGTGGTCATGAGCAGGAAACATGGATGCCTAGTGGTTTCTAAGGGTGGTACTTCTGATAAGCTGTGGGTCATTAGGCAAACCATTTCCCTTCCCTGTGTCCTAGCTTTAGGTCATTGAGAATGAGGAAATAAGAAGCCATGAAACATTTAGCTTTTGAAATCTGTTGTGTGTAAGCTTTCTAACCCATAAACACACTATTCCTTAAAAAAAAAGTCTCTTCCATAATAGATTTGAAATTTCTTATGTGTGTGGTTATTGTGAGATCAGAATATATGCATACATGTATGCATAATTTGTAGATAGAAATGCATAGTTAGAATTGAGCAACTCAGAATAAACATATACATGTAGCAAAAGCTTTTCCTTATTACATCTCACACACATGTATTTATACATGTAATATTTTAAATAACAAAACCAGCTGCGGTTGAAACAATTGAGTGTCTTGGGTTACCTCACTGTCCTGTAGCTAATCTTCCATTTTTATGTTATGACCAGGCTTTGATCATGGGGGAGCCCACAGCCATTCCATGCCTGTCTGTGGTTTTACCACAAGTCTGATCTTGAGCCTGGGTATGTCCCGGCATCCAAATCTTGGTCTTTAATAAACCTTGTTTAAATCCTTCTTGAGGCTCTGGGGCTAAACATACCCTGGGAGAAGAGAGCAAGGCCCAAGCTGCCAGGATGAAAAGAAAATAACATCTGCGTGGTTTAGTGGGCAGAGCCAGCTTCAAACTAATGTTTGCCTTCCTGCACAGACAACTGATCTTTGGCTTAAAAACAACTGGGTTTGCCTCGTCCATCTTGTCTTGTTTTGTTTTAACTCGACATACACTGATTAAGTGCTTCTTAAATGCCCAGTCTGGGCAATGAGCAGAAAACAGAAGGCACACAAAACTCTCGTCTGGACGTGCCAGTGGGAGAAGACAGACAGTATGAAAACATGTTTCATTACAGTGATGATAATTAATAAGGTAGAGGAGAAAGAGTGATGGGACTTTGATGCTTTTGGTGTGGTGGTCAGAGGAGGAAGTAGAGATATAAGACATCTGGGGAGGAAATACCCCAGCCACCAAGGAAAGCACCAGGCCCATAGCTGAAGAGGAACAAGGGTATGTCCAGGGAGTCCAGAAGGGGCACCCAACTAGTTTGCTGCATGTTTCTACCTTTGTAGTTTTCCCCTCAGAAATATATCAAAACAAGACATGCTCTAATCCAGGAGGAACACCTGGATTGTATATCTAGGTAGATCAATCAGCTTAGGAAAAGAAATCCAACCGAGGTGGAAGCTTGACTTGGAGCTGGTATACATGCATCGAAAGGGTCAAGGTTAGAGAACTGGTGACTGAGAGATGTCTGAGAATTGCAGCTATTACCCATAGATCACCTCAAGACACTGTGAGTGACTGAAGCCTTGGAGAAATCTCTTGGCCCAAGCACCAGAGAGAAGGTTTTGGCAATGAGTTATGTGTGACTCCAAGCACATGTTTAATTTTCTGCTAGACAGGGGATCATGTCTTCACTTACTGGCATCTCTCGGTGCACAGGGTGGAGCACTAGGCTCATCCTCAGCACATATCCATTGTTTATTGAACAAATGTGATGTAGTTGGCATCCAGTGAAGCTCTGAGAACTTGGGGGAGCCTTCGGTCCTAGACTTGATTATGAAAGCATGACTTTGCTTCAAGGTCAAGACAGAAAACACCTTCTAACTTATACCAGGCATGACTTAGCTGTCAGACACCAATCACTTGTCAGGAAGAGGTGTTGTCCTATAGGGGACTTGTTGCCAAAACTGTAGCAGTCATAGTGTCCCAGTCTCATAGTGACAATGATGCTTTATGATCACATCCATAAAATATTTGTACACTTGCACAAACTGGGAAATTCATTAAGGAGCATGCCTTGTTCCTGTGTCTGTCTGTATTTCCCGGCATCTCACCGGCCAGGGTTGAAAGGGTGCCATTCATGGGGGACTAGATATCTGCACTCCACAGTTTTGTTTTAGATTTGGAAGATCTCAAGTGAAGGGAGGGATTCTCTAACATCACTCACAAGGAAACACTAACTCTGCTTTATTTTTTCTATTCCTCCTGCTGTTATTGTCACCACTACTAACATGGTTTACTTTTTTTTTTTTTAAAGTGTTTGGTTATTTTCCTTTTACATCTGTTAAAAACTTATGACGTAATACTAGTTTTGCTCTAAATTTTGTTGGTAAGAATCCTAGTCTGCACACAGGGAACTGACACTACTTAATTCCGTCCTTCAGAAACAAGCCTGTGTTTGTCTGATGTTGTCTGGAATCTTACTTGCTTTGTGACCTCAGGCATCTTTCCTATCATATCTGAACTTTGTTTACATTGTATTCAAAACAAGGGAAATAATAATAACCACAGCACAGGGGTCATTGTCCTTAAAACTGCTTAGAAAAGAGGCCATTGAAATGACTTAGTAGGTCAAGGCACTTGCTGCCAAATCTGACAGTCTTGAGTTCAATCACTGGAATTCACATGGTGGAAGGAGAGAGCAGACTCCTACAAGTTGTCCTTTGACCTCCACATGTTCACAGAGGCACATGTGTCCCCTTATCCCCCCCCCAAAAAAAAAACCACACAAAATAAATAAATGTAATAAAAATTCTGGTGTCTTTATAAATTAGTATACAAAGTGAATAATAACTAAATGCATGCAAACATTCAATTATATATCAGAATAAACTGTCATGAATTGAGATCCAAAAAACAAGAGATGGAATCATTAGTGATAATAATAAATAGAACTGGAAAAAGGAACATCACTAGCTTCAGTTACTGTATCCTGACATTAGCTAACACACAGTTTAACTCTGTGCAAGTTCAGAAAGCTCTGAGATGGACTAAGGTCCTCAGGAACAGTACTGGAGTGTTTCAACCTGCGTGTTAAAGGCTTAACCATTTCCTCTCCCAAGAGCTTCTCACATCTGCTACCTCAGCTGCACATTCTTCTCACATCTGCTACCTCAGCTGCACATTCTTCTCACATCTGCTACCTCAGCTGCACATTCTTCTCACATCTGCTACCTCAGCTGCACATTCTTCTCACATCTGCTACCTCAGCTGCACATTCTTCTCACATCTGCTACCTCAGCTGCACATTCTTCTCACATCTGCTACCTCAGCTGCACATTCTTCTGATATCTGCTACCTCAGCTGCACATTCTTCTGATATCTGCTACCTCAGCTGCACATTCTTCTCACATCTGCTACCTCAGCTGTACATTTTTCTCACATCTGCTACCTCAGATGCACATCCACTGTCCCTTTAGCATTCTCATCTGGCACACTGGCATTTTAGGGTCTGCAGAAGTGTTCATCTACAACTCTGGCAAGATGTTGTCTGGATGATATAGAGATCTCTCAGTAATGAGGTCCCTTGCATGGGACCAGTGGTTGGTGCACAGGTTGTTGTAGCAATCATTATTCTAATTTCTAAGTGAGCACATTGAGAGGGGCTGGGGGAAAATGGTAACTCACAGCAGATTCAAACACTCCTTAACTGATTTTCATAAACAGGGGTCACCCGACAACAATGAATATGACCCATAGTCGTAAAGATTGTAAAGCCTTCAAAAATTTTTATGGTAAATTCTCTTTCATTTCAAACTACCAGCAGAATATTAAGTCACTGAGTAATAAGGGTTTACACAAAAGTAAAATGTTTCATATACTATTTTGGGTATGAAAATTGGGTTGAATATTAAACAAATCAGTTGTCAAATTTCTTCAACAATGCCATCTTACATTACTTTAGACAACCACAGTTTGACAGTCAGAAATGACAAGTTAAGAAGACTAAGCAGCTCAGGTTAACATTGTCATTTCAAAGAATTTACACTAAGTTTGGGTACATAAGAATGTCATAACTTCTTCTGCATTGCCTCATATGTTCATAGAGAACTTCCTGTACTTTCAATGGCTGCACTTACTACTATCTGAAGAATTCTTTTCCTTCTTTATTTAGCTCTTAGCACTAGTGGTCAATCTTACAAGAAGGGGTTTTCTTTCCTGCTGTATTCTGTCTCAGCCACAGCAACACTGACATTTCTATAATCACTTGTAATCACACTCAAACTCCAGATCTTGGCCTCGGTGTGCTTCTCTCCTCCTTGATTTTGGTTTCTCTCTAGACAGTGCTGGCTTTTTAGATATCTAACCCAATAATGAAGCTGCTTGCTCTTCTATCTTGTGGCATCACCAACATCCTATTGTAATATACCTTCAAATAACTTTGGCTTTTGGGGGGTTGGTTTTTAAATTAAATTAAATTAATTTTTTTTTTCAGATGATAGGTTAGCTGTGGATCCTGCTCAGAAAATGAGAACAGGCTTATACAACTAGATGTCCAGAAAACTTAGAAACTGAAGTTATCTGGGGGCAAGGAAAGGATGGGAGGAAAATAAGTCATGGCATTTTGTGAGGGAGTTAGGACTGCCTTGTTCTGGAGCAGGGGCTTCAGAAGCAGAAAAGGTTCAATCAGGAAACCCAGAACCCTGAACCCCTGGGGTCTGGGAGCAGAAAGACGGGTCTGGGAGCAGAAAGACGGGACTGGACTGGGTATAGGCCAGGCACTCCCTTGATCTGTTTAGGTAAGTGTTTTGAATCTCTGATTTCACCTCATTAGTTGGTCTATTGGGTACAGGAAAAGCTCCTAAAGGCTGTTTCAGCTTAGGGCAGTGTGTGTGTGTGTGTGTGTGTGTGTGTGTGTGTGTGTGTGTGTGTGTGCGCGCGCGCGCGCGCGCGCGCGCGTGCGCACGTGCACACGCGCACATGGGGATGCCATTGCTGGCATTCCTCACAAGCCACCCACCTTGCTTTCAGAGGCAGGGTCTTTTACTGGGACCTGGAGCTTACTAATTAGTTTAAGCTGGCTGACCAGCAAGCCCCCGGATGTCACCAGTCTCTGCTTCCCCAGCTTTGGGATTTTAAGAGCACTCCACCAAGGGCTTTTTAGCATGGGTTCTGGGTCTCAAACTCAGGTCTGCAGGCTCATGCAACAAGCACTGTATGGATGGAGCTGCTGTCCTTGCCCCCAGCTTAGGACATTTCAGTTGTAGCGAGAATTGGAAGTGTGAAGCTCTCCCTGCTCCTCTGTGTTCAGCCAAAGATGTCTCCATGTGTTTTCTAGTGTCAGAAATTCTTTGGACAGCTGTCTTTAATTGCACAATCAGAAAGTGAAGATTTAAACATACAGATGTGGTAAATGATGACTCCTTTGTTGAAGTTTGGAAAGGGACTGAAGAGGGGAATTTGAAAACTCAGAAATGATGACCCCCTTTTTAAGTTTTCTGCAGACTAGTGCTGACTTTATCTTAGGCAACACCTGTGAGGAGTGTTCTTTGTTTTTCTTCCCAGAATCCATTTAATGTTCTGAATTTCTAATCATAAACCTTGTCATCTAGCCTAGTGATTTTTTCCAACATAGTGACTTACGTTGCCCCCAGTGGACATATCTGACATACTGGTTATTCATATGTCCTTTTAAAAAGGATTTACACAGTTTCCAGAAAGGGACAGTGAGATTCAATGTATTAGTTGAGTACTCCCAGTAAAGTGGCAGCTTAGGGTAGCATCTAGGAAATTGAGACAAAAATAAAGCAAGAGAGGAGCATTTGCCTTGAGTGATGTGAACCAACTACATATGTTGAACTGGATCATTGGGGTTGTTGTTGTTGTGAGAGCTCACTGCTAAAAATTAACACTTGACAATGATCCTGTTCCAGAAGTTTATGTTTGACATTGATGTTGTCACTCTTTGCTTAGAGCCTAGTGACTAAGACATGTAGCCAAAAGTCCCCAGACCACTTTCTAGAGACCTCTTCATTTTTACAGAAACAGCAAAACCAAACATAACAAAAAACCAGAAGCACCAGAGATTAAAGTCATTTTATTGCAACTGGCGACTAGCAAAGCCAGGGTTGTCGCTGTGTCTCCCTGACTCAGAGCCTGTTCACAGCACAGACCAACTGAGTGAACTGACAGAGGCCCACAGGAACTGTGGCGAGGAATTCCCACAGGAATCAGTGCTCTCCTTGACTTCCTCAAGGGCTCCCAGGTACCCAGACAGACTAATAATGCGGTGACTTTCGCTCATGACATCAAATGGGAGCCCATGTGGATATGATGAGGCAGAGTGAGGTGCACTGTTGATTGGGGGAGTTGTCTTTCCCTACCCCTATTCCCCTCAGTGCATTTCTGGGCCTGCCTGAGCAGAGGAGTTTGGATAACTACTGGGTTTTTATTACATGGATAATTAAAGTATGACTGAGAAGTATGAGTGAAAGTCGTCAGCACTTGCTGGATAATTAGTCCATTATACCTTGGGTTATGACTCAGCTAGAGGGAGCCTACACTGCAGCTTCATCTGGAATCAACAGAGGGACCCCAACCAATGGACTTCATGATTAACTTCTTGCTTAGTATAAAACTGCATGTTAGGACTGTAGGCAGATGGGGATCTTGAACCATCCACACTAAATCTGTTGCTGCTCTTTGTGAGACTTTAGGAGGCCATGTGTCTGTGTGTGAATGCATGTGTGCTTACAGATAAACACGGCAGTGAGTGTATGTGGCAAAGCAGAGGACAACCTTAGCTGAAGTTCCTCAAAAATGCCATTCATATTATTTTGAGATAAGGTCTCCCATTGGCCTAGTGCTTGCCCCACTAGGCTAGGCTGGTTGGCCAGTGAGCCCTACAGATCCATCTGTCTCCCCATTCCCAGTACTGGGATTATAAGCAGGTGTCCTATGCCTGGATTTACAGATCTGTCCCTGGATTTGAACTCAAGTCCTCATGCTTGCACTACAACTACTATATTAATTGAACTAATACCTCAGGTATAAGCAACTTTTAAATTCCTTTTAGTATTATCTTTTAGAGTGGTCCATTCATATTCTTGGACTTTGCCTGGAAAAGTAGGGATTTTAATATCTAATTGGGAGCTTTTACACTTGTTTCATTGGGAATTTGGAATGCATTTTGATATACAGGATAAAGGAGTATTCCTATACACATCCCAAACTAAGTCACCAGAAAGAGTGTCCTTCCTGAGTCTCTCCACATATTTGATCCTTGTTCTCCCTGGAGTGGGAACTAACAATGGCAGTGGACTTCCTGAGTTGCAGATTATGTCTGTTTGTACCCCCAGAGGACTTGTTAAGGGGAGTTGAGCCTCAGAACAGCAGGGGAGGTTATGCCCCAAATGTTTCCTTACACTGACACCTCATTTCCCATCTACATGATGGGGAAAGCTTCAGATAGTCACTCAAAAAATTAGTCATTCTGGAAAACTTATCATTCTTAAGCACCACTTCCTCTGAGCCAGGGGTGGTAGATATGGGGTCCATCTTGCAGATGCAAGCTATTTCCCAGTGCTACCACAGATTCTACCAGTGTGCTGTTTCCAGCTTGTCATTTGTCTTTGGGTTTTGAAACTGCCATCTAAGAAGGCAGATGAATTTCTTCTCCCTGGAGTATTTCTCTCTGACATTCTTTGTTGATTCCCTCTCAAACAGATGTGATCACTTCTTTGCATGGTCAGAACATTAGCCCATGGCATCTATTGCCAGACACAAGCCAGCTCAGCTGATACCAAAATATGCCAGTTAATACTTTACAGAGGCAAAATCTTGGCTTGGTTCCTATTTCTCACCTAAGTTGCTTTTTGTTGGGTATTTTATCACAACAGCAGAAGTGATCCTAGAATGTACTATTTTTCACATAGTGTCACGAAACACGCCTGCAATCTGGACATCTCTTCTGAGTTCTCTTTTCTAGTTCCTTGTCCAATAAAGAAGGCACTGTGTAGTGTCATGGGCACCCTCTTGCTTCGAGACATTTTGATCTTTTGTATGACACCTCAGTTTTGATGGATGTCTCTTTCTGCTCTCAGACAAATCCTTGAAGTACACAACTATGCGCTGTGAATTTTTGCCATTTCTTGCCTCCCAGATATTCACTGACTCTTCCCTACTTCTTCCCCACCTATTGGGGAAAGTTCATATCCTTAGCTTGGCAGTCTGATCCAGCACTTGATTCAAGGCTTTTGCAAGTAGAATCCTTTTCATGCTTTCTTTAAGCTTTGCAGTTCCTACCTATCTTCAGAATGCTGCCCTTCCTCACAAGATGAAAGTATGTAGGGATATGCAGGCTACAGCTGGGGGTAGCACATTTCGATCCGTCCCAACTCAGAGGAATGCTGTGTCTGTGGCATAGGTTCTTTCCAGAGCTTCCTATTCTGTTCTTGAGTTGAGCTATGGCCTTGAACTTCCTTTCCCAGCCTTTATGTCTTAACTCATAAGAATGTGACACTGATAAAGGCAAAAGAATTCTGTGGGAGAAATAACTTGATAAGATAGAGGATGAGCTGGAAGAGGGACACTTTAACTGATGGCCAAGATGGGTTCTGAACAGAGCATCTAGAGAAGAATGTCAACTGTTTAACCGCCAATTCATTTATGTGAAACACCTCCCCTTTGGTCAGGCTCCTTAGAGCCCTTTGCTTGATGAGAACAGACTTCCCCCTTAGTTTTTGCAGACTATATTCTGAATAACAATTCTGCTAAATATGGACAAAAAGTCTGCCATTGTAAGACTATGTCTTTTCACTCTGGGCCATCTTTGGCACTAATCCCGTGACCCCATACCCTTGCTGTTTCCTTTTAGGAATTTCATTTGCACTGTCTGCTGCTTTCCCTTTGGCTATAAATCCTAAGTGGCTTCTATTTGAATTGGAGGTAAGTCTGGAGTTCCCTGAAGACCCCATCGCAATGGGCCTTACACCGAGGACGATAGCTTCCCACAAATGAAGGCTACATCCCCATCCCTAACAAGTGTTCTGACAAAATTTTGACCTTTATCTTACTCTCATCACACTGGGAATGGAAAAGGAGTTACATGAGCTCTGCCCATGCTTTACTACAGCATATCCTGGCACATCATCTGGCTTTGTCAGAGCCTTAGGGTCAAGGGCAATAAGGGGAAAACACACTTTTTTTTCTTACTGAAGTTAATATTTCTTAATGCTTTGTGTGCTGAAATGGTCAACTTTGAACTCTTGTATTGGTGATGAAGTCTCTTAAAAACCTACCCCTATCTCCTTACATTTAGAATAAGCTTCTTTCTGTTTCGGAAAAGTTATTAACTATTAACTAATACAAATATTATCTCTAGTTGTCAGGGAAGAAACCAAAGCTTGGAGTGATTAAGAATCCTCACCTAGATTTAAAACCAGGGGTGTTCTCTATTGTACTTTCCACACAATTCTTTTTTGATTTTCACTTTTGATTCTATGAGTGGATTTCTTAGCTTCTCCTCTGTGGCTTAGTTCTACTTGGCCCAAAAGCAAATTAGAGAAGGAAAGAGTGTATTTGGTTTAGAGGTTGCAGTCCATTATTGATGGAAGGCAAGGCAGGAACCAGGAGGCAGGAACTGAAGCAGAGACCATGAAGGAGTACTCTTCTTGGCTTACTACCTTTCATATACAACTGGAGAGACAGAATAGGCAATTCTTCCTTTTACCATAATGTGCAATGTCATAGAGTACAGATTGAGGAAGGAAAATGGGGCACAGCTCATAGTGGAGTAAGGTATCCCAATCAATTATGAATCAAGAAAATGCCCCATAGACCTACCCACAGGCCAATCTGATGGGAGAAGCTCCCCAATTGAGAGTTCTTCTTGCCAGGTGTGTTGAGGTTTTATTGTCAAGTTGACAAATACTAACCAGCATAGTCCTCATGAGAAAAAATGGTGGCATGTAAAGGTCATGGGGATGATCAATCCTGTATGACGCATGAGAGAGGCCTGAATTTCCACACTCTGGGGCTCTCCTCGCGTGCTAGCTTGCTATCATTGCTTCTGTGATGCAATGTCTCTTCCTGCTCTGCTCATGGCTTGAGTGATATCCATGGCGGAACAGCGCAACATCTGCCCTTCAGAGACCACAAAGGAAGCCACTGTGCTCTGAGTGATAGCATCACACAGAGAAAACATTACTGTAGAGAAGTCAGGAAGGTCTCCAGACCAAGGAATTGTGATGCCAACTATCAGAGGAGGGAAGAGGATTTTTTTTTTTTAATTTTAGTGTGGAAATAATTGGCTTTGTCAATCTAACTTCTTATTCCAAATAATTTGTGTTTTATATAAGAACTTCAACACATTTCATTTTCTTTTTCTTATCACATGTATGTGCTAATTGTACAAATGAATGGGTTTTAGCATGAGACTTTTATACGTGCCTATAACCTGCCACCATCCTGTCCACAGATTTATTTTGCCTCCTCCTCACACTTCTTCTTCCTTCTCTTGGGCACGTTCTCCTTTCCCACAGCCCCTGCCACACTCTCAGGTCCTCTTCCTTGTTTCTTTCTATGTACTTCTCATTTATGAAGTTTTGGGAGTTGCACACAGCTACCAACATTGGAAATGATCAACCTAAATTAAATAAATAAAATCAACAAAATAAATCAACAAAAGTGAACTCCTGCTCAAACCCACAGCTGAAACTAAGCCTATTCTTCCACTTTGCACATTCAGTTTTGCATGACTCTACCATAGCAGATCATACCTCTCCCCAGTGGAATGCCTGGAAAATTATTTGTAATATAGCAATAATAGCCCCAGCAGCCAGAACAATAATGAGCTCCTGACCCCATCTGTTTGTCTCTGTGTTTACCATTAACTCTTCCATCCCCATCCCAACCAGGGACTTTATAAATGCTCCTCTGAGCCTCTCTTCTTTAGCTGTGCCCCATTTCCCCTCCTCAATCTGTACTCTATGATATTGCATATTATGGTAAAAGGAAAAATTGGTAATTCTGTTTTTCCAGTTGTGCTTGAAGGTGGGTATGAATTAGGAGCCTTATACAAACAGAATTCTACTCTCATAATTTGAATGAAGACATCCCCTCCTGCTTTGTGTGTGTGTGTGTGTGTGTGTGTGTGTGTGTGTGTGTGTGTGTGTGTGTACAGAGTCATGTATGGGTGCAGGGGCATATGTGGACATGCACATCCACATGGAGAAAAGGACTCAGCCTTGAGTATTGCCTCTCAAGTGTTACCCACCTTGTTTGTTCAAACAAATTAAAATTTATTTTATTGTTTTATGTGTATAAGTGTTTGCCTGAACATAGGTCTATGTACCATGTGCATGTCCAGTGCCTGAGGAGACCAGAAGAGGGCATTGGATTCCATGCAACTGGAGTTACAGTTGTGAACCACCATGTGGGTGCTGGAAATTGAACCTTGCTGTGGGATGTTCTGTATGTCAAATGTATTGCTCTGATTGGTTTAAATAAATAAAGTGCTGATTGGCCAGCAGCCAGGCAGGAAGGATAGGGTAGGTGGGACAAGGAAGAGGAGAATGCTGGGAACAGGAAGGCTGAGGGAAGAGATACAGCCAGCTGCTGCCAAGACAAGGAAGATGTAAAGTAATGGAAAGCCAAGAGCCACGTGGCAAAGTATAGATTAATAGAAATGGGTTAATTTAAGATAGAAGAAGTAGATAACAAGAAGCCTGCCATGGCCATACAGTTTCTAGACAATGTAAGTTTCTGTGTGTTTACTTGGTTGGTTCTGAGTGTCTATGGGCCTGGTGGGTGAGAGAGATTTGTCCTGACTGTGGGCCAGGCAGGAAAACTCCAACTACAGAACCTAGTTCCTCTTAAATGCTGAGCCATGTCTCCAGCACCCACCTTGTATTTAAAAAGTATTTAAGTAATTCTTTGGGAATTTCATACAATGTATTTTGAACATATTCACCACCTTCAACTCCTTTTACCATTCTTTCCACACTCCAAATCCCTTCACAGTCGACTTTGAGATGATTTACTTTCTTTCTTCCTTTTTTATCGAGTTCAGTTCACGTTGTTCAGGTAGCCTTGGTATTGAGGTCCATCCTGGTGTGTAGTTGACCTTTTTTTGAAGATGAGTCTCTCACCAACAGCTATCAATAAACGAATAGATAGGATTGTGTGTCCATCATCCTCCTGTCCATGCTGGAATTTTGTCTGTCTGGTGCTTGCACAAGTCTTGTGCATGCTGTCACAGTTACTGTGAGCTCATATTACATCTGCCATGCTACGTTTGGAAAGCACTCTTCCCTTGAGGTTTCCCACAACCACAGGTTTACAACCTTTGTTCCCTGTCTTCAGCAACTGAAGAGATTTTGATGAAGAGATTATGCATGAAGATTGGGGGAGCTTTGTTTCTTCTCTGTGATCTGTGTTGCTTCATGTGCATGCAGAGATCAGAGTTTTAAGAACATGTGACATTGAATAAAGAGTAAAATCTCCATTTTTTGAAGTCAGGCCAAGTTGAACTTGGTACAATTAAGCAATTGCCCAAAGTCTCACAATGAACAGTGGCATAATTTTGACCACAACTAGCAAAAATTTGGAAGTAAGTACAATTTGTTCCTTGATTTCACTATATCAGTATAGATTGTTTTCAGATCTCAGTTAAGCAATAACTTATGAAATCTAATGAAATGCTAAGTTGTAGTCCTTTGTATAAAAAAGTTATGTTTCTTTCAGGAGCTTCTTTAAGATTAAAATAAAAACCTATCCTGAAGTGTTGCCCCTCCATGGTGAAGACAGAATGACAAGCAATGCCACCATTATCTGGACAGCAAGCAGCTGCTTACACTGTGGTGTGACAGCATGTCACACCTAGTTTAAGATGGATGTCTTCTTGTCTGATCCACTAGTAACATCTACACACTGGGATGACGACATCAGCTCCCACCCCAGTCCTACAGTCTCTTTCTTTCTCTATGCACACAATAGCTGTGGAGGGACCTTCAAAGAAAATCTGTGGTTGCTGAGGTTGGCTCAGCAAAGAGACTCAAATAGACCTGGAGCTGGAGGTTTCCTGACTTGTGAGCCTGAAGGAGGAAATGGAGCACAGACAGAAAACCTAAGTTGTTTGACTCCAAGTGTGACTCACACATCATGTGGAAGACAAACCCAGAGATAAAGTATTTGGTTAGAACTTGCTTTGGCATATTCCAAACTACAGTTGGGCAGATCATTCTATGGTGAAGCAAACTTCTCAGGTCCTCAGATTTGTGTATGTGTATGCATACACGTGTGTGTATTGACTGCACTGCCGTCTCTATGGGTCTGGCATCTGATGTGGTCAGTGGTAAGGAATGCCTGTGGAAATGAGCAAGGGGTCCTGATCACACCTATAGAGCACTGGAGACCCAGGAATGGCTTCTGTGTTGAGAGGACAAAGGAGTCTGTGTTCCCCAGTGGTGTGAGGGCTGGAGCAGAGAGGAGCTTAACATGGGAGCTGGATGGCACTGACTGGCTGGCTGGCTTGCCTGGGCAGGGCATGTAGGCACAGGTGGGCTTCGTCTTCCTCACTGTAGCATTTCCAATGGTCTCTGGCATGAATTCTGTCCTGGGCACTGTCTATACCACTATGCTGCTTCTTCTGTTTCTAAAGATATAACCCTTCTGTTTCAAGGGCATAAGCTTTGCTCCTTGTTTTGTAAAGTCTGATCCTCTCACTAAGAACAGAAGGGCAGAATATGATCCTTAGTTCTCCTGGCACTGCCATGTGTTAAGTTTACTCATAGCAGCTCCCCTTCCCAGCTAAAATTAGACAATTTCAGGGCATATAGATAACAAACACATGTGTGACAATACACTTGTTACTATTACATATGTCTATTTATTTTGTGTGTTTTATTGAAAATATTTTTCTCACAATATATTCTTTTTTAAAGTATGTGTTTTATTTTTTTATTTTTCTGAGACAGGGTTTTCCCTGTGTAGCTTTGGCACCTTTCCTGGAACTCATTCTGTAGCCCAGGCTGGTCTCGAACTCACAGAGATCCACCTGCCTCTGCCTCCTGAGTGCTGGGATTAAAGTTGTGCACCACCACCACCTGGCTATGTATTTTATTTTTTTTTAACATTTATTTAATTATTATATATACAATGTTCTGTCCACATGTATGTCTGCACACTAGAAGAGAACATCAAATATCATCATCAATGTTTATAAGCTACTATGTGGTTGCTGGGAATTGAACTCAGAACCTCTAGAAGAGCAGTCAAAGCTCTTAACCTCTGGGCCATCTCTCCCATCCCTTACAATACATTCTGATCACATGTTCCTCTCTCATATCTTTTCTCTCTTAAAACAAAGCAATACAAAACAATACAAAAAACCAAAAAGCCAGGCAAATAAAAAACCTAAACAAACCAGAATTTAAAAGAACCAGCATAAAACACACACACACACACACACACACACACACACACACACACACACCCGAAAGCCCCAAACAACTAACCAAACATGAAAACACAAAATTGGAAACCATAATAGACAGCAGGAGACTAGTAAGGTAAACCACTGCTCCCCTCCGGCTCTTACAATCTTTCTGCCTCCCCTTCCATGTTCCTCTGAGAGGAGGGACTTGTTAAGCTTTCTTTGACATCTGCTTCTACTTCAGAACACTGAGCACCTGAATGGCATAAGAATGTGGTATCGTGCACTCACCCTGGTTACTGACTTAACTCATCTAGTGGTTTGTCCTCAATTTATTTGCATCTGTCTTTGTCCTTTATGCCACTGTTTCAGCATATGGCATTCCCTGCAAGGGTGAGGTCCACTTTTACGATACGTACCAAGAAGACAGAGCTAGCTTTGCTCAGCCTTGCTGTCCTCATATCTACATCACCCCAATGTCCACACTGCAGTGACACATTTGCACACTTCCACCATCATTACCTCATAAAATACATGATCAACACCACGTCTGTAGTTATGGCACCATTTGTAATACTTGTCCACACCTCACATTCTTCTCTGTCTGGGTCTCCAGATTCCTCAGGTAGAGGCAGATGGTTTTGCACCATAAAGCATTCACTAATCTTCACAGTGCTCTTTGCTTTGTCTTTTGAGTTTGAGTTTGACTTGAAAAAGTAGATGTTGACTCTCACTGTTATATTTTCTTAAAAAACAAATGAAACGCACGTTGGTAACCACATACTCTGGTGTGCAATGAGCTGTGGCGTTTGAAACCACATACTAACCTTAACACAAATGTATGGCTTTTAAAAAGGTTTCTTAAAATTTAAGATTTCCATAGAGCATTTATCAAATGCCCAGTTTTGTGCAAGGTGAGCAACTGACTGCTTCTTGTGACCTCGTGTGCTGAGAAGGTGATTTCCGTGCTTATAACCTATAATGGGGCTAGTGCAGCAGAGTAACCCCATAGACCAGATGCTGTGATATGGGATGGCAGTAGGTAAGTGAGCAGTATGGGGGTGCAATGAGTCATTCTGTGTCAAGGGGTGATAATATGACTCTCCACAGATTCTCTGAGTTAAGGAAAGCAATTCCTTTCAGGGGAAGGATAAGCATGCTCCCTCATCCATTCAGTCAACCAATACCAAATAAATGTTAAAAATAGTTCATTGTATGAGTTATATAGGACAATTTCATACAGATATTTCAGCAGGAACAAGATGGCTGAACTAATCTCAGGCGATAGGCTGAGGGTGGGGAAACATGATTCAGGCAAAGCGGAGCAATGTGGTGAAGTTCTAACACACAGACGTGAGTTGGGATGGCTAATCTTGGTTGTCAACTTGACACACGTGGGAAGAGAGAACCTTGACTGGGGAATTGCCTCCGTCAGGCTGGCCTGTGGGCGTGTCTGTGGGGCATTTTCTTCTGTGCTAACTGATGTAGGAGAGTCCAGCCCACTATGGGCAGCTCCATGTCTAGAAAGGCTATCCTGGGCTTTTAAGAAAGATAGTTGAGCAAGCCAGGGCAGCACGGCAGTAAGCTGTGTTCCTCCAAGGTCTCTGCTTCAGTCCCTGCCTCCCGGTTTCTGCCTTGAATGCCTGCCCTGACTCCCCCAGATGATGAACTGTAACCTGTAAGCCAAACAAATCCTTTCCTTCCCAAGTTGTTTTTGGTCAATGTTTTATTTCAGTGTGACAGAGCATACTAAGACAGTTGGGAAAACAAACGGTGAGGCTGATGGGTGTGGTTTTAATTCTTCTATCAGAAAACCATAGAAGGCTTGATAGAGGAACTCAACAGATAACGTCTGTGTTCCAAGAAGATACTCTGGCTGCTGATGGAGTATCCAGAACTGGAGTAAAGGAGAATGTGGGGATAGCAGGAGTGAGGTACAGCAATAGTCATAGCTGGAGGAGATATGGTAGCTTGGACTGGAGCTGTCAGTCAAGATTAGGTGATGCTGGTAAAGTTGCACATGCTGTGGGCAATTTGCTATAGAAGACTAGGGCATTAAAGGTTTGGCTCTCAGTTCTCTATACCAGCTGGGTATCATTCAGTTTGGTGTGTATTTTGACAGAGTGTGTTATGCCATGTGTTTCCTTAGGGCTTAGCAGTCTGTGGAATTAAAGGCACCAGATTCTCTGAGTTCTAGCTTATACAATAGGTAATGGAGGTTTGATTATTCATCACACTTCTGACTGCCCACATTCTCATGTTTATTATTCATTTGCCTTCATCACTTAGCATACCATGCTGTTGAAAACTCGATGTCAGTTAAGCAATGGCAGGGTGACTCAGTGAACCAGGATTCCTCACATCAGCCGACACGCTAGCAGGAACATGTCAAAGTGAGTATCTCAGGCACCCTAGGTTAGGTGCCTGCCCTCTTGTAGTGTGCTGGTTGTCACAGCTAATGAGCTGAGCTAAGCAGCAAAGCTCCTACTCACATGACATGCAGCTCTTCAAACACAGAGGCCAGGATAGGCTGCCACAGGCACCTCTGATCATGTGGTTTCTTATGGTGGTGTATCAGTCTTTCTTAGCTGCTGGTAGTTTATCAGAAACATCAAATAGTGGGAAGACTACAGTTTTAGAGATAGACATATCTCAGTCAGACCACATGAATCTCTTGAGCCTTCAGCATATTATTAAAGCTCTAAGAATCTAATTAACTCACTCAAGAGGAGAGGAAAATTAATTATCATAATTATTATAATTTCAGGATCCTCGTGGACACTAAATGTGATGGTGCCTACTCCAGGAGTTATGCAACTTAGTTTCATTCCCCATTTTAACCATGAAATAACTAGCATGCTTAGTGTCACCGAGGCACCAGAGTCTTCTGTGGTAATGAACATCACCCCCATCCTCATGTTTTATAACTGGTTTGGAGGTAATGTGGGTATTTCACTTATATGTGGTATTCATTCCTTTGAGGGCTTGAATACCTGAGTTTTCAGTAGAAGGAAGAGGCAGGACCCTAGACTGTAAGCTCTGAGAATATCTGACTACAACTCCCATTACTGTAATATCTCTAGCCTAGCTTTGGTCTCTGAGAGATGCATCAGTAAATATAGTACAGCTCTCAAACAGTTAATGAATTCACTATTTGTATATGAACTTATTGGAGCCTCCTTTGAGTCTTTGATCATCTTGTTACATCCTTGGGTTAGTATGCCCATAAATATATGAGTTACCAACTCCATTATGCCTAAATTGGCATTTTTGCTCATTTCAAATGGTGCTTTGGGTTCCAGTATATCTATGGAGTCTCCTTCTCTGTGTTGATGATGAACTAAGGGTTTGTTAAAGGTTTACAAACTGTAAAGCACCATGACAATGATTTTCATCATATATCTGAGAATTTCCCAGTTCAACTCTGTCAGTCTTTAGTGGTGGTCCAGGTTCAAGGCTAACCTGGGACACACAGAATCTATCCATCCATCCATCCATCCATCCATCCATCCATCCATCTATCTATCTATCTATCTATCTATCTATCTATCTACTATCACCTATTACCTATCTTTCTATTTATCTATTCTCTCCCTCTCCCACTCTTTTTTTCTCTGATTCCAGTGTACAGCATAGGCCAAGATCAAATTATCATATCAAAATATAGGTTGGTTTTAAATAGTATTTAGATTTCATTTGTCTTAATTTTTTACATTTACTTACTGTGTGTGATATGTGTGTGTGAAAGGGGTATGCATTTCTTGGTATGTGTGTGGAGATCAAAGGACAACTTATGGGAGTCTGTCCTTTCACCATGGGGGCTCTGGGGATCAAACTCAGGTTGTCAGGTTAGGTGGCATGTGCTTTTACTCACCGAGCCGTCTTGCTGACTTAACAGATGAACTTGGATCCCTCAAGTTGGCCTTCACCTGCACCTGTTCACCTTTCACACCTTCAGTGGCCATTGTCAGATCATCCATTCTTACCTCTTTCATCATCTATCTGCTGCTCAGTGGTCAGCCACTCGGGACCACCTGCAACTCCCTGAACAGCTCATTCATTTCTCTGCCATTGGCATTCTGCTCAGTGATTCCTTGAGCAAATATTTTTACATGGTCTTAGGGGCCCTTTCTTCTTGTAGCACTGAGGAGATAGAGTCCTCAAACTGAAAATGATCTCATGGCCATCCTTCTGCTTGGTAGGAGACACTCTTGAGGCCCAAAGAAACTATATGGTTTTCCTGAAGTTACATAGATAGTTAATAACTTAAGTTGATATTTTAACACCTAGACCAATGCACTTTATATTATGCATTTTTCCTAAAATACTAGTTGGGCACCTACTATGTGGTAGACACTGGCATATAGTTGTACTCTAAATATTCAGGACAATCTCATAAACCTGCCATGCCATATTCACAACACTTGATTATGCCATTTATGTATTTTTAAAAAATATCTTCTTTAGTATAATTAAATAATACTCAATATTCACATGCTTAAGATAATTATGTTTTCTCTTCTAATCATTCTACTATCTACAGCAAGCATATCTTTCTTATCCTGTCCACTTAGCCTTACTTCTAGGAAGAGGGGTCATTCTGCCAGAGATTCTAGCCATTTCCTTATTGTCAGCAGGACTAGACCCTCTGCCCACTGCTTTATCTGAGTGCTAGAGTTGAGAAGCTTCACTGTGATCCCTTGACTTGCCAGGAAGAGTCTTTAGAGACTTGAACTTCTGGTGGTTTGTCCTAAAACTCATTTACCTGAGTTTGTACTCAACAATTTATTTTGGGAAAACATTGTAAGATATGACCCAATATAATGATTTGTTAGGGTTTACAAAGTATGTGCTTTGACCAGAATACTCAACTTTAATTGTCTCTCTTACAGAATCATGCAACCAATCTCTTTCTCAGCTAGTTCAAAGAGTACCAGAGAACAACTAAATACATGGATGAAATATGTGGAGGGAAAGTGTAGGACACTGTAATATCTCTTCTCATCCCTCCTTATTGAATTTGCTGTAAGAGCGGAGATGTAAGGGTTAGGATTGCTGATCACTAGAGAGAGTTCTTCCTGAAGGTAAGAGTGGCCCACACATCTGTTTCACAACCAAGCGTTTGAAGGACTGTGTTAAGCAACACAAGCAAAGCCCATGTTCCTTTCAACATTTCCTCTTTTGCTGCATTTGTATGGCCTGGTCACCCTCAGCACATCAGCCACATATTCAAAGATTAGGAAAAGAACAATGGTGATGGAGTACTACATGTCATAAGACAGATATTGACCAATATATAGAAAAATCAGCAAATTCAGCATCTCTTGATTCTAGCACTGGAGCCCATCATGTTCTTGAAGGTGGAAGGTTTTTTTTTTTTTTTTGGTCTGTTTTAATTAAAATCACTAGAAGGTGAAAGGAAATGATGCCCATGACTTTGCAACTTTTAAGATCTGTGCATTCTTCTAGTGAATCAAATATTGAATACTGATGTAACTAGAGGGTAAGTTGTTTATCTGATGGCCACTCTCTTTTTCTTCTGAGAAGATCTATGAATTTAATATTGTCTTCTGCCATAGGCATTAGTTAAACTTGGTTTTTCTTCACACTTTTCCTTATGATTTTTTTCTCTCTTCCCCCCACCTGACACTCACATTGTATGCCAGACAGGACTTCATGTGCTGAGGATACTGAAATGTTCAAATGTGTTTCTGCTAGTACAGGAGACAAAGATTCCACTTCTCAAAAGAGTACAATTGACAAAGGTATTCTTGATGAAGGGTAAAAAGAGAAAGAATAAATGAAATTGAAAGGGAACTTTAATAACAGATTCTGTATATTAAAGAGATTTTAGTTTGTAGAATTGTAGACTATCAAATTAGAAATATTAGATAAAATACATAAATTTTCAGAAAACAGTACACAAGGCTGACTCAGGAAAAAGCTTTGAATGATTCTATAACTATTAAAGGAATCAGAGCAATCCCTGGGAGAAGAATCTCTCTATAAAGAAAACTTAGGGGCTGGGATTCACTCAGAGTGAAAACTTATGCCAAGCAAGAGGGCCTGAGTTCATATAACCGGAACCCATGAAAATGATGGTTGGGTATGTTGACTTGCCTGTGATTCCAGTCTTGGAAGTTGGGGACAGGAGATCTCCAAAGGCTCTGAGAGTTGCCATTTTGTAAGCTCCATGTTTGTTTGTAAGGCCCTGCCTCAAAGAACACGGTAGTATAGAAATGGAGAAAGATTCCCAATATCCATCCCAGGCCTCTATACACACATATGCACCCACGCATGCTGCTTACCTGCACACACACATGCACACTTATATATTTGGACACTCACACACACTTGAACAGGCACCATATGCATATGCACATGCAAAGAAGAAAAGATAAAAAGAGAAAAACGTATCCCAACAATTTTAGAAGTGAGTCTCACCACACATCCAAAGGACAGGTAGAGATAAAACACAGGGAATATACTAATTTTATTTCATGAGTAAAATAAAAGTATGATGCCCAAAACAGCCAGGTACAGATGAAAAATAGAATATTATATAGCATTTCCACTTATTGGAGAAGATATAAAAATATTAAATTAAAAGATTGGTGAGTGGAACCCAGCAATCCATTTCCAATAAATAATGAATTATGATTATCCAAGCTGGACACTTTCTAAGATGCAATTAAGTCAAACACTTTTAAATATGTGAATGCTATTTACAATATTGAATATTGAAGTAAACAAAAAATAAACATCTTGATAAATTTGATAAATGCAGAGAAAACACCTGAATAAATCCCCTCAAATCATTCACAATAAGCATCTATAGTTGAGAAGGCAATGTCCTAAACCTCAAAATAACCTCTAGTAAACATAAGACAGAATGACAAAATACTTATAATACTATTTTGGTTAAAAATGTCTGATACAAAGCTTTCATGAAAAAAGTCAAACAACAAAAGACAAGAGAAGCTGGAAGAATTTTAAGAAGAGGGGAAATTTTATAATTTGCTGATGATGGAAAATTTTCCGTAAATAAAAGTCACAGTCATATCTCAGGTAGTGAAGGTCCTGAGACTCTCAATGGTTTCCCGGTTGAAGGGAAGACAAAGTGTTAGTGCACCTTCGATCTTAGCAGTTGAAAGGCTCAGTGTAACATTGTTTATTCTAAATCATCATCATCATCATCATCATCATCATCATCATCATCATCATCATTCTACAATTCATCAAGCATCATCTTTCCGACCAAGAGCTGGACAAACATTTATAGTTATTTTCTCTAATCCTTACACAAAATTCAAAGGATCATTAAAGATTAATATCCCTATTTTACAGAGGAGAAGTCTGAGGTTAAGGGGAAGATAGCCTCTTTCACACAGTTGGAACTGGGTGCTTTGGACTCGGAGCCCAAGAACTTCACAAGGCAGCTTCCCTAAAGTATGGATCTTATGTTCTGCGGCTCTCCTAATTGCTAAGTAAACAGAGTGTTTTACTTGGAAGTTAGGTAAGAAATTTATGTCATAAAAGGAATATACTTCTTATAAACTTGAAGTTGGAGCCCTGGGAGCAGTTACCAATACTGCCAGAGTTTCTGGTCTCTTGTTTTCCTGGTGAGGCCTGAAGGGACTTTCCAAGGAATTTGTGCTGTTCAGACACCAGAGGGGACTAGAGGTACTGGTAGGAATTTATTCCCTTCCAGTTCTGGAGGAAGTTCAAGATCAAGGTGTGAGGAGTTTGGTTCTTCTGAGGACTGTGTCCTTGGTTTTCAGATGACCATCTTCTTGTTATGTCCCCACATGGGCATCTTTGGTCTGTGCGTGTCTTTTTAAGAGGATGCCAGACCAGATTAGGATCCTAGGCTGCTTAGATTGTTTGTTTTGTTGTCAACTTTGTACAAACTAGAGTTATCCAGAAAGAGTGAACTTCAATTGAGAAGCCCCTCCATCAGATTGGTGTATGGTGGCATTTTCTTGATTGATGACTGATGTGGGAAGGCTTGACCCACTGTGGGTGGTGTCACCCCTGGGCATGTGGGTCTGGGAGGTATGAGAAAGATTGCTGACTGTGAGCTTGGGGGCAAACCAGAAAGCAGCATTTTCCATGACTCCTGCCTCTGCTCTGCTTGAGCTCCTGCCCTCTCTTCCTTCAACACTGGGCTGTGATCTGGCACTAAACTAAGTAAGTAAGTGAGTTCTCAGGGTCTAGAACTTGAAACTTAAAGTTTCTCTCCTTTGGGAGACCATTCAGTTCTCATATTGCCCCAGGACATAACTGTGTATGTTTTCAGCTACAAAGAGGATGGACACTTCTAGTGTATGTGTAGTGAGTTCTTAAGGCTAATGCTTTTAGGCAGCCCCACAGAGCAACACCAGCAGTCAGTGGGCAACTCTAGTGAGCATCACTAGCAGTTAACACAATGGTGGCCACCACAGTGTTTTCAGGGTTAGGAAACTCATTGGATTCATGGGTGAGAGGGCAAGTGCCAGGTCAACTTTCCAGCGAGAAGCATGAGAGAAACAAACAGGGCATCCATCCCGATTTCCCCTTTGTCTTTTAAGATATTGCCAAGGCATGCTGAGTGGGAGCCTCAGAACTCCCCCTCTCCTGGCCAAGCATTTACCAATTCATCCATTTTTGTAGGACAACAGGAAGTCAGAAGCACTCTCAAATCCCAAGATAAATTTAGAAAATAACAAAACGTTGACATTTAAAGAGAGTATTTTTAGTCATGTTTTGGCATGGCAGGGGTCATACAGAATAAAACATGGGAAAGAAACCTGCATGACAAAGCCAGAGGACACTGTCTCTTCCCCTCCCTGCCCTTTCATTCTCCCCCCATGTTCCTTTCAGAAGAGAAACAGCTTTCTCTTTAGAAAAGAAGTACGGAGGCAGCTTTGAATTCATTATAAAGGCAGTGCCCCAAAAAGCCAGGCTACCATTTAGTTATTATCAGTTCTTTACCCCATTGCTTTTCAATTTACATGTTCTGAGTCCACAGACTATACCTGCCACTTCAGAGACTTGAGCAAGCATGTAGAGGAGTGAACAGTTATGACCCCTTATCTACTATGAACACCTGCATAAATTTCCCTGCTACATAGTATTGTGTTGCTTGAATATTATGTGGTTTTTCTGTCTCCTTCCGGTGGATGGTTGGGTGTTTCCTATTTTTTGCTGTATGTACTGATCAACATGGTAATGGGTGTCTCCTGGTGGATAAGGGTTTCTGAAGGGCTTTGGCTCTCAAATTCTGTTTCCCAGTCAAGAAGCTTAGCTTCTCTTAACCTCTGAGTGAGAATCTCTGCAAATGACATCTAGGGTTTCTGTTTTAATGAGCCTTTTAGGTGATCCTATGCACATTATAACTACCTGAGAAGTCTTTTTAAAAAGCTGGTGGATGTACCCTACCTCCCATCAATTAAGTCTCTCAGGATGCAGCTATAATATACCATGTTGTCAGAATTGAGAGCTAAAGATACCATGTCTTTGACTTAGTATGTTGAAGCTTTCAGTTGATGAAGATAGTTGTCTCTTTGTTCATTTAAAGTTTCTTTAAATGCTCTCAATAAACTTTTATAATTTTCTGTTTAACATCTTTGCAAAACAGCTGTTATTAATTGGCTGGATCTCCTGTGTTTATTTTGTTATTGTATAGATCTTTAATTCTCAGATGTACTTTATAACTATTGGTTTGTATATCTAGAAATGAAATTGTGGTGATACTATATTTGTAAAATGTGATTTTATTTGTATATTAATAAAGTTGCCTTGGGGTCAGAGCAAGCCATAGCAGAAGCTGGGCGGTGGTGGTGGTGGTGCACGCCTTTAATCCCAGCACTTGGGAGGCAGTGCTAGGCGGATCTCTGTGTGTTCAAGGATACAGCCACCATGGCAACACACGCCTTTAATCTCAATACCAACCATAGAAGACCTGGAGGTCTGTACAGACAGGCAATGACAAGGAGGTCATGTGGCTGGGTTTACAACCAATGAGAAAGCAGAACAGAAAGTCTATAAAAAGAAAAGACACACAGAAGTAGCTCTCTTGTGGAGAGGAAAGACAGCAGAAGCAGTGAAGGGTAAGGCGCTCAGCTATTGCTCTGACCTCATGGCTTTTAACTCTGCAATTGTTCTGTGTTTCTTATTTAACAAGACAGTTACATCTACCTGAAATTGATGGCATATATTAGTGTTTTAATATTTTTATTATTAGTGTTTTATCTGTTATTGTTTTAATAATAATTTTCTTTATTCTTGAGAATGTCACACATGTGTACAACAATATCTACACCGAATTCCTTCCTTAACTTCCCTCAGATTCACCTCAACATGTCCCTCTCCAAACTCTGTATCTTTTTTTCATAACCCACTAAATCCAGTTAGTGTTGCCCATATGTGGATGCGTGTAGGGCCATCCACTGAAGCATGAGAAACTTAGTCTGAGCACTCTTAAAGAAAAAAATATGACAAGATTCTCTCTCCTCAAGCAGCTATCAATTGTCAATAGTTTCTTTGGCATGGACAGGGCCTGGGGAGAACTTCCCTTATTGGTGCTGGAATTATGGCTGGCCTGATCTTGTACAGGTCTTGTGAAGATAAGCAGAACTGCTGTATGTGAATGCCATAGACAGGGAGATCCAGAGGATAGCATTTCCCAGCACTCCCCCTGATCCTGCAGGTCTTTATATTCTTTCTCTTCTTCTGAGAAATTCCCCGAGCCTTGGTAGGAATTAGTGTAGGGAGGTAGAGGGATGGAGTTCAATAGCATAGTCCCATTTATGGATGATTGCTTAATATTTTCATCTCAGCACTTTGACCAAGGGCATGTCTGTGTTGACTGCTGCCCACTACAAAATGAAGCTTCACTAACCAAGGTTGGGAACAGCCCAGATCTACAGGTATAAGCATAAATATCTAGAAGGCAATTTGGCAGCATGACCATTTAGCAAAATAACAATAACAGGTTATACCCTGGCTGGCCTACAACCTCCCCGACCATGAGTTTTTGACTAGCTTTAAAATACTAGTCAGGAAATTCCCTCCTGTCAAGAAGTCTTCAAGTCTAGTCAGAAAGCTACCCCATAACTGTCATGGCACTACTGCACCAGCAGACACAGCTTGCCTGGAAGTGTTGTCATTGTGTCATGCAGGGTCCAGCACTGGACAAGACCACTATATGTTAGTCTTAAGCCTTGAAACATATGTAAATTATTTCATTAATTCTACTAGTAGTCCATTGATGTTTTTTTTGCATTTCAATGCAGTGATATCATTCGCAAATAATTGTTTTTCCTCCAATCTCTCTCTCTCTTTCTCTCTCTCTCTCTCTCTCTCTTTCTTTCTTTCTTTCTTTCTTTCTTTCTGTATGTGTGTGTCTGTATTTGACTTATTTTCTGGGATATCAAGTTGTGTAGCTGTGATTGGGGACATCTTGACTTGTTCCTTTTTTAAAAAGAGACTGATTTGTAAATGTTTCATACTTGAGTAATATACTTGTGGGGTTTTGTGGTATTTTTATGAAACTACTCTTGAGGAGGCTAAGCAAGTTCCTTCTGGTCTTACTTAGCTAAAAATCCATCTCGAGTAATTATTAATTGCATTGATTATTATTTCTCTTTGTGTCAAGATAATCATTCAGCTTTTTCTTCTTTAGTCCATTATTCCAATGAGTTACATTTGATTTTTCATGTTCTTTTCACATTATATTCTTAGAATACATACCGTCTGATCACAATTCTTTTTTTTTTTTTTTCAATCAGTGTTCCTTTTTCTAGGTTTTGTTCAGGGCATTTTTCAGGGCTAGGCTAGCATGAGTTTTTCTTTCCTTGTGATATCTTGCTCTGTGATGGCACTGAAATCTTACTTGGTTTGTAAACTATTTGAGAGCACCTGGGGGAGGGTATGGGGTGGGGAAGGTTGTAATCTGTTTCCCTATTGTCTAAAAACACTTGTTTAAAGTGGGACGGGGCCACTTCTTAATGTATGCCAAATTTCTCCATAATAGTATAGATTCCATACTTCTTTTTGTTCTTCAGATTTTACTCAGTTCAAACATACATCCCCCCAAAAATGATAGACTTGTCCAACCTTTTGACATTGAAATATGACCTTGTCACTTACAAAGGTCATGGGTCACACTCACAGCTATCCTGGAACTGTCCTAACCAGTCCTCCATGGCCAGCATATAGAGCAAGAAAGAGAAAACATGATCAGCAGTGTAGAAACTGGCATGGCCCCCATCCCTGTCTCTCCTTCCAATGAGACTAAAGATTAGAATGATGTTGGTCTTTTACATGCATTGTTAATTTTGTTTTAAAACTTTGTGTCAGTAAAATTCCATAGATACACCAATCAATTTCTTTTCAGAATTTATAGATTTCTTTAATGATTACTAAATTCTTCTGATCTAATTTCTTCTTCACATGAGAGAGAGAGAGAGAGAGAGAGAGAGAGAGAGAGAGAGAGGATGATGAGAGTGTTTCTGGGGATCTGAGCTTGTCCATGTTAGGTTTTTGAAGCTTCCAAGCCCTCCCCCAATGACACACCTCTTCCAACAAAGCCACACACCCCAATCCTTCCTAAACAATTCTACCTACTGGGAACCGAGCCTTCAAATATATGAGCCTACAGGGGCTATTCTCATATAGACTATTACATTCCACCTTAGTGTACAGTTACATTCTAGTTTCTTTATCGTTTCTGCATTTCAGTTTGCTGATATTTTTCTTTGTCTGTCACTCCTAAATAAAACCTATAGTCTATCCAAATTTACAGATGCTGATGAAGAAAACATCAGCTCTAGTCCTGCTTTGTTCCACAATCTTATTCTCACGTCAGTTTATTTTCTATCACAGGCTACTTTATTTATGTGCCCTAGTAATAATTTTTGAGAAATAGTTAAAATATTTTACCCAGATATTTATATTTTTAATAGTGTCTATTTCATCATATTTTAAAAAGTAGAAATGCAAACTTCATCAATCACCCATCATATTTTATGTAGTATTCTGATTATTTTCCTACCATGATTTATTATTGCTGTTAAGCTTTATCACTCTGAAAAACAAAACCACTATGTGATTTATTTTGAACTTTCTAAATTAACCTGATTACATAAGCTACATTAAAATACAAATGTGGGATCAATAACTAGTGGGCCTTTGTCCTATCACCCATGACCTGTTTGTGAGGAAGTACCAGAAGAAGCAGCGTGATTTAATGTATTGAATATTTGATTATACTCAGCTGAACAAGAGGAAAAGCCTCTTCAAGTCTCAACTTCTCTTTATCTTCTGTTGGGACAACTTCCTAAGCAGAATTAAGTTAGAGGAACAAGATACTTTCTCTAGATCCTGACAGAATTATACAAAAATTTGTTTTCCACAGATTGTTCCACATTTCAAATTCTTTTTAGAGGACTATTAAGTTTTTTTGTAATTTCCAGACAAAAAAAATGCTAGTGCAGATAAATAATATGATCAAGGAAGTCACTGAAAGATAGATGGCACATACTCAGAAAAATTCCTTCCCATTTCCACCCCCTACACCATGTAGCTGCACGTGGTCATATAAATTCCAGTAATGTGGGCTTGCCAAATTTTCAGTATTTAATCAATTAAAGAGTGAAATCTTACCATCTGCATAACATTTGATCCAAATATGAACATTTATTAGAGACAGGAAAGAAAACCCACATTCTGACATCATCTAAAAAGGACTATGCCATTCAAAAATTGGCGTACTAATGCCATCCTATAATTTAGACACAGGTTAGTATAACACAGATACCACCCATAGACAGCTGCACTGGTTGGTTTTGTCAACTTGACAACAATGAGAGTCACCCAACAAGAACCAGCCTCAGCTGAGGATGCATCTGTGAGGATGACCTGTGGGGTATCTGTGGGGCGAGGGCCTAGCTCACTGGGGTTGGTACCACCCCAGAGAGGTTATTCTGGGCTGTCTAAGAAAGGTAGTACAGCAAGCCAAGGGAAAGAAAGCCAATAATCTGTGTTCCTCTGTGGTTTCTGCTTCTGTTCCTGCCTCTCAATTCTTGCCTTGAGTTCCTGCCCTAACTTCTCTCAGTGATAAAATGTTACCTGGAAATGTAAGCTAAAATAAACCCTTTACTCTCCAAGCTGCTTTTGGTCATCGTGTTCATCACAGCAACAGAGAAACAAGCATGCATAGAGTCCTTGGCACATACAGTCCAGTGCTGCCTCCCCAGCACAGCATTTCCTGCACCCGTGTCTCTTCCATTTCTGCAACAGTGGACCACATTAGCTGAGACCAGTTCATCAAATATGTTCATTTCTTCCTCAGGTTCTGTGTTAGCTCCCCATCTCCCCTCCTATCTTTCTGCCTTCAATTTTTTGACATTTGATGTTGACATTACATGAGATTTTTATAGTTTTTCATCAACCACTTTATTGGACATATTCTGGAATGAATTCCAAACTGTTGTCTCTGTATAGTGCATATATTCTGAGTCTCTAGGTCTATGTCTCTAATTGCTTACTTGAACTGCCAGCATCTGATGGCTTACTTTCACTGTACAAGAGAGAAATCATAGTTTTCCTATTTTTCACTTTTGTTTCAATCCCAGCTAGAAACATTAGCTTTTGGGGATTCTTTAATTTCTCTTCACTATCAACGTGTTAATGTGTGAGAATATCCTGGCGACTGTCCTCAGTTTACAATTCTGCTCAATGCATTTCCTCCACTTGAAACTCATAAAAAGTGAGCTCATCTCCCCACCTCCTGCCCACAAGGGCTAACTCCAAATTCAATACCTTGTAAGTTCCTCTTTACACTTCCTAGTGAAATTAGTAGTTTCATATTCTTTATTGTTTATTCCATTTTCAGTACTTTTCACATTTGAAAAATAGAATTACTGTATCATAGATGTAAGTGCAAATCTCTTTCCATAAAGTGTAAGGTTGAAGTTGATTTTTATTTGTTTGTGATGTTTGCTATTAAACTTTCAATAATTATGTTTTAGAATAAAAAAAGAGATGGGGATAGTCTATCTGTTTCAAAACTAGCTGATTTTTCTTACTGAGAAAGAGAAAACAATACATAAACCTTAAAGAGAATTTCCTTGATATCTGAAGGCTATTTTTGTGAGAATTTATTTACTATGGGCACTAATGTTGATAGAAAGTCAAGGTTAATGTATATTAGCTTCTAAATGACATGTATGAGCAAGGCAGAAAGAGGTCGAACTCAATGTACATTTTCACTCAGCCTGGCTAATGGAAGAAGTAGGTTGACCAAGCTCCAGCGGATGCCTGTACACCCAGAAGTATGTAGGCAGCAGAAATTGGACTCCATGGGTTAAGAAGAAATGAAGACACAAAGTTGGTGGATAGGGAAGAAGGCTTGGATCTGGGAGGAATTGGGTATGAATATGATCAAAATATACTGTTTAGAATTCTCAAAGAACTAATTAAAAAAAAGAAAAAGGAATAGCAACCCCAATTTCAGTTCAGTGTGGTCTCTGTTAGGATCTTCATTGAAGGAGTTAAAGGAAAAATAACAAGAATGAGATGCTTTTCAAAGACATTCTTTTAGTCCTCCTTCACATTTCCCACATCTCTCTTTTTAATTCAGAAGAATCTCTCGTGCTCTTGAATGAGACAGAATTTGTTGTGATGTTAACTACTGATAAGATTTTCAGCGTCAGTGTTACTGTCTGAGTGTGGCTACATTGTCACCAACAGAGACTTTGTGGTAAGGATGGAAGATCTTGACAGCTTTAGGAATGTTTCAAGATGTCACAGGGTGATCGAAATGCAATAGTTTGTTTCTCATGAGAGAGTCCCAAATATCAAACTGAATTGGACTTGAGTACCTTTTAAGCTAGTTGCCAGAAAGAGGTTAAACCGTGTTTTTTTCAGTGATCCTTTGGGTCTGAGTACAATATTCTGTAGCATATGAAAAATGAAACATTAAAAACATCTTAAGTGGACTGTTTTTAGATTTGCTGGACATTTTCAGTATCTAAGAACAGAATCTGTTTTCATCGCCTCTGGGAACCACAACGTACATGCCGTCCTGTCTACCTCCAACAGGAAAAAACTACTTCTTAACACATGCAATTTAACAATAATAGACGGGCATTCATGTCTGAGTCCTAGAACTGGAATTTCCTGCACGAGGGGTAGTCCATGTTAGAAGTATTGCTGGTCTGGCAGAGTGAGGACTGGATGGCCTCATCTTTGTTGGGAAACAACACCATAGACAGGAAGTCTGGGATATCCTGAAAGTCAGCATCTCAGTTCAGCAACCAGGCTGCCTTTGGTAGAGTGATCATCACTGGTAGATACTTGGAGTTGTACTAGGGAAGGACTTGTGAGATGACTGTGTACTTCTTAATGCTTGTGCAAGTAATTGGCAAGGAAGAAGGACCTAGGTGATGATTTGTATCAATCCATCCCACTATGTGTTCAATATTAACCTATGATCTCAATCACCAATGAATTCATCCAGTCCATGCCTGTGATACAATGTGTCTGTGCTGGGGGTGACAATAAGACACAGCATTGAGGCCTCACAGAAGATAAGCTAATGAATTTAAGCTCACCACTTCCTACACTGCTCATCATATTCAAGACTACTTCTTAAAGAGAGCGGCATTCTTGCTTAGAAAAAGAAAGGATAGCTGAGTTTCCCAGCTTTCACGGAAGTGTGAAAAGCCACCTTTAGCAATCAGATATTTAGACTTAACTTGATGATACAATGTATCACTTAACTGGGGCCACTGAATCAGAATGGAGGGAATGCTGATAATTACTCGGAGACAGCAAGTGTGAGCGGGAGGGTACTCAGTTTACATACAGTCACTAAGTCTAAACCCAATGACCTTTATTTGGTCAGTAATGTGTCCTACATACTTTGGTGGTCTCGTCAGGAAGAAAAATTCCAATTTATCCTCTTTCTTTCCTGACAGGGCTAATAGTCTTTGCTCTGAAGAGCCTGACAGGAATTTTACTATCCTTCACTCCTCTAGGTTTTTGCGGCCCCATAATTGCCTGGTGGTCAAGAACTATCTGAAGTCTGCAAATACGAACTGTATCCATCCTGAACAGAGCCATCTCCTTTAGATTGTGCTTCACTGAGCAGATCTTGTATTAAATATCAGCAAGAGAAAGAACTGGGCAGCTCCGTGACTTTGCATCTGTGTTTGTGATAAAATGCTGAGGATTTTTCTTACTGTGTCGCTTAGTGGCATGTAAAAGAGCCCCCATGACTTCTCTAGAACGTTTGTTTTCTTTGCAGGAACCAAAGAGCTTCTCTCTGTTGGATGAAGATCCTTGTGGCCTTCCTGTTTGACCTTTTCTGTCTAGTGTGATCAGACTTGGAATTGGTCCCTGAGAAGAAACAGCCATGTTCTGCTTATTTGCATATTTCTCTCTCATTTTTTTTTTTTTTTTGGTGATGTGACAAAGCTATTTTTCTAAATTAGTTACCTTTTTAAAGTTTTATCTTTTAGTATTTAATGTTTCCTCTGTTGCCAAAGTTTGAATTTGGGCCTGATGATCCCAGTCCTGTGTATCTGACCTCAAACTCTGGGCCCTTCCCATTTCCCCTGCCTGTTCCTCATGCGCTGTCTTCTGGGCACATGGCCTGTATCCTCCGATGTTTGTGTGTGTCCGCACTGTTCCCACCACTGGAGTATCTGAGGAAGGTGACAAAGTTAAGAAGGAAAAGACAGCTCTGGAGAACACCCAGACCTTTCCAAAGAGAAGACAAGACACACCCGAGGGCTTCCTTGCTGTCTATGCTCTGGCCTGGGGCCGCTGCCATTTTCCTCAAACCTTCTCTGAAAAATTCACTGCTTGAAGGAACAGAAACTCATTTATTTTGGGGAGGAAAGGGCGTGGCACAGAAATGGTGTCGAGAGGGCAGGAGTTCTACAAACCACACATTGGCACGGGCCTGCTAAAGCCATCTGCTTGTCTTCAGACACCCATAAGGCCTTTATCACCCGGGCTCTGCCTCCCAAAGCTGAAAGCCATCCCAAAGCTATGCCCCAGGGAGTAGGATCCCAGGAATGTACCTCATGTTAATCATCCTATAATTTTCTTGGGCTGGGCAGAGAGGAGAAATATCCTCAAATATGACAGTGCATTCGAGGCTTGGATAGTTTTGTGAAGTCAGAAGAGCAAAGTGTGTAATGAGAAAAAAAGAAAATATTCACAATTTGTATTCCTCACCCTGGCTCCTCTCTGCCTTTTCTTTTTTCCCATTTCTCATGTACATTTTGTGGGATGGCCTCTTGGCTCTAGTTGAGGTACATTGCAGAGTGGTGGTGGAAAGGGTTGTGGTTACCTAGGTTATCCTGAACGACAACAAAGAAACCGAATCCCCACTTGGAGGTGGTCTAGCTGCTTCCCAGTGAATCCTGGCCTGCTTATGGCACAAAAGCCCATGCAAAGGGGCTTGCATATGTGGTTAGATCTATTTATTTTTCAGCACAGGAGGAAATTAAAAACAGAAATCTGAATTGCCACTAAGAGGCAATTCTGAGTTAATTAATCCAGTGAGGGCATGCCACGGCACTGTTTGAACCCAGAGCTGGAGAGCAAGGCCCGCAGTCTCCCCTCTTTCATGGTCCCTGGGGAGCTGTTTGTTTTAGTATACCTGGTCACCCAGAGGTAGAATGTACACCTTCCTATCTCACCTGGTGGCTAGCAGGCGGTTGTAGAACGATTAAAAACAGAAAAACGGACAAAATTATAAAGGATGATGATTTGCAACAGGGCCACACCGAGAGGTGAGTTTTAGAAGGTTTACTTTTCTAATTGGCAAGTTTACTAAATAAACAGAGGTCCCAACTGGCTTAAAGCCAGAAGTGCCTGGCACACTGAAGTCAAGAAGTGAAGGAAAGATCATTTTAATCTCTTTGCTCTTGAACTGTCCTTTCAGAGATCCACACCTGGCAAAAGTTATCAGTGTCTCAAAAGTCTCCACGAGGGAATGTTTATAAGCTCAGTTACCTTTTAATACATTAGGCAGTTTTTCATTTTCTCCAGCTCTTCACTGCTGCCCTGTACAACTTGTGCCGCTATGTTCTCTGTGAAGCAAGATGTGTGTGTGGTATGTGGTGTGTATGTGTGTGTGTATGATGTGTGTGGTGTGTGTGTGTGTGTGTGTGTGTGTGGTGTGTGTGTGTGTGTGTGTGTGTGTGTGTGTGTGTGTGTATGATGTGTGTGGTGTGTGGTGTGTGGTGTGTGTGTGTATGATGTGTGTGGTGTGTGTGTGTGTGGTGTGTGGTGTGTGTGTATGATGTGTGTGGTATGTGTGTGTGTGGTGTGGTGTGTGTGTATGATGTGTGTGTGTATGGTGTGTGGTGTATATGTATGTGTGTATGATGTGTGTGGTGTGTGTGTGTGTGTGGTGTGTGGTGTGTATGTGTGTGTGTGTATGATGTGTGTGGTGTGTGTGTGTGGTGTGGTGTGTGTGTGTGTATGATGTGTGTGTGTATGTGTGGTGTGTATGTGTGTGTATCATGTGTGTGTGTATGGTGTGTGGTGTATATGTATGTGTGTATGATGTGTGTGGTGTGTGTGTGTATGGTGTGTGATGTGTGTATATGTGTGTGTGTGTGGTGTGTATGTGTGTGTATGATGTGTGTGTGGTGTGTGTATCATGTGTGTGTGTGTGTGCTGTGGTGTGTGTGTGTGTGTGTGTGTGTGTTTGTGGTGTGTATGTGTATGGTGTAAGTATGTGTGGTGTGTGTGTGTGTGTGTGTGTGTGTGTGTGTGTGGTGTGTGCATGTGGTGTGTGTGTATATGTGTGTGTGTGGTGTGTGTGTATATGTATGTGTGTTTGTGAATAGCTGAGAGACCCAAGTGAGACACTACCATCCTCAAGCCCTGCATTGAAGACAGAGTCACAGCGCCTGCTTTGCAGAAGCAACAATACAATTATCCCTGAGGAGACACAGACATTGCCTTGTTATTCCTTCTTCTGCTGGTGCTTGGTTCTCCTCTCTCTGTTTTTATTTCCTTGTAGGGTTTTTTTTTTTTTTGTTGTTGTTGTTGTTTTTGTTAGATAGGGTTTATCTGTGTAGCCCTGGCTGTCCTGGAACTCTGTAGACTAGGTTGGCCTCAAACTCCTAGAGATCCACCTGCCTCTGCTTCCTAAGTGCTGGGATTGAAGGCATGCACCACTGCCTGGCACATTTTCTTGTAATTTTTAATTTCGGAAATGTAGACCCGAGGAGCAAGGTGAGTTGTGCACACCTTTTCCTCGCCCAGGTTGTCCTTTGCTTTTGCTCTTTCCTCCTCTCATTTGTCTATCCTCTCTCTCTGGGTGTGCATTTCTTAACTCTCCACCCTTCACGACTGCTTCTTCAATAAGGCATTTTAGATACTTTTCCTCTATGGAAACATCTTATAAAAATATAGTGTCTAATGTAATTGGCTTGTCTACAAACATTTGGAATAGTTAGGTCTTTTTAAAAAATGTCTCCTAGGAACCAAAGTTAGCTTTCCCTATAGTTGTTTTTGTAGCATTTGCAAATAAGTTGGAGACACTGTGCATCCTTTCCTTCAATATTTATCTCCTTACAAAAGATTGTCTCCTATGAACAAACTACAAATATCAATGTCTTCCGACTGAACAGGGCCATAATTTTAGTATGTAATCCCCCTTTCAATTTCAAATTTTGTCAGTGTCCCAGTGACATTCTTCACTGATAATTTTTCTTTCTTGTTTGGGCCTCATCCAGAATCATGTGACATACAATTGTTATGTCTCATTGATTTTTATTATGAAACAGTTCTTCAGTCTTTCTCCATCTTGACATTTTCAGAGTTGTGACTACTGATCAAATGTCTCTCAGTTTGGGTTTGTCTGACATTTTGTCTAGATTAGATTCAGGTTATACTTTTTCTGCTCACATGCCGTGAAAGTCATGCTATGTCTTCCTCAGCATGCCAGGAGGCACATGACATCAGTGTGTCCCATGGCTGCTGCTGGTTCTGTTAACTGTGATTGTGAGTTTAAGGTGATGGCTGCTGGCTTTCTCGGTCCTCTCATCTCTTCATCTATTCTGTAGTTTTCTAGTTGGAATTTACCTTAAGGAAAAATTTCTATTGTCTGTCTGTCTGTCTCTATATATGTATGCATCTCTATTAATCTACGTACTTACTATGCAGTCATGAATTTTAATTTATTCAGGTCACAATCCATTAGCATGATTTCATGTTTTGTTGCTCCAACTGTATTAAATTGGGCTAGTTCTGTCTCCTCTGACTTCTGCCTATCACTTTGAATAACATTTACCCATTTTAGAGCCTGAGAGGGCACATCAATCAATGTATTTCCCTGGTTGAATTGCAACATGGAGAAGGATGAGAGTGAAGGGTGACACTCTCTGCAGTGGTCTATGAACAGAGATGTCACCCAAAAATCTTGTCACTAACAATAAAACCTGCACCATTACCACAGAAGCATAGTTAAATAATGGTCATACGGAATTGAATTTAGAATAAACTTTGATGAGTTGGTTAGCATTTCTTTATGCAATGGCCATTTGATACCCTACAACAACCTAGTTATATAGCCAGGTCTATAGTATTAGCCACATTCTATAAGCTAGTAAATCGGGCTCACAGTTTGAAGATTGGTTCTATTTTCATCAAGACACCTGTTTACTGTTTTCAATAGAAAAGTTCACTTAGAAGAGTATTATTCTTAATTAGTAGGTCCCTACTTTTGTTTAAATATTTGAACCCACTGACCAGAATTTCCAAAAAAGCATACACACACACACACACACTATACATTGTTTGGTGTCATTTGTCCTGTGATATCAGGAAGACCCAAGAAAATTCTGTGAAGATGGACTCCTCAGAGAACCTTCCCCAAGAAAAAGCTACTTTTCTTTCCCTTGGCTTTTCTTGTTAATGTGGCCCTTAATTCTGTAGCATCAGAATACCTCTAAAGTTCTTATAACAAAGAGACATTAGGTTTTTTTCAAAATTTTCTTGCATTATTAAATCAATAATAATTCATTTTGGGTACATATATTTATACAGGCTCTCAGGGGAAAAATAAATTAAATTGACAGGTTACAACTAGAAATCTCACCCTAATTAGGAGTCCTTTGGTGTCCTAGTAGAACTGAATATTTGTTCCAGATCCCCTGAGATAAACTTTGAATTCTTATCTAAACCTGGAAATGAAAGGGCCAATGTCCCTTTCAATAGTCTCAGCTAAGTTTGCTATATAGATAATATTTAGGCTAAGTATTTAGAGAGCAAAGAGGGGTTAACTGAAGCACGATCCTAATTAGTTTTAAGAATAAAAACCTGGAGTCAGATATTGCGGGTGAAAGCTGAAAGATCAGAGAAGCAGAGCTGCAGCCACCAGAGACTTCTTAACCTCTATAATATCTCAGATCAAATGGAAGACCTCATCTCTACAAATCCTCAGACACAATGGGGGTGAGATTCTGTCTCCACTTACCTTATATTCCTGTCTCTACCTCCTTGGGATTAAAGATGTGAGCCTCCCATGTGCTGCGATCAAAGGCATGATCCTCCCAAGTGCTGGGACTAAAAGCTTGTGCCACCACCACCACCAGGCCTCTATGGTTAACTAGTGGCTAGCTCCACCCTCTGGTCTCCAGGCAAGCTTTATTTGTCAGAACACAAACCAAACAAAACATCATACAACAGGTAACTCTTAGATACTTTGAAATTATGATATCCTAGAGATGTACAAAATAAAACCAACAGTATCTCCAGCATGGAAAAGTTTCTGTTCTTTGCCCCAGCTACACCAATGCCAGGGTCTTCAGAAACAATAAGATCATATATTCCCTTGACATACAGCTATACTGAAGTCATGTTGAAAGAATGCCTTTTGATCTTTGCAGGCCATCATATCTGTTAAACACAATTCATCCTTTAATTGTGTCCCTTTCTTACAGCCTCTTACTGGGCCTGATCTAGACCACTTAATTTTTGAACATCTTGAGGTATATAGTAAGTATCCAAGGAGGGGGAGTTTTTCTGCTATCATATTGTGTATGCCTTAACAAAACATTTCTTTTGTCTTCTCCATGCTCTCACTACTATTCAGAGTCAGGTATGTGTAAGAAACGATATCACAAATTGGAGAAAGGAAACCTTGGGCCTCTGTGTCAAGTTCTTTCTACGACTGTAAGCGATACCCTAACTATGGTATATTGAAAATGATACCATGGTATGGTTCTACTCCTTTTCCTACTGCCAATGCCTGTTTTCCTAGTCCTTGACTTGGAACCGTCTGTGTGATTTGCTTTCCTGAGCAGACTTGTGGAGGTCCTGCCCACTGCTGTTTTGAAGCCCCGCAACTGCCTCCATATGTGCAAACTGGGGTTGGCTTACTTATGGGGAGAGGTGTGATGGAGTTGTCACCTCTCAGCCTGGTCAGCTAAGTCTCAGAAGCAGACACCTGGCTGCACATCAGCTCACAAACACCAGTGAGTTACTGGAACTGGGGCTTGTGAAGAACTTCTCAGATGACTCCAGACCTGCAGCTCTTAAAACTAGTGTGCTGGATAATCAGTGCTATATCTACACGAATTAGAAGCAAAACAAAACATTTAAATTTTTTTATTTTGATTCACAGAAGCTGCAAATAAAATACAGACTAATATGTATAAACCCTAGACAAAGATGGATTTTATTATTGGCGTTGGGCATCAAGAGCAGAACATTAATGTAGGTCCATTACTTTCATCAGAGTTTAGGTATCTATATATAATTTATACCTCTTTTGACGTTCACCGAGGTCACTTTGTAAATCATTGCTCATTCCTTCATATTGTTGAATGGCATTCCATTTCATTCATGTATCAGGTTTGTTTTAGATACTTATTCTTTGTCAGAATGTGAATTATGAATATTTTCTCCCGGTCTTTAGATCATATTTTCATCTGAGCCATTCAAATGCTTTAAAATGTGATGAAGTTCAAGAAACTGATTTTTCATTTGTAGGCACGGCTTTTGGTGACACGTTTGAGAATTCTTTACCTAGGTTTATCTAGGTCTAGAGGACTTTGTTTTGTTTCCTTTAAACCTTTTACAGTTTGTTAAAAAACGATTTTATTTTTAGTGTGTGTGTGTGTGTGTGTGTGTGTGTGTGTGTGTGTGTGTGTGTGTAGGGGTGCAGGTGCCTGTGGAAGCCAGAAAAAGGCATATGATTTCTTGGAGCTTGGGTTACAGGAAGTTGTGATCTGCCAAAGTGGGTGTCAGGAACTGAGCACTCTGGTCCTCTAGAAGAGAAGCAAAGGCTTTTAAACACTGAGCACCCCCATCTCTAGCCTCTCCCTCCTTCCCGCCTGCCCTCCCTCCCTCCCTTCCTCCCTTCCTTTCTCTCTTTCTTTCACTGTGTAGCCCAGATTAGCTTGAATGCTAGGATTAAAGGCATGTGCTACCTGGCTATAGAACTTCATCTAATAAATAACATTTTAAATAATTTACTATTCACCATTGAAACTATGAAGAACCTAAATTCCCCACTGTACCCTAAGCATGGCCATTTGGATGGGGTTGGAGAGATCTGTGTAATTGGAGAACTGGGACACTTAAGAGAAGTGTTGGTGTAGGGATTGAGTGCCCACCGCTACTTGTGTGGTGGATAGACAGTCCACAAGGCTTGTGATTGACTTCCAGAGCATACTTGCTTCTGAGTGTCAGTGACTTGACAGTGACTGGAGGTCAACTGTCAGTGACCTTGTCATTGACAGTTAGGCTGGATGCACAGTTTTAGGTGCTCACTTAGCTCCTGATGCTTTCATCACTTTGCCTTTTCTGCTGTCATTGGTGTCCTCAGGAATGGGGGTATGCTTGGCGTATCAGACACCATTGTCATGGAACAAGTCATTCAGTAGATGGAGCAGAGCTTTTTGCTTTTCTTTGCTCTTTATTGCGATTGACAGATATCACCAGGAAGTCTGAAGGGTCCAACCAATGCATGCCTAAGAACAGTGGTGGGCTGTAGAACTGGTATAGTTTACCTCCTGATTCAACGGGCTCCTTCCCTTGTGCGTGGTAGAGTAAACAGAGGAGGTTAATTCAGAGAACTTTAGGTAGATGGGAACTCTCAGCTTATAGGAAAAGGTGGCTTTTTAATAGATAATTTGAGTAAGATTTACAGTTTGTTTTAAAGATTTATTTCAAGGCAATTAGAATATTATGGGCTTTATGAAGACAAAAATAGGCTTTGAGAATTACTCATCCAATATTTTTCCCGGAGTGAGTAATTTCTTTTGTGGTTAATATCTATGTGCAGACAGCATAACAATCAGAGCAATCCAAAGGCTGCAGTTGAAGTGTGCCTGTGAAGAACTATACCAGGCCACTTCAGAAACCATGGCTCAGCAGAGGCTATGTCAAAAACCTTACTGAAAGGTTTGGGATCTAAGTTAGGATACTAAATGACTGGATCAGGGTGTGTGTGTGTGTGTGTGTGTGTGTGTGTGTGTATGTGTGAGAGAGAGACAGAGACAGAGACAGAGAGAGACAGACAGACAGAGACAGACAGAGACAGGCAGACAGACAGACAGACATATAGACAGACACAGATATAGAGATAGAGGGCAGAGAGTGAGGAACTGGGAGAGAGAGACCAAAACCCAAGAGAAAGAGACAAAACCATCACTTCTGAGTTCAGCTAAAAAGCAGGAAATCAAAGCCTAACTCTGAGATAAAATAAAGGTTATTTGTACTGTGTCAGAAGCATCGCAGACTGTAATAACCTCAAAAAGGTGTGGCCCAGGTACTGTGTCAGAGAAACTGGGTATAGACAGAGGTAAGATTGTCTATAGCAGTGCATTATGGTTTTGCAGGGTTAAAAAGTACTGACTTACTGCTTAGATCATGAAATCTAATGGAGTCTAGGATACTTTTTCTGTGGGTTTCATTGACTGTCACCTTGATAGTCATCATGTTGTCTGAAGATCCTCAACATCATTTAAAGATGAACATTGGTTTAAATGTTCTGTTAATCTCAAAGATGGGAGGAGAAAGACCACCGACCTACATCATTGTGGTCAAATTAATTAAATTAAGCAATTAATTAAAGCAAGCTTTTAAATTAATGTACATAGGGCTGCCTCCTCCTAAGGTAGGGTTTGAGGGGTCAGCATTGGATGAGAGGAAGACAAGGTTTTTATAGCTCAGTTGTAGGGGTTTCTAAATGGGGGGTTTGATGGGCAAAATAATCAGGGATACAGGAGTAGAGTGTAAGCAAAACATGTTAGTCCCAATGATCTCTGGAGACAAAGACGTGGTTTCAAGGTAGTCATAACAAACTTTTTGAAACAAAGGTAGGGTTCCAAGATGGTTACTAACTTTTGAAGGAAGACATGATTTCCATTCCTGGAAAAGGCAGTACAGAACCATCTGTAGTTAAGATTACAGGTAGGGCATCGCCTAATCCTTGAGAAACAGGTTTAATCATAAACAGGAATGAACCTAGTTTGTCTTTACTGTAAGATGGTTTTTTAAGCACAAAATGGAGGCAGGCTGGTTCTTCAGCTCATCGTCCTAATTTATCCTGTCCCAAGTAGAAAATAAAGCCATGCTAGTTGAGGAATAAATTGTTCAGTGGACTGAGCACTGTGTCTATCCTTGGCTCAATTAGACCAACAATTAGGATATTACCTTAGGATAAGGCTTTTGCATTTCCTAAGATGTTTTCACTTATAGTATCCTGTTATATCCTTAAAACAGGTTTGTGTCAGAGAGATGATATTATTTTACAGAAAAAAGAACTGAGGTGTAGAGATGTCAAATTACTTGCCCGGAGCCATAGAGCTAGAACTGGCTAAGCCAGGCTCCAGTCCAAGCTCAATATTCTTCTAGCACAGTGTAAGCCTAGATGCTGCCACATAAAATGCCATTCATGGTTCTGCATATTATTTAATTTTGTATTACAATTATGCCAACAGAAGAATGTCAGTCTCCAGCATAACAAGAGAATACCATATCCACATTCTCTTCTGTAATAGCTGGGGTTCCATAATTAATTACTTCTATTCCATTACAGCTTTTACAGAGAGTCTATAGGAACATATTTTGGAAGAATATTCTCAGATTTTAAGGCTGATGCTAAATGCTAAGTTTTGTTTACACATGTGTCAAAAATCAATCTTTAAATGTAGTGGGCTTTCAGAAGGCTTCTTCTGAAATTCATTTAAGGTAGTTTATTGAAAGTCTGTAAGACTTTGCTTCATTTTTTTTGTTAAATTTCATTTAACCAGAAATAGAATGGCTAGATATTTTGACCTACTTCTGGCTTGCTGATATAGTAGGAAGTCACATGGTTCAGAGTATAACAGAACCCAACAGGTGACCCCATTTTAAGAATGTTAGGGAGAACACCATTATATTTTAAGCATTCTTTTTTTCCCACAAAAACATTAAATTGTATTTACTTTTAATCAATTGAGAAGACATAAACATTGTGTGTACTATTGGGGGAACCATGTTTTTTTTTTTTTTTTTTTGGTTTTTCAAGACAGGGTTTCTCTGTGTGGCTTTGCGCCTTTTCTGGAACTCTGTAGCCCAGGCTGGCCTCGAACTCAGAGCGTGGTGATATTGTGTTCCCCAAAATATTGTTTACCCTAATAAACTTATCTGGGGTCAGAGAACAGAACAGCCACTAGATATAGAGGCCAGAAAATGGTGGCACACATGCCTTTAATCCTATCACTTGGGAGGCAGAGGTCCATCTGGATCTCTGTTAGTTTAAAGCTACACTTGAAAGAGACAGGCATGGTGACTCATGCCTTTAATCCCAGAAAGTGAGCCTTTAATCCCAGGAAGTGATGGCAGAAAGGTATATAAGGCGTGAAAACCAGGATCTAGGTTGGTTAAGCTTTTAGGCTTTTGAGCAGCACAGTTCAGCTGAGAGGCATCCAGTCTGAGGAAACAGGATCGATCACCTAAGGAATTGGTGAGGTGAGGAAACTGTGGCCTGTTCTGCCTCTCTGATCTTCCAGCGTTCACCTCAATAACTGGCCTCAGGTTTGATTTTATTAATAAGAACTTTTATGATTCCTGCTACAACAGAGATCCACCTAGCTCTGCCTCATGAGTGCTGGGATTAAAAGTGTGCAACACCACTGCCCGGCAACCATGTGTTATTTTGATACGAGTGTACATAGAAAGATAATTTGATAGTCAAAGGAAGTTTAAGGGAAACGGTCATTTCACATTGATCTTAAAGATGAAAATAATAGCTAGAAATAGACTAGACTAGACTAGAATAATAGGTTATATTGGATTTTTTTTTCATATTTTAAGCCTGAACTGGTTTGGAACTCTCTATGTAGCCCAAGATGTTGTCAAACTTGTAGATGGTCCTCCTGCCTCAGCCCCTTGAGTCCTAGAGTAACAGGCCCCAGGTGCCACATTGACTTCTTGGCCAGCACTGTTCTCTCATAGCAACCCCTAGACCATTGTTTTAGACTGTCTGGTAGATACAGGTGCTAAATGAGTTTATACCATGATTATTCATTTTTATTTGGGCAACCACTTTTTAGGTTAGTGATTCTCAATGAAGCAGCCAGGGAACCATTTTACCCACCTAAATACCTTGTGGAGGAAGCTTTGGTGGAGTTATTAATAACTCTGCACCCCAATTTTTTTAAAACATTTTGTTTTCTTTTGGGTATTTCTCAGAAGATGGGATTTCAGAAGGCTTCATTTTCTCAGTAGGGCTGTGTGATTGTTAAAGACATCTTAGTCTCCTCAAAAACAATTGTATTCATGTATGAATTCTCAAACTATTGTTTAAAACTTTTCAAAAGAAAAACCCAAGCCCAAGTACCTAGAATCTTCCACAGTGTTTGACATGTGAAAAGTGTGTGATGATGATTTAAAAATAGATGGAATATATGCTTTGTGGTAATCTCAGAAGATATGATGGATTTTCAGGCTGTGAATGCTGGCTTGGTGGCTGTAGGGAAAAACTGTCTAAAATAGTCAGGTGCCTCCACCTCAAAACGTTGGCTGTATGACCCTTAGGGTGTTACTTTGTGGTTATCAATAATGCACAGGACCTTGAGAGGATATTGAAGACAAAAAACCCAAAAAACAAAAACCAGGTCTGTTAATGCCCATTTTTTCCCCAAACAGTAGGTCATCTAGGGTCCTAGAAGGTGAACAAAGGCTGTTGACCTTTTGATCAACATTGGTATATCAGAGTTGGTGAATCTCCTTATCCTTTATGAGAGATGGGCTCTTATACATGAAGCCTGCTTTCCACTGGATCCTGGACTTTCTATACTACAGAACTATGAGAATGTTCTGTTGCTTATAGATTTCCCTGGCTCAGATGTTTTGTTATATCAGCATGATGGAATGAGAAGGGAAGATGCTGCATTTGACTTTAGAAGATGATATTGAGTTCCAAATGATGCTGGACCACTTCAGAGAAAGTGTCTAGCTTCTAGTTGGAGAACAGAAAGTTGGTAAGAAGTGTTGGCAGATGTACAGAATAGGCTTGGAGATACTCATTTGAAGGCATCAATCAAGTAACTTTAATGAACTGTCATATTACGTTCTCTGGGACAGGAAAGTAAGACACCAAAAGGAGCAGTGAGTGGAGGACCATCTTAGGGATGACTTACATGCTTCTCCCAGTGGCTGGGGCCTGACTTGATCTTGCTGCTTGACTTCTTGGTCCCCTGAGTTGAGTGCTCTGCCTGGCTGCTCATAAGCTCAGTCTTCCCCATGCCTAGCTTCTGATGTGATGAAGTTCTTCAGCCATCAGCCAGGTGTACCCACAAGCTGGTGATCCCCAGCTGGTGCCTTCTAGCCTTTTCTCCCTGGTAGGCAGACCCTATTCCAGAGCTACATCTATAAGAAAAGGATAGGCTGTTTCAGTTTAGATTAGGATCCTGGGTGGAGTATGCCATGTTAACTCCAGAAATGTATCCTTCACCAGTCTAGAGATTTCTGCTTTCTGTTTACACATGACCAGATAGATTGATTGGATCCAAATGCTGGGACTCAGAGTCAGTCATCCTTCCTTGCTGTACTCTGCCTCTTACTCCATTGAGGCTTATATCTACAACTCTGCCATGCTCTGTTCTTACCAACCTCCAACTAAAGCACTGGCATACTTTCCAGGCTGTGTTAAAAGGGAAAAATTAAAGATTCTTGCCTGTAAACTTCTGGACATAGAAGACTGAGTCATAACTGGGATAGCACAAACAGGTCTGGGCTGTTTTATTTCTCCCTCTTTTTCTATAATCCTTTCAGCAGGTTGGACGAACACTTCCTTTTGATGATGCCTCCCACCCCACCACACTGGCACTAGCACAGACTTTTGCAATTTTGTGACTATTTATTTTTGCTTCTATTATCATCTGAAGGTTTCTAAATGCCAGTCACAAATGAGGTGACAACCTAATTTAGAAAACTAGCTTCCTTAAAACAAGAAGTTACCTTTCCAGAATGGAAATAAAGGAAACTGAAATGGAAATAAGAACAATTTTGTTAGATTTTCTGAGAAACAAAGTAATTCATTATTGTTGCTATTATTAGTTTGGGACTTTTTTTTTTTGTAAATGTTCCAGACCTCTAAAGACAGGGAAGTAACCTGAAAATGTAACAGGAAAGCTCATTTGCCAGTTTTGTTCATAAGCAATTATTTTTGAGGCATAAATATTTATGAATCAAAATTAAAAGTGTCGAGACTTTAGCATGTAAACCTTGCATTCTCTACCTCAGTTTCCACACTTGCTGTCCACTTTTCTTAGCTTTTGTACAATTCTTCTGAGGTGTTGTGTATGATATGCACGCACATGCACATACAAGTATCTACTTCTTCCTTCAAATAATAGTGAACTGCTTCGTTTATGTGACAAGTGTGGTGGCATAGGCCTGTAGTCACCACACTCAAAAGGCTGAGGCAGGAGGATGATCACACATTCAAGGCCAAGCTGTGCAACATAATAAATACTGAGCAAGTTTGGGCTATATAGCAGGACCCTATTTATTTCCAAAAATCCAAAGGAAAATAATGATTTTTTTTTCCCTGCTTAGTATCTTAGAGGCTCTCCTGCTGACAGAGGGTCATATCACTTTTGAAAGCTATAAAACATTCCATTGCTTGAACTGTGAGATTTATTTAGCCAATTATTAAGAAATAAAATGCATTTATGAATTCATTGATGATCAGGTATATAGTTTCAATATACCAATTAAAACATTATCAATTAATAAGTCATTTAATATTTATTACTTTGACGAAGAAAAAGCAAAAATAGTGTGCTTAGGCAGTATAAACATAAAGACATTTCTAAAAGTATAAGGTCTGCATTAAGGAATGAGGTACTTTAAGATTTTATTGCTATTGTAGATTTGCTCTCCGTTTATGGTCCATGAGGTCCTGCTGGTGTATAATGCCTGCTCCTTGGCATTATTGACAAGATTTACAGCTCAAAACGAGAGCGTCCATCTAGAGCTGCCAGAGGAATAAATGTTACTATCGTTAAGCAGCAGAGCACTGACTCGTTCTCTTGAAGAATATGAGACAGTTGCTCCAAGAGCTTTCTTACCTCCAGGGACAGCAAATGCACTCAGTACTATGACTGAAGTGTCTCTCCAAGCCTACTCTGTGATTTCTACTAATATCTACTGATATCATCCACTAATATTGCCCATATGTGGTGCTTTTCAATTGACTAAACTCATTTACCTTGTTAAACTATACTTTCTTTCTGCATTGGTTCCCTGCAGTAGCTGGGGCCTTCTACTCTGTTCTTTTGTCCAGGTTCAGAGTTGTTACTCACAAATTCATCTATTTATTTAAGGTCACTCAGACATTTTTTATTCTTCTTGTTCCATGCCTCTTTTTTTAACTCTCTTTTGTTTATAGAACCAGGACTGCTTTAGGTCTCTCTCTCTCTCTCTCTCTCTCTCTCTCTCTCTCTCTCTCTCTCCTAATTCATTTACTTAAATTGACTGACTGTATTTTATTTTAAGGCATAATTTTTAAATGAACAAAATATTCTAAAAAGTTAAAATCAAATACAAATTTTATAAATTGAATACAAAAGTAAATGTATCAAGATTGCTTTCTCTGTATACACATTATAATATGTACATTTGTACATATATAGATGTACACACATTCATAGTCACACACACTCACACACACACTCACACACTCACACACACACTCACACACACACTCACACACTCACACACACACACACACACACTCACACACACACACCCTTGCATTTACATGTAGCAAGCCTAGCATGGCTTCAAACTTGTAGCGTTCTCATTGTCTCAGCCTCTTGAGTGCTGTGATTAGAGGCCTGTGCCTCCATTACCATTCTGTGTCTCAGAATGATAAACAATGTGCTGGAATTTGAAGGAATAAGTAGATATTTGTGTATGTGTTTATGCATATGTGTGTATGCACACATCCAACAACTCTAGCATAATATAGAAAACCCTTTCAGAAAAAGGTATTTTACAAAGAAAATACTTTCTTTTACCTTTAGTATAAAACTGAATTATGTATCTATTTGTTAAAAACATATTTTCCCCCATTATTCTTTCAGTCTCCTATAGTTTTTAGAAAGCAACAGATAGTTATTTACACTGTCTGACCTCCTTGGTTATTTTATGGATAATTATTTTTATATTCCTTCACTCCTATCTACAATTGGCTTTCAGGCCTTCATAATGTATTGATAAAAGATAATTACCATTCCAATTAATATAATACAAAAGTCATACTGAAAAACTAAAAATAATATTCCACTATCTAAGGAAAATGTAATTAGTTACTTGGTAAGTTTTGTTGACTACCAGACGCTGTCTTTGTGGTGTTCATTTGTGTGTGTGTGGCTTTTTTTTTAATATTTGTAGATTTGTAACATCTTAAACTCTGTATGACCACAATATGTAGTAAAAAATGAATAACAGCATAAAACTTCAGACATGTTTATTTAAAGAGAACTAAAGGCAGTTTGGGGTACTTGGACTCTACTTTGGATTTTAAAGTACTTTGGACTCTGGTGTTATGAAAACATATTGACACCAGAGTTCTTGCTAAAAAAAAAAAAAAAAAAGAAGAAGAAGAAGAAGAAGAAGAAGAAGAAGAAGAAGAAGAAGAAGAAGAAGAAGAAGAAGAAGAAGAATGTACTTCTTAATGGATGGGAAGGAAAATGGAAACTGAAAACAAGGGTTGCTTAAGCATCTTCCAACAGTGAAGACCTTTCACTCAGCTGCACACTTAATGGCTCAAGCATTAGGAATTCTTCATCTTAAGTTCATCTTAAGAAGAAAGAAGTCAGGACAGTTGAATGTGACCCTTTGTTAGGTTCCAGGCATCTGCTGAATTGCTACCATCATCCTAAGATCCACATGGGCTCATTCATTGTTTTATTTGAGTTCAGGGAATTCCTACTATTGGAACAACAAAAAGAGAGGCCATGAAAGGCCTGAAATTCAGGGAAAGACTTAACCAAAGTCCCTGGGGAGAAGGGGACAGCTGGACAATACACAGGGATTTCGAACAGAGTGTCAATTGTAGACACATGTCCCTTCACACTGTGACCCTTGATAATAGACCTAAACAAGTGTCATCATGAAAAAAAAAAAGCTGAGTGATGCTTGTGTCACCAGCCACCCTCCTTTGTAGCACCCTCCTGTCCTCCACGGGTTGAGATGGAAGCGATTTCCTTCCTGCAGGTTTCCCTGGCTGGGCACATTCTGGCCTCTGTCCAGCTGTTTATTGAATAGCGTGCTTAGAGAAGGAGTAGGGAGAGTTTTTCTAAAAAGGACAGCTAATAAATATTTCAGCTTGCAGTCCATATGGACTCTGTTGTAACTACTCAATCCTAAAAACAGCAGGCATTCCACTCTGAGAAGACAATCCTGCCTGTGTCTGCTCACATTGGCTCACACCACCAGAGAGTGAGCTAGATTTTGCTTACTCTTGGACACTGGTAATTTTTCCATTTATTCATTATTAAACTGTTCATTAATTTAATAAGGGTTTATTGGGCAGATATTAGGTGCTAGATATAAAAATATAAGGGAGAGTTGATCACAAATTTCCCAGAGCAGAAGTGCATTAGATTCTTAGAACCCACATAACATGGAAAGAGGGAACAAACTCTGCAAAACATTGTCCTTTGACAAACATTGTCCTTTGACCCCCACAACAGTGGTGTGGCACACATGTTCTCCCCACCATATCATGCACATACGTGCAGAATAACAAATACAATTAAAATAAAATTAAAAAGACAAGTGTTGGTTTAACATTTTATAACAGGCAATTTATTCATAGGCCTTATAAAGGAGAAAAAGTATATGATCTTGTTAATGGGTGCAGGGCATATTTGGTACAAATCAACATTGGTTCATGAATAAAATTAAAGCAAGCTCTTTGGCCCTAAAAATTGCATGAGAAGGTCTTTACAATGACAACACCAGTTGACATGCCAAGGTGGATGAGGGAAATTTCACAAGACCCCACACATAGATGAAGATCTATAGGTGATTAAGGGATACAGAGTCAGACTCAGCCTTTTCTGGGGGTGGGCCCTCTAATAGGTTATCCAATCCCAGGCAGTAAGGTCTAAACACAAGTACTTCGGAGCAACACCAAACAGACTCAATAGGTTGTGTTTATATACACATGTGTGTATATAAATAATAATGTGTCAACAATAATAACTAAAGAAGAAAATGTCATGAATTTGAGAGGGAGTAAGGAGAGGAAGGCATCAAAATGCTATAGATTCAATACTCACATACAAAATCCTCAAAAAATTTAATTGTACGGGAGACATTAGTTCTAAAATTGAAAGGTATCCAAACTGGCATTGGGGGTGAAGCAATGGCGGCAATTATCACAGTTTGATTCAGGATGGCACTGTCAGTCACCAGTGCAATAAGGCAAGAAAAGTCAATGTAAATTTTGTGGTATGCCAATAACTGAACGGCACTATAGATATACTATTAAAACAAATAATGGGATTCAACTGACTCATTTGCCATGCACTACAAAGTGAACATATAAAAATTAGTTTTTTTCTATATGTCTTCAATAAACCACTTGAATTTGAATATGGAATAGTTTATAGCCTATCAAAGAATAATTAGGAGCAAATGCAACAAAAGAAATGTAAAACCTTTAACATGAATGCTAAAGTAAATTAAAAGTAAGTAAGCAAAGGGAAATACATTGTGAATTTCATGATTGAGTCACATAACTTCTCTATCACTTCCCTGAAGTAGGGGAAAGAAGTAACTGTATTTAAACATATATAGAGAGAAGTGGCTGTAAATTTTATGTTTCCTGAGATGATCCCAGTTCTTCCTCATTTCTTTGTTTACTATCTTAGATTTTGTGATATCACCATTCAGATGGCGGCACTCTCGGGCTGACCCTGCATCTCACTCCACTTGTTTATCTTGGGGCCCTGGTCTGTTCTGTGCTTGAGTCTCAGTCTCATCTAGTCTTGTCTTTCCTCTCCTTTCCCCTCTCCTTCCCCGTCCCCTCCCCTCCTCCCTCCTCTTCCCTCCTCTCTCCTTCTTTCCTCTTCTCTTTCTTCCTCCTCTGCACCTCTTCTCTTTTTCTCCAAATATTCTCCTCCAATGAAACTGGTCAGCCAGTAAGCCTGTGGAGCACCAATGCATCAGTTAGCACTGATTAAATAATATATTTATTAAAACAGTCTCCCATCAGCAAGGTGCTAAAATGTGTTCTGTGCAGTTAGAAGGAAAGAATCAGTCTGAAGCCTAGCTCTACTGATCATCTAGTAATGTGTCCTGGGTGTCTGGATCCATATCTAACTCTTGGGTATTCAAAGGATTGAAGAGGTTGTGATTAAATACACAAATCTATGAATAGATATTAGAACAGTTGGATCATTGATCCCCCTTGAACTGACAGAAAATTCTCTCCAAAGGCAGAGGGATGAACACATTCACCACAGCAGCAATGCTCTCAGTAACTCCCACCTCCCACCCCACTCAAGAGAGCCAAAGCAGCTCCAATAATTAGCTAGTAGGTGGGGAGCCAGAGAGGAGGACATTCATCCCACACCTCTCCCTGTAGACACACAGCAGACGACATCTGGAAATGATGGAAATGATACTCTGTATATGGGGTTGGACATCATTTCACCCATAAAGACTTGCTGGGTTGGGTTTCAGACGTTTGCACCAATTTTGGAGATGAACACTTGTTTTGGACTTAAAAGTGATAATGAAGTTATAATCCAAGAGCAAGCTCTACATTTGGGAAAAGATCTATGTATAGGATCTGTAACTGTGTGCTAGAGAGAGCTGGATACTGGCTCATGACCCAGCTAGCTTGGCCTCAACACATGAGTAAGTGGCCAGGGAAACCTTACACTGGAAGAGTTGAAACCCTTTGGGCCTGTGCTCTGTGGCAAATTCAGAAAGGGACTAGGTGAGAATTTCTTTCTCTTAGTGCTCATCCTCAGTTTAGGCATTGCTATGGAAAAGTGATCATTTGAAATGAAAGCCCCTTAATGAATATTTAACCTGCTCTGTTGGCTACAAAGTATGTTAACATTCCTTGGAGTTTAAACCCCCTCCTTATTTTGAGAATGTTCACATTCTAATGTCAAAACAACCCCAAAAAGTGAGATGAGTTTGCCCATCTGCCTGGCCCTGGGAAGCTGAGCTGTTCTGCAGAGTCCTGTGATTTAGGGTCAGCTTTAATCCACAGGGTTTCATGTCTTCCCATGGCTTCCTTTCCATTTCAGACCAATTCTCACTTTCGTACAGATTTGGCACTAACTTTTCTTTAATTAGTTGACTTTTTATTTAAAAATTTAATACAATGTATTTTGATCATATTCTTTCTGTTTTTTCAACTCCTTCCTTATCTTGGGCAGGCCCACATCCAGGAATAGTTGTCTGATCAAAACAGGGTCCATGGTTTTTTGCTTGTTTGTTTTTGGTGTGTGTGTGTGTGTGTGTGTGTGTGCGTGTGTGTGTGTGTTACCAAGCTTTGCTATTACTCTGCTTTCCCTTTGTGAATTACTTGTGTTTCTCTGGTTTTTACTCAACCCTGAGACCTTTTCTTGACCCATGTCAGTTTCAGTATTTCCGTTTGCAAAGTGTGGATAGTATTTGTACCTTTAAAATGAATGTCTTTTAGGATTAAATATATTCAAGGAATCAAACACAATGCCTGATACACTCATCAAAATTAGCTAACAGCTTTGCCCATTCCAGAGAGATTTTCTTTCATGGAGAAAAAAGAAGGTATCAAAGGTTGCATTGTGTATCCCTGAAGCTCATGCTGTGCTGTGTTATATCTAGCTGTAAAAATGCCTGTATAATTATAACACCCACTGCCATTCTGAATGGGCAAGATGGCATCTTATCTAAATGCCCAGAACCAACCATGAAGCAATACCATGGTTAAGTGTAAATGTGGAAGAACCAGCGAGATCTTCCACTGAACTCTGGGTTGGAAATTCCTTAGCAAATGACTTCTTTGACCATTCATATCCTCATCTGTCAAATGGAGATAATAATAATGCCTTCTCCCTAAGCTGTGGAGCACCAGAGAGGCAATGATAGTTGTGCTCAGGTAGTCATTTGGCTCTTAGGGATATGATGATCAGAGTTGATTGGGGAAAATGTTAACAGTGTATCATCTTTAACCTCTGTGGACTTTTCCATTCTATGCAGTCACTTGGTTTGCATTTATATGGGAACAGTCAGAGTCCTAAAAGAGGGAGCCCTTCCTCCCAAGGATGACAGATTAGCATCCAATGCAGCATGCACAGCACATACTTTTATTGTGCAGAAAGGGTCTTGCTCCACAGCCCAGATCAGCCTGGAGCTCATGATCCTCTTATTTCCATCACACATCTCTTAAATGCTGCAATTACAGGGACAGGGGTGTACCACTGCACCTGGCTCACAAATTCTAGACCTCAGTGGTCCTTTGTATTGACTGGTGATATGCCCCCATCAGCTTCCTAGAGCAGGCTTAAGCGTTTTACAGGCAGCAGTCACCAGGGCTTTGGTGAAAGGCTCCTTTGGTACTGCCTCCTTACTGCTTTGAATCTTGACATATTCTTGTTCCTGGATAGACAGTTCTTCAAGGTTCCAGATGAGCTGGCCTTATACGATGATTTCCTCTCAAACTGTTCTCCATTCTCTGCTTTTTAGCCTCATTTCTCTTCTAGTTCTTGCTCCCGTCTGAGGCTTATACTTGGTTTTCTGTCTCTTTGGAATGTGTATTCCCTCACTGACTTGTTTACGTCAAATCATTCTTAGGATTTCAGTCTGAGTCAGACTTACACTAAGGAAGTGTTTCTCTTCAGTCTGATGTGTGTGCTCTTGCAAGGACCATTTGTTTTTGGGATGATTTTTATAGTCACAGTTTTGAATTTGGTAATTCTGTTTGCACCAGAGTATAACATCTGTGTGATCACTTGTCTGCTGTGTATCTCCTGCACTGCATTTTGTGGACCCCAACATCAAGGACCTTCTGACAGTTCAGACACAAAAGGAGCTGTGCTTGACACAGGAGAGCCCTTCTGAACCCCACCCCAGCACTCTGGCTGGTGCACATGTCCTGATGTGCCTTACACATTGTTAACTATTTTCATTTTCACATGGTAGAACTTTACTGTATGAAGTGGGTGCTCCTTAAAAGACACATGTGTATGTGTCTCTCTTGGATCTGAAACAGAGCATAGTCCAGCTTGGACCACAGCTAAGGTTTGGGTTGTAGGTGTCCTGAACTTCAAGGCCAAATACAGGTATTATCCATAGGGGCCTTTCTCTTGATTGCATGAACTGCCCCTGTGATGTGGCTGGAGTTTGAGACCTGGGGGCTTAAATCAGAAGCTGGAGTTCCTGGAGGAAAATGTGGAGGTGAGAAATAAATTCCTGAAGAAGTCAGTTTTACCTTCCCCAAACTACTGCAGGTCAGTCTCTACTGGGTGGGTTGCTGGGATCCAGGAAAAATGCTTTTGGCAAGAGTTCACACAGGTGTTAGCCCTTTTAACCCTGCTTGTACCAACATTTTTTTCTGTATAAAACAGGTAACTGCTGAGACACCTTAATACACTTCTTTCTTGGGTCAATAAACAGCACACCCAGAAGCCTAGCTACCCGTGAGTACGGAAGAGATAGATGCCTGTTCAAGTGTGATGTTGGCCTCTGCTGGAAAGCTGTGCTAATTATGAAGGTGAAGACAGAGGGCAGGGAAGGAATTCGGGTTACACCTCAAAGGAATTTCCATTTCTTAATTTCATGGGGGCAGAGCATGTTTACCTGGGCCCTGCTGGCCTCTAATGGCATTTTGGAATTTTATGGATGGCATTAAGGCAGGAGACTAGCTGCCCTAAGCTCTTAGCACTTTTTAATGACTGACAAGCCTAAAAAGAAGTAGGTGGAAAGATATTGAGGCCGTGGAAGAAGCTCCCAGAAGTCAAACAAAATATACATTTAAAAAAATTATCAAATCAAACCTGATTTGAATTTTAATTGGCTGTTAATTATTATAAGAAGAGATGAAAGGGGAATTGTATATAATTCTTGCCCTTGAGGACATTTTCGCCTAGAAGAGAAGATAAAAGTATATAAAAATAAGCATGGTCTCAAGTAGAACAGGAGAGCAGCAAGAGATCGGGGACTTTGGATTCAAAGATTATTTTCTATGGCGGTATACAGTACTTCCTGGAGGTACCATTTGACTCCCAGTGTTTGGGGAAACTTGGGCATATGGAGACAGAGGAAAGGCTGTTTGTCACAAGTGTTTAGCAGAGGAGCAAATCTGATTAGGGCTCTGATAGCAGTGGCTGAATTAGTCCAGGATGGGAGGTGAGGGGATGCAGGGCAGAAGAGAGATTTGTATGGCTTGGGGCAAAGGAGTTGAAGGACTAGAGGATGAATTCTCTACCATGGGCTCTGGAGCAGAAGAAAGCTTAGGGGGAAGCAGACTGTGGAGAAGGAGGCTGAGAAGAGCGGAGTTTAGATGCAAATATGGAAGGATAATGACCCTTTTCACAAATTCTGTGTGTCAAAGAGAAAGCAATAGTAAAGGGGCAGCACTGACTTTGGTTTAGTTTATGTTGGGCTTAGGATGCCAGCAGAATGCAGGCTGAAGGTAACAAATAGACAGTCAGAAGGAAAGCTGGAGTTGAAGACTAGGACTGAGCTCCAGATGTGCAGGAAGATAACCAATAGACAGTCAGAAGGAAAGCTGGAATTGAAGACTAGGACTGAGCTCTGGATGTGCAGGTGGAAGTCAATGAAATGGAAAGAAAGGGACAGACACAATGGTGGCCCGTCCAAGGACAGACTCTACAGAGAAGCTGAGCAGTGAGACCTGGGATCTAGGAATTTCCTACATGCCAGTTGCCACTGACTGTGCCTTCAAAGACTTAGCTGAGGTGAGTGGGCAGAGGTATACCTGTTGGAAGGCATGAAGATGGAGTTTTGGAACTTACCTATCTTTGTCCATTCATGTCCAGTTCCATTTCACTGGTGACTTTCTTCAGTAAGAAAAATGCCACATGTCAGGAATGGCTTCTTCATCAATCCCAGGCAAGCGGAGACAGTCAGTGTATATAAAGATAGCTTTTTTTTTTTGTTTTTGTTTTTGTTTTTCGAGACATGGTTTCCCTGTGTAGCTTTGCGCCTTTTCCTGGAGCTCACCTGGTAGCCCAGGCTAGCCTTGAACTCACAGAGATCTGCCTGGCTCTGCCTCCTGAGTGCTGGGATTAAAGGTGTGCATCACCACTGCCCAGCAAGACAGCTTTATATACACAAAACCTCACTAAATAAGGCCTCTGCCACAAACATCTTATATCAATAACTTTCTCAGTGGTTCTGTTCTGTTACTTTATTTTAAGATAGAGTCTTCTTCTATAGCCTGGCCTGCTTTGAAGTTGTGATCCCCCTGCTTCAGCCTCTTGAGTACAGGAATTACAGGTACACACAACCATGCTTGGCTCAGTTCTTGCTTTCCTACCAGAGAAAGAAACTTTCTTTGCTGAGTGGATGTATATGATTAAATAACTCTTATGCACAGGCTACCCAGCAGCCCTGCTGTGTGTCTAAATCTTGGGTGTAACTGATAACACCTGTTTACTAATGGGCCATGTTCCCACATGAAAGCAGAAAAATGGGTTCTATCTTTGATGAAAACCATTCTGGTTTAAAGATTCAAAGCAATTTCCTGAGAAGAATGAACTCTACGGTTTTGGAATATTTTTCATTCACTGCCTTGTTACCTGCTTGGAAGTTGGGGCTTTAGACTATGGCTGGGTAATGGAAGAGTAAGTGAACAGTCAAAGAACGCCCAGCTCACTGTGTGATTGAAATCTTTGCCTTGATAGGAAACTGAGAACCAGTGGCCCTTCTCACACAGAGACTTGCAAATCATTGTTTTCCTTAATGAAGATAACCTGCGGACTCTCCTCTGTGGACAGCCACTTTTGGGAAGAGCTTCGCCAAGACTGTCAATGTGCTTCTTGTAGAACTTTCACATGTCTTCAGCTCCAAGCCAAATGATGAAGAGTAAAAGCAAAACCAAACCCAAGTCCCACAAACAAATAACAACAAAGTCCTGAATTCTTGCTTCAGAGGAATCAAAGTTCAAACAGAAGGGCTAGGTAGCCACACATGAACTTATGAGAGCAGTGTACAAGAATCTGTAAAAATCTCCATACGTGGAGCAGGACCATCAAGCCTGCTTAAATCATGGTGGAAGAGGAGGAGTGTCTCCTTTTCCTCCCTCACCGTCAGCCCCCGAGGGATGAAAGCAGCTCACATTTGTCTCTTGCTCAGTGTCCAAGCTTGCCATGCAGCGTGGGCCATTGGGTAGAGATAAGCCACAAGAACTACAGTATCAGGTTAAAGATGAGGAGCGTTTCCCTGCTGTTTTTATTTCTTTTCCCTCCTTCTTATGCTTGCCAAGGCAGAAGGGCTGGGAAATCTCTCTAAGAACTGCTTTCTTTCCGACTATGGTCAAGTCAGATGTCACAGATTTCACTCTCTGTCCTGTTTGGTGACTTTATCAGATGGGCTCTGCAAACCACAGGACACACGGGGCTCAGTTTGGCTAATGTTTCCGGGTGACCTAACATTTAGGGAGTAACTGCTTTACTTAGACTCACGTTGGACTCTGTAGGGTTTGCGTATAACATCCTGAAAAGCAACTCACTCATTTCCTCATGGGGCCTCAGTTTGCAGCATTTTCATAGTGAAGAAAACCTTGCTAGAGCATGTCACAATCACTGTTTTGTTTTGTTTTCCCTCAGAAAAAGAAATGCCACAAATAAGTTCCTTTCTGCAGAACTATCTGGAAACAGGGTTGGATACTAAAGATGAATGGCAGGAGACAGCCCAGGTGCATGGAGCTGTGAGCAGGCTGTGTCGAGAAGTGGTAGGGAAGAGCTGCTCTGGTCAGTTCTGCGCAGGGTGAAAAGCTGTCTGTCCTTCATGCCGTGTTTTCTACTGAACATGCCTAGCTGGGCAGATGGCCCTGTTCCTTCCTGTAGGTTGATGTCCCAACTCTTAGGTTGGCCTCTCCTAGTTAACATGGAGAAACATCAGCAGTAAATGAACTCTGAAAAGTTGTGACTGGAGAGGTTCAGGAACACTCTTCCTTCCACCTTCCCTGTTCTCACCTCTGCGTCCTCTTCCAGCTCAGGGTCTGATACCTGTCAGCTGATCCAGGGAAAGGTCACAGGGGGTCAACACAGGGCTATTTCTTGAAGGAAAAGGAATGCATCACAGACTTTTCCTTTCTCGGGCAGTCCTTAGCAAGACCAATCTCAGACGTAAATGTCAACCCAATCTTCCAGCCATTTCGGTGACTCATCACCTCTTCTGTCTCACACAACTTGGTCTCCAGCATCAAGTATGGCTTGATAAATCTTTCAAAAATTGACCACCACATCCTTACAGAGCCAGCAGGTCCGGTTAATGTAGATGTTGATGAATCCCTGACCTGCTCGCCACTGCTTGCCACTGGAGAGAAGTTTGGATTCTGCCCTCCTCTGGAAGGGCTGGGCCCAGTGCTTTCTCTTGTTCTCTCTGCAGCCGCAGAGAAAAGCTGTTGGGACATGAAGGACTGCATATGCTGACATGTTTAGAATTAGGTTATCACTCTCTGGAAAGTTTTGCACTCCTTTTAAGTTCTTGAAAAGTCATGTTTTCACCACCTCAGGGGGCCCAAGCTAAACACGTGCTAGATTTCTGCCTGAATCTGTTTGGAAACTTTTGGTGGATGAAAGATGCATGCATTACAGCCTCACTACTTCTGGGTCTGTGTGGGGAGGTGTTTTTTTTTTTTTTCAGCACACACACACACACACACACACACACACACACCACACCACACTCATGTACATATACAGACATATACACATCCTCAAATATACAGATGGAAATGAAAGTAAAATTTCTAGACAGAGGTCAAGAAATATTACTTAAATATACTTCAATTTAAAAATAACTAATGAGTACACATCATTGCAAAGTTACATGCTTGCTCAGGTCAGTTCTTACACAGGCAGAGGGTCTTCCCTTTGTCTCTAGCTGCCTTTGGTTCACATTTGTGATAACAGGGAGTGGATGTGTTCATGTGACCAGCTTTCTTCATTCATGCAGTAAAACTTGATCCAGGAAGAATGGGAAACTCTGGCCTGAGTTTTAATGACCAGGCTCAGTCTATAGATGAACAACGTTGGATTTATATCCGAATACGCCTGAAGAATGAATGTTGTTTCAGCAAATGCCAAGTCAAACAAGCTCATGATATGGGCTTCGTCATGACATTCTTGCCTCAGAAGTCCTCTCTAGATGCATCTTTAGACAGTCTGGATCTTATTGGTCTGAAGTTGCCACACAGGTGGTGCTTTGGCCAGACCGTTACTAGCCTTTAGGGAATTTATTTGCTTAGAATTTATTTACGTGTAGCAAAACAAGACTGAAAATGGTCCCAGTGCCTGGAGGCAATTACGTAGGAGACACTGTGAAGAAAATGAATCCCTCCTTTTATCATCTTTGGGCTATAGCGGAAACGGCCTGGAATAATGCCTATGACGCCTGCCAGAGTGAAGGAAGCATGAGTCTTGTTCATTGTTAAAGAACCTCCTTGTCTGGATGTCTGTTTTTATTAGGAACCATATATTTATCTTACATGAACTTATAACCCAATGATAAATGACCTGGCTGCTAATCTGATTTCTTAGCCCAAGCCTTTCCCTCAGGCCAGCTGGGGGTAGGCCTGTCTCTGGCAGCCATTGGCTCCTGCAGCCTCTCTTGCTACATGCTGCAGTAAGGACACTTTAACTCTAGTTTGAACACCTGTGACTGACTGATGAGAATGGCAAGGAATAGGGAGAAAAGTTCCCCAGCAGGCCTGTTTCTGACCCATGTTTCACCTTTATAAGGTGGATGAGGCTCTGTGGGTTCTGCTTGGTAAGTACAGCAGCCTGCCGGGTCTCCTGTAGCTGTGGGTGTGCTCTCTGTCATTCACTATTGTCATAAGAACCCATATGAATCCTAAAATATGAAATCTGGAAAGTGTTCCACTCTACTTTCTTTTCAGGGAGCCCCAGGCCATACTGAGCCCCACTTCTGTGCATGTCTTGGTTGGGTTCAATCCCTGGTCAACTTCTCTCCTTGGACTCACAGAGATCTGCAAAGATCATGTGCCATTTTCTTTGCCTGGAACACACTTCTAGCTACTCTTTGCATAGGTAAGTCCTTCCTTCCATCAGACTTCAGGGTTTTTTTTTTTTTGAAAATTTTCCCCTGACTAAGCAGGCTCCAAAGTGTTTGCTGAGTTCTGTTATAGAATGCTCGCCACAGTCAGTTGTCATGGTTGCCCATTGGATTACCATCTTTCTTCTCAAACACAGAAAAAATTTCATGAGAACAAATGCTAAATCTTTATTGCCCCTTGCTTTAAATCTGTCCCTGAGCCTGCAGTTGGTAGTCTTATTGCATGAAAGGATGAATCAGAATTTGAAAATGACCATTAGTTTTCCCTTAAAAGGACAGTGAACAGCTTTGAGTCTCTTCCCTTTGTCAATTTAGGGGTGGATAGGCATCAGCATTGAGGGAATAGAAGACCCTTCCAGCAATATTTTCATTATCCAAGAAAAATATTAATAGGCTAAGCTAACACCTTTATGTTTCGTCAAGACACGCCTGGCTGCTCCAGCACTGTGCCAGCATTTCCCACTGGGCCTGGCCTATTAGAGACGACTATAGGATTATTGACACATCATTTACCCCTTGGCACCTTCTCAGCAAGGATTAATCATCCTCAGGAGACTTGTTTATATACTTGATTGATTTTGATAGCTCATGGTGCCAGGCCCTGAGCATCCAGCCCTGGGAAGGCCAAGATCTTTGCTGCCCAAGTTGCTCTTAGCAATGCTAATTTAGTGCTTTGCAGTTCCATTTTACCCAATCCCACACCTACTAAACTCCTACACTGTAGATTAGTGAGGTTAGAGGAAGTACTCATTAGACCCTTTGAGGGCTTGCTTTCAGTAGGTGGCACTGGACTTGGCTGGTTTCTTAAGAAACCTCTATTGACTCTGCACAGTTCTCTAGAGGAGCAATGCTGGGCAGCTTGTTCACACACAGATTCTAGAGTGGCCACTTTAAGAAGAACAGGACCCAAACAAGGGAGTCTGAGCTAAGGACCTCTTAAATCTTTCGAGTTACGTTTCTTCTTCATTCCTCTCTCTCTTTTTTGCTTCTATATCTGACAATTTCTTTCCTCTCTTGATCTTCTGTGTACAAATGTGCTGCACTGATAACTTAGGAGAAACAACCCCTCAACATACATCCACAGCTCTTTATGTCAACAGTTGGTAGACTCTGGCCTATTTTACTGTAAATAATTTCAAGTGGCTTGAGTTATAAACTCAACACGATGCCTTTCACTTAGCACCTACTACGGGACAAGTCCCCTAAGTCTTGCTTTTTGCATAATTCATAACTCACTAAAGAAAACAAATGCCTAAGTGAGTCAAAGTAGAGTAAATAAGATCTTATGTCTCTAGCATACATTAGCATGTATGAACATACACATACTTTTCTAGTTTGCTTTTCTGTTCCTGTGATAAAATACTAGGCAAAACCAACTTGAGGAAGAAAGGGTTTATTTGATTTACAGGTTGCAATCTATCTGTCATTAACCTTAAAAACCCATCATTGAATGTGACAGAGTCACAAGAATGGAAGGACCTCAGGTCCTTACATTGATATTCAGAGAGACCTTTCCATTTCATTGCTCAGAAACTCGTGTGTGTGTGGATGTGTGTGTGTGTGTGTGTGTGTGTGTGTGTGTGTGTGTGTGTGAGTATTTCCTGGGGTTATCTGTTATGATGTGTATTATTGGACTATTACAGTATGATAGACTGTAAACAGCAGAAAATAAGAGTAAGTGGGATGGGAGGAGGTTCTTTTTCTGAGTGGAGTTTTAGAAACCTAGCGTTGAAACAAGCATGCTATAGGTGTTTAGCTATAGGCATTTGACAAAAAATTTTGGAATAAATAAATGAATGAAATAATATTTTCACAGACCTTTATGTGACTCAGCTATCATTTCAGGCTTCACACTGTAAAACTAAAGAAAGAAATCAAGATTACAGAGAAGAACTACTAAAGGTCACAGATTCAGTTCACTTCAGATCATGCTTGCCATCAGGAGCAACTGTATTGCTATTGGCATCTGCTTAGTAATGGCAAAGGAAAAAAGTCAGTGCCTTTACCTCGTAGCCCATTAACCTCAGCTGAATGAGCCATATACTCACGAAGTTCACATGCCAATCATGGGGTGAGTCTCACACGCATTGCTGGACTCCACAAGCAGCTTTGTTGCAAATATCATAGCAAGAAGATGTGGAACTGCTGCTTGATCTGCCTTTTCTGAAGCAAACAGGGTTTTATAGAAACAGGCACATTCAGATTGCAGGGCAGTGCTGGAATTCAACGCTGTAGGCCAGAAGCTCAGAGCCAGCCATAGCTGCTAGGTTTTACTGGCTGAGGGGGTCAAAGTTAACTGAACATGAGCAAAGCAAGCTTAAAGATCATAGAAAAGTTGGATAAGGAAAGGACAGACTGATTAAATCTCAGATTATAGTTACAGTTTATAGTACTCGTGTCTTTTATTTGAATTGATATACAAGGTAGGTAAACATAAACTCCACATGTGCCCAGACTTATCAAGACAAGTCAATGACAAGTTTGAAGTGTTCCATAAAGACCTTTCAATGCAATCCTGTGATGGAATGGCTGATGGATCCTTCTGCTTTCATAAATTTATAATTCTGTATCCTGTTTACTTTTGTTTAGACATGTGTAAATTTGTACCCTATGTCTTTGCTTTTTAGCTATCAAATAATATTACAAGTTCTTATTCTGTAACTGTCTTTCAAAATTAGGCATATTCTAGAAAGTTCTGGTTGTTGCATTAACTCCCTTGGTGGGATGGGCAGTATTTAAGACAGGCTTTATATCTTACAAGGATGGGCAGGTCTATGGTGGGGAAGACTAGAAGAATCACTGTCTACAAGCTAGGTTTGTGTAAGTTGGCACTTCACAGAGTCACACTGCTAACTTCTCCCAGCAAAACTTTGACTTGAAAATTCAAAGAGGAGAGATAAATGTGATTTTGTCTCCCAAAGGTGCTATGTGTCAGCATTGTTTTCTTTTGAGGTCACAGTGACTCATGTTTTATCTGTGAATGTTGGAGAAGGGACCAAATAAAGGAAACAGTGGTTCTGAGCTGTCAGATAGGAAGGACAGATTTTCTCAGGGTCTTGGATCAAGATCAAGCTGATTTTTAGTCCATTGTGTCACTTGTAATCCTGACCATGCTCCCAAGAAGATAGAATGATACTTCACTTCCAGAGGGGCCCATTCAGTATCACACAGGTGGGAAGGCCTAGAAATGGCACCATCCAAGCCTTGACAGTCTGCTTAAGTGCGCGAGGGGAACTACAAACAGCTCCTTTGCTAGGAAGATTGCTCTCACAGCTCACTATGAGCATCATGTTTCCAAAAGGTGCCTGCCAGATCCTCAAACTATGTAGAACTTCCCTCTGAGTGGCACCTGACAATTTAAACATGGTTGAACTTGAGATGAAGTACACAGAGAAATGGGTCTGTATAATACTATGCAAGCGTTTCCAGTGGTCATTTACTCTAAAATTTGTCTTTCCTGTGAATGTTTGTCTTGACTTTTTTTGTTGGAGGATGATGTCAGTAAGGGAGGGGGAAAGAGTAAAGTAGGAGATCTTAGAATGCATATATTAATGGGACTTTCCCCCTGCATTGCAAATTGCTTAGAAAGTTAACAAATTGCATAGAAGAAAAGGGGAAATTTCTTCATGCCCAAGATGTGTCATTATCATATTGAGCAAAGTTGAGTTTCTTCAATCTCAAGAAGGTACACAGAAAGTCAATACTGAGTATGAAGCAAAAGAGACCACTCCTTGCACCTTCTGAGTTGCCCCATACACATCCTTCCCTCCCACATCACACACAAGCTGAAACACTGCACCATTGGGCAATGACCTTTTCACACTTATACTAGTCATTTTGAAATTACAAATTTAATAGATAACATCTGCATCAACATCTGTTTTGTGCCTTCCTGTTTGGTTCCGTCTTTGGACAAAGAGCTGTTCTTTTGAGCTAGTAACATCCAAAGTATGCAGATAGACATCTAAAGTGATTTTCACCTAATTTGCTTTCAAAGATTGATCTGACAAAGAAAAAAAAAAGTTCATTTTCCCACTCTACCTCCTGGCAAAGCACTTCAGACTTTCTGGGGCACAGACCGAGGCTCAGAAATCAAGCCCAAAGGCATAAAAGGTTTGTGGGAATTATGAGCAGATGGAGAAAGGGTATTACTTTTAATTAGGGGCTTATTTAGAATGGAAATCTACTGTAATCTGAACCACCCTGTGCCTGTGGTGGACACTCAAGAAGGGAACAATGAGAACCTGTGCTGGAGCTTTATCTGAACTGCAACTCGGCTTTCCACACCTCTGTTGTCCAGGTAACAGTGCACTGGAGTCCTCAGATCAAGGGCAGGGAATTGTGTCCGGGCCCCAGTGATGGTGCTGAAGAGTGCAGGAACCCGAGGGCAAATGAATCACAGTGGAAAAGCAAGATGCCTTTGCTCTCTACGCTGACCATGCATTTCCTTGGAAACCTCCTCTAGCCTTCTTCGGCCAGTGTAGAAGCCATTCTCCTTATGTGTTTTCCTCTAGTTCTTGATCATTCTTCCATCCTCGACATGTCACATATTCAAACTCAGAAATGGTTTTTCTCATCTTCTTATTTCCATCACAGAAACAAGTCACATATATGAGCTCCTTCATAAAGCAAACATCTTTCCCATCTTAACAGTCATAGAACTTCCTTGACCTGCTTTGTTCATCGTAACTCTAGACCCCTCAATAAACTTTACTTCATTAGAGCAGGGCTTTGCAAGCCCAATTCTGACTCTTCTGTACATCACTACTTCTTGGAAGAGGTATTTCCATTACAGCCTGCTGTCCAGGGGTTGGGTATCTAAGCATCTGACAGGCATAATGGATGAGCTAAGACTAACAGGAAAGATAGCTCAATGATAGAGGCCTGAGTGAGGATGATTAACACAGAACTGTGGTATGCTCAGAACCAATCCGCCAGCATACTCTTCCCTCCTTTTGAAACACATGACATGTTTTAAAACAGTATGGGTTGGAAAGAACATGATCAGATCCCTCTTGAAAGACACCCACTAGGGCATGGGGAGGCCTTGAGAAAGAATGAAATAAATTTGGCAGGGGAAGTAGATGGTATATATTCATCAAAAAATTTGTTCAAATAAGCTTTTGGTAGTGTTTTTAAGTGAAGTTGATCTAATTCTTCATCAGAGATCATAAGAAAAATTTAATATGAATTCTGGGGATGAAAGTGACTTTGGGGCTTGGGGAGATGGCTGTTGGTAAAGTGTTTCTCAGTGAGCTCCAGGCCCAATGAGAGACCCTGTCTCAAAAATCACAGTGGCAAGTGATTGAAGAAGACACCTACAGTCCTCTCGTGACCCCTGCATATGTGTACACATGCATACTCCCCACCAAAGGAGAGAAGGCAGCCTTCGGAGGACGACACCTATAAAATGCACAAGAGAGAGGGCGAACAGGGGAATTTCCAAACAGAAAAACTAAGACTGAACATACTTGAAAAGAATGACTTATGAAAGTTTTACTGAAGTATTATTTTATAACATTATCTTTGGATCAGGGCCAGTGAAATTATTGTAGGTAGAATTAGCCAGAGGAGAGAGAGTGGGGGAGAATAAAGAACCACAATAGGAAGGAACAGAAGATTGGAAGGAATTCATCCATTGATAAATATTTCCTATTATGAAGTTCAAAAGCCATGCTCATGCTGTTTCTAACACCCAACTGTGGTCACCATTCATTGTGGTAGGTTATTTCAGATACAAAGTTCAGGTGTGCGGGTTGTATGGGCAGGTGATTCTGATCAGGTCATTTAATCTCTGTGGTTTTCTAAGTCCTGCTTCAAAAAGAACACACCTGAGGGTAAGCATATATAAACTCTCGGGTGAGGGGAAGATGGAAACACAGATACTAGGAAGATGAAGAGAAAAAGGAACTTATACACTATTGATGAGATTGAAAATCAGTAAAGTCAGTATGGAAAGTAGTGGAGAGTGTCCTCAGTGACTTGGATATGCAGGCCTGTGAGGGTGGGTCTGCGATAAATTCAAATGAGATGCAGTACCATTTGTGACTCAAGTAGGTTTGAAGTGAAGGTAGTTCTTTGAACATTTAGGGTCAGCATAAGGTTGATGAAGAGGTTTAGAGAGGGAGGAATGTTCAGTGAAATAAATCTATGCAGACACACTGTGTGGTATGCATTTTCAGTACTTTGCGTGGTTATTGGTAAACAAAACATCATGTTAGTGAAGTCTGGGAACTCTGATAAGGCACAGGATTACCATGAGGTTGAAACTCTGTTAGCAACAGGGTCTTCTTCAAGGAGTCAATATTTCCAATTTACGTGAGCTGGTGAGAATATAATGTGCCTTTTAAACACAGGCATTGGCAGCCTTTGGCTGTCTTTTCTCAAGAATCTGTAACTGTAACTCTAATTGGCCAATAAATGGTCCAAAGACCCCTTTAGTTTCCATGAGTCCTTGATCAGAATCTGAAGCCAGGAATGGTTTTTCTGGAGGTGTTTCTGGACATATATACTTGTGGGGGGAGGGAAGGTCCAAATGGTGTGAAAAATGGCTTTTAGACTTACAAGTTAAAGTGAAGATTAAGAAGATCTAATCATTTAACTCTCCCTGAGTTCCCTAAATTTTATATGCAACAGCTCTTAATTTGACACAATTCCTGAAAGATAGTTGGTATCATTGTTATGTATGTATCAGGAAACAGAAATTGAAAACAACAACAACAACAAAAACCAACCAACTCTGCCTAAGGCATATGGCAAGTCTAAGGCCACTGATCACAATAGATACTTTTGCTGGTTATTTCAAATGGAGACATCCACACGCTCACCCTACACATATGCAAGGTCTGCCTCTGCTCTTGTTCTTAGATTAATAGTTTAATAGCCATGTTCCCATTGTTTGTGACTATGGCACTCTTATGTGTTTCTACGTTACTAGACTTGGGTCTTGGGTCTGTGCAGAATGACAACTGCATTAGAAGAAAGTGTTTTAGATACAGCAACTACAGTACATGGGAATTGCCTGATCAGAACAGACAGAAGTAGTCTGCTGAACTGGAAAGGAAAGCAAGGCATAGTACCTGCTACATAGCCTCCTAGGACAAGGATAAAACAGCTGATACAAACAAAAGATGCAGGAGGTCCCATCACTAGTTGAAGAGCTATTGGCATCTGCTAGATGATAGGAGAGGAAGAGTCAGTTTGGTGGACCACATGCCAGAGCAGGGCCTACTCTCAGGAGTAGCTGGACAAAACGAAATAAACTCAGGAAGTTCAGAGGATGGAAAGGGATAGGAAGAAAGTGAGGGTGGTTACAGGAGGGACTGGGGAGAAGAGACTGAGTATGTTAAAATATTTTTTTTTCAAAAAGAAACAATAGCAGATGCTGAGAAGATATAGAGAAACTTATACATGCTGATGGGAACGTCAACTAAAAAAGGCTATATGGAAAGTAGTACAGAAAATATTGCAAAAATGAGTTTGCACTATTTCCTTGAATTTTTATTAAGTTTTTAAAGTCTTTTATCAAAATGCAATAAAGTTCTAAATACACCCACACCAACTCATTCTGAAAAGGAGGGTCACATCAGGAGAGACATCAAAGGCATTTTTTCCCCCTCTTCTTCTGGGTATACACAGATCACTATGACCAAAAAGACATTCTCCAGAGCAGCAAAGGCCTCTTTCCCCTACAAATGCAGGCGGTATGGGACAGTTTCTAACAAGTATGCAGTTGATCCTTGATAAAGTGGGGGAGGGAGAATTTTGCCTTTTATTCTCCATTTAGGAAAGATTATGCCCATCCAAAAGGATAAGGTTTAACTATAATACTCTTTGTAATTTGAGTAGTCCACTCTTTCTGAGCTTCTTAGATGACTGACTCCTCCACCTCTCACTTACCTCTTTATATGTACCCCAGGATCCGGTAAACAAGATTTTTTTTAACTGCTTGCTTAACATTTATGAAAATGTCTTCCTTTTAGGGCAAAGGTGGGGTTCCTTTTAGCATCTTCTACAAGACTAGACAAGGGAATGGATGGGAACAGATCCCAGCGAGAGGCATGCAGAAAGGTTTGGGGTTAGAGCCATGAAGACACTAGGGAGCATCCTTAAAATGCAGTATTGGGGCTGTGTTCCTGTGGGAAGTCCCAAGAGCTGCGTTAGGATGAATGAGTCAATGAGAATGTATTTTCCCTGCTGGGGATTCCGACTCTGTAGGAAGCTTGTCCTTGTGAAGGCACATTCCAAATCTCTGCTCTGTGACTGAGCTTCAGTGGGCTCCTCCCTAAGTTCCTGTAATATTGGGCGAAAGTAAGCAGAGGGAACACACCATGAAGCATGTGGCAAATAGCCTGAAGAAATCATTTGCATGTGCGGCTCATCCCTTCACATGGAGTTTGGGTTCCACTCGGACCCCTGCTGAGTTGCTGTGCTTCAGGGTTTGGCTATCTTCGTCATGATCATCAGAGGACAGAACATCAGAGGTTGTCCTGGCAACCAGGGCTGCTGTACTTGTTTCCATCTTACAGGCTGTCAGTGAAAGAGGAAGGTCATGTGTAGTTTGCACACCTTGGAGAATGTAATGAGCTTGCCTTCCCAGGGAAGCCATTCTTCCTCCTTGTCCACAGAGTGCAAAGTTCCATGCAAGTATAAGAACACCAGACCTTCCATAATTTCCGTTTCACCCAGAGAAGCACTTTTAGTGACTGCTCACTTATCAGAGTTCCTCTGGGTGCAGCTGAATTTCCTGCTCTGTGATCTGGAGTCATTTGCATCCCATGGACAATTATCAGTAGTTGGGGACCATAATGAGCTCTTCATGGGTCACAACTGGCCCATCAGCCTCTGATGTACCTATGGAAAACCCAGTTTGGTGAGGACAGTGTTGGTTGCTCAGGATCTCACCTTTACTCAAGTCACTCACTTAGCTTCTGTGATCTTCAACAAACTAGGACAGTTATTAACCATCTGACTCTATCACCTATAGAACAGAGCCTATAGTGTTCTTTTTCAGGAGTCACACATTGTGTTCATTCACAAATGTTCAGATTAAGCTACAGTCTCTGCCATCATCTACAGTCTCTGCCATCATCTACAGTCTCTGCCATCATCTACAGTCTCTGCCATCATCTACAGTCTCTGCCAAAGTGCCTGGGGAGATCTGACTTTTCACCCATATGACCAAAGTTAACTGGTGCTCTGCTCTAGGCAAGGTTCTATGAGGCAGGAGTCGGCCCTTCCCAGATCGACTCCGACTTTCTACTATCTTGACTTTTACCCTATTATCCTCTTAATGATAAATTTATTATATCAAAATATTAAAACGCACAATTGTAGAACTGATTGGTATTTCTTCTTAAAACAGTTATGGAAGGAACCGAACATACAATAAAAGGAACATTAGTTTCACTGCACTTAGGAAAAAATGGCATGACTCCTTGATGCAGTTGAGGTTCTAAAAATGAATAAACCATGACCCCTCTTTCATAAAGATTATAGCCCACATTAAGAGGGGTAATGGGCTGAGACAAATGAATAAATAAACAAATAGCCAGCGCACAGATCAACAAACCACAAAATTGAATGACTTAACAGGAATGGGGGTTAATGATTCTGGGAGGAAGACTTAGAAAGAACACAATATGCACTTCAAGTATAAACAGTGCCCTGACAGGTACATACATAATGAGAGACCTCCTGGGCATAGAGAAATCAGGCAGCAGTGCATAGGTTACTCAGCAGAGGCATTGGGTACTCAGAGGATGCTGACAGCAAGAGGGTTTTTGAGGAGTGATGGAGGAGAAACTGAAAAAAAACTATTGGTGGGTTGGAGGATTTCAGTGCCTGGACTTAGAGCACAAACTTTGTATTCTCAGCTATGGGTGGTCCCTTTGGGTTCTACCTGGGGAAATTGTGTGCTCACAGTTGTAGTTTCTGCCACTGTTTAGGATCACTGACTTTCAAGGTAGAAAGGACTGGAGGGTGCATCTGGGCCCACTTCGTGTACCATCCCTAATCTGGAGGGGATGTGGAAACTTCTGGAGTTTTGCACAATAAAACAAAACAAAACAGCTTTTTCATAGGAGTCAACTTATTTTATGTTCTTTGTTGAAGGATATGTGTTTACACTATAAAGATGTGTCTCTGCCTAAGGTGCCTTCTGATTGGTTTAAAAAGAGCTAAATGGTCAATAGCTAGGCAGGAGAGACTAGGTGGGACTTTAGGGCAGAGAGAGAGAAACTGGGAAGAGATGTCTAGGCATGCAATTTCACCAGAGACTCTGAAAAAGTCGGACTTACGGTATGGAAGAGAGGTAACTGAGCCAAGTGGCAGAATGTAGATTGAAGAGAGTTTACATTAGAAATGCTATTTGGAAAAAAGCCTGAGCTAAGGCCAAGCTTCCACAATACATATTAATTCTCCATGTCCTTATTGGGGGAGCTGGCAGTCCCACAAAAGAATGTCTGACTACATTTGAGAAAGCTTGTTACAGTTCTTTTTTTTTAAATAAGGAAATTGTTTTCTCTTTGATAATATTGAGGCATTCATTAAGATTAATTGAGAATGATAAGACAACATATCACCTTTTCTCTGTTTCTGTTCTTCCAACTCTCAATATTGAATCAGTCATGTAAAGTTGAGGGTCCATTTGGGGCCAGAACAAAACAAAACAAAGGCAGAAGCCATACCTCACAATGTTTGGTTTGTACAGATACCATCAGGAGACCATTCTTGTCTTGGTGGAGTGGATTGAAGCCGACTACCCTGGTCTGGTTTCTCAGATAGGTTTATGTAAGGTTAGACAAGTTTCTAAATTTTTATGAATCTTTAGTATTTCTGTATTTGAAGTATGGATGAAATACTAAGTTCCCTTAGCTATATTATAATGCTGCTTTTAAGAGGAGGCCAATGAGATAATATCATCTTGAGAAGCAAGAGTCTCCCTACAAAGTGTTTATAACTGTGGTTAATGAGCTGCTATATAAATTCATTAGTTCACATTCAAGGGTGAATTAGATGACAAGAGAGTCCTACACTTGATTTATGACTTTAAAGCTTATAATCAGCACAAATATATTATCAGCTTTTGGTTTTCATAATGATACATTTAATTCAGTGATATCTCAATTACCCTGAGGAGAAGAATAAATCTGTCAAGTGTCTTTTTTGATTTTCTTTTTAAATGAAACATATTTTAACAAGATTAGTAGTTGGGGAGAGGAAAAGAAGAGAAGAAGAGGGAGGAGTTCTGTTCATCAATTTTAATATGATCTGGGACAGACTTGTCATTACAAATTTCCAGGCTATTAGTGGAGAATATATATAGTGAATCTTTTCAACCACTCAGCTGTTCAACTTGATTTTCATGTTCACTTCTTTCATTGACACACCATGTATCTTTGAACTGAGGACTTCTTAGAGCTTATATTATTACTATTTTATTTATTATTATTATAATTTATTTATTATATAATGATATAGTCATACCATTACTGTTTTTTGTGCTTTCTTCCTTTCTGTGAATATTCCTAGTCAACCAGTGGGTAATGCTTATGGGAAGATACAGTAACAGAGATACATTCAGCGATTCTCACATGACTAATGAATGGATCTCCTATTTTGATTGATTCAGGTTTTGCAATTTGCCCAGGATTTAGTCACATGTTTTTCTTCCTTTTCTGACTTGTTTGGCTTTAAGAAATAACTTCTTTGAGATCAATGTTAATCAAGAATATAGACTTATCAGCTTGTTAATCAATGAGTGTTTGCTGAGTGTGTACAATTGGATTTTGTTTACATTTTTTTTTCTATTTCATGCTTTACCTCAGCCTCAATTCCCCTTCAACCTTCTGGACAGTCTAAGAACATAAAGTATGGGAAGGAAGTCTAGTATTTCCTTAAGCAAATGTCATAAAAGGTTGAGGCAATATTTATATATAGAAAACCTGGTTATGAGATTCGAGTTTTAAAAGGTTAGACAATTGCTTGGAGATTCATGAAGGAAAGAATGAATTGATTATCATTAGGGAACTTGGCTTAGGAACATGTCCTTTCCACAGGGAAATGGCCCCCTGTTGGACAGTTCTCCTGATCACTTACCTGGCATGCTGTTCTGTTTATTATACTATCTTTGCTTCCATTTGGAAACTAAGATCTATGTTCAGAGTCATAGTGAGGTTATAGTCATAATACTGCATTATATTTATACTCCTGTTTGTATTTGTGCACGTGTGGTGTGATATGTGTATGATGCACACATGTGAGTGGATCAGTGGGTATTTATGCTCATATGCATGCATATGGAAACCAGAGGAGGATGTTAGATATGCTCCTTGAGACAGGATCTCTCACAGAACCTGAGGCTAGGGTGGGTGGCCAGCAAGTTCTCTGAGCCTGCCTGTTTCTATCCCTCAATGCTGGATTACAGGCATGCTCAGCCATACCCAGATGGGGATTAGAACATAAGTACTCACTTATACTCACTGAGCAATCTCTCCAAGTTACAAAGAAACTTCATATTTAGTTCTCTTTATTGTGCCTATTAATGAAGAAGAAGGAACATTTGAGAAAGAGCCAATGACTTCCTAAATCTTCCAGCATGTGTCTTCCTGGGGGAGCTTCAAGGGGCCAATAAGATAATGTAAAAGACAGTCATACTTAAAAAAGAATCAGGATAAGACATTTACATAGGTTCCTTAAAGTCTCTGACATTTGCTGTCTTTCTTGATAAAGGTTTAAGATAGTAACTAGAAATTATCCTTTTCAATCTAACGTTCTGTTATTTTTTTTAAGTAAACTCTGGTGGGTAAGTAGAGTCAGATGGCTAACAATATCCTCTTTTGCTGAAGACCATAGAGGTGAAGTGAATGGCTTAAATAAAGGTGAGATCCTAAGCAACCAACACTGTCCTCACCAAACTGGGCTTCCCACAGATGTGTCAGAAGCTGATGGGCCAGCTCCCAATGTTTCCCAGCCAGTAATAATTGTCCATGGGATGCAAATGGCTCCAGATCACAGAGCAGGAAATTCAGATGCACCCAGAGGAACACTGTTAAATGAGCAGTTACTAAAAGTGCTTCTCTGGGAGAAATGGACACAAAGGGAGGTCTGCATGGAGCTTTGCACTCTGTGGACAAAGAGGAAGAATAGCTTCCCAGGGAAGGACAGATTGTCAGCCATCTAGAAAAAGGGGCGATGGGGAGTTTATCTTTGTGTCTGGAACTAATCCTCTTTCTTGAGTTATCACATGCTTATGCAAATAATTTCACTGAATTAAAAAAAAAACCATAAAGGTCATAATTGACTTTTAAAGTCAGTGTTTCTGAAAATTTAGTATCTATAGGAATAAGCCTAGGATTTCACTCTAAGGAATTCTTGATATAGCATTTTTAAAAAGTACCCAAAGATAATTCTTTAGTAAGTGAGCTGGGTTAAAACACAGAGAAACCTTGTCACAAGTGTTCCTAGGTCCTGGTAAGAGATGCTACCTTAGAATCCCATTGTCTCTGAACTTAATATGACCTTCCCAACTTAATATGATCTTTTTCAGTTTCAAGCTGAAAGGAAAACCCACGTCTCCCGTCAAGTGACTTAGTCAAATGGAATAGAACAGCAACACAAAGTAAAGAAGAGTCTGTGCTGACATCAGTCAGCCTGGCTGTGCTCCTAGCCTGACATTGTTACCTAGTGTTCAATTTCCAATTCTCCAGGTGACACAGTGCCTAACTTCATACAAGGATGGCCACTTGCCAGCTCCTTCATATGGTAGAATGGTAGAAACACTCTCATATTAGAACAGACTAGACTCAGAGACCCTTCCCTGCTTACTCTAAATCAGCGTCATTGAAGAAAATTTGAAAATCTGAGTTGAGCAAAAAAACAGCTGTACTGAGCAGCCACAGAGTGTAGAGCAGGGGCCTCGGAAGCACTGGTGTTGAGTAACAGGAATGGATAACAGAGTTTGAGTAGTGTAGATGCTGGGGACCTGTGAAGGTTGTTGGTCTTCTCAAATATTGACCAACTTACACACAAAACATTTCATATGAACATTCATTGACCAAACCTTAATAAATAGAGGTCCAAGAGATAAAACCTTCATGTACAGTGTTGTGGTTTCAATGAGAAATGTCCCCTATCAGCTCTAATTTTTGAATATTTGGTCCCTAGTTGGTGCTGCTGTTTGAATTCTTAGGAGATATGGTTTTGCTGGAATAAGAACATCACTGGAGGTGGTGGGCTTTGAGCATTTGAAGCCTCACCTACTTCCAATTTGCTTTCTTCTTTTGCTTGTGGTTCAAGATGTGGGCTTTCAGCTTGCTCTGACCACCTTGTCTGCTGCTTGCTGTCTACCATGAGGGACTAGCAGTCTTCTGGGACTGTATGCCCAAATAAACTCCTTCTTTTGTAGCATGCTTTTTTGCTCATGGTGTTTTATCACAGCATCAGAAAAATAACTAATATAGATGCCCATTTTTCTCCATCTTATTTCTACTAAGTACTTCAGGATAATGGACTGACAGAAATAACAGAGAATACTTTGTATGTAATTTCATTAGTGATATTCTTTATTGTATATTTTATAATTCAGGGGCTGGAAAAGTTGACAGTGCCAGATAGTATATAAGTTATGCTTTGTGAGTTCTAATACTATTTCTGTAATATATTCATGTCATCAGCATGCTATATCAAAAACATAGACAATATACTTGTCTATACGAGGTCAGCATTTATTGAATAACAATTAATACACAAGGTATAGTGATTTTAATGACAACAATTTACTAGATACTTCCACTTTGAACAATAACCCAGGCTGAGGCAAACAAAGGGTCCTTTTTATTCCAGTCTTGATTACTAATATTAACTTTCAGATTATACACTACACATCACACAGTAATTCTGTCTCTGTGTAAGTATTTGTATAGGTTTTAGAAGGACTATGAAGGATTAAGAGGCCAGAGTAGAGTTGAAGAGGTTTTAAAAGTCCTGAGGAGCAGCGAGATGGACAGGAATGCAAATAGAGTCTGCATTACTAAGATAAGAACCCTGGTCTAGTCTGAAGAAGTTAGAGCAGCTGCTGGCTGCTGGCTGCTGACTGCATCCACAGTCTTCAGAATTGAGCTGGAAGAGTGAAGTTAGGCAAAGGGCAGATGTGAGTCTGCACAACTGAACAGGAAGATGGACTGGCAGCATGTTCAGACAGAGGAGGCAATTAGAGTAAGATGTGTCAACAGCAGAGGCTGAGCAGAGCTGAAGTTCCTGGAACAGTCAAGAGTTCTCCTTGGGTCTTGGGGTCAGATGGTCAGCAGAGTCACCACCACCACCACAGTGATCTGTATTGTCCTCTTTGGGGGGTTCACTTGAGGGGGTTCCAGCCTTTCTTTGGTTTGGTGTATCTAATAAGTTCTTGGGCCTGTTTTTCCTGATGTGCTTTTTAATAAACTCATGTCCTATAGTCCCAATTCACTCTGACAAATTTATAGGGTAGCACCCTTCCTCCTCTCAGGAAAAGTCGTTTATCAGTTTGTGCTGCATGGATGGTGTTGGACAGATGGTGCCTTTCATATGACCACCCAGGGGCAGTGTCAGCCTTCATCTTCAAAATGGAGTCAGATGACACTTGTAAAATGGAGTCTTTCATGGCAAGGCACAATCTGAAAAACCACTGCTTTACACAATGTGGAGTAGCTTAGATAAGGGCTGGGTCTGATCTCAACAAGTCATCATTATTTTAACAAATGGTTAGTGATATAAAAATCATCCTTAGCACTCCAGAAGTACAAAAATAAGGCATGAACTAGGATGGGTCCCCAGGCTGTAGTTTGTTGATCTTCCTATAGGATTAGCAAAACTAAGAAAGCTTTATGTTTATATAGCAATTGGTTTTTCCTGAGAATGTGTTATGTCCTTATGTACTTAGTGGGGGGTCCAAAGTCCTAAGGGTAAAAAGCAGTGTTTTCTCAACTTTAATCCTTTGAAGCATGTAAAAATCAAGTCTGTGAAGAACATTGTCTTATTAGTAGATGAGTATGTGTGCATGTACATAATTGAAATCAATTCTAAGGTCAATAAGATACTGACATAGTGGTCAATAAAAATGATAAGGTAGTTGCCATTAATATGGTTAGTAGGTTGGCATCAGTCCATATCAGTCTTTTAGTATTCTAGAAGAAAACTTTCCTTCTTCTGGGTGTACAACCTAGACCTAGGGTAAAAGGGCCTTTTAGCAATGACTGGAGGGATTTTAGTGTCACACAGCCCCTCACATGGGCACTCTTGTTCAGGGCTATGTTCCTGTCTTGAGTGAGTATGGATGGATTAAGAGCTAACTTGTGTATGAGTTTTCCCCTCTTGTCATCATAACATTATCATTCCACCTCTAGTTTGAAGTAGAGATTACCTTACCCTAGTAGTCATGGCAACTAATTAAGCAAAAATAATTAGAATGTATCTAGGTAAATGGTAGTGGTAATGTGGTTATTGATATTCTCTAATAGAAACAGGGAAGGGAAGGTCATCTTATTCTCATATGATAGTCCAGCCATAACTGCACACTGCCCTTCTCTAGCTGCAAATGGTCTTGGGAGATGTTAAAAAATAGAAAATAGAAAGCTAACTGCTGTGGATATTGCTCTGTATAAATAAAGTGCTCTTTGGCCAGTGGCCAGGCAGGAAGTATAGGCGGGACAAGAGAGAAGAGAATTCTGGGAGGTAAAAGCTGGAGAGAGATTCTGCCAGCCTTGATGATGACAAGGAAGATGTAAGGTAATGGTAAACATGAGCCACGTGGCAAAGTATAGATTAATAGAAATGGGTTAATTTAAGATACAAGAAATAGATATCAAGAAGCCTGCCACGACATACAGTTTGTAAGCCATATAAGTTTCTGTGTGTTTACTTGGTTGGGTCTGAGCATCTATGGGCCTGGCGGGTGAGAGAGATTTGTCCTGACTCTGGGCCAGGCAGGAAAACTCTAGCTACAGCTAACTGAAAGGGGGACTCCATGATGTGGCTTCCATGAGGTCATCAGTTATGATGGGTTGGGGAGGCTTTGTGGTAATGTAGCTGTTGGTAGGGGGTCACCCATGATCCTGAAAGTAACCAATAACTCACGCTTTGTGAATAAGCCAAATGAACTCATTGGTTGTCAAGTTAAACTCTGTGGAATGGCCAATTTGGTTTGTTGTTTGTACCCTATCTGGGGTGAATGGACAGTTGTTCCTGTCTCCCAAGAAAAGTTAATGCAACAACATGGGATGAAAGTCTTTGGAAGTTGGTAGCAGCTAAAACTGCAGCTCTAGAATTGCTCCATAAATCCTGGTTTTAGAGACTATTGTTTTAAAACAATATTTAAGTTGTTGGCCATTTCACCCCATCACAATAATTGGTGCTGGCTTTTAAAAGCTTTGGCTTTCTTAAGTAAAACAAAACCTAAAGGGGAGGTAGTTGCAGCAGTAAAAGTCGACTAGACAAGATTACAGGAAGACAAGAAGACTCCAGAGGCCTGAACCAGAAATCCTTCCTATTTCCTGTGGGTGTGGTTACTGGCAATGTTGCAGGATTGAAAGCACAGTGCCCCCTACTGCCCCACCGTGGGTCTGTTCTCTTAGGGATCAGCATGGGGGGCTAGAGTGTGTAAATGGAGAACTTTGTGCAAGCCATTTGATTCTAAATGAGTTGTTGCTATGGTTTGGGAAGCAGGAATCATGGCTACTGAAAAGCTAGAGGGTGGGCAAGTGTGTGGGAAGGAAAGAAAAATGCTGGCCTGCTAGCCCTTTCTTCACTTTTTGATAGAAGCAGACAGAAATATTAATCCTCTTGTTGTTAAAATTCATTTTCTAGGAGAGACATAAACAGTGTATACACCTCCTTTTAAGGTCCTAATGACAAACTGAGGCACAATTCCACCAAGGTTCATTCTGGGGAACCAGTGAGTTTATTGGGCTTACCTGCAGAGCATAGGAGAGGGGTTACCTACAGAAGTGTGAATGCTTCCCCCCAAAGCTGCACTAGGGATGATGGCTTCCCCATAGCTGCATAGATGGAGTGCCCCACCACCCAAAGTCCTTCCTTGACTATATACTTTGGCTTCTCTCCTAGAGCGCATGCAATTAAGGCAGAGTTGGTACAGTAGGTAGCAGAAGTGGCTGAATACTCAGGTGAGGGCTTTGTGACCCTTCCCACCAAGCCGTGAGGAGCAAGCCAGTAAGCAGCACCCGTCCATGTCCTTTGCTTCAGTTCCTGTCTCCAGTAAGCAGTCAGGAATCCCAGTTTAGACAATCCTTCTGCAGGAGGGTGGGGTGAAGTTGAACTCCCCAAGATGGAGTTTGGTTGCTCAGATTGGAGGACAGTCATTCACAACATTTGTGATTACTATTTTGTGGTTCTCGAGAAGTCAAAGATGGAGGGAAAGTTAAGGGTTAGTAGTGATACTCTTCATTCTTCTAGGGCGGATGCCTAATGGAACAAGCAGAGCAAATAGGCAGGAATGTAAGCTACTTGGTGGGTGTGAACTGGGGCTTAACTTGACAGGCAAAGTGTGCATTTGACACACAGAGGGTGTTTATAAAGTCAAGTGAATGAGTTCATTGTTACTTGGACCCATACAACCTTGTTATAGCGTCTTCTATGCTTTGGTGTCAGGGTGTTATCATATATTTCAGGCCCCAACTCAGCAGAATGTCATGTTTTACCTCTGTGTATGTGGTATGGATGAAATAAGAATGAACATATGCAGATATTTTTCTGTTGAATCTGGGGTTTAGTATAACTTACAGAGTCTCTGGGAAGAACATAACAGGTATGTATGTTTTAAGTATTGTAAGGAAGGGCCAAGAAATGCTTAGTGGAAAGTAACATCTATTCAGAGAAAAGAATTAATAAGCAGAATCCAAATACTGCAATTGGAGAGGTTAATCACATTCCTAAGCTGGCTAAACCCTGATCTTTTACACACTGTTATCAGAAACATAAAACTATGCTACCCCATGAGCTGAAGGCTCTTGATAAATAGTCAGGCTTTCTGCTTGCCTACAGCCTGACTGCAATGATTATTCATTTATCTCTTTTCATCTTGGGTACATCGTATCAGGAATAACTGAACAGCTGGTGTGGTTTCTTCACCACTAGCAATGGACAGGTTTGTAGCAGTTTTTCTTTGAAACCTGAAAACATATGGTGTGCTGGATAGTTTTATGTCAACTTGACAGATACAAGCTAAAGCCATTTGAGAGGAGGAAACCTCAATTAAGAAAATGCCTCCACAGGGCCAGGGCTGTTAGGAAGTCTGTAGGACATCTCTTAATTAGTAATTGATGTGGGAGGGGCCAGCTCATTGTGAGTGGGGCCATCCCTGGGATGGTGGTCCTGGGTTCTATAAGAAAGCAGACTGAACAAGCCATGGGGAGCAAGGCAGTAAGCAGCACCCCTCCATGGTCTCTGCTTCAGCTCCTGACTCAAGATCACTGCCCTATTTGAATTCCTGTCCTGACTTCCTTTATTGATGAACAGCAATGTGGAAGTGTTAGCCAAATAAACTGCTTCTTCCCCAACTTGTTTTTTGGTCATAGTGTTTTATCACAGCAATAGTAACCCTAAGACATCTGACCAATGAGTTTCCAGGGCTGTCCTGTACCTCTTAATTGGACTGAGGTGTGGTTATAGACTTAAGAGATCTAAGAACAGTTTTCAGAGTGTTCCTTTCTAGTAATAGATGTTAAATCCAGCCCTAGAGCAAGTGAGGAAAAAACACAAGAATTTTCTGCCAGTAATAGGTTTGGGGTTGATCAGCTTGGAAATAATTATTGTATGATTTGTGGCAAGGAAAACTACTAAAATGGTGAGTTATTATTGCCTCTTAACAGACATGCATTTAGCATAATGACACGTTTGTTCCTTTCCAATGTTTATACATATTTGAACAAGGGACACAAATCATCACTGCTGTCAAGAATCACATTGCAGCTGTGCCTCAGCCAGCAGGTAGGTGGAGCCTAGAGCACCTGGTCCCAGGAGCAGAGAGGCCAAGGACTCAGGCTGCTCTTTTAACCTTGACACTTTGCTTGCTGGCCAATCCTGGTTGATTAAAACATCATTGGAGCCTCATTTTTATTTTAACCTTTAAAACCTGGTCATACTAGTGTTCCTATATATAGCGATATTACCTGTGTGAATTACATATACCAGAGCTGGGGTAAAGTAGATGTGTAATGAATATCTGTTTCCTTATCACTGTTAGATTTAGAATCTTCTTAAACGCCATGTATCCCAGAATTAAAAATGGAGACAATGCTTCTCAGGAATTTTAATATTTAATAGAGCTGAATTCTTCTTGGAAGATGGGGTTAAAAAATGTTAGCAGAGAAATTGGGGTTCCCTTCTGGGTTCCTAGTTTCATTAATAAAGTAATTTAAAAACAGACAAGGAAAAGTTTAGAGGGGAAGAACGTAGGCAAGCTGTAATCTTGAAAGCTGCCAAGACAAGGGAGATGTAGAACAGTAAGCCATACCTTTTGAGTTAGGGTCTAAGAAAGCCACCATGCCCAGTAACGGAGGTTGGCAAGAATCCGCATGGCACAGAAGGGGAGCCAAAGGAGAGACAGCCATGGTGTCAAAGAACGTATCTGAAAGAGGAAATGACAGAAGGAGGAAACCAGGAGATTGATAGGCCCAGATGGATTAGATCTTATTGGAGGAGACAAAAGTATAGAATCTTCAAAGCAGGTGGGAAGGTCAGAGGTATTCCTTTCCTTTGACTAGGATAACTAAAGAGAAGAAGTTATGGTATTTTCTTTTTTGGTGTTGCCAGAGAAACAGGAAAAAGTGGACTCCAAATCCAACCAGGGGAGAGGTCTACCCTTCATGGCCTTCAAGGCTGCTAGTCCCTGTGTAGTTATTATTCTGATGAAGAATAAACCATACCTCAGTCAGGACGGAAGGATTTAAACTGGCAATTGACATTCTCTGTTTCTGTTGCTTAGCACATACATAGTTGTGTCCTTTTTTCTGCCCCACACTCCTAGGACATATATATTTAGGTCCTCTCAAGTTTAGTTGCTTTACCCTTTTGTCTATAACCCCACTCTAACTTCAAATTCATTTAAAAAAACCCAGAAAATAAAACAACAACAACAAAAACCTGGCATAAATCTTTTTGTTAATAGGCATCTTTGTGATTCAATTGTTGGTCCCAGGCTGGATTTTGACAGTGCTAAAATCTCCCTCAGATAGATGTGTGTCAGATCTGACATACCTGATGTGTAGGAAGGCCTGGGTGAATATTTATTGCTGACATGAACATGGCCATGTCAAGGATCCTAGCCTCAGATCCAGAGGGAAACGGCAAACCCTTCCTTTCTGGTTCGTGTGTAGATATTGACAGTGTCTTGTTTAGCTATAGGCAATTGCCCCATCTCCTTATTCAACTCTATATAATGAGCACAACAAGTTTCTTTGATCCTGTGGTTTCTCTAGAAAAGTGCCCAGGCCACCTGACTCCCAAATATTTTTCTGTGTTTGTGTTCTTTTTGTTCTTCATTCTCTCACTGCCCTGGTCAGGTCATGTCCTTGGATCTGTGCAAGGACATGCATTGATACATTCAGACTGAAGTGAGGATTGTTCCAGACAGTCCCTACTATATGGTCACTTTCAATTCCATCCACTCCCAGAGCATGATATGCAACTGTCCATGAACAGAGGGTCATTTCCCCCTACATGATGGCTAGCCCTTCTACCTGAAAGCTGACCTTGATGTTCTTTGTTTAGAGTGCTTGAGAAATCTGGCTGTGAGCCTTCTTATAGTAGGCACCTTCTTATATCAGTTCCTCCAGGGAACACTCAGATGTTAAAATGCCAGGAACAGAAAGAGGAAGCAGCAAAGAAAACCAAGACATTCTCCTTAAAATAAGGACACAAAAATCCCATAAATGTGAAGAGTTCTAGAAGAAAGTATTTTAAGAATGAGGGAGGGGGTGATGATGTGGAATGTTACTAATAGATGATATGAGATTAAGACTGTAGTTATTTGATATATTTAGCAATATGGACTTGGTTAGTTCAAAGCACTAATCTCATTCTCACTTTTTTTCTTATAAAATCTCTGTAAGGATACATTCTTTAACCTTTTCTTTTTGTCAAGTGAAGAACTTGAGATTCAGGATGTATAAACTGTCCAAATTGATGTCAATGGAAAGTGGAAGAATTTAGATCTAAACCATAGTTTTCTAACCCCATCTCTCATTATCTCTGGTAACAGATACTTACAATTTACTTTTAAATCATAGATTTTCTTTTTACAAGAGTTCACACTTTAAGACTCATTTTACAATTTGAGTAAAAGATTTTGGCCATTTTTTCCCCATGAATAATCTTTCCAGGTTTTAACTTAATGGGTTGAAAGTAAAGGTGATCAAAGCTTTTCCCCGCAGAGTCTGTCCTATCAGTTAGCAGGAAATCTTTTCATAAGTGTTGATTCAAGATGAGATGAAAACTTAAAGCCTAAAGACTGAAGTGTAAACATCAAATGCATCCTCAGTCCTGATTCTTCAGTTCTGTACAGTGGGAAACATCACCACTCACTAGGGACTGTCACGTTATCTGACTTGACAAAACTGTTGGAGACTTGTGAACTGGATATGTGATCTTAGATTCTAATTAATGGATATGCAAATCAAGTTCAAAGGTTATTGAAAGTGTTCTTGAGTAGAGTTTTTCAAATTTCCCCTTCACAGTTTAGAGTCCTACTTGCTGACCGAGTGGTAGAATAGGATCCTGTTGTGCCCTCCATGCCCTGCCTGTGTACAAACTATTGGGAATCTAAAGTGATTAGAGAATCTAGTCATCTTTTCAAAGGCAGTGTGAATTCCTTGTTTACTATAGTGTGAAGTGGATTTCTGATTGTCAAATTATTGAAGATGTGTTGGGCCTTCTTTTGGTCCTCATTAACTGAATTCACTCTGAGCAATTGTAATGATTCAGATATGAATATGAAACTAATATTTGCCCCATGAGATCATTAACAAAATTATGTCATTAGATATCATAACAAGATTTGTTTCTGATAATAATTCTCAACATTATGATAACCTTTAAAACATGTCTAAAATAAATTCATACACTGCTGAATCTTAAACATGTAAGACTATGCTTTTTACCCTTCAGAAAATTACATAAATTTGACCTTCCTCCTTTTGTAAATGCCATTTTTAGGTTTTCATTGTTACTAAAAATAGTATATTCATTATCTTATACACACACACACACTCACACACACACACATTCACAGATGTAAGATAATTGGACATTTTTTTAAACTGTGTGTGTCAGGGATGTGGCAAGACTAGTTCTAGGAACTCTTTCTCCTACCTGAGAATGAAACAAGGCTTGAACACAACCATGGAAAACACTTAGGCCTCTGTGAATATTTTGTGGAAAGTAGAATGATATGAAAGATCAAGTATTCCCTGTCCCTTAACACAGATGAACTCCCTGAGTGGACTTCTGAGAAGGTCCACATGGGTTGACCATGGACACTCGAGATTCCAAGCAATGCCATGGGTAGCTGGCTGTTTTGGGGTGCACAAATGCAATAGTTCTTAAAGAAGCAAACCCTGGGTATAAGATCAGACTGAATCATCACTCTTTCTCTTTTGTACATACTCTGTCAAGATCACTTCGATCTATTCACTACCTCCTTCATTTATTTTTAAATATATCCCTAATATGGTTGAACATCAGTGTATACACAGAGGGTTTATGGAGAGCCTCTGCACGGTATTTAAGGTACTACACTGAGTGGTTCTTTTGCAATTCAATGCATATATCTTAAAGATGAACACCACCAATGAGAATAGGCCATGACCTAGCGGCTTCACTGTTCAGTATCACCAAATATTTAAGTACAGCAATTCTTCCAAAACTCTTCTAAAAGCCTGAAGAGCAGGAGGTATTTCCAAACTCATTATATGAGACCAGCATTACCTTGATACCAAAACTCAACAAGAAAACAATAAAAGAAAGCTATAAGTTGATATCACCACTGAACATGGCTATAAAAGTCCTTAAAAAAAAAAGAGCAAATCAAATTGGACAGCACATTAAAAATATTATCTTTCACTATCAAGTAGGACTTATCCCTGGGATATGAGAAAGATTCAACATGTGCAAATTAATGAACATAAGATGCTGCATCAGCAGAATGAAGGACCAAAACATTCAGTTATATCAAAAACTACAGGAGAAGCATTGGATGAAATTCAACATTCTTTCATCTTATGATTAAAACACCTCAGCAAATTAGAAATGATAAAGGCTACATAGTACAAGCCCAGGGCTATAGCCAAGTCAATGGTGGAAAATTTGAAACGTTTCCTTTTAAAACCAGGAACAAAACAAACATGTCTACTCCTGCTATTTCTGTTCACCATAGAATTAGAAGTTGTAGTCAGGGAAATTAGTCAAGAGGAGAAGAGAGGGCATCCAGGGGCTGGGGCTGTAGCTCAGGGGTGGAACAGTTGCCTAGCATGTGAAAGACCCTGGTTTTGATCCATAGCACCATGAAAAAGTGAAGATCTTTACTAGTTTACTGAATCAAGTGATTGAATATGTTAAGGAAAACCTCATCCAACCACAGCTGTCCGGTATCAGAATGGTCTCTGTTGGCTTGGCTTTCTCAGGCTTCCTCGATGTTGACAACTTGCTTTATTTGTCATGGTGTTGTAATGGCTTCTTAGAACAGCAGTCCTCAACCTGTGGGTCGTGACCCTCAAGGGGGTCACATATCACATATCTTGAATACCAGATATTTACACTAAAATTCATAACAGTAGCAAAATTACAGTTATGAAGTAGCAACAAAATAATTTGTTGGGCATCATCACAACATGAGGAATTGTATTAAAGGGTCTTAGCATTTGAAATGTTGAGAACCACTGTCTTAGAAGAAACATATTGAACTTCTAGTAACTCTTTTTAGGTTAAGAGGTTCCTTTGAATTTGGAATGAAGGAAGTTTCCATTCTCCTTATACGCAGATGACATAGTCTGGCATATAGGAATCCTTAAAGTCTCTACCAAAAATCTATTGGAACTTGTGAATGAATTCAGTCAAGTTCCAAATTACAGAATCACTTCACAAAAGCATCAGTCTCATATACACTAGTAAAGAACAAAATTTAAAAAGAAATCTAGAAAACAAATCCACTTATAATAACTACAAAATAAATGAAATCCTTACGAGTAAAGGTAGGCAAAGGAGTGAAAGACTAGCATATCAAAAATTATAAAACATTAATGAAAGAAACTGAAGAGAACATATGTAAATGGAAATATATTCTATCTTCATGGATTTGAAGATTTCATGTTTCAAAAACATCCATATTACTCAATATTATATATAGGCTCAATATATTCCTTATCAGAACTCTAATGACATTCTTCATAAATATAAAAATAAAAAACTCCTAAAATTTCTGTGGAACCGCAGATGACTCTGAACAGCCAAAGCAATATGGCCAAAAAGAACAAAGATGAAGACATATTACCTGATTTCAAAATATGTTATAAATTTGTAGTAATCAAAACAATAGTAGCAACACATATTCACAGCATATAGAAAGGCAGGCCATCCCACAGCATTATATAAATGTTTATCACATATCTTTTTATAAAAGATGCCAAGAACATACAGTGGAAGAAAGGACCACTTCTATAATGGTACTGAGTGAACTAGATATTCATGTATAGAGTGGAACTGGACCTTAGTCTCATGACAACAAATATGGAAATGAGATTATATCAAGTGGGATTAAAGAGCTGCACAGTGAAGGATACCATCAATAGAGTGAAGAAACAAATAGAGATTGGGAGGAAATACTTGCAAACCAGACAATTTGGAAAGTGGTGGCTAATTTTGAAAACATATTGGGAAAACAATTCCTAGCAAAAAGCAAGGAATGATTTAAAAATAGAGATATTTCTTAAAAGGAGACAAAGGTCCAAAAGATATATGAAAATTGTTCAGCATCATTAATCATCAGGGAAATGCAAATTAGAACCACAACAAGATAGCACCTTAAGACTGTTAGAATGGATCTTACCAAAAGATGAATGATGGAGTTGACATCATTGTTGTCAAGACAAAAGAACTGTTGTGCTCTACTGACAAGATTATAAAATCAGAGAAAGCTCCTCAAAAACGTGAAAATTAGATTATTGTGCTATCTATGAATTCTCCTAAGCAGTATATATTCTGTACTAGTTTCATTTTGTTTCTATGACTAAACACTCTGACCAAAAGCAACTCGGTGAGGAAAGGGTTTACTTGGCTTACATTTCCAGGTCACAATGTATAAATGAAGAAAGACAGGGCAGGAAGTTGAGGCAAGAACCTGGAGGCAGAAACTGAAGCAAAGGCCATGGAGGAGCTCTCCTTTCTAGTTTTCTCTCAGGCTCATGCTTCTCTAGGTTTCTTATGTAGTTCAGGACCATCTGCCTAGAGATGGTGCTTCCCATAGTGGGCCGGGTCCTCCTGCATCAGTTAGTAAGATGATCCACCACAGACATTTGCACGGGTCAATATGGTTTAGGCAATTCCTTAATTAAGGCTTTCTTTTCAGATGAATCTAGGATGTTTCAAACTGGTAATTTATGCTAACTAGGACATAAACCAAAGAAATAAAGGCAGCATATGAGACATTTGCCCTCCTGTGTTCACTGCAGCCCTATATACAGTAGCCATGTGCCCACCAGTGGGTGACTAGACCAAGAAAACATGGTATATACACATACTATTATCTTTAAAAGAAGAAGAGACTTGTAACACAAATTGCTAAATGGTTTTATTAATTAAAAACCCAGAGTCAGATATTGGGGTGAAAGCTGAAAGATCAGAGAAGCAGAGCAAGCCACAGCCAACCTCACCTTGCCAACTTCTCAGCCAATCCTGTTTCCTCAGACTGAAAGCCTCAGAGTCCTCAACTGGTAGGGTCTTAGCTGAAGCTTTAGTTCCTGTCTCCTCATATCTTATATACTGTTCTCCACCTAGCCACATCACTTCCTGGGATTAAAGGTGTGTGTGTGCTTTCCAAGAAAAGGCATGAGATCTCAAGTGCTGGGATTAAAAGCATGTGTTACCACTGCCTGACTCTGTTCCCAGTGTGGCCTTGAACTCACAGAGATCCAGGTGGATCTCTGCCTCCCAAGTGATAGGATTAAGGGTGTGTGCCACCACTGTCTGGCCTCTATGTCTAATCTACTGGCTGGCTCTGTCCTCTGATCCCCAGATAAGCTTTTTGGGGTACACAATATATCTTATTTACAATAAGAGACTTATTTACAATAGGACTAAACCAGTGGGGCATTATGTTAAGTGAAACAAGCTAGGCAAAAATAAATACTGTGTGATCTCACTTTTACATGGACACTAAACATTTAAAGTAATAGAAGCAGGGAATAGAATGGTGATTGTTAAGGCTGAAGTCTGGTGAGAACTATAAAGAGATGGTCAAAGTTATACAACTTCAGTTGAGAGGCTAAAGAGCAAGAAATCTGTTGAATAATCTATGGTTGAAAATCAGTAAAACAGACTTTAAGTGCTCTTAAAACAAAAAAATTAATAACCATATGAAGTAATGTTAAGCAGTTTTAGGCAGCTATTTTTTTTACCATGTGTATATATTTTAATACATTGTCCACTATAAATATTCACAATTTAGAAAGTTTAACTGAAATAAATAAATAATTTAATATGCTTTTGGGACTATGGATAGGGCTTTTGTCATCTATGACAAAAATAAACTTTTTTTGTTCTGGATCCTGTTGGTTAAGTGGGCTGAGAAATACCGTAGATATTAATTATTTGGCTTATGTAGAATTTATTTAAAACATAACATTAATTAAAACAACCCAGCTCATGAGCTATTTCTGAGTTTAAATGTCTATTTTAATAGTTTAAAAACAGATACTTGGGCTAAGTCAACAAGCCTGGTCCATTCCAAGACAGATGAAAGTGCAAGGCAACCACAAAAATGCTGAAAAGAGGCTACAACTCTGACTTGAGAGTCTCCATGACTGTTCTTACTGTTTGTGAATGTGGTTGGAAAACAGAACTCAGATCTCAAGGGACTAGAACCCCATAAAGTCCTGCAAGCAGCTCCTAGAATGGTAGTGGCCCAAGCGACTATGTAGAATTGCAAAGCCCAAGCTGTGCTTATTTGTTATTGGTTGGTGTATTTGTCTAAGGTGGATGGGGCAGGTTAGAACCTGCTCAGCTCAAGTTGAACCAGGAATTCATCCATGATTCTGCCTTTAAGTAGCTGTACACACCATCTTGGCTCAGTGAATCTACTTTCTTATTGGTAGAATGTGTAGAGAGTGATTGCTGATGCCTGTCCCAGGACTAACGAGATGATACTTACAAATAGTATTATTGTACTGCATTGGGAGGAATGCCCAGTGGGAAGATGCTATAGATCAGTAACATTGTTCAAAACATGTGACCGGGGCTTGAGAGATGGCTCAGTGGTTAAGAGCACTGGCTGCTCTTCCAGAGGTCCTGAGTGCAATTCCCAGCACCCACATGATGACTCACAACCTGTAACCCCAGCCCCAGGAAACCAGACGCCCCCTTCGGGCATCCACATGCACTGCATGCATGTGTTTCACAAAAGCAAATGGCAGACAAAACACACATTTACATAAAAATAAATAAATAAATAAGATAACAACAATATATGCCCGCTGTTATTAAATGGAAGATAAGGAACAGTTAGTTCTCTATCACAAATATAATCCGATACATGTTTAATCTCTATCACAAATATAATCTGAAAACTGTTTAATGGTTCCAAACGATGGACTGAATAAATGAGATGGTTGATTATTATACAGAATGCACTTCATGCTTTAAAAAATGTTTTAAGCTTGCTATTTCATCCTCAATACACAGAAGACATACTTGAACAGTTTCATTTAGGCAGCCCCTAACCATTGAGAGCAGTAATTAGAGATGGAGGAAAAAACTAGATCCCCGAGTCTGTTTCCCTGGAGACAATGTGGAGGCTGATCTGGTGCTCCTGCGATGGTGCCACAAACCTGTATCTGTAATGGCAGCTGTGACATGCCAGCCTGAGCCTGGAGGTTGGCCCCCCTCACACGCAAACTTCGTAGTTGCTGAAAATCTTTTGTTCTCAGGACCTGCGAGGAAATAGCAAGTCTTTGCATTCTGAGAAGCACCTGTGAAAGGCCCGCCTCCCTGTGACATGTTATTTAGACACTTCATCTCTATTTACTGCCTTCTAGAGAACTGCTCTTCCCATATGTGAGGCTCTGGGAATCACTTTATGAAGCATTTTCTGAATGAGATGACTTTATTTCTTAACTAAAGTCTTCCCCTGGATTCCATAGCGCTTAGTCCTAAAAATCCTATTTTGTTCCCCATTTTATCTTATTTTATTTTAACTACAGGTGGTTTCTGACTTCCTCTGGCCAGGACTGCTTTCATTTCAGCATTACCTATGTGTGCTTGCACCCTTAGCCTCTGCCTTTAATACCCCTCTCTTCCTTGCTAAAGATCTCTACCTCAGATCTCCTTATTATGGAAGCCTCATTTCTCAGCTAAATGTCTCTTATTCACAGGCATTTCCTGACCACATGATCTAAGGCCTTAGCCTTTTTCCATCCTATTGCCTCAGTTTATTGTTCTGTAAAGAGCTTGTAGAAATGTCAACTAGCAATAAGTAAATGTTAATTTGCTTTCCTTGATCCTTTTGTCCTCATGTGAGGAGAGCATCCATTGATCTTCACCACTTGTGGAGACTTTATGCCAGAAGAACATCTGAAACACAGTAGATGCTTATTAAATATGAGCCGGTAGATGTATTAATGGGCAACACCCACAGTTGGACTTACAATTATTTATTTTTTTTCTGTGACTGTAAAGCATGGTGCATTTCTTATGCTTTGATTTTGAAAAGCCCCTTACTGGCTCATGGTTTAAATGTTTGTTTCCAGTAGCTGTTGATATTTTAGGATGTATGGAACCTTTAGGAGGTAAAACTTGGCTGGTGGAAGTAGTCTTCGAAGACACAGCATGGCCCCTAGTCCCAGCTACTCCCTGCTTCCTGATCCGCAACCATGTGAGAAGTCTACTTCAAGAACAGCACCACACACTCTGCCTTCCCTGCTGCAATGGACCAAAGTCTCTGTGAAACCATAAATTTCCTTAGATTTGGTATGTTGTCATGTTGATGAGCACAGTGTGGGATGCAGGGCTGTTTGTTCTGATGATGCCTTTCATTGATGTGCATCTAAGGTAGTAAGTGAGCATCCTACTCACCATGGCTTAGCTTAAAGGGAGACCGCTTATACATTGTGGGATATAGATATAGAGATACAGATGTTTGGAGGCCAAGTAACTATGGAAATACTTCTCAATAACCTTCACTTTATTCAATATACAAAGAGTGGTATAAGAAGCCATCTAACAAATATTTATTACTCTCACCTTTTCCAGGAAAAGGCTGTAAGTAAGTTCCACCTTTCTGACTTGTTTCCCCATAATTGTCTGCCTTCCTCATCTATGTTTTAGGATTAAGGGATACAGAGTGGTTGAGAGGCCCCTGATACGAGATGTAAAGTACCACTGTTTTCACAGAAACATCTACAGTGATGCATCTGCTGCTCCTTTTCTAGGTGACCATTCTTCATTCCTCTCTCTATCTGTAGTGCCCAGTGGAGTAGGAGCTCAATGCATTAGTGACACAGTGGACAGATAGACACGGTGATCATTTCTTCCTTCCTCTGCTGTCTCCTCCTCTGCTGACTGCAGTCATTGCTCACTTTGGATTTATTTGTCTTTTTAGTAAATTGCTGTGTATTAAATGAAACACTTTTGTAGAGGTGCTTTTTATTTAATTTTAATTTGACCGCCTGTTGTAATACAGTTTTTTGCTGATGCATCAGGTCTGGATGTGGGTTTGAATATTGCAGTACTGTGAGGGCTGGGAGACAGTGGCTGAATACAGAGTGAAAGGTGAGCAGTGCATTGGCTATAGATGTTCTCTGGTGGTGGGTCTAGATTACTTGAGACTTTTTAAATTTAAATTCTTTTTACTCATTTTACGTACCAGACACAGGTCCTCTACTCATCCCTCCTCCCTCTCTCCCCCCCTCCAAACACCTCCCCCCCAGCCACCCATTATCCCCTCCTCCAAAAGGGTAAGTTCTTCTATGGGGGGACAGCAAAACCTGGTACATTCAGTTGAGGCAGGACCTGCCTCAAGGGTAGGCAAGGTGTCTGACCACAGGTAATGCGATCCAGAAAGCCGGCTCATGCACCAGGGATAGATCCTGATCACACTGTCAGGGGCCCCTCAAACAAACCCAGCTACACAACTGTCTCCCATATGCAGAGGACCTAGTCTGGTCCCATGCAGGCTCCACAGCTGTCGGTCTAAAGTTTGTGAGTTCCTACAAGCTTGGTTCAGTTGTCTCTGTAGATTTCCCCATCATGATCTTGGCCCCCCTTGCTCATAGAATCTTTTTTCTCTCTCTTTTTCTGAACTCCTAGAGCTCAGCCTGGTGCATAGTTGTGGGTCTCTGCATCTGCTTCCATCAGTTACTAGATGAAGGCTCTATGATGACAGTTAGGGTATTCATCAATCTGATTACCATGGTAGGCCTGTTCAGGCACCCTCACCGCTACTGCAGCTACTCTGGAAATCAGTATTTTTTTCTCAGAAAATTGGGAATCAATCTACCTCAAGACCCAGTGATACCACTCTCGGGCATATACCTAAGGGATGCTCAATCATACCACAAGGACACTTGCTCAGCTATGTTCATAGCAGCTTTATTTGTAATAGCCAGAACTTGGAAGCAACCTAGATGCACCTCAACCAAAGAATGGATAAAGAAGATGTAGTACATATACAAGAAGGAGTATTACTCAGTTGTAAAAAAACAATGACATCATGAAATTTGCAGGCAAATGGATTGAACTAGAAAATACCATCCTGAATGATTGAACTAGAAAATATCATCCTGAGTGAGGTAACCCAGACTCAGAAGGACAAACATGGTATGTACTCACTCATAAGTGGATACTAGATGTAAAGCAAAGGATAATCATACTACAACCCACAGCTCCAGAGAAGCTAGGAAACAAGGAGGATCCTAAGAGGGACTTATGGATTATCTTGAGAAGGGGAAACAGAGATCTCCATGAGTAAAGTGGGGATGAGGGCAGCAATGGAAGGTAGGGGATGGGGGATGAGAACATGAGGGAATGAGATGGTCGAAGTAGGGGAGGGACTGAGTGGGAGAGCAATGAAAGAGATATCTTGATAGAGGGAGACATTATGGGGTAAGGGAGAGAGCTGGTGCCAGGAAAATTCCCAGGAATCCACAAGGATGACCCCAATCAGACTACTTGAGACTTTTTACTGAATCATAACCCCTGCCCTCTCTATTGCCATGACCATTGATGAAACTCTCAAGTTAAGACCTTGTTGAGTCATGTCTTAGTATGTTGGGCAATGCCTTTACTTTGGGATTTGTATTATTTGTGGATTGCCCTTTTATGGTATAAATGAGTTGGACTGTTTATTTCCATTTTGCAATAAAAAAGGTACTGCCTATTTAGCCAGAAGGCAAATATTTTCACTCTGAATTACTTTCTGGACATTTTTCAAATGTCATTTGATTTTAAGCTGTGAAACACATTATCCCCATTCACTTCTCTCATCCATCTCTCTCCCCTCAGCCATTTCATTCTAGCTGGATCAAAACCAATGCTTAAAAAAAATGAAGCCAGTATTATTTGGTTGCCTCTTTACTGTGTAAAAGCACCAGAAGGGCTGATATAAATGCCTATTGGGTTCCAAGCTGCTGCCGTCAAAGAATGTCTGCCAGCCAAGCAGGTGTTCCAGGATATCCTGCCTTAGGGCTGGCCTGCCCAGGGATTGGCATTGACATATGTCTGGGCTTCAGTGTTTTCTGTGTAGCTTAAAATGCTATCTTTGGGTACATTTATTAGGACACATAAGGAATATTGGGTATTGGACAGCTGCCTGTATGGTAATAAAGTTATGCATGCCTTAGGCATGTTCTACAGTTATAGTCTAATCCTTTTATAGGCCTTTGGATCTTTTAGGTTGTTTAATTTTTTTAAAAAAATTTTCCACTTGAATGTAGTCTCTGCTCTCCATTTATTTCACTATATCCCTGCCTAGCTTCTTTGTTTCTTTAGGCATTCAAGACCTTCCATGCACACCTATGCCTGCTCATACTAACAGACCCAGCTGCTTTCTCATATGTGTGACTTCACCCCCACCAAATGAAAGTTTACAACTTTCAACTTAAGAATGTTTCTTCCCAGCTGAAAGTTCCTGTCCATGCTCTGCTTGCCCTTTGTTTCAGTCATTTCTACCTCCTCCAGGTCGGGACATTGCACAGCCAACTGACTCACAGTCTAGGTATGTAGTAGAAGATTTGTGTCTTTCCTTCTCACTTTGGTGACAGTGCTTGGAAATGCTTTGGTTTTCGTGATACAGCTGATAGTAAAGACTTCTTCTGACTTTTTAAATAACGCAAGTGGTAGCAATTCAATAAAAGTTAAATAAAATAATAACTTCCAAATTATACCAACAGTAATAAAATAGCAATGAGTTCCCAACTGGCAGCAATAACTTGGATATTAAATACATCAGATTCCTCAAAAGAGAATGGAAGTTTTCTTCTCATCTTTTGTAAGTGTGCTGTAGATTGAAGAGGAAGCATGCTTTGTGAAAGCTGCTATATATGTTGGCCTCTTGCTTCTGAGGGCTGGCTCAAGCCTGTCAAATATTTGAGTGGAAGGGGAAAAGAATACATACTGGGTAATTCCATTTTATTAATTAAAAAAAAAAAAAAAACCTTTCCCTAACCTTGTGGAAGATCCATCCAAAGCAAAGATAACCTTTTTAGAAGTGTGGTATACATTGGTAAATTACAGGCTTTGATAGATTTTATACAAAGGAACTCTGTCTGATTTGGTATTTCTCACATTTATTGAGAGAGCCTTTTATCATAGGATATAAAATAAAAACTCATAGAGAATGTCCATAGAAGATATTAAAGCATGGTTCTGATTTTCCTAAAAGCATAGACATCCTTCACTTAATATATTTGAAACCTAGTGGTGAAAACACGGTATGTTTTAAGAGGTAAATCTCTGACAGGAAAAGGACAAGACTAAGGAGAAGCAAAGGCTGAAATCCCACCTCACTGGAAGCAGAAAAATAATCAGACTGATTCCCCATGGAATCCAGGCTTTTCCAATTTAGCTTCATATTTGAATCATATCACTTATTTTGGTCTGTCTCTGAAGAAGGCTGATGGAATTTCTATTTCCCAAATTATATGACAAAATCATCTTCTGGCTCATTAATATGAGAATTGCCCAGTGTATCCCTGGTGAATATTCATAATCATATTGCTTTCACGGGTTCAAGTCATTTGCCATTTTTTTTTACTTAAGCTTCATCAGATTTCCTACAGATCTCACACACACACACACACACACACACACACACACACAAACACATACGCACACACACGCATGCACACACATGCGCACACACACATACACACCACACACACACACACATACACACACACACCACACACACCACACACACACCGCACACACGCATACATGTACATGCACACACACCGCACACACACCACGCACATGCGCACACACACACCACACACGCGCATACATGCACATGCACACACACCACACACACACCACGCACACGCACACACACACCACACACACGCATACATGCACACGCACACACACTGCACACACACCACACACAAAAGCACACGCACACACACATGCATGCACGCACGCGCGCACACACACACACTCACGCACACCATACTTCCAAGGGTATCTGTTTCTCATTCTGTGGTGCTGTGTAATGAAAGGTTACTGTGAACCTAGGCAACAGCTGCCCTGCAGATGTTTCAGAATTAAATGAGCTACACATGAAAGACTTACAGGAGCCAGAATTTCTCACCCCACTCAAGCATTTTAACTCTTTATTCCTCTTTTATTTTCAAACCAAATAATTAAGGGACAATTTATTAAAAAGCCCAAGGGATATTCTCTCTTTTTCTCTCTGTATCTCTATTTATCTATCTTTTTATTTCTCCTCTCCCACTCTTCCCCCCTTCTCATTCTTACAAAAACCTTAATGGTGGAAAGCCAGTATAGAAATCCTGGGACAAACCAGTGATTTACTTTGAAGCTTACCAGGGACACCAGGGAAATTTGCCAGGACGTGGATCATGTTTGGAAGACTTACATCAAAGAAATAAGGTGTGTCAGAAACCCTGGCATCTTCCAGCCTTGGTTGTTCAAAGGCCAGTGTCTAAAGCAATTTCCATTCCTTCTGGTTGCATTTGGTGTCTTTTCTTCCAAATAAATCCATGAAACTGAAAAGCATGCGTCCATGTGAACAAAGATGCAAATTGTCATCACATTTCCAACATGGAGTTGTCAAGTAGCCTGGGGTTTATGTCTTATTTGGGGATTTTACTGAGCTCTGTAAAGTTTAAAATCTCTGGTTGCGAAGTATTTCATGAGCTTCACCCTTTGTGAGGGCATTTTCTAATATGGAGTCACTTTAAATTATTCTTCTCCAACATCAAGGAACAATTGTCTGTACATTGTACATATTGGTAGCAGTGAAGGAAATGTCACAAAAGACTCTGTAGTAAGGCTGGGTATAAAACGTAGAGGGCTCTAATGGTGCCTAGATGTCTCACTTTGTTTTCTAGAGGATTAGTCCTGGACAACTGGACAACAGAGCTAGAATAACTTTCAGGAAGGGAGCATAGCATAAAGTTCTGCCTCATACAAATCAGCCACGACAAGCCCACTTCTGGCTGTGATTTGTAATGGCAACCAGTTTCCCTGTGTTTCATGGTGCCACTGCTCACTCCGTTACTAGCTTAGACTTCACTTTCCATAAATGTGCATATTTGAGTTTCAGAATTATTTTTTCTCCTCTGTAGAAAATAGAAAACCGTTTGTTTCATCTTGTTATTCTCGAGTCATCAATAAGCTATTCTCTGGCTTTGGAACAATTCAGCACATAGTGTGGTCACACATTGGAGGGAGTGGTCCTTTTCTGCAGAGAATACAGGGGTTACCAAAGTGGGACATATGGGGAGTGGCTTTTTGCCACCTGCATTTTATACAATCATGAAACACTAGAATTTTGAACTCAGCCACCCGTTAGCCCTAAATAGACCTAGTTTTTTTTAATTAAAAATGAATCTAAACAAAGAAATTACTTATGTTTTCTCTTATCTTCACATCTCTGGATCTATGGCAATGGAATTTAAATCTTCTTTTCATTTTTCCCTTCGAAGACTTCCCAAAATATTTCACTTTCAATTTTCAAAATGCAAGTGGTTTTCTTATATGTTTCTTTTTGTTCATTTAAGAATTAAAAGCAAAACATCTTCTACTTAGCCCAAACTATTTATTTTATTAAGCTTGTGACTAATTATTACTATTTTTTAGTACTAGGTCATTTAATTTTTTCTTTCACAGTTTCAGCTAAAATTAATCGTGTACTTAAGTCTATGCAAGCTGATTGTTTTGACTAAATATATGACGTCACTTGTAAACGGACAGAAAGTTACTCGGAGATGTATGTTTAATATAATTGACTCAGTGAAATCCTTGCTTTTCTCTTAGGTGTGGAGAACCATAGATAAATATGCAGATGAAAGACCACGCAGGAATTCAACTGAGGATAGCTACAGATTTTATTCCCATGACTAAGAAGCAGAAGGAGGACCTCGTGGCAAGATGTTCCGTTGTGCTCAGTTTTCATTATGGAGTCTTCTCTTCAGAGCACCCACACATCACTCTAATGGACATTCTATTCATTAATATTGGCGTTTGATTCTTTGGAAGTTCAGGCTCATTTTGTGACAATTGATGACTTCCACTGATGGTAGCATGCATTGTGAGGTGAAAGGGTTCTGCATGTTGTCTTTGGTTTGTGCTTTTGTTTTATTTTAGTGTGTGAATGTAGAGAAACAAGAGCCAATGGGGAAGACTAGGAAAATGGCTTTGCCTCTAATTGTTTCACACAGTGGCCACCAAAGCCAGGAATTCTTTTTAATTAATAAATACTTTTACTATTTCATACATATATAAATACATACATACATACATACATACATACATACATACATACATACACACATACATACAATACATTCTGGTTACACTCATCTTCCTACTCTCTCTTACCCTTCCCTCTCTCTATCAAGTTCATATCCTTCTCAAGTCATAGCCAGGAATTAAAGTGATACCTCATTTGTCAGCATGGATGGCTTAAGTATGAGCATCCTCTCAGAGAAGCAGCATCTTGTGTTATTTCCTCATCTGAAGAGAAGGAAGCCAGTCTTCAGGCCAGCACTTCAGGAACCAACTTATAGTTGGTCCCCTATGATGTCAAAGGGCTCAAAAAATATGTTCTTTAGTGATATTCAGGATTTTGTGAATATGATCAAAATATACTGTATACATGTGTTAAAATGTCATAATGAAGACCATTATTACATAAAAATTGCTATATGCCACTAAAACACAAAAAGGAAGAAGAGAAGAAGACAGTATGTCCGTAGTAATATACAGTATTCTGTGAGTCCTGAGTCACTGGGCATCCGTTCTGGTTTTAGGGTATAAATACTGGGGTAGAGGGTAGGATGCACATGTTATAATCTCTAAACACTTTAGGGTTTTTAATAACGAAATAGTGAAACTACTGGTAACATCAGCAGTTAACCATCATTGACTAGTACTAAGAGCATGCTGAGTACTTTACATATTTACTTTAATCTTGATGATTATTCAATGGATGTTATTATTATTTCCACTTTGTACAAAAGAGAATTGAAATGCAGAGTTATAAACTTGCTCAAGGATATACAGTTGGTATAGTGGGCTAAACAGTGGTCCTAAGAGATCTGTTCTACTTCTTATCTATGACACTTTTGAATATGACCTTATTTAGAAACAGCCTTTTGGTAGGTGTGATTAAGCTTCGGATCTTGAGGTATTTCCGTATTTAGGGTCTTAAAATGCAATAGGTAGTCTCCTAACACAAGAGAGATTTACTATGTACTTTAAAAATAACATGAAGACAGAGATAGCAATCAGAGATAAGAAATGCCAGAGGTGGGCTAAGGAGGTGGCTTCCCAGGTAGAGAAGTTCTTGTCGCCAAGCCTGATGACCTGCATTTGGTCACTGGGACTCACACGATTGAAGGAAAGAAACAACTTCCAAAAGTTGTCCTTTGATCTCCACATGTACCCTGTAAAACACACACACACACACACACACACACACACACACACACACACACACATACAGTAAAAGAAAAGAAACAAGGAAAAAGGAAATGCCAAAGAGTTCAGTCCACTAACACACTGTAAGGGAGATAGACGGGAAGACTGGAAATCTCACAGTACCAATGCCTTGATTCCAGACATCTGGCCTCCAGAGAGGTGAGAAAATGACTTAAGCTGCTTTGTACCTCCTGGTGTGTGACAATTCGTTGCAGCACTCCCAGGAGAAAACACAGCTGGTAAGTGATGGTACCACACACAAGCACTGGAAACACACCACAGAAGCCCATGCTTTCTTTACATGCTCTGGTCTTTCAATGCCCCAGGCTCTGGCTGGGTCAATGCTGTGTTCATAGTAAATATTGCCAAATGTAAATTTAGTTGCAAGAATACAGATGGATGAATTTTGATTCTTTTCAGCTCTTTGGAAGAAGTTTGGTGAAAAATGCACATGAATAAGAATGACTAGGTTTATCTTGTTCTTTGACATCTCATACATGTATACAATGAAATTTGATTGTGGCCACCCACCCTTTCCTCCTCCAGCCCCCAACTTCATATCACCATTATTTCCTCCTCTTCATCTTTCCCCCTCAACCCTTCCCTCTCTTTGTTCTTTTGTAATAACCCACCAAGTCCATTTAATGCTGTTCACATATGCATAAGTATGGGGATAGCCACTTGGGCACAGACAACCCACCAGCGGCCATGCCCCCCAAAGAAGAAGAATTCTTCCACTCTGAGTAGCCACTGTCTGTCAACAGCTCCTCAGTTAGGGGCAGAGCTTTATTTGTTCCTCCCTCACCCACCTCTGCTAGAATTCTGGAGGCTTCATCTTGTGCAGATCTTGAGAGGAGGCAGCTGTAGTTTTTGATGATAGTCATTTAGAGTAAGTGTGGGTATGCTTTTTCCCCTGTCTCCTCAATTTTCCTTCAGTTCACAGGAGAACAAGAAGTTACAATCCAAAAGTTTTTGTGTTTTAGATTCATTGATCAAGGTTTTGTTAAGCTCCCTAAAGTGATCAGGATGTGGGTTCTGGGGGGCGGGGGACATCTTGGTACTTCCTAGCCATGGTTAGAAGCTAATATCCTTCTAACCCAGAACTCTCAAAAATCTCTCTCCAGGAATGATTCTCTTCACCAAAAGCTCGTCTTCTCTGGGATGGCAGTAGGCAATGGTCTTAGTTTCAAAGTTCTTTCTCTCTTTCATTTCAGCAGGACTTGCAGTTTATTCTGCAGAGTGTGAAGGGAGAAGAAAGAATCCTGATGGCAGAGGACAGATCAGGGAAGGCACTGAAGAGTCATCTACAATGGGAGGGTGAGAGTCCCCAGGACAATTCTGGAAGAAGGATGGAATTTTCCCCCGTACATATTTGAATAAAGCAGTTGGCTTGCACGTCATCTGCCATCAGTGATTACTCTGTGAGAGAGGATTATTGTTCTTATGGCAGCTATTGTTCTTGGAAGAACTATTCCTGGCATGCCTCAGAGAGAAGAGAAATTTAGACACCCCCTCTCTAATTTACTCTGGATCTTGGCTTTCATGAGGACCATTCATGTCCTTTGCCCTTTGTCAGAAGCTGTACGTCTTAGACAGAACAGTCACCTCGTGATTCATGAAACTTATGGAAGATACTAACACCAGGCCATCAGGCTGCCTGAAATCATCTGGTATTACACTTTCTCATAGCAGTGTTACTGAAGTCGTAGCCATTAGAATTCTCTGTCTTTTCTACTGCCATTGATGACTTTTCTGTAAAATTTATTCTCCATTTTAAGCCATGAGGGTGCTGTTGTTGTTTTTAATCCCTAGGTTTCAGATAAAGAATTGAGACTTTGAGAAAGAACATGGTGCACCTCACATTTCATGGCTTTCTAAGAACTCAGTTCTCAGGGATGCTCCTTGCTTCTCCTCAAGTGGGTCGGTAGGTGGACATTATGGGCCTCTGCTTAAACCCCCACAACCTTTTCTAACTTGTCTCTGGTGTCGGCATGGCTGACAGCTAGCCGAAAGTGCTTTAAAGTTTGGATGCTGTCATGGATTGGGAAGGAATATGAATTAAGTATCTATTTCATTCAGGACAGTAACATGTGTCTAGTTATAGAAAATGCCCTGGGGCTGCCAAAGTTTAGTTTTTATGTGTCATGTCCTTGGGGGAAAATAAACTTGAGATTTTAAAAAATATTGTTGACATTGTTAAATTCTAAACCTCCCTCTGTGCATCTCAGCAACTTTCCAATAGCTAAATATGAGCAATTTAGGCAGAGGTTCATAAGACAAAGCAAACAGCCACTAAAACATACTTGTCCATTTCCCCAGCTGGTCCAGTGCAGATTTCCAGGAACTAAATTAAAATTGAAGGTTGCCAGCAACTCTTTCCAACATGAAGATGTGGGCAAAGAAATGCAAGAAGATTGCTAAAAAATTTTATGGGACATATATCTTTAGAGACATAGATACAACACCATGCTCCCATTTAGTTACTTTATGTTGTAAAATATGAAATTATATTTTAATTCTATTTCCTTTAGAGGAATTGAGTCACTTTAAACCTATTTAAAAGGTTTAGCTTTGATTGAACACATAAAAACTTAAGGGGGCTGGAGAGATGGCTCAGCAGTTAAGAGCACTGGCTGTTCTTCCAAAGGTCCCGGGTTCAAGTCCTAGTATCCACATGACATCTTACAACTGTCTGCAATTCCAGTTCCAGGGTACTTGACACCCTTATACAGATATACATGGAGGCAAACCATTAACACACATAAATACAAATTAAAAAAAAAAAGAAAAAATACTTAAGAGAGTTAGAGTAATTGGAATTTGAAGACAAGTATTGATAGCATTTTAGAGTTTACCCGCCCTGTTAGTTGTCAGTGTGTGTGTGTGTGTGTGTGTGTGTGTGTGTGTGTGTGTGTGTGATGTGTTATGATTTTATAAAATAAAAAACACATTGTTTTAAAGTATGGCTTTTATTTACTCAGCCATTGAATATGAAGTTTACTATATAACTATTATTCTATTTTAATGGCTTTATGGTACCTAGTTGTTTCTTTTACCATTTCTGCAACATAAATATTTTGATCATTATTAATGTGTGATAAACTTTAGAAAGCTATCACATACTAACTTTCTTGGAGGGGTTTTTGATTAAAAGTGTGCAGCTATTAAAGGCATTGGGTACACACTCTACCCTCTTAGAAATTAAGAATGATTTTACTTTTTACCAGGATTGGGGTTATAAGTTGCTATCTTCCTGAAACAAGGCATTTTTTATTTCAGACATTGCCAACTTTGTTAGCAAAAGAAAATGTTCCATTGTTTATATTTACATCTTTCATTAGAAAGGATAAGGATTCATTTGATATCTGTTTTTTCTTCTATTATAATTGTCTGTTTATACTGAATAGATCTTTTGTAGCTTTTGTTATGATTTGATGCTATTGAAATATTTAAAGACCTTAATTCTTTTAGTGCCACTTGTGTGTGTGTGTGTGTGTGTGTGTGTGTGTGTGTACATAGATTTTTCCACTTAGTTAAAAATGTTTGTGGCATTTTTGACACTGAAAAGTTTGACTTTTAAGGGGTTAAATCTATCAACATTGGGTTATATTGATTTTACTCTTAACTATAGAGGTGCTATCCTATCCTAAGATCAAAAAGAAATTTAAGATATATTATTTTACATGAGTGGTGCTCTTGCTCATGTCTACCTCTTGAACATATCTGAAATTTAAATGGCTATGTAAAGAGTGACATTAGCATTGTTGCTTTTATTTTGACTATACCGAAACAATTCATTATTCATCAAAGAATTTGACACTGCATTTTATAAGCTCTTGTGCTTGCATTTCCTTCTTAACTCTCTGGGGTGGGGGTCCAGATCAGTGGTAAAGCCCTTACCAAACATTCAGGAAGCTCTGGGTTCAGTGTCCCTACAATCAAGTGTGTGGGTCTAATTAATTCTGTCTTCAAACCCTTAAGAATTGACAAGTGAGATTTTCCTATTTATGAAATTTAAAAGCTTCCACACAGCAAAAACAACTATCAATAGAATAAAGAGAAAGTCTACAGACTGTTTAACAATCTTGCCAGCTATACCCTAAACAAGGGCTTCATAGGCAAAATATGCAAGGAATTGTAAAAAATTAAAAACGAAAGAAAATAAGCTGACAATCAGTAAATGGACCAAAGATACGAACAAACAGTTTTCAAAAGAAGAAATACAAATGTCTACTACATATTTTCAATGTGTTCAATAACTCTAGTCATCAGACAAATCCCAAAACCACTTCAAAATTCCATCTCACATCAGTGAGAATGGCAACCATCAAGAAAATAAATGACTACAAATAGTTACATGGGTGTAGGAAATGGAGACCCAAGGGATGCCAAAGCCTACTACAGAGACACTTACACTCTCATGTTTATTTCTGTTCTTTATACAATAGCAAACAAATGGAATTGGTCTGTATGCTCATCAACAGATGACTGGATTATGAAAATCAGAAAGACAAACACTGTATTTACTTTTTCATATGGAGATCTTTGCCTCTAACTGTTAAGTATGCATATCTGGGTGTGAGAAAAGGTGGGCGAAGGCTAGAAAGGGGGCTCCTGTGATTAGAAAAAGAGGCTCTAAGTGAAGGATGTATGGAAGGCAATGGAACCAAAGTGCAAGTGGGAAGTGCTGAAGGTAAAAAGGGAGAAGAGAAGAGGGGCACAGAAATGAAGGGGAGCTGAGGGAGGGGAGACATATCAGTCACAAAATGAAATATGCATGAAAATCCCATATGAAAGTCTATTATTTTGTAGCCAATTAAAAGTTTTTTTTAAAAAAAGAGAAATCTAGTTAGTTATTTTGACTCTTTCTCTCTTTGCTCTTTTGGGGACCTGCCCTCCAGCTCCCAAATAAGTCACAAGAAGACTTATTACTACTTATGAACTACTTAGCCAGCTTTACTTAACTTAAATTATCCTATCTACATTTTGCCTTTCTCAATTCTGTATACCTTTCTTTACTTCTTTCTCCATGGCTTGCTGTGCAGCTGGGTGGCTGGCTTCTTGTATCCTCCTTTCTTGTTCCTTTCTCTCCTTTCTCTCCGTTTTTCCTATTTATTCTCTCTGCCTGCCATCCCTGCCTATCCTTTATCCTGCCTTGCTATTGGCCATTCAGCTTTTTTTTTTACACCAATCAGGTGTTTTAGCTAGATAAAGTAACACAGCTTCACACAGTTAAACAAATGCAACATAAATGAATGCAACACATTTTTGCATCATTAAACAAATGTTCTACAGCATAAACAAATGTAATAAAACATCTTAAAATAATATTCTACAACAGAGAAAAGCAAAAGTAATAACATAAGCAAATTTCTGTTGAATATGGTGGAGCATGCTTGTAATTCAGCATTCAGAAGAATTCTGAGGCAAAAGGATTGGAGAAAGCTAGTGAATAGCCTGGGCTAAATAGTAATAAGACTGTTATTTGTTTTGTCTTTACCTTATTTATAATGTTTTTCTTTCACACTATATGGTCTATCCTCCCAAGAAAAAGTTGAATTTTTTTTTTTTTGTCAAATCAATATAAAGAAAATAAATAAGCCCCTTTGACATTATTGGTTGAAATTACACTTGTGTTTAACATGTAATCTTGGATGGTCTGATGTATTTCAGGAATCTTATCCAGACATACTCTATATTATGGAAATAACTTTAGCTTTAAAAATATTTTCTTAGATTATGTTAGGTATTAATGTTCTTTGTTTATGAATGATTGTGAACTGTGGTAAAACTGCTATTCTTGTCAACAGGTAGCCATAGATTCATCCAATGAGACAGGCATTTGGGAATGAGGGTCCCATAAAACACATATATTGTTCTTTTACTGGTACGGGGATCCCCTTTTTAGTTTGGTGCACATGCATATGTCCATATGCATATAAACACATACACTATATATAAAATGAGTGTTTTCTGAACTCACAATTTAGAAAAACAACTTTGCAATAACAATTTTTAGCTTGTGTTTAGCTATCACTTAGGCACAGCTATTGACTTTTTGCGGCAGGTCTTTGGGAAGTGTAAGGTGCATTCTGAAGCACTTAGAAGACTTTTCTTGTTGCTCAACCCTGCTTCCACCGGCACTCCCCAGCTTTTGGAACACTTCATTTCCTTTCTTCTGACGTTGACAATCTCTCCCAAGGGTATATTTACAAGGTGACTTGTGTGTCTTGTACTGCCCTTAGGTCATTGTTTGCTGAGTAACTTGCCTGGCTGGAAGCTGCAACCATTATTTTATGACCAGGTTTCTTAGAGGGGAAGAGAGCTTTTTCCCTTTAGTGTTGCAAATAATTGTAGCAAATGATTCAGATAACAAAGTGAACCATGCTCTTCATTTCTTCTCTAGGACTTCAGAAAAAACAGAAGAACCATATAATAATGATTGGATACTGGGGTTCTCTCTGAACAAGATGCTATTGAAAATGGCCCTGCATCCTTGGTCCTGTCTAACAATGTATTGGCAGATGCATAAGGTGTGAAGGCAGGGATCAGTAAGCTGGAGGCTTGGGAAGCTAGAGGAAGGAACTGAGGGGATGGTGTCTTTCTGGTTGTGAACCTGATTGTGCACGCCAATCTCCTTCACAGATGGCACTGCCTCAGGCCCTGGATATGGAAGCACCCTCTTCTGGGGGGAGTTTTGCACATGGTCTCCCAGACTCTGCAATATGGCTGTATTCCTTGTCCTGTGCAGAAGTAGCTTCTGCTGGTAGGTGACAAATGATCCCAGATCTCTTCTTCTTTAGTGGGTCTTTGCATATGGCTGCCTAATAAAAGTATTTTAGTAATTCCAAACAGTGCATCATAACCATGTTGTTTTCTTTTAATGATTAGATTCATTCTTTGACTTTATCTCTTTAGCTTTCCTAGAAAAGCGGTGTAGGTACACACATTTGAGAAATACAGTCTTCAAATAGCCTTTCTGCTACAAACTTATGTATCATGACCCTTTGTTCAAAGAACAAAGCGGTGGAGGTTTGACAGTAGAGCTACAGCTATGTCATAAGTCACAGCACTAACACGATTGGTTACGAGAAAACCAGTGTAGCCCGCCTTTGGAGAAGGTCGGTTGTGCATTTGGCTTTGGTTTTGCGCTCTGATATATTCAAGGATCATATTTAGAAAATGATCACAGGGTCAGCCACACAGAGGTTTAACAGGTGTTATGACCCAATTGAGTGGAAGCTTTGTTTTAGGCCTACAAACCATTTAGTACGAGAAAAGTTCTGGAAAGGAAAGGTCATTGGTCCATCACTTTGGGGCAAGTGGAGGCAAGGTTGTCTCTGCTTCTTTCCCTATTCTCTCTGTCTGTCTGTCTGTCTCTCTCTTTCTCTCTCTGTCTGTCTCTCTCTCTGTCTTTTGAACTCATGTTATGACAAACTGCTCAAATATTTTTCACAGTACACTTTTCCTTTGTGCTAAGTCTGCTAGTTGTGTTTGAATCTGCTTCATTCATGAAGCATTGACTTTGTGAAAAGAGTTTACACATGTAGGGCGAGTTCATTGTAGGAGACAGAAGAAAACAGATTTTGCTCTGCCGTAGCCTTGGACAGGCTATATATACTATATAGGCCATATTAACTGCTATAAATTGCTGTCCTTCGGGGTTAGAGTTTTCTGTTGGCTTCCAGAGATGTATAGAGAAAACTTCTGAGGCATACACAACCCTCAAAACCACAAATTTCCATTTTGGATCTCTGCAATGTGTTGCATTACAGCATGAATACAAAATAAAGTCAAGAGATATTAACATAATGCTTGCCCATGAAATTCTGCTAGATCTCCTGAGCATAAAAGTATTTATATAACAGAACCAAACCAACATGCTTTGGCTCTTTCATATGACCTATGTGTTTGGAGGTCCAGAAGTCTTTTTGAATGTAGAAGGAGAAAAAGAAACAAAGATATGAGATCAACAGTCATAGAGGAAGGATAGACAGATGCAGGAAAGGCCATTGATGTGCTGCAGAGAGTGCAAAGGCAGGAGCTGTTCATTCAACTGTCAGCAGCAAGGGAGAGTTCTGAAGAAGTGACTAGAAGCTGATCTATCTCGAAAGGTTGAGAATGGAAGGGAGGGGTGCATTTCACATGGGCAGGGGAAAGGCTTCCCATTCCACAGTGCTCATTTTCCATGAACACTAAGTCAAATTGGAAGTTCTCCAGTGATGCCCTCATTAGATCTGACCCCAGTGCTTCATAAGCAAGAAATCAGATGCAGGTGGCTGTCTCCAGATGACACCCTGGAGTCTTTCGGCACAAGACAAGGGCATTGACCAAGAATGAGCAGGGCTCTGGAAGGGAAAGATCAGCCACTCATTATCCTGTCATATAAATGGATTTTTCAGATTACTTTGGAATCCCATACCTGCCTCCCCTCCCCACGCCGCCCCAAGTATAAGTCATACATCTTGAAAATGAAAAGATGCGATTACTTTGAAATCTATTCCATATGGGAAGACACACTCTTTTGTAATAACTTATTACTAGTCTGAATTTTCAGAGGATTGGGGAGCCAGACCTTTCCTTATTCTTGCCATTTCACTTGAAATGCAGGTGAGGCAGACTGAAGTTAGCTGGAGCTGTTCTGAGGTTTAGTTGGGATAAAACAGCATGTCTGGCTGGGTGATTTTAGAATGGGAATCTAGGAGACCTTTTACCAGCCACGGAGAATCTACTGTGTGTGTCCAGGAGCTATTTAGACATTTAGTTTTAGATGAATCCATGAGAGGAGACTTCTCTATTTGTCTTTACATCATATTCATCATCAGTGTGGACTGTGATCTCCTCAAAAGTCTTCCAAAAGGGGGTTAAGAGCACATGAAGGGAACCCAGGATCAGTTCCCAGCACCCACACAGTGGCTCACAACCATCTGTAACTTCCGTTCCAGGGGATCCAACACTCTTCTGATCTCTGCAGGCACCAGATATGCACATGGTGCACATACACGCAGGAGAACTACTTATAAACATAAAGAAATTTTAAAAAGGCTTCTGAAAGTTCCAAATCAAAGGAAATGAGGGAATCAGGAGGGGAGAGAAAGTTTTCTGAATTATCCACTCAACTGTGTCAACACATAAGTACTCATTCTGAGAGAAATGTTGAATATATAAATCAAAGGAACAAGAAAGACATGATATGAAAAAGGTTACATATTCACTAGGGAATGAAGACATAGCTATTTATCTGATAAAGGTGATCATCAAAGTCTGCAGAGGAAAGGTCAATCTGAAAGATGAATGAAAAGGAGCATCTGGCTACATCTTTGGATTTACCTTTTCCAAGAGGTCGTGGCTACAATGAAAAATCCTGGCTATCTTGTACAGCAAGGAGTAGAATCTTTAGTTAACTGGAATACCAGTATCTACTGATGACCACATTGGAAAGAGGTGAAATCAATTAACTATGTCACAACAACACATACTCTCCTCTCTAACCTTTGGTGATTTGAAGGGAGTTCAGATGTGTGACAGGGCTGTGTATTGCCACAGAGTTACTATAAGGAAAATATATATGCTTCATTAAAAATGATTATATATTTTGATGGAGATTTCCAAATGAAGGCAAGTTTTATGATCATAAAATACAGAACAACTTGAATTTACTATGTGCCTGATTTTTATAATATATAATGCTTTCGTCTCTCCTTGGAACTGAGAGGAGAAAGTATTAGGTCACCAACTAAAAGATGAAAAAAGTTAAACATCCCTTCAACAGGTATGCACCAAGTCTAAGTGGGGACAGAAGCATCTGGATGATTTATGTATTGGTTCAGAGTGCTCACCACAGAAACCCATCACCTTTTACAAAATCTGGCATTAAATTGTATTGCATCTCAGAGTACAAACCACTATCATTCATATGTATTTATTCATTTTATTATTTGTATTTATATGTATATTTGTATGTCCAAGTATGGATATGTACACATGAGTTACAGGCAGTTGTGAGCTACCAGACATGAGTGATGGGGTAAACCTGGGTCCTCTGCAAAAGCAGTATGTTGGCTTAACTGCTGAACCAGCTCTTCAGCCCCTTATTGACTGATTTTTATGTCACTTTCTGTGTCTCGTTTACCAGGTAAGTCTCCAGGAGATGAATAATGGCACCAAAATTAAACAGCTCTTAGGGGGCAAAACTGTGATTTGAAATACTTTCTCACTCCAAGCACTGTGGATTTTCTGTATGAGACCTGTTGCATCAATATCAAGTTTTCACTTATTCAAAGCTTTTTAGGAAAGATTAAAAAATTATAGTGATTTTTGCTTTGGAGAAGGACTTGGAAAAAGTTCCTGGACTCCTGACGTGGACGTTGCAGTCATCATCTATTTCCTATCTTGGTTGTGGTTTTGGTTATTAATATCCTTTTAATTCTTCTTTTACACTTCATTCCCCATAATGTCACCACCACCACCACCACCACCACCACCACCATCACCACCACCACCACCACCCCCACCACCACCACCCCCCACCACCACCACCACCACCACCACCACCACCACCACCACCACCACCATCACCACCACCATCATCATTATCACCATCATCACCATGTCATAACATCATCATTTCACATCATTAATGCAGCTTACACCTGGAGCAGAAGTTTTGGTGATAAGCAAGTAATCATCCCACATCACTCCTTTTTATTTGAGTTAAAATTTACTTACCTATTACTGAGTGAGCAAAGAAGAAAAATACTGAAAAGTATCAGGTTTGAGACACAAGGGGGAGGGACACTGGAGCAGATTGTTTTGGGGGTAAGAGATTTACCAAAAGAGTTATTAATGCCACAGAAAGACAGCATGTCAGTTTGGAGGAAAGTTCAGACCCCACAGGGCAATGTGGCACTCTCATCTTGTGGGTTTCCAAACAAAAGAGGGAGGTCCTATGTCATGTCGTTGATGAATAGCCCACAGTAGGTGCTCATTCTGGCTTGACTCTGCTTCCCAGGCAGTAATGGAAGGGGAAGCTTTGGGCCTTTGGCTGGTGTCCATCCTGTGGTATGTGGTCACTGTAGCCCAATTGCTTATTGTAAACTTCCTTGGGGAGGTGAGTGTTGTCAACTCACAGACCCTCTTGGAAGACGGCTTGTCATTTCCCGCAGCAGTGGGAATTATATAGAGTTAGCTAAGAGGGTGAGAAAGAAAGAAGCTACTGCAGGTGAGCATGGCCTGAGGAGCTCCTAGCCCAACCTAACAAGTACAACTTCTGATTCTCTTTCTCTCTTGTAAGTAAGCCTCCCCTACATTTTTATCCTGTATGTTTTCCTCACTTTATCAGCAGTGTACCCCCAAATATATGACCACAGTAATTCCAAAGCAGCTGTTCTTTGTACCCTTCCAGCTTGGGCACCGCCCTTGCATACCAACGTTGGACAGGCTGTTCTGACCTTCCTCTCCTCAAGAAACCAGGAAACCACTGTCAGGGGATTCATTCCATAAGCCACACATCAGCTTACGGCTTCAGTAATACAGAGAGATGGATTTGTTACATTTCAGCTCAAGTGCAGAAAGCAGTGTATTTTTGCCCACAGTGGCAATAAATTCCACACCCTCACCGAAAATCACTCTCAGCTGTATCAACAAACAGTGCTTTATTTTAAAATCCTAAGTCTGAGATCATGGGTTCTCAGCTTCAGGAAGCCCTCTCTCAAATGAAGAGATACTGATCCAGACAGAGGAAGGCCAGAGTTCTGCCCAGAAATGGGACTCCTTCTCCCTCAGATATGGGACTGGGTTTCAGACACGCTCTAAACAGCACCAGTAGCTCATGGAAAATGCAGATCCATATGGAGACTAGAAAGTCAGATCTTCTAGATATGACAGCAGACTAAAAACCTTAACCGAATCAGAAGCAAATGATGATTTGGGAAATGATGGGTTTTTTTGTTTTGTTTTGTTTTTTGTTTTTCAAGACAGGGTTTCTCTGTGTAGCTTTGTACTTTTTTCCTGGAACTCACTTGGTAGCCCAGACTGGCCTCGAATTCACAGAGATCTGCCTGGCTCTGCCTCCCGAGTGCTGGGATTAAAGGCGTGCGCCACCACTGCCCGGCTAAATTCTGGTTTTATGTAAATAGGCAGCTGTTTATGTAATAGGCAGCATTTATGTAAATAGGAATGTGGACAATGCAGTTATCGGAGGTTCAGGATTTCTGCAACTGAAGTGGGGTCAGTGGTGAGCTACCTGGAAGTCCTCACTTCCAGACTGTTGGATTGAGGCACCGGATATCCCCAGGTGATTACAGGAATTGCCTGGGCAATCCCATCGGCACTGCCTCCTAGAGAACATGCCCCTACCCAGGGGCAGCCATGCCCAGTGCAGGACCCACATGCTTCAGGATAGAACTGCCCTGCAGAACCGACCCAGCCCCAGAGCTCCCAGCTTTCAGGAAAGCTGGTGTTTGTAGTGGATAGCCATCCCAGCATTGGCCTGGAAGTTCCAACCCCCATTGAGGCTTCAGTAATGATCACGCCCACAAGGCGGGGCAGAGGAGGGAGAGGAAGACCGAGGATCAAGAGGAGGTGGCTCTCTTGGTTCGGGGACGCTGGACGCAGGAGGTAGACCGAGCAGAGTTCTCCAGAGAACACCGCCGGACTGTGCTATACCTTTTCCAGACCCTGCAACCTACCCCTTCATTTGTAAGTTACCCTACAAAATAAACCTCCCTTTTAAACTACATGGAGTGGCCTTAATAGTTTCACCAATAGGTGTTCCTGCAGCGCATGTGTTTATGAGGTCATCTCTCTCTTTCCCCATCCTCAAAACTGTTCTTCATATAGCTCCTTCAGCAACCTCAGAGCCTCTGTCTGTTCTCTGGGTCACCTGATCAACAAGTGGACTGTTTCCAAAACAACTGGAATGTGTAAGGACTTTTTAAAAGAGTCTCTGCCATTTGCCACAGCTCTTCTCCACAGTGCATGAGAGAAAACAAAGCAGCCTCCACAGGAGTTTTTGGGTTTCCCCTTTTGCTGACTTTATTTCAAACTACCCTCGGAGATGAATTTCCTCAGAGGGTCCACAGGCAGAGTGAGTCACCTTTCTGCCTTGCCAATCCTTCAAATGGAGTATTTGGGGATCAAAAGGATTTTGTTTTGTGCATCAGAAATATTCCATGAAATGATAATTATAAAAGTTACAATGAATATTTGATAGGTAATCTTGCTTGTCAACTTGTCACATTTGGGAGGAGAGTCTCTCCACCCTCAGAATGGCTTGTGTGCCATTTTCTTGATTGCTAAGTGATATTGGAGGGCTCCATCCACTGTGGGTGATGGATGCTAGGTGGGTGTGCCAGGGTTGATAAGAAAGTAGCTGAAGCAAGCCAGTAAGCAGCATTTCTCCCTCCTCTCTGCTCTAGGTTCCTTTCCACCCTGAGGTTGATTTTGGTTTGGGTGTTTTATCATAGCAACAGAGAACAGAATCTAGAACTTGGATACATCTATAATATGGCTAAAGAATGATTCTCTTAACTACTGTATGTGATGTAAAAAGCACAGTCACTTAAAAGTTGTCTTTTGGATCAAACCTGCACAGTAATTAAATTGTGTCCCTAAACTACTTCAATGATGCTTGTCTCTGAGGATTGAAATGGGATGCCATGAGAGCAATAATTTTCTGTGGTTATAGTATTATATATATCTGGTTAAGTTCAATGTTGACAACGGCCTTGTAGGATTTCCTAGTTCTCTCCTTTCAAAGATCAAAAGTTAATACAGAGAAACTGGGCCACTCTCAACAAATGTAGCTTGCTGATACAGCTTTAGGGTCGAGCTAGATTTTTGAACCTAGATATATATGTCAGACTTTTAGCTCAAGCTCTTAAAAAATGTATATATGTGTATACCTCTGAGGGTATGTGGAGGTGAGGGAAGCTGATTGGAGAGGATGAGAGAGGGCATTAGATCTCCTGGATAGAGTTACAGCAGTTGTGTGCTGACTGGTGGGGTGCTGGGAACACAACTCAGGTTCTCTATAAGAGCAGTGTATGCTATTAAATGCTGAGCTATCCCTCCAGCACCTTAGCCTATGTTCTTAACTTGTACTTAATTTCTCCTACTCATTCTCAATTTTATTTTACAGATGAAATTATTTTACTCAGTAAAACAAAGTTCTTTAGCATTACATTTAAAAGCCAGGTGTGGTGGTGCACATCTTTAATCCCAACACTCGGGAGGGAGAGTCAGGTGGATCTCTGTGAGTTCAAGGCCAGCTACATCTATGTCTGGAGAAAACAACAATAACAACAACAACAACAACAACAACAAAACAAACCAAAACCAAAGCCAAAGCAAACTAAACAAAACAACAACAAGCAAACAAACAAACAAAAACCCATTACTGAGCTGATGCCTTGCTTGGCGACTGGATTCATGAACAGAAGGCTGTCAGGTGAACATCTCTCCTTGTACTCAGGTTTCTTGTGCTCATCTTTTATCAGTTTCTTACCCAGTGCTTTGAGTAGTCTCTGAAAACTGCAGGAATGTGTCCACTTCATCATAAACACAGGACTGCATCCTTGCCACCCCACACTGACCCTTGAGTCTTCTAGTATGTCAGCAAAGGTTGCTTCAGTTCCTTCAAAAAGCTTTTAGTTTTAGATGAATGGTTTTTAGTCATTATGATACTTGTCATTTCTCACAGCTATTGCTAGTTTCTGAAGCCTCCATGAATCTGTGCAATGAATCTGACGAGAGAGAATTAGTGGATGGAGCATAGGGATCATTTTTAGGGAAGTTGGGGAAGCCACTGGCGAGTATAACCCTCTCTTTAACTCAGTGTGTCACCCTAAATGTTATCCTTATTCCTCAGAGAAATAGTTTGTTGATTTGTAATTTGAGAGGTTCCTGTTTATGTCATCCAAGTGACACGAAATATATTAAATGATGTATTAAACCAGCAAGTAGATTGGCTGAATAGTGGGTATCTTTTCTTCCTTGGGCTCCACTGGACACCTGTCAACATGGCAGCTGGTGGTGGATTGACCACAAAGCCAGTTATTCACTTTTGCTTGGGAAATCCTCTTGTTTCATCAGTTGGGGATGACCATAACCTAGAACTAAAAGTCTTGTTCAGGGCTGGGACCTGACAGAATTTATGGCACCCAAAGTGTACCATCCAATCCTTAGTAGCTTCGGAGGACAGTCACTCTTAATGAGACAGAAAAGAAAACATATGGATGTGTGTGTGTGTGTGTGTGTGTTTTATTGAAGTATATAAGATTACATTGCCTAAATAAAATTGCAGTAAAATGTATAAATCTCACATTGCAAAACTATATGTTTTGATTTATATATATATACATATGTATGTATATATGTATGTGTATGTATGTGATATATATATATATATATATATATATATATATATATATATATATACACACACACACACAGATACTCCTGTACCCTAGGCAGTTCTCTGGTTGCCAGCATCACCACCAAATGCCAGCCTCGTTCTTGAGTTACTTCCCCCCTGCACTGGCTTTGCTCATTTTCTGGTGGTTTAAGTTCACACAATGGTATCTGACTGTCCTTGCCCATCTGACATGTTTCTGCAGGGATTCATGCGTGCTCTGGCTTGTTTCAGCCTTTCACCCTCTCTCTTTTGTTGAGTCATATTGTGTTGCAGAAAGATGCCACGGTTTGTTTGTTCATGTCCCTGAGAGACATCACGCTGCTTTGAGTTAGGGCTGTTATGAATAAACAGGAATGAGCGTTCCTGTGCAAGATGCTTGGAGGGCATATGTTTTCACTTCTCTGGGGTGAACACTGAGGAGAGGAATGGCAAGCTCATGAGTAACATTGGTCATTTCCATTTGGACCACTCTAGGGGGTGTTTTGCAGTGTCTGCTCGAGGTCTTCCTTTGTACACTCCTGATGACTAACAATGCCAAACATGTTTACATCTTCTTTAGTGAAATAGCTAAGATTTTTGCCCATTTTCAGGGGGTCATTTGGACTTTAAAACGTTCTTAAATTTTTAATGCTTTGGTTGACACAAAATTATATGTACTCATGAGGTAAAAATGACACTTTGATTCGTGTATGAAATAACAACAATTAAGACAGGAGAACACTAGCAGAAAATGTATAAGACTATTAACCTACTTTATTGTAGTTCTTTGTTTTCATATTTTACAAGTATATGATTTTTTTTTAAATTGTGTCTTTAAAAAATTTATGTGTAGGGGTTGGGGATTTAGCTCAGTGGTAGAGCGCTTGCCTAGCAGGCACAAGGCCCTGGGTTCGATCCTCAGCTCAAAAAAAAAATTATGTGTTTTTAAAAATGTGTTTAAACATTATATATTTGCCTACATGTGTGTATGTATGTGTACCATGTGAATGCCTGGTACCTGCAGAAATCAGAAGATGGCATTCAGTCCCTTTGAACTGGAGTTATAGCTGCTTGTGGGCTGCCTCGTGGGTGCAGGGAACTGCAAATCTTTCCAGGCCCGTAGAAGCTCTTTATATAGCTTGAATGCATATCCTTAGCCAAACATAGGCGTTCTAGTATCTTGTTTTAAATCTTTTGCATTCTGTCTTTACTTTCACTTTGTCATGCAAGAGGCTCACCGCAGGCCCACGCCATTCACCTTCCTTGTCCCTTCGACTGTTAGACTGTTACATTCATATCATTGGCTACTGCCCAGGCCACAGACTGTAACAAGAATTGCTAAACTGTCTTATTCATAAAAAACAAAACAAAAAAACCCAAGCCAGATACTGGGGTGAAAGCTGAAAGATCAGAGGAATAGAACAAGCCAGCCACAAGTCTTACCGCTAGGAAAATTCTCAGCCCAAGAGAAAACTACTTCCTGTATACTCATGCCTTATATACCTTTCTGTGCCCTACCGTGTTACTTCCTCTCTCCTCCCAGCTACATCATTTTCTCTTTCTGCCCAGCTCTGTCACCTCCTGTCTGTACAGACCTCCAGACCTCTATGGTTAACTAGTGCAGGGATTAAAGGCAAATGTCAACATGCCTGGCTCTGTTCCCAGTGTGGCCTTGAACTCACAGAGATCCAGATGACTTTCTGCCTCTCGAATGCTAGGATTAAAGGCATGTACCACTGCCTGTCCTCTATGTTTCATATAGTGGCTTTGTCCTTTGATCCCCAGGCAAGCTTTATTTGTTACAGCACAAACAAAATATCACCACAACAGACCTCCAAATAAAAGGATTTTGCCTTTACCTTTAATTTTACTTTAAATTCTTCCTGTCCTGGTTTGGTTTGACACATCCTAGAATCATCTGAGGGAAGAGCATCAGTTGAAGAACTGCCTAGATCAGACTGGCCTGTGGGTAAGTCTGTGGGAAACTATTGTCGGTTAGTTGATGTCAGAGGGCCCAACCTACTTAACACCTAGGACTTTCCTGGACGTGTACAATTCTAGGTTAGAGGGTTTCATTTCTCGAGGAGCAGCCCATTGCCTTCTGTGGAGCCAGCCATGTTTGCGTTGTTTGTCTCTTCACTGCCTTTACCTTTTTCTGGGTGTTCACTTTTCAGGATTTTCAGAACTTCTCAGCACATGTGATGTTTGCTTTTTAACCTCTCCCCTCAAATTTTTCTTTCCCTGTCTTTCTCTCAGGCCCTTGCTGCATACATAATGACCGAGTATTGTTTTCCCATAGGCCTATTTCAATCATTTCCCTTTCTGCTCTGTTTTTGGGTAATTTCTTCATGTTAAGCTCAACACCAGGATTTACTGTTGGTCTTTTCCCTTTTTCTTCCTATTGTTTCTGTTGTTGTTGTTCTGGTTAATTGCTCAGAGTCCATCTGCACAACCTTTGCCCCTGGGTTGCAGAGAATTTCTTTGTTTCCATTCTTATTTTCTCTCTACAGCCTGTCTTCTATGGGTTGCCCTGCGTCTGCAGAGCTTGGCAGTCAGCCAGGGAGTGATCAGAGGTGGTACACAGGCATCTCCAGTGCAGCTTCCACGTCTGGCTGGGCACCAGGAGCAAGTTCAAAGTTCAAGTAGGTTTCAATGCATCCCGAGTGTTCCATTCCACGGGGCTCTCATGGGTCTCCCCTGTGAGAGTATGCTGTGTCAGCCTTCATGGGACCTCATTTGAGCCTTATAACTCTCTCATTTCTAGAATTCCCCTGTCCAGTATCTGAGTAGCCAGTCTGTCTGCTGTACATGCTGGTCATGGCTACATCCATTTTTTTCCTTGCCAGTCTGAATATTTTTATTTCCAGTCCAACTAGGCATGGTGAGCACTTCCAGCAGTGAAGTGGGTGGTTTATGGTCTGCCCTGGTAGACTCTCCAGTGCGTTTGAGCTAGAGGACAGTGGGAGCAGCCCAGGCCTGGGAGTCATGGGGCCCCACTTACCAGGTTATCAGTTATTCATGGATAAACATCCCCCTTCTCTGTTTTATTTCCAGACTCTGAAATGATTATTTTTGCCACTTTTCTCTTATATTAAAACATTTTAGGAGAGCTGCAGATGTTTTTACTGATGTTGAGAAATCTTGTCTTGGCAGATGTATTTTGACAGAGGATAGGGAAGGCAAAGACATTGGTCATAGCTGAAGAGTTGGCACCACACAGAGAAGGGATCCTTTCACTTCTGCTGAAGCTCTGTAGCCTGTTCTCTAGAAGTTCACACCCCCTTCACTACAAAGCCTATTTTTGTGTGTTTGTTCATTTGTTTGTTTTTTGAGACAAGGCTTCTCTGTTTCGCCTTGGCTGTCTAGGAACTAGTTCTCTAAACCAGGCTGGCCTTGAGCTTACAGAGATCTGCTTGACTCTGCCTCCCGAGTGCTAGGATTAAAGGCATGTGATACTACTGCCTGGCCCATCCTTTTTCCCCCCTCCAATAAGAAATGTAATAGATAGTTAACCGTGGGGAGATCTCTTTTGAATCTTTCCCCCATGACTGGGGTGCATCTGTCTGACTTGCATGAAAGGAATTTAAAGGACCCCTGGAGGGCCTGGCGAATGGAAAAGGGTGCTTCATCTGAAAGCTGACCTGCTCATGGGGACTCCTTCGGCACCTCCCTTACAGTTCTTCATAGTCTTTCCTCCCCTCTATTCTCTGGTAGCAGGATGCCTTGCCAAAGGGCTCCAGGCCACTGTGGAAATCCCCGCAGCTGAAGAATCCCAGTAGAGAACACAAGGGCTCAAAGACAGCACCCAGTCTCTCACGATTGTGTGTGGGGTGTGTTTCCCCAGGTGCAAGGAGAAGACAGAACTGTAGACTTTCACTGGACAGTTATGCTTCATTCGGCTCTTTATCTTGTAGACTAGAACATGACCCCCTTCTCCCCCAGTGAAGGAGTATAGCCCTCACCTCTTGTTATTTGTATTGGTGGGTATCATTCAATTCCAGCTTAGAAACTGTAAAAGCAGAAGAATTGCATGTGGGTCTGAGGGATTGTAATTTGGGAGGGTGGGTTCACCTGGTCCGAAGGACTTTTCCAAGAAGACAGAGAAAACCGGAGCTTTAACGATTGGGAGAAAACTGGAACTATGTAAATGATAAAGAAGGGACAGGGTATGCCACTAATGAAAGAATGTATAAACAGGTGGAAATGTCTAGTAGTTGTAGCCTCTTGAAATATGCTAGGAGCTTCAGGGTACAGGTGATTATCTAGTTATTTGGGTCCTTCTGGATGTCATAGGTCAAAGGATTTAAGTGATCAGAGTTCACATTCTAAGCAGCATAAATTCCTCAGTGGGCTCTGAACCCTGTTCTGAAAACCCATTTCAATGCTCCTTTCATATACCATTCCTCTCATTTTCACATTCATGTATTTTTTTCTGTTTTACCAGTCTTTGGCTTGGGGTGCAGTGATATTTCTTCTTCATCCATTTCTAGTCCCCGTCCAAATATCTCCACAAGTCCAGCATATAACGCCTCACATTGGGTTTGTCTTAGCTGTGTGCCATACAGAATAGAAGCATCCTCGCCATTTCCAAGTGCAGTGATTCTCAACTGTAACCTCTCTGTTGAATCCCTGACCTCACAGCTCAAGATGCACTTCAGGACTGGGAGCTCAGAACTGCAGGGGATGAAGTCTAGGCCGTCGGTGCTAAGAAACAATGGCCTCTTGGAAAAGTACACCTTATGTCACACACCAATGTTTGTCTTTGCCCTTTTATCTTAAACCAATACTTAGCACATCCCTGAGGGACACACTGGAATAGCAATTGGCAGAGAGTACAGTGATACAGAAACCTGAGTTATATCATGGTTTCCATCGCAGTATGTAAATACTTCTGAGGTCATGCTGGCTGAATGCCTTTCAGTGCCCTTGTATTTATGAGCCGCTTTGGTGGCTGACAGTCTAAGAGAGCAAATAAGAAAAAAAACCAACCAACCTGTAGATAGGAAAGCTGTCAGAGTTCAAAGACTGCAGGCCATTATGGAGAATACAATGACACATTATTTCAAATATTTACCTTCACCTTGATCCTCCAAGGCCTTTGTTCTCATTTAAACAAGGAATAGCCTTTGACTTTTTTGAAAGGGAAAAAGGAAAGTGGTAAATCTTTCACTGCCTTTTTAATAACTCTCTCCTTTTTTTTTTTTTTTTTTTTTGAGACAAATTTCCTATTCCTGCTCTCTGGGATGACAGGACTGCCTTCATGTCAGGTTCTCTGGCTCATTCATTTCTCCGAGCTCAAAGACAGGTGAGCTTCCTTCTGGCCACTCACAGAAAGCTGATAAAGAGCTGGTAAACACACAGCACAAACATTTGCTGAATCCAAAACCTGCAGAAATCGACTTGAATTTTCTCATGTTAGTGGGAAAAAACAAAGGGAAAGAACTTTTGAGGACCTTGTGCCCAGTGAGCTGCTGCTGAGAAAGAAGAAAGCGGCAGATGCCTGTGAGACCCTTGGCATTGCCTGATTGGCAATGCCAGTCCCCTCTGTGTTTCCTGTTCCTTAAGATTTATTTTCAATTGTGAGTGTGTGTGTGTGTGTGTGTGTGTGTGTGTGTGTGTGTGTGTGCTGTGCATGCAGGTTCAGGTGCCCATGGAGGCCATGAGCTTGGTTACCTACAAAGTTGGAGTTATAAGTGGCTTTTGAGCCATCTGATATGGGTGCTGGGAGCTAAACTCAGGTCTTCAGCAAGAACACCAAATGCTCATAACCACTAGCAAACTCTCTAGCTTATCCTCTTAGTTTTGTTTTAATTTTATTAATTTTTGATTTTTTTTTAGAATTTCATATGGTACAATGTATTTATATAGTTTCCACCCCACTCTGTTCCAATGCCTCTCTCACCCACTTCTCAGGTTCATGATCTCTGCTTCTGAGTTATTACTGCTACATATGCATAACACACACACACACACACACACACACACACACACACACACACACACACCACAAGTATAAAACCTACTGAATCCATTTAGTTTTGACCATATGCACTGGTGTTTAGGGCTGATCACTAGGGATTGGATAGCCCAAGAGAATTGGCCCTATGTAGTGATATATTGTGTACCCTAATAAAGCTTTCCTTGAGGGTCAGAGGACAGAGCCAGCCACTAGATTAGACACAGAGGTCAGGCAGTGGTGGTACACACCTTTAATCCTATCACTCTGGAGGCCGAGATCTATCTGGATTTCTGTGAGTTCAAGGCCACACTGGAAACAGAGCCAGGCATTGGTGGAACATTCCTTTAATACCAGTACTGGGAAGCACACATGCCTTTGATCCTAGGAAGTAATATGGCAGAGCAGAGAAAGGTATATAAAACATGAAGAAACAGGAACTCACTCTCTTTAGTCTGAGGATTTTGTAGAGGTAAGAACTAGTGACTGGCTGTTCTGCTTCTCTGATCTTTCAGCTTTCACCCTGATATCTGGCTCTGTTATTATTATTATTATTATTATTATTATTATTATTATTATTATAAGACCATCTAAGATTCAATTAACATCCCTGGAAAAAATTGATTCTTCCAACCTTACCTGCCATTGATTGCTCGTAGTTCTTTATCTGGGGTAGAGCTGAGTGAAATCTTCTCCAGTCCCATTGGCATGTCAACAGGTATGTCCCTATGCAGGTCCTGTTTACACAACCAAATTATAGAGAGTTTGTGGGTGCAGCTTTCCTGTCTTGTCTAGAAAACACAAGCTCACAATGTACATCCTGGTCCTCAGGATCTTATACTCTTTCTGCCCCCTTTTCTGTGATGATTTATGAGTCTTAGGTGGCTTCACATTGTAGATGAACTAATTGGGGCTAGGCACCTGTTTTAGTCAATGTTCGGTTGCTGTGAAGATATACCATGGCTATGACAATTCTTATACAGGAAAGCATTTAATTGGGGCTTGCTCACCATTTTAAAAGTTTAGTACATTATTAGCATGGTGGGAAGCATGGCAGCATGCAGCCAGACATAGTGCTGGAGAAGGACCTGAAAGTTCTACATCTGGATTGGCAAGCAGAAGGAAGAGAGAAAGCCACTAGGCCTAGCTTGTATGTTTGAAACCTCAGTACCCACCCCCATTGTCACACTTCCTCCAACAAGTCCACACCTCTTAATCCTTACAAATAGTGCCACTCCCTAAGCATTTAAATATATGACTCTATGGGGATCATTGTTATTCAAACCACCACAGCATCCCATGATCACCTATCCTCCACATTTTGACTAGTTGTGGATCTCTGTAGGAACCACTATCTGCAAAGAGAAGCTTCTTTGATGAAAGATATTGAGGGATATAAGGATAAGCATTTAGAATACAGGTAGAAGCAGTTGTTAGTTATGCCTAAGATGTAAGTGTCACTGTTGTACAATTGGGGATATCTTGCTAGGCTAGTCCCTGTGGTTCATAGGTTTTACAGTTGACGCTAGGACTGCTTAGTTACTTTTCTCTTTGTAATTTACATCTCCCCTTCTGATTCTATGAGAGCTAGTTCTCAGAGAGGAGGCCTCCAGGACAATTCCAACTTGATTCTTGCGTCCAAATGTGTGGCATCTTTGAAAGGAATTGAGGGCAATAGTAATAGCTTATATTGTTTTGGAGACTTTTGGGCCCCATTGACCAATGATTTGAAGGGAGATTTTCTTAAAGATTTTGTTTTGTTTTGTTTTTTGGTTTTTTTTTTTTTGTTTGTTTTTGTTTTGTTTTTGCTTTCTGTAGATATTATTTGGCTCCTGAGAGGAGCATTATCACCCTATTTGGCAAAATGTATTTTTAAGTACCCTCAAAACATTATGTTTCCCTATGACTTTTTTCACAGAGGGTGGCATCTGGGAGTTATTTACCAGGAAGTGATTTCTAGGAGAATGTGTCATTCAGTGGAATTTTAGCAATTCATTTTTTACGATATTTTTTCCATTTGGGGAAGTGCTGTTTGCTTCTTAAGGAAACTTTTCATAGTTATTTCAGGATGTGGAAAATCATATTCTGCGATTTAATGACACCTGAGGATTCCTATCGACTGTGTATTTCTTTGAGATAGTAAACTTAGAAGGATGGAATTTAACTTGGCTTGTTTCAAGCTTGCTCATACTATATAAGAGTGTAAGGAATGTTTTCATATTCTTATAAGGAATTACTGATTGTTTGAAATGGAAGGCTTTGGCAAGCTGTGTGCAATTGGCAGGCTTTGCACTGAAGTGCCATGTATCACTAGTGCTGAGAGTGAAATTGCCTGGAATTGTGAACTTGAGTGATCCTGAGGTGGAGACTGGACTGCCCCCTGTAGTAGTGATGAATCACAGTTGGTGCTGACCATCTCTCTGTTCTAGTAGGCCCTTTTAGTATTTCCATAAACACCACGACCAAAAGAAACTTAGGGAATAAAGAATTTATTTGACTTACAGGTTGCAGTCCATCATCAAGGGAAATCAAGACAGGAACTCAAAGTAAGAACCCATAGTCAGGTATTGAGCTGAGTAACACAGCATACTGGCTTGCTTCCTCTGTCTCTACTCAGTCAGCTTTTTATACAACCCAGGACCACTTGCCCAAAGGTAACACTGCACATGTGGTCTGGGCCTTCCTACAGTAATCATCAATTAAGATAATACCCCACAGACATGTCCACAGGCCAATCTGATGGAGCCAATTCCTCGACTGAGGTTCTCTCTTCTCAGATGTCTATAGTTTGTATCAAGTTGACAAAAACTAACCAGGACAACTGACCACTTGTCAACTTGATACACAGATGCATCACTATTAAACCATAATTTTTTTCAATTAGCAGTAATTGCATCTTGGATAAACCTCATTGGCTATGATACTGCCACTTGGCAAAGCTTTAAATTATAATTTTTAATTTATCCCAGAGATCTCATGTTAATATCACAATGTAAAACAGTCCAATTTTAAAAGCCCCACATTCTTTAAAACTTTTAAAACTTTAAAAATCAAAATTCTATTTTAAAACCTAGTCTCTTTGACTGTGGATTCCTGCAAAACCCAAAATAAGTCTCATACATTTTTGTTCTAAGAGGGAAGAACCAGGGCACAGTTATAATCAGATTAAATCAAAACCCAAATCCAACAATGTAAGAATAGTTGCCAAATGTCTTGAACTTACTCATGATGTTCTGGGTTCTAAAGGGCTTGGGAAATCCCACTTCTTTGGCTCTGTCTTCTGTGACACTTTTTCATAGTCTTAGGTGACTATGTTTTCAATGTTAGCCATGACTTCATTTTTTAATCTGATCCACTTAGGAGGAAAAGTAGGAGGAAGAATATTTGCTGAAATGGTTGGAAAGATGCTCTGATAACATACTTCATTTCTTTTTATAGTAACATTACTAGAAGCCAAGTTCAGCCCAGACCTTCGGTCATTTTCTCAAACCATCCACTTCTAGTTATGAGAAGACAGCAAGGGTGACTTATGAAATACAGGTATTTTAACAATAGAGGTTGGAACTGTAGTTTGCTTACAGAATCATTTTTTGACTAAAATTATTATTTGTCATGTAATTTTCTTCCAATTCTTGCTATCATTCTCATCGTGGCTTACCAGCTCATGATTCTCAAGACAATTCTTGGATTCCCAAAGGAAAACAGATGCAATCACTTCATCTGATCACCTGGTGTAAATCTTTCTTGCTATTGCCATATTGAGGATCCTTTTCTAGCCCAATCCACACAACAATAAGATTTGGGTTTCTCTTAGAGTTTACTAAGTGTCATTCAAGGGAAGTCCAGCCAGCTGGACTAATTAGGCATGGAAGATGCTGAGCTTTTAAGATGGAAGAGGAGGGTCTTGGACTATTGGGTTCATTTAGGTACTTCCTGAAAGGATGGGCCATGCCAGTTGAAGTGTTTGAAGACACTCATGCTGAATGATGTATACATCTGTAATTGTCAGGGGACTAGACTAGGTACAGAACAGAGCAGAACATACTTTTTTTTTTTCCAATTCAGAGATATACAGCATTGTTGAGAAAGAGTCTCCATGAAATAGTAACAGGTCTTGTTTGCTGTGACAAAGAAGATGCAATGGTGAAAGCAAGATGGGCTTAGGCTTGTCCAGAGTGTGTCTGTCCAGAGGGGAGGGCAGGGCAGGTTCTATGTGACAGCAGATTGCAGTGTCTTGAATCAAATCTGAGGCTCATGACAGGAAGAGGAGCTGTTGGAGTAAGTTCTGTCCATTTGTTGAAGGACTGAGATATTCTTTGAGCCTTGAAGGCTGGCTGGTGGGTTTTAGGCTTTCACTAGAATATTGTCCTGGTAACTTGCAGGCTAGTCCAGCATGATGGACTAGAGCTACACCCACTGCAAGTGATGTTTTCACTCACGGCAGTTCTTAACACTACTCTGCTTGTCCTGGGCCTGGATTAGTTTCTCCTACTATGTAACTGTGTGGGATTTGAAGATAAGGTTTGCTATCACTGGTGTGTGGAACTTCCCCTTCTCTAGAGGAACAAAGCATCATTTAGAGCTCAGGACAGCTCTCCAGTAACCAAGTGTTTCCCTGAGGAGGGATCTGATGATCTAACAATCTAAGGCCATCGTTAGAGCCGGGTGATTCTCAGACTCCACTATGCATGTGACTAACTCATTAAAACTGAGATGTGGCCAGTATTCCATTCTTCTGATTCTGATGGTCCAAGGATCACAGTTAGTAGTGAGACTTGGTCACAGTAACAGGACAGATGCCATGGTAACATTGTGGTCCAAGAAGGTTAGGTGTGGGAACAGTGGAATGTATTGGAAACACTTTCTACATGGAATTATGGCCATGGAGTCTCCCACACAGGCTTGACAATGAGTCATGATTGCTATCCACCCAGACTCTTGCTTCCCATAAGACGAGTCCCCCTTTGGGACATGCCCTATTGAAGTCTCAGGAATACCAGGCCTTTCTCACCAGGATCCCAGAAAAGATATTTAGGATTTTCTAGCAAGGAATAGAACAGGGTGAGTGAAAGGCTCAGTTGGTTCTGTCTTTTTTTCTTTCTCATTAACAGAATGGCAGGTTAAAGGTGAATGTGGGTGTTTGCTGCTCTCTGTTCCACTTAGCAGTGTTTACAGCATGCCTGCTCTGAGCCTAGCGCTGCTAGGCATTTGGATCTCTGGCAAAGGGTGAGACGTTTCTGCTGTTTAGGAACTTAAAACATTATTGGATTAAAAAAAGAAAAATTTCAACACTTACAAGCAATTGAAAAAAAAGTGCCAGAAAACAGTAATATAATTATGCGCCAAATTGAATATAATCAAGTGCCCAAATTATGACACAGGGAGGGTTTGGGTGTTGGCTTTGTTCCCTGACACCAGAGTTTCAGTTTCTGAGTTGAGGGCTCTATTGTTTGCATTTAGAGATCTTATGGGTACAGACCTGGGAGCTATTGGATGCAAAAAGGAAAGCGCAAATCCAGCACAGAAACAAGTCAGTGTTTCAGGTACTAAGAGGCACAGTGAATGCAAATCACAGCCTCCCACCCCACTGGCACATTCATCAGTGAATAAAGCAGTTCTTTAAATGAAAACATCCCTAGACAATGAGATCAGTGCTACCCTGGACTGGGTTTGACCAGACACTCACTCTCTCAGCTTGGAGTCTCAGACCTAAAGTGAGCTCTCTCCATAGAAGATAAATAAGAATGGAGCGTAATGGGAAAGGCCATCTGGGGATCTCAGGGCAGATACCTTAGAGTTCCCGGATGGAGCAGACAAAAGGAGAAGGGGCTGGGAAAGTCCCTGGAAGGCAGAGAGGTGACTCTGATCTTTTGTCTCACTAGGGAAAGCTCTGTGGAAGAACAAGGCCATTCAGTCCTTGCATAGCACTTTAAACTTTCATAAAGCATCAGCTGGTAAGTAAGTCATATGCTGTCCCTAGAGAGCAGATGCAGACTGGCCTCTCCCTCCCACCAATAGTGGTTATGAATACAGAGGCTATATGTGTCTGGCAGGAAACACTTGGCATCCCTTGCCCCACTCAACTGGGACCCCTCAGCATGGTCCAATCCATTAAGTGGCTTTTTCTCATGTGTGAGCCACGCCCCGTTGTCAGGAATGTTCTCTGAATTTCCCTGCAGAAAGCCAATCTCTTTCTAGGACTGAAGACCTCAATCCTCCCTGCAATGGGGCTAAGAGGCTCTTGCCTAGTTCCCTTCAAACAAGTCTTCCTCATATACACTCCCCTCTGTACTGCTGCTTATTTTAACTTCCTTTACAGGACAAGTAGCTTCTAGGCAAGCACTTTCCATCTGGTTTTTGCTTATGTTGGTGTCTGTGACCTGTTGTAGTTGGACCTTGGCTTAACTAAAGTGGGCAGAGTGTTCTTATATGCTTAGATCATGCCGTTGGCTCTTTCCTATCTCTGAAAAAATGCTGATGTGACCCCTGCTCCCAGACAAAATCAAACCCACCTTCATGCAGAATCTTCCTGGAACCTTTTCATGTCTTGGTCTCACTTTCCTTTGAGGAGCAGTTTGGCCCATGTAGTTCCCAGTGGTGGTCCAGAAATGAAATCTGTTTCACAGATGCATTTGCTTGGACTAGACTTGGGGACTGTAAAAAAATACAAATTATTTTTCAGTACTCTTAAAATGAGTGTATTTTTATGTAAAGATATGGACTTCTGGCTTTTCCTGAACAACTGTTAGGACCCAGCAGTCCTGATGCATGCTCCTAAACATTGACTTGAAGTTGAGGACAGCTGCCCACTCTTCACCTTGACTCAGCCTTCCTAGCCTACTTTGTTCCTAACTTGGGAAGAAAAGGGGTTATTTGGCTTACAAGCCCTGATCACTGACCATCATTGAGGGAAATCAAGGCTGAATCTCAAACAGGAACAAGGAGGAACTCTGCCTCCTGGCTTGCTCAGCTTCATTTCTCACACTTCCCAGGACCATCTGTCCAGGGGTTAGTACTGTCCCCAGTGGGCTGGGCCCTCTTAAAATCAATCAATCAATCAATCAATCAATCAATCAATCAAGAAAATGTCTCACAGACATGTCTACAGATCAATCTGATGGAGGCAATCCCCACTGAGGTTGAGGTTTCCACTTCCCAGATGACTTGAGTTTGTGTGAAGTTGGCAGAAAGTAACCTTTATACCACTTCAGTATTATCCTGTCACTAGCACAGCACTTGTAAGAACTGGAGCTGTTGACCTCATGGAGTCACAAATGTAGCTAATATTAACTTCATTTTAAGTTCATGGGTGGTGTACCCAGGTCAAGGCAAGTGGTTAAGGCAGGGTGTGTCAGGTCCCAGTGTTGGCACCCAGCCCTGACCTATCGAAGGGTCTATTGAAGTGGGGAGTGAGGAATTGAAAAATAATAGGAAGAAATATAGATGGAAACAGAGAGAAAGACAGAGATGCAGGATAGCTTTGGGAGGGTCCTGGGTCAATACCTACTCACCTCAAGTTTATTTCTAATGGGATTTTTATACACTAGCAAGGGGAGAGGCAAAAGACCTCTCCCTTTCAAGATTAAAGCACAAGGCTGTAGACACTTCAAAACACCTGATAACCACGCCCCACATCAAAGTGTCTTGTGATCAAGCCTAGAAGTATAAGGCACCTGGTAACCATGCTTTTGCACCCTGTTATGCAGCCTTGGAGAGCAGCATAAATTCTGACTCTTTGACCTTGAGTCAAAACACAAGTTGGAATCTCTATGGGCTCCCCCAAGGGTGGACATGTATGGTTCAGGAATCACACATGCTGATTTGGGGAAGATCTTGGAAACGGTACTCCAGTAGTACTCTAGACCATCTATCTATACAGGATGAAAGCAAAGCAGAGTGACATTTATTTTCTTATTCAATCTATCACAGACTAGTACCATTGAAAATCATAATACAAACATACATATACACACATATATACATTCCTAGAAAAACAAAAGAATATAAGATACTCAAAATAAAAATCAAATTTTTTAAACAACAAAAACAGTTATCAGATTTTAGAAAGAGCATGTGATAGACTTGAGAGCAAAATAATTGAAGACTGGGAATAAAAGCTGTGTCTTGGGCAGCAGGTAATGTCAGAAAATGTTGCGTTACCTGGAGGAAAGATTCTCCCAATCCAAGAATTCCATAGCCAGCAAATGCCTAATCAAGTTCTTTTATTAAAGATTTGGAAAGGTAAACAACAGAGAGGGTGTGTAATGCACCCCATTTAGTGACAGGGCTCTGAGGGTTTATCTAATTTGAAGTATTGTAATGAACTTCCATTTTTGTGACAGCACATGTTTATTGTGTACCAGTTTCCAATCCAGGCTCTAGACTAGGGTAGATGTTTTCCAATGAAAACACATGGAAGAGGGCTTATGGAGCCAAGGAAGACAACCTTCAGTAAGGGGCCATCTGTGACAGTGAACATGACAATGGCTATCACCACAGATAAACATCTAAGAGCAGAACTACAATGTGGCACAAGCCTTCAAGGGTGCCCTGGGAATGAGCCAAATCAGCGTCTCTAAAACGAAATCACTATCAGTCCATTCTTGCAAGAGTTATGATCTTCCAATGCTCTTCTTAGCCAAAAATGTATTTGAAGATAAATTACATTTGCTAACAGACACTGCCCAATTTTTTTCCCTCAATGCAGATCCTCAAGTATTGGGAGAAGTTCACAGTGCAAAGACTGGATAGAAGATTTTCCACAGCATTCATTGGGTGGGCTCTTCTCTTTCTAAGCACCAGAGTGTTTCTATCAGCAGAAATCAATTTGCTTGGGTTAGATATTAGAACCAAGAGACTCTAAAAGGACGAATGTGGTTAAGTATGTAACCCTTGTATATAGATGAACAGATATGACTGTCTATTTCATTTCAGACTCTCTCCTTTGTGCTCAAGCCCCTGCTGCTCTGGCTTGTGTGGATTCTTTTAAAGATTTCATTTTTTCCTCATATTGGCAAATTCCTCTACATTGTTATTTTAAAAATTTACTTAAAAATAATTACAATCATTTTTCCTTTACCTTTCCTCCTTTCTGCCCCTCTCAGCCCCCTCTAACTATTTTTCAAGTTCATGAACTCCTTCTTTTTCACTGCTGTTAGTACATGTATGTATAAATGAATCAACATATGATGCAACCTGCTGAGTCTGCTGAGTGTTGTCTAAATGTATATATTTCTGTTTCTAGGGATAACCAACCAGGGAGCTCATTCTTGGAAAAGACTAATTTTTCTCTCTGCAGTCATTTATTTCTTATAGCTGTTTATGTAGGGGGGTGGCCCCATGAGATTGCCCCACCTACAATGGAGCATCTACTGGTATTCTCATAGTGCAGGTATTATTTAGACAGCCATGTTGTTGAGATTTCATGGGTGTAGTTTCCCTCTCATAGCTAGAGGACATCATCTCATAGCACAGCAGACTTCTGCTCTTACAATCTTTCCACCTCTTCTCCTGCAATATTCTTTGAGCTTAGGTGCAAGAGTGGCGTTGTACATGTATCAACTGGGCACGGACACCCCACAGTCATTGTTCTCAGCATTGCTGTTTTTGAAATCCGTCTCTGAAGGAAGCTTATTAAGGAACCTTACATTTAGGGAATTATCTAGTTTTTCTCCTTCACAAAGCCTTTTTAAAATAATTTCAAAGCAAATCCACTGGCTTTCCTTTTGGTACTCTCAGGGCAACTGAATTTACTTCTTTCTCAGAGTTTCTATCTACTCAGGTACTGCTGTTGAGTATTGGCACACATAGTGGTTCCCACTATGCAATTGTTTGGAAAAAGTCAATTTCCCCCAATTGCACTTGGTGTATTGGGTTCTTTGTAAATGTATATCCATGTTTGTGTGAGGTTATATGGAGCCCTGCCTTTGTTAGCTTTACACGACTTTTACTATCCTATGTTACTTTTCAAAATTAGTTCTGGACATGTAGAACATCAAATATTATTTTATTAAACATATTTGTTTATTTTTGTGTGTTTGAGGGGTTGCCTCAAATGTGCAGATGGAGGTTAAATGACAACTTGTGGAAGTTGGTTTTCTTCTTCCACTATCTGGGTCCTTGGGATTGAACTCAGGTTGTTAAGCATTGTGGCTCGGCTTTTATCTGCTGAGCCATCCCAATAGTGTCCTGTGGAGCATTTGGAACTCAGTGTTTGTAGATTATATTTCTTATATGTGATGACTAAAAGACAAAGAATTTACTTCTTTGAATTGTGGATTAAACATAGATAAATAACATATTGGAAATGTAAATCATATCTATATGATGATTTGAATGAGAATGACCCCTACAGGCTCATACATTTGAATGTTTTGTTTGCAGTTGATGGAACTGTTTGGGAAGGACTAGGAGGTGTGGTCTGGTGGTGGACTTGGAGGTTGAAAAAGCTCATCCCATTCCCAGTTAGCTCTCTCTGCCTCTCTCTCTACCACATACTTTTCAATCAGATGTAAGCCTTCAGCTATTGCTTCAGCACTATTTCTGCTTGCCTGCTGCCCTGCTCCTCACTGTAATAATTATGGACTCTAGCCCTCTGAAACTGTAAGCCCCCAAAAGCTCTTCCTTTTATAAGTTGCCTTGGTCATAGTAACCTAGCACAGCAACAGAAAAGTGACAGTTTAAGGGAAGTATTGTGAGCATAGTTCATTGGATTTCTAAAGAAAAAAGTCAATTATTAAGAATTCTAGGGAATAATGCTGTGAGTATAGGGTAGGTTAAGTACATAGTCTAGCACTGTGAAGTAAGCAGTCTGTTTTAAGTTCCAATAGATGTAAATTGGTATCATGTGGTCTTGCCTTTCAAACCTTAGCCTAAATAATCACTGTTTGGGGGAATAAAACACATATTATTTTTGTGTGTGTGTCTATGATTCAAGAACTATACACACAAAATAAATGAACAAATTCAACAAGTATGAAAGGGTTGAGAGACACGTTATCTCTAGTGTTTTTCTATTTCTCCACTCCCTGCGAAGCATACTCAAAGACCCCAGAGGAAACTCACTGACATTGGTCCCCGTTTCTGAGTTCAGTTCTCTGAGCAGTTGTTTCAACTTACTTGGAGCAGAAAAGGTGACTCAGTGAGAATGTTGCAGAGATATGTCTGCAAACTGTGCAAGGAAGCAGCATGCTTGCTATGGGAACATCTGTGGGTATCCCCAGGGGAAGGGATAAGCAGGCTTAGCATGATGAGTTAGTGGCAGGTGGTGTTCCTTCCCAGCCACAGAGGTCATGCTCTCCACTATTTGACTATGACTTCTTGAGTTTGCTTAATCTTCATTTTTGGAACCTATTGGTATAACAGACTATGCCATCACCATGGGAAAATAGGCTGTGTAGCACAGTGGTTAGAGGTATCCACTGGATTTAGCAAGCCAGTCCCTGGGATAATCAATTTTATCCACTACATACTGCAATAATCTCTTTGAATCCCATACAGCAAGGTCTGTATTATATAGTATATTAGTCTCCTTGAGTTTCTGTAGCAGCATTCCATAGGCTCTGTGGATTAAACTACAGAAATCAATTTTCTCGTAGTTCTTGAGGCCTACAAATCCAAGAACAAGGAGCCAGTATGGCTGGGCTCTGACTCCAAGATTAGTATCTGTTTAGTGGTCCTTACAGTCTTTTCATAAAGTCACTCATCCTGCTGGATTAGGACGCCTATATTTACCTTATTTAATTATTAATAGCTCCTAAAAGACCTACCTTCAATTATAGCCACATTAAGAGGGACTAGAGCTTTATTATACACTTTGAGAGAGACATAATTCACTCCATAGAATATGGAAAGAGGTCAGTTAAAAAAAATCATTTAGCTTCATATCTGTCATGGTTTGAATATGAACTGTTCTCAATTGGCTCCTATGTTGAAACTTGGTCCCAAGCTGGTGGCCCTATTTTGGGAGGTGATGGAAGCTTTGAGAGGTAAGGCTTAGCTGGAGGTGACGTTTCACTGTGACTCTGGAGGTTGTCTCTTAGCCCCTCCTCTCAGAGATGAAGAACCTCTTCTTCTACACAGTCATGATGCTTTGCCCACATGCACAGGGCCATACACGCATGGGCAAACCCTTTGAGACTTGAGTCAAAACAATAACTCATTGTTCTCTGTAGTTAATTATGTGGAGAAGTTTTGTTATGTGATACAAACTCTGACAAATACAACAAACTGGTCATATTTTTGTTTACTCATAATTCTATGGCACTTCTGGATTAGGTATGATCACTTATTACATGGTTTGTCCTTGACTCGAGAACTGGTGAAGGGAGCTAGAGGCTTGAGTAGAGTTGGGTAGGAAAAGGCACAGTCTTGACTGGAATGGGACAGAGCATATGTGAAAGAGCACTTGATCCAGCTTTTGCTGCCTCAGTGCCTTGCTTGCACCGAATCTAAGTTTCACCACTAAATTGAGAAATATGTTCTTGAAGTTTCCTTAGAAATAATTGTTTATATTTTGGGGACACAGTGTGATGTCTCAAATATGCATATGCTATGTATGGAAGCAGGGAAATCAGTATATCTGTAACCTCAAGTATTTATCATTAATTGGAGGGTAGGAACATTTAAATCCTATTTTTAAGCTATTTTAAAACATATACCATATTATTGCTATTGACTATTAGCAATATTTGGCAATAAAACATCAGAACTCATTCTTCCTAACTAGAAAATTCTACTCATTGAACAATGAGTCAACTTCGATATCCATCTTTCTCCCCTGTCACTAGCCACTTCTGAGTATTTCTCCAAGGGAACTGGATAGAAATAAGTATGTGGAGGTTGTCTGCATGGCCACATTTGTACAGTGATCTTTCATGATAGCCAAGATATGAGATCTAAGCATTAACATAGCACATGTGAATGCAATATACACATGTAATAGAGTAGCATTTAATATGAAATTTGGGACTCTGTCATAGCTATTAATGCAGATGAATCTTGAGGACATTATGTCAAGTAAAATAAGCCAGACAAGGGGAGCAAATAACATATGACCTAACTTAAATATTGGATCTTAAAAAAAATCAATGAAAATTAAGAGTGGAATGGTGATAATTAATATGTACTCAAAGTTTGGATGATCAAATATATGTGAAGTTCTTAACATAGGGATTTGGAAATTTCTCTTGCACCACCTTTCTCAAATCAGCCACTTGTGAATCTAATTTGTGGATTTGGTTTGTGGCTTTCACTGATTCCAGGAAGCACCAAGGCATTGCATGAATAGCATCACTGAATATAAGGACATGGGAAACACAAGCTCAGTTATGCTTCAGTTCTTGCTTGAGGTAGTACTGAGCTAAAGTACCTCAGATAGGCAAGGAGTGAGTTAATCCCAACTGCAACAAGACGGGACTTAGAGGTGACTCATCTTATTCAACGTTCTATTCTACTCATGGATCTATACAAGTGATGCTCATCTGGGAGTGGGGTAGGGGAGTAATGTTGACTAGATATTAAAGAGTGAGTACAATTCAGAAAAATACAACTTTTTTTTTTCAGCAGCAATGTGTGAAGTGGGCTCAGGCATTCATTGAGTACAGCAATATAGGGTTTTTTCTCCTTTTTTATTTATTATATTTGTGTTTTAATTTTATACATCAGCCATGGGTTCCCCTGCCCTCCCCCCTCCCACCCCCACTTTCCCCTCAGCCCCGCCCCTCCATTCCCATCTCCTCCAGGGCCAAGACTGGGGATTCATTTCAACCTGGTGGATTCAGTACAGGCAGGTCCAGTCCCCTTCTTCCAGGCTGAGCAAAGTGTCCCTGTGTAAGCCCAAGGATCCAAACAGCCAGCTCATGCACTAAGGACAGATCCAGGTCCCACAGACTGGGTGCCTCCCAAACAGTTCAAGCTATTCAATTGTCTCACTTATCCAGAGGGCCTGATTCAGCTAGGGCCTCTACAGCCTTTGGTTCATAATTCATGTGCTTCCATTCATTTGGCTATTTGTCCCTGTGCTTTTTCCAATCTTGGTCTCAACAATTCACGCTCTTATAGTCCCTCCTCTTTCTTGACAATTGGACTCCTGGAGCTCCACCTGGGGCCTGGCTGAGGATCTCTGCATCTACTTCCATCAGTTATTGGATGAAAGTTCCAGCACAACCATTAGGGTGTTTGGCCATCTGATCACCAGACTAGGTCAGATCAGGCCTTCTCTTGACCATTGCCAGCAGTCTATAGAGGATATATCATTGTGGATTTCTGGGGACCTCTCGAGCACTCTGCTTCTTCCTGTTCTTATGTGGACATCATTTATCATGGACTGTTATTCCTTGTTCTCCCTTTCTGTTCTTGATCCAGCTGGGATATATAAATGTACACATATATGCACATATACACCCATACACACTGTATATATACACCATATGCATACATACACTTACACATACACACTTATTTATATACATACCATACATATTCATATACATATACTTATACACCGTACACATACATACACACCACACATATACATATGCACACATATACCACACCCATACACACACACACTCACATCACACAAATATACACCATACACATATATTGTATGATTCACCAGATGCATACATGTATACTCCACATATGCACACCATACATACACACACACACACACACACACACACACACACACACACACATTAATTTAAAAGCAGGTAATATTGAGCTAATGGTTTTATTTTCTAAATTGCCTGCAATTACTCACAATAGAAACAAGGATAATATCCTAGTAAACTGTGTTTTTTGCTTGATGCCTGATAAGTATTAAGCAAGTCTCTTATCTAGTGAGAGTCACAAAATTAAGCTCACTAGCTTTATTTCACCCTACCAGAGGGCCTGCAACTCTTTGTCTTCAAAGCCATCAAAGAAAAATGTGTTAAATAATTTAAAAAAGAAAGCCTATTTCCCACCTTTATTAATCTCCTGGGTTTCACTTTGTTCACCCAGGCCCCTGCAAAAGTCATTAGCCGTTCAAATTCAAAGTCTGACTCAGTAACCCTGAACCCCTTGGTGGCCTGGAATGCATGTGGAACGCTCAAGGTGAACACTTGGCACCCCTCAGATATTACTTTTCCTGCAAGGCACTGATGCCAGGAGGAGGGGGAAGTCAGAACAGAAATAAGGAACTTTTATACCATCTCTCCAGACAAGAGTTAGGGGCCACAGACAGATATGGGGCTGGAAGTTGACTCCCTGCTTCGAAATCCTCTTATGCTGGCTACTAAAATTTGTTATTGAGAGTTGTGAAGCTGACTAACACTTACACAGTACCCTGTATCTCCCTTTGGGCAGCATGGAGCCTGCTGGGTGGGAGGGGACTTGCTCATAAACTCTGTAAACTCCTAGAGTGGGTTTTCTGTGAGAGAACCATGCCTGTCCACTGGGAAAGCTTGGCTTGACTGTTTCCTTGTTAGACTTCTCCACAGTTTGGGTCTGCTCCAACTTCTGTGAAGGGGACATCTGTTGGAAGGGTTGATGTGATGTCTATGTTTGCTGAAAGCTGACTCTGACTGGCTGGTAAAGGGCCCGGAGAGGGAACTTGCTGTCATGCCCAGAGCTTCTTAAGCAGGGGAACAGATTTGAAAGGATTATCCCAGATGATGTCTTTAAGATTAAACCAAGGCTCAGAGTTAGCCACAGGCACTGCAGATTCTTTGCAGGCACCGTCCTCTGGGGTCTCCTGTCACTCTGCTTGCCAGTAACGGATTTCATTCCCATGCATCAGCCTGTGGTTCTCGGTGTACTCAGAAGCCGTATATGTTACTTGAGGGGCAGTGGAGAAAACCAGGGAGGGTAGCCATGGAGTCAAATCCCCTTTCCAACCCACATGACTTATATAAGAGTTACGTTCCAGAGAGTGGATTCTATTTCCTTCTAAGGAGCAATGGGTTAGTCTGAGGAAACAAAACCCACACAAGTAATTCCCAAACCTTGTTTGCATTGCATGCTCTCTGACTCCAAACATTTTTAGCAGACTGGTGACTCTTAGCACAATTAGCTGACATCTGTTCCCTTTTTCTCTTTTCCCTACCAACCCCCTAATACAGTACTGATGATAAAGTGCTAAACGTTGATACTAAGGGCGATAAGAAAAACTTATCAATAATCCAAGTCTATTCTTTTCTAGCCTGGAAATCCTGGTTTGAAGGTAGGATAACTGTTTCTCAGAAGTGTCACACCAACTCAGAGGGTGTGGGGGGAAACTCTGTCACCCAGAGATACATGAGAAATGCACACAGTAGGTGGCCAAGCTACAAAGTGTCTTTCATAAAATGACCTCATACTCTTAGCAGAATTCTGAGGGCCAGTTCCTGGCAGTCTTCTTGAGGCACCCTACTTGTAGTAGTGGTCTACCTCTTTATAGGACAATACAATAGCCCTCATGAGTCCTAGGCACACCCCAAACAGACCTCATTTTCAGCTACCCAGGTGGTGTCCTGTGAATGACTGTACTATGGCATGTAGACTGCTTTTCACAGAAGGAGTCCACTTTGGAATATGGATTACTAGCAAGAGTGCCATTTACTAAACATTTCTTAGGCACTTTGCAGAGGCTCTGTCATTTAATTATTGCCAAAAACCTTTCAAAGCTTATTTATAATTTTTCAGAAGAAGAAATGAAACATTTGGAAGCTAACTAATTAGTATAAGGCAACCTGCTGTGAAGGGGTAGGACTTGGGGCTGCATTCAGACTGTATGCCAGCTGCTTCTTCTGCTTTTTAAACATTATATGCTTTTTTAAAATTTATTTTATTATTATTATTATGTGTTTTAATTTTATACATCAGCCATGGGTTCCCCTGTCCTCCCCTCTCCCGCCCCTACACCCAACTTCCCCCCCAGACCCTCCCCTCCCATGTCCTCCAGGACCAAGACACCCCTGGGGATTCATTTAAACATGGTGGATTCAGTACAGGGAGGTCTTATCCCCTCCTTCCAGACTGAGCAAAGTGTCCCTTTGGTAAGCCCAAGGATCCAAACAGCCAGCTCATGCACTAAGGACAGGTCCTAGTCCCACAGACTGGGTGCCTCCCAAACAGATAGATCAAGCTATTCAATTGTCTTACTTATCCAGAGGGCCTGATCCAGCTGGGGGCTCCTCAGCCGTTGGTTCATAATTAATGTGCTTCCATTCATTTGGCTATTTGTCCCTGTGATTTTGCAATCTTGGATTCAACAATTCACGTTCTTGCAGTCCCTCCTCTTTCTTGACAGTTGGACACCTGGAACTCCACCTGGGGCGTGGCTGAGGATCTCTGCATCCACTTCTATCAGTTATTGGATGAGAGTTCCAAGATGACTGTTAGGGTGTTTAGTCATCTGATCACCAGACTAGGTCAGATCAGGCTTTCTCTTGACCATTGCCAGCAGTCTACAGAGGATATATCATTGTGGATTTCTGGGGACCTCTGGAGCACTCTGCCTATTCCTGTTCTCATGTGGTCTTCATTTATCATGGTCTGTTATTCCTCGTTCTCCCTTTCTGTTCTTGATCCAGCTGGGATCTCCTGCTCCCCTAAGCTTTCTTTCCCTCAAATCTTGCCCTTCATTACTCCCACTGTCGTCCAGGTTGTTCATGTAGATCTCATCCATTTCTCTGTCATTGGGTGATCCCTGTGTCTTTCCTAGGGTCCCCTTTTCTAGGAAGCCTCCCTGGAGTTGTGTAGCAGTCTAGTCATCTTTGTTTTACATATAGTATCCTCCTATGAGTGAGTACATACTATGTTTGTCCTTCTGAGTCTGGGTTACCTCACTCAAGACGATTTTTTCTAGATCCATTCATTTGCCTGAAAACCTCATGATGTCATTGTTTTTCTCTGCTGAGTAGTACTCCATTGTGTATATGTATCATATTTTCTTTATCCATTCTTCAGTTGAAGGGCATCTAGGTTGTACAATGCTGATATGAACATAGCTTAGCAAATGCCCTTGTGGTATGATTGAGCATTCCTTGGGTATATGCCCAAGAGTGCTACAGCTGGGTCTTGGGGGAGATGGATTCCCAATTTTCTAAGGAAGTGCCATATGGATTTCCAAAGTGGCTGTACCAGTTTGCATTCCCACCAGCAGTGGAGGAGAGTTCCCCTTGCTCCACATCCTCTGCAGCATAAGCTGTCTTCTGTGTTTTTGATCTTAGCCATTTTGACAGGTGTAAGGTGGTATCTCAGAGTCCTTTTGATTTGCATTTCCTGGATAATTAGGGATGTTGAGCAATTCCTTAAATGTCTTTCAGACATTTGAACTTCCTCTGTGGAGAATTCTCTGTTTTGTTCTATAGCCCATTTCTTAATTGGACTGTTGGGCATTTTGATGTCTAATTTCTTGAGTTCTTTATATATTCTGGATATCAGCCCTCTGTCAGATGTGGGGTTGGTGAAGACTTTTTCCCATTCTGTAGACTGTTGCTTTGTCTTGTTGACCATGTCCTTTGCTCTACAAAAGCTTCTCAGTTTCAACAGGTCCCATTGATTGATGGTTTCTCTCAGTGTCTGTGCTACTGGTGTTATATTTAGAAAGTGATCTCCGGTGCCAATGAGTTCAAGAGTACTTCCTACTTTCTCCACTATCAGGTTCAGAGTAGCTGGATTTATGTTGAGCTCTTTGATCCACTTGGACTTAAGTTTTGTGCATGGTGACAGATATGGATCTATTTGCAGCCTTCTTCTACACATTGACATCCAGTTATGCCAGCACCATTTGTTGAAGATGCTTTCTTTTTTCCATTGTACATTTTTGGCTTCTTTGTAAAAAATTATATGTTCATAGGTGTGCCGGTGAATGTCGGGGTCTTCAATTCGATTCCATTGATCCACATGTTGGTTTTTATGCCAGTACCAAGCTGTTTTTATTATAGTAGCTCTATAGTAGAACTTGAGGTCGGGGATTGTGATGCCTCCAGAGGTTGTTTTATTGTACAGGATTCTTTTGGCTATCCTGTGTTTTTTGTTTTTCCATTTGAAGTTGAGTATTATTCTTTCCAGATCTGTGAAGAATTGTGTTGGTAATTTGGTGGGAATTGTGTTGAATTTAAAGATTGCTTTGGTAAGATCACCATTTTTACTATGTTAATCCTGCCTATCCATGAGCATGGGAGATCTTTCCACTTTCTGACATCTTCTTCAATTTCTTTTTTCAGGGACTTAAAGTTCTTGACATATATGTCCTTCACATGCTTAGTTAGCGTAACCCCAAGGTATTTTATATCATTTGTGGCTATTGTAAAGGGTGATGTATCTCTGATTTCCTTCTCAGCCTGTTTGTCTATTGTGTATAGGAGGGCTACTGATTTTTTTTTTTAGTTGATCTTGTATCCTGCAATGTTGCTGAAGGTTTTTATTAGCTGTATCAGTTCCTTGGTTGAATTTTTGGGGTCACTCATGTACAGTATCATGTCATCTGCAAATAGGGAGAGCTTGACTTCTTCCTTTCCAGTTTGTATCCCCTTAATCTCTTTATGTTGTCCTACAGCTCTGGCTAGAACTTCAGGTACTATATTGAGTAAGTAGGGGGAGAGGGGACAGCCTTGCCTTGTTCCTGATTTTAGTGGTATTGCTTTGAGTTTCTCTCCATTTAATTTGATGTTGGCTGTTGGCTTGCTGTAGATTGCCTTTATTATGTTTAGGTATGTTCCTTGTATGCCTGATCGCTCCAAGACCTTTATCATGAAGGGGTGTTGGATTTTGTCAAATGCCTTTTCTGCATCTAGTGAGATGATCATGTGGTTTATTTCTTTGAGTTTGTTTATATGGTGTATTACACTGACGGACTTTTGTATGTTGAACCACCCTTGCATCCCTGGAATGAAGCCTACTTGATCATGGTGGATAATTGTTTTGATGTGTTCTTGGAGTCTGTTTGCCAGAATTTTATTGAGTATTTTTGCATCAATGTTCATGAGGGAGATCGGTCTGTAGTTCTCTTTCTTTGTTGCATGTTTGTTTGGTTTAGGAATCAGGGTAATTGTAGCCTCATAGAAGGAGTTTGGTAATATACCTTCTGCTTCTATTGTGTGGAACAGTTTAAAGAGTATTGGTATTAAGTCTTCTTTGAAGATCTGGTAGAATTCTGCAGTGAAACCATTAGGCATGTGGTACCTATCCAGAAAATTATCCATTTCTTTTAGATTTTCCAGTTTTATGGAGTAGAGGTTTTTGAAGTATGACCTGATGATTCTCTGGATTTCCTCATTGTCTCTTGTTATGTCCCCCTTTTCATTTCTGATTTTGTTAATTTGGATGCTCTCTCTCTGTTTTTTGGTTAGTTTGGATAAGGGCTTGTCTATCTTGTTGATCTTCTCAAAGAACCATCTCTTTGTTTCATTAATCCTTTGCATTGTTCTCTTTATTTCTATTTTATTGATTTCAGCTCTCAGTTTGATAATTTCCTGGTGTCTGTTCCTCCTTGGAGACTTTGATTCTTCCTGTTCAAGGGCTTTCAGGTGTGCTGTCAAGTCACTAGCGTGAGATTTCTCCAGCTTCTTTATGTGGGCTTCAGTGCTATGAATTTCCCTCTTAGCACTGCTTTCATAGTATCTCATAAGTTTGGGTATGTGGTATATTCACTTTCATTGATCTCTAGGAAGTCTTTAATTTCTTTCTTTATTTCTTCCTTAACCCATTGGTGATTCAGTTGAGCATTATTCAGTTTCCATGAGATTGTAGGATTTCTGTAGTTTTTTCTGTTGATGAAATCTAACTTTAAACCATGGTGGTCTGATAGAACACAGGAGGTTATTCCAATTGTTTTGTATCTATTGAGATTTGTTTTGTGGCCAAGTATGTGGTCGATTTTAGAGAAGGTTCCATGGGGTGCTGAGAAGAAGGTATATTCTTTTTTGTTTGGGTGGAATGTTCTGTAGATATTGATTCAGTCCATTTGAGCCATAACATCAGTTAAGTCCATTATGCCTCTGTTAAGTTTCAATTTGGCCGATCTGTCCAGAGGTGAAAGTGGGGTGTCGAAGTCTCCCACTATTAATGTGTGGGGTTTTATATGTGATTTAAGCTTTAGTAATGTTTCTTTTACATATGTGGGTGCCCTTGTGTTTGGGGCATAAATGTTCAGAATTGAGACTTCATCTTGGTGGATCTTTCCTCCGATGAGTATGTTATATCCTTCATCATCTCTTTTGATTGATTTTAGTTTGAAGTCTATTTTGCTGGATATTAGGATGGCTACACCAGCTTGCTTCTTAAGACCATTTGATTGGAAAGTCTTTTCCCAGCCTTTTATTCTTAGGAGGTGTCTGTCTTTGAATTTGAGGTGTGTTTTTTTGTATGCAGCAGAAAGACAGGTCCTGTTTTCATATCCATTCTGTTAGTCTGTGTCTTTTTATAGGTGAATTAAATCCATTGATATTAAGGGATATTAATGACCAGTGATTGTTCATTCCTGTTGTTATTTTTATTTTTTGGTGGTAGTGTGTGTGTACTTCTCTTCTTTGGGGTTTACTGCTGTGGTGTTATCTATTGCCTGTGTTTTCCTGGGTGTATTTGCCTTCCTTAGGTTAGAATTTTCCTTCTAGTGCTTTCTGTAGTGCTGGGTTTGTGGATAAATATTGTTTAAATCTGGTTTTGTCTTGGAAGGTCTTGTTCACTCCATCTATGATGATTGAAAGTTTTGCTTGGTATATTAGTCTAGGCTGGCATCCATGGTCTCTTAGTGTCTGCATTATATCTGTCCAGGTCCTTCTGGCTTTCAAAGTCTCCATCGAGAAATCGGGTGTTATTCTGATGGGTTTGCCTTTATAAGTCACTTGGCATTTTTCCTTTGCTGCCCTTAATAGTCTTTCTTTATTCTATACATTTAGTTGTTTAATTATTATGTGGCGAGGGGACTTTTTTGGGGGGGTCTAGTCTATTTGGTGTTCTATAGGCTTCTTGTATCTTCATAGGCATTTCCTTCTTTAAGTTGGGACAGTTTTCTTCTATGATCTTGTTAAATATATTTTCTGTGCCTTTGAGTTGGTATTCTTCTCCTTCCTCTATCCCTATTGTTCGTAGATTTGGTCTTTTCATGGTGTCCCAAATTTCTTGGACATTTTGTCTCATGACCTTGTTGGTGTTAGTGTTTTCTTTGACTGATGAATCTATTTCTTCTACTGTATCTTCAACACCAGAGATCCTCTCTTCCATCTTTTGCATTCTGTTGGTTATACTTGCCTCTGAAGTTCCTGTTTGTTTACTCAGATTTTCTATTTCCAACATTCCTTCTGCTAGTGTCTTCTTCATTTTTTCTATTTCCCTCTTCAGGTCTTGGATTGTCTCCCTTGCTTTTCCATGATTTTCTTTCAAGGATTTATTGTTTTCTTCTGCTTTAATTGTCCTTTCCTCTATTTTTTTACAGTGTTCTTCCCATTTTTTGTTTGTCTGTTCCTCTACTTTATTTTTGATTTCTCCTATACAAGGCTCTAGCCTCTTCATGATGTTACTTATAAGGTTGTCTTCTTCTTCTTCTTCTCCTTCTCTTCTTCTTCTTCTTCTTCTTCTTCTTCTTCTTCTTCTTCTTCTTCTTCTTCTTCCATTCTGTGATGTTCAGATCTAGCTGTTGGAGAAGGGCTAGGTTCTGGTGATGCTGTATTGCTTTTTATTTTGTTGTATGTACTTCTGCCTTGACGTCTGCCCATCTCCTCTGGGGTTCGTTCTTGGTCTTATCAGTGTACTTGGTCCAGAGAGAGCTGACAGATTTAGGGAGCCTCTCTCTGGTCCAGATGGAAGCTCTGGGCCAGATGGGAGAGCTGTTCCAGATGAGAGTGCTGGCTGGATAGGAGCTGAGGGGCTGAACTCTGAGTCTTGAGAAGTCCCTGGGGTCTCCTTATTTTGTCCAGATGGGAGCTCCTCTTGTCCAGATGGGAGTTCCTCTGGTCTCTGGTACAGATGGGAGTTCCAGGGCAGGATGGAAGCTAGGGGCTGGTCTCTGACTCTCAGGAAGTGGCTGGGGTCTCCGGCAGATGGGTGTGGGGGCAGGGTGTGGAGACTGCAGTGTCTGCCTGTAGTCTTGGAAAAGGGGAGCCTTCCCACAGGGCCCGCTGATTGCCTGGAAACTGGGGCCAAGTTAGTCAGGTCCTCCCGGGATGGCCTGTGTCCAGTGGTGGGACCCAAGGGCAGTTGCCTCTCTGGCTATAACCCCAGGCACTCACCTCTGGTCCAGATGGGAGTTCCGGGGCGGATGGGAGCTGGGGGTTGGTCCAAATTATATGCTTTTAAAACTTATTTTTAAATTAAGTATATTTACATTAATTACTTACATACCAACAATATGCATATAAATTGTCCATATTAATAAAGTAATATTTGTTTCTATTTTAGGGCACATCAAACGATCAAATCAATGTGATTGATTTCCTAATGGATAAGAATAACATTGAAGGCAGGTGGTGGTGGTGGAGGTGGCGGTGGTGGAGGCGGTGGCACACGCCTTTAATCCCAGCATGTGGGAAGCCGAGGGACGTGGATCTCTGTGAGTTCGAGGCCAACCTGGTCTACAGAGAAAGCTCCAGGACATCCAAGACATAGAAAAACCCTGTCTCAAAAACAAACAAACAACAACAAAAAAAGAAAGAAAGTTTAAAGAAAAAAAGAATAATGCTGCACCCTGTTTCAATTTGTTGATTTTGCACATTGAACCAGAGTACCTTAATTTATTGTCTTCATCATTCCTTTTTCCCTTTTTATTTATTCTTCTCTCATACAATGCACCTCACCACAACCTCCCCTCTCTCTACTCCTCCCAATTCCACCTCCAAAATTCTGATGTCTCCTGTTCTCATTCCCACCTGTCCCCAGTCCACCTGCAACATCTCTTCTATTTCCCCTTCCCTGGGAGATCCATCCATTCCCACTGAAGCCATCCTTGTTACTTAGCCTCTCTGGGTCTGTGGCTTGTAGCATGATGCTTTCCTTCAGAGTTAATATCCATTTATAGGAGAGTACATATAATGTTTGTCTTTCTGGGTCTGAGTTGCCTTACTTGGAATAATTTTTTTCTAGTTTCATCCATTTGACTGCAAATTTCATGGTGTGGTTTCTTTTTCTAGCAAATGAGTAATACTCCATTGTGTAAATGTTTTTTCCACCACATTTTCTTTATTCATTCTTTGCTTGAAAGACATCTTAGTTGTTTCCAGTTACTAGGTATTATGAATAAAGCCACTATAAAATAGTTGAGCAAGTGTTCTTTTGGTAGGATGAAAGTCTTTTCGATATATGCCCAGAAGTGGTATACCTGAGTCTTGAGGTATATGGACTCCCAATTTTCTGAGAACCTTCCATATTGATTTCCAAAGTGGCTGTACAAGTTTGCACTCCCATTGCAATGGAAGAGTGTTCCCCTTGCTCTACATCCTCTCCAGCATAAGCTGTCATCAGTGTTTTTGATCTTAGCCATTCTGACAGGTGTAAGATGAAATCTCAGAGTCATTTTGAACATTTCTTCAAGTGCTTCTTGGCCATTTGAGATTCCTCTATAGAGAATTCTGTTAAGATCTGTACCCCACTTTTAAATTGGATTGTTTGGTTTGTTGATATCTAGTTTCTTGAGTTCTTTATATATTTTGGATATTAGCCCTCTGTCAGATGTGGAGTTGATTAAAATCTTTTCCCATCTGCAGGGTGCTGTTTTGTCCAGTTGACAGTTTTTGATTTTAGTGCTTGCAGGAAGTTGTCTCCTGTGCTGATGTATTCAAGATTATTCCCCACTTTCTCTTCTATCAGGCTCAATGTATCTGGTTTTATGTTGAGGTCTTTGATCCACTTGGACCTGAGTTTGTGTACAAGGGTGATAAATATGGATTTATTTGCATTCTTTTAAGCAAAGACATCCAGTTAGTTTAGCACCATTTGTTGAAGATTTTTTTTCCATTGTGTATTTATAAAAAAAATCAGGTGTTCATATGTGTGTGAATTTATGTCTGGGTTTTAAATTCAATTGCATTGACCACTGTATCAGTTTTTATGTCAATACCATGTGGGTTTTGTTACTATAGCTCTGTGGTACAGTTTGAAATCAGGGATGGTGATACCTCAGGAAGTTCTTTTCTTGTTCAGGATTAGCTATCCTGAGTCTTTTGTTTTTCCATATAAAATTGAGTTTTGTCATTTCAAGGTCTACAAAGCATTGTGCTAGAATTTTGGTGGGAATGAGGTTGAATCTGTACATTGCTTTTGGCAAAGTGGTGTACTAGCTTCTTGAGGCTAGGGCCTCTTCATTTTGTTTACTTATGTAACCTCTGGTCTTAAGAGAGCCCCTAGCAAAGAATAGGTCTCAATCAATGTTGCTGAACAATGATGCAGGAGGTCAGCATCTGGGCTCCCAACCATGGTCTCTGTTGTCCCTCCTTGGGTTCTTTACATCTGTCTGTTACTTGCCTCTCTCTCATCTTTCCAAAGGACTCAGAGCTGTAGCAGCCTGATGTAGAGTCTGATGGCCACTCTTCCTCTCCCTCCTGCCATCATTCTTCTTTCCATAAAGCTTTCCAGAGTTCCTGCCATGTATGCTGAGCACGACAGGGTCCCTATTCTCAACCAATTGATTTGATTATGGATATGATAAATATTTTGACAAAGCATGATGGGACACTGTAAGGTCTTTTATCTAATTAGAGATTTCACCTATTCTTCAAGGAAGAGAAGATCTATTTGCACATCTGGACTTTAAGACAAAACCTAAAAATTGAATAGGTGTTCTCAGGATCCCTGGAGGTCTGGGGCTGAGACTTTCAGGAAGTCCAGGAGTCGAAACTTTTTCAAAGTATTATCAGGAGATTGTTTGCCTTTTTCCATTGTTAAGCCAGGGTGTGTAGACAGTGGGAATTCACAGAGGCTGCAGGATAGAGAGAGCTGCAGAAGTGATATGAGTGACATTGGCTTCCAGTGAGCCTGACCCAGAGATCAGGAAGAATGGGGACAATGCCATTTGGCTCACTCACTAATGGAAAATGAGGCTGCTTTTTTTTTTTTTTTTTTAAATAAAACACACTGTTTGTATTAAGTGTAACCAGGTGCCTTTACTTTTAAAATTTATATTTATTACTATCATTATTTGAGTGTGTGTGTGTATGTGTGTGTGTGTGTGTGTGTGTGTGTGTACCTGTGCACATGCCACAGTCTGCATGTGGAGGTAGTGGACAACTTTCAGGAGCTGGCTCTCTCCTTTCCCCTACTGAGACTGACTGAGTGTTTCTTGTGGTGGCATGTGTTCCCTGAAATATTATGCATGCTAATAAACTTATCTGGGGTCAGAGAATAGAACAGCCACAATATTAAACATAGAGGTTAGGCAGTGGTAGCATTTAATCCTAGCATCCCAGAGGCAGAAATCCTTCTGGATCTCTGTGAGTTCAAGGCCACATTGGAAACAGCGAGGCATGGTGGCATGGTGACACACGCCTTTAATCCCAAGAAGTGAGCCTTTAATCCCAGGGAGTGATGGCAGAAATCGGAAAGGTATATAAGGCTTGAGGAACAGAAACTAGCAGCATTTTGGCTGGATAAGCATTCAGGCTTTCGAGAAGCAGTTCAGCTGAGATTCATTTGGATGAGGACTCAGAGGCTTCCAGTCTGAGGAAACAGGATCAGCTGAGGAACTGGCGAGGTGAGGAAACTGTGGCTTGTTCTGCTTCTCTGATCTTCCAGCGTTCACCCCAATAACTGGCCTCAGGTTTGATTTTATTAATGTGACCATTTAAGATTTGTGCTACAGTTTCTGGCTGTTGTGGTGGTGCTGCATTCTCCAGGCACACTGACTTCTAGGCAATCCTGGATTTCCACCTTCTGTCTCATCACAGGAGTGATGGGATTCCAGATGCATGCCACTGCAGCTGGCTTTTGTATGTGGTTCTAGGAACTGAACTCAGGTCATCGGGCATATGCAGCAAACACTTTCCCCAGCTGAGCCACATCACTGGCCCAACTCTGTTATTTTTTATTTTTTTGTTAAAAATAGTGTTTTTCACACAATATAGTCTGATTAGGGTTTCCCCTTCCCTAACTCCTTCCAGATTTTTCCTACTTACCCCAATTCATATCTTTCCTACTTTCTCTCTCTCTCATTAGAAAACAGCAATCTAAAAAAGAAAGGAAGAGAAATAAAGAAAGAAAAGGAAAGAATAGTAAAATAAGTTAAAACCAAACAAACCTGAAAAGGCCAAACCAAACAGAAGAACAAAGAACCTTGGAAAAGTATGAGAAACACATTTAGATGTGGAGACACATATGTTAGCATGCACAGAAATCCCCTAAAAACACAATATAGAAAACCATAATATGTAGGTGAAATACCTGGAGGGCAGGAAAAAAGATGGGGAGGGCAGATAAAACATTATGAGACAGAAAGATCTGCAAAAATATCATTGAGTTCATTTTGTATTGGCCATCTACTAATGAGCACAAGGCCTGGCCTAAGATGATGTTTTTATTTTTAAGTGAATGAAATACTTTGAAATTTCCATTTCAACCTATAACATGTAAATATTGACAGATATAACCCATATATTTTTTAAAGATTCTTAATAATTTTTAAAAATGTAATGGAATCCTGAACCTAAAAAGCTTGAGAATTACTGAAGGAGGGAGTGTTCCAGCATGAAATGACGGTGACAGGAAAAGCCCCGACAGGAACAGTATGTGTGTGAGGAAATAAGGAAGTCCGCTGGTTGGGGTCCCCACAGTGGGGGGAAGAGTGATGATGGGGTGAGGTGTGAGCAAAGCTGCACTTGAGACACGGTCTTCATCTTGGGTCAATGAGAAATCACTGAAGGGCTCTGAGCAGGGGTAAGTGATTAGACTTGTGCTTGAAGAAGAGAAAGGAGAAATAGGAGAAAGGAAGGAGGCAGAGAAAGGGAGAGGGGACTTGGTGAACCATGAACTGGAGAAAACAGAGTTGGTCCAAAGAAAATGGATTAGAGAATGTCCATGGAGAATCTCAGAGACTTTGATGCATGGATTTGAACAGACAGGGAATCTGGTGTAGGGGAGGGCGTGACTCCCTCATGGATTCCAGTCACAGCACAGGTTTTTCAAGCCTGCTGCTATACTACCAGTTCTGGGACTATGGGTTGTTTTTTTTTACCCATAAGCTCCAATTTTATTACCATTGGAAAGAAAATAGAGATAAGAATCACAGTCTTACATGACTACAGACATGATTTTTCAGAATACTACATCTAATGCAGTAATTGAAATACCAAAGTTATTTAACATTTGCTCTCTCCATCATCTCTACATATTCACTTTCTGCTTAACCATGTTGGATAGAGTGAGGAAGCTGGCTGTGTTCTTCAGGATTCTTGATGTTCTGGGGAAGGAAGGATTAGTGATCAGCTTTGCATTACTGTAGCAGAATACCTGAAATAATTAACTTTCAAAGAGTACCATTTAGCTCAAGATACTTTAGGTTCCAGTCCATGACTGGATGTTCCTATTGCTCTGGATTCTAATAATGGCATTGGATCACCCTTTGGGGCATGGCTCCAAAGACTAAGAACCTTCCAGGAAGTCCCACCTCCAAAAGGCTTGTCACCTCTGATAGTTCCATCTTGGGGATAGAGCCTTTAGCTTTGGGAGGCAAATCCTCACATTTAATCCATACACAATTTCAAAAGCTCTATTTGTGACTCTTGTATGCTGCTGTGGGTGTACTTTCTCCAAGCTTGTTAAGCATTTTCCTTCAATATGTGGGTATGCACTTATGTATGTAAAGGCCAGATAACACCCAGGAACATAAACTCTTATTTTGACACAGGGTCCCAGAGCTCATCCATTAGGGCTAGGTTGGCTGTAATTATAATTCCAGCATTGGAATTACAGACTTATAACAGCACACTAGGCTTCTCACCCACTTGCTGGGGGTTGAACTCTAGTCTCATGCTTGAATGACAAGCACTCTTATTAACTGAGCCATCTCCCAGGAGTTGGTGCAGTTTTTATCTGTTCCCTTTGAATTTGGAGCATTGCAATATTCCTCTTGTTCTCCAGTCTGGCTCTACCAAGTTGAACAGCTTAGGCTCTGAGGCTCAGAGATTGGGTTAGGCTAGCCTTGTTTATGGCTCACTTAAACCTTAGTGTGCGTCTTCATTTTTCAGAGCTCTTTTCCTTAACAGTCACCATCTACAGACAAGGTCATGGGGATATAGACTTGAAAATGGTCCCAAATAAAACTTGGCTATCCTTAGAGAAAAAAACCAAGTGACTGGGCCCTGAACTATCTTCTGACCCTTTTGAAATATGATCCAAAAGTGTATTGACCTGAGAACTTAAGGTATCTGAGGGCTACCATAACTCCCTTGAGGGCAGAGAGGAAAAGGAGACAGGGCTACGAGGTCACAGGGCCACGAGAACACATTGCATTTTGTCAAGTGGCTCCTCTAACAGTAGAGCCCAGAATGTGAGCAGCTGAGAGCAGGGAGCTGGCAGTCTGCCCTGCCATGAGCTCTGTCTGCGCGCAGCTTCTCAGCTCACAGGCAGTCTCCATTTGAACATTGTTTATCAATCTGGTGGAAAAGAGGAAATAGGAAAGTGAGTCCAGTACCAGCTTGGATCAAAAAACAAAACAACAACAACAACAACAACAACAACAAAAATCTCTTTCTAAGGATTTCAGACAGAACCAGAAAAGTTTAAGGGGAGTTAAAGGAGACAAGGACAGTGCAGGGGCTGCTGAATGTGAAGGATGTCCTTGTCTTTGCTGTTGTTTATGATTCTTGGCCTGTGGCCCCCAACCTCGAGTTCTAACACAATAGGGCAGGTTCTGGGGATGAACCTTCTTCTCTAGGGAGGGAAACTAAAATCCAGTCTGAAATATTTGGGGGATCTCACCCTTTGCCACTTTCAAAGACATTAGCTTGCTGAAGATGTCTTCTCATCAATGGAGCTCAGGAAGAGAGAGGAGAGCAGATTTGTAAGTGCTGCTACTGATCAGCAAAGGACACAAACTCGTGAGTGGTGCACAGAGCCTGATTTGTGACTTGACTTTCTGATCCTCAGCTGCTTTGACTGACATTCTGCTGGTGCAAGGCTCAGAGCAAGGGGGTGGGGGGAGGTAAGACTGGCCCTGCCAGTGTGTCACCTCAGCTAGGAAGAACTCACTGCAGCATATGAATGCCACAGGAAGTAAGGAAGTGAGTGGCTGTCCATGGCAAAGACTCAGCTATGTCCCGCTGAAAACTCCAGCTTGCAATTTAAGCTCGAAACACTTGCCTTTTCTCTCAAAAGTGATGTTTCTAGTAGACCACGCTGTTGCCTTCTTGTGGGGAGGAGTGGGGGGTGGGTTGGGAGAGGGAGGCTGGGGGGTCGGGAGGAGGGAAGAGGGGCATCTTTGATTGGTGTGTAGGGTGAATGTAAAAAAATTTCTTAATTAAAAAAAAGATTAAAAAAGTGGTATTTCTTTCAGATTTTATCACAAAGGACGAAAATTCAGAAATTACTGAGAAATCTTAAGGAGGAAAACAGAAACAGTTTGCAATCTGAATCACAAAGATAACCAACACAGCATGCACTGGATATCTCTTAATATATAAAATATTAAAATATGCAATTAATGGAACATTTGCTTGGCCTTTAAATCTATAATTAGTAGCATAGTTTTTATGGCATATCATAAATTATATTCACCCCAACATAGTTTCAAAGGCTTTAAAAAATTTTCCTTTTAATTTTCATTATTGAAATGCTAGTGAAGCTTTTAAAATTTAATCATTATTATTTTTGTTTATATTTATTTAAATCTAATGTGTATGCATTGTGGTGTATGTGTGTCTGTGTGTCTGTGTGTGTGTGTATGCAGAGGACAGAGGTCACCATTAGGTGGCTCCCTCTACTGCTTTCCTCTTTATTTTATTGAGATAGGCTCTCAGACTCACTTCCAGTTAACCATTTCAGCTAGACTGTCGGTCCAGTGAGTATCTAGAATCTCTGCCTGTCTACCCTGCCCCCACAAATTCCTAAGATTACAAGCATGTGCCACTCTGTCCAGGTTTTTACATAGATATTTGGGGATCCATACTTAGGTACTCATGCTTGCACAGTGTACAATTTACCCACCTAACCCCAATTATTACTTTAGTTGTATACATGTATAGAGTACAGTGTGGTAATTTGATATATGTTTACAATGTGTAATGATCAAGTCAAGATAAATGTTTCTATCTCCTTAATTTAAAAAGTGTAACACATAATCATTTAAGTGTTGATGGATTCAATATGGTAGTTCACTACGTACAAGATGCATAGATGCATACAAGGTATAGTGGTCAGAGAAGGACAGTGGACATCTGCATCTCCTTAAAATCAGGCTTTGTTGATAGGGGAGAACTAAATGAAGGTGCAGGTTAGCTTCCTTCAAAGGACTTATTGGAAGAGACCAAGATTTCCAGAATGGTAGTAATGGGAGGAAGCATCCTTTTCTTCCTTAATCCTCTTGACCCTCCTTCTTCTCAAGTTTGGTGTATAAACACTTGAGGCTAAATTCTCCCATCTCCTTTTTTCCCTTTTCAACAATATCATGCAAGAGCCCAATCAAATTACCTGGGGTTAATTTGCCATTTGTTATGTTAAACATGCTATAAAGCACTCAGTTATCATTACAGCTATTATGCTTGCTGCATGTCAGTAACAAGAAATAGGAAATGCATAGAAGTAGCTGGAACTGAGTGTCATGGCGATGAAGAAAGCATCTTGATCATGTTCAGCAGACAAAATCCAAGCTTTTCAGAAATGACAGACACTGTGTGTTAACTGCAGGATGGCTGAATTTCCAACTTGAGTGGTGGCTATGACCTTCCTTTAGCGGGCAGTGAAATATTCTAATGCAGTCCCTGGCATCTCATTCTGCCTCTGAAATGAGGGCTGCCACCTCTGTCATTACTTGCTCGGTAGGGAAGGCTGGTTTGCTCGTTTGGTTAGCATACCCTTCCTCTGAAGTCAAGACCACAGAGTGACTCTACTTGAATCTATAATTCTCTAATTGCTTCAGGACCACAGGAAGCATTTAAAATTATTCTAAGCATCTTTCAGAAAATCATAGATGGGTTGTAGTCAAAAGGGTTACATAATTTAGACATATTTGGTTGATAGTATCACAGCTATGACTGTGGTTGACAGAATTTGAAGGTGACTTTCAAGATACATTGCCCCTACTATTACATCCAAGAGTGTGTGATGACAGCAAGGTCCAGGTACGTGGAATCAATCATGTGAGCTTTTTAAAACCACAACTTTTTTCTAGATGGGAGCAGTACACAAGCAGAGAGCTGCAATGTAAAAAGTATTCATGCTCCAGTGAGAATGTAGTTATAAAACCATCCTTTTGTACAATGAATATATGCTAATAAATTAGAAGATATAGATGTAATGAAGCAGAGAGATTCAGAATACATCAGGAACCAGCTTAAAAAATAATTCAACCCACCATTGCTATCTTGAAGATGGTGGGGCTGCATGAAAAATGTATGAAGAAAGTGAACTTCTAACAGCAATGAGCTTGGAAGACCCATCAACTAAAGGAACAATGTTTTTTAAAGTATTTAAATTAGGTAAAAATAATTATGAAATTTAACTGACTTTGCAAATAATAGAAGAACAATTGATCATCAAGCCTGTGTGTGTGTGTGTGTGTGTGTGTGTGTGTGTGTGTGTGTGACAAGAAGTCACACAAGATGCAGAAACATATGCAGGCTATTGTAGAGGAGGATCATTTAGACTTAGCTGAAGAGGGTAAGATTAGCTTCTCTTTAGAGAGCTGGCTAAAATGAATTTTCCTGCTGTTGTGTATGAAGAGTGGGTATCTAAAGTTCACTATCATGGAGATGGAGGTGGTAACTGGGATTCCATTTTCTCTTAGATTCCAAGTCTTACTGCATCTCACAGAAGGGCATTCTTGTGAATCATCTTTTTCAAAAGGTTCCTCTGGGAGTAAAGAGAACCTCAGTGACAGGGGGTTCAGGAAGGGCCATCATTATTACTCATCTAAAGTCTGAAAAGTGTTAAATTTGAGGTAGTTTAATGGACAACAGCACTAGTAGTTGTGTATAACGCACAGGGATCTGAGCCAAATGTTGGTATGCCCTGAAAGCACAGAATGATAGAGCCCAGAATCCACAACCCCCAAAAGGCCAAACCAATACTGCAATCACTATTACTGATATTTCTTAAATTCTTCTTTACAAAATAAGAGTAGTAGCCATTTCTGTTCGTTTTATTAAACCAGCATGCTATGGTAAACGAAAATTTCATCTAAATCAATGTCTAATTGAAGGCAGGCATCAAGCACTCCACATTTGTGTTCTCCCAGATCTTGTTTGTCTGCACTGGTCAGGTGGCCTGCTCTGGCTTGTGTAGGGGAATTCTGGGAACTGAAGGGAGGCAAACATACCAGCAAACAGAAACAATCACCACTTTTCTTGGGGGTTGAAGAACTGAAAACATGTCTGTGACTATGCAGTTAGGCTCAGGTGCACAACCTGCCCACAAACCTTACCCACTGTGAGAAGGTGCCCGCCCATCCTAAAGTAGCTTTTAGGGAAAATAGGTATGAACAACTGTTCTCTATGTACTCAGTAACTAGATTTTCTAATAAAGCCATCTTCTTTGCCCCAGCACCTTGTTAGTTGACTTAATTCCTGCTGTACAGTGGATAGACAGAACAGACTTGGGTTGGGAGACATTACTTTTTTAAAACACCACTATCTCCTTTTTTTGAAGTACCTTTTGGGTGTTTTGTTTTGTTTTGTTGTTGCTTTTGAAAAATTGACTTAAAAACATTAATGAGCATGTGTCTGTATGAGTATATGGCACCTATGTACAGGGAGGGTATCTGTGGAGGCCAGAAGTGAGCATCAGATTTCCTGGTGCTGGAGTTACAGGAGGTTGTGAGCTGCCTGAACTGGGTTCTGGGAACCTAACTCAAGTCCTCAGGAAAAATAGCAATGGATTTTTACTGCTGAACCATCTCTCCAGCCACTCCTTCCCCATGTTTTAAAGCTAAGGTTGTGTTAAGTAGTCCAGGTTGCCCTCAGACTCTCTGTAGCTTAGTCAATCTTCCTGCCTCAACCTCTAAGTGCTGGAATTATAGGTATATACCAGGACCATGACAAGCTCCAGAATTTGTTCTAATTAGATGTTACAAATCCACCAGGAATGAATATAAACTTAGCATTATCATTGAGGAGGCATATAATAAAGCTTTCTTACCTAGTTAGGGGCCAGGAAGAATAACAGATACATTATCACATGAATTGGCTCATGTGATGGAAAAGGCATGGGTCCTCAGAACTTTGATACTTTTATTTCAATATGGCCACAGAAAATTGGCTGAAGGAGCTTACACATTCCTCTGCTCTTAGGTCGATCCTAAGTTAGGTAGATCCAGTTAAATTGGGGAGATGAAAGGGTCACATTGAAGGCTAGAGAAATTTCTTCTTTGCTAGCCACAAGCATTTTTAGACAGAAAAGGGGTCGATACTTACTAAGATCTTGTTGAAAGACAATTATATGAAAATAGAGAAGTTAAATTATTTCATATTAAGTGTCTGCATGCCCTGTGGATGCATGAGAGGCTCTCCATCTCCTTGTGTCCTTAGGAATCTTCTATATTTGCAATGAGTGCATCTGTTAGAACAGGTGGAATGAAAGACTATGGGAAAAACCAACTCTATTTGGTGGATTTGAGCCAATAATTGACTCTTAGGAATTATGGGGTACCAGATGATTTGGATAGGCTGAGCAATAGACCAACAGATTCTGTGGGTCTAAGGGAAACATAACCAAGGTACACCAACCGCTATCACCATGCCCCCACTCTCCAAGTGATTATGAAAGCAATTTTTTCTGCTGTCTAATAGCATGAGTAATCGTTTGACAGGTGCCAACCCAAATGTTTGCCTTGTGCCTCATTGACTATGTTGCAGACATCAGGATGTTTTCCTTCTCTCTGTGAAGCCTGGCTGAGCAGGTGTCGGTGACATAAGGAAATACCACTGCCCCTACCCCTCTGTTCCAGTTGCCCTGGCAGTCCTCTTAGTGCACACAGAGTGAGGTCATCTATTTAGTAGGGTGATAGTTCACTTAGGATAAACAGAAATGCCCCCACATGTGCCACTCGGAGAAGCTATAAGAAAGGAGCTCTAAGGTATAATGTAATGTGCCCATGCTTTGTGGCAGGTAGTCCCAGGTTTACTGACAGATTGAACAGGTTCCTTTACCTCTCTGGCTTCTTTCATGACTTATATAATACAATCGCCATCAAAATTATTTGACATAATGTCCAACAGTGCTAATTCAGTAAATGTCAACTATTTTCCCTTCAACTATCTGTGAACCAAGAGAAAGGTTTTTGCCAGATTCATCTTCTAGCCTTGCTTAGGCCACCTAGCTTCTGGAACTGTGGGGAAAAAGCAGTATTGTGTAAACCATCCAGTCATGGACTTCTCTTATAATAGCCTCGATGAACTGAGGTACCACCTAACTACATAGAGAATGGGGAAATGAGAATTAATGGTCACATAAAGATACCCTTTCACAGGGAGAAAGGATGGCTCTGTGCAAGCTTTAATCAAGTCTTTGAGATGTCTTCCCTGAGCGGCTCCTCTTTACATTTGTTGTTCTCCTTTATGTCATCCCCCAAATCAATGTGATTAGGAGCTCAATGGTCTCCATGGTCACAAGGCGCCCACTGAAGAAGAGAGACCTTGCTAATATTTTCTTAAGCAGCCTCTCATTTCCAGGACAGACAGGCTTCTGAGGAGACAAGGGCCTTTCCTGAGTCTGAGCTCAATATGACTTGGGTCCAGGTTGTGTCTCATGTTGAACTTATGTTATTTGGAGCACTTATAGTTACCAACTTGTTTTTTTTGGGGGGGGGGTGGAAATAGGAATTTCTATACATTTAGTTTCCTGAGTCAAAGGTGCAGGTAGCCTTGAGCAGTCTTCTGCATTTCTACCTGACTTTTTTTTGTTTGGCAGAAATGCCTCTACTCAAAAAGAAGTGAAAGTGAATTTAACTCTTTAGTTCTTTTAGCTGCTTTATTTACATTCACCTTATAGGCAGTAGGGTTTTATGAGGTTATTTAACTTTGTGAATGGTCACCTAATAGTCTCACTATCTAGAGAAGCTTCTAGACTCAAGTCTATTAATTTATATTGTGTTAAAAAATGCCCAATGAGGGGCTGGAGAGATGGCTCAGAGGTTAAGAGCACCGACTTCAATTCAATTCCTCAGTTCAATTCCCAGCAACCACATGGTGCCTCACAACCATCTGTAATGAGATCTGGCGCCCTCTTCTGTGTACAAAATAAATAAATGTATCTTTTAAAAAATGCCCAATGACACGTTACTATGTTAGGATGTCGGTGGTTTTCCTAAGTTTGCACAGTAGGTTGCATATGTATTGTTCCTTTAAAAAATAATTCCTAAGCTAATAACAATAACAGCAGCTTCAAAGAAATACTACTTTCTGGCAGGCCTTTGTGCATCTCTAGTTCCTTTACGAGCATTGCCTAATTTGTACAAAGTCCTCATGAAGGGGCTCCTTACTTGCAGGAAGTGGAGTGGTGTTGGCTGGGAGCTCAGCACATAGGGGAGTGATCTTGCTGTATCCCTTCCTGAAGTCTCTGTGTGTGAACATGTAGAGATATTTGGGAAAATGGCACCACAGGTGTTTCTACTTCCTCGGAACATATTGTTCATGGCATTATTAACCATGAAAAATGGATGACTAATGTAATAATAGAGTGTGTGGTTTCCTAAGGAATGTAGAAAACTTAAGGAAGGATATTATTCATGTTCATATTAGAAATAACCACATAGAACCTGTTGTAAAGATACCAACAAGGTTAACTGCCTAGGCTAAATCAATGCTATTATGTTGAAAAAAAATTAAAGGATAAACATGGTCCACTGTGGAAGACTGTGGCTTACCTTACTGCAGGCATCACAGTTGAATGTTCTGAACCCCAGGTCTGAGTGTGCTAGGTTTTCAGTTGTGTGGGAAGAATCTTTTACAACCCCTGTAGCATATCTAGGGGTAAAGTCAATCTCTTGCAAATCTGTAAGGGCACCCCTGCTGTATAGAACTGGCTTTATCAGAAGTGAGTTGAATTTCTCACAGGCTTTAGCACCATGAATAAGTAACTATTCTAGAAATTCTACTTTTATTTATATAGTTGGGGTTGGGCAAGACCTCAAGGGTGTGCTGTTCTTTCAATGAGATGAACTTATATATATATATATATATAAATATAATTATAAATTATATAATTATATATAAATATAAAACATATTCAATAATCCACTTCCTGTCTCCTGAGGCAAGAATTCCTCATGGGAAGAGGAACTACACTACTGTAAAGCTCTGTGAAGAACATACCACAGCCCCTGATGTGCCCTTTCTCTTGAGAAACAGAAGTATGTTAAGGCTAGAGAAGGTCCAGGGATCAAGGATGTTGAGTACTCAAGGTAGAGGGATGAAATGGTGTCAGGCTGAAGCACCAGGGGATTACAGTCTCTCCTGTAGGTGGAATCCATAGAAGAACCTGCTGGGAGAGGGAATGTGAGAATGAGTGGATCTTTACTCCATGCTGGACTTTGTTTGTGAGGGACTCAGTTTTTATTTTTCCTATAAAGAGCTTAGGCCTTTCTTTTCTATCCTATCTCATACCATCATTGTCTTGGAATCCAAGAACTCCCTCACCTTTGACCCTACAGAGTGCTGTTCTCCAGTAAAGAAACATGTGAAGAGCTAGAACCCGCCTCTCATAGCATATCAAGGCTGGAAAAGATGGAGACCCAGATATGAGGTGGCTCAGATGCCCTCTTTGCTCGAGTTCTGGCTTGGTTGAAAGTCAAACCAGGTGAGATCTAGTGTGAGGACTTGCTGCAAGGCCACTGTCTTGCACTGACTGTTGCCCTGCACACTTTCCCATGTGGGTTCAGTTAATCATTAGCTATAATGACTCTTAGAAAGTGATGTCACCTTCAAACAATTCTCTGTATGGCATGATGACTTTTATTCCAAAACTTATGAAATAGAACAGGATAAAATTGTTACTTCAGCATGATTGTTTCAGACAAAGACACATTCATCACAACAGCTTCTAATCAGAGTATCACATGGAACAAATTGGAATTATATAGCACATAAGCAAATGTTCTGCTCCGCCTATGTGCACCATGGGAAGATACATGTTCTGAGCCATTTAGACCTGTTGTTTATATGCACTATTTCAACATGCTTTGAAGTAAATTTTTTTCCTAACATAATTATCTCATTTTCGAGTGCATTTTGGGAGCAACATGACCACAGAACCCAGAAGAGTTGAAAAACTGGAAACAAAGGAAATGAAATTAATGCAGAACAAAAAATGCATTTTTCACAAAAATGGTTTTCTCCACAACAGGGCTCAGGCTCCTCCTCTCCTTTTGAGTGTGTTTGTATGTGTATGTGAGAAAGTGTGAGTGTGTGTACACATATGTGTGTGTGCATGTGAATGTGTTTGAGTGTGTATGTAAGTGTGAATGTGTGTGTGTGAGTATAAGTGTGAGTGTATGTGTGTGTGTGTTTATATCCATAGATTTGTGTTGCTCTTAACCTTGGTGGAGAAGCTTTCTATGGCAGGTGGTAGAAGCTAACACAGAAAGTCATTACTGTTCAAAGTTCAGAGAATAAGTGACTGTGAATGCTCTGCCATAGAAGAGATATTGGTATCAACCCCATGGCCTCCAAGGCACAGGAGAATAATAAGAATGGGAGAGTCAGGGGTGTGTGAAGGAGTGCTATGAAATGCTCTTCTCTGACACGATATAACTGTTGCACAGATGAACTCACAGTAGCCGTGATTACCTGCACAAGATCAAGAGATTCAAAAATTCCAGCCTGGGTCTGGGAGGGGCTCCTGGGGCCCTATTCCCAGCTGATGAGCTATTGGCAGCTGGTCACTTCCAGGGGAGGGAAAGTCACTTTCCTATGTGAGTGTACCCACTGGTAGGCTCTGTGTGGCCCAATGGATGACCCCATGGCCATGCACGTATGGACTCAATGAATTAAAAAACTAACAATAAAAAATAAAAAGGAAAACATGAAGTTAAAAGGGAGATGTAATAGTGGGTACCAGAGGGAATTTGAAGGGGAAATGGAGGGAAATGTGTGTGTGTGTGTGTGTGTGTGTGTGTGTGTGTGTGTATGTGTGTGATCAATATAACTTATATACATGTATACAATTTTCAAAGAACTTTTAAAAATTAAATATTATAATAAAAAGGAATAATTAATGACCCTGCTTGTTAAGTACCTCAGAGCCATTAAGTTCTTCTATTGTCCAGGGAAGGAGACTTCTTTTGTAAAGACACTAAATTTGATTATTTAGGAAAGTTGAAATGGGTGTATTGTAAAAGGTGGAATTTTAAGGGATGGATTAATTCTCAACTTATTTTTTCAAAGCCAAACTTCTTCTTTTTCTTTTTTTGTTATTTCAAGACAAGGTTTCTCTGTGTAGTTTTGGTGCCTGTCCTGGACCTCACTCTGTAGACCAGGCTGGCCTCGAACTCACAGAGATCCACCTGGCTTCTGCCTCCCAAGTGCTGGGATTAAAGGCGTGCGCCACCACTGCCCAGCCAAAGCCAAACTTAGTTATGAAGCCACATACGCATTAGGACACATAAGGTGTCCTCCTATCGATTGGACTGATTGAACACAGACCTTAACAAGGTTACATTGCTGGATAGAGTAAACTTTATTCTTGTTCTTGAATCTGAAGGCTTTCTCTGAAGAGGAAGAGTCCCGATTATATTTTAAAGAATTGTCTCAAACATCTGTTCTAACTGTACAAGATAATTTCTAAGATATCATATGGTACTTATTTAAATATATGATGTAGCATTCTTCAGATGACTTGAAAGTCCTCTGGAATTCAATATGACACTATCAGAATATAGTATTCCCCTTAGAAGAAAAACCCTGAGCACCATGAGTGTCTCTTACCTCAGTCCTGGGCTCTGTCTAAGGGATGGATCCCACTGATCAGTATGGAGTTTTCTCCAAAAGGAGCATGGGTGTACTCATTTAATGGACCTTTGAGTTCTCTGCCATTATACATGAGGGATGCATGCTGTTGTTCATCAGCCTGACTTAAGAACAGTGGTATACCTTGGATAGAAGAAATCATAGACTTTTGTTTGATTTTGATAGTATAATTGTTTCCCATTAAATTGTTCTCTTTAGAATATTTACACTAGCTAAATAGTAAAGCTAGCATCCCTTTTCTCATTATGTCAATTAGGGCTGGGGTGTGCATCTCAGTCCACAGAACTAACCATGGCAAAAAATAACACATTCACTTATTTGATGAAAACCAGCTCGATTTTTAGTCTAATTCTTTTCATCTGCTGAGTCCGTGGGGTAACCCACTTCACCTTAGTGATTCCTAGAACACCTCTGTCAGAGGTACGGTGAGCTAGATACTAAAGCAGCAAACATTTTACCAGTAATGGAGAAAATATTGTCATGGAGGAGTCAGCATAGTGTGGACTGAGCTGAACTTTATGCAGAAGTAATGGGGACTTGGAAGGAAGAATGAAATGAAGAACAGAGGGAGCCAAAATACAAGGGGCGAGAATCAGGAGTGGGGATTGCCAATGTTCTTCGTTCCCTTGACCTTGCTAACTAGCAGCATCTAAAAACGTCAAACTTTTGTTCCCTGAATGATATTAAAAAATAGGGGTCCCATCTTTCGATGTTTTCTGGAGAACACAGCCAATTCTCTTGATAGCTTCGAGCTTCTATAGATAGGAATTTAATGAGGTAAACTGGACTATCATGCTGAGAACACAGCTTTTAATTATTAGAAATTGGGGTAGTATTTAAGGTGTGTGTGTGTGTGTGTGTGTGTGTGTGCACGTGTGTGTGTGTGTGTGTGTGTGTGTGTGTGTGTGTGTGTGTGTTGGGGATGGTGACACTGAGAATCTATAGTTTTATGGTTTAATTTTGTTGTTTGATAAAAGCCTCAGTGACAGAAGTAGGGTACCTCCTTGCCAACTGAGATCCTAGAGGTACCCAAAACAATACAGACTCTTGCTATTCATTTTGGTTACCCACAAGAGTGAGGTGCTAAGACTCTATTGGTGAAGATATCACTCACTCTGGTTGTATCAATAAATGAAGCTGGAACTGAGGTGGAAACTTTCTCCCTCCTGGCTATCTTTCAGTGGTCTTTAATGGTGCTGTGAAGTCTCCTTAGGGAGACTTCACATAAAAGGAATCAATGGTCTTACCCAGCAGTGACTCCTAAGATCTATAATACCAATTTGCCAGAGAGGAAAATGTGCTCATTTGTGCAATAGTGGCAAGATTGTTATGAGTGTAACCAACTATTCTCTTATTAGATTTGAGCCTCACTCTGCAGGGATGATTTGTGTCTAACAGTGTCGTTGCACTATAAACCTGGTAAACACACACACACACACACACACACACACACACACACACACACACACTACAGAGGAGAACATAGCCCTAAGGGAAGAACTGAATCCTAAAGCTTAGCAACTTGACATAGCATTAAGTGGCCATCTAAACACTTTTTTTTTATAGCCATAGAAAGTTATACTCAGCCTTAATCAGAGAATCTTTTCTTTGCAGCTAGCAGTGGTGAATATAGAGACTCTTGGCTGCACAAGACACTGTGGATAAGTAACTGAGTACCCAGCTCTAAATAAGACATTCATTTCATCCCCTCTAAGGTTCAGGGTCTGTAATTTTAACAGGGGTAGGTTTGAGGGGTGGCTGAGAAGAGGGTTTGAGAGCCTGACTAGAGTTTGATCAAGGTCAGAGGAGTGAGTCTTTGCTACCTATGACTGAGTTCATGTTAATATGCCGGAATATCTGCCTCAAGGTACTGAGCGTAAAGAAACAGGGTGAACGTCTCCTGACCAGCGTCTCTATTTTTTCTATCAGTGTGCTCCTTCAGGTCCAGGGGCTGGGTTTCTCCATGCCATTCTTTGTCACACTGGGATGTTTGTCAAGCCAGGAAGTCCCAGTAGCCACTGACTCACACCCTCGAGGGAAAACAGGTGGCCATGTCTGGAACACAGACAGAAATTGGGCCTTGGCACTACAGATTGAATTTTACAGGGCATCCCTACACTTCTTTAGTGGCAGAACCTCTCCGTTCCTCTGCTTTTCTATGGTATTTATTCAAACCGCCTCTTCCTTAGCAAGTTTTGAAAGAAGTAATTCAGGAAGTTTCATTTACTCCTTTTATTTCTGCTTGTTCCCATCTCTCCCCAAGGCACTGAAACACAGAGAGGCTGCTCTTGGATTCACTAGAGCAAAGGGGAGAAATTGAGAGAAAAAAAACAAGAGTATTTTCCAGTTCCACGCATACTGAGTGGCATGAGGAATCCGAGCCTAGATCTTAAAGTTTAATCTGTGCATTCAATATAGCTATGTCCCTGGTGATTTCCTTGGTGAGTCCTATAGAATCACATAGGCCTAGGTCAGAAAATACCGATTCTAGGCTTTCTATTGCTCAGCGTTTCCAGGCTCTAGGCCTTACCCATGACAGCTCTCCCAGCCATCATGTTTTAAACTGTGGCAGGAAGAAATCTCATAATATTAAGTGGATAAGTAGTGCATCAGCTATGAGGTGGGCTGTCCTCTAAGTCACAGTCCTCATCCTGTCTATCCTACAGCTGAAGTAAAGATCACTCATTGCTCATGACTTCACTGCTTGGTCATTTTGACCTGGTTAGAAAAAGTTTCAGATCAGTGACTCATGGCAAAGGTTCCTTTTTCTTAATTGAGTCTTTGGCTCTTCTTAGATAGTACAAATGTTTTATGCTCTGACAGAAATGGAGCATCACCTTGCCGCTGGCCAAAGTCCCTGGCATTTGTCCACATGGCTTCTCCGTCCTTTCTCCTGAAACTGTTGTTCAAGATGACAATGAGTTTCCTACTTTTAGAAGCATGATTTTTCTTTTTTATTTTAGAAAATCAAGATAGAACCACAATGTCTGTTATTATAATTATCCTCGCTTCCTTTTTACTAAGTGTCTTGCCTAGAAAAAAAAATCATGCATAAGAGAGTTTCTATTTTCAGTATGTGTGTAAATACATTGATGCCTATCTTGTGCATACAAAGACTGAGACACAAAGGGACACTTGGGACTTCTTCCAGGATGTGTGTCTGGGTCCTCTTCACGAGTGTTCCCCAGCATTTTCTCCCTCCCTCTGTTTTATAGCTCCAACATCTGTGAGGTCTTTTGTTGCACTTTGGGTCCATTCCTTTTACATTTCCTCCCCTTCTCTTACTCTGCACAAGTCTGAATTGCGTTTCTGAGGCTCCTTACAGTGGAAAAGGTCAATGCTCTCGCAGGTGTACCTGTTTCTTTTCTCATGAGCTGCGCAGGAACACCGGCACCTTATATAACCTGCTGGCAGCGAGCAGATGTCGCTGCCTTGGTTCCTTTCCGAGATCCTCCCAGCTCCCACCATCTGTGTGTCTTACCCAAGGCCAGACACTTGGCTGAACTTCAGGACACATCCTGATTCTGTTTACAGGTGAGGAAAGACCATGTCTAGTGCCCTGAAGAGAAGGGGGGCAAGAGAGTTCATCAGTGCTGGCATGTGCCTGACCAAGACAAACAAGTGACTCACTGGCTTCATCGGGAGTTGATGTCACAATCAGTTTGCTATTTCCTGATCTAGGCAAACACTGAAGTCAGGACCACCCTATATTATGTTGATTTCCATCTACAGGATTACAATGGCCTCCTTCAAAGAACAGTGGCTACTGGACAGCTCATGATGTCACTGGCTATGTGTCCTCTCCAGGCTCTGTGCACTTCTGATGTGGAAACAGAACCGTTTTTCTCTGACTCCCTCTGTCTCTTGAATTGCTTCTGTAGGGATTTCCTAAGGACTTTTGTTTATTTAGGTCCGGTTTCCAGAGAGTTTGAGTATGCATTTACATGGATTCAGGAAAGGGGAGACCCAGGGGATAAACATACACACACACACACACACACACACACACACACACACACACACACACACACCATGACACCAAGGCTGGAATTGAAGAGTTACATTTTTCTTTAAATCATGTGGATAAGTAAGTTTTTAATCTGAGAATTGACTTTTCTTAAAATTAAAAAGAGTAAAGAAGCTATAATACAGTAAGAAAAGAAATTCAAAGTTGCCTGCCTCAGATGTCAGTCCTCTGTTATTCAGTTGAGAAAGAGAGAGAGAGAGAGAGAAGAGAGAGAGAGAGAGAGAGAGAGAGAGAGAGTATTGCTGGATGGCTGCTCTCTGCCAGCCCTTGGGCTGAGTGCTGGGGGAGAAGTGACTATCATAATGTATCTATCAAACAAATTTTCTGATTTCCAGGGATTTAATTTTTTTTTAAAGAAAACAATGTAATGATTCATGAAAAATCAAAACTAGAGAACTGTAAATAGTAAAAGAAAAATATAAAAGTGCCCCTTCCCATTTTCCCTCAGGATAGTGCTGTTGGCATTTGGAAGACTATCCCCAGGCCTTACTGTGTTTTCTATAAATTCACATCATTCCAGAATGCTTGGCACAAGTAGGGTCATGTTATAGGAACCTTTCTGGAAGGTTTCTCACTGTTGGTGGGTTTTGGTGAAAGGTCTGTGCTTCCTGCTGGGGTTTTCCCTGCTCTTTGGCCTGTGATCTTCTGTCAGTTCCTGGGGTCCATTCAACCCAGCCCCGAGGATGACCACTTGACTTTGCCTTCCTTCTGCTGCTGCCATTGGTTCTCTTCTTTTGGTTTATAAACAAACAGACGCCATCATCAACTTTGTGTGCTTATTTTTATACACGCTCTTATTTTTGTAGGACTACTGGGTAATGTGCAGTTTTAAAGATTTTAATTTAGTTTTTAAGAATTTTGCATATGTATATTTATGCACAATTTAAAGAAAAGATGTGACAAAATATCACTGATGCTGAAATATGAAAATTCTTATTTTTATGTATGATTCTCAATATATTATTATATATTTTATATTGAGTGTATATTATTATTCCCAATCAGTAACTTTACACTTGTCAACCAGTGTGTATTTCCTAATTATTTTTGCTATTGGAATCAATTTATGCTATCATAATAAAACATTTCTATAGATTAGACAATTTATAAATGATAAAAATTTTCCTGTGGTAGTTTTATAGGTTGAGAAGTCTGTGAGGGAGACATTGGCATTTGGTGTCTGAAGAAGGCTTGTTCCTTACAGATGACATTGGACAGGTAAACTTGTATGGTAGACAATGCCAAAGCCAAATGGGCATGCAGCTTTCTGAAGACTTGTCTCTGTGAGCATGAATCTTATCTTTTGAGTGTGGAGCTTTTGTGATCAAGCATTCCAAAACCCTGCTCTGTAGAGATTAGGTTTAATGTAATTCTGGAGGGACAATTGCTCTCAAGCCATGACAGCCCCCTAACTCTACAGACCAGACTTTCCTTCCTTTAGTTAGGAATGTGGATAAGCACATGCCTGTGTGTTTTTAGCTATTTTTGGCCTGCAGTACAATTCACTGATCATTTTTTAATCCTCATTTAATTCTATTGGATAGTTGTTCATTTTTATTGTTTTTAAACAATCTTCTTATATTTAGTATGAGATTGTGTCTTCTAGACTTGTAGAGAAGCTGCACACATAAAATCTTAACATTATGGCTTCCTAAACAAGACCTATGTTAGTGTACGGCAGTCCAGTTGACTTGCCATAGGGACGGGGGATAGTTTATAGGTTCTATCCCTAGATAAAGAGCTACAACCTGTCAATGGCTGCCAAGGTGGGAAGAATCAGTTTTCTCCAGGCTATGGCCCCTATTAAGTTAGCTAATTCCAGACCTATTGAGTGTATCTAATGTTGCACCTATCTACAAGTGTTTAGGGCTCATCCAATTTTAATAACTGGAAACTCTCTGGTAAAAAAAAAATAAAACAAAAAACAATTTAACATAGAAAAATGAATTGAACTCTGAGACTAGGGTGGAGTCTGACTAGGATTCACTTGCTAGCTGCAAGTTTTTGGCTTTAGTCCTAGAATGCCCACACAGGTTTTGGAAGCTCATCCAGAAAGTAGGGAGAGGTTATCTGAGAGCATCATTCTGATCTATCTGAAAGGGTCTTCTCCAGTGGCTAGCCAATCTCACGGGGCTTCCAGGACCACTGAGTCACCTGCCAGGGACACTGCTCCTACACACGTTTCTTTTTGTGCAGCTACACAGAATACAGCCATTTCAGTCTCTTAAGGAATTGTGCCACTAGTCAACTGCATTCCTCACATCCAGCTCATGATGTAGACCTTTACAAGTCTCTTGGCTCTGCCACGATCTACAGTTCTGGTCACTAGCAGCTACCATCTGTATTTCTTTTTCTTGAAGACATGTTTTACTCTAGGGCATTGGCATGGACTCTCATTCAGTTTGGAGTGTTACCTACGTGCAGCTAGAAGGCCAGAAGGTGTATTATTATTATTATTATTATTATTATTATTATTATTATTTTTATTTTTCAAGACAAGATTTCTCTGTGTAGCTTTGGAGCCTGTTCTGGAACTCACTCTGTAGCCCAGGCTGGCCTCGAACTCACAGAGATCCATCTGGCTCTGCCTCCCAAGTGCTGGGATTAAAGGATTGTGCCACCACTGCCCAGTCAGAAGGTGTATTCTTATTTAAAAAGTCATATTTTTTTAATTTTGGCCATACACTACTACCTCTTCTGTTGTTCATTCTTTTTTTTTTAAGTGACGTGTGTGTGTGTGTGTGTGTGTGTGTGTGTGTGTGTAAGGAAGACTTGTGGAAGCCAGTTCTCTTCTTTTACCACATGGGTCCCAGGCACTGAACTTGGATTGTCAGGTTTGCGGGCAAGGCAAGTGCCTGACCCACTGAGCCATCTCACTCCTTTGTTGTTTACGCTTTCATGGCATCTCACAGGTCAGCTGTGATTTTGAACCTATGGCCTCATCATGGTGTGGAAGCTTCCTGGGGCTAGCCTTTAACTTATTGCAAAGATGTCAGAGCAGGGTTCATTTCATCCACTCCACGTGTCATTCCCTCTTACTGATTAATGTGTATGTTAAACTGGAAAGTTAAGATTCAGAACCTACAACAAAGGTACTAGAGTAGGCAAAAACTCCGGATTCAACTGTGCTACCTTCCAATTAGAATATTAATTATATAATTGAGGGTTTTGTGCAAATATAGACAGTATTTACATTCCTATATCGTGGTGAGTATTGTGTTCCCTGAAATATTGTGTGTTCCCCGAAATAAACATATCTGGGGTCAGAGAACAGACAGCCACTAGAACAGAGCCAGAAATGGTGGCTAGAAAATGGGAAGAGTAAGCCATAACAGAAGTTGGGCGGTGGTGGTACACACCTTTAATCCCAGCACTTGGGAGGCAGAGCTAACTGGATCTCTGAGTTCAAGGCCACTTTAGAAACAGCTAAGCATGGTGACCCACACCTTTAATCCCAGAAACCCAACCTTTAACCCCAGGGAGTGGGGGCAGAAAGAGAAAGGTATATAAGGCGTGAGGGCCAGGAACTAAGGTTTTAAGCATTTAGTTAGTTAAGCATTTGGCCGGAGAAGTATTCGGGCTTTGGAGCAGCACAGTCCAGCTGAGAGCCATTGGAAGGAGGACTCAGAAGCTTCCAGTCTGACAAAACAAAACCAGCTGAGGGACTGGCGAGGTGAGGAAACTGTGGCTTGTTCTGTGTTTCTGATCTTTCAGCAATCACCCCAATAACTGGCTTCGGGTTTGACTTTTATTAATAAGACCTTTTAAAATTCCTGTTACACTATATTCTCCTTAATGAAGATACTGACTTTAACAAGCACTTAATGTCTTTAAGGCTTGGAGATGCCTGCCTAGAGTAGATATGTACAAAGATCCATTGCAAATTAATAAAGAAGAGCTGTGTGAAGACTTGATGGATGAAGGTGTTGGCCTCCAAGCCTGATAGACAGAGTTTAAGCTGTAAGGACCTAAAAAATGAACCAGAGAGTGAAGTTACTAATAAGGTATCTAAGTGAAGAGGCTTAGATACAAATAACCTATTAAAAGGGGAAAATGATAGCTGCCTTAATGTATACTCTGAGCTTCTCCTATAGTCTCCTGGTCTCCCTAAGCTGTGCAATCTCTGTGTCCATCACAGGTAGCAACATCAACATCTTCACCTTCCAATCACAAAGTGTTTTATGGGTACATGAGATATTGTTTGACTGAAAACAGATGTTACTGCTGGGGGTGAGAGAACTCCAGGTTCTCATGTATTACCTTGTCCTCTTCCTAGGAATTATTCTTATTACCTCATTAAACAATATTTCTTTTCTGAGTAAAGTTCTTTGTCTTCAGAAGGAATATATATTCTAGCTCCTAATGATTCTAGTCTAGGATAATGGATTTTTATTTTGCAATTGTGGTTTCAATAAGCAAAGCCGGGCTGACAACCGTCCTGCTAAATGGCCATATAAAGCAGGCCTTTCTTCATTTTTCTCTTCTCTCACATCTTATGCTGTTTTAGTGCCTTGCTAATGTGATTATGATACCATGTCAGATTACTAAGGACACAGGTGCTTTTCAAATATGATACCAGATTGATGGTTAAATATTGCTAAATATCCCTAGGAAAACATTACCTCATATGAGGAAGAAAAGCTATAACCATTACCATATTTAACTCATAAATTCCTCAAGACTCCTGTGTGATTTCCTCTTCTTGGTGCATCTGTAGCAAAACCTGTGTATTAATGTTGGTTATTATGTTGGCTTACCGCCTCCTTGATATAGATGCATCCAGAACTAAAGAGTTAGTACAATCAGGGTTCAGATACCAAGGTCAATAAACCTAGTGGCCAATGCAGTCACTCTTCTTAATGCAGGCATTATGGGACATATGCTTTTGTCCCTTGGACACTGGCATAGCACTTTACCCTTGCAATTAGTTTTAAGGAAAAGGAATAGGCAACAGGGTTTGAGAATGCATAGATTTATTTGGTAGAAGATTTCACTGTTGTGTGGAATCCCACCCAGAGTCAGTTCTCAGTGTAGATCACTTTCCATTGCCATTGTTGTTATTTTACTAATGGTAAAATTAAAGACAACATAGAGAGGTGTTGTCAGTATTTAATAAAGGGCTAGGCTAGCAAGTGGAGGAATTACCATTCAAAATCACCCATATGATTGGCTTGCAATCAACTACTCGATTCTGTAGCAATGAACAGTTGGGTGGAACATTTGTAATCATCCTTTAGCGATCACCTGTGATACTGTCTTTGTAAATGTACCCATTGTATTCAGAGAGAATTTAAAAATTTTATTCTTAGCACACTGTACAGCACGTGCTATGGTAGAGTATTAGATAATGCATAGGAGAAGAGATATATATTTATAAAAACAAACATTTCTTCATGTCCAGTTGGGGAAGGGAGTGACTATAATCAAAACATATTATATGACTTTCTCAAAGAATTAATAAAAATACTAATTGAAAATACACATTTCTGTTTTATCTTGTCTCTCACTAATTTTTGCTATAGTAATACTTACACATTTATTTGTATGTTAGGCTGTGAACTTCTTCATGACTGAGCTGAGTTTTAGTCATATTTTTTATGCTGCCACCTAGCAAAAATCCTATCTAGCAGGTACTTAGTACATGTCCACATGAGTGAAGGAGTGACTTAGGGAAGAAATGAATACATAGTGAGCGAAAGAAAGGGAGGGCTACGAGAGGGCAGTGCTGGAGTATCCCAAAATCCTAAGGCATTCTGTTGTTGCTAACATACATACACTTCCCAAACTCAATCTTGTTTTCTTGCATAGAGTAGCTAAGTCACAGAAATTTACTACTTCTCAGAGATGTGTGCTTCCTTTCCCTTGCACAGCGTTATGTGCCTAACTTTTACAAGAGCCAATATGGTATGTGTCACATTAGGCTTGGGTAGCTTTGAAACTGTGTGGAGAAAGTAGCCCTGTTCCCTTCACCTGTGGTGGGAATGACGGATCTGACGGCTTCTGAATTGCCTTCTCCATTGTTATTCACTCTTTCTTTGTATGCGAAATGGAGTGTTCCCAGACTTCCTTCATCCTGTTCTGTTTGCTTTAGTTCCATATGGCAATGTTTCTACTGGTAAAAATCACACATCTGTTCTGGCCTCTGCTGAGAAGGGTGATTATGGTCTATAGCTCATGTCTGGACTAATTGTCTTATCAAGTAGTGAGTCAGCTTGCCTGAATCTTCTATTCTGTTCCAAACATCCTTTCACACTTCTTACAATATGGACAGGCTGACTCCTCGATTCTGTGATGTTCTAGTTCTGTTTGGTTAATTGCTTCTTCACTTATAAGCATCTCAGAGGAATCAAGACCCTTCAACACTGTCATTTGAAAATCTACCCAGCTAAGTGTCTAATTTAATCACTTTTACATTATTTTCTAGAAAATATGAGAGGATAAATATAATACAGCCATGGTTTTTTTTTTTTTTTTTGACATTTTAGAACAAGGTTCCCCTTCCTCTGTTTCCCAACAGCATGTTTCTCATTTCCATCAGAGGCTTCATTAGAAACTTGCTAATGTCTATATCCCTACCTGTAACCTCTACATTTTATTTATGTATTCTCTAAGAAAATGAAAGCTTTCTTTTATACAGCTTTCCTCTTTTTTTCTGAGCCCTTGCTAGGATCCCGTTCAACAGTACTTGTGGTGGTTTGAAAAAAAATGGCCCCCAAAGAGATTGGAACTGTTACAATGTGTGGCTTTATTGGAGTAGGCATGGCTTTGTTGGAGGAAGTGTGTTACTGGGGGGGTGGGCTTTGAGATTTCCTATGTTCAAGCTATGCTCAGTGTGGAGAACAGTTCACTTCCTGTTGTCTGCAGATCAAGATGTAGAACTCTCAGTTCCTTCTCTAGCGTGAAGTCTGCCTGTATATGGCCAGGCCCACCATGATGAAAAACCTCTGAAACCATAATCTACCTCAATTAAATTTTTTTTATATAAGAGTTGACATGGTCATGGTGTCTCCTCACAGCAATAGAAACCCTAACTAAAACACATCCCTTTACTAGTGTACATGTAAAAAATCTAATAGCATTTACTCAGTACCTATTTGACATTTTCTTGCCCAATTTTCAGATATTTGTTACAGAAGCAGGACACTTCCTATGATCACTTTCTGTATCAGAGTTCTCCAGAGAAACAAAACCAATGAGATATGTGTGCACAATTCCTTATGGTAACTCTATTAGATGAAACTGGCTTGTGTGATTATGGAATTATCATGATCTGCTCTCTCTATTCTGGGTGCCCAGAAAACCAAGTGTGTGCTTTCATCCCAAGTCTGAAAGCCTATGATCCAAGTGTGTAGTCAGGGAGCAGATGAAGATACTTATCCAGCACTCAGAGATAGAGTAACTTCTCTCTCTCCCCACCTTTTTCTCCCATTATTTCCCTCAGTGGATTAGATTATACCTATCCACCAATTCAGACGCTAATCTGATCCAGAAATACACCTCACATACATATAGAAAGAATAACATTTATCGATATATGCCCAGTGTATAGAAATATCATCACAAAATAATACACTCCACAACCCAATGGAATGGCAGGTAATATTATTGCCTGAGACATAACGCCTGTTCTCCCTGGGACATGGATTGTGGCTCCAACGTTTGTGCCGTATCCAATTGTTCAAGGCAATATAACCTTTCAAAAGCCAACAGGTCAAGGCCTAGAGCACTGGGCACGGGGTTTGGAAATACGTTAATAGGCTTAGTACTCCAACTGAAGTAACTGCAGTGCATGCAAATCGTATCATTTCCCAGTAAGATTCCGAGGAAGATATAAAAACAAATGAAACTAATCAAGGCAAAATTTTCCCTGGAGGCTAAATGCAGACCTCGTGTTAAAACTTGAATCCTAATTGTTTATGGCTTGCAAAGAGTTGGAGAAAACAAACTGGCTTTCAGTCTATTCACCCTGAAAAAATGAGCATTTGGCACATGCAGTCACATGCTGACTCATGCCAGTTCTTGTCTGCCAAGGCATTCACTTCTCCGTCAAGCACCTGATCAAGGGTACTCATGACTACACAAATAAAACTAGAAGTTTTGCTCGTCTTTAGCTCTCCATTCTGCTTTTAGGTCAGTTTCACTCAAAGCTATACAATTTGTATATTACAGGGTTTACAGGCAAGGGGAGACTTTTTTTTTAGACGATTCATCATAATTATGCTTTATATCATTATTGTCCCTACTTATGATGTGGTTTTGAGCACTTAGAATTTCAATTTTCTTATCAGAGGCCTGGTTAATTTAGATAATTAGAGCTAAGTTTTTTTTTTTCTTCCTTAAACAAAACCACGGAGGTCTCCCATTAACTCCCGGCTGTGTAAAGTGTAGTGGTTTGTGTACATACCTCATTCTAGGAGAATGAATTCCATTTCAACTCACTGTATGCTCATCCTTGAGCAACACTGGACCCAAGTGCATCATCACTGATTTTGACAGAGGCTTCATGCTTCTTGGCTACAGTTACTTCTATTCTCAAATAATATGAAAAGGGGAGAGGCTTGTCAATCTCATCCATTTCCCCCTGAGTCTAGCATGCTAGGTCAGTGTTCCTGACTGACTCTTAGCATATGATCCACAAGGGCTCAGCTGCTTGGGATGAGGCTATGGCAGCTGCTGATCTCTATCTCACTGATTCCCAATAAGGAGCTTTGGGAGTACAGAAAAACAAGGAAGAGGTACATTTACTGCTTCTTGAGTAATATGATGCCTTGGGGTGAAGTGAGGGAAAGCCAGACAACCTTTCTGTAAGTTCTTTGGGATGGGAGCTGGCAGACTCTAAACTGGCAGCTTTCCATCATGGAATATCCATTAGGCTTGTTTATCTCCTGAAAAACACTGCTCTGTTTCCACAGCCTGCTGCTTGTCAAGGAGTGGTGCAAGAGATGGGCTCTGAGTTCAAGGAGGGGGTAAGCTTCCCACTCTCTGTGAGAGTAGTCTGAGTGCCAATTCCTACTCTCTTCTAAGGTGGCAGGCAACATGCGCCAGAATGGTCTGAATGCAGGTGACTGATTCAGTGAGGCTGTCCTTAGAATCTGAGGATTACTACCCATATATATATTCTACAGGCAGAGCCTAGCTTCCAGAAATTATGGATGGCATTAACATCTGGGAAGGTAATGCTGAACATTAGACTTGACATGGATTCTTACCATGACCTCCAACTTCCTGTGGACTCAGTGGCTTAGCACGGTTCTGGGCACAGTGGTCTAGTGTGGTACTGGACAGACTGTGGGAGGACTCTAGATCTTTCTTTTTCTGTTGCTCATCTTTTATCCACATGTGAACTTTCAACACATTCAAAACCATAAACTGCTCTCACCTGTCGTCAAAGCAATGGGACAGGTGCTAAATTATACAAATGTTTATTAGTGAAAGAATCTGTATTAGGATTGTAAAGGGGAGGTTGATTAAGGACACGAAATACATCATTCACAGCCAGGCATTGGATGTAAAGAACAGGCTACAATATGGGATTTTAACTCAGGAAATGAGTAAAATTTAATAAGAAAGCAATTGGCTGTTTGATGATCGGTTTAACTTCAACTCAGGCAACTTGTACAGAAGGGTCCATAAGAGTGTTGTTAAATCCCATGTAGAAATCCTTAATATTAGAATGTATATGTAACTACTTTTAAACTTTGTTCTTCTATAAAATACATTGAAAATTCAGGTTAAATTTATTTATACTTAAAAAGATTTTTCAGAATAAAGACTTGAGGTACCCTGAGAGTAATGTTCATTTAACGCCTCAAATACATTCTGATAAATGAATTCCCAGACAATTTAATCATCATGTGGACATCATAGACTACCTATGATAGAACTTACCTCTCATCTTTAGGCTCTATGGTACACACTGTTGAACAGGTAGTCCATCATTGACAAATATGTTATGTGTTATGTGGCATGTTATAGTGATTTGTGTCCTGGTGTCTAATCAGCCCAAGTACATCAGATTTTAAATTGTAATTTTCATATTCATATATAGACTCAAGCCCAGTATTTTATATTTCAGGTGTGTCTTGTGTCACATACTTGCACTTCCAGCATTAAGAAGGCAAATGCAGGAATGTCTTCACATGTTTGATGCGATCCTGCTTTATGCACCAAGTTTTAGGTCAGACAAGGCTACATGATGCAACCTTGTCCCAAACAAATAAACAGAATAAAAATTATATGTGTAATATAAGTAAGTACTTGTGTATAACTGTAATATAAAATAGTACAATATAAATAAACTCTAGTCGTGACTGCTGTGGTGGCAACTTAAAGTCATTTTGGAAGAAGGAACATCAACTGAGAACGTACCCCTATCAGACTGGCCTATAGGGCATTTTCTTGATTGATAATTGATGTTGGAGGGCCCAACTTACTGTGGGTGGTGCTAATGGTCCTTGGAATTTTAAGAGCAGGCTGAATAAGCAATGAGAGCAAGCCAATATAATAAGTGCTTCTCCATGGCCTCTGCTTTAGTTCCTGCCTCAAGGCTCTGCCTTGAATTCCTGTCCTGACCTCCCTTCTTGATAGACTGTGACAGGAACATGCTGAAATAAACTCTCCCCCAAGTTACTTTTGGTCATGGTTTCTTATCACAGCAGTAGAAACCCTACCTGAGATATTAAATGCAACATTTGAATATTTTTGTAGTAGTGTATTTTAGCTTGTCTGATTACATCTGATGAACAAAGAATAGCTTAATATTCAAAATAAGTTTATGTTCTTTTGTTATTGGCCATCCTATTAAGTACTCATGAAAGGGAAACTTAGGATGTGGAAGTCTAGTCTCAGTATGTAGCTTTTTTAGTGGTCTAAACATTAGGCTGATAGTTCACACATTATACCATTTACTTGCTATATCATCTCTGTGTTATAAAAATGACCAGTTCATCTTTTAGACATATTCTGTACAGGGCTAGGATGACCATATCCAAGTCTAGTTAACTAAAAATATGTCATGAAGCACAAACACTAAAACAGCATCTTTTTGGTGATGAGGACTCTTCATGTGCTAATTGCCAGTGCTTCTATTTTTATAACTCTTTATTTTAAAATAATTAAAAAAATACTTATTATTGAGTGTCACCTTGTGTGTATTGGGGGTGAGACTTATGCCCTAGGGAAGTCAGTGAGCAACTTTTGGGGAGCTCTTCTCACTTTCTTCCAAATGGGTTCCAGGGACTGAACTCAGGGCATTAGGTTCAAGTTGAAGATGCCTTTACCTGCTAAACCATCTTGCTATTCCTGAGAAGGACTCTTGACTATTTGAATTGAATAATTCGATCTCCACCTTTGGTTCATAAAAAAAAAAAATAAGACAAGAATGTCAAACAGAAATACAAAGACCTTTCTATGTGGATTAGACTGGTACCAGAGAAGATATTACGATTCTGCTTAAGTGTCCTATAATTTGTGTTCTCCATAAAACAATAGTTTTTACCCCCAAATTACAAATTCAATATGATGGTCATGATTGGTTTATAGAGTATTTTGATCACTATCCATAGTAAGTAATATATTTTATACTCATCTCAGTAAAATGAAAAGAGAGAGGGGGTGGAGGAGGAAGAGGTGGAGGTGGAGGAGGAGGAGGAGGAGGAAGAGGAAGAGAGAATTTCATTAAATACTACTTCATCATACATGCAGTACATTATGGCATTTCATACCTTTAAATTTAACTTTAAAATTAATAGCTTATTCATGGATTTCAATCTGAAATTTAAAAAATGTATTGCAATATTACAATTATGTTTTACTACCACTGAAAAGCACTGGAGCTATCCATCCATCCTCTCAAAACCAGGTTTTATTTTTATGTTTGAAAAATAACTCATCTGTTTCAGCAAAAATAATTTTTGAGCTACTGAGTAATAAGATATGGCCAAAGGTTAACATGAGTCACTGAGAAAATATGTTCTTCACAGCATGGAAACACCATAACAGGAGGCGGCTATGAAGACCCATTGTGGAACAGATCCCAGATAAAGGATGTCTATCTATTGACAGTACTGATGCACATGCCCACTGTGTCTTCTGTAAGTAAAGAGGAATGAAGTAACTGTTCCTTTTCTATTAACTGGGCAGGATTTTAAAGAAGTCTTTTTATTTTCTAATAATAAGGAAATGGATGTTCTGAAATACAAAGCCAAATTAATCAAGAATGGGCTGTTGTTTCTCATGTAGCTTTTATACTCTGCAATATATGTTTCCTTCATGGAAATTGAAGTTATCATTGCATAGGGTATTCATCACATAGATACTTGTTAAGGTTCTTCTATGTGGCCCAAACTGAGATCTAAAGATAAACAAGTCATGGGATTTGTTTTTCTTTCACTTAAGGTACATTTCTGGTGAAGTACCATCACATATTCAAACATACATATAGGCTAGCAAGAACATGTTCAACTGAATGCTCAATGGATAAGTAGATTCTGAAGGCCTCACTTATGATGATGATGGGCCAGGGTAGTGCATACAAGGACTCTGGAAAATACATTATTCAGTGCTGGGTTTCTTATGGAAGTAAATGGTTGGAAGTTTTCCAGTTAATGTTTCTAATTGGTGGCAGCAGGGTTGGTTTGGCGGGGGGGAACACCTACTACTTTTGTGTAAATCTGAATGTATTGCCATGGATAATGTGGTTTAGCAGTGAGGAATGATGTGAGGTAAGACTGACAGATATAAAGGACTAGAATGAGAAGGTCTGACCAGTAGTTGATGTGAAGGAAAGCCAAAATGTTGGGTGTTTTTCATGGCAAATGGTAGACAGTTTCTCTAAGTCCAGGGTTCTTAACCTGGTGTTCCATTTCCATGGAGATCCATCATGAGCTTGGATATGAAGACATGTATTCACTTTCTTTAGCATTTAGCTGACATTATCTTCTTATATAAATGTAAGCAGCACACCATAGCTGTATTATTATCTTTGACTTCCCCTCAACATTCTAATACTGAACCTTGAGATAAAATATTGTTTGTGCTCACAGTCATACTTAAATTATAGCTTTTATTGTATATACCCTAGATCTAATTAATAGACTAATGAAGGCTAATATACTTTGTAGTAGGAATCTTAAAAGTCTTACTAATAAAATCAAACCCAAGGCCAGTTATTGTGGTGAATGCTGGAAGATCAGAGAGACAGAACAAGCCACAGTTTCCTCACCTCACCAGTTCCTCTGCTGGTCTTGTTTCCTCAGACTGTAAGCTTCTGTGTCCTTATCTCAATGGATCTCATCTGAACTGCTACTTGAAAGCCTGAATGCTTAATCAGCCAAATGCTTCTAGTTTCTGATCTTTACGCCTTATATATCTTTCCCTTTCTGCCTCACTCCCTGGGATTAAAGGCTCACTTTCTGGGAGTAAAGGCATGTATCTCCATGCTGGCTGTATCCTTGAACACACAGAGATCTGCCTAGCTCTGCCTTCCAAGTGCTGGGATTAAAGGCATGCACCACCACTGGCCAGTTTCTGCTATGGTTTGCTTTGACCCATTTTCTAGCCACCATTTTTGGCTCTCTATCTAGTGGCTGTCTGTTCTCTGACCCCAGATAAATTTATTAGGGTACACAATATTTTGGGGAACACAATACCACCACAATACTTCTCAAAGACTTGCTTTTCAACCTTTATAAAACTGTATTTCAATCTGATTGGTTCACTTTGAAAACTAAAAGGATTCTGTTGCTTTGAAAAGCAATTTTCTGAAAGCTCCCAAGAAAATCTCCAGATTGCCAAAGAACTTGATATTAGGAAAACAAATAATCAAGTCTTCTCCTTGAAGCTCAAAACTATATACTCACATACCTGCAGGCTAGACAGGTGGCATCAAGGAGTAACAGGAAGAAGAGGTCAGTTGGACCATTGAGATAACAGCATAGAAAATACCCATTCTGCTACTTCTTTCCAGTTATTGGGAGTGTAATAAAAGTTACATAACTAACACCTTTGGTTTCCATTCAAGTTTGGATCCAACCAAAAGACAAAGAATACATCTGATGGAACACAGACCATGACCTTTTAAACTAACAAGCATAAAGTGGGCTTATTTCCTGGCACCCACATCTTCGGGTGCCCATCGGATAGGCTGTAGGGAGAAGATGCTCCCAGAGCCCAGTAGCATGGAACCTTCTCCATGATGGCTTGCTGCAGCCTGCTTTCTATCTGAAACCACAGACACTGATCTGTTGGATTTGGATCAACTCCCCCAGCAGGGCTGGTTTGGACAGGCCTTTGTCTTCAGGAAGGAGACTTTTGCCCTGCAGCCTTGAAATGGGTCAAAACAATGTATTAATTATATGAACTTCAAGGCCCAAAGTGGTTTTTCTGTCCTGTCCTTTCTCAAGTTTTGTCCTGTTACAATTGTCCAACAGAGCCTCTCAGAGAATCTGCAGCAAAATTAAACTAAAGCACAGAGTGAAACTTTGTTAATAAAATGCCAGCTGTATGGAGAAGACCCAAATTTTAATACTGCTCTTTCTCTTGTAAAATTATCACAGAGGAATTAGACTCTAAGCTCTTATCCCTTTACAGTTTTAAAGCTAAAGAAGATAAGGCCTGAAGGATTTAAAATCTGAGATCAGTAAGCTGCAGGTTGCTGGCCTGTGGATCTTCCACACCTTGCCTCTTTCAACCCTTGTAGCCTGAGCTTGCTTTTCTTAGGATGACTGTGGTTCATGAGAGCTACAGAAAACACATTGTTCAATGTCAAGTTTCTTATGAATGCAAGTAATTACAAATTTTAAAGATTGGTATTTCCAACTGCTGAGCCACACCTACCACATTAGAAAAGAAGCCAAACCACAAACTCTAAAGTAATTATTTTAAAAAATCTATTCCCATACCGTGGGGCTGAGTGTGTGTCTAAGACTGTGTGTGTGTGTCCAAATGTAATGTCCACCTAAGGGAGAGGCTGGGCATGTGCTGGCACAGTAGACAGAATAATGTCTTTGGCCAACATGCTCAAGTCTTAATTGTACAAGGCAAATAGGACCTTGCAGACACCATTACATGTTTTTAGATGGGAGCATCTTCTAAATCTCTCAGGGAGCCCACTATAATTATGAGGGGACTTCTGAGGGGACAGCTAGAAGGAGAGAGAGAGAGAGAGAGAGAGAGAGAGAGAGAGAGAGAGAGAGAGAGAGATTTGACATTGTCATGTTGTTGTTATTTGGGGATGGACAGAGGGGCTAAAAGCCAAGGGGCGCAGGTGGCTGCTAGAAGCTGACAAGGCAAACAAGTAGATTTTCTCTTAAAGGCAGCAGAAAGCATGTGCCCAAACCTTGATTTCAGAGTAATGGGTGTCATTTTGGAGTTTTGGTCTCAGTAACTGTAGGAGAATAAACTTACTGGGTTTGTGGTAATTTGTGACAGCAGCTGCTGAAGACTAGTACAAGTGGTTGAGAGTTTGGATTCCAGAGCAAAACCAGCCTTCTCTGGTCTTAGCTTGGCCATTGACTCAGTGTGTGGCCCTGAGGCCCACCAGCATATGTTGAACTACTTGCAGTGTGTTTTAAGGCATTGTTTAACCCGCTAGAGGCCAAGTCTTCACAAGAGATTGACTGACTTCTATAGCCCGGGCTTATTCTGGGCCTCACATAGTTGGAGATTGTGAGGTTATTCTCACATGTGCTTTGGCTGAGTCCTAGGCTTTCAGAGTCCCTCAGCTACCATATTGTTTGAGCCAAATGGTCCTCCAGTTTTCCTGAGACTCGTGTCTTTGCCACGGGTCATAAAGTTTTGCTTTAGGCTGTCACAGTTCATAAAACAAGCAAACAGAAAGCCTCCACATATTTAAAAATAACACTATGTATAAATAGCCATAGGGGAAGCCATAGCCATCCATCAGGGTGGAACTATCAGAGAACCTGAAGGTTATGACCTTTCCCAAACTAGAGAATTAAAAAAAAAAACTATAAAATTATAAAAAGCAATCTTATGAACCAATAAAAAGCCCTTATAACCCACTGAGGTCAAAACATCTGTATCATGTGTACAAAAAAACCCTTCAAAGTCTTTAAAGTGTTTAGTTTACTAACCTGCTCTAGGCATTTGCCTTATTTCTGCATGTTCTCCCCAAATGTATCAAATGTTAGGGAATTCTACAGCAAGTCCCTTTCATTTTCCTTGTTCGAATTCAATTGAAGCATAAGACAAAAAAGTAAGGCAAATACACAGCCAACAAAACTTACCTCAGGAGAGATGGCTTACAGACAAAGCAAATGGGTATGGAGAGAGGCCAGAAGGACCATGATAGTGCCCATTCCCCCACATGGAAGGAAACAGCAGCAGTGGCTAAATCTACCCCCTGGATGAAGGTAAAGGCTGCCCCTTGGATGGCCATGTAAATTCTAAACTTGGGTATGTGTTACATGTACTATTTTGGTTAATCAAGTACTGTGGCAGGAATATGCTTGTGACTTCTAACAACACATTGTCCAAGCCCCGTGGGCTCCTTGACCTACTGAATCCATTTCAGTAGATGCTGTTGCTTGAGTTATTTCCATTCCTGCCCGGGCCTGCAGGCACTCAGACTCAAATAAACACATAGACACTTATATTATTTAAACTGTTTGGCCTAATGGCTCAGGCTTCTTGCTGTCTAGTTCTTACATCTTAAATTAACCCATTTCTATTAATCTATAAGTTGCCACATGGCTTGTGGCTTACCAGTATCTTACATCATGTTTCTCATGATGGTGGCTGGCAGTGTCTCTCCACTAAGCCTTCCACCTCCCAGAATTCTCCTCTCTCCTTATCCTGCCTAAACTATACTTCCTGCCTGGCTACTGGCCAATCAGTGTTTTATTTATCAATCAATCAGAGCAGCACATTCCCAGCATCCCCAGCAAGATGCAACTGAAATGTTCTGAGTAGATTGTAGGGGCAGTTCTCTGATTCCATTCACGGGTTGGCTATTTTAATCTTTGGCCTGAATAAACCATTAACACAAGGAGTAGTAATTTAGGTATTACTTTATTATTAACATGACTAATAAGTATGTAACTCACAATCACCTGGAAGATCCTTTGAAGTTGACATTGCATTAAATGAAAGATTTGTAGATGTATGAGCTAAAAGTTAAAACGTGGAATAAAACCCACTCCTAAAACTCATTTCTAAGATGTGCTAGGAATATTGTTATATAAACTTTTATATATATATATATATATATATCCTAGCCAACATTCATTTAGTTACACAGTGAAGAAACTAACTAAAATGTGAAAGCCAATTTACAAAGAACTGTGTCACTTGAAGTTTGGAGTGAGTGTTGCAAAGATTGGACCTATCAAACACCAAGATTCTGGTGCTGGTTAAGATGGAGCAGTCACGAGCTTGCAGCCCACAGGCTTCCTCTGGGTCTTCTTCACAAGGAAAAACATGACACTCTGCTTTACTGGGTGTGCATTTCAAGACTGGTGGTGTTTTCATTGTCAGCTGCAGTTATAAAGTCTGTTCATGATTTTCCGTCAGTGACATGGCCCATATATATCCTCTAGTGATATCTGAGAGTAATTTATGGCACTCAGATGTATCTGTAACTCCTTGGCTCACATGGATTTTGCATGGACTGAACTCAGGAGCAACTAAAACCCCAGAAAGCTGTCTTATTGCCAACATAAACCTAAGATGTTGATGTTCAAGGGTTTGGAAAGCTTAAGAGAATCCCATCATCACTGCTGGAAATGCTGCATAACACGTGTGGTCAATAGGAGCTGTCTCTCCATAATTCTCAAGAGAACTACAATAAAACTTGAATTTATTTAAAAATGGAAAGTTTATTGCAAGATTATTTTCAAACTGAAAATTCTATGTTATATATGAGGATACCATATTAGATCTGCATGTTTAAAATAGTTTCAGTATTTCAAGTTGTATCTGTGATCACTTACTTTTGCAGGAAGGATTGCTGGTGACAGAGGTTTCCTGAGACCATTGTTTTGGCTACCTGAAGGAAAGATAATTTTGGTGATCTGACCCTAGGCTTAGGATGCTCAGGTGTTCATTTCTTGGGAATCTTCCTTGAAGGTTATCCTCAGAATCTAACAGAGTGGTATTTTTAAGCAGTGTTACAATTGTAAGTACACTCTTTGGAGCCAAGGACATTGAAATGCCATCATTACCACTGACAGTGTTGTTTTACAGCAAAGTAGACATAGTCTTGCAAGATGCTATTCCCAGCCCTGGACTGGCATGGCTTACTACTCCCCACACTCATTTCTTGAGTGTGCAGATGTATGTGAACTGAATCTTCTCAACTGGCTTTTCCATCATTGTCTGGTCCTCTTTCTCTAACAAAATCAAGAGGCTAAAGCTCTCTTGAAAATTACTCTCTAGAGAAGGCAGCATGATGTCTCTGCTCTGCCTCAAGTCATCTGGAAAGTATGCCACATATTTTGCTGGTGAAGTGGGAAGAAATCATGCTCAGGCTAGGCAACTTGACAAGATATAGGAAGGGTCCATTAAAAAGGTCAGTCATTCAACTGTCCACAAAACAATATTTAAAAAGACTTATAAACCAATCTGTCCACATTTTCCCAATTCTGTTCCTATAGCATGATCTGGTATGAAAAGGTTGGCTATGGAGGTTCTCACAGCTAGAACAGTGACAATGAGATTGCAATTGTGACTGTGTGGATCCTCATGAGTAGGTTCCTACCTGAAGATCCAGGTCCAGCACAAGTCAGGGGTCAGAACAGCATCAACTGAATAATGTTCCTGGGAAAGTTACCAACCAATTAGAGAAGAGTCACAGCCTGGAAGCAGGCACAGGGAGGCTAAAAACAAACCAAGACAGCACAGTAAAGGACTAAAGAAAAGTTTGACTTGGTGTGCACATGGGTCACACTCCTGGGATTAGGTCTACACCAGGATCTCTAAACTACAGCCCTCTTGTTCTTGGGGTTGCATAGTCACTTGTGGAGGAATGCCTGTGCATTGTGTGGGCTTTAGCAGTACTCCTCTCCTCCATTTGATAGATGATAGTACTACTCCCCCAACTGTGACAACTGAGAATGTCTCTAGACATTAACAGAACATCCCTTAGTGGAAACAATTGCTCTGATTTACTAAGAATATTTGTCATCAGAGACTGTCTATCTCTGTTTGTTGGTGGGGGCACTTTCGTGATCAGGGTTGGTTCAGGGATGGGTATGGAACAGCTATGATCCATACAGTTAAGGTCTCTTACAGCTTTCCTCAATAGAACTCCTGCTGTTTTCTTCCCATAACCATTTTGGTTCTCCATCCAGCACCTCCTTTCCTTTCAGATAAAGGGTTAGATGTCACATGGTCTAAGAAGAGAAGCCAAATTGAGGGCAGAGGGTACCCACCTGGGTACCAGCCAGGAAAGTCTTCACCAGTTATTTTCTAAATGGATACTCAGCTTCCCAGAGCTCCTGGAAAGGCTGTTTTCAAGTGTGCTGGAGGCCCTGGTGAAGTCCATGACAGAGTCCTACTTTGGGGGAGCAAAGCTGCACCCCCATCTCAGACAGTAATGGTCAATAAGGCTCAGTAAGGTTAATATGGTACAATATATGGCAAAGAGCTAAAATTTCATATATAATTTTGTTTAGTAAGAGAACAGAAAGTGTTTCCCATAAGACTTCAAGGTATTAGAGGCTTTAAGTCAGTATATATGAATTATAGGGGCTGAGCACAGGGTAGATTTATTTCTGTTCTGGGAAAATCCAAAGCAACACAAGCCTGCTTTTTTTTGGTGGAGAGATCCAGGAACTATCAATTAACAAATAGTGTGGCAGCATTTTGACCTTTATCCTTCTATGTATCCTTTCCATTTGTAGTTGGATTCCTGGGGTTGAGCATTCTTTAGTTAGGAAACAACATTCTTTCAACTTGGGCAAGGATTCGAAATCTTGACTGGGTTATCTGATATTTTAGTCACCTTTCCCCTACTGACTGGCACTGGCATGCAGATTGTAAAATTACAAATGGAGGCATGATAAGCATAGATCTTTGCTTAATTTCTGAGCACTCCTTATTTGAATATCATTAGTATATTCCTGCACTCTATATATGTTTAGAAGTGATTTTTATCATTAAATGCCTGTTTTTATTTCATATTAATTTTTGTTACTGGTACAGAGAGAAAGAGATGGAGAGAGAGAGAGAGAGAGAGAGAGAGAGAGAGAGAGAGAGAGAGAGAGAGAAGGCAGTTCATGAAAGTTTGCTTTCAGTGTCTTAAAAAGCTAACTTGGTTATTCAGGAATGATCTCAATTTTGTTTTGCACATATTTTTCTCAGAATTTTATCCAGCAATTTAAGGCAAGATTAACTCTCTGTGGCTCAAAGCTCATTTTTATTCTAGTGTCCTCAGCATGAGCATATTTTAAGTAGAGTGGACTAATATATTCAGCACTCAACGTTTAGACCCAAATTTCCACTTCTGCTCTAAAACATTGCAGCACACTTCTAACAGATTGGCATTCTGCTTGGTTCTGCCTTTGAAACATGTGAGCAAGGCATGCAATCAGCACCAGTAGGAAGACTCACCTGTGTATTATGCTGGCCTTTTATGAAGCTTTCCAGACTGTACACCCCAAACACTGGAATGTGCCCCAAACACTCAAAAGTAATGCACCAAGGCTAATTGATTTCTTTGCTTCTTCCAACTAATTGTTTAGCTGTGTAGCAGAGTATGCTGTACAGATGAAGTCTGGTGGACTGGATAAGATTTTAAGCCTGTTCCTTACCAGTGCAGGGAATCTTGGAAACTGGAGAGACTGACAATTCATCCTTTGGTTAACAAAAGTTTGAAGACTCACTAGTGGTGATCCCTGGTACAATATCTACATTCTCAGCAGCAAATTGTAAGAATTAGGTAGAACTTTTGATGTATTAAAGATGAGGTTGGAGTAAAGGGGAAAATTCATTCCAAATCCTCAGACAAAATCTCTACTAATAGACAAAGCCATTTTAGTCATTTGGCAAGCACAAATTCAACACAGACATTAAAGATGGTGGCAATGGAAGGGACCAGCCTTTCCTCCTGTATATTGCCCCTTCTTCTGCCTTTATGTGGATAGAGTCCTAGGCATTTCCATTAAATGGACCCAGCTGTTAGGAGTTGTCTTTTATTTTGTTTGTTTCTTTGGGTTTTTTGAAATAGGGTTTCTCTGTGTAGCTTTGCGTCTTTCCTGAAACTCACTCTGTAGTCCAGGCTGGCCTCGAACTCACAGAGATCCGCCTGGCTCTGCCTCCCCAGTGCTGGGATTAAAGGCATGCACCACCACCGCCCAGCAGGACTGGTCTTTTGAAGACCTACCATGATGCATGCCCCAGTCCCCAAAGATGTTGTCTACTCACTTCCTCCCCTGATTATCCTGAACCTCCTTTCCACCTCTTAGGAAGTTAAGTAGATTCTCTCAGTTCATAGATGAATAAAGTCAGCATTCTCTGTTTACTGTCTTTATAAAGTGATGTTAGATGTTCTAACATATGGAGTTCTATTTAAAATTGGTAAAAAGAAATGGATACTAATCATTTGCTATTAAAGCTGAAGTGTCTTAAAATATTGTTACTTCTTGAAGCCTAAGTATAGATAATAAAAGTGTGCGGTAATAGAGGAGATTATTAAGTTTATATAATTATACTAAATATGGGAAAGCTATTTGGCCATCAGCTATGGCTGTGAATAACTCTTGGAGATGAAGGAAGGAAGGAATAGCAGGAGTTCTGTGTTATTATCAGCGTGACACAAGCTAGAGACACACCAAAAGAAGGAGCCTCAATCAAGGGACTACACTGTGGGAATGTTGGTATTGGGGGGCTATTTTCCTAATCAGTGATTGATTTGAGAGGGCCCAGCCCACTGTGGGTAGTGCCACCCATGGACAGGGGGTCCTGGGTGATAGAAAAAAACAGGTTGAGCAAGCCAAGAGGTGCACACCAGTAAACAGTGGACTCCATGGTCTCTGCTTTAGTTCCTGTCTTTGGGTTCTTTCCCTTGCATTCCTGCTTTAGTTGCCCTTGATCATAGACTGTAATAGGCCAGACTAACCCTTTCCTTCACAAGCTGGTCAGTGTTTCATTACAGCAACAGAAAGTATTGAGGACATTGCTTGATTGTTTCAGTTGGTATGAGTGAGCTATATCCTACTGAAAATGACTGTATAAGCAGAGCGGACTTGAGTTTGTAGGTGGAAGTGTTATAGCCATAGTTAAGTTCTTTCTGCCTCTAACGCTTGTCTTCTGCAAGATAGTAGGCCTGTTTGGTGTTGCTTAGTTAAAAATTTGTTAAAAACTACAGGCAGATTCCTCAGTTCAATATGCCTACAGCCTTAGTTTGTGGGCATATAATGATAGTTTGTCATTACTAGTAAAGAACGATTCATCCTACTTAGCTCTAGTTAGAGGGAAGATGTTCATATTAATGGGTTGGCTATCTCAGATTTTTCCTAATGTTCCCACTATAGGAAGGATCTTTATATATGTTTCATAGAACTACTTGAGCTGTTTTACAGATATAGACTCTGGTACAACTTAACCAAAATATAGAAGATTGAAAGTATATTGTATTGGGTCTTAACATGCTAACCATATCATTGATCTGTGCAATGGTGGGTATGCCAACTAGCCCACCATACCACAATGCAACCCATGGAAAATATCACTGAGGGATAACATTCAAAAACTGGAAGTGACACACAAATAAGACAGGAAACTCATAACAATGGTGGGACAGTTTTACTTGTAGTGAATGGTTAAGTAATCTGTAGATAGTGTAATGAAATATTCCCTTTACCATGTAAAGGATGGTAGTTTGCTTGTGGAAGTTGTAGTCGATAAATTATTATGAAGTAGTAGAATAAGATGATTTGTAGTTACATCTGAGGTTCTGAGAATGAATGTATACTGATGTCACCTATCACCCACTGAGGACTGTGACAGCTGGCAGAGTTTCAGGTACAGGCATGTGACAGTTTTGTGCGTTGTTACATTGTGCAGTTCAGTCAGGCACCATTTCCTGTGCTCAGCTGAGATTTCTCATCAACACGATGGCACACAGCAAACTTGAAATTTGCGTTGTATTCTAAAAGTTTCATAGGATTATGGATTATGTTGAGATTAAAGTCAAGCTTCCAAAACAAGCATTTATAATAGAACTGAGGAAGGGGAAGTAAATGATCATAGAGGGTTTCTACCTGGTCTCATTTAGGGTGAATCTATATTTTATAGCACCATGCATTGCTATATTTTTGGACTTAATAATTGCAAAATTGAAGCTTGTACCCAAGGATAGGAATTTCCCATTTACATTGCAGCATTCCTTGTCTCCTGTGCAAAGCCACAGCACTGAGGTCATCTAATCCCTGCTTTTACACTTTCCTCCACAGCCCAATGCTGTCTCTTCTCTCTGATCTTTTGACCACAGTACAAAGTGAGTTATTTCTTTTAGCTCTGTCACTTTCTTTATTTGTTTTATTTGCTTTTACTGGTGAGGGGTCAGTGTGGTAGGAAGTGGTAATCAGAAACAGAAGCAAACTATCTCTGGGCTTTGAAATGATAAGGGGTTTAATCTCACTTGTTTTCACTATGTTTTTAAACATTTTTTTTGAAGCTGTCATACAATTCTCAAATCAGTTTAAAAATGAAAAATGTTTAAATTGCCCTTTGTTTTTATAAATTGTCATTCATCTATTTTATTCTTTTCCCTTTCCTTTCTTTCCTTCCTTCTTCCTTCCTTCCTTCCTTCCTTCCTTCCTTCCTTCCTTCCTTCCTTCCTTTCTTTCTTTCTTTTTTGTTTATTTGTTTGTTTATTTTGAGACAAAGTCTCTCTGTATAGCTCTGGCTGTTCTAGTACTCAATATATAGACCAGGCTGTCCTGGAACCACAGAGATTTGCCTGACTCTGCCTCCTGAGTACTGGAGTTAAAGGTGTGCACCACCATGGTCTAAGATTAATTTCTTTTAATAAATAAACTTTCTCACTTGCAGCCAGACTAGGTAACAGTTACCCCATCCTAGTGGCTCTCAATTCCAGGTGTGTATTAAAATCCAGACTTGGGGAAAGTTTTAAAATTACTTAAAAACAGTATCAACGACTCTTTCCCTGATCTCCCCTACTCCAACCAAAAGTACAAGAAGCTACATGAGTTGACTAGAGTAATGATTTTCATCTGTGTTCTTCTGTGAGGACAGCACTGGATAGCACAGCTCTTCATTCATATCTACTGACAGCCAACCATGTGACAAGCTTGAGAGAACAATGTGGTTATTGAAACAGACTAGAGTCAGAAGTTGCAATGGTCTGAAGGATGTGTGGGGATATACCAGGTGAGGACTGTGTAGCAGTAACCCCATGGGATGAATGAAGAGAGTTTTCAGAGATACTGTGTGACTGGAGATGAATGGTTCTCATATGACCTTTCTGTATAATGGGTCTGTGCTCACTCAACTGCTGGATAGGAGTTGACTAAATAGGATGCTACTTCCACCTTTTCCACAGGGCCTCTCAGAACACTCTACCAGTGGCTCCTCTCATCACTAACTTAGCCCCTCAGTCTTTCTCTCTTCTGTTCCAGTCATTGTAGGGCTCCTCTGTGGTCATTCCATATACAGCAGGATCTTATTCCTCAACTCTGTAGAAAACCTTGGTCACTTTGAGGAAAAGAAGATATGAAGGAGTTCAAGGAGGTTTCTAAAGGTTCTTGTTTACATACTTACACTAAACAACTCTAGTAGCCCAGTATGGCCTTTCTTTTTTATGACTTTAGTGTCCTTATCTGTAAGGTATGATATTAGACTGAGGGATTTCTACCCTCTCCCCAGGCTGAAAGAACACATATTGCAGAACCTTTTAAGGCCAAAGGTTTTAACTTTGAAATATCAGATTGGTTATTTATTTAAATTATATTCCTTAATAGCCACTGACAGGACACCATGCCATTTGAGAAACAACACTCTCAAATGGCATGGTGTCCTGTCAGTGGCTATTAATATATTTTATACCTACCTACATACATACATATACATGTATACACACAGAGACACAGACACAGACACAGACACAGACACAGACACACACACACACACACACACACACACACACACACATGACAGTATCACTATGTAACTCAGGTTAGTTTGAAACAGTCCTCCTGCCTCAGCCTTCCATGTGCTGGGGTTACAGGAGTGTATACCTTGGTTCAGACATATACATTCTATTTGCACATAGATTTAGGAAAAATTGAAGTTCTCTCTTTCTATATAGTAGGATAAATATAGATATATCCAAATGAACTTCAATTAATTTTCATAGCTCTAGAAGCCTTGTATACTATAGTCAAAGAGTAAAATGTCAACACTCATCACCTATTATGGAACTCCAATGCCATTGTATGTGGCAGTGGTGAACTCTGGGGTGAGAAAGAGTACTCTTCCAAACTTATGGTAAGTTTATTAAGGAGTATTTTACCCAACTAAGCTAAAATAAATAGTAATAGTAAAATATATCAGATACTCTAGATAGTCTTGCTAGGCAAGCAAGTTCACCATTTTGGAAGACCATTGGGCAGAGTCAGCAATATGGTTTCCAGTATATACTCAGCAGAAGTGAGTAATTGTGCATAGATCAAATTGGAAAGTATCCCAAGGTCTTTCAGCAGTTGAATGGTAGAGAAAATATTATCTGTTCATCCAGTGTAGTTAATTAATTACAGAGTAATTATTAGGACAGTGAGACTGAAGATCCCTCCAAGCAAACAACAACATGGAGGAAATTCATAAACATTATTCATAAACATTATAAAATAAAAAAACCCATCTGGGCAGTGGTAGTGCACACCTTTAATCCCAGCACTTAGGAGGCAGAGCCAGGCGGATCTCTATGAGTTAGAGGCCAGCCTGGTCTACAAATCAAGTTCCAGGAAAGGTGCAAAACTACACAGAGAAACCCTGTCTCAAAAAACCAAAAAAAAAAAAAAATTACTTGAAATAGCATAAAACACTTGACACATTCATATGTGGAACCTCTTTATATTGTTAAAACCCAGTATGGTGTTTATCCATCGGGGATATAATAGGAGATCCTGGGGTAGTGTCTAATTTCTTCAACTGTATGCTATTCAGATTTATACATTTATTTTGTGGATGTATGTCTAGCATCACATCCGTGATTAGCTATTTTCTCTGTGTACATTATATTTCAAAAACTGTTTTTACAAGTTTTTTCCCATGTGCTAGTTCTCTCAACTTACACAATAACTATAGGAGATAAGAAGGGCAGGTTAACTTTCTCCCAGTTCTTTGTAAAGTCCAAGGCCTATGGACTAATTAGTCATACAGCTAGGTCAGGTAAGGAAGATAGTCCTTATGGGCAGAGCACCCTAATGCCTAAGAAGTATTCAATAAATGCTACCTGATGCTCAGTTGTAGAGTTTCCAGTCACAAAACAGCTGTTATATTGCTATGACATTTTTTGGGACAGCGGAGTGTGTGTGTGTCTCATGTCCCTGCTGAAACACGTGTATTCTCTCCTCAGAAGGAAACAGAGATGAGCCCTCATTCAAATGCCCTCTAAGCTGCCAAAATACCTGTGGAAAATTGTGTAACAGTGTCCCTCTAGGGCTTAGAAATGAATGAGTCAGTCTCTCAGTTCTCAGACACAGTGCCCAGGAAAACAGGAAAGTTCACTTCAGCAGAAATCCATGTGTGTGACCTTGGATAAATCATTGGGCTTCTTTTGGAGGCTGTAGTCTGAAAGACCAATAGCGTGAGACTCGTCAGTTGAAACCATGTGTATGCACCTCTGTAGTGTCCCCTTGTGAGGCCCCTAAGTTTTGTTCCCTTTCTTTCATATGATTAGATCTCATTATCTTCAGAGGTGTTGGACTGTATTCAAACTTGACAGTTCCCTTCAGGTCACTTAGGATAAAAAAGCTTCTCCTTATTTGCATTTGAAATTCAGTGTGATTATTTTTCTGTCTATATGTATAGTCAATAGAGAGATGAGTAAACCAAGCTATATTAGGAATCAGAAGTGTTATACAATGTCTTAATCACACTTCCTCAAAAAATGTATTATAGATGAGCTGGAATATAGCTCAGTGGTACAGTGCTTGCCTAGTATGGCACAAGGCTATGAATTCAATCCCCAGAACTGCAAAGAATAGTTTTTTAAAAAATGTATAGTAGAACTTTTCTTGTCAACCTAAAATTCCAGTTATTTATAATGTGGAAAAATTTTTTTAAAAGTCCCAGAAATGGAATCTGTTATTGCTTGGATGATATGAACTCTGGATCTTCTCTGGAAAAAAATATGTAGACTATAAAATGTTTTGATTTAGGGCTCGGCTGTGATGTCAAGGTCATCCAATGAGCTCAGCAGGAATCTGAGAAAAATAAAGAGATAAAAAGAAGCAGATGTTTGGGAAAACTTGACTATGGCTAGGGAAATTGTGTGATTAGGAGTCAAAATGCCAGTGTTGCATCTATTACCCTAGGAAGGCTATGGTATCAAGCATGTAAGTGACTGCATAACAACTTTATACAATAGAGTCATGATCCCATATTCCCTATATGACTAAATTCTTTCATGATGTGTGTTTTGACATGACATCCTTGTTAGGGTAGCCACAAGGAAGTTTCCTGTCATGATTTCTGTGAATAAATATCTGTATTTTAAATTAATATAAGAGAATTCTGATGGGAATGAAATAATGTTAAAAGCATTTTGGTTTGCAGTTAGTCAGCATTTACATTCTCAGAAACAAATTTCTCTTGCCTTTAGTTGGTACAAGAAGTAGAAAAGTCCCATTTTATAGTTAGTTGCCAAAGACTGATGTGTCACACTTCAGTGGAGGATATTGACCCCTAATAATGGAGTCACAAATGACCAAAAGTACAACTTGGACATATGGTCTTTGAGGTCCTCAGAGGGAAGACTGGTCAAGTATTATGTGAAAGTAGTAGAAGAGATTTGATTTCAATATAGGATTCAGGAGTCTTGAGAGGGAAAGTGGGCAAGATTAGAGAGAAAGGTTAAAAAACTGTGGAAGTAATACTTAACTGACAGTTTGTTCTGCAAAGTTCATGTTTGTTTTGTTGAATTGACTTTGAAGGTGCTGCTATTCCCAGTGGAAAAGACAGAGAAACCATGTGTGTCCCTATCTCTTTATCAAGAGATTATCCAGCTTTGGAATTCTTGCCCTTTGCTTATGGAGGCCTTGGAAAAATTAGCCTCTCCCTCAAATCTCCCTTCCTTCCTCTGTGAAGTGAAACATGCCCACTTTATGGAATTGCTTTGAAACTTTCCTGAAATTGTTATTATGAACTGTTTATTTCAAAGCCTAAAATATATTAAAGGGACATTAAGCAGTTTTTTTCATTGTTGCTGTTGGCTATGAAGATGACTTTTAGTGTATATGCATTGCAGGATTCATTTCCTAAGGTTTTTGAAACAGAGTTTCACTATGTTCATGTTGCCCTACAGCTAACTCTAGGATTTCTGAGTACCTGTATTATAGGTTTGTGCTACCACACCTACCTAGATATCCCCATTATTGACTGAGCATAGCCAGTTAGTAGTTCTTGCTCACAGAGATGGAATCTACAAGGTGAAGGAAAACTACAAGCCAGCTTACACTGATCTTGACAGATCTTCCTTCTAGGGAAAAAGCTTAGAAGAGAAGTCAGCCATGGGAACATTAGTTATACACTTGTTCTGATATTTTAAAAATTAGAAGTGACCCCCAAACAAACAAACAAACAAACAAAAACATTCAATAGTACAGAAACTGAGATAGCCCTCTATTCTGTGTTCCTTTCTGTAGCTGTGATGAAATGCTGACCAAAAGCAATGCAGGAGAGGAAAGGGTTGATTTCACCTTACACTTCCAGGTCCACCAATGAGGGAAGTTGCTGTGGATATTGCTCTGTATAAATAAAATGCTGTTTGGCCAGTGGCCAGGCAGGAAGTATAGGCAGGACAAGAGAGAAGAGAATTCTGGGAGGTGGAAGGCTGGGGAGAGAGACTGCCAGCCACTGCCTCACTTCTTCTCTAAACCCAGACATATTGCTAAAAGAAAAGGTTAAGAGATTCTTGTGTCCCAAATCAGAAGAGCCCTTTGGTGTGGGACAGAGAAAAAGCAATATTTTTATTTAAAGCAGGTTGATTATAAATGTGATCTCTTTCTAAAAAAGAAAAGGGGATATGATATAGATATAATAGGATGAAAGGGTAGGTTAAGGAACTTACTTCTAAAGAGCAACAACTTGTTTAAAATGTTTTACATTGGTATAGATTTTAATCTATTGATACAAACTTAAAGTTTATTTTGTTATACTATGTGTATATTTCTACTCTTGTTTAAGGTATTATGTTTGTATAGCTCATTTAAAATTGTAATGGATAATTAAAAATTAATCATCTGTGATAATCATACTCATAGCCATGTTAGTTAAGTCTTCTAGTTATTCATAGAGATATTTCAGATAGATAGGTAATCTTCAAATACTTCAAAGACCTTCAGAATATGGCATTTAAAATATTTTTAAAATTTAGACTTTCTGGACAGTGAGACATGTCTGTTCCTGGCAACACCGATTTACTTCAGAGACAAGGATGGGCATTGAAGACACTTCATATCTTATCTTCACCTTGGCAAAAATAGCCATTTGGGCAAGAAACTGTTCTTGCCTGGACTGCTTGATTAACTGGACATGCAGGACCCATAGAAAGGTGACCACTGAACTTTGCTTGAAAAAAATGGTCCTTCAGGTTCCTGCTTCACAGAGGAAACTGCCAGACATTCTACAGGACACTGAAAAAACTGACCAAGAGACTCTAGCCCTGTGGGCTGAAGACAAATGCCCCAACTTTACAAAGGAACATTAGGTGACTGTCCAGGCTGCCAGCTGTCTCTGTCTACCCTGCAAGACTCCTGAAAGTTGCTTGCATCCTTCTCAGGTAATATTATATCCTTCTGAGGTCTTTGATGTGTTTGAAGACTAGATAGTTATAATTTACTCAATTATGATTAAAGATAAGTTAGATATCAAACCTTAGACTCACAAATATAAGATAGGATATCTTCTTTAATAATGTAACTGTAATTCTTGCTTGATAATTGTTTTGTTATATGTAATTTTACTACGTAAAAGTTAAAACCTTCCTTTAAAAAAAAAAAAAAAAGGGGAAGTGCTGTGGATATTGCTCTGTATAAATAAAATGCTGTTTGGCCAGTGGCCAGGCAGGAAGTATAGGCGGGACAAGAGAGAAGAGAATTCTGGGAGGTGGAAGGCTGGGGAGAGAGACTGCCAGCTGCCGCCATGACAAGCAACATGTAAAGACACTGGTAAGCCACAAGCCATGTAGCAAAGTATAGATTAATAGAAATGGGTTAATTTAAGATAGAAGAAGTAGATAACAAGAAATCTGCCACAGCCATATAGTTTGTAAGCAATATAAGTTTCTGTGTGTTTACTTGGTTGGGTCTGAGCGACTGTGGGACTGGCGGGTAAGAGAGATTTGTCCTAACTGGGCCAGGCAGGAAACCTCTAACTACAGGAAGTCAGTACAGAAATTATTGGAGCTTGAAGTAAAAATCACAGAGGAATGCTACTTTCTGGCTCACTTTCAGGGTCATGCTTAGCCAGCATTTTTACGTAGCCTAGTACTACCTGCCTGAGGAATGGTGCTGCCCACAGTGGGCTGGGTCCTCCTACATCAATTAATAATTAAGAAAATCCCCCACAGACATGCCCACAAGCTAATCTGATCACAGTAGTTCCTTAATAGGAGGCTTTCCCTTCAGACGACTTGAGGCTGTTGGATCAAGTCGACAATTAAAGCTACCTACAGTATTCTCTTCAGCAGCTTTCTTCTTTTTATAAATATAGTGTGGGATATTGGTAATATCTAGTACTAGGTACACAGTTGTTAATAGCCCTAACAAACAACTTTTACATATTGTGTTATACTTTATAAACACTTCTATAGACAGAACTATAAACCTCAGATAATACTGTGAGACACTCAGTCTTTAGAGGATAGGATTGTGAAACTAGTGAAGATCAAGAACGTTCTCCAGATGGCCAACTGGTAAGAATTACCAGATTCATTACAGAATGGGAGTTGGAGATGGTGAGAATCAAACACAGATACTTCAATCAAATTTCTCTAAATATGTGTGTCAGTCAAACATATCATCTTGCTTTACCCATTTTTTTTCTGAATGCCTTTTTATTCATGGTAAGCATCCACTAAGCATTTATTGCTAAATGAATTAAGCAGTTGTATGAACAAGCCATGTACTAGAGAACTGTTCCATGCTTGTTTAGCTTCTGAGAATGTGTTCTTAAGACAACACGTGGAAATTGAGAGGCTGCCCGTGCAAATTGCAGAGAATGTGGAAGCAATACTCAGGGCATTGTAGAAGCAAGAACTATTGGTAGCCCTGGTACCCAGTGGTAGTCAAAGCATGCCAATCTCAGAAGCCAGGAAGGAGTACACAGTTAAGCAAAGTCCATGTGTCAAGCAGTCTGGAAGCCAGACCACCCAGGATGACAGGCTCTGACAGCCCCAGGCAGGCACCATTCACCTGAGATAGAACCCCCATGCTAATCCTGTCTAAGGCTTTGAGGTCAGGTTACAGATCCTGGCAACATGTTCTGGTTAGTTTGTTTTGTTATATCAACTTGACACAAGCTAGTCATTTGAGAAGAGAGAACCTCCCCTGAGGTGCTTCCATCTGATGGACCTGTAGGTAAGTCTGTGAGGCATTTTCTTGCTGGTGATTGATGTGGTAGAGTCCAGTCTACTTCCAGTGATATCACCCCTATCCCTGAGCAGGTGGTCCTGGGTTGTGTTTAAAAGCAAGCTGAACAAGCCATTTGAGAACAAGGTAGTAAGCAACATTTCTACATGGTCTCTGTTTCTGTTCCTGCATTGAGTTCCTGCCCTAACTTCCATTCATGACAGACAGGAAGCTGTAAGAAACAAAGCCTTCTCTCTCTGAGATTGCTTTTGGTTTGGGTATTATAGATCACAGCAACAGAAAGCAGATTAAGACACAGCTCTGGGAATATGACAATACCTAGGAAGACTTTGTTTGCAAATGAAAGGAGAACCAGGGCCAGTGCCCATACTTTGTGGATTCTTTCCACAAGAGTCCTCTTGGATTTCCATCAGTATGTGCCTTTCTCACCTTCAAACATGTAAGAGCTGGACAATCAGCTTGTTTATAGCCTTTCTTAGAATTTTTATAGAACAATCAGAGTCAGCTGATAGGCTCACAGCATGTAGGGGAAGGGAGAACTTTTCCTGCCCCCAGGAACGGCTGGCAAGATCACTCAGGCAGTCAGCTAGTCTCTTGGGAATCTCCCTTCTCCTTTTAATCTGGGGCATGCTTTCATGACAGTGCTCTTTGGAGAGAAGCTGACTAGCTCTGTCGTCTAGATTGCTTGAACACATTGCCTTTTATGGCTTCCCTGTGGTTGCATGCATTCCTTCATGACTTCTGTGTTTTTGATATTTATTAATTTTATTGCATGAATGTTTTGCTTGTGTGTATGTGTGTGTATGGATATCATGTGTATGCCTGGTGTTCCCAGAGGCCAGAAAAGGGTGTTGGATCCCTTGGAATTGGAGTTATGGATGGTTGTGAACCATCTTGTGGGTTCCGTGAACCAAACTCCAGTCCTCTACAAGAGCAACAAGTGCTCATAAGCCCTGAGTGTCTCTCTGGCCTCTCTTCATGACCTTTGATGGAGTTTCTGCATCCCCAGAAGACATTGCCTTCTTTATTGAGCTTAACAAAACTCACATAAGGAGCTAAAACTTCACAGAACCCCCTAAAACTCATTTGCTGGTGTCTTCCTAAGTATAGTATCATATCAATGGCCACTACATGACTCAACTTCTTCCTGGATGATGAAGTACCTATGTTGCTCTTGGGAAAACAACACACTAGTCTAGGGCAGGTTTAGAACAGGAGGCACTGCCATGAGACATGAGTGTAGGATCTCAGAAGCTTCTCTGAAGCCACTACTACATGGATATATCCTTTATTCTGTGACCTGTAGGTACTTAGTAAAGTGAATATGAAGTTGGCAGATCTGGGTTGAAACCCTACACTACCACACAAAATGAAATAACAAAACAACAAGCATTATACTATTAAGGGGTGGGGGAATGGCTCAGTCCCCAGTACACACCTGGAAAAGCCAGTGATGACTGCACACTGCAACCTGGGAGGGCTGCAACTCCACCACTGGAGTGAGGTACAGTGGAGACAAGTAGAGCCCAATTGCTCTCTGGTTGGCCAACCTAACAGAAATAGCTCTGGTTCAGAGAGTGGCCCTGTCTCAAGGCAATACACAGAGAGAGCAACAGAGAAAGCTAGCTGATGTTCTGCTCTGGCATCCTCATAGGTATGCATGAACATGGATATCTACACAGTCATATTCACATGTGTGTAAACACAACACAAATATATCACATATATGCACATGCATATATGCTCACACACAGGGTTATGGCATTAGAAGATAGAATATGTGAGGTAATAAATGGCCTCATAAAATTCTGTCAAGCCATTGAAATCAATGAATTATATCCATATACATAGACAGAAGGATATCTGAGAGATATTGTTTAGTGAAAAAGCAATGTGTACGATTCAATTGCATTTTAATAATAACATATGCAATATGTATGCTATATTTGTTGTATGCGATCATCTAGACTTCACATTGCACCATGGGCTGGGTTTATCCCTGAGAGTGTGAAATGGAGACTGAGCAAAGGGAGTTAAACATTTTTACACATTGGTCTCATTTTCTCTTTTATAATGAAACATTCCAAAATTGAAATGACAAAGTCATAGCAAGCAACAGTATTTGGAGAAATATTTATTAAATATGAACTTGATGAATGGGTTTCATAATAGTTTTCTTATAAAATGTTATTATAATTATGCTTTACATTTAATTCTGATTTATATATAAGGTTTAATACATGTTGTGGCATTTGTGTTTTATTCTACACTCTGAGTTGGGAACAGAATCTCATATTATAAAGTGGGAATTGGAGGCTCTGAAAGATGAAGTTATTTTATTCAAGGTCAAACATAAATTGCAGTCAGGCAAACTTCTCATTGAATGCTCTTTTTCTTTCATCAGAAGTTTTTCAAGGCCTTTCCATGTGCCAATCTCCTTTCCACTACACCATGTATGTTGTGATTTTCAAATAGAGATATGATAACATAGAAACTCTGTCTAAATGAATGCCTAAAAATGATACCGATTCTTTTCTGAGATGTAAATTTTGTTTATCTTTATGTGTATCCTTCTTTTGAAAAATGTTATTTTTATTTGTGTGTGTGTGTGTGTGTGTGTGTGTGTGTGTGTGTGTGTGTGTGATGTATGCAGGTATTTACAGAGGCCAGAAGATAGTTATGGCTTCCTTGCAGCTGGAGTTGCAGAAGATTGTGAGCTGCCTACCATGGTTGATAGGAACTAGACTGTGGTTCTTTGCAAAAGCAGCATGTGCTTTTAACTTCTAAGCTAATCTCTCCAATCCATCACTGTCTATCTTTCTTTACCATATCAAGGCTCCAGATTGCTTTCCTGAACTGTGGATTTTATTTTAACTTTAGCTTTTCTTCCCTATGCTATCTACTTAGAAAGGATCCCATTAAATGGCTTTCAGCTCATCTCCAACTTTAAAAAAGTAATCTAATGTCTTCAGAATCCTTTGTTTCTCTCTTGTAGCAGACTTCTTTTCCCTTCATTTTGTACAAAAAGAAAAGAAAGTATTGGGATAACAAGATTGACCAACACCCTATGATGCCCAAGAAACATTTAAAAAAAATCTCAACCCTAAAGGGAAATTCTTTTGCCATAATGTCTCAATTAGCATAATGTTTGTGGTCTGACTTTGCAAACAGAAACTTAAATCCATATATGCTCAAAATTAAGCACAGGAGCAAACTGTAACTGCTTCTGGGGGAGGCACAAGCAAAGGGCAGTTGAGCAAAGGACTGTGTGCAAAGTCCTCAACTAATGAGGGCAGTGCAGGCAAATGGGATTTGGGAGTTCCTGCTAGAGATGGCTGATTGGGCAGGGGATGAAGATTTCTAAGGCAATGGGGTTGAAGAGAGATAAATCCTGAGGATAGTATTTGTCTCTACATTTACTCTTTCATTCTAGATATATTTGAAGATGGATAGGCAAACAGATGGCTAGATGACAAGTAAGTATATAGATAAAAGCTAACCAGCTTGCTAGGTTATAGATGGATGGATAAATAGGTGATAGGTACATTGTCAGGAAATACTGTCTGATACATGTATTGTGATGACTACTCATGATTAATAGATGCATGCATGAATAGATAACAGATATTTAATAGATGGAGAGGTGACATATATATTATATATCATCAGTAAATGCTATCTGACATATATATAAAGATTATTATGCAGGTAAAATTAGGTGGAAAGATGGGTTGATAGACTACTTATACACACACACACACATATATGTATATGTATATATATTCATTCAGTACTATCTGATACATGTATAAAGATGACTACACGTATATATATACTTCTTGTCTTTTTTAAGTTTTATTTTATTTTTGTAATTTAAGAAATGTTTTTATTCATTTTACATACCAACCACAGATCCCCTACTCATCTCTCCTCCTGCTCCCCTCCAGTCTTCTTCCCTCCAAACCTCCTATCTCCTCCTCCAAAAGGGTAAGGGCTCCCATAGGAAGTCAGTAAAGCCTGGTACATTTAATTGAGGCAGGACCAAGCTCCTCCCCTCTGCATCCAGGCTAAGCAAAGCATCCCCCATAGGAAATAGGCTCCAAAAAAGCCAACTCATGCACCAGGGCTAAATCTTGATCCCACTGCTAGGAGCCCCTCAAACCAACTAAGCTACACAACTGTCTCCCATATTCAGAGGGCCTAGTTCAGTCCCATATATGTTCCACAGCTGCCAGTCTAAAGTTCGTGAGTTCCTATGAGCTTGGTTCAGTTGTCTCTGTAGATTTCCTATCATGATCTTGGCCCCCATTGCTCATATAATCCCTCTTCTCTTTGACTGGACTCCCAAAGCTCAACTTGGTACTTGGCTGTGGATCTCTGCATCTGCTTTCATCAGTTACTGGATGAAGGCTCTGTGATGACAATTAGGATATTCACCAATCTGATTACCTGGGTAAGCCAGTTCAGGCACCCTCTCCACTATTGCTAGTAGTCTAGGCTGGAGTCATCCTTGTGGATTTCTGGGAATTTCCCTAGCACCGTGTTTCTCCCTAACTCCATGATAGATAGACAAATAGACTGTGTGTGTGTGTGTGTGTGTGTGTGTGTGTGTGTGTGTGTGTGTGAGAGAGAGAGAGAGAGAGAGAGAGAGAGAGAGAGAGAGAGAGATGTGTTGATAGATGATAGAAGATTATATATAAAATCACTCAGTACTATCTGATATATGTATAAAGATGACTACATATCTATAGTTCTTGCCTTTTGGACTATTTTAGTATAAAGATTGAGCAGCCAAACAATTAATCAAACTAATTCCAGTATTTGAGAGGTAGCTTAGTCAGTAGAAGTGCTTGCCAGCCAGTTTAGCCTACTTGCTGAACTATAGACCAATGAGAGGCCCCGACTTAACAAAACAAAACAAACCCCCAAACAAGATGATGGAAACTATGGAATGACACCTGAGGTTGACCTTTGGCTTCTGCAGACTCCTGCAGGCACATACACATGCACCATCCCCCACAAACTACTTACAGATTGTAGTGGTTATTAATTAGGAAATAAAGCACAAAGATTAATAGCATATGGCCAGGAATAATATGAGGGATAAATGGCAAGCTCTGACACACATTACAACCCCTGAGACCAAGTAGACAGCAGTTCTGCCCTCGGCCAGACTTTGCTACAGTAGAACCATTTCTCCAGTGCAGAGCAATCCAAGTCTTGCCTGAGTGATTTGACTTCATGCTACGGCTTCCTGTTACTGAAGAAAAGCAATTAAATAATTGCTTTCACTTATTTATTGTGACTCCTCAATTCTGACCTGCTTGCAAAGAGGCAGGGTGAGTTCCCTTAGAAGTGAGCACTGTGTCATTGTAGGGATTTGAGGAGCAGCAGGTACCTGTTGGGGCTGCCAAGGCTGTGCTCAGAGGAAAAAAAAAGTTGGGGCAAAGCTGGGGCGGGGTTTGCCAGGAAAGACAGAGGTTCTGAACAAAGAAAGCCTTCATAGCTGGAAAACCCACAAGGACCAGAGATGAATGGCAGCATAGAGCTTCTTGCTTAAACTTTTCTGACACTGAACTTTCTGGAATTGTTTTGGTACAGTTCTACTTGGTGGCAGAGGGTTCAGTACACTCTGATATCCTTTCAAAACCTAGGAAGTGCCACATTGAGTCCTGCCCTACACACACACACACACACACACACACACACACACACACACACATACACACACACACACACACACACACGGGGGGGGGCATGTATTTAAAATTCCTTAAGGCAGACTTTCCTTGGCCATAGTACTTAACTGCATGAGCTTTTCCAGATGTGAGGCACTCACTCCATGGGAAATAACAAAGAATTTGTGAATTAAGGAAATTACCCAGCTTTTATGCTATTTTCCCCCTGCATGGTTATACATTATAAACAGAATGTTGAGGTCAATCAGCAAAATTTGTTAGAAAATGCACTCTCAGAATTGCTTTACTTAATGAAAATCAGGTTTATTGGGGAAAACTAAGGCAGCTGCTTTATATTTATAACAAGATAGATCCAGTTTACACATTTCTGGGCTCTGCACTGAGTCACTAAAAAGGGGGTAAGCAGTCATCTTAAGACTGTACAGCATATCCCAAAAGCTTCAGTAAGTAGAGAACAACAAAAAATAAATCATATATAATACACTTACAAACTATTTTCACTGTGATTTGATTTTCTTCAAGCACTGCCTGGCATTATCTGTTTCAGATGCATTTCACTTACTTGCTTGATCCTTTTGGCCTGATATGATTCTGGAATTGTCAAATTTTGACTTGAATCATCTACTGGCCTAAGTAATGACAAGCCTGTGGTCCATTCTAATGTATATAATATTTGGAGGACCTTTGGCATTTTGATACAACCACTCCCAACTGCCAGATCCTGTGCCACTGCGATGTTCCTTCTCTCTTGTCCAAAGGCATATGGTTCCCTTGGAATCATTTCATCCAAGGGTTACATAACCACAGGGTCCACAGACATCTTTAGTAATTTCTCCAAGTGAGCACTAAAGTACTAGGAACAGTCTAAGATCTCTCTGTCCCTTGGATGAAGGGGGTGGATTTATTTTTATTCTAGATCATCCTCAAGACATTTTGAAGTGTATACCTTACATCCTCTCTGGTCCTTCAGACTTAGTTCTAAAAACTCAAAGAATTCTAGAAAAAGCATTTACCCTGTGGTGTTTTACCAGAGACCCTCTGGGTCAGGGCTGTTTCCTTAGTTCTGAAAATTTGCATTCATCTATTCTAGGACGTCAAATTCTGGCATTACTGGAGTTGTTAGGGTTGGAGCTTGCTCTTCCAGCCCTGGTAAGCTAGGATAAACATCTTTGTTTCTTTTCCCATTGCTGCAATAAAATACTAAGAAAAGCAGCTTCAAGGAGAAAGAGTTTACTGACTCACAGTTACAGGTTACAGTCTATCGTGGCAGGTAAGTCACAGCATCGAGAGTGTCAGTGAACTGGTCTCTTTGCATCTATAGTCAAGTGGCAAGCAGTGGACTAATGGGTATGTCCTCAGCTAACTTTCTCCTTTTCTTTCAGTTAGGACCTCAAACCCAGGGAATAGTGCCATCCACAGTGAGTAGGATCCTCCCACATCAATTAATGGAAAATAGTCTCTCTCCCTAAATATTCCCAGAAGCCAACCTGATCTAGATACTTGTTCATGGAGACTCGCAACAATTACAACTTACCGTCACAGTCAGCCATCTAGAGGCAATAGTGAAAAACAGAGGAAGGCCATCTATTCAATATGGTCACATTGTGAAGAGGAACACAAAGGTCCAATGACACCCATCTCCATCCATTTTCAGGGTCTGACATGAGGTTTAGGTTTAAATATAAAACAAAAGACGTGTGTAACTAAGCAGTGCTGGTCAGAGGTATGGTTACACTCAACACTGACCTGTCATTGTCCAGGCTCTAGGATCTCGAGTGAGGTGTTGTGGCAAGTGTTGGAACCATGTGAAATCCTTCTCTGGCTGGCAACAAATGCCATCCTTTCTCTTTACTCAGAATGAGATGTCTAGAAAACTTCCAGAGCTGTGGGTACCATTGTTTCAATAATGTCACAGCACAAATATCTCAGTCTGACAGGATGTTTTATACTGGCTGACAACAGAAAGCAGACCTGATGTACATCAGCAAGAGAGTCAGGCAAGGTGTTGAACACCCTCCATGTCTACCATATTTTTTCTAGGGAATTTTCCTGGAGAGTGCTAAATAGATACTGTATTCATGTTCAATGTTCAATAATATAAGAAGTAGGTCAGGGGAGGCAGAAGTAGCACCTTCAGTAAAAAAAAAAAAACAATTCAAATAGATGTTAGTTTTGTGTGCAGATAAGCTTCTTGTGACCTGGAGAGTTTGAGGCTTAGGTAGAATAGTTATTTTAGAGCTACCACATAAAAAATGCCATGAACCTGCATTCATATATTAATAATGTTTCCCCATTATCTTCTCAGTTAAAGATCAATATATTGGTACATGGAACTACTTAGGCAAGATATAAGTGTTTATCAGCCACATTCTTACATTTAAAATAAAAATAAACTTATGCAGTCCTGTGATGATGGGTTTACTTATATTACTAACAAAAACCATAAGACTTGAGTGAGAATAGAGGCAGCAGATCACTGCTTATTTTTTGCTATAATATTTGTGCTTGAGTTGTGGGAATAAGTTCAGTGGAAGTAGGTTAGTTTCTTTAATTATTATTTCATTGTTTCCCTTACATCTAGAAAAGGCATGGTAGACACCTTGTGTAGAAAACTCCTTCCTCCACTGTCCCATTTTGCTATATTTACTCCTTGCCTTTCTAGCTAGGAAGAGTATGTACTCCAAGTACTCACATAGTATTTCATGGTTGTTTGTTTCTTAGGAAAAAAATCTTAAGAGTCTCTTCCATCTATAACAGTCGGCTTTCATGGTTTAAAATGGAAATCAAAGTCATAATTCATTTTCGTAGGACAATCTGTCTCAATGGACCTGGATTTAGTGTTTCTTTGAAGCCAAACAAGGCCCACCTAACAAGCTTGGCCAGAGAGGGATCAACTAAGGGGAGGCCAGACAAAAGAGATGGCCAGGCTTGCCTGAAGTGAGAATCTGGGCTCTGATGACTGAGCAACCTCAGCTTGGCCAGACTCAACTACAACTTGAAAGGCAATCCAGCCCCATTGATTTCTCTAGCCATCATGACCTCTCCAGACAACAGGACTCACAACTCCTTTTGATTATGCTATTGAAATAAGAAAAATGAGACATCCAATATATACAAAGACTTGGATCAATATATTTATCAATGAAGCAATTGCAATTATTTGTTATGTCATGTGATGGCAAATAGAGACTAGTGAAATGGTGAAGTAGGAGGAGAAAAAAAGAGATCTTTTCATTTTTGGAAGTGAAGAGAGCCATCTCTGATGGAGAAAACAAAAAGAGATGGTTGTTAACATCTTGAGACTCTGATACTGTCCATTAAGTCCATTTCCTGGTTCCTGTGCAGATGTGATACTACAACAGGCACATGGCTGCCATCTCCATGTATCTGAAGCCCGTGGCACATACAGGGAAGTGAGAAGCATGTTGCAAAGACACAGACAAGACCTGACCATGAAGTCTGTGCCAGAACAATGGAAGGGACTTTTCTGTAGGATTGAGAATCTACAATCTGTCCTATAATCAGGCAACAGTGCTTTGACTGAATAATTAGCCTCTCTGGAACATGTCTATTATAGTAAGTATCTCAGAAGTTTACAGCTACACTGCAAAATGGATAAAGTATGCAGGGTTCTAACGTGAATCCACATCTGCACATTTCCAACCTTAAACATGCAAAATTTTTGTGAAGTTAACTAAGGACTAGCAATTGCCCATCTTGTGTCAGGACCATGTAACTGGTTGTTAGGATACAGGACCAAAGGATGGCATTATGACTTTGTGCAAGTGATATAGAAAACTGTGTTTTCTTCCATGCTTTCTCCATAATGATGGGTGAATCAGATAACCCTTTTTGTACTCACACAATGGTCATAACTCTGATAAACCCATCCATGTGGGAAACTGAGAGTCAAGACCATGTTCCAACATGAATTGGAGGAACAAGAGTCTGCATGGTGTATACTTGCCCTGTGGGCAGAGTCATCCTCAAATGGCCTTTGGCATGCTTTACTCTTGCCTCTGCTTGTTGGCAAGTTCAAAAATACCTGGGATGAATCAGTAGACTCTTCACCATAGCTTTCAGCATGGGCTGGGCAATTCCTTTGAAAAGCCTAGATCTGACATTTTTGTCTGTCAATCTGATAAAGGTGAAGCTATACAGACATCTCTATTCTACTAGAAGCAACAGATACCGTGAAATACACATACAGATTAAAAAAATAAAAAGCATCCTGCTTGGAGAGTAACTTTTTAATGAATGGAGACCTAGCTCACCTCCATAAGCATCTGCTCAGGTTTAGTCTTCTGAAAACCCACTTTCAAGATTGTCTCTCCATTATCATTAACTGTCTTTTGTTGCTAAGAGAGTCACTAAATATGTCATTTGGGTGGCAATGACCAAATATGTGCTATAAATGACATCTTTCTTTTCAAATGCAACAAAGCAAACTGAGTAATCAACATGCTTTGAAAAACATGACTTGTGATCATTTCACCAAGTGGCAGCACACTGCCCTTAAATGAATGGAAACAAGCAAAGATGGATCACCTTGTAAACAATGAAGTTATGAGTTAGATTAGGCTGTGTGGATTGAATCCTGGTATTCCATTTCAGGCAAGTCAGCGGTCCTGCAATGCTCAGAACCTGGGGTGCCCCAGGATCCTTCTGAGTCATTCATGGGTCCCAAACTCTTTTCACAACAGCACATATTATTTTCCCCTTTTGTCTCTATTAACATCTTTATCAACTATTACATAGCCAAGGTGTATGCTGAGTAGAAATCAAGGTAGTGGTACCAAATTATGCCATTAAATACTCTTTCTCCTTACCATCACATACTCACAGTAAAAGTCGTGCTGCAACCACACAAGGATGCCCTGATAAAATGGGAAGAACCAATGATTTTTATTAAATTCTGATATTTGAATAAGCCTTTTTTCCTTGCTGTTCTATATAGCAAGATGATAAATCTAAAACATTTCTTCTGTATATTGAAGGATGATGGTTGTTTAAAAATGTATGGTTTCACTTGAGTTGCAAACCACATTAGACATTTAAAAAATTAATCACCACTCATTTTTACTGAAAAATGACTAATTCTAGTTATTTGTATTTTGTATTTGAATGTTTGACATATTTTTTTCTGATTATGAACAAGGCCTGTCACTTCCAGAAAAAAAAAAAAAAAGCAAAACTCAATGATAGAATCTAAATTTTTAAACAAAGTCACCTACAGCTTAACAACTTTTCAGTATTTTAAACTGTTTTCTGACCATGTTATTGTAATTTTAATGAACTTGACTGTTTTGATATGGTTATCAAGATTTGGAAGCTGTATTCTCGAGAGACAGCCCCAGCAGTTAGAGCACATACTGCACTTGCAGAGGACTGGCATTCCCAGCTCCCAGTGGTGGCTGTTCCCAACTTCCTGTTAACTTCCAGCTCCAGCATATTGGATGCCCTCTTCTGGCCTCTGCAGGCACCTCATGCATGTACATACACTTCCTTTCCATATATTCATATGTTTAAAATAAGTAGAAGACTCTCCTAGCTCAGTGAAGGGGTATTTTCCAGATGAGGGATGTATGATGTTCCTGCTTTCCTTAGTGTAAAAGCTAAGGCAAAAGGTAGGAGATAACAATGAATTTTATCAATGGAAAGGTTGCCTATACAGTTTTATTTTAAATATTGCAACTAATATCCAAGAGCCTCTGCTTGTCAAGGTATGAAATTGTGGTATCACTATCTGAAAAGGTATTAAAATACTTCTCTCTTTTCTAACTATAAATCTGCAAGAGTCAGTGTTTTCTTTATGTGTTTCAACCAAACAACATACCACAGTAGGTTAGATACTGGAACTGGAATGAGAACCCAAATGTTTTCTAATTAGATATTTTGTGTTTTAGAAACTATAGCTATTTTCACAAAACACATTGCTTAGGTTAGTTAATGTGCCTTTTCTTATTTTAAAATAATGGATAGATATGTTTTAAATTTAACTTTTTGTTATTGTTATGGTAAGTATCTACAGACATAACCCACACAAACAAAAGCTATTTGAATTCCTCAATAATCTTTTAGTGTATGAAGGAACCCTGAGACCAAAACATTTGAAAACTATTTTACTTTAAGAATTGGACAAACTCAATTCTGCAACAGCTATTATCACCAACCTAAAGGAAAAAAATATGTGCACTGAGATGAAAATAAAGGTACTTTATTGCAAATTAGATTATATGCAAACTTTTTTTTCTTCTAGCTGGTAACGTGATATTTGCTTGCTAGACTGTGAGTAGCAGTGTCTGGGGAATAATTGGAGACAGGGTATTTAAAAATTCTGATAGTTAAAACTGTGCTTGAAAAACAAATCTAAACATTTTGGACATATTGAAATCTTAATTTCCTTTAATTCCCTAGCAAATGAAAAGTCTTTCCTATGGAAGCAGAAATGGTTGCTAAGTTACTGAATGTTTCAGACCGGAGACTTCCTTCCCCCTCACTCCACAGTTCAGATTATGACTGATTTCTGCTCAGAAAGAGGCTTCCTCATGATCCACAGAGCTAAGCAGCTCACCATTCCTTAGCATGAGCTGCATTTTTTAAATTTTCTTTTCTTTCTTTCTTTTTTTTTTTGTGTGTGTTTGCTGCACATTGAAGTTTTATTTTCATACAGTATTTTGGTCTTGTGATGATAACATTCATTTGTAAACATTGCTTTTTAGATTGAATCAGCTAAATCATAAAACTTAAAGGCTTCCTGAGCTTATTGTCAACACATTTGAGAAGAATTGTTACGTGGAACTGTAAGGGAAATAAACCCTGTCCTCCCCAAGTTGGTTTTGGTCATGGTGTTTCATTACAGCAATAGTAACCCTGACTAGGACATGGGGTATGTGAGTTGCAGTTTCTTCACCCTTTACTGACCTGTGCCACGCATCTCCTACCACTTCCTATATACACCACTCATATATTTCCTCCCAAGTTCCCTTCTCTAGCATGTGTTGGGTCTTGGGTCCCCTATTTCTATTCCTGAAGTGGTTTTATTCCCCTCCTTTTTTCTACCCAACACATTCTCCTATCCATTCCTAAAGAACAAAAAAAATAATAAAACAATTTGTTTTATCTATTTACTCACTCAACAAATAGGGGATATTCCATGTTCCAGTTAGCTTTAAGTCACCTAAATAAGTCCTGAAGTCTTCTCTATTAAGGAATCTCTCAATCAGAGCACCTCTGGCCATATCTGTGGTGATTGTCTTGATTATTAATTAATTTATTTGAGGGCCCAGCCCACTGTGGGTGGCACAATTCCTAGGCAGGTAGTCCTGGGTTGCATAAGAAAGCTAGCTAAGCATAAACCCATAAGCAAGCCAGCAAGCAGTGCTCCTCTGTGGTGGTTTCTGACTTCAAGGTTCTGCTTGAACTCCTACTCTAACTACCTTAAATGATGGACTTGTTACCTCAGAGTATACACCAAATATGTCCTCTCCTTCCCAAGGCTGCTTTTGGTAAGGGTGTTTGATCAGAGTAGCAGACAAGGAGCTAGAACATTCTGCAAAGGTCAGCATGGATCTCTGTTTTCATGTTAGAGAGCATCCTGGGAGTGACAATGGTACAGCCTCAATGAGTGTTCATGTAGGAAACCTGCGCCCGAGTGCTGTGAGTGTGGGGAGTACAGGGAGAGGTTCACATGGGGAAGACACACCAAATAAAGGCGGGGGAAATCAGAAGCGGGCAGCACTTAATATAGGGAGGACTCTGTGGCAGGAAGGAACAGCTGGAGGATGGGGCTGGAGTGCAGTGAGTCAGTGGGGGCACAGTGCCCTTGAATTTAGAGTGTGCAGAACCCAACGCAGGCAGAAAAAAAAGCATGTGACCATATTAGTTTTTATCCTAAGAGATTTATGGAACTTTAAAAACTGGAAAAATGATGGATTCTCAGAGCTCATGGTGGTTCCTGTAAAATGGATTAGAGATGGCTTAGAGTCAATACAGGGAGGCCAGTGATGCAATTGGTTTAATAGTCATCCAGCGTAATGTTGGTTGCTTGGATTAGGAAGGTGAAGGATGTGGGTTTAAGACTGAGTACACAGTGGACTTGAAAAGTTGATGGCTGGCGGATGAAACCTGAGATCCTAGATGGAGCAACTCAGGATAGAAAGGGTCTGTATACTGAGCCAGGCAGCTCCAGGGTGAAGGCAAGGCTTCAGAGAGTAGTGGCAGCTTTAGCCTTCGACTCATACTTCTTACTGTGATTTGCACATGGAGTGTCCCCCTCAAATGCTTAACCATGAGTTCCCAGCTGGTGGCTCTGTTCCGTGAAGTTTCGGAAAAGTGAGGAAACTTAGTCTTAGTGGTGGCAGCAATGGCAGGGCCAGAAAGTCGGTAAGACTGTTCCTGCAGCATATACATTGCTGTACATACTGCTCAGCCTTCTTGATAACCTGTCAGTTTATGAACCCCATTCCATGTCCTTCTGGTCGAGGGGAAATTCCTCATGATGCCGATGAATGGTATCTAAGATGGTGATGACAATCGGTGACATCTACTGAATGTCTCATGTGAGGCAGGCATGGCTTTAGTTAGTTCAGGTACATCTTATCCTTTAATCTTTATGAATGGTGGCTTCTGTCTTAGCCCTGTGTCACAAATGGGAGGCCAAGGAAAAAGCCCGCATGGGATCAGTACCACTTTGTCTAGTTAGTGATAAAGACAGAGGGAAGACTTCAGAGCCTGGCTGCAGAGCCAGCCTTTTTATTAAGGTTAGATTCTGTGGCTGGTTACCAAGAACCTGGCCATACATTTCTCTCTGTGGTCTTTTCCCTGTGAGTCGGCCAGTACGTTAAGGTTAAATGCAGGGTATAAATTGCTTTCATGCTTCAAACAGCAAGATTGCAGTTGAGTCTCAGAGCACCCAGGGAGGCAGCAAAGAGAGTCGTCAGTTAACAGCCCCCTTTACCCAGGCTCTCTGCCTCTCCTCACCTGCTAACTGGGGTGGGGTTCTTAGCTTCAGCCCAGCTCCAGCTCCGTAAGCACTGTCCTGCTCCATGACACTGTTAACCCGGGGTTGCAGGTGCCAACACAGTCATGAAAGCTCCCATTGTACAACATCTGTACAAAGGATTCGTGTTGAGGTTTTTGTGGGGACGAGGGAATGCTGAAAGCCAAGTGACAACACAGCGTGGCAGTGAAACTGTGTAGTTTCAATTCCCCAAGATTTGTAGAGCCCGTTCGTTCAGTGCGGCCATCGCAGCCACAGCAGCAGCAGCCAGGAGAGCAATGCAGAGTCCGCATTCCACACGAAGAAAGCTGTGTGCAACAGAGCCAGCAAAACAGCAGTCCCTGAAGGTGAAGCTGTCCTTCCTGGGGGATTTCCAGATGGTGACGTGCAGAGCTGTGGAGGTTTAATGAAGCTGAGCTGGGGAGGACAGAAACTCTCTGGAGGACTGAGAAGATGGGCATCAGAATCTGGGGATGGTCTGTTACTTCTAGGTCACTGACACGGGGCCGTGGATGGCACAGTCCCTCTGAACTGTGGTCTAAAGCCACACAGTCTGGGTTGGAGAGGCCAATTGCTCATGCTCTCCATCTCTGATGATTCTACTAAGTCCCTTGACTTTAGCACGGAGACAAAAAGCAGTTTTGAACGTTCCCTCCATTGCCCTGGGATGAAGACAGGGTGTGAGAGAGAGCCAGTGTACCACCCTATTCCCAGCACCAATACCCATTCCTGCCCCTGAAGGTGGCAGTGTGTCATGTCATTCTCATGCATGTGGTGCTCTCTGCTGGCAGCCGCAATCTGGGTTCCTTCTGCCTCCCTGATCTTACTCTGAGTCACGCTCCTCAGCTCCTCGAAGCAGCAGCAGCATGGAGGAGATTTGATTCACAGCCAGTGGCAAGAATCTTCCATTTCCTGCAGCACTTCCTTGACCTGTTTCAGGATCAATTGCCCTCCCTATAAAGATACAATCATAATTAAGATGGACTCTTCCCTTATAGTCTTGGCTGGCAGCTCAGTCTTACGCATGCCTAGCTTTTTGCTGTTGTTGTTGTTTGTTTTGTTTTTCAAATGATGGTACCAAGGGCAACAGTGTCACTGGGTGGGATTAAGACTAGGAAATGACTTACTTGATGGGCCTCTCCCTCCCAATTCCTAATGGCAAACAGCCATTCTCAATATGCATTAAAGGCAGGTGAAAAGAACAGCTTGCCATTGCAAATCCGCCTTGCAGACAGACCTCTACCACCCAGTCTGGATCAGAATGCCAACCAGTTTCAGAAGACAAGAACCTGCATTCTCACTCAAGTGTCACCGCCTGCTGGTTGAGTCATTAATGCTGGTTGAGCACGGCTGACCCCAGACTGGCTGTTACCGCACTATCTCTATCACAATAATGGGGGAAAAGTGACAGAAAATCAACATTAATTTTTTTTTTCAAGAAAAAGATCTCATCAGAAAGACCAAATGAAAATATACTCAAACTTAATTTTGATCAAAGTTTTAAGGTTGTGATACAGGAGGAGTAAGCACTGAGGATGGACAGGTGACTGGAGTGAAGGGAACTTTGTGTCCACAACCACCACGCTAGCAGAGTGCTACTCATTTTTTAAAAATGGAAAATAAAAGGAATGTGTAGACATAAGCTCATATCTCTTTTTGCAGGGTTTTTTTTTTTTTTTTTTTTTCCCCCCCCGAAGCTGAGGACGTAGGCAAGTACTCTACCACTGAGCTAAATCCCCAACCCATAAGCTCGTATCTCAAGTATGCACACAATATCTAGGAGGGTACACAGAGCCAATAACAACAAATGATTTTGGTACTCATTTTGTGAGAGACACACACACTTTTACACATTTTGCATGCCTTGATTTACTCCAGTCTTCCTAAGAACTGCTGGAAGGAGATTTTGACTCTTCCCATCCTCCAGACAAGAGGAGCACAGTACAGAAAGATACTTATTCTGCTCATAGTTCTGTGGGGGCATGTACTGATTTAGAGTTAGAGGTGAAGCAATCTACCTGCTGCCCCTAGGAAGCAGGACTAATCAAAGCACAGAACTTGGGGAAGGTCCTTCTGTTTTAGACAATTGCCTTTTGGACTTTGAACCATAAACGTATGTTCATATATTCAGTGCATAAATAAATACAGTTCAATATTCACCTAATGACAAGATATACAGAATTCTGAAGGAAAGGGAACATATTTATCTACTGTCTGCTCGCCCCTAGAGAGTCCAAAAGAGAAGAGTATTTTATTTTGTTTTATTATGGAGAGATGGCCCAGCAGTTAAGAGCAGTTTTTTAACTCAGAGATGGGCTGCCTGAGCTCAAATCCCACTTCTGCCGTTGAACTTGGAGAAGTGTGTATTCCCAGAGACTCTGAGAGTTATTTTGAATGGATATGTTAGTTTGCATTCTTATAAGAGTGTTTTGTTTTTAATATCTGCTAGGTGCATATTTGGTATTATATCATTATCTCAAAGGGGCAAAAACCCACCTAAATTCATTCAGCTATTAAGAAATATGAAATATTTGTTACATACTAGACATAATTCTAGGTTTAAAGGATGTGACAATAGAAAGAAATAAAATTTCTTTGTGGAGCCGTTAACTACCAGAAATGAGAAGATAATATGACTTGGGATGAGAAAATAAGAGACAGGGGAGAGGGAGAATGAACGACTGGAAAAGTATACAGCAATGGAGTCATCAGAGTCTCCAGTACCATTTCATCATCACAATAAAGAAGATAGACAATTATACAGTGAAAAGTCATTATTGATTATTTTGAGTATATATAAATCCCTACCCAAAATACTTAATATCTAGAAAAAAGTAGCAACATATTTTTATACACCTCTGTTTGCAAAAGAGCATTTAACACAAAACACACTAAGAAGTTTCTCTTGTAAAAAGGATGACAATTCCTGAACATGTACTTCGAAGCTAGAGCAGATTCTAGAACAATTCTGATCATGGGCTGAGGGGATGACTCCAAAGATAAAAAGTTCTTGCTGTGTAAGCATGAACACCTGAGTCTGCATCCTGAGAATCTATGTAAAAGCCAGATACTTAGCGCAAATGTCTGTAATCACAGTGTCCTTGTGGGGAGAGTGGAGGTACTGGAGGTGGACACTGGAGAGTCTCTGGAAACTCATGGGCCAGCTGGCCTGACACACACAGCAGAAAGCAGTGAAGTGATCCTGTCTCATTCAAGGCAGAAGGTGAGATACAGAATCTAATTTTGTTCTCTGACTTTCATATGTTGTTCTGTGGCACATGCGATAATGTGCATACATGCTTTGGTGTGAACAATGAATTTTTCAGACTCACTCAATTTTGATAAGAACAAATGGTCAAAAAGGCACTGTGAGACATGGACTGCCAAGTGCTTTTCAATGGCTTAGCTGATCTAGTAGAGACATAAATTGTGCACTTTCACAGGCAATATTGCAAAATATGGCTTCTCCTGCTTGGAAAGAAGGAGAAGTAGGCATAAACCTAAAGGCCCTGGAGCAGTCAGCAATGGAAGGGCCTGGGAGAGGAGATGACTGGGTATTCCAGGTGCAGGACTGCCTCTTGCTAGCTCTTCTAGGATCACTTTCATCCTACCCCAGTACCCCCCAAACAAGGCCTTCCTCCCTGTCTTGTTCTTTCAGATTATTTGCACCACTGAATATCACCGAGTTACAGGAAGCACTGTAACACATTGGTACTTTCTTTTCCCTACCAGCACCCATATAGCACCTTCCCTGAGAAATGCTGGAGGTTTTCTTCCATAGATTACACAAAGCATCACTAACTGAAACTGGTCTACATGGAAATCAAAACAGAGCACTTTGGAGGCATACATCAGGTGCACACCAACTCTGATACTGCTTTGACAAAACTTCAAAGCCATTTTTGTTTCAGTTTTTGCTCTTAGGGCTCAGGTGAGTTCTAAAAGAGCATCTAATATTTATTTCAAGAAAGCTCCACAAGAGTGCAGTTGTTCTTTTTTTTTGTGCTCTATCTTCAACTTGTAGAATAGTGCTCAGTACAGAGTAAGTGCTCAATAAATACTTGAATGAATGAAATGACAGAATTCACTAAATAAATGGTACCAAAGCCCTTACATATTGAAGAAGCTGAGACCCAGTGAGCTTATTTAGGCAGACTCTGGGCCATAGAATAATATTTTATCCCTGGTTCTACATATCATGCCACCCTATCTTTTTATCTTAATGCCCATCAAGGTCATCATAATACCCCTTGTCTTTACCTTAGATCTAGAAACTGAAAGCCTGTGTAGGTCAGGGTGGTTCACTCGGGTTTGTTTGTGCTGTTTTCCTTGAGACTGAGTTTCCTATGTTCAGGAGTACAGATGATGAGCTATCCTCTTCTATCATGTATGCCATTCTCCTTTATACAGAGAAGAAAATACAGGTTCTGTGGAGGTTTACCATAACTTGCAGCCAGGTAAACAGAACCAGTGTTTGTAGCAGTGTTGTAGAATATTATTTTAAGATGTGTTACATTTGTTTATGTTGTGGAACATTTGTTTAATAATGCAAAGATGTATTGCATTCTTTTATGTTGCATTTGTTTAACTCTGTGAAGTTACTTTGCCTGTCTAAAACAACTGATTGGTCTAATAAAGAGATGAATGGCCAATAGCAAGGCAGTAGAAACTATAGGTGGGGCTGCCAGGAAGACAGAATAAAGAGAAGAAGGTCAAGGAGTGAGAAAAGAAGGGGCCAGGCACCCAGGTACATGGCAAGCCATGGAATAAGAAAGAAAGAAAAGGAATACAGAAATAGAGAAAAATAAAAGCCCAGAGGCAGAAAGCAGATGGATTAATGTAAATTAAGAAAGTCAGTTAGAAACAAGCCAAGCTAAGGATGGGTATTTATAAGAAAGAATAAGCCTCTGTGTGTTTATTTGGAGCTGGGTGTCAGGGTTCACAAAGAGCAAAGAGTCAAAAGAGTAAAAAACAATCAGCAACATAGGAGTCCTTGAAGTGCATCAGTACTACCAGATAACCACACAGCACAAAGCATAGCCTTCTTAAAGCCCAAAGTGTCTGTTTTTCCCATGATAAATCCCCAGCACCTAGAATGTCCTTTGGTATTTGATAAACACCTGTGAATGAATAGTCCACTGACTGAGAAAGATAAACAGGGATTAAGTGGTGGGAGTATGGAAAGTAAGGGAGAAACAGCTATGTACAAGAAGTAAGATGTCAGCCTTGAGGTAAGCAACTCCTGTTTTTCTCCCATTTGCTAAGAGAGATACATTCCTGGCATTAAAAAAGAAAGAGAAAAAGAAAACTGACCTGAAAGACTAAAGGACATTTTTTTAAAAATTTGAATTATGCAACTTGGTTGTTAAGCAGGGTAATAATGAAGTTGCCATTTGAATATTCACTTACCTCATTTCCTACAATGAAACTTTCTGCCATGCATTGATGAACATCAGAGACAGGGTCATGAAAACATCCCTGGGAGGGGTAAGAAATCTATTTATGCTATTTTTATGTGGCATTCTGGAGCACCCTCACAAATTTTGATGTATTAGGCATCGGTCAAATGTCTAGTGGGGGTTTTGCTCAACTTCTTAAAAATATGCCCTGAAGTTCTCTTTGTTGTTTCCTCTGTACCCAAGGCTGGTTTCAATCTGCTTCGTGACTTTTATCCTTTGAGCCAATCTCTGAGTCAAAATGTCTAATTTTGGAACTCAATCCCTTAGAGATTAACAGACCTACCAGCCCAAAGACCATGGGGGACTTAGAATGTAAAATGTTTATACACTTGAATTCATTGCAGATTCATGCAAGCCATCAGACTGTTTTGTCATGAATTGAAACCATTGTTGAGTTCACCCCTTTGCCTCTAATTGACTGAATCTCATCATATAGCTGGAGGTTGCATTTTCCATTGGTGGTAACCATAATAATTTTCCCATGCTTCCATGTTAAAGGGCAGAGTGCTCATAAAAAATAGACAGGTAATGTGAGAAGGAGATAGACCCTGAGCAGGAAACTAGTGGCTGTGGGCTTTACTCTGAGCTCCAACCTGTATTCTCTGTGACGTCAATCCAAACTCTTACCATTTTTTTTTTCTTCTGGAAATAAGAATGGTTGTTTGGAAGGAGAAAGAATACACCGAGCCACATGTATGGAACCAAAGATCTCTAAGTTCTTCTTTGACACCTCAATGAGTCTGGGCATTTTAAGTGACTGATGAGGAAGAAATTAGATCACAAAGTATGATCATGTTTTAATTGTTCCTAAGGAGCAAGAATTTCACTCTCATTAGAGTCCTTTGAATGAAGGCATAAAAACATTTCAAAGACATTATTGAATCCTTCACACACAAGAAATATACTTCAATTGAAAACAGGTATTAAATTAATATCTTTTTTCTCCGTTTTTATTTATTATATTTCTGTTTTAAATTTACATATCAGCCATGGGTTCCCTTATCCTCCCCCTTCCTGTCCCTGCTCCCACCTTCCCCCCATCCCCTCCCCTCAATTCCCATCTCCTCCAGGGCCAAGACTCCCCTGGGCATTCAATTCAACCTGGTAGATTCAGTACAGGCAGGTCCAGTCCCCTCCTTCCAGGCTCAGCAAAGTGTTCCTGTGTAAGCCCAAGGTTCCAAACAGCCAGCTCATGCACTAAGGACAGGTCCCAGTCCCACAGACTGGATGCCTCCCAAACAGTTCAAGCTATTCAATTGTCTCACTTATCCAGAGGGCCTGATCCAGCTGGGGGAACTACAGCTTTTGGTTCATAATTCATGTGCTTCCATTCATTTGGCTATTTGTCCCTGTGCTTTTTCCAATCTTCGTCTCAACAATTCATACTCTTACAGTCCCTCCTCTTCCTCAACAATTGGACTCCTGGAGCTCCACCTGGAGCCTGGCCGAGGATCTCTGCATCCACTTCCATCAGTTATTGGATGAGAGTTCCAGCACGACAGTTAGGGTGTTTGACCATCTGATCACCAGACTAGGTCAGATCAGACTTTCTCTCAACCATTGCCAGTAGTCTATAATGGACGTATCATTGTAGATTTCTGGAGACCTCTCTAACACTTTGCTTCTTCGAGTTCTCATGTGGTCTTCATTTATCATGGTCTGTTATTCCTTGTTCTCCCTTTCTGTTCTTTATCTAGCTGGGATCTCCTGCTCCCCTAAGTTTTCTTTCTCTCAGACCTTACCCTTTATTACTCCCACTGTCGTCCAGGTTGTTCATGTAGATCTCATCCATTTCTCTGTCATTGGGTGATCCCTGTGTCTTTCCTAGGGTCCCATTTTCTAGGTAGCCTCCCTGGAATTGTGTAGCAGTCTAGTCATTTTTGTTTTACATCTAGTATCCTCCTATGAGTGAGTACATACCATGTTTGTCTTTCTGAGTCTGGGTTACCTCACTCAGGATGATTTTTTCTAGATCCATCCATTTGCCTGCAAACCTCATGATGTCATTGTTTTTTTTCTGCTGAGTAGTACTCCATTGTGTATATGTACCATATTTTCTTTATCCATTCTTCAGTTGAAGGGCATCTAGGTTGTTTCCAGGTTCTGGCTATTACAAACAGTGCTGATATGAACATAGCTGAGCAAATGCCCTTGTGGTATGATTGAGCATTCCTTAGGTATATGCCCAAGAGTGCTACAGCTGGGTCTTGGGGGAGATGGATTCCCAATTTTCTAAGGAAGTGCCATATGGATTTCCAAAGTGGCTGTACCGGCTTGCATTCCCACCAGCAGTGGAGGAGAGTTCCCCTTGCTCCACATCCTCTCCAGCATAAGCTGTTTTCTGTGTTTTTTATCTTAGCCATTCTGACAGGTGTAAGGTGGTATCTCAGAGTCGTTTTGATTTGCATTTCCCAGATAATTAGGGATGTTGAGCAATTCCTGGAAAGAATAATACTCAACTTCATATGGAAAAACAAAAAACCCAGGATAGCCAAAAGAATCCTGTACAATAAAACAACCTCTGGAGCCATCACAATCCCCAGACCTCAAGCTCTACTATAGAGCTACTGTAATAAAAACAGCTTGATACTGGCATAAAAACCAACATATGGACCAATGGAATAGAATTAAAGACCCTGACATTAAACTGCACACCTAAGAACATATAATTTTTGACAGAGAAGCCAAAACTGTACAATGGAAAAAAGAAAGCATCTTCAACAAATAGTGCTGGCATAACTGGATGTCAGTGTGTAGAAGGCTGCAAATAGATTCATATCTGTCACTGTGCACAAAACTTAAGTCCCAGTGGATCAAAGACCTCAACATAAATCGAGTTCCTCTGAACCTGATAGAAGAAAAAGTAGGAAGTAGTCTTGAATGCACTGGCACCAGAGATCAGTTTCTTTCTTTCTTTCTTTCTTTCTTTTTTTTTTTTTTTTTGGTTTTTTGAGACAGGGTTTCTCTGTGTAGCTTTGAACTTTTCCTGGAACTCACTTGGTAGCCCAGGTTGGCGTCGAACTCACAGAGATGTGCCTGGCTCTGTCTCCCAAGTGCTGGGATTAAAGGCATGCGCCACTACCCCCTGGCTCACTTTCTAAATATAACACCAGTAGCACAGACACTGAGAGAAACAATCAATCAATGGGACTTGTTGAAACTGAGAAGCTTTTGTGGAGCAAAGGACACAGTCAACAAGACAAAACGACAGCGTACAGAATGGGAAAAGGTCTTTACCAACCCCACATCTGACAGAGGGCTGATATCCAGAATATATAACGAACTCAAGAAATTAGACATCAAAATGCCCAACAGTCCAATTAAGAAATGGGCTATAGAACTAAACAGAATTCTCAACAGAGGAAGTTCAAATGGCTGAAAGACATTTAAATTAATATCTTTTAATTTTATGTCTACATTTTATTTTGTTTAGATGATTCCAGGTGATTTACTGAAGAGAATCACACATGCTGACAACCCACTTTGCTTAAAATTATGCCCTGTGCTCCCATTTCAAATATTGCATCAGTGAAGAAGAAAGAAAACATTTCATTGAAAATTCCCTTGTGTTTTTGCTCCATCAGGGCCATGATTAATTTTCTTCATGAAGAACTACATGTCACCAACATTTCAAAGATATTTTCCAAGTGTTTTACATAATAAAAGAGCTATTTTTCCTTGAGGCTTTTATCTCCCATAACCCAAACTAACTTCCAAATACATTGTTATGTAGTTTGAGGAATGTCTGTCTCTGTTTTTCATTACTTGTTACCAGTTTTTGCCAAGGTGATTTTGAAATTATTAGCAGAAAATCAAGCTACTGCAAATAATTAGTAACTGGCAACATTAGTCAAGAAGGCAGTATCTGCAGCAGTCTAGGTGACAGAATGTCCTACAATGTGTCACTCACATGTAAACAATGGCCATGCAACCAGAATAAACATCCAGGGAGTAAATTAATGTCTTTAATCTACACAACAGTTTATTGTAGTCTTCTTAGGATTCCCATTGAATTTTATACTTCTTTCTCTGTTATCCTCTCACCGTCTAAAAGATGATCACTAATATCGTTTGCCACCTTCTTTCAAGATCTCTGAAAGATAAAATTAAAACTCTGTTCTTTTCTATTTGGGCATACACAATTACACAATTAATGCCATGCTGGTAGTGAAAATAAAAACGGCCCTGTAAATATGTCTGTTCTTATGTGATCTATCTGAAGTAAGGCAGCCAGAGAGTTTAGAATAATTTATGGTTTTAAATGCTTCCTTCTCCTTAATTTATACTGATCAGGAGGGAAATTGGATAGGAGGAATTAGTTATGCCTTCCCATAGCACAGTATGGTAACGCCAGTGGCCTTAAAATATTGGGATAGCATCTGTGCTACTGGTGTTATATTTAGAAAGTGATCTCCAGTGCCAATGCGTTCAAGAGTACTTCCTACTTTCTCTTCTATCAGGTTCAGAGTAACTGGATTTATGTTAAGGTCTTTGATCCACTTGGACTTAAGTTTTGTGCATGGTGACAGATATGGATCTATTTGCAGCCTTCTACACATTGACATCCAGTTATGCCAGCACCATTGGTTGAAGATGCTTTCTTTTTTCCATTGTACATTTTTGGCTTCTTTGTCAAAAATTATATGTTCATAGGTGTGCGGGTTAATGGCAGAGTCTTCAATTCTATTCCATTGGTCCACATGTTGGTTTTTATGCCAGTATCAAGCTGTTTTTATTACAGTAGTTCTTTAGTAGAGCTTGAGGTCAGGGATTGTGACACCTCCAGAGGTTGTTTTATTGTACAGGATTCTTTTGGCTATCCTGGGTTTTTTGTTTTTCCATATGAAGTTGAGCATTATTCTTTCCATATCTATGAAGAATTGTGTTGGTAATTTGATGGGAATTGCATTGAATCTGTAGATTGCTTTTGGTAAGATCACCATTTTCACTGTGTTAATCCTGCCTATCCATGAGCATGGGAGGTCTTTCCATTTTCTGACATCTTCAATTTCTTTTTTCAGGGTCTTAAAGTTCTTGTCATATAGGTCCTTCACATGCTTAGTTAGAGTAACCCCAAGGTATTTTATATCATTTGTGGCTATTGTAAAAGGTGATGTATCTCTGATTTCCTTCTCAGCCTGTTTGTCTATTATATATAGGAGGGTTACTTATTTTTTTGAGTTGATCTTCAATCAGTGGGACCTGTTGAAACTGAGAAGCTTTTGTAGAGCAAAGGACATGGTCAACAAGACAAAGAGAGAGCCTACAGAATGGGAAAAGGTCTTCACCAACCCCATATCTGACAGAGGACTGATATCCAGAATATATAAAGAACTCAAGAAATTAGACATCAAAATGCCCAACAGTCCAAATAAGAAATGGGCTATAGAACTAAACAGAGAATTCTCCACAGAGGAAGTTCTAATGGCTGAAAGACACTTAAGGAATTTCTCAACATCCCTAATTATCTGGGAAATGCAAATCAAAAGGACTCTGAGATACCACATTACACCTGTCAGAGTGGCTAAGATAAAAAACACAGAAGACAGCTTATGCTGGAGAGGATGTGGAGCAAGGGGAACTCTCCTCCACTGCTGGTGGGAATGCAAGCCGGTACAGCCACTTTGGAAATCCATATGGCACTTCCTTAGAAAATTGGGAATCCATCTCCCCCAAGACCCAGCTGTAGCACTCTTGGGCATATACCCAAGGAATGCTCAATCATACCACAAGGGCATTTGCTCAGCTATGTTCATATCAGCACTGTTTGTAATAGCCAGAACCTGGAAACAACCTAGATGCCCTTCAACTGAAGAATGGATAAAGAAAATATGGTACATATACACAATGGAGTACTACTCAGCAGAAAAAAAACAATGACATCATGAGGTTTGCAGGCAAATGGATGGATCTAGAAAAAATCATCCTGAGTGAGGTAACCCAGACTCAGAAAGACAAACATGGTATGTACTCACTCATAGTAGGATACTAGATGTAAAACAAAGATGACTAGACTGCTACACAACTCCAGGGAGGCTACTTAGAAAATGGGACCCTAGGAAAGACACAGGGATCACCCAATGACAGAGAAATGGATGAGATCTACATGAACAACCTGGACGACAGTGGGAGTAATGAAGGGCAAGATTTGAGGGAAAGAGAGCTTAGGGGAGCAGGAGATCCCAGCTGGATCAAGAACAGAAAGGGAGAACAAGGAATAACAGACCATGATAAATGAAGACCACATGAGAACAGGAATAGGCAGAGTGCTGGAGAGGTGCCCTGAAATCCACAATGATACATCCTCTGTAGACTGCTGGCAATGGTTGAGAGAAAGCCTTATGTGACCTAGTCTGGTGATCAGATGGCCAAACACCCTGATAGTCGAGCTGGAACTCTCACCCAATAACTGATGGAAGTGGATGCAGAGATCCTCAGCCAGGCCCCAGGTGGAGCTCCAGGAGTCCAATTGTTGAGAAAGAGGAGGGACTGTAAGAGTGTGAATTGTTGAGACGAAGATTGGAAAAAGCACAGGGACAAATAGCCAAATGAATGGAAGCACATGAATTATGAACCAAAGGCTGTGGAGCCCCCAGCTGGATCAGGCTCTCTGGATAAGTGAGACAACTGAATAGCTTGAACTGTTTGGGAGGCACCCAGGCAGTGGGACCTGGACCTGACCTTAGTGCATGAGCTGGCTGTTTGGGACCTTGGGCTTACACAGGAACACTTTGCTGAGCCTGGAAGGAGGGGGCTGGACCTGCCTGTACTGAATTCACCAGGTTTAAATGAATCCCCAGGGGAGTCTTAGCCCTGGAGGAGATGGGAATAGAGGGGAGGGGACGGGAGAAAGTTGGGGGTGTGGGCGGGAGAGGGGACGACAGGGGAACCCATGGCTGATGTGTAAAATTAAAACACAAATATAATAATAAAAAAGAAAAACATATTAGGATAGCAAAAAATCAGAAATTGTCATAGGGAAATAAAACCCAGGTGTGATTACTCTATTTTGATGAGAACAACTCTCAGAAACACAAAACAAGAAGGAAGGGAGACTAGAAGTTGTAATAAGAGACAGAGATGGGAGGATGTGGAGAGATGTGAGTGTTGGGAAAGAATGGTAAAGTATAATTCTACAGCAGCAGCACTCCCTGAAGAAACAGCCTCACTGAACCCCCACAGTGGGCATGGGGTACAAGGCACCAAAGCAGGGGCTTGATTTTCTTTGGTATAAAATACACAAGCGTGACTAACAACATACAGCGTGTATTCACAGGAAGCAACATTCAGTATAGTAGTGAGAGAAGAAAAATGTTGCCAAACTATGAATACTTCTGTGGAGTGACGCTCAGTTCCCTATGCACATTGGAGATTAAAAATACTTATTTTAAGACATAACATGGTTTTTAAAAGAAGCTATTTTTGTATGAACTAGAACTACTGCCATGTGTCTATGCAGAAACCCGGAACATATGGTCCACCAAGAATTAACTTCATTCATATGTAGGGGCCAAAGGGAACTCAACATAGAATATCATAAATATTTGAAAATGTATGAGATGGGGCTAAGAGGAATAAGAGAAACTGAATTTCTGTGAAATAGAACTCACTCGAAACAAAATTTAATGTTAAACAGATGAAAAGTATAGCCATAAAAATTTAGAACTTAATTAATGATGTCTCTATATAGCAAGCTGACCAGATACTTTGCCTGGCCCTGTCTTTGGAAATAAGTAAATATGATTAATATATTAATATGTATAATACATACAACATGTATTAGACACACATATTTGTTTATTCATTTAAATTAGTCATTTGGGTAACAGCACTATGAAATTCTCAGACACCAAAAAACTAAATGAATGGAAAGGCAGAGAGGTATGTAGATCATTATTTGTCATGAATAAATTTGCAGAACAACTCCATTTTTTACAGCCTGTCAACTTCCAGGAGAAAGAAAAATCTTGGCATTGCCCTGATTAAAAGACATCATTGAAGGCTTCCTCACATAGACATGGTGCCTCATGTGGCACAGATACCTGCCTGGCTCTGCCTCCCCAGTGCTGAGATTAAAGGTATGAGCCACCACTGCCTGGCTATAAACTCCTCTTTCTATAAGTTGCCTTGGTCATGGTATTTTGCCATGGCAACAGAAAAGTGACTAACAGGATGTGTCTAAGACAAAAACCACGTTGGAGGAAAGGCAGACAGAAGACAGTGCATCGCCTCCCTGACAACCACACACCACACAGACTTACTGCCGCCCAGCTCTAGGATCAATTTCTAATAGAAGAGTATTGGAAAGAGGAATTGATCACGGGTAAACTCTTCTTTGGTGTGACCAAACTGTTTCAGAGAAAAACTGTGCTTATTAATGCCTTCATGACTACAATTTGAGACTCTGCTTCATCATACCCCTGCATGCAATGTTTCACCCTTTTAATCCTTTTTAAAAGTGGTTCTTTGACAGTTTCATACGTGTATTTTGATCAAATTCACTCTAGGGAAGAGCTCACCAATTGGTTATTCATGCAAAATAGTCAGGCCTGAAAACACACACAAGTAGATTATATAGATGGAGCATGTTATATTTTGAAATATGTAGGTATAAGCATATACATATATGTATGTAATAATAATGTAAAAAGAGACCACAAATTTGAAGGGGAGCAGGGAGGTGTATATGAGCAGATTTAGAGAGAGGAAATGTAAGGAAGAATCATAATTATATTATAATCAAAAATAAAATAAAATAAAAAGTTGGAATCAGGGACAGGGAGATAGCTCACTTGGAAAAGTGGTTTCTGCCCAAGCACAAGGACCTGCATTCAGATCCCCAGAGCCCATGCCAACAGCTGCTCTGAATGTACATATCTGAGATAGCAAAATGCCCTAGCTCACTGAGATCCAGGTGAGGGAGGGTGTATGTGGGGGGTGGAAGCTGAGACACCTACATGCCTGAGCTCACTGAGACCCCAGTAACTGGGGTGGTGAGGTGGGGAAGGTGAGGAGTGGGATAGTTGAGACAGCAAGATGCCTGAACTCATTGAGACCCCAGATCAGGAGGCTGAGACAGCAAGAAGCCAAGTTCACTGCTTAGCCATTCCAGCCAAATCTGTTCACTCCACATTCAATGAGAGACTCACAAAATTCAAGGTGGAGAGTGATAGAGGAAGACACCAATGTTGAACTGTTATTTCCACATGCATGGGAATGTATATACATGTGCACACACATAAGCACATATACACACAAAGTTTAAAATCAATTCATCATCCAGATTCTCATTTTATAACTGTGGACAGGAAAATAGCACTGGGTGTCTGCCTGCTTGTCTCCATAGAGATATTATGGATCACATCTGGTTAGACAGGCACAGTTTCTCATCACCAGCATGACCATGGCTTCACCCATGTCTAATCTCAATAATATTTCATGGCTATGCTCCAGAAACTTAGACATTTTCTTTACATGCTGTTCTTTTTATTTCCCATTTGTGAAATTAGGCTTTCACATATATAAGAACAGATGTTATCATTCACATTCAAATCATTTTTATGCTTTAATTTTGCATTTGTGGTATGTATGTTTATGGAGAGGGTTTATTGTTTGTGGAAAATTAAGGCTATCTTAATGACTTCAAATACTGATATTACTTGGGTCTTTATGTAAAAAAGAAGATTCTTTGCTATCATTATTTTGAGGGAACAGAAACATGTTGTCTGTTTTCCACCAGCTTATAATACCACACAGGCAAATACTGGAATGCACTTCCTCTGTCCTTTTGCCAAAGGGCTTTTACTGTTCTCTTTTGCTTATTGAGAGCTATCATGTAATGATGTCCACTTACCCTCTCAGTAGGGAAAACTTCTGCTAACAATTTTGCAAGTACTAGGGTTGGATTCACTGAGGAACTGAGGTGCACAAAGGAGACCGTTCAGTAGCTCTCTGTTGCTCTGTAAGCCTGGGGCAGCTTTGCATGGACTGAATAAGCATTTTTGCCTATGGTAGCCTGCCTGAAGCTGCCAGATGTCTAAAGGGAAGTTCTGACAAATGCCAGCTGTGGACCAGCCTGAGATCTTAGGTCCTCAGTTATATGAGAAGTTGAGTTTAAGAATAACCTTCTCCTCCTGGCTGAGGAATCTAAAGGAGCAGCCATTTGTTGTCAGTAAACAAATGTGCCCTGGGGTCACTTACCAGAGAATGCTTAGCTTCACGCTTATTTCTGGATTGGAATATTGTTGATAGAACTCAGTTTCTTGTTGAACCTATACATTGATAAAATGGCTTATGGTGGGTAAATGAGATTAATTTCTAAAAATTCTACTTAATATTTCTGAAAGAAAAATTCCATGCCCCAAGATAAGGTAATGTTTAACAACTGACAGGAGGCAGAGGGGGAGAGTTGTGAAGTATTTCAATTTCTTTGGAATAAATATTCAAAGTCCTGAAGTTTAATGGTGTGAAACTGTGTCCTATAATCACTCTGGTTCCCACTTTCAGTACAGAATTTGATAAAGTACATGATATAGTCAATATTATATTGTAAAATAAGCTTTGTGTGTGATAGTTTTACAAAGCTAAAGGTAAATGTAAGTGTCCTGAGCTCCTTTAAGGTAGGTTAGGCTAATCTACTAGTACTATAGGCTAAACTACTATGTGATAGTTAACAGCTAGGTATATTAAGTGCATTTTTGATTCAGAGTATTTTAAACCTACCTAGAGATAACGATGAAATCTAATTTATCTGTGCTCTCACTAAGGCCCATTTCAAGCTGTCAAAGTAAGATCAGCACACACACACACACACACACACACACACACACACACACACACACACATTCAGATCCTGTCAGCTGATATCAGCCAGTATTTCACTGATTCTGTGTATGGATTGAGTTTTTTCTCATTATGATATGCTATGAGCAAGTGGGTTGTGCTGATAACTTTTTGTCAACTTAATGCACTCTAGATTTATTTGGGAAGTTAGAGCTTCAGTTGAGACTATGCCCCCATGCTATTGGCTTATGGGCAAAGCTGTTGTTACATTTTCTTGACTGATGATTGATGCAATAGGGCCCAGCTCATTCTAGGAGGTGCTACCCCAAGAGCTAGTGGTCCTAAGCTCTATAAGAAAGCATGCTGAACAAGCCATGGGGAGCAAGCTAGTAAGCAGCATTCCTCTATGGCCTTTGCTTCAGTTCTTACTTCCAGGTTCCTGTCCTACCTGGATGAAGAATCACAAGCTGTAGGATGAAATAAACCCTTCCTTTCCTAAGTTGCTTTTGGACATGGTGTTTATCATAGCAATAGAAACCCTAACTAAGACACAAGTCACACCTTTATCCACTACAATAGAGTGATTCAGGGAAATGTACTTTAATTTGAATTTTGATCACTTATAGTTGGTGTTCAGCTATGATTTTATTTGGTACTTTAAAAACATATTACTTTTAAAAACACCGAGAAAAGATTGTGATAATTTCACTCATGAGATGTCTGTTCTGCTATGGCAATTGTCTTTGTCTATCTTAGAACAGAATCATCAAATTTCAGCCACACTAAGATCTTAATCGAAAGAGGAATATTTAACATCTTACAGTTAATTGCCACAATGCCTCCAACTTGGTATTTTTCACTCAGGACTACTTAATTATTTTGAGTATTTTGTGGTTTCATATGAATTTTACGGTTCTTTTATTTCTGTAGAGAATGACATTGGCATTATGATACACATTGCATTGAATCTGCAGATTGTCTTATTTAGTGTGTTATGGTCATTTAAACCTGTTCCAGTCTACCAAAGTGGACAGCACTGGAAGAGATTTTGGTAGGTTAAATAAGCCAGGCATAGAAAGAGAAATGCCACATTGTGGTGGTTATGTTAAGCTAAAGTCATCTGAGGGGAGGGAACCTCAGTTAATGCCTTCATAAGACTGGGCTGTAAGGCAAGCCTGTGGAGCATTTTGTTAGTTAGTGATTTATGTGGGAACTATCAGCCCATTGTGAGAAGTACCACCTCTGGCTGGTGGTCCTGGAATCTATAAGAGAGCAGGCTGAGCAAGCCATGAGGAACAAGCCAGTAAGCAGCACCCCTCCATGGCCTCTGATTCTTTCCCTGCCTCCAGGTTTCTGCCCTGCCTGAGTTCTTGTCCTGTCTTCTTTCAATGGTGAACAGTGATATATGAGTGTAAGCAGAATAAACCCTGTTCTCCCCAACTTGCTTTTGGTCATGGTGTTTCAATCACAGCAAGAGTAACCCCAAGTAAGACACATGTGATTTAACCATTGGGAGGAAACTAAAAAATCTGTCTTGTAAAAGAAGAGCAAGGAATAGTGGTCACTAGGGACTAGGAAGAGGAGTGGGGAGGAAGAACAGAGAGAGGTCAGATAAGGGAAATAAAAACGGATCAGAGGAATGAGCTGCAGTGTTATATAGCCTGCAGTGTAACTGTAGTCCACAGCATTCTGTGTTCTGACTCAGCAGATAAAGAAGAGTCCACAAGTCCCCAGCATATGTAAATCATTCCTGTCTGAGGAGATGGAAATGCAAACTAGCCTTATTTGATTATTATACTTCATATAAATTGTTCTGTACTCCTGGAATGACTACAAATATTCTTACAGTCAAGTAAATTCTGCAGGGAGGCTACAGATAAAATTACGAGAGAATGACTACTAATCTAACATCTAATCTTCTCCAATCATAAAATACCCAGAAGCCTGATAGCATGACTTGCTTTGGCCAGTTGGATCCAGAAGTTATTGCTCCATTGGACATAAGTGAGCCTTAGGGAGTAGAGCCCACCTAGGAAGGCCACAGCTATGGCCTAATAACCCAGTGCTGATCTCAGGCACTAGCTGACCTTTGAGGAGAGTTTGGCATTCTCATTTAGTCTCAGCTCCAGCATCAGGTCAGATTGGCCAGTCTTTGCAGGGCTGTCTCTGAATTTGACTGGCTTTGTCCCAATTTTTTTTTTCTTATTTGGGGAATTTGCCTTTTCCCCTAAATGTCCTAATAGGAAAGCATCTCTTTATTCTTATTCAACTTTCACTGACTTTCTTCACACAACTTAACCAACGTCTCTTATCTGTTCCCACTGAAAAAAACAAAAACCTCTCCCTGGATGGTTATTTGTACATACAGAGAACCGACAGATGGTTCCGTTTGATAGTTATCAGTTGTAAGTGCCCATCAGTTCTTTGAATGTTTTGAAGAATATCAGTGGCTTTAATCTATTGTATTGGAATCCACTCAGTAGAGATCAAAGCATTCAAAGGGTTTGAAACCCATCAGGTAATGACTTAAATGTCATTGTGGTTGCTATAGCAAACAAGTCAGGCCATATGTGATTCCTGGGGAGAGAAAGACACTCAGAATCAGAATGCAGGAAAGACATTATGCAGGGGAGGACAAAGTGGATAAGAAGAATGCCTTTGTGTGTGTGTGTGTGTGTGTGTGTGTGTGTGTGTGTGTGTGTGTGTGTGTGTGTGTTTGGACATTTTGCAAGTTTCCAATATTTTCTTCTTCATTTTGGGTCTTGATTTTTTCCGTGTAATAACTTCCAGGCCCAACCTGTGCCCTCTGAGCTGTTCAGAGATGAGATTACTCACTTGCATTTGACTTGATTCCTAGGAAATTAAAACCTTGTGCTTCAATCCCAAGATCCCCAGAGTCCTGTGAGCTGACCCTAGAACTGCAAAAAGTAAACAGAAGATGAAATCATAAGGAAACAAGCCCTTAGGAGCCTCTTGCCCCACCCTGAGAAGAACTTACTTCACTTCTCATGTGATTACATGTGTGCGAGAGAGAAAAGGCAATAACAACAACTCATAAATTCTTACTAGTGCTGACAACTATAGTTCAGCTGTAAAAAAACTCATTCCTTGAAAGATTGGCCTGAGCATTCTCCATGTAGTTACTGTCTCCATGTAAGAGTTTTGGGAAAATTCACCATGAAATGATGTTGAAAAGCTAAACCTGAAAGGATGACAGAGGACGCCATCAAAAGGAAGGATTCATGTCCATCTTAACGGCAACAACTGTAGTTTTTCATACATGCTTTGATTTATGTATCTCTGAGAAGCAACTAAATCTCATGCGAGCTATGACTTCATATGCTGCTTCATTCTGCTTAGGGACACAGTTAAAGGCCACACAGCTAAGTTCATGACTTCCTGACTGGAACAGTCTGCCCATAGGACATGGTTTTACTGTGGTTTTACCCATCCTTGTGCCCAAAGGCATAAAAGGGTGAGGCAGTGAGCATTTACCATGGTTGCATTTACCAAATGGAGCAGTGATCCTGTTCCATTCTCCCCATTCTGTAGTAATGGCATGATAGGCATGCTATTCCCCCTGTAATATAAACAAAAAGATAATAACTGAGAAGCATTTAAGTTGTATGTCTCAGTTGTGTAGACATAGACATTAGAAAACTTTAACATCACATTCCAAGATGAGGTGAGCTGTTGAACATATGTGCACTTTCAATGCGTTTCTTATAGCAGTTTGACCCTCTTTGTATATTTTAATACATAATTTAGGAAAGCTGTCACTGATATTGTAAGTCATCCATATGTGATTAAATATTTCTTCTATGGGAGCCAAGTAAATATTATAGTTACAAAAATAAAAAAAAAAGATGTCACTTTGGATGCAACTATAGATAACAAATAAATATTTTAACTAATATTCACAAGGTGATTTATAATTTTAAAAGCATGTTATATCTTTGTATACATTATAATGTTAAATTTACAAATAGCATTCATTTTTATTTAATGCAGTATTTCTAAGGAAAACTTGAGAAAAATATCTATTGTCACTGATTAGATCCAACCCTTCCATTTTAAACTGCTTCCCTCCATCTGCAACTATTTCCAGAAAAACCCCTTGGATTCATCCACTGTCTGAAAGTGTCCATGTTAACCATAAAGCAGCAAGGCTCCAAATCCTAGTAGCCATGGCAGCAAAGACTTAGTTCATTATCATACCTATGATCACCAGGGTCAGCTGTGGTATCAATTGCCTCCAATCAGATTGGCCTGCCGGAATGTCTGTGGGGGATTGTCTTGATGGCTAATTGATGTAGGAAGGCTCAGGTCAACCGAAGCTTCTTCTCCAATCATTACACTTGGGGCACAGACTAGTGAAGGCTCCAGGATAGGGAACAGCTTTGGACAGTTCTAAGGTCTCAGAGTCTGCAAGTATGGCTGTTCAAGGCATGTGTCATCTCTTCTGATGTTAAAAAGTTTGACAAATTAAAAAGTTATTTATCAACCTCTATCTCCAGAGATTTGGAAATAATAATCCTACCATGTGCCAGAAAGGAAAATAACTGAAAATAGTAATGAAAAAAATCCCCAATATACCAGAGTTTTAACTGGTAGTCAGTCTGGACCTTGGAAAAAAAATCAACAACAACAACAAAAGAACATTTCTGTCTTGGGTGTGCCTGGCTCTCAATGCCATTTCCTTTTGTTCCACTCTTCCTCCTTAATCCTTTCATCACCTGAGGCTCTTTATTTCATCATTAAACTGGTTAATTTTGATAATTTTGCTAGTTGGTCTGAAGAGCATGTCAGCATTACAGCTTTTGATAATTTTTAGAATTTTAATTTTATCTCTGGAGATGACATTAACAACTCTTCCCCTGGGAATAATAGGTGAGCATCTTCTCCAGTGGTGTAGTTAGGGACAAGAGATAGAAAGAAGGGGGCAGAGAATCTGAAGTTCACATGTGCACCTGGATTAGCCAGAGAGAGAGAGAGAGCACCAGCTGTGAGATGGCAAAAATCTCACACTATAGTCATGAAGGAATCAGAGAAACATAAAGTCGCGTCTATCAATCAAAATGACTCCTCAAAACAACGAAACAGCAACAACAGCAGAAAATAAGGTCCTTTTTAGTGTGCAATAGACTGTCCCGGGTAGCTGGAGTCACCTGAGAAAGGAGTCTCAGTTCAGAGTGTGTCTGGATCAGACTGGCCTTCTGGAATGTCTGTGGGAGATTGTTCTTATGGTTAATTGCTGTAAAAAGGCCCAGTCCACCATGGGTGGCAACAGACCCTGGGCTGAAGAAGAATGCCCCCTAACTATGAGCCAGCCAACAGCATTTCCTCATGATTTCTGCCTCACTTTGGTGAGAAATGAGTTCCTCTGTCAGAGGCAATGCAGTGCCAAATAGCAAGCAGGTCTACCTTCAGGTTCTTGTCCAGAGTTCCTGCCTTGATTTCTCTCACTAACGGGCCATCATCTATAATCACTTCCTTCCCCTAAGTTGCTTCTGGTCCCAGGATTTTTACCACAGCAGCAAAAATAAAACTAGAACGTGGAGTGATGACCTCCTAAACAGATCCACAGACTAGAACCCAGTGACCATGAATATGTCAGCTCATGTGGCATAAGGGACATGGCACAGAAAGAAAATGTGAAAAATAAGGCTCTGGAGGTTAGAGTACCCAACAAATCACGAGTGTGTCTGTGCAAGGGAGGTGGGGCGACTAAAGCAGATGTAGCCATGGTTACAAGTCAAAAGTCTAGAATGAGTCTTCAGAGCTAAAATCAAGACCTTGGTAGAACGTGCTCTTTGTGGAGGCTCCAGAAGAGTCTGTATCTGCCAAAACTGGAAAAACAAAAACAAAAACAAAAAAACCAACAACAAAAAAACCCAACTGATGTCAGTTTCTTCCAGAACCAAAGCAGCAGACATCAAGATTCAGAGTAGGTCACTGGGAGAGGTTCTGTCCCCTTTTAAGGGCCCCCAAAACATCCAAAATCAAGGACTAGAGAAACAGCTTAGTGGTTAAAAGCACTGGCTGCTTCTTCCAGTGGACCCAGGTTCAATTTCCCAGCACCCATATGATGGCTAAAAACTTTAACTCTAATCCTAAGGAATTCAATGTCTTGTTCTGGACCCCAGTGGGTACTGCCTTCATGTAGTACATGTACATACTTGTGGCAAAAACGCTCATGTTCATAAAGTAAAATTTAATTAAAATAATGGCCTGGCATGGAGACTTAACTCCTTTCTAGAGATAGAGGCAGGTGGATCTCTGTGAACTCAAGGCCATCTTGGTCTACAAAGTGAGTTCCAGGCCAGCCAGGGCCACACAGTGGGACCCTGTTTCAAAAAACAAAAAACAAAAACAAAAAGCAAAAATAAAAAAAGTTTCCCAAATCATACCACATCTCTCTTGTGTGTCTCCATAGTATCAGTACCCACTTCTACCAGATTTGAAGCAGATTTTCAGGAAAGCACAAGAATTTTTTCAACTCCTTTGATTTTGGGGGTAAAGAAGACAACAGTACAGCCAGACGGTCCTTCTTCACTTTTCTGTATTTTCAAGTAAATTTTTCCAGCCCACCTCATACAGACTCCTGCAAGGTTTTTTTCCTAGAAACGTGTGTATTGAATCTGAATGCTTCCCACGTATTTACACATTTCCTACCTCTTTGTCAATTTAGACTCACTCCTAACGTCCTTTCCAGGCTGGGTGGCAGCTGACAGGAAGGAACAGATGGACTGTTCACTTCAGACTGTATTTCTTGTGACACTGCAATACCCAAAGTGGTCTTACCAAAACCGAAATAGAGTGTTCCTTTTTGTGGGGTCCCTCCCTCTCCTTTCTGGCACCTCCGTCCAGGCAAGGGAAGCGTGTCTGGAGGCCAAGCTGGCTTGCACAGTGACGCCTACAATCTGCTTCCTAGGGCTGGTCCTCTCTTGTCTTCTCCTGTCTTCTTCTGCTCCTTGACCTCCTCCTCCCCATCCTTCTTATTCTTGCTCAACTTTACTCATGTATATCTGACAAGAGTATGCTATATACATTTAAAATATGCTAAGTGATAATTCCATATATATATATATAATACATATATATATATATATATATATGTATTATATATATATCACAAAACAAATATATATATTACCCATACCAAATTAATACTTTATTACTTTGCGCAATTACTCTTTCTGCTGTGAGAAGAGTTAAGATATTTTTCCTTAGCAAATGTGAAGGCTGAAGCACGAAATTATCAACTCAATCTGCCATGATAAGCATCAGATTCTCAGAACTTACCCGCCTCATGACTGAAAAGTTTCGGACTTTGGACCAACATCTTCCTCCTCTTCCAACATGGAGCCCACAGCAAATGAATGCTACCCATTCTTCTTTTAATCCAATTTTTAAAATGTTCTTCAAACAAGTGAGATTGTGTAGTACTTGTGTTCCTGCACACTAAACATGTGTTTATCACACTAAATACAATGCTCCTCATGTTGTCACCAGTGACAGAATTTTATTTCTTTGTAAGGGCTGAATAATAATCTAATGTTTAGTAATAAACAAGTGCATATTATACCATTGTTCTTGTATCAGTGGGCATTGCATTAGTTGAGGAAAGCTAATTATGAAAAGCATGAGTAGTAGCACATGACATGGTATCCGAAATCACATAATTTACCAGAAGCATAATTATGAAGCATCACATGAAGAATTCCTGACACTGTATGTAAATGATATGATACTTCATTAAATTTCCATTTCAATTCTGGGCCATCGTGGCAGCAAGGACATGTGGTAGAGGACTTGTTCACCTCATTGCAAACAGGAAAAAGGGAAAGTAACTGGAAGGGGTTGGAGACAAGATACATCCAGGATCTACTTACTTCTATCAGCTGTATTCTACCTCCTATAGTTTCTAGAAGTTCCTCAAATAGTACTGCCACCTGGGGACCAAGCATTCAAAATCTGACCCTGTAGAGTGACATTTTATGCCAAGGCATTGCAGGCATGCCAATTGTTTGCATATTTTGGCTATGGTGCAATGAACATGAACATGCAAATAGCTCTCTGAGATCCTTATTTTGATTATTTTGGCCATATCCCAAAAGTTTGCTGGATTCTACTGTTCAAGGAATCTTCATATGGTTTCCAAAGCCTTTAAAGATTTGCTTTTAACACAATGCCTTTTAGAGAGACAAGGCTCTGTTCATTCTACTAGTCCTGGACATGAGTGTAAAGTTGAGTATTCATAAGTATGTATCATCTGTGTGATTTTTTTAAGATGGCAAAAATAATAGCCAGAATCCTATTGAGAACTGAATAAAGTGCAGCTTGGGGACATATCCAGGGTAGAAGATCCTTCATGCCCAGCTCTGAGTGTTTCATGCTTTTGCTTCTGAGAGGTCTCTTTGCAGAGCTTCAGAGATGATTTCAAATGTTCTCCCCAAGCACTTGTGCCATACCTCAGTCTGCCCGTCTCCTCAACTATGTAGATGGAACAAATCTCAGTCATGTCCATCCAGATGGTGCCATACTTGATGGATTCACCTGTCCATCTGAGATTCTGCTCATGAGAAAATAAGAAAGTAGTTGATAGTTATTTGGTAAAAATTGAATTACCTGCATTTCAATGTGTCTTTTTTTTTTTTTAGTTTCCCAATTTTCAAAATAAATTTTGAGTAACAGAAGCTCTAGAAAAGTAGGAGCAATTGTCTCATTGAGGGCACACAATTATTTTAATTTAGAAAACTATAAAGATTATTGAGTTCCTCAGATAAAACACACAGGGCTGTAAATTCATTGCAAACTATTGAATCAATGATTAAATCAAATCTTGAGGGAAATATTAAGACTAGAAAAAAACTGTATGCTCTATAGCAAATAGATGGCTTGAGATTTACTTCAGAATTAGGCAGAATAATAACTACTTTCTGTTGCCTCTCCTTGACCCTCACTCAGAGGCCCTGCTCACCAAACTTTACATACCTTATGAGCATCATTCTCGCCACAGCATTCAAAGGTCCCCTGTGCCTCAGGTAGCACACTGTTTAACTGAGGGGCTAGGGCAGCACTCTTACTGCTGCAAGTGGTACACTTTACTACCCTAGAATAACTTGTGAGAACCTCCTAGGGCATTATATGCCTTTCATTTCCAGGAACTGGGGTCCTATGTCTCTGGAACTCTATTTTAACTTCTTACAATTCTATCTTTTTTTCCTTCTTTATCTAGAGGGGAAATTTTGGTATTGCTGAAATCAGAGCAAAAATGTAATCTATTCATGCTTTAAGCCTGAAACCAGATATCATATATTCTCTAAGAGGTTATTGGAATGTCTAAATTTATTAAAATGTCTCTTCACTCAGCATAACACATTGTGGTGACCTATTTGTCCATTATACCTAGACTATGGAAAGAAGACAAACTCCATTGTTAATAAGGTCCAAGTTTGAGACTAACCTATAGTCTTCTTAGGAAGAAGGTTGATGAGAGACCAGTGATGGGAGCTTTTCAGCTGTCTCCTGGTATAATTGACAAGAAGGCCCAATAGAAAGAGCCCACCCTATGAGAAGGAACTACATATTAAGTGTCATAACCTTGGACACAAATTACCTGTAGTTTCTTCATCTCTTGACTTTTGTGTCACCAGACTGAGGATAAATCTGACTTTTTAAAAAACAAAACAAAATCAGATTCCAATAAAGTGTTGTTATTGTGCTACCATCTCTTAAGGATATTGAAAAGCTTGGCTTTTGGTAATGTGAGTTGCAGAATCTGAGATGCTTTTCCCACAGTTACTGGCATCCTCTTGGGCACAGAAAGGACTCTGACCTAGTGGGATGACTCTGGAGAGAAAGGAGAATAGTTCTTGCATGGTGGTTCTATCACCCAGTGAACACAGCATATGCTAATCACCCTTGAGGATGCCTATGTAGATCTGGCAGGAATCTAAACTAATTTCAAGTTCCTACAAAACTCTTACGGTCAGAACCTTAGAAATACTTGCTCATGAGGATTGTTTCTGTGCTATGGAAATATATCTATATGTACATACATATGTGCATGTTAAATGAATCTGTGTAACATATATTGAATATGTGCAAATGTCCTGAATTCTGTGATCTCAAGAAGATTATCTTGTGGATATAAGTTTAGATTTTTATTTTATAAATTATTCTCATTATGTATTGTTATTGGAAGTTTTCTGATTAATTTCTATTTTTGAATAGACATAAAATTATTTTAGAGCCTCAGTAATTTTTTCATACTCAAGACAAATGGACTAGAATTTCTTTGCATGGGCATATATTGTGAGCAGCACACATTGGGGAACAGTGCTGTGAGTCAAGACAGCATGAGGTCTTTAGTAGAGCTCTGTTCTGAGAAAACACATGAGAATACTCTATAAATGCTTCTGGCCATAAAAAGTCTTCATGCAACATGTTGGTACACTAAATCTTATTTTCTATAAGCTACTTCTTTTAATGCATGGAAATCTGTGTTCTTAGGACAATAGCATGTTTTTTTTAAGATAAACTTTAAAAATAATTTTAACTCCATAAGACATAGATTCTGAGACTTTAAAAAAATCCAGGACCATGATTTGTTTTTAAGGTGATAACTTGATTTTGACTGAGAAAAACAGGAATCCCTTTACTACTAAGAAACAAATGGTAGAATTTTATGGTAGACTATAGTTCATTAGGGCTGGCTAACTGTCAGATTATACTAGCATTTACTATACAAACAAAAAGCAAGAAATTCATTCCTATTCCCATAGGGAAGCACTCTCAAGCCAATTAAATGTACTCAATGATTTCTGAAAGGGTGTTATTTAAATTGGAAGTATCTGCCTATTAAAAACCAATGGACCCACAAGCCAAAAACATATGAAAACAATAAAAAAGAAAAATTTTAGCCCTGCAAATTGAGATGAAACTTGGAAATGAAGCGTGAAAATATAAGGTAACATTTAACTTTTAGGGCTTATTATTAAATACCTTTAATGATGACAGTGACTTGTCCTGCATACAAGTTATAAAAGCTATATGTTGTATGCTGACATTATTATCCAACTAATACTTACCTAGTCTCTGAAGGTGAATAGTTTTTCTCCTGTGACTCTACAGTCAAATCAATTGACAACATATTTTATGTTCCCTTTTATCTTTTCAGGTCATTGTACCTATGGTGGTCAATATATTGAGCAGATATTCTCAGCTTCAGACATTGGATAATTCTTGATCCTGCTGATCTAGAGAGTCAAAGTTTCCCAACGATTTAAGTGACATTGGTCACTAGAATTGGTGAACTCCAAGACTGGGATCTTAAGAATAAACTTCTCCAAATGAAGAGCCATGATCATTCATTGTGATATTATGGGAGGAAAAATAAAGGTTTCAGCTTGGAGTTCCTTGATTTTCCTTGACAAAGTGTTTCTCTTTAATTGCTATATTTCAATTGTCAACTTCAATTATCTTTAAATTTATCCTCCACTGATTCCCAAAATATGTATATTCTGTGAAATAAGACTGTTAGAACCTTTTCAACTGGAACCACCTGTCTAGCATTTCTCCTATTAAAGAGTTCCAAGGGACAAGATGTCCCTAAGGGTGTAATAGTAGTACATATATCTTGGTCTTAACCAACAGCTGTTTAGTTGTACTTAAAAGGCCTGCTCAACAGTACATAAATCATCTCTGGTACTGGAAACCTACCCGACTACCTGGGCTTAGTGAGGTCATGGATATTAGAGGAGAACCTACTACCATTTTTCTAAGTCAGTTTAATTCCTAACTACATTCTAAATATGTATCCTTACACCTACAAATCAGCATAGCTCTCATCCTTCATTAAAGAGACTTCTGTCAGCAAAAGAGAGAGATCATTACAGAAAACTATAACTGGTTAAAATGCAGAAAACAACTGATTGTGGGGTGCTTAGCCTCAAAAGATATATCTATAACACAACTCCTATACCTAAAGCTTGGGAACATTGTGTAAGAGGGGGCTAAAAGATTGTGAGATGCAGAGGATCAGGAAATCTGCTGTGAAATCATATACACTAGAAATTTCAGAGACGTTATACCCATGGAGTCTCATCAACATGGCTACCTAAATAAGACCTGAACAACCACACCACGAATAGACACACCAATGCTGGAAATCTGTCCTGAGGCCCTACCCCTAGACAAAGAACTGCAGACAACTAAGAAAAGCTGAGAGTGGGAGAAATAGACTTTCCCCGGATGACTCCCCTAATTGGTTATTCAATACCAAGGGGTCAGACCTGAAATCATATACATATAAGTAACATAAAATGGACTGGACAGATTGTATTTGTGTATTCATGTGTTTGTGTGAGTGTATGTATGAGTATAACAATAGAAATTAAAGAAAAAAGAGGCCATGCAGTTGAGGGGGGTGGGTGGATCTATGAGGGACTGGAAAGAAGACAAGGAAGGAGAGATTATGTAATTATATTTTAGTTAAAAAATAAAGAGTTCCAGGAGAATATACTAAACATTGCTAAAGACAAAAAGGACACCAGAGTTAACAAAAGGTCATTTCTTAAGACCTATGACATTACTACATGTAGCCTCTTAAGAAAAGTTCACATTCCTAATGGAATTAAAGACACATCTGGGTATTCAAAAAAATTCAGCCTGAGGCTTGGCCAAGATTCTTTACCTATTCATGCAAACAAAAAATTTAAAAGACTTTCAAAACAAATATAATTTTAAAACAAAGTTTGGCTATAAGAAATAACGTTTTTCAGTTTTCCCAGCAAATGTCATATGAATGGAAAATACAAACCAATCACCTCTCCCATTTTTTTTTTCCATTTTCTTTGGTGTCTCAGGTACTTTTTTATTGCTGTGACAAAGCACCATGACTAGGGCAACTTATAAAAAGAAAGCATTTAATTCAGGCTCAGGATTCCAGAGGTTTAGAGTCCATGTCCATCACAGTGGCAAGTATGACAGCAAGCAGAAATTCATGGGGCCAGAGTGATAGATGAGAGCTTACATTTGATGCATAAGCATGAGGCTAACAGAGCTAACTGGAAATGGCATAGGATTTTGAAACCTCAAAGCCCACTCCAATGACATACCTTCTCCAACAAGGGCACACCTCTTAATCCTTCCCAAACTGTTCCACCAACTGTGGACCACACGTTCAAATATATGAGCCAATGGGAATCACCATCATTCAAGCCACCACAGTATGTATATGTCTATTATATATATCAGGTACTGCATCTGGCCCATCATTGGGTCTGTCTGATTTGCTTCACACCAAACACTCATTATCATCTCCATGTTTCAACTTAGAGTGAAGGAAACTGAGACACAGAGAAATTGTCTATTTGATGGCAGTTAGGTAGGTTTCTAGAATATCTGACACCAGATACTATCCAATTGTACTTTATTAACATTACAACTTCCTCACAGAAACAACAGTGAAAGCATACCCCTAGTAGCTGATGAGTGAAGAGTTCATTCTCCATGTGAATAAGAAGCAAAAGGCAGCCTGAGTTGTGATAATGAAGACAGAGAAGATGGCTGTTTCACTGAACTTTGCTTTTATATTCTTGTGCCCCAGAGCATGAAGTTTTTTTTTTTTTTTTAAAGAAGTTTAAAGTCCTTAGAGAAACTTTTATTTCTTTTCAGTTCATAGCGTGTGACTAATGATCAGTCTCTGCAGAGTAAGACATTTCACTGGAAAAAATTTCCAAACCTTAGGCAACCACAACCTATAAGAAAGTCTCACTAGCTCCAGAAAGAGCAGAAGTCTATACTTGTGCCCTGGAATCCTACAGCATCCCTCCTATGTGTCCATCAAGCACTTGAAATGTAACTACTTTTGATTAAAATGTATTATCAGGTTAAATGCACTTGGGGTTAGAAAGAGTTAACATGGCAAAGGTAAAATATCTCCTTGATTACTTTTTATTAAATAGGGGAAGGAAGTTCTGTTGTATAGTAGAGTAACTATAGATAATAATTTGTGATGTTTCAAAAAGTCAGAAGAACTTTTGGAAGTTTATATGTTTTCATTAATTAAATTAATTCTTAGATGTTTTGCACATGTAAGCAATGCATAAGCAGGGATTTTGAAAGCTTTTATTGTAAGAAAATGATGAAGGCCTAGAGAGATGGATCAGTGGGTAAAATGCTTGTAATGAGAACATGAGCACTCACATTTCAGGTCCCCAGCACCCAGCTCTGTAAATGTAGAGACAGGCAGATCCTGGAGGCTCACTGGGTAGTCAACCTTGTATGCTCATCAAGTTCCAGGCTAGTGAAAGACTGTGCCTCAAAAAACATGGTGGACGACTCCTGATGTAAGCACCTGGCTCTACTATGAGAAGACTTTCCATGGGTAGGAGGCTCTTTTTTAGATGATAAATAGAGATCTTGGGTCTTGGCTCTTTCTAACTTGTATGTCTTCCTCTGTAATCTCCAAGGTCATGGTGCTCATTTTTGCCAATTCCATTAGTTAAAATTTAATCATACTTTTCTTTCTGTGGGACCTCAAGGAAAAGGTCTATTTTGACAGATACAAAAAAGTCAATTACAGAATTGTTCACTCTTTCCACATATTAAGTACACTGGTTCCCCTAAGAAGAGTTACAGCTCTCTTCAGGTGTTACACACATATCAGAATCCAGGATGCCCAGTGATACATGGCTCTGTCATTTTCATGATTTGAACTGTAGGATCAGAAATTCAGCCCCCAAAGGAATGAAAAGTGTGTGTGTGTGTGTGTGTGTGTGTGTGTGTGTGTGTGTCTCACAGAGGAGATATGAGGCATTGAATGAGAAGATATATGAAAGGAAATATGGCTGAAAATATTTGAAAATTGAGAACATTTTTTTAATAAGAAACCCAGGGCGAAGAAAAACATAAGCCAAGGTTAATGAGAAATAAAGACACAGCAGTAACATAGGAAAAGAAAAGACATAAGATCCACTTAAATAACATTCTAATTGACTCAATGCATCTAAAATATCATCATTTACATGGACCATATTACATGTGTGAATGATACAGAAGGGGGAGACAAATAGAGTTTGGTATAATGTGCTGTTTAATCAATGTGGGAAAACTTTAGGAATGAAACAAGCTGGAGAACAAAATAGATCTAAAGTGTATGCACATATATGTGTGAAATTGAATCATAAAAATAAGTTTCTCCTTTCCAAATTTCCTATGTTAGAGGTCAATCCAGGAGAACATGATGCTCTTTATGTAGCTCTCCTTCCTAAGGGCATAAGTGTAGCCCAAGTTAAACAACCTATATATAGAAAAGAGCAGTGCCCCCAGGAGATGATGAAGGCTTCATTCACGAGTAACCAGACCTCTGACCATTCCAGGAAGCCCTTAACCACAGGTCTTTAAGGCTGGATGCCATAGCCATATATGGACCTCTACAGGAAAAGAAAGAGAATCTTTCTAGAGTCCTAGCAAATGTTGTGCATAGGATCCAATCCCTCTTCAAGCCAGCTCAGAGAGTCAGAGGAAAGGGTCTCTGTGTGTGGATGGGACTAAGTAGACAAGAGAAAAGGGGTGTCTTGTTTGGTTTCCTTTTCTGTGGAAAAGAACCAGTGTTCTGGGGTGACCCATTCCTGTGTCTCAGAGGGCACATTTTTCTGATGTGAACTCCACTATCACCCTGTCTGTACTTGGTGACTCACAGTAGAACTAGCATTCCCAAAGCATTTGCTTTATCACTGTTGAGAGACTAGAGCAGTGGTCATGTCAGTCTGGCTCAGTCCTGGAGTTTATCCTGTGCTGGCTGTTCTCAAGGCAGGTTGCCATCCCAACATTTCTATGCTGATGGCGAAAGCTGACAGGAAAAGGAGTCACTTGAATTTGAATAAAAGGAGTCTGAGGTGATATGTTGTGTATCCTAATAAATTTGCCCGAAGATCTGAGAACAGAACAAGCCACCAGTTTAAACATAGATGCCAAGCAGTGGTGGCACATACCTTTAATCCCAGCACTTGAGATCTCATGCCTTTGCTTGGGAAGCACACATGCCTGTAATCCCAGCACTAAGAAGGAAGTGGTATGGCTGAGAGGAGAAAGGTATGTAGGGCATGAGAAGATGGGAATTAAAGGTTTTCTGACTGAAGCCCTTTGGGCTGAGGACTCAGAGGCATTCAAACAGAGGATTTGTGGAGTTGGTGAGGTGAAATGTGGCAGCGGCTTGTTCCTTTGTCTCTCTGATCTTTCAGCATTTACCCCAATATCTGGCTCTGGGTTATTTTATTTATTTATTTATTTTATTTAGAAATTCAAGCAATAGGAGTCACTTGAATTTGAATAGCAAATGCTTTGATTGGGATATGTCTTCACAAACCTCATAATTTGGGAGAATATGGAAGTCCACTGGTGTACTAACAACTGCTATGATCAGGGTATTGTGAGATGATCATGATGATGATGACTATTATTATTATTATTATTATTATTTATAATTATTGTTACCACCCGGGAAAAGGAGCTGATACCACACCACATCAAGCATTCTCCTGGAATTTAATATCTGATTTGGAAAAATTTTATGTTAATTGACAAGAGGCAAAGGGACTCCAGCAGTGTCCATAAAGCACTACCAAAAAAAATGTGGAAATAGATCTGGATGTCTCATCCAACTTTCCTCATGGTGTCTTATACAACCAAGGCAGATGCAACGTGGACAGTAGATTCACACAAGCTCAAACCAAGAACCATGTCTTCCATTTTCCCTCCTCTGTTGTTCTGAGTTTGGGGCAATTTTCAAGTTGCATATCTAAAGGAGCTTCCGGAGCATTAGTGCTGGATTGATTAATCATCTCATCAGCAATTATACTAACTTGAAGGCATTATGAAGCCATTGGTAAAGAAACTAGTTATTCTATTTTTAATTTTTTAGAGAAAATATAGACACACACAAGCAGTAGTAAGAAATAATGCAAAGAATTCCCTAGTAATCTTAATGTAGTTTTCTACAGTAGTAATATCCAGCTAAAGTTGCTTGCACAAAACTACTAGAAGAGTGGTGTGGATATAACTTAGTGACTTACACACAGCTATTCTGATTTCTCTGGCTTGCGTGTACTCATTTGTGTTCATATATAGCCCTGTGAAATTCTGTCACGTATGTAGATTTGTTTGTCTACCACCATAGCCAAGATGCAAACCCATCTCATCACAGGGATCTCTATGTATCTCAATCAAAGGAAAATTTCCCATTGAGGAAGAATATCTGCCCTTAAGATACTATAAGCCTAATGAGAAAAAAAAGAAAAGAAAGAAAGAAACCCATGGTGATATTTTATTTGTGCTTTAATAAATAAAGTTTGCCTGGAGATCAGAGGAAATAGGAAGCCATTTTAAGTAAACAAGAAGCTAGGCAGCAATAACACATGCCCTTAATCCTATCACTTAGCAGGCAAGATCTCTGTGTGTTCTAGGCCACACTAGGGAACAGAGCCATGTGTGGTGGCACACATTTAATCCTAGTACCAACTATAGAGGCCTGGAGGTCTGTACAGACAGACAGAAAGTGACAGAGCTGTGTAGGAAGAGGAAGTGAGGTAGCTGAGCTAAGAAAGCCAATTAGAGGGCAGAACAGCAAGGCAATAAAGGCCTGGGTAGACAGGAAGTAACTTGCATTTGGAAGCTGCAGAGTTAGTGAGGTAAGATTGGCTGGTGGCTTTCCCTATTTCCCTGATCCAAGGCTTTCACCCCTATATTTGGCTCTGTGTTTTTTTTTATTTAATAAGACCATTTAGAAAATTTTCTACAAAACCAACATCTTGACCTTATAAACTGGTCATGGTCATAGCTTTCATAGGAATATAATTAAGTAGTTCATTTTCTTTCTTCTTTAATTTACTTGACAAGCATTTAGGGAAGATTGTGATAGATACTATCAAATAGCTGTTAAGGCAAATGGTATTTCAGTAAAGCGGTTTAAAAGGCCAGAGACACTTTAATGAATACTATTATGAAATATACACATGGTAGTAAAAGAATCATATTTAATTCCTAATGTTGGTAGCTCTGGTCATGCCAAGCTCTAGAGTAACATGAATGTGTTAGAATAACTCTATCCTGAATTTCTCTGGAAGAGGACAAAGAATTGCTCTTATTTTCCTTGAATTAAAGGATTTTGCTGTTGTTTTATTATGAATAAGTTTTTATTATTTACCCTGTATTTGAATGTGTGAGAAGCAAATTATTCAGCATGTACCTGACCACTCTGGCCCAGGCTTGCCAGAGATAACTGTGTTTGTCTGTGTTTTCAAATTTGCACTAATATTTCTACATGTTTCTAGGGAATTTCATAATTATAAGAGAAATACAAACATTGTCCTCTGCAATCTGAAAGGAGAGGAGAAGTGTGCTTGTAAATTGATCAGTTAAATACTAGGGAATGGACTAGGAATTGTGCATGGCATGGTAAGCACTTTTTCGGAGAGCTAGGACTAGAATAGGACCCAAGACTCAAAGAGTTGGAAGCATTTTTTTAATGTAAAATGATGTAAACAAGTGAGAGAATGCAGACTGTGCCTTCGAGAGCTGTGAGAATCCAATTCAGTCAGGAGTGCTGGCAGTGGTGGGTCAGAAGGCCTGGATTCAAATCCTAGATTTTGACTCAGTAGCTGTATGAATGATGAAGTTAAACTTTCTCTGTGTCAGTTCTACCACCTGCAAAATGGTAATATTAACTCTATTCATCTCATGGGAGGACAGCGAGTGAGTTGAGATGACTTATGAAAGTCACACACATTCGCATATGTTTATGGTGTGTTGACTATCATTTTGCTGGTTTTAAGTCAGTGCTTTGGAGAGCCTTAAATGTCATTAAAAACAATCATATTTTTAACTTGCAAAGTTAAATTTTGGAGAAAGGTTTTTTTGGTCAACATTGTTGAAATTAAGACAGGAGAAAACACATCTTAGGAAGAAGACAAATTCTCAGTGTGAATTAGAAGAGCCTGATTCAGAATTCAAGATGAGAGACTTCAAAAGAAAATTGTATAAAGGGACACTAGAGAAGAAGAAGAAGAAATGCCTTTCTGTTCCCCAAATCCCTAAACAAGAACTGTCAAGAGGTTTGGGTTCAGGATGAGGAAAAGGGTAAGAGAATTTTATTCTGGACATTAAATTGAATATGTCTGTGGAACATTCTGCATTAGAGTTGAATCAGAAGAGCAGCAACTGTTTGAAGATCTTCAGGCTATCATTTCCCTCCTCTATCGATCCACCTATGAATTCTATCCATATCGACATTTTTTGTATCCCCACATATGTTAGATATGTCCAAGAATAGTACATATATGGGGGTTCACTGGAAATTAGCTTCCACAGCTATGGAGGCACAAATCCACAAAACAGGCAGCTGGAAAGGGAGATCGTGTGGCAGAAGCCCCAGGGTCCCTGTGAGGCAGAGAAGTTTCATAGGCAAGAGAAAGCTCGCCTGTCTGCTTGACATCTCTGGTTCTCTACAAATGACTTCCTGTCGACAAAGAAAAACACACCAAGGTACTCTCTGTCCAAATAAAATCAGCCAACTGATCTGGGCCTTCAAATATGTCTGAAAAATCCCTTTGCTGAATAATGTAGCCTATTGTTGATTGAGCAACTGGGAGAAGGCCTGTGTGTGTGTGTGTATATGATTCTGTCCTCCTCAGTTCCCCAAAGAGAGTGACAAGCCTGCACTCACCAGAAAGCTGCGTGAATAGGAAAGTCTGAGGAATGTGGTCCAGCCTAGCCAAGTCCCAAGTCCACACATCACAGTCATCCTGCATTCCTAGGGGATTACTGGTGTGTTCTGAGGAAACTGAGTGAGGGATGAAAGCAGGTGATAAGCATTTGAGTTATTCATAGGGAAGTGAGAGGGTGATTATGAAAAAGGAATTTTTCTGAGGAAAGGAGAGAGAAAGAAGGAAGAGTGAACATTGGTGAAGGTCCACAATTAGGGTCTTGAGGAAGAACCTGAGAGGTAAAGGAGCGTCATGGGTGAAGAGCACGATGGGACGTAAACATGAAAGATTAGATTCAGAGAAAGCAAGAACATGCCATGCCCCACTTAAAATATTGAATCCTTTACCTGTAAATCACAAATCAGATCTGTACGCAGTGACCTTTCACCTAGTTTCCCCCTGCTTATTCAGCCCCTCTTCTGTACTCATGACAGACTGCTCTAACTGTTGTTGGCTTTTCTCCCCAGCATCAACTAATTAACTGTTCCTCATCTTCAATTTTACACCATGTGTTTACCCCTTGTTTTCAAACTCAGAGGCTCAAGACAGGGAATGCTTAGCTAGGTATGAGAGAACAGATCACCATTTATTCATTTATTTGTTTCAAAAAATGTAAGTTATTTTTTTCTTCTTCTGAGATACACATGGAGAGATATGTGCGGAAAAGTCTGGCTTCATGTTGTCACTTGGTTGTGACTAAACAGTCAAGAAGAGACTACTGTTCAAGTTCTTAAAAAACGGTCTCTGAATCTAAAATGTGGGCTAAGTGAGGACCACACTAGGGTGAAGGGGTGGATGGGACCTGAAAGTGCAGAGACCATGTCTAGAATTTGAAACAGACAACATGACACATGCATATCCAGCCCTAGAAATTCTCATTCAACAGCATCTCTTAATCTTTGTGACCAAAATTCGGGGAGAAAGAAAAACTTCGATGCTAGTGGCCAGTTTCTCCAAGGCACCACTTAAATTCTGTACTCAGGCATCATTTCTAGGCTAATGACAGTCCTATATCACTCATTCTTCCCTATAGTCCTTTCTTGCGTGTAGTCAATTTTCCTAACTATTGCTCACTATCTATAACTCTGTGTGGGTTTCCTTGTCAGTGGATTGCTACCACCCTGGTACCACTCCCATCTGCACTTTGTTCAAGCACTTTCAACACAGGCAGAGGAGAGGCCAGAGATGCTCAGTAGAAGGTCCCTTCCCTTTCACTGTTCATTTGTCGTAGTACAGAGCTCATCCCTTTACTTACCTGCTGATGAGTTGACTGACAGTCATTTCTTACCATTTAAACCTCCTGCTGCATTTCTCCCCTGAGAGAAGTATTCTTCCTGCAGGAAATCAGGACTCTAACACTGATCCAATCTCAGGGTTGATATCCAATTCTATTCTCAGTAAGTTTCAAGACTATAAGGATAATTTATTCAAGACTACTTTTAAACTGAAGGCTAATTAATAACAGGAAATATAATTTTCAACAAGAGAAACCTGAAATTCCTAGACAGGAATCCAACATTAATCAAGATGAATCTAGGTTTTAGGGTGAAGATTCTAATTTTGTCACCCATTGTCAGTGTGAGAGGAGATGAATTATTAACCCTAGGCATTGTTCACTTCTTCTACAGAGTCAGAATTGTCTGCTTCGTGGTATCTGAAGTCTGAGGTAGAGCTGCCTGAAAAAAACTTTTACTAGATGACATTCACTACAACAATTCCATCATCTCTATGTGACCAGGGGTCCTCAGCAGGAAGAGACTGTCCTTGTCCTTCTGCCTCATCTCTGCCCCCTTCCTTCCTCCCTCACACATAATCTTGAGTGCCCTCTGGGAAAGATAACCTAGGAAACCACAAAACAAATACAGAAGTGTTTACATTTTCTCAGCAACAAAAATAGCCAGAGTGACTGGTCTTTCTCAAGACTCCTTGATGCATGACTAAGAGACTTTTGAAATGTCATTTAAATTTTCCTACTAGGGATATTGGTATTTCCCCACCACCTCACTCCCATCATCTGAAGAGTTGTGCCATTTCTCAGAGGGTTGTTCAGGCTTTCCTATGCAGATATTTTGGGAAATGAACTAACCTCTTTAGCATGATGAGATGTATATGTAAGAATTTTAACACTGGATCTCATGTAGAGTGATGTGTAGATATGCCAAATATGTAAGCAGAGGCCATATGTTGGAGGTGAAATTGAAAGTGAGAATGAGAAAATGAGATGGGGAGAGGAATATAGAGATGGAGAAGAGTTCCCTGTGTTGATAGAGTGGGTAGTATAAACAGGGAACAAGTGATACCACTCATAACTTAGCCTTGAATAGATAGAGAACTTTCCTTTTCAGTATTTCTGTGAGCTGTACACTTACTTGACATCTTCTAAGCCATGATTTCCTCGTTTAGGAAATAGGAATGACTTTGGTCCTGGCTTGATGGAGCTATTGAGATAAATGAGAGGGATGACAAATGTTAAATGCATTGGACAATGAATGCTACTATTTTTTAATAGAACTCCATTTATTTCCCCTCCAGAACCATGCCTACATGGAACTAGATTCTTGCAGATCAAAGAAATAGTTCATTTTAGGTTCTTCACTGTTTACACATTGGATGGATAATGTTTATTACATTCAACAACCATCTTATCCATTATTTTACCTGATTGCCTATGAAAGTTTAAAAATTATGATTGCTTAAGTAGGCCCAGGATTTGACATGCTTCTACCATTGAAATGAACATTGTCATGGTTAATCTTGGTTGTCAAGTTAGCTGGATCTAGGATAAACTAAGAAACAAGCTTCTGAGCACACTTACAGGGGATTTTCTTGATTAGGTTAATTGGAGTGAAAGGCCCACCATAAATGTGTACTTTCTGAGTAGTGGCTGAGTGACAGGGAGGGCTGGTGGAAAATTCTTTTACTCTTTGGGTGCTTGCCTTTGCATCTTGTTGGCAAGTTCATCTCTTCTATTTATGAGTTTGTCTACCTTGTTGAGAACTCAGACTAAAACTGACATTCTACCAGTGAAACTAAGACAGCCCAACGGAGGTCTTTTCCTACTACACTGGGAGTTCAAATGTCAAATAAAGAGGTCAAGAGCATCTTTAGAACCAGACTTTGCCCACCAAAGCCTAGCAACACAACTGTGGGGATTATGAAAGCAGCAATAGAGGACGTAAAGCCAACAGCTCTTTGCTGGTCTCAGCATTATAGCCAGTGAGGTTACCTCAGGGCAAAGTAGCTCCTGATTCCCAACTCTTCCAAAAATTCTTTATGTATTTGTTTTCCTGCATCAATTTTCTTCTGATTGATATCTAGAAATTATACATTTCTAGTAATTTGTCAGAGTACTGCGTGGTATAACACCAGCCTGATAGCCTATGTCTCATTTCTTACCCTGATTTGCCTCATGGCTATGGTTGCTGAATACATTGGCTAAAATGGCTTGTGTTCAAACTACTGACTGACATGTGAGGTATATGATGAATATCACCCTTAATAATAAAACAAAGTAAGTGCCCCAAACAAACAAAATCAATAAACACCTATATGAAATCCCTTCCTTCACAAATTTCTTTGCCTGACATTTGGAATGTTTGTCACCCTATGGAAGTCATCAAGAAATTCAAGACTACCACAGGTCACTCAGAGGTGTGATTCAGTCCAAGTCTGAAGGCAGGTCATTACCAAAATGTTTTCAAATTGTCTTACTCTTCTGTTTGGAGAAATGAAATACTTGGATATCTGTAGTCACAACGTACTCTTTATTTATCCATTGCTTCACACATTTATGCAGCCATTGTTTGTTGAATGCCTACTAATATAATTGTATCTTTTGTGTACATGTGCTGGAGATCCAACCCAGGTCACTATACACACAAAGCATATACTCGATCTGAATTACCTCCACCGCCTATATATAGATAGCCCTTGTTCTAATAATCAGTCAATAACAGACCCCTAAAGTGTGGTAAAAGTTTATGGAGGAAAACTGAACAAATAAGAACAGAAAACATCTTTGTAAAAGGGGGCACAGCAGACCCTCTAAAAAGTGACAGTAGCTTAAATCTCTGAATGAAGAGAGATTGAAGACTCTGAACATATTGGGGGAAGAGATCTCTGTGCAGAGGAGCAAGTCCAAGGGCCTAAGCTAGGGGAAAGACTAAAGAGGCAGGCAGGCAGAGAAACCATGGGGGTGGAACCTATAAGCCTTGTAAGGACCTTGTATTTAAAGAGAGATGAGAATTATATTACCTGCCTTACATGTGAGGATAAGACTTGTCACTGAGTGGAATAAAGTGTTTATGGAGAAAGAATGAAGGAAGGAGGGCTGTGATGAGTTTATTGCAATGATCTGTCTATCACACAGGAGAGGCGGGACTTAGCCACTACCTCAGGGAGCAATACTCTGTGAGATTTTAAGGAATCTCTGAACTGGAGGCAAAGCAGGCTTCAGGCCTTATGTCCCTTTGGCAAACAATTGGTGAACCATTATAGACCCCTGGAAGGTGTATGACCATGACAGAGGTAGTTCCCTTTGCTATAAGTCAGTTCCTGAGCTGGGACTTAGTAGGAGCCATCAACAAACAGTATTTCTAGTACCTCTGAGTGATTGACACAGAAGTTATCACTTGGCTATCATAAGTTATCCCTCATGCTATCTGCTCCCATTTCCTCCCTTCTTCGGCTCAGGTAGAACTGCTCTTCCAGGACACTTGGCAGAATCTTTTCTCTGGTGCAAAGGCTAGCTTCATGGTTACAACCAAAACTTGATCTATTTGGCATTCCTTTTGATTTCTTCACACTTGGCTAGCTCTCCTGCTTTTCTCAGTAGTTGTGTGTTGTTAGGGCAACTTGGGCTTTCATTGACCCAATCACTGTGGCCTTTTACCGTGTTTGTCAGTTCCCTGTCAACACGGGGCAGATGACGCCATCAGATCAACTTCCCCGATCCTCCATGGTCGAGCAGCCTCACCTCCCCCTGAAATTCATATTCATCTGCTCTCCCTGGGGGTGGCCATTGTTCTTGGTTTCTAGTCTCCTGGCCAAGAGGCCTACTGTGAAGAGGAGGCAGCGATATCTTAAGATTTAATATGACTCTTAAGTTCGAGGGTATTTATCCCTCCTCTGCAAAATACACAAAAAGTAGAGCTTCGATGCTAGAAGCAAAGATCTCCAAGTGAGTGCCTGGAAGTGAAGAAAAGCAGGCACTCTTCCACCATACATGCCTCAGGCTTATGGTTTTCAAATTATTTCACTAACTTTGACAATTCCATACCATATAATGATGACTGATAGAACATATATGCTTCATCTACAAACTAGAATGAAATTGGCACCTTGATATGAAAATTAGATTCAATAGTCAAGTGGAAATACTGAAAAGAAAAAAACTAATTAAATTTAAATGAAGCAGGCAGTGAAAACCGCATGAAGTCTGATAAAAGCTCAGCATGAAGAAGACAGAATATCAGGACTTGAAGATAAGATGGAGGAACTGGATCACCCAGTCAAAGAAAATATTAAATTAAAACCCAGTAGGAACAGAATATGCAAATGGCATCTCATGACTCCTTTTTTTCTGTACAGCAAAGGAAACTGTCAATTAAGTCAATGGGTAGCCCATGGAATGGGAGAAAACTACTTCAGCATATGAACAACAGAGGATTAGTGTCTAGAACATACAAAGAATTCGACAATGGGAATAATGAAGGGCAAGGTTCGAGGGAAAGAGAACTTAGGGGAGCAGGAGATCCCAGCTGGATCAAGAACAGAAAGGGAGAACAAGGAATAACAGACCATGATAAATGATGACCACATGAGAACAGGAATAGGCAGAGTGCTGGAGAGGTCCCCAGAAATCCACAATGATACATCCTCTGTAGACTGCTGGCAATGGTCGAGAGAAGCCTGATCTGACCTGGTCTGGTGATCAGATGGCCAAACACCCTAATGGTCGAGCTGGAACTCTCATCCAATAACTGATGGAAGTGGATGCAGAGATCCTCGGCCAGGTCCCAGGTGGGGCTCCAGGAGTCCAATTGTTGAGAAAGAGGAGAGACTGTAAGAGCGTGAATTGTTGAGCCCAAGATTGGAAAACCACAGAAACAAATAGCCAAACGAATGGAAGCACATGAATTATGAACCAAAGGCTGAGGAGCCCCCAGCTGGATCAGGCCCTCTGGATAAGTGAGACAATTGAATAACTTGAACTGTTTGGGAGGCACCCAGGCAGTGGGACCCGGACCTGTCCTTAGAGCTGGCTGTTTGGAACCTTGGGCTTACACAGGGACACTTTGCTGAGCCTGGAAGGAGGGGACTGGACCTGCCTGTACTGAATCCGCCAGGTTTAAATGAATCCCCAGGGGAGTCTTGGCCCTGGAGGAGGTGGGAATGGAACGGAGGGGATGAGGGGAAGGTGGGGGTAGAGGCAGGAGGGGAGAGGACAGGGTAACCCATGGCTGATGTGTAAAATTAAAACACAAATATAATAATAATAATAATAATAATAATAATAATAATAATAAAGAAACACCAAGAAAACAACTTAATTACAAGTGGGCAATGAAACTGTAAACAGTTTTCAAAAGAAGACATAGAGAAGGCCAGAAAACACTTCTAAGGGTTTGACATTTTTAGCCGTCGGGAAATGCAGATTAAAAATCGACTTTAAGTTCCATGTCACCCCAGTCACAACGGCTATATCAGTAGTAATACAAATGATAACAAGGCCATTGTGGGAGTGGGGGAAGGAGAACTTAGACACTATTGGGAGTGTAAACTAGTGCATCCTCTTGGAAAATAGTCCAGATGTTCCTAAAAAACCTGGGCAGGAGGAACCTAAAACGTGACCCTGTGACCCTGTGACCCTGTGACCCTGCTATACCCCTGGGTATATAAGTAGCTAGCAGCCTGAGTGTTCTTCAACTGATGAATGGATAGTGAAAATATGGTACATATGTATGACAGAATTACTCATCTGTAAAGAAAAATGAAACCTACAACTAAATGGATAACACTGGGAAAAATTATTCTAAGTGATGTAACCAAGGCCCAGAAAGGCAAATGCTGTATATTCTGTCTCATATACAGATCCTAGAATCAAGCTTTTAGTTTTGTTTATTTAAATTGCATTTGGAAACCAGGCAGCTAGGAAGGGGACATTAGGAGAAGCTTCCCTTAAAGGAGAGGGATAGTAAAACAGACAAAATGAAAGTAGAGAGGAGAATACTGGGAGTGAAAGGGTTAAGCAGGCAGGAGGGTGGATGATTGGGCAGGTGGGTGAGAATAGGTAAGGGTGTGTGAGTAAGCTATATAGAAATCTATTTCCTTGAAGTGAAAACAAAAATACCAAAGGGCATCCAAAGGAGGTACCTTGTATGGCTGGCTGTGCTGACCCTTGAAGCCACAGGCTACTAAAGAAGTTTCCAGTCCTAGATGTAGGTTTCCTCCACGGGAATTGTTCAGGGAGGCTCCAGAAGTTCCTCAGACAATCCAGATTTGCCAGTCCTCTTGGTTGCCCACCAGAACTAAGATAACACCCTAATGCTGGAGATAATGCACATCTTACCCAAGTTTTAAAAATGTTAATAACAGAGTATCTTGGTTCTAAGTTAAAGGCAGTGGAGTTTGGTTCATCATCAAGAACATCTCCCCCAAAGCACTGCATCCAAAGAGATGGGGCTTAAGACTCATGGTCTGATGACAAGGCCTGTTAAGGACAGATGAGTAGGTTAGAATTAGTGAAGGGCAAGCAAGATCAGATCGCCATGGTAAGGTCACAATCTGCAGAAGCAGAGCTAACCAGCTTTCAAATTCTGAGTTCAGAGGCTAAGGTGTAGAGCTAATAGAACAGAAAACCTAAAGAAGAAGAGATGGGTCTTAAGGCTTCATCTAACAGCCAGGACTGGGTAAGCTAGGGATGGTTCTCCTTTATAGTGGTTCAGCGAGGGCAGCTAATCCCTTTTCTGGCCACTGCCTGTTGTGGTGAAGTGATTTTAGATCCACTGTTAATCTTTACTGTCACTACAGTTTAGAAAATTCTGTTGGAGAGAACTCGTTCAGGACTTCAAGTAAACTAAGATAGTTTATGTATTCTACCTTTGGGAAAGAAAATAAATCTTGATTGAAAAATCTAAATTTGTCTCCTAGTTTGGTTAATTATATTTTTAAATAAATTCATTCTTTCATTTTTTTTTAAATGATGTTACTTTTGTAACTACTAAAACCTCAGCTCTAGAGTGAGACTTGGATGTTCAGGTTCTTCTCTGTGGGGTAACAAGATGGCTCAGCAGTTAGAGGTGTCTGCTGCTAAGCCTGACAAACTGAGTCTGGGACCCTCATATGGAAGAAGAGAAGACCCTTCTTCAATCTGTTCTCTATCTCCACACATGCACCATGGCAGAGGCATGTCTACACACTGCAAAAAAATAAATAAATAAAATAAAATAAATAAATACGTATTTCCTGTGATCTTTCTCTGTACTTCAGTTCCTTCATTTACTGATCTGAGGTAATCATTTCTGTGGCATGGGCATTAAATGAGTTAATACATGTTGTTTTAGTCAGGATTCTCTAGAGTTACAGAACTTATGGAATGAATCTCTCTTTCTGCATACCTACATACCTACCTACCTACCTACCTACATACATACATACATACATACATATGGGAATTTATTGGAATGACTTACAGGCTGCAGTTCAACAATGGCTAGTTGTGAGTGGAAAATCTAAGAATCTAGTAGCTGTTCAGTCCCACAAGGCTGAGTGTCTCTGCTGGAGTGGATGTGCTGACAAGGCAAGAGGAAGCGCATGAAGAATGAACCCTTCCTTTTTCCATTGTCCTTATATAGGCCTCCAGCAGAAGGTGTGGCCAGCAGAAGGTGTGGCCAGCCTCAAGGTCTGGAGTAAAGGCATGTGCCATCTAGCCTCAATATCTGGATCAAAGGCATGTTGCCCTCTTGCTTAAAGATCTAGATCACAAGTGTGCCCTCCATTTCTGGATTATAGTTCATTCCAGATACAGTCAAGTTGACAACCAAGAAAAGCCATCACACATGTAAAGTTGCTTTTTGGAATACCATGAAACTTAAGTAGCTGATTTAATAACATCTGATATATATATTTCTTAGTTCATTGCAAATTAGATAAATACTTGATTAAAGTATTATATTTTGGGGCAATCTAATTCATAAATTCAGAATTTCTTGAATATTACTTGCATACATTGCTGGAGTAACTTAACCTCCATCCTTTATTTACTGTTTGCTCCATAGGACAAGTATCTAGTCACTAGTACTTTATATTTACAGGCTAGAAACAATGTTGTCAGAGCCTAACAGAAATCACTTCAGGGAAAAGCATCTTTTAGTGGACATGGATAATGAGATGCCCTTCTTTGCCAATAAAGAACGATAGCTAGAGTGGCTGTAACCATACATATACAACCCATGTGAGCTCAAGCCAGAGCAGATGCCAGCAGGCAGATGGGAGTGGGGTGTGACTCTGTCTGCAGTTGTTAGCTTCTAGGAGAGGGAGAGACAGTTTTCGCTCACAATTTAGTTCATGCTACACTGACCACACTCCAGTGGAAGATCACACATCTAAGAATATATGAGCAGCACAAATTGGTCTTGATGGCTAAAAAAAGAATAGTTGGGTGGGTATTGAAGATGAGATAGATCTGGAAAAGCTGTTGGGAGATGAATATGATCAAAACACAGTGTACAAAATTACCAAAGAACTAGTGTGTGTGTATGTCTGTGTGTGTGTGTGTGTGTGTGTGTGTGTGTGTGTGTGTGTATGTGTGTGTTGTTTTCAAGACCAATGACTAGGGCTATAGGTATAATTCCATTGTGGAATACTTATGTAGCAAGTATCAGACCTTAGATTTATTCCCCAGTCCCACTAAAAACCCAAAACAGCAACATCTAACTATCCCTGCCACCCCTTTTTTTCAAGTAACTCTTGGACTTGCTATCATTTTGGTTCAGCAAGACTGACTCTATGTTTAGGAAACTCAGAGACTGACTACACAGAAAGTTTTCACATCACAAAATTACAATGCCTATCCCTGTTGTGTCTCCCTGTAATTCTATTTACAGACCTTGGAAAATCCTTTTAGGTTACAATTACTATTCTTAATAAATTAATAGTAGTGTGTCAGTTCTGAACACTCTCCAGTGTGTTCTGAAAGTACTTATGCAAAGGGATAGAGAATACTTAGCATAGAATCCCATGAGTAAGGTCAAAGCTGGGAATGTATACAGGAAGGAGACACATGATGGCCTGTGTAGCTTATGCATAAATCCTGTGGGACTCCCATCCTGGCTACATATGCATTGATTACATGTGTGCATTGATAGACATTGCAGATTCAGCCTTAGCATCTGGAATAGACAGAGGCTTGCTTTCTGAATCTGAATAACCATTGTCTGTCAAGGGGAACACACACTTGCTCCTCCTTAATGGCCCATCACAGCATCTGCTGAGCAGCAATGAGCTCATCCTGTACTACTCTGTCCAGAATTTGATGTGAAAATGGCTACAAAAGCTTTATTCTAGTTACGTTGGATTCAGCTATAAACAGTATGGAAGATTCCAGTTTTCAAAGGCAAACTTATTTAAGTGAATACTGGGAAAATGGAAAGCTAAGTTAGGAGAAAACTCACTCTAGTCAATGAAGTGGTTGTTTTTATGATGAGTGCCCCAGTAGAATCATTCATAGCACTAAGTCATCAACGGAGCTCACTTTTGGCAAGCCTGAAGCATTCTGTGATCCACAGAAATACTTTCTAATTATTAAAAATATGATATTGAAAGAACAAATGTTGTTGGCACCAACCAAGTGTATAATTGATTCAAAAGTCCAGTCCCAGAGTAATTGTAAGGAAACTGTGTCTGGGAAACTTTTCACTGGGAATATGTGAGTGGGCAGGTACTAAACTTCCTGCCCTTGTGTGTGATTTGGGAGTTAGATTACACATTTTGTCTTTAGAAATGGATAGCTGTTGACATGTAGGGAAAATTTTAAAAAGGCACTCCCAGAAACAGAGATGTATGGAGATTAACTGTATCAATATGGCAGCTTGCCTTGGGGGAACCAGTGACTGTGGCCATCTGACCTAACTAAGATGGTAACATAGCAGATGAGAACTTATTGGATTCAAAACCTTTTATCCAAGTTCCACTCTCCTGACTGGAGAATATGTTGCCTCTTTCAGTAGAGTGCTTTCTACTGAAAATGCAAGATAGAAAATGCAGCCTCCTGTGAAGTGAGTGGGAGGAGATGAAGAAGGAGAGGAAATGGCCAAAGCCAAGCATTTATAATAGAAGAGGGACATGTGGGGAAGCAGAATGGCCTTGGGTGTTGGGATGGATAGATGCATGGATGGAGGCACTGTTCTTGGCTGCTTTGTGGTTGAATGAGAAGCAGGGGATTTGGAGAGGTAGCCAGACTGGCATGCTGAGGGTCACCCAGCTATTGGTATACCTCAGAGTTTGAGTTCTCAGGGTGTTGTCCAGTCATTCCTGTGGTTTGTCTCAACATGGCAAGAGTTCTTGAGAAAGTTGTGGCCACAGTAGTTATCCATTTGAATGATGAGTCTGAAATAAATATCCATCTATTAAGAAGGGTATGTGCTTTTAGGTCCAAAACAAGTCACCAGATGATGGATGCCTGGTGCCCACAGAGTCATGGACCACAAATGTGCTCTTCAGGTTGGAATTGTGGGACCATGCTCCATTTGTTAGCTTCTGCCTGTCTCCTGATACTACTACAAAGCTATTCAGTGCCCCTGGGTTTCTTCTGGGACTTAACCTGAGGCTTGTTCAGGGCTAAAGGTAGAGTTGTGCTTGTTCTGGCGTCATCTTCTTCTATTTTAGTTTATGCGATAACCTCAATATTTCTCATCCCCATTTCTTTGCCATTCATTCAGCTCACTTCCTTAGGATAAGTCATCATTTTCTGACTGACTACTAAGGTGCCTGACCCTAGGAATACAAGGATGATTGGAAACCTAATAAACTTCCACAACACTACTTACCACATGGATATCTTTTTCAGAGTTCCTGAAGTCACACTGTACTTGGTATTGAAGAGCTGTATGATGTTGAGCAGGTTGCCTAAGCCTTTTGTGTCTTGTATCCTTCATCTGATGACTAAGATGAGAATTAAATAAGTTAATACATGCACGAGTATAGAGTAGATCTTATTGATAGCAAGTATTCAATAACTATTACTCGTTTCTATCATTATCTGGTTCACTGCCTACTAAGAAGGGCCTATCTTCTATTAGATATCTTTTCTTATTTCCAGTCTTACACTTCATTTTCCAAATGCATGTTCCCTTTTTTGTAAGTCCTATATGGTATCATAAAACCTCAACTGTGACATTTTTACTCAGCTATAAAGAAGAATGAGATTATGCTGTTTTCAGGAAAGTGAATAAAACTACAGATCACGTGTTAAATGAAATAATATTGTTTTGTTTTATTTAAAATAATGAGAAAATGTCATGTATTTCTATGATGTGGAATCTAGAGGAAAAAAAGGAATGAAATCAAATAGGGTAGAAAGTGAAAGAAAAAATGGAAGACAGAAGGGGTTAAAATAGCAATAGATGGGTGAATATGATCAAAGTATATTATATACATATATGAAAATGTCTCTTGTTGATTCTGTGGTTCTGGAGCAATTATTTAAATGCTAAGGCCCATTTTCTATTTGCTTCTAACACTTTTACATTGCTAGGTAAATGGTATATGAAATTTATGCATTTGTATTAGGTATCATTAAAGAGAGCTTTTAAAGTGTTTGAGTTTATGACCCACACTTGGGAGATAGAGACAGGAGGATCAGGAGTTTATGGCCATCTTCAGCTACATAATGTGTTTTCCACCAGCCTATATAAAAACCTGTCCTCCAAACAAGCAAACAAGAAAACAAAATTTCAATATGATTTTTTTGTTTTGTTTTGTTTTTCGAGACAGGGTTTCTCTGTGTAGCTTTGCGCCTTTCCTGGATCTTGCTTGGTAGACCAGGCTGGCCTCAAACTCACAAAGATCCGCCTGCCTCTGCCTCCTGAGTGCTGGGATTACAGGCATGTGCCACCACCGCCCACTCAATATGATTTATTACAAGAAGAAATTTTTGAGCCAGTTTGTTCAGTAAGAGGCAGAATGTGGCTCATCCAGATTCAGGCATGCTAGATTAGATTTCCTGTTGATTCTTATATAATTGAAAGGCAGATTGTGGCAAACCATGGGTGATTAACTTTTAACTGCCATTCTTCCCACCCTGGCCTCTGTGGCTGGAAATCCCTTGTTTGGGACTGTGATAAGGTACTTCCTTCAAAAGAGTATCAGGGAGTACAATTTCTGAGGCAGGGATCAGGGGAGAGGTCTCTAAGATATCTGATGTTCTGGAGACAGGAGAATAATTTCCTAGACAGTCTTTCTGTCCCAGTGGCACATGGCAGGCATGAATGATCCGTAGCTCTTGTTTGGTTATGTTTGTCTGGACATATGTGTCTTAGCGAAAGAGCAATTCTTCACAGTGAATGTTCACAGAGGCCAGAGCTGACATAGGAGAGACCACATCCAGTTCCACAGATGATGACATGGATTCAGAACTTACTGGCCATAGCTTGTAGGCTCCTGGCTCCTTTGTCTGTATAAACTCTTGGGTCTGGTAAGAGTCATCACCATGCTGTTTCCAGAGATGCAAAACCAGATAGGTCCCCATGGTTGCCCACTCTACTACATGTTGAGCTGCCCCCACATGCGACAGTACATGGCAGAGAGACACTGCTTCTGTGCATACTGACCAAATAGCTCCCAAGCAAGGACTTTGTTTTCCTTGGTCACTTACTGCAGATTCCAGAGATGCTGTCTATGAAGCTCACTTCGACTTTGACAGAGTAAAACAAGGCAATTTCTTTTCTCTCTTGTGATTCCTGGACATTCTGTTCTTAAATAGGATAATGAATTCTCTACTAGAATTCATTAAATTCAAGTAGTCAAGTGTATTCAGCAGCAAGCAGTGGCCAGCTCACTTAAAAACACCTCAGCTTTGTTATTTGTTCTGTGTTCAGCTCTCTCACTTCTTTTATGATCTGTAAAAACAGATCAAAATGCTCATTTTGGCTTTAGATTCTGTGGCTAGGGATTTGATCTAACATAAGCCCAGGGCCATTAGACAAGTTCACATACTGAAAGAAAATCAAGTCCCATTCATTTCAGCACTGTCTTGACTTCTGCTCCTAGTGCACTACAGTGATCCTCATGATACACAAACATCTTAATTTTCTTTGCTTTTATAAACAAGATGAACTGTTGAGACTTGGACTGTGGCCCCCTATATCCATTTGAAAGGCACCCCAGCTTTGGCTTCTAAGGAAGTAGCTCCCTAGCTCTCTCTTATCCCCTTCTTTCCAGGTTTCTTAGCTGTCTCTTCTCCATTGCTCAACAAAAAGACAGGTGTCCTGGGACTCAATTCTTTCACCCTTTTTCCTAGATGGCTTCATGTGTAGGTTTGGTCTTAAGTATTCTCTCCGCAATGATGACTACTTTTTTTTCTTTTAAAGATTTACTATGTATTATGTATTCTGCTTGCATGTATGCCTGCCTGCCAGAAGAGGGCACTAGATCTTATTATAGATGGTTGTGAGCCACCATGTGGTTGGTGGGAACTGAACTCAGGATCTTTGGAAAAATAGCTGGTGCTCTTAACCTCTGAACCATCTCTCCAGCCCCAATGATGACTCCTTAATCTTTGGGTTTCTCATTGAGTACCTCTCACAGCCTTGCCATCTCTACTTCTGTGTCTTAAACCTAACACATCTGAAGTCAAGTACTTACTCTTCTTCACATAGCTTGGGCTCTAGTCTTCCTGCATTTCATTCATTTCTGTAAGGAACTTTTATTCATCAGTGCCTCACTGAGAAGCTCAGAGACTGTAAGCTCAACCTTCAGACAGTCCATCAACAAATCTTATTTTATTCTAAAATATCAAATCTCTATTCTCTGCTGACACAACTTTATTTCAAGCCTGGGTTGTGTCTCATGTAGATATATACTATATTCATCTAGTTGGACTTCCCATATCTATTTGCACTTTCTACAATACTGTCTTCATGTAACCACCAGAGATCTCAGATATACACATGTACAAAATATATACATACAAACATTTATACATATATAGGTATGTACATATATATGTACATATAATATATTTATTGCATATCCTTCTTCAACAAAATCTCTAGAAGCTGATGAGTGAATTTAGAGTAGAAATTTAAAACGTGTAACTGGATACAATTTTAATCCGGTCTTTCTCGTTTATCTACTATTCCTTCATACCATTCCAATACATTCTATAGTAATACTCACTTGTTGCTCACTTCTGAATTCCAAAGCCATTTTGACCCAGTACCCTTAGATAAACTCTTAATTCTCCCTGTTCTTTATAATAGGTTTCCAGTAGTTTTTGCCAGATATTACTAATTATCCTATCACATCCAGCTGAAATGTCATTTCCTTAAAAAAGTATCCCCTAACTCCTCTCAAAAACCAATCAGTTAACCATAGCATTGTGCACATTTTGTAAAATACTTACTTTCTTTGGTTACTTTTCTTGTTGCTGAGGCAGAATGCCAGAGAAGAGCAGCTTAAGGAGGGAATGGTTTATTTTGGCTACATTGAAGAAACACAGTGCATTATTGCGGGGGACATATAGTCGCAGTGAGTTTGTGCTGGTGGTTATGTTGTGTCCATATCAGTGAGAAAGAAGAATGCTTGTGCTGAGCTTTTTTCTATTTTTCAGTCTAAGACTCCTATCTTTTGGAAAGGCATCACTCATATGTAGAGTAGGTCATCCTTCCTGAGTTTAACCTATCTGGAAACACTCAGAAAGCTATTTCCACAGCTATTCTCAGTCCAGTAAGTAGGGAATGAATGTTAACCATCACACCAAATATCCTCTTTACCGGTATAAGTACTCAGTATAGAGATTGAAGAATCATTCAAGTTAAAACTCCCGGTTGTGTATCTATCTGTTAACAGTGCTTGGCATATAGCAAGCTGTCAGTACGTTGTAATGGTTCACTGACTGTGATTTGGAAGCTGTAGGACCCCTAAAGAATACTGTCTGACTTAAGTTACAGAAAGCAGTTGTGGGATCCTCTTTCAATTCATTTGCACTGCTAATATTCTTAGCTTCTGGCTGCTCATGACTCACAGCCTCTCTGGATTATAACACTAAATTATCATTTGATATTCCTGAAGAAATACATTCAAATACTGACAAGGCAGAGGAGCCCTCATCATTTAGTCAAATATTTATCTATCATAAACTTTCCATCTTCAAAATGTTGAATGTGAAATTGTACCTTCTGAAAATGGTTCCTGCAGGGTGGCATAAAAGGTTCCTTCTTCTTAAGTAGTTGAGAGTGTCTTTGGATTTCTCTAATTGTTATAATGCTATTTTAAAAATTTTATACTCAGCCAAACTATATCTTCAACTTATCTGTAGATTCTACCAGTTGGATTAATTGTATCCTCCAGGATAAAAGCAAATGACTTAAGCTTTTAAATTAATTTTTATTTTCAGATAGCATATAAATAATGAATTTCATTATGACAATTTCATAATGGAAATATTGTGCTTTGTTCATATTTTCTCCTCTGTTGCCTTCCCCTTTCCATCATCATCTTTCCTGTTAGTTCCTTTATCCCCCTCAAGTACTCTCCCTTCCCCTTTCACTCAAGTCTCTCTGTAGTGATGTACAATTACCCTCATCCCATCCAAACATCTGGTCTTAAATATAATCATTCTCATATTTTAATTAATCATCAAAAATTTTAAGCACCCTCAGAGTTCTAAGATTTTGTATCCCCCAAATTTTCTAAGACATCAAAATTTGTGTGACTCAAAAGTTGACCAAAAATAGTAGCACCAAATGAGAGATTTAGAAAGAAATCTATGCCAGAGATTTTTGTCTTTTCCTCTCCTCTCTTTCTGTGAGGTTAGCTTCCTTTAATTGGTAGTATAGATGGTGAGTACAGGGGGCCTGGTGAGCAATGCCCTGTTCTAGGGCTATTCTTTTTATTCAGACAGTTAATTATGCTTATAGTAGGCAATTTAAGTTCTCATCACAAGGAAATTATATGTGAATTTGACTGTTCAAGGATAGTGAACGCTCTAGTTCAATGTCAAGAACCTCTGGTCTAACAATCAGAGGAGAAAGTTGAGATGAGGCTGGGGAAAATGAGATCAATTACATGCTGTGTAGATAACTTATTATAGGTTAATCTTAATGGTAGGAAAAACATTCTTTCTTCCGTAATAAAACAAAAATAGTAATGTTCATTATGTGTGGAAAAAGAGGAAGATCTTGAGTAATTCTTCCTCATGTTGGAGAAAATGCTAGGGACAGTAATACAGACCACCATGAACATGGAATCACTGTTTTGCACTCAGTGGATGGATCTCAGCCAGCCAGCGAAATTCTTCTCTACTTGCCACATTTGGAAACCAATCTCTGAGCTGAAACCCAGGAGAAGATGTGTATAAACATAGCACATGGAACAGAGTCTTTGCTCTCAGCATGAGCTACTTCCTTGACAAGCAGTCAGTAGGTCTGGTTTTTATTTAACTGCCCCCTGCTTTCACAGCATATTAGAAACAAAATTATGTTGGCAACCAGAGTAAGGACAATATACCACCTAATTGGTGAGACCTGTCAGCCTGGTGTTTTGCATTTGAATGAAGTCTTTAACAGTCATAACAAAGGTTGGCAACTGGCAAAAAGGAAAAAAAAAGTAAAGACATTCTCCCCACAAATATGTGGCAGAAAAAGATTTAAATTCTGGAAAACAAAACAAAACAAACAAATAAAAAACAGTATATTATTTTACCCTCTTCTAAATTTGCCAGAATAAGTGGTAGGGCTTTTCCACTATCCTGTTGGTGTTCCTAGAACATTGCCCATGCTGTAGAAATGTGGCTTCGTTTGAAAAGTAATTGTTAGCCCCTTCAACATTCCTAGCCCCAGATGGATACTGCCCATTGGTCCTCTGGCCATCTATTTAGTTCTCATACTGTTCTATTAGAAAACTCTTCCTGTTGGGACAAAACTTCACCTGGAGCTCACAGTATATGTCCAGAAAAGGCTATCAGAAACCAGACAAAGTCTGATTCTTGTAAGAATCAACCTGTCAAGTACTTGAACTTATCCATCAAACTCCACAGTCCATTCATTGGGTATAGGTTTCACATTGGAGCCGGGCTACTTGTATTCAAGTCCTGGCTCCCCCATTTACTGGTAAAGGGACTGTGAGGGGATATCTAAACTGTCTGTCATGCTTCACTCTTAGGGTCCTTAAAGGCTTAAATGTGGTGATGTTCATGAAAACAAGTGGGACATTGCCTGGGACACTGCAAGCCCTTAATAAGAATGAACCGATAACAGCTGATGAAAAAGAGGCCATGGATTGGAAGGATAGTAGGGATGTATCTGTAAGAGGATTTGGAGGGAGAAATATTGTAATTAAAATACAATCTCAGAAATAAATAATAGTAAGAAAAGAATTAACTGTTACTCTTTCTGATGACTATCCTTCCCTTTATTAACTATTCTTCACACTATTTCACAACTTATTTCACCACACATTCGAAGTTTTGTCCTCTTGCATGACCTGTGAGGTAAGATGGATAAGGTTAAGTAGTTGACAGGTTGATACTTATGAAGTCAGATGATAGTGTTAAAAATAAGGTGGGCATAGAGGTACTTGAACATTCCTGGAGTGTCTAACACTTTCTCCAAGGGTCATAAAAAATTCAGGAAATAGGCTCTGATTCTCCAAGCATTAAGGAAATCGGACCTGAAGGATATGCAGTGAAAAATTTTCTCATGAACCTGACGCTCTGTCTAGGTCTGTGGAACCTTGAGTTGAACACAACAGACGTTTGGTCGCTCAAGCCTCCTCTTGAGTGTTCAGAACTTAGCAGTCACACTTTCTCTGCAACACAGCTGGGTTCAGTTCTGTTTTCCTTACAGATACCATTGAGAAGAGGAGGAACCATCTCCTTCACCATCAGAACTACAAAGGGGAATTCATGTCCTGGCTTCCAGCTGCCAATGAGCAATTGTGCTCTCAATCCTTTCCTTTGGGGCACAAATCCTTTCAATTTGAGAGCCTATAGATAAGGGGGGAAATAGTTATCTTTATTGGTCCTACATAATCTTGAAAACACGCACATAAAATGTTTTTTAGTTTTGATAATAAAGTGCCACTGATATCTAGGAACCTTGTAATCCTCCCATGATAAAAGCAGAATGATGTGCAAAAAACTAAGGAAAGAATTAGAAAGGTGCTGATACTTCTAATTGGTTATCTCCTATTTCTTGGCCTCTTGTTGCTCATGTACAGATAAGTAAGAAGGCAAAGACTGAAACAAGGCCAGTGCTGTGAGCACACAGTAATTGTGGACTAATAAGGTAAATTAGAAGAAAACTTCTAAGATTAAAGTAGTTAAGCAATAATTCCACATTAAAGAGCATTTGCTAAACATCTAACAGTAAGTAGGTATTAGCTTTAACCAGGTTGGTTTCAATATTTGACATTTAAATTGAATAATCATACCACATTTAATAAAAAAGTCACTATATGTTAAACAAATACTACTTGGTTATTGAAACCACATGTTACTCTAACCACATTGTGAAAGATTCACATGTTTTCAATAACCATCCCATCTTTATTTCATCGAGAGAACAATGCATGTACTGTACCATGAGAAGAAGGAAAGCTATTTATGCCAGTCTCAAATGATTATTTTTAAATGAGTATACTGGATGTGACTTTCCTGCTGGTCCACCTACCTAATGATCTATCTCCTCATGTTGAGATGCTGTCAGTGGAGGCAGTAGCTTGCAGCTGCCTGTCTTCCTAAGTTCTTATGATAGCAAGCCTGCATTGCCCACATGGTATTGTACCACTAACGCTAACCAATCTTTCACTCCATGCACATGACAGACCAGTTTTTAAAATTGGCTGGCAAGAATGCAAACATTTCTGTTTTTAGTGTTAAGAGTATTCCATTTTCATCCTCTTGCTTTGGCAGCTATTAGACTGTACATGTTGTCTCCTTGTTTAATTAAATGAACTATACTCTTCCCACTACCAGGAATTCATGTTATTAGTGTGTGTGCATCCACAGTGTCTTGGCTGGCTATGCTTAGTTCAATGATGCGCATTGTATTGTATCTGCTGGCTCTGGAGCTGAGAGAAGGCAGAATTAGCCCAGAATATGAATATGCTTATCTTAAACTTAATAGCTTATCATTATAGTACATTCCCAGCTTACTTCTAGGGTAAAATCTGTTGGGAAAGGCTTTAGGTTTATTAGGATCAATTACTTTGTTAACACTTTATGAAAAGTTGTATTATGCCTGGAAATCATTTAAATTCTGTAAAATAAGCAAAGTCCCACAGATGAACAAACATTGTATGTTGGGTCTAATGTCCAAGAGGATAAGCACTGAGAAGTGGTCTAGGAAAGTGGTTTCAGAGACAGTTCATACTTGAAGTTTAGAAATGATCAATAATTCTGCTTATTTACAAGTTTTCTCACATCAAGCAGTAAAATCCAAGATACACAATTCAGTCTTCCTACCACATTACAAGGCTATTAATTTGTCCATCTTTAGCCTATATTTCCTATGCAGTCTTAGCAGCATATGGAAACCTAGTGCTGATCTTTCCAGCTTACCCTAGAAGTCCTGTGGGTACATTTTTCTATTTCATCATTTTATCTCATGTTTTATTATCTTTATATTTTATTTCATGTTTATTATCAGCTGTCTGATCTATTGAGAACTGGTCCAGGGGGACAGAGAGGTCAGCATTGACCAATGATTCCTTTGCCTGCCGCCTTAATTTCCGCCCCTTCATTCCTGCCACTGGCTTTCGGGAATTTCACCATAGCCCAGATCTGTTATGATTTCCATCTCACTCACTGATTCTTCCTATATATAACTCATGGGTTGTCCTAGGACCTAAGTAACTTCCTTAAACAAAGGCTGAGTCTATGCAATCTGTGGAATGTCTGTATAAGAAGGTATAATACGCAACTTAATAAGCTAGTGTTTGTATATTCTTTTACTGTGAAATACAATATCTGAGTTTTCCTTGGTTTATTGCAGGTACAACATCCCATATGGAAGAGAGGCAGCACCTTATATTAATAAGAGCACATGTACCAAATGAATATTTTCCATACATACCTTTCTCAACATTTTCATTAAATACTAGAGCAGTGGTTCTCTACCTTCCTAACACTGCGACTCTTTAATACAGTTCCTCATGCTGTGGTGATCCCCAACCATAACATTATTTTTGTTTCAACTTCATAAATTTAATTTTGCTACTGTTATGAATCATAGTGTAAATATCTGTGTTTTCTGATGATCTTAGGTAACCCCTGTGAAAGGGTCATTTGACTCACCAAAGGAATCATGACCCACAAGCTTGAGAACCACTGGGTTAGATGCTCATGAAAATGTATGATGATGCAGGCAGATACTTGTCAGTCTTGTCCAGTGATGTCAGGATTTGGATAGATAGCTTTGGTAAAATTTAGTCTTAAGAGGCTTTTTCATCTAGGGAAAAATATACTGCATCTGCCTGCCACTGCCAATGCCAAGATCTGACAGGCATGGGTGGTGACTCACCACTGCTGGATAGATACCTTGGGAGGAAATGGGAGAGGGGAAGATTGTATGTGCCTCTCTTGGACCATTCCTTTTGATAGAGGAGAATAACATGGTGTAACATTTTGTTATCATTAGCTGTCAAGCCATTCCATGGTTACTGCTTGGAACATCTATCAACCAACTTTGTTAAACATAGCAATATGTTCTTTCCATGTGTGTTAAGAGAGGAAAAGCAGAGACTCAGCAGAAGTACTTTTCAAATTACTTGTTTACCAGCTTCTATCTTGTGATGAAGATTGTCTAAAACCTTCCTGGCATGGCTTTTCCAGACTTTAAGGACACATATCTTAACAGGGATTTCTTAGGCCCCATGGAACAGGAAAGTCATCAGTGAACACTGTAGTGCTTTGTTCAAAGTCCCAGCAGCCCATTCAGGGATGTATCGCAGACTCTTCACCAACCTCTGGCATTTGCTGGGGAGGCTGCTTTGACTCTGTGGGTGTCACTCAGGAGACTGCATGGTGGGCTTTCTTGACTCTTACAGAGGAATTAAGAGTGGGACCTCTTCATTATTAGATATTGGTAACTGTCAAGCCTGCCATTGTCTGCTACCCATGCCATCACTACACGGTTTCTTCTAAGATCATAGATTCTTGAGCAATGAGCCCTTTTGTTCATAATCATCCTCAAAACACCATGAGTTTAGCATGGTGATTAGTTTCCTTTTCCTTTCTTTCTTTCTTTTCTTTCTTTTTTCTTTTTTTTTTTTCCGAGACAGGATTTCTCTGTGTAGCTTTGTGCCTTTTCCCTGGAACTCACTTGGTAGCCCAGGCTGGCCTCGAACTCACAGAGATCCACCTGGCTCTTTTCTATAATCATATATATGTGTATGACAGGTAAGTTCTGTTGACCTTTCTTTTCTTTTTTTGGGGGGGTTGTTGAGATAGGGTTTCTATATGTAGTTTTGGTGCCTGTCCTGGAACTCATTCTGTAGACCAGGCTAGGGTTGAACTCACAGAGATCTGCCTGGCTCTGCCTCCCAGGTGCTGGGTGGTGCTGCACCACCACCGCCCGGCTGTTGACCTGTCTTATCCTCGTAGTTAATACTACTTTGACTTCCACTGACATCCTCACATTACACAGTTTATCAGGCACTAAAATATAATGTCACACCCTCTGATAAACCATCTATAGCTTATTATAATACAATTAAGTTGCTTTGTGGTGCTGGTTTACTTCTTTTTAAAGTTATTACTTATTAATTTTTTTATGTGTATGGATATTTTGCTTGCACATATGTCTGTGTACTACATTTATGCCTGTGGAGGCCAGGAGAGTGTTTTGAGTCTCCTGGGACTGGAGTTCCAGACAGTTGTGAGCTGCCATGTGGGTGCTGGGAATGTGACCCTGGGTCATCTGGAAGAGGAACCTGTGTTGTTCTTAACTGACCACTGAGCTGTCTCTCCAGCCCTTGGCTTGCTTCTTTAATTTTTCATCTTCATTTTTCTTTAGGAGAAAAGTCATATTCATTATCTTATACCACTGAGTTTCAATTCAACCAAAGCAATATCTGGGTATGTTTGCTTTTTTGTTTCTCATCTTGTGCAATCTTAAAAAAATTGACAATTGGAGAATATTACTGTTCTTATTATATGATACAGATGCATTTTTAGATCACGTATAATCAACCTTTGGCTTTTGGGGGCTTTTGTTTTGTTTTGTTAGGGTTGGTTTTATTTTTCTTTGGCTGAGACCATCATAGCCAATTTTAGAAAACAAAAGGTCCATCCCATTTTTTATGTATATCTTCTCACTTCACAGAAACTCCAGTCACACAGTCCTTGATCTGAATAATGATAATAACCATCAAAATCCCTTGACTAATCACCATGTGCCAGGCAAAATTCCAAACACCTGCAATTTATTACCCTCTTTAGTCCTTACCACACCCCTATCCAATGTGTTTCATTGTTATTTTCAGCTCACAGATGAACGTCTTAGAGAAGTTAAGCCAAGAAATTTACATCAGCAGACTCAGCTGTATTTGACATTGGACCTTTGTGTCACTGGCATGTTTTCTTACATAATCATGATGCTAGGAAGGCCCTGTCTCACTTGGGTGACCCAGGGGAACCCTTCTGCTGACTAGAAGGGCTGGATGAGGTGGGTCATGAGATGCTTGTCATGTAAAACAGAAGCATGCTGCATTATAGAAGGCCACATATCTCATAGTCAATCTAGTCAAACTTAATGTTATGTTGTTAAGTGAAAGTGACCTCAGTGTTGCACCCTTTCCCATTCCTCTTCTGAAGGAGCTGGAGTTTGGAAATATGATAGAAGTGTTAGAAGGACAGGTTGGGCTTCTGCTAGGGCCTTGTAGCATCACTGGAAGTGATCCAAATGAGCATCTCTGAGTTTCTTTCAACCTAGCATCATCTATTTCAGGCTCATCTGGACTGTGATGCAACTCAGAGTCAAGACATTCACTGAGAGAGATAAACTACATTTTTACATTGAATATTCCCAACAACGCTCCTCCCATGGTAAAGAAGAAGACACTGAGTAGTCATGAAATGCCAATCATCAGGACTAGTAAACAGCTGAGAAAAGATGTGAATTTTAAGTCTCACACTTACTCAGTTCTCCACAGTGCCTCCCAGGTAACAGGCACAAACTCCTGCATCCCCTGAAGTCTAACCCCAAAACTGCAATTTTCATGGTTTTCAAGTTTATTGACATCTCTTCATAGTCAATGTTTTCTTGGCAATATTTTAATAAGAGACAATGTTTTTCCTTTCTTCTTGAGAATAAAGTTCTTCTAAAGCGTCCTTTGAATGAACTTTCACAGAGATGTTTTCAGAATTTCCAGGGTCTGGAAGTCTTAAAGGAAAAAGAGACCAGTGTGAATCTACCTCGTACCACCTTGGTGTGAATCAACTGGGCCCTGGATTCCATGCTTAGCAAATAATCATTTTTGTTTCTACTTTGATGAAAGTGGTAAAAGTCCTGGTGTATCTCAACATTTGTGTATTTGTGAGTCAGTGTGATTTCTTTTCTGTTGTGCTCCTCAAACACAGGGATGTAGTGGGGGAGGTAATGAAACAGAAAACCTTCTCTTGCCTTTAGCAGTCCAACCAGTTTAAATGGATAAGAGCCCAGAGAGATTTTTCACTTTCCACTTCCCACTATCAGAGTAGGCAGTGGAGCATGGGTGTGTTTGGAAATAGTAGCTGTCTAACACCTTCAGGGCAACTGAGTGGGAAGAATAAAAGGAAATCTGTCATGGAGAGAGCCATGCATGTCCTGTTTCTTAAATTCAGGTTGGCCTGCCTCTAAGGTCCTGAACAAAAGCTGAACCAATGACCCATAATTTGATTCTTTGGGTTTGAATGTTCAGACTGTGAAAGGCTTCATTCTGTGTCCTGTGATCTGTGCTCTCTGCTTCTCACAGCCTTCCCCATTCCCATTTAATCACACAACACTCCATCCTCTCTTTCTGGCTCCCCAGCTTGCCCAGGTAAACACAGTTTCCGCTGGGGCTATTAGCAGAATGCACTTAAGTGTCTGATTAGCTTCTCCAAGCAATTGAAACCGTTTCTTGTCACTTGAAACATTCCCAGGTTAATACTTAGATGACAATTCCAGCCTTTAAGTTTTTTTGTTTTTTGTTTTTGTTTTTGGTTTTTCAAGACAGGGTTTCTTTGTGTAGCTTTGTGCCTTTCCTGGAACTCATTTGGTAGCCCAGGCTGGCCTCGAACTCACAGAGATCCACCTGGCTCTGCCTCCCGAGTGCTGGGATTAAAGGCGTGCGCCACCACCGCCCGGCCAGCCTTTAAGTTTTTGAAGTCATCATATTGAGATGGATGAGCTAGGCCAAGGAGGACTTTCTAAAAGAATTAACAGCAAGGAAAATGTTTTCTCTTTTGCAGGAGGATTTCTGGTTCTAAAGACACAAGCAAGGAAAAAGACTCACCTTCCCCTGAATCACTGCAGAAGGCAATACCAAGCCTCTGAGTGAGCACTGAAGTTCATCTGATCCATCATTTCTCCTTTATATCCCAAAGCCTTCAAGCTAGCCCAAGCTTTCCACACTGGTTCTAGCTCAGACATTTTCTGTGTCTCTTACTTTCTTATCTAATCTGGTAGGATGCCACATTCTCCTCCCTATTTTAAAGAATAAATTTATACTATATATGGATATATGCAAATAATTAATTATATCCTTATATAGATTTAAAGTAGCTGAATGAATTAAAAATCATCTTTTAATTACCAGTAGCAGGGTTTTTTCCTATTTCTGGGTTATCAGTTATTTTCTACCTGCCTATAATTCAGAAACATAAGGAGATATCAAATTTCCACAGACTTAGACCTACCTATACACACACACACACACACACACACACACACACACACACAGAGAGAGAGAGAGAGAGAGAGAGAGAGAGAGAGAGAGAGAGAGAAGTATAAATTATGCCCAATAACTCCTTACAAGCAATGAGAGGAAAAAACTCAGTTCCTGCTCATTTATGCATCCCCATCACTACTTGTCTATAAAATCAAAGTGGTTTCATGAATTCAAGATAATAGAGATTAAATCAACACATTTCTTCTTCTTCTTCTTCTTCTTCTTCTTCTTCTTCTTCTTCTTCTTCTTCTAAAATAGCTGATTAATTTATAATTCTGATGAAGTCATCACAAAACAGTGCATTAAAAGCAGCTGATCCTGTCAGAAAAATTCCTAGGTTCATATTCTTAAAGGAACATGATAGGTGGTACCCAACATTTAACTTGGGTTATGGATCTCCTCAGTGCTACTACTTCACTTACAATGTGAGCAGTGCATATAAGTTAGCTGTTTATTTCTACTAAAAGAGGAACTATGAATTCCTACCGGTCATAAGATAAAACAACAAAACAAAACAAAATAGAACAAAAAACCCTATTCATCACATGTTTGTAGCCATACATTTTGTTTAACAGGCATGTGTGTGACCCTTAGGTGAGAATGTACCTGAACTAAATATTGACCCATTGTTAGAAATGAAAGTTAGAAAGCAAGGAACACAAAGATTAGTAAAGCCATTTGAAATTGGCTTTATTAGTTCTTCCTTGTGGGTGTTTTTCTTTTCATAATCAGGGCAAATTCATAACCATCCTTATGGAGCAGAAAGTAACACACAAGAAAAAAAGCCTAGAGGAGATATTTCTGATAGACTTTGTTCTGTTCTTCTGCCATATTTTCATTATACAACCCACTTTAATGCCCTGAAAGCTCTCAGACATGCTGCTGTATATGTGCTATGGACATAGATGGTCATTCCCCTGATTTTAGGAACCACCCTGTTCCAGGTTCAGCTGGCTGCATTCCTTATTACTAAAGGGAAACATATCTTAGTCCTGTCTAAACTCTATTCTCTCCATATGCAAAATGACATCATGAGAACACCAACTTTAAATTTAAAGTGAATCTTATGTAATTAATATGTATAAATCAGTTGTCATTGTGCCTAGCACATCATGAATGCTCAACACATTTCATATACAAAATTGCATTGTAAAGTTGTTATTATTTTCGTCACTGCTTTTTAGGTATCTCTGGATCTGTACTATCCTAGGTAAAGTGCTGGTAGGCAAAGAGATTTTATGCATCTGGAATTCCTTAGGGGGTTTCTGTCTGTATGCCCTTTCATATCTGTGCTGTGTGGGCAGTGGGAGTAGATCCGCTGGAAGGGGCTCTTAAAGGGTCTTAAGGTTGTACATGTGACATGTATTAAGCAAATAGACATGAATATGCTGCAGAAATCTTGTCATCCGTCTTTCAAGATAGACAAGACTTTTCTTAGCTTTTTAAATCTTAAAAATGCTGATATTATACTCCAATCCAATGGGATAGTGGGATTAAAAAAAAATTGGAGTAGATACATCAGTTCTTCATTATTGATAATCTTGATTCATTGCCTCCACAGCATCTTGTAAGACCATTTTTGTTGTTGTTGTTGCAAAGAACAGCACCTAATTTTACATTTCTTTCACAAAGAGCCATGCATGCTTCCTTTCATTACTGCTTTATTTTTTGAGACAACAAGAAGAGGAAGAGCAGTTTTCTTTAGCGGTCTTCTAATCCTACAAAGTATCTCCATGACCCCCGTGAGAATTTAGAGTGCTGTCCCAACTCCTTGTCTTGGTGTTGACTAAAGAATGCAGAGTTAACAACAATTAAGTTTTGAGCTTCTGCAGCCAACAATAACTCTTACCAGTGTAGTTATCATTTCTTCCTCACCTCCTGCTGTCGCTCACCATGACCAAACCCATCATCTTGTTGGTTTATAATACTGGATTTATCATCAACTATTTTTGCTCTAAGGGACAACCAATATCTTAAATAATAGTATTTTTTAAAACTCATTCTAAAATGATTTATTCAGTTTATAGTTACTAGTGTTTGGCTTGCACGTATGCCTGTGCACCACAGGTATGCCTGATGCCATAGAAGCCAGAAGAGGGCATTGGATCCTTCAGAACTGGAGTTAAGATTATCATGAGCCACCACATGGGTACTGAGGACTGAAACTCCTTTGCAAGAGCAACACATGCTCTTAACCATCGAGCCATCTCTCTTGTCTATAAACCTCAGTGTTTCAATATTGGAGTTTACAAAAAAAAAAAAAGACAGCATTATATTTAGCCACCAGAAATAACATTAAAGTGTATCAAATTGTAATGCAGCAAGGCATGCTATAGTCTATATTTAAAAGAATATTCTCTTTGGGGTTCCCATCTCAATTTTAAGTTGTCCCAGAAGAAATGCTAGATGTTTTTTCCTCAACACTTCATCTCTTTCACACATACACCAACCCAAAAAGGTACTTAAAGGATACATGGGAGAGTAGAAACACAATGATTGAAAAGAACACTGTTATAAATTGATTGACCAATGGCAGGTGGATGACTCTGTTATGAATTAGTTGGTGAAAGAGGAAGTTCACAATTCATTCCAAGACTTTCCCTTGTACAACTGCATAATGCATAGAGGCTACCATGCCTGGGCTCACTAGTTGCCTCAATTTGCCTTTCCATGAATTGATATTTTGTCCATTCAGTTTTTATAGTTATACAGTTTTAACTAACATTCACTTCTGTCAACCCTCTTCAGATTGCACTACAAAATCTGGTGCTATTGATCTTCAACAAAGCTCACAAGTTATTAGACGTTGTAAACAAGCATGTCTATGTGCAGGATGTACATGACAAATTTTTTAAGTAGCTTGTTTTGAAACTAATTATAGCATAATTCTGTACAGTAATCCTTGCAATGCCCAAAGATATCTACTCTTTTCAGAATGGCCATTAGGAGATAAAGTCAAATAAGAGTTGTGTAAAATAACATATAAATATTTATAAAAAATACATACCAATCATCAGATGGTTGAGTAAATACCAAATGTCTATCTGTTCAGATGGTCTCTGCCTATGTAAAAATATTATCACTTATAATATACATCTAATCATATATAATATACAGCTGAACAAGAATCTTCATAATGCCCTTAAGAACATGGTTTCCCAGAGAAAAACATCAAAATCAAGAGGAAAAAAACCATAACCATACAAAGATGAAGCTTATGAACCAGAAGTGTTAAAATATAGCCCTAATGATTATGCAATCCTTTTATTAATTGCAGAGGGCTAACTGTTTGCAATGTGTACCTCTATTCTGAGTATTTTACAAATAAGGAAATAGTAAAAAATATTTGCAACTAACTTCTCCATGTATGCACATAAATGAAAAGAAGCCTAATTCTTGATCTTCTAATGTACCTTAAAATATTAGCTAGGTCTACTAGCTAGTATATAATGACACAGTTTTATTCCATACTGTGTGAATTCAGCTTCAGAACACCAGAGCTCATCTCTCCAGGTTACCTGTGCAGTTTCTGTATCTCACTATCAGCAGATACTCAAGTCATTCATCACTTCTTTTCTTTCTATAGGCTTTGTTAATAATCTTTAGCTCGGAGTCCCTTCCCAGCTTTGAGCATCCTATGTGAAAGTGTGTGCAATGGTTTCTTATTCTTGACCCATCCCCAGAAGTGTTCTACACTTGTTAGCCACCTGCCCATCCTCCCCCAGAAGCCACAGAGCACGGGCTCAGCCATGGTCAAGCTTTAACTGCAGACCAACCATCTGGTTAATAGAAGCTCCATCTGCCAGCAGCTTTTGGCAGTCTGGGGAATGATTTTTCTAAAGTAAAATGAGAGTTGCTCATGAAATAGCAGCAGAGAGACAATTTTATTGAAGTTTTCCCACTTTGACACCCTTGGGTCTTCTAAGGCCAAGTCCATACTTAGAAAATGCCGTCAGTGTTACTCGACTTCACAATTCAAAGAGAGGCCAGTGTTCTCCAGAATCTTAGATCAATCTGGCATAGATCATTCCTACATTTTTTTCCCCACACTGGCTCAGGTTTTACTGACAGTAGGCTAAACAAATGACCTAAGGGATACGACTCATTAAGGGCAAGATTTCCCATGGAGTATCCTGGTCATAATTCCATAGTTTTAAATCACCATGATATTGGACAAGGTCATCATATTGTAACACACCTAGTGCATGAGCTCTTTTGGCTAGAAATAAAATAAAATAAATAAAGATGGCCTCAACTTTGTATTTCTTCATGATATTTGGTGAGTTGGTTCTTACAACTCTTGGAATCTCTTAGGGTAGATGCTGTAGTATAGTCTGGCTACTCAGCCTCTAGATACAAGAAAATGTAATTGACCCTGTAAGCACCAAAGCTGGCAGCTCAGGCATCAGAATCTGTTTAATACATAAGATAAGCACTCTTAACCAGTTCCTGCTCAAATTCAAGATTCTCTCTGATTCTTTATTATAAGTTTGTTTTTTTATTTCTCTTATGTATTTTAAGAACTTGAAATATTGTGTATCACACAAGCCACACATGCATATAGTATGGTTGTGTATAGTTATGCTTATTCTCCATTAATTACTTCATATTAAAATGATAAAACATTAAGTAACCAATGGTTTTTTTGAAATAAAGTAGATACTAAAGGAGGAGAAATTCAGGGCATTTGCTGGGATAGTTAGGACTGGGATGGAGGGCGAGCCAGAGATGAACAGGGGAAGTTAAGAGTAAAGGCAGGAGGCAGCGGCACAGGAAGACAGGAATGCAGAGGAACCAAGGCTAGGTGGGGTCAAGAAGGAGCCAAGGCAATGCTGTCACTTCTCTTGATCCCTCACAGTTAGTCATGCCTGAAGAAAAGAGAGGGGGAGAACTTGGTTGTAATTTCTCTTTATGAATGGGTAACTAGTCTATGGGACTTTTTATGCTTGCTTCCCTTGGTTTGATCAACACTGTACTAATCTGAATAGGAGACGAGTTGACTCTGGCTTAACCCACAGAGCAAACCTAAAGGGTTCTGCTATCTTTTGATCGAGGATTGGTTAGTTGGAATTAGGTTTTAGATGATTTAGGCTCCAGTGCCTACAAGGCAATTTGCATGCAGATGCCTACGAGGGTAGTGAGAGGGAACAGTGATCTCATAGCTGCGCTCCAGTCTTCACCAAGTGCTGTTGCTGTTTTTTGAACACCCACAGAATCCAGGGCTCAGGGTAGTGCTTGGTTTGTGCTTGGCTCAGGTCTTAATCAGATGGGGTGGGAGGTCATGGGTCAAACTCAGGAGGAGTCATACATGTGACTTGGTAAAATGCATAGAATCCACACATGGGGAAGGTCAGAGATTCTTTGTGAAGACCAATAATGGCCTAGAGGTGAACAAATGAATACAGCCAGTCTGAGCAATTTAACTGATGCTAAAACGAGTGCACCATAATGTCCTGGAAGTGAGACAAACACTGGGTGAGGTTCTGGACCTCCACTGACAACCAGATGCTGAGCAGTGCCTGCCCCATGCCTGGCAAGCCCCTGTTTAAAAATACCTATTGCTCTCACTTTGGTTTTACTAAAGTCAAGTTTGAAGTAGATCATTCATTTTCATCTGCCTGTTTTCCGTTCTTGAAAACCCTAGCTAAAGCCGACTGTTAAATATCTGCACTTCAGATGAGAAAAGACAGAGGAAACCTCAAAGGACTAGAGCTTTACCAGTAACATGACAACCTCCCCTTACCTCTCCTGAGGGATCAACATACAAGAAATTCCCTATTATGGGAGCCAGAAGGAAGGAGGAAGCTTGGGCCGAAGTCCATAGCTGTCTGTGGAATAAGTAAAATATGTTTGAGTAAGTTCCCAGAATGGAGGTGCTAAACGCCACAAAACTGAGTCATTCATTGTCCGTCATCAAAGATAAACTGTTACCAAATGAATCAAAATTCTTAAGCCCCTGAGGTAAAAGAGCAGTTTCTGAGCTCATACTCTGTCTAGGCAAGCTTTTGAGTGTTTTCTTGGATGAACCCACTCACATCCGTTTGCCTTAGGTGGCAGACTACACAATTGACGCCAGAGAGTGGAGCACGGGACAGAGGAGGTCCTGGAATGGGTCTGTCTGCTCTGCTGAGGGTTTTTTCCTCCTGGCATCCCTGGTGGACTGGTGAACACCAGGCTACCGAGAGCCTCTTACCTCATCCCTCCCTCTAATGCCTGCTTCCCAGGATAGGGGCTAAGCCAGTTGATGTCACGGGTTAATCATAGGTTTGACAGCCCTACAGCAACAGTCCTTTTAAATCCCTGCTTCCAGATTTCTCAAAACACTCTTTTAAAATTGACAACAGCTTTTTTGAAGTACAGTTCATACATCATACATTTGACTCACTTGTTTTTAAGTACATTTGTGGAGCCTATCAACCATTACCACAATCAGTTTTTAAACATTTTCATCACCTTAGAAACCCAATCCCTTCTAATAGGCATACCCCATTTTTTAGAACCCTTTCAGTCCCTGGAAACCATAATTTACTTTGTGCTATTATGGAATTACCTATCTGGTTATCAATGCAATGGAATTGCCCAGAAACTTGCCTTTTGTGACTTGTTCTTTTGACTAGCATGTGTGGTGTATTTAAGGTATATTTATGGTGAAGAATGGAGTAGTACTTCATAAGTTTGATGGCTGAAATTCCATTGTATGAGCTTACTGTATTTTTTAATATATTTGGGAATGATAGATGATTGGACTGTTCCTGCCTTTTGAATATTGGGGACAATACATCTGTATAAGATTTCCCAGATGTATGTTCTCACCTTACTTGCCTATACACCAGGAGTGGAATTGCTAGATGATAAGGTCTTCTAGTGCTTCATCTTTTGGAGACCTTGACTGTATTCCAGAGGAGTAGCACCATTTTACATTTCAAACATCATTGAATAACAGTTATAATTTCTTCACATCACTACTTTCACTAGTTAGTCAGTGTCTTTTCTTCTGTAATCATACTCCCGGTAGAGTATGCTAGTTAGTGTTACCTTTATTAATTTGTTCTTTGACAATTTCATACCTGTGTATAACACAATTTGGTTATGCTCACTATTCCACTTCAATCAACATGCCTCTGCTCCCAACAAGTTCCATGCCCCACTAACTATAATGTCTTTTGGTTTTGGTTTTGGTTTGTGACATACTGAGTTTAACCATGTCTGCCTGCATGGGTTAGCTATTGAAATCTGGCTGCATGCCTGGGTTATCCATTGAAACATGGGCACCTCAGCAGTAGACAACAATGGGGACAATGACTTCTTCCCCATAGGTGATAGTTGCTAGGAGAAAATGAATAATCATGATTTTCATTTGCATTTCCCTAGTGGCATGTAATGTTAGTCATGTTTTCTTTTATTATTGTCAGTTATTTGTATATCTGGTGGAAACTGTCCACTCATATCTCTTGAAAGATGCTAATAAGTTCATGAACAGACTCATGATAGGGTTCGGTCTTCTGCCCATCTATGGCGAGAGCTTCATGTTGCAGGTGCCCAGAGAAATATTCATGAGTTGATCAGGGCCTAAGGTAAGACCAAAATGGCAGGACTATAAGAATGTGCTAGATAGATACCAGAGCCTTAGGAACAGTTTCTAAAAATATAGTTGTCAGTTCTATGTGCCAACATGACTAATCTACAATCCCCATACAAAAGACCCTCTTTCTTCATACATGTTAAAATCTTTAAAATGATGATCTTAGGAGGGCCTTTGAGAGTGAGTGGTCATTGAGGCTCAGCTCATGAACAGGAGTTGTATCTTTATAAAAGAGATTCTAAGGAGACTCCCAGCCCTTATACAATATAATATTATGCTGTGGGATGTCTTTCTGTATGCTGTGAAAATGTGTTGCTATGATTGGTTGATAAATAAAGCAGTGTTGGCCTATGGTGGGGCAGGATAAGGTCAGGCAATACATTCGAACTGAAGACAGATGAAGGAGGGTGTTGTCAGGGGAGATGCCAGTCCAGTACCCAAGGAGCAACAAGATGCCACAGATCAGTAATGTTAGAAATAGATTAAGTAATAAGAGCTAGCTATCAAGAAGCCTGACCCATAGGGCATACAGTTTCTAAGTAATATAAGCTTCTGTGTATTTACTTGGGGCCAAATGGCTGCTGGACATGGGTCAGAGAGATTCATCCTGACTGCAGGGCCAGGCAGAACCAAGCAGGACTGGAGAAACATCCAGATATAAGATTATGTTGCAGACGCTGGAGGAAGTTAATCCTCACCAAACATCTAATCTATTGGCAACTTCATCTTGAATTTCCCAGTGTCTATAAGCTGCAGTCTATGGTGTTCTGCTACAGTAGACTCAACAGGATATGATACTACCCTACCAAACCAGCTGTGACTGTGTACGTGTTTCTGGGTGTGATTAGCTTCTGTAATCATTCAGAGGAGTGTGAGAGCATCCTAGCAAGTGTGGTAGCCTGATCCAGCTGGAATCTTACAAGCAGAGCTCAGGTTCCTCCTAGGGAAAGTATGAGTCTGGGTTGTAGCTTCAATTCTGGCCCTGGAGTCCCAGGTTGACTTTTCTATAGCCAGCCTCATGGATTTCAAACTTGTTTTGCCAGCCAATTATAAAGATGTGGGAGACAATTCATTGGCTTATATGTATGTAGTATATCTATTTCTCTATGAAACCTTAGCTGATGGAAATGCAAAGCAACTTCTCTGCCTCAAAGGATGTTTGTTATTACAGACACAGAAAATGTAAGAAGTTGGTTGTGTGAGGGATGAAAATATACTCTCTGGAAACTGGGTCTATTCTGAGTGAGCTGCAGTAGGTTATGGGCCCTTTGCTACCTCACCTGTCAGGTTGTCCTCTGCATTTTCCCCACACCTTACCCTCCAACCACTGACAGTAACACTGCTTCTCTACTGGCCATTTGTGCTTCCCAAGAGATGGGTTTTTGTTCTCAAAACTGAGTGAGAAGCCTAGCATCTAGGGTACAGAGTCCAAAGATGAAGCTAAGTACAGTGTAGGACAGCCCCATAGTAACTGTCATGATTCAGAAGCTGGGGGACCCTGCAGTGCAGGAGACAGACCTATAGCAACTGTCACAGTGCAGAATCTGGTGGGCCCTGCAGTGTGGGGTCAGACATATAGTAACTGTCATGGTGCAGAAGCTGGGGGACCCTGCAGTGCAGGGGATGACCCCTTTGCAAATGCCATGAGGCAGAAGCTGAGAGACCTTACTGTACTAATGTGTCTTTGTCTCCAGCTTCTGCCTTTCCTAGGGTAGACTAAGGAAAATGTCCCTTTTCACTTGAAAAATACTTCAAAGACCTTAGGCTATAAGCACATTGAGACAATGAAATGGAATTTCAGATCTTCCCAAGGAATGGACTTAACAGAATGGACTCCATAGTAGGTAGAAACTGATTACTGCTCCCATACAGCTGTTATTCAAAGACCCTAATAATAACTAAATGCCTTCCTGGAGAATGGGATTCTTGATGGTAGCCACTAAAGTGTCTACTTCATCTTCATTTGTGATGAATTCTCAGTTTGGGAAATGAAGTGCTAAGGCTGTTGACTATAACTGCTGATTCATTTGATATGAAAACTTGGAACAGGATCTAACCTATGCTTTCAAATTGCTTAGCTTGAGTTTCTGAGCTGCAACATTTGCTACCCTCTGAACCTGCCTTCCATGGCTGCAAACAGCAAACTTGATTGCTAGAATTTGCTTCTGACAATGAAATGACATCTTCTTCACCTTTGTTAAACTCACATCTCCCCACTTGAAATCAAGGGTTTTGAAGTTATAATTATCTGTGTGTAATATTCACTACCATGGAAACATTCATGGGCATGTGTTCTCCCACATTTTAAGAATTAAAACTTACCCTCATCATTCTCTTACTAAAAGCAGGGATTTTAGACTAACCTTTTCTAAACTTGAGCTATTGAAGAAGTGGAGTCCATAGTTTGGAATGCTGGAGCCCATTTGCAAAGTAGTCAGAGAAGGCACACAGGCTGAATGCTAAGTGAGGCACTCAGTAATCTTGTCCTAGAGTCAAAGTCTTGCTCCAGACAGCTTGGCTCTGGCAAAGTGTGCTTTGCCTTTAACTGTTGGTCTTCACAGCTTTGGAAGGAAACACTTTTTTTGTTGGGAGAGATGTTTCTGATCCTCATACACTTACCTCATCAAAGTGTGTTTTCACTCTGCCCATTTGATGTCTGTGAGGCCTCATTAGGACTCATTTTATTAGCACTGTTTGAAGGGTTCCCCCTGTGAAGACAAGAAGTTACATTCTCTAGAGTGAAAAATTCCAAAGGGCCCTAAGAATCTGTATAAATTTGTAATTCTGTCTCAGAGAAACCAGACAAAAATCCTTGCTTTCTTTGCTCCCTCGAGTCTTGGGGACTTGACTCTTAGCTGACTCTTAGCATGCCCATGCCATGGCCCCTGCTTTCCACGTGTGGTGTTTACAGTCTAGGCTTTGATAGTCTTTCATTCTCTGCCACCTTTTAAAAGGCTCTTAAATACTATTGCATTCTAATGGGTCTTTGGCCCAACTCATTAAGTTCTTGGCTCCTTCTTCAGAAGGGAGAAATGTGGGGAAACTAAAGTTATTGAAGGAGTCATGCCTTTCCACCTATAAAATGAGAAAGATGAGGACTAGCCAACCTCCCAGGACATTGGGCCAAACTAGTCATCAGTTCCTTTTGTGATTTTAGATCTATTCTATGCCTTCTCTTGCTCACCTAGCAGGTGCTGTATTTCAGTATTTCATCTGCTTGTTGTTGGTGTTTATCCCCAAGTATTGTTTTGAGAGTCTACTCTCCTAGCACGTCATAGTCATTAGTGGGATCTTATAGGTATCTGTATCTATCTGTATTAGTTAAACCTTGGTCTTACCATGTTAGAGAAAAAGGAGATACACTCCCACAAAACACTATATCAATATTTTATAGGGGAAAGTCTGTACCTATTTATCTTTCCCCCGGTCTCAGGCAGAGTTCCACATATTTGCTTCGTTTCCTGGCAAAACATAAAATTGTCCCTCACTGGAATCTTTTTTTGCAAGTGAGTCAAAAATCCTCTCCATGGATAAAATTTACAAATCTCATTCTGTTCCTTGCATGCGTGAATTATTACCTTTTTAAATACTTATTTTCATTATGTTTAAAGTGCGTGTGTGTGTGTGTGTGTGTGTGTGTGTGTGTGTGTGTGTGTGTGTATTTGCATGTGAATGGAGGTATCCTGAAAAGGCCTGAGGCATTGGATTGCCCTGGAGGTCTAGTTACAGATAGGTATGAGACACCTGACATGGGTCCTGGGAGTCAAACTCAGGTCCTCTATAAGAGAAATATGGGCTTTTAATAACTGAGCCATCTCTCCACTCTCCCCAAATTATCTTTAATCAACAAAAATGGTTTCACTTACAATATACTCTATTCCTGCTTTTCTGTCCTCCCCAGTTCCTCTTACCCAGGCTAATTTTGTTTCACAGTAAAGGACTCTCTAAAGTAAAACCATCACTAAGTGCTTTGCTCCAATCTCTCCAATTTCAAATTTATGGAAACTTTGTGTTCATTAATGGCAAAAAAATCATAATAACATCAGTGCATGTGGGTTCTTTGTTCCGTCTTCACCAGTATTTGTGTTTGTCCAATGGGTACACATCCTTCTATGATGTTCTAACATAATGAGGTACTGTCACTACAGAAGATGCTTATTGGTCTCTGTGCAATGGCGTCTATGAATCAGCTTGACAAATATTCATTAAATGTTCTTTGTGTTTACAAAGAAAATTTAAAAAAACTCAGAAATCAAAAGCTTTTATATATTGATAATTTCTTGGCTTACAGGATCAATTTTCTAGTGTTTCCCTTCTGAGAAGTCTAACAGTTCCTGGAGTTTTGTTTGTGTTTTGTTTTGAACCATGTAATTCTTTTGGCCTTTTGATGCTGATAACAAGTGGCAAGTGTCTGTAGTATGATCAGTTATGGTTGATGCTCACATTCATATAACCTCCCCTGTCCACCTTCATAGGTTAAGCATATCAGAACTCAAGGTACAGGCAACAATCTGGACTAAGTGGTCTCACATGATTCCGTGAACACAGAATTTCCTATATGAAAATGAAAGAGGCTAGTATGACACAATTGACATTTCACTATAGTTCTGTTTCAGTTTTTCTCATACTTTTGATACTTATATAGGACTAAAAGAATATGCCAGAACCTCCTCTCCAGGACATGGTTAAAGAGTGTGGTTACCAAAACTACTAATTTCATTTTCTGACTGAAGAGAATCCCCTTTGTAAGATGAGATGAATAGATGGAGGAACAGTTGGGCATCTAGATAATAAGGTCTGTGGTGTCAATTGGGAGTATAGAAGGATGAGCAGAGTGCTGACATGATACCAGATGAAGCATTTCAAGGAGGAGGTCCCTGAAAATCCCTGAGGGTAGTGAGACATGACACTGAGGTATTTTTGAGGGACATCTCTAATCCACAAGAACAATCACCCACTGAAGCAGAAGTATTGATCTTTACTTACATCAGAGTGCTTAACTAGTGCAAAAATCATTGCTCAGAAACACTGTCTATTTTGATGGCTGGAGTAAGTCCTCCTCCTTGCTACTTCCTTTGGGACATATCAAATAATTCTCCAAAAATCCCTTTACACTCAAAGTCTGTTGTGTGTTTCAGTTGAAGCCAACTGATTGTGCTAGTCAGCTCTTGTTGACAGAATACCTGAATCAACTTAAAAGAAGGAAATATTGGTTCTGATGTATGATTTGGGACATTTCAGCCTGTGGTTGATTGGCCCCATTGCTCTATGCCTGTGATGAGACAGAACATCATAGTGATAATGGTGGAGGAAACAGTTGGCCTCACAAAAGCTAGGAAGAGGCCAAAGTTTCAACACACCCCACTTCTTACAGCTTGGTCCATCTCCTAAAAGTTTCCACCATATTCTTGTAACACTGTCAGATGGGGTCAAGTCCAAAATGCAGCAATTTGGAGGATATCTGAGACCCAAACCACAGTATGGTACTTACTAGAAAATTAAGCATCAAGTTGAATTACTAAGTTGACTAATAACCTGGACTAATTTTCATAGATCCTAATACTAATTACAATAATGAGAAATACTGAATTAGTCCTTTATATAAATAATTTGAGAATTATCCTGAAAAAGAGAAGACTTAGCTGTTTTTCAGGAATAAAAAAGATTGAAGGGGAATGAAAAGAAAAGCTATAATTTTATTTCATTCCTCAGGCACCTTGAAAATTATTTTCTATCTTGTAATCTTTGGTCCATTTATGATAATCTTTATAAAATATTTGCCTTATTTTTTAAAATTAATTTATTTTATTTTTCCTTTTTTATTATTAAAATTTTTCTATTAATTTTACATCCCAACCACAGATGCCCCCTCCTCCCACCCCTAGCCTTCCCCCCTAACCCACACCCTATTGCTACCTCCTTCAAGGCAAGGTCTCCCAAGGGGATTCAACAGAGCCTGGCACATTCAGTTGAGGCAGGTCCAAACCTCTCCCCATGAACCAAGGCTGTGTAAGGTGTCCCACCATAGGCATGGTGCTCCAAAAAGCCCACTAATGCAATTGGATTGGTGAATACCCTAACTGCCATCATAGAGCCTTCATCCAGTAACTGATAGAAGCAGATGCAGATATCCATAGCCAAGCACCAGGCCAAGCTCCAGGAGTCCAGTCAATGAGAGAAAAGAGGGATTCTATGAGCAAGGGGCATCAAATCCTGATGGGGAAACATACAAAGACAACTGAACCAAACTAGTAGGAACTCATAAACTGTGCACTAATAGCAGTGGAGCCCCATGGAACTGGACTAGGTCCTTGAATAGTTGAGATAATTGTTTAGCTTAAACTGTTTATGGGGCTCCCTGGCAGTGGGATTAGAATCTGTTCCTGGTGCTGGAGAGATTGCTCAGCCATTAAAGGCTAGGTTCACAACCAAAAATACAAGAAAATTAATTTATTTTAATTCTATTACTATCTCTTAGTAATTAAGAATACATTCATTTGATTCTATCATGTATAAAATACAAATTCTGTTATTTATACTGTCTTTGGTCATGTTATAAATCTTAGAAACTTCCTGTAGCTTTGCTGAGACAGGAAAATTCTGTATTGGATAAGACTATGCAGGATTAACTCACAAATTCCTTAGAAGGAGCCCCAGATGATGATTTTCCACATGGACCCTTTAAAGTGCATGCACTAGGTCACCCAAGAGAATTGCTTGACAAGGTTTCACCAACATGGGACATCTTTCTTTAAATAAGAAAAGCAACAGCAAAAAACTGGTTGTTCCATCAGTGTTGTTCAAATGAATGAAAATTGTTCTCCATTTGTGGATTAATGTAGAAAATAAAGTATACAATTGGATGTTTGAATCTGCACAAAAGGAAACTGACAAGTATTCTTCCCAGCTATATTAACTGGCTTTCATTTTCCATGGTTCATAGAGGAAGCAATTTAACATGTTAAGGTATGCCTTGAGTGTCCTGTAAACCTGCCTGCTTCATTTGAAGTTGTGAGCTAAAATTTTGGTCCTTTTGAACATTGTCCAAGTCACTGGGATTTTTCTCCCTTTTTATCAGATGTGTTTTATGTCCAGAATCATTTTGGGGACAATGCTTTCATTTATGCTGGCCAGTCACTTCCTTCAAGGCCATCAGAATCAAGATAAAGAACTGACCTGTCAGCTGCCGTCTAAACCCACTAGCTTAGGGAATTTTAATACCAAATCTCTCATTCTGTTTATTTTGTTAGATGCCATACCCTAATCACTTAAACTCCTGTGTTTCCTAAGGCCCGACTCAAGTCTTCTCCCTTCTCAATTTCTATCCTAATTAGGTGGGATGAATCTTAAAAAATGCTGACAAAACCATTGGAAATTAAGTTGGTTACTGAGACTTGGGAAATGTTGGCTTTATGGCTTCTTGGATAAGTTATCCAAGTTTTTGGCTTTTTTTTTAATTAAGAAAAAATTTTATTTATTTTACATACCAATCAAAGATCCCCCTCTTCCTTCCTCCCACCCCTCCAGCCTCCCCCTCCCAACCCACTCCCCCCATTCCCTCCTACAAGAAACTAAGACTTCCCATGGGGAGGTACATTTAGTAAAGGCAAGTCCAAGCTCCTCCTTGTCATTTGACCAAAAAAGATGGGTGAAAATAAATAGATGATGAAAGATAAGAAATAAAGAAAATGAGGGAAGATGAGAACATACAGGACAGGGATTCAGAAAACATGGGTCTGTTTTGAGCATGCACTTTTTGATAATTTTTTATTTTAAATTTATTTATTTATCTTACATCTTGACTGCAGTTTTCTCTCCCTCCTCTCATTCCAGTCCCTCCCTAACACCAACCATTCTCCTCCTCTCCCCAATTTACTCCTCCTCTGTTTCTGTTCAGAAAAGAGCATGCTTCCCATGGATATCAACAGAACATGGCATATCAAGTTGCAGAAAGACTAAGTACCTCAAATTGTATTGAGGCTAAGCAAAGTGACTTAGTATGAGGAATAGAATCCCAAAAGCCAGCAAGAGCTAGAGACAGCCCCTGTTCCCTTCTACTGTTAGGAGTTCCACAAGAAGACCAAGCTACACAACTGTCCCATATATGCAGAGGTCCTAGACATTAGACAGGGAGATGGAGGGAGGGAGGGAGAGGGACAGAGTGGGAGGGAGAGAGAGAGAAAGAGAGAGAGAGAGAGAGAGAGAGAGAGAGAGAGAGAGAGAGAGATTTTCCATACTACTAGGCCCTTCATGGCTTTGTGCTGCATAAGAAATACATTGTACATTACATTCAATATTCTCCCAAATATGGAATAGGGCCAAGAATGTGAATAAAACTTAGAACAAGACAGAAGACTCAAAAGAGGTGTGTGACAGTGAGATCAGGGCTCCTTTGTTCATATTCTGAAATGATTTCTTCTGAGACTTGTATCCAAATTGACCATTAAAAGCTAATCACTTTGTGGCTTCCTCCACAGTTCTTATAGCTCTCTGTCTCTCATTGATTAAGCTACAACTCAGAAGTTAGTTTTCAATAGTAAAAAAAAATGACTTGAATGTATACAGTGCTGGATACCTCCAAAGATGAACTGTCAGGCTTCAAAAAGACATAGCTTATATATGGGTAAATAGATAAATCTAACAGGAAATATAATACAAAGACTTTCAAGTTGCTCATACTCTGTTACCAATTGGGATTTGGATTGGAACACAGTTTGAAAGAAAGTAGAATGACAGACATAACAATTATAACAAAGAGCCAGGCGGTGGTGACACACATCTTTAATCGCAGCACTTGTGAGGCAGAGACAAGTGGATATCTGTGGGTTCGAGGCCTGCCTGGGCTACAGAGTGAATTCCAGGAAAGGTGCAAAGCTACACTCGAAAAACTAATATATATATATATATAACAAAGGAAGAAAATGGACATATTTTCTGTTATTTAGTCTAAATATGGAGACAGAATAAAGCATTCCTTATAAGGTTATGTCTGCTTACTAAAAGTCAAACAGGAAATCAAATAAATAGGATTTACCCTAAACAGTGACAGGAATGAAGCCATGAAGCCATTCTTTCTTTGCATCTTCTCTTCAACATGTGTGCTGTGGGATGTTCTCTATGCTGTGAATGTGTTGCTCTGACTGGTTAATAAATAAAGTGCTGATTGGCCAGTAGCTAGGCAGAAAGTATAGTGTAGGTGGGACAAGGAGAGAGGAGAATTCTGGGAAGTGGAAGGCTGAGTCAGGAGTTGCCAGACAGACATAGAGGAAGCATGATGTAAAATACCAGTAAGCCATGAGCCAACGTGGCAAGGTATATATTTATAGAAATGAGTTAATTTAAGATATAAGAACTAGGGCTGGAGGGGTAGCTCAGCCGTTAAAGGCTAGGTTCACAACCAAAAATATAAGATATGAGAACTAGATAGCAAGAAGCCTGCCATGGCCATACAGTTTGTAAGTAATATAAGCTTCTGAGTGATTATTTTATAAGTGGGCTGCAGGACTGTGGGACTGCGGGGGCTTGGCAGGACCCCGAGAAAAACAGCTACACATGCGGGTTAAAAACACAGGTGACCCAAGTGTAAGCAAACACGAACTTCATGTTATCCTTCATGTCTGCAGAACCGAAAGGGTGACATTGACTAGATGGTATTCTTACAAAGTGTGTCTTAATGTTTTAATCCAATGGGACTTTATGTAGTAAAGTATCATCATCATCAATACTGTCCCTTATACTCCTACCCTCTTCTCTCAAGGAAAAAATGCACTGCTGGTGCTGGCTATAAATACAATTGGAAAACCGTTGTTGAACAAACATACAACTAAATAAGGTATCAAATTTCCAGAGGGACTCATATGTCAGTTTTAAAGGAGTGTAATCACGTGGCCTTATGAAGACAGAGATTTTCTTGTATTAATAGTCAAGGCATACTTTACAACGTAATGTAGAACTTGGCCTCATGGTTTGGCAAGTGTATTCCCTTTTCTAACCTCCAGATCCACCATCAAAAGTGCTCCTACTATGTGCAGCAGGGTTTAGGAATGCTCAATGTAGCAGCCTTGAGAGCTCATCATACCTGCATGCTGGATAAAATGTCTCACATATAGGGAATAGAGTTTCATTAACCAAAAAGGCACTAGGAGAAAACTATAATGTAAAACTCCATGTCACCCTTGTCACCACAAAGGATTTCTGTACCAGAGGTGCAGCTCTCAAGGAGTCATGACACAACTAGGTGTTGCTGTCTTCCATCATTGTAGCAAGATCTGTTGTGCTATGTCAGTAAGGGTTGAGGACAGAGGGACCAACATCTCCCTCTAGGCAATGACTATATCCAGACAGTTCCAAAGGGAAAGTCCAAGTGCCAAGGTGAGTCCTGTCTGATTAGGGCCCATTAGGGTTGATGTGCAGGAAAAGGCCTGAGACTTGGTCCCTTAAAAATAAGATGTGCATGCTAGTGCTGAATCAAATGTCCAGTCACACCCACTGTTGTGATTTTTAGTCTATGACAATTACATTCCTATGTAAATAGATGCTTCCCATTCCCTAGATGAAAACTAGTGGCAATTGATAGCTCTTTGGCAACTGATGTCTGTTGGAGGGGGGGAAAGTTAGTTTTCTTCAGGGATGTGGCCCCTGACAGGCTACCCATGCTCCAATAGATAGCCTTACACCCAGGCACATATTGGAGCACAATGAACTAAATGGTTTCAAAAAGAGAGCACATGAAGTTGAAAGAGGAAAGTTATGGAAAGAATTGGTAAGGAATGAATGGGAATTGACCTGACCAAAATACATTACATGCATATATCAAATTATCAAGCAATTAAAAAATAGGATGATCACCTCATGTGTGGGTTAACTGCTGACATTACATTACATGCTGAACATCTGAGCTGTGCATTTCATTTCAATCAATAGTCTGAAAAGAACAGCTAAAATATTATTTACAGTACAAAGTGCCATTTGAGTCTCTATAAACACAGATAATATAGAGATGGGGATTAGGGGAGGAATTACTGTGATTAACTCCTAATGTCTCCTATTCTTGGCAGTGTGTGATTTAGTGACCCGTGATGCTTAGGGTGAGTATTCCTAAGCCCATATTATGGAGTTTATCAATGTTCATATCTAATACACAAAGAACTTAATTTTAAATGAATTCTAGATTTAGATACAGTAGCTCCTAATTATAATTCAGAAGCCCCTAAATACTGAAAAACGTGTTCTAGGAAATTTGCATTTAAATAATGCCAATGTTTTCAAGTTTTAAATCAATAAACAAAATTATTATTTTAGCATTTTCTCCCTTGCTATTAAAGTTTAGGATCCTTGACTGTGCCTTGTGTAAGGGCAATGAACAATGGTGACCAGAACAGAAGGCCCACCACTGCTCAAATTATTTACCATATTTCTCAGCATGCTTTCCTATGGTGATTTTAAACGGGATTCTTAGTCACAAAGCATTAGCAAATACATGAGATCGTAGGAAATTCTGGTGGTCTTGGTCAATGATTGAAGTTTTAAAAAAATATTTAAGAGTCCACAGAAGTTGATTAGCTGTAGATTCCCTTTCTGTCATAAAGACCCCACACAGGATGTCTGAAATCTCAAAAAACAAATGCTTAGAAAATACTATTGTGATAATAATAAAAAAGGTTTAAAGTCAGATAAAGTAGTACGTACCTTTAAGCCAGCACTAGGAATGGAGGCAGAGGCAAGAGAATCAGGAGTTCAAACCTTCACAACATAACAAGTCAGAAACCAACCTGGCCTATGTAAGAGCCTGTTTCAATAAACAACACAAAAAAAAATACTTTCCTATTTATGAATAGGATTTTATTTATAACACAAACTATCTACTCCCAAACCCACTAGTTACTAAGAATTACTTATCCGCTAATCCCTCCAGAAACATATCATAATACTTGAAAGAAGAGGGGATGGGGTAACGAGAGAGCTGGAGGAAGGAGGGGAGTGATGTACAGCTGTTTCCTCTGACCTGAGCCTTCCCCTTCTGAAGGGAGGTGGAAGCTAAGAGGATAAAAAATTAAGGTGGAGGCTCAAAAGTTACAAGACTTGCAAGGTACCTCCCCAAGGTTAGAAAAGCACTAGGCAGTTGCTGGGAAAGGAGATTCTGCAGAGCTGACCGCAGGTAGAACAGGGAACCCCAAGGATGCCGCTCTTAGGAATTAGAATTATCACCCACATTTCCTAAGTATGCTTTCTTACTTCCCATACTTCTGCAAGCAATCTTGCACTGATGTCCCCATAAACAACACCAATAAACTCAATGGGCTCACCAAGACAGGCTTGGGTGCAAGTGTTTCTCTTGTCTGTCATCAATGCACAAAATGCAGCAGATGGATGTTTCTTCATGCCTTTATAGGAAAAGGCACAAAATCATGGTCTACTAGACTGAGGATATTATTAGTCTCCCATATTTCTTTTCATCTGTACCTTTCTTACCGTCAGAGAACTGCAATTATTTGTGGCTTTGTATTTGTGTTGTTCAAATCAATAATGCCAACAGGAAACTCACAAATATAGTGTGGTGTTGTGATAAAGTTAACCCTAAGTTAACTCAAAATCTGAAGACTGTGTTTCTGTTACTGTGATGCAGGTTCCCTCATTGTAATTTCTGCTGATTTATCTCTTGGTCAATCTCTGACCTTGAACTATAGACTCCATGAAGGTAGGTAAGCATTTCAACCATCTTGCTCAATATTACACCTCCAGAGCCTAAGAATGACTCATTAAAGTAGATGGTGTTGAAGGCATGACCATGTTCTAATCACTGTCTGAGACTGTTGACACATTCCACTACAAGGAAGCCCAGAGGATGCTCCCTGGGGAATTAGGTGCTGGGAGAAAAATATTTTCTTGTCATTATAGGTTACTATTAGTTCATAAAATGTTTAATTTTCTTTTCCATAATCTATAATGGTGTTTCCAAACCATTTAATGTATTGTTTTTATTTTTATCAGATTTAGATTGGCATTTAGATTGAAGCACAAGAAAAATAGTTTGAGAGTTTGAACAAAGACAATGAAAATATTGGTGCCAGAGATGGGCTACTTCCCTATGTGTTGTTGCCCAGGAAGCCCCACAAGCCATAAAAGCTGGGGATGGTATGACAAGAGTAGATGGCAGTTCCCCAGTGCTGAAGACACTCTACATTTCGGCTGTGAGACATAGAGGAACAGGACTGAGACTGAGCACTAAGCTTCTCTGCTGGCTGGTGTCACTTCCTGGTTTAAAATTCTTTCCACGCTGAAGTCCTTGTGATGCAGAGGGCTCCTTGATCATCATAATTTCCTATATTGGGCTATTAAGGCCCTTGTCTACGAGTTCAATCATGGATTTTTTCCTTCCTCTGTATTAGAGACCCAGGAATATCTTCTATCACTTTTACCTCATTCTCTCCTTCACTGTACAAATTTTCCCATGAGCTCTCATGTTTTGGATCCCAGCAAGGACTCTTTTGCATAGTTCGGACGTTCACCATCTTTCCCTTAAACTCTGCCAGCTCTAAGAAACAGAAAGCCAACACTTCCATCTCTTTCTCCCTTTTTTCCATTTTCCTTGGAAAATTAAACATCAGTGCAGAGGATGATAGACACATGTCTTTTTCCCCACTATAATTCATCCTGAGTGCAGCCATTGTTTTTTGCTAAGACTTCATCTGAGCTTTAGTGGCAGGTCTTATCCCTCATGGTAAGGCCACGGTTTGATACCACAGCCTGCTTACAATCTTGTCCTAAGTATGTTACTTTTAGAGGTTGTGATATGTTCACTAACCATCAGCCATTTGAGGAACATGTGCATACCCAGGAAGTGGACAACACTCATCAAGTAAACATATCACCCTATTTCCTATCATGTGGTAGAAGATGCCTACTCTGAGATTCCTGACAAGGCTCCATTATTCTTAGAAATCTCAGCCTTGGTTGCATGTTTCATCACCCATCTCAGGGTGTGTATACTTACAGCCACATCAAGAAGGCACACCATCCTATTTACATGGGGAAAGGTAGCTGCATGAAATTGGCCCTGGGTGTGCTCTACCCTCAGACACCCTAGTCAGTCTCAGTTGCGTGTTTCATTGCCCATCGCAGGATCCTTGCAACCACTCCTCCACACTCATCTTTGACTCTCTCTGAGAATGATCAACAAATATCTATTCACCATAGATAGGGCATTGATGACAGACCAAAAAGCAGATTCCACCCAAACACATCTTAGTGAGCCAACAGGTATATTGAGGTTATTCCATGAGTATAGATGAGAGGTTACTTATGGGACCATGGGTTACTCAGTTGCATCTGTGCCACCAGAAAGCACATACTAGCATGAGTGGCAACTCATCAAAGCTGCATCTCTGGTACTCTTTGCACAACTTTCAGGAAGCTATGTAAGCCAGTCTCCTTATTTCTCTGGCAAAGGGGCATATGAAGCTTATAACTTTCTGGCCCTCCTGAGTCTTATAAGTTCCCTTGGTTTCTTAAGTATTATGGGCCTATCTCATCCCTCTGTATTTCTCAATAAGTAGTGGACTCTGTATTCAACATAGACACCCCCCCACACACACACAGAGACAGACAGAGAGAGAGAGAGAGAGAGAGAGAGAGAGAGAGAGAGAGAGAGAGAGAGAGAGAGAGATTCAGATAATTACCTGTACTGTTGAGCACTCTGCTAGTAAGTTCAGGCCTACAATAAGCCCTGTAAAGAAGGAAGAGCTGAAGGATGCTGCTTGACACAGCTGAGTATGTCAGTGATGGAACTGAGATTGTGAGATTTGCCAGCATGAGAGCAGGAGAGACAACAGAGTGTCTCAAACTTTATTAATCATGGCTGCAATGTTAGCAGTAAAGTAATTGTGTTCAGTTGATTATTCCATTTGTTCCCAAAGCATTATATTTAGAATTATTGCCAATTGTTCTAGTTTCTTTTCTGTTGCTGTTATAAAACACTCTGACCAAAAGAAACTTGAGGGAGGAAAGCGTTTATTTGGATTCTACTTTCTAGTCATAGTCCATCATTGATGGAGGTAGGGCAGGAAGAAAAGCAGGAACTTGAAGCAGAAACTATGGGGGAATAGTGCTAGCTGGCTCTCTCTTCAGTTCATACCTCACTAGTTTCCTTATATAACCTAGTGCCATCTGACTAGGAATGGTACCATCTACAGTGTTCTAGGCCCTCCTACATTAATTAATAGTCAAGGTAAACCCCCAAAGACATGCCCACAGGCCAGTCTGACACAGGCAATTCCTCAGTTGAGGCTTTTCTCTCAGAAGATGCCAGGCTGTATCAAGTTGACAATTAAAATTAACTAGAACATTAATATCAGCTCTGTAAACAGAAATCACTCCAATTAGGTACTATTAAGTGGACAGGTCGGACCAGGGAATGTCGCTTTTCATTATACAACCTCTGATAGTGACTTGTTTTAGCCATTTGCATAGAGCACTTAGCTTTTATACATTGTTTAAAGTTGTAGTTTATATTGAGGTCATATTTGAAAGAGCAAGAGGGTGAGCAGGCAGACTACTGACACGGATTTTGCAATAGTTCATGGGAATGAAAATAGCGGGCCTCTACAGTTGGTAAACAAGGAAGTGGCCAAAGACTGGGAAAAAAGGAAAATGAACATGGACAGTGGGAAAAGGGAAGAATGAGTGAGACAATGACAATTATGGAGTGAAGAGACTTAGTAGCCAAAGGCTGATACGTACACAGAGCTCAGGCTAGTATCCACCCTATTGTTTGTATGCCTATCTAGAGTGATTTGAAAGCAAGATATCTCCTCTTTCTTAGGGCCTGAAAATCAGCAAAGGGAAAAGGGAGATGTTCCAAGAAGGATCTTGTCTGCCATAGCCCTTACCTAGGCAAGCACTTTGCTGGGGATATAAAACATCCCAAGCAAATTCTTAGAAAGGACGTGAACCAAGTTCACCTGTTACATCTGTATGTGTGATGAATAAGTGTGACATCCAGTGGGTAGAATTCCAGTTCTCTTGAAGGCAGGCAATAAAGGACGAACAGTAAACATTATATTGTGTTAATGCTCCAACTGGCAAGTCCCAAAGACAGTCAGGTCTCCCAGAGTGTGTGCACCTATGAGCAGAACTCAATGTCCTAGAGAAAAAAATTCAAATACCCAATTTATCAGATCACCCTAGTTGCCAATGACTTACTATTCTATTTATTCTATTTGTTTTTGTCCTTCTACAGCTTTATAGAAATTTCCCTATGACAATATTCAGACAGATGTGGTAATGTATGACCTTTAATGAAGAAAAATGAATAGCAAGAAATTTTAGATTATTATACTTTTAAAATGTTATGAATTTCTGACCAAATCTTTTGCAGTAAATTTAAATCATAATGATGCTTTTTTATGCATTCCAAACATATGCACTAGAGTATAGAACAGTGAACAAAACATGATAGATGTTTCAGAAGCAAAAAAAGCAAAGCCGTGAGCAAGGCTGGAATGACAGACATGTTAGGCTATGAGTCTGAAAGCAAGTCATGATAGTAGGAACTTGGCTTGTACATAGTACACAGGACTGAAATAGTCCTCTACAGGTCAGGGGAACATTGTAAGTAAAGTGCTGAAGCCATCCTAAACTCACAGAAAACTGCAGGAAAAATACTGGATCAGCCTGTGTTACAGCATTTACCCTGGTATGGAGCAGCATTGCTGGAAGATACAGGCAGATCACAATAGTGCAAATGCTAAATTAAGGTTCTATGGTTTAGTGACTAATTCAGTGATGTCTTCACAACCCACGCAGTAGAGACCTCTTCAGAGTGGCCTCCTTTCATTAGGACAGCAGGCCAAAGGAAGAGCAGCACTAACTGAAGATCCTCCACACAGAGATAGGGGGATCTTCAGTGCTAACTTGCTCTCTTTTTCTACTCTGCAGTTTAGTCAGAAGGTAAAACAAAAAGACATGCCCAATATTCCCTCCTAAAATTATAGTAACAGCAATATTCTAACTCTCCTGTCTACCAGCCCTCTCATTGTGTGAGCACTCCATGAGGAGAATTACGATAAACCAAGACATGTTTTAAGGGGGTGGGAATAGAATTTATGAGGGATTTTGAGAGCCTCAAAAACATTTGAAGGATTAGAATGGGAAAACAATTGCCAAGTTAACTGTATGAACTTGAGGAAAACAGAGTCCGGGCATACAGGTGTCTATGCAACATGGCATTATAAGATCTCTAGGAAGGCTTTTTTTCCACCAGAGGAGAACTTCTGTTATAAATCTCAACAATGGGTTTAATAGCCAAAAATATTAATACAGCCTTTACATTAGAAGTATGTTTTTGTCACAGTGTGTTGAGGTTGATCTTTTCCTTTGTCAGAGAGTTGGGCCTACCTTTTAAATTTTATTTCCTAGTCAAACTGAGTGCTCAATACAGAGAATAAGTTCATACTTAACCTTTCCTTAGCCCTGTGTAGAGAATCTGCAGTAAACCCAGAGACAGCCTATAGAACACTTCATTATTGCTTTCAACTTCTCAACCATGCTTCATGGACCTGCTGCAACAAGACTTCACTGCTCCTCACCCAAAAGCAGGCTGTATTCCCCACTTGCTCATTAAAATGTTACCAGATGTCACATGATCAGGGACTTGGAATGTTCTTACAAGGTTGTTTTTTCCCCCATATTTTTGCTTTGCTGACTATTCTGAATAACCAGTGTTCCAGCATTATGGCCAATATGTGAAGTCAACTTGACCCAAATACATAGTTTGGAACCAAACCCATCTGATAACAGCCAGGATTGGTTAATCTCTAGTTAAACCAGAGATGCATGGAATGTAAATAGTTATTTTTTGTTATAATCCAGTGATTCAGTAATTTTAAACAGTATTACACCAATGCTTGACTAAAACACTTTATCTCTTGCTGAACAGAAAAAAATAAATTCCAGGCAGTTTAAAAATATAAATAAAAGTTGAAAAATCTTGAAGTAAGTAGAGTAAAGGGGAAAATATTTTTTAAATGTAATTATTTTAATAATTATATTTAATAATTAAAACATAAAAATATTACTTAATTATTCTGTACTTAATACTCTGTAAAACAAATACACTGTGTAATGAGATAATTACAGAGCACAGACTGAGAGAGGACACTTGTGTGTATGCCCAACAAAACTGTGCCATCCATAACATTCATGATCAATACAATTATAAAAGGCAAGCCAACAATAGGAAAATGCCCCAATGACAGGACAGAAGAAATCCTATGGCCAAGTGTCAGATGGAAAGTTGTAAAATCTCCCTCATTGTCAAGGAAATGTAAAACAACAGGATAGTGAGATGCTGTTTTGTGATGAAAAGATATACTAAATTCAAACCATCGGGCAGTCCTAAATCTTGGTGAGGATGTGAAATGATGGGGTTTTGTACAATTCTGGTAAAAGTATAAATTGGCAAAAGCCTGTTAAAGAATGCCATCTACCAGAACCAAATCCAAGTCCATTCAGCACCTCTAGTTAAATGTCACTAGCCATCAGAGAAATGCAATTGGTATCAATACAATGTTCAGGCTCCTTCTCTGCCTCTTCGTGAAGCAATACTTAGCTGCCTGCTCAAGGAAACATTTGCTCCAGAGATAAGAGTGCCAGGTTGCGAAGATAATTTGCTTATCATGATTAACAGCTTCCTCATGCATGCTTCTTTCCAAAGTCTTGTTGGACTATGCCCACCAATTCAAATCCCTTATGTCATAAATATTGCCCGATTTATACCAGTTTTCTGTCATAGCAGATCTCCTTCAAAACAGGCCCTAAAGCCACGTGGATTCCCTTAACTAAATTTTCCCTTTGATACACTGTTCAGAATCCACCACAATGTTCATTCTCACAGTGGTTGGCATAATAAACTTAGATTTTCTTCAACAAGTGCTTTTTGTTTATCCTATTTGGAGGGTAGTAATTTAGTTTATTCTCTGAGGATATTTTGGAGCAGATATTAGTAACAAAGTTGAAGATATATATTAAGATATAATATTATATATTAAGGCCCAGGAAAAGCAACACACACATAATCTGATGCATATGATTCAAACTATGAGGTTAGTGAAATGGGAAGTCATTTAATGAGTTGCAACCCTCACTTCTTTAGAATGAAACCGAATGGATGTAAATGAATATGAATGAAATAGAATGGAGTTCAGTCAAATGAATAAAATACATTAAAATAGCAAAATTTCTATGAACTATTTGATAAACTTTTAAATTCAATTTATGTATGCATTGTCACGTATATAAACATTAAGTTATATAAGAAACAAAAACTGCAGTTTTTTGTATAATAATTTTTTATTATATAATAAAAAACTAAAATCAATCTCAATGTTCACAAATGATAGATATCTATTTATGCAGTGTATACCATACAGTAATTAAAATGAGTGAACTATAGTTTTATATAAATATATATCAGCAAAATCTTAAAATATATAGCAAAAAAAAGAGAAAATTACAAAACAAGAAATCAAACAATACAATCAATAAACAGCCAGTAGGATTAACAGACAGTTCTCAAAAGATGAACTACAAGTAGACAATTAATATATGAAAGTATGTTCAGCATCTCTAGCCATTGGAGAAATGCAAATGAAAAACTACATCGAGATTCTGTCTCGCCCTAATCAAAGCAGCAATAATTAATAAAACAAAATGATAATAAGTTCAAGAAGCACATTTTAAAGAGGATTTGCTATAGCAGGACTTTAAGGTCCTAAAATATGATGCACATAATGTATGTGGAGGCATAGACACAAATCTCTAGGTACTGTTTCTTGGTTCACCAGCAGCTCATCACAGTTCTAGTTGTTTAGTTAGGAATCATACTTGCTGCCCTTTGATATTCTAGAGTAGAGCATCCTTCAAGAGTGGAACACAGCAAGTTGAATCAAAACTGCCCTTTCTCCAGCCCTGTGCCATCCATGACTACTTAATTGTCTATAGTTCTCCTGTTCTCTCCTGCAGTAACCAAAAGGCATCTCTAGACATGGTGTCAGAGAAGGGTTTAGTTCTCATGCCCTCTCTGAGGATCTAAAGAAAACAGAAACTGTCTCTCTGGGTGGGCTATGGGAAAGAGCAGGCTGCAGAGTGACATTTCACTTGAAAGCCCTTGTACACCCTTTGCATCTGGAAAGTGTTCACCAATCTGAGATTCAGATCTCAAGTGGTTTAATTGCAAGATGGAAACAGTCACCATCAGAATCATTCATAAACCACAGATGAGTTACAGCTCCACAGCCAGCTCTCTGAGTGGAGTGCACAGACTGACTTTGGCTGTTGTTTGTGTTGGCATTGGAGATAGCTCGACTGTGCCAAGGATGATCCTCTAACTGGACCATTGTTTCACAGAATTGACCAGTTGTTTGATGAAACTGGCTGAGGAGCCTCTTGTTTTGATGTGGTGTAAACAGAATCCCACTCTCTTCCCAGTTCTGTGCCTTCTCTCTTGGAAGGACTTGGCCGAAAGCCCCGTTTGGCATAAAAAACAAACAAAACAAAACAAAAAAAAAAAACTGGAGACATGGACTCAACTCTTCAACATTCAATGCGTCACTACATCTTTTGTATTTCTCCTAAATGGTTGAGGAATTTCCTTTTAAGTGCCATAAGAGAAAGAAGGAATAGCTTTTGGCAACGATTTTGGGGAATACACTTAGCAGTATAAGGTAAGGCCCAATTCAATTATAATATGAAATGTTAAATACTAAAATTAATGAAGTTAATGGTAACATAAAAATGGCCTATTGGTCAATTACCATGCTACATTATTCCAAGCATAAATCCAAACTCATCTTTACAACAATTTTATGAAATAGGTAATGGTTACTACCTTTTTGTAGCAGTAGAAATTGAGACATAAAGATTTTAAGTAGTCTTCCCAGGATTATGAAGTCCAAGGAGGAGCCTGGTGAACTATATAAGGGGAGTCACTGGAGTTCAGGGAGATGACATTTCCAGGAGTATTGGAGACATTTACCTAGCCCTCTAGCCCAGTGAAGCCATCCCTGGTTTTGTACTATTTCCTGTCAATGAGAGCATTTCATACAAGGCCAAGCAATTGACTTGCTCAAAACTGGTTATTTAGCACATGAGGTTCACGTCTCTAGACTGCTGGCCTGCTTTTTCTGACTGTGAATCTGGCTTTTTCCACCAGTTTTTTTTCCTTTGAATAATTTTAATTTGCCTTATTTTACATATTTTTATAGCTGCTTAGAACAAGTAACCCTAATAATCATATGGTAGAATTTCTTTTTTCAAAAACTTCCGTTTTGAACTAGGTTTCACTGATAACGTTACTATAAACAATTTACAAAAAAAAAAAAAAAAAGCCTCTAACATGATTGGGGATCGGGAATTTCTCATTCATTTCTGTGTGGAAGTTGGCTGTATTCACTAGATGCTCTTCCACAGGTCATGTACTGAGTATCATGCACACTAGGAGATTCAGACCCCTTGACTTTTCCTATGGGTATATGACAACATCGCAATGGTTGCCTTCGTTCATTCTTCCCTATAGACAGAGCTTGGCTTGAAAAGGTAGTTGGAAGCAATCCAGCTGTTGTCCCTTCAGGAATTTATATGGTGCTAATTAGTATTAAACAGCAGGAAACAGATACTGTAACACCTCAGGAGCTCTCTTCCTTGTCTCTTCTCTGGAATTCATTTGAAAATCACCAAAGAAAACAACAACTATCTTTTTTCCCCAGCCAATATCTGAGCACAGCAGTGGTGTCTTTGATAGAGGAGTTTCTTGGAAAGACATATATTTTGGAACACTGATCAATCAAAGTATACAAAAAAAGAACTGGGACATTTAAGAAAGAGGAAGATTTAATCAAGTTAACCAAATAGCAAAATAATACAGTCCTCAATTACCTGATTTTTCTCTACCCAGTGTGACTATAAACATAGAATCTGGAGCACCATTCCTACTACTATGACCTAAGTGTTTCTCTCAGAAAGTAAATTCTTACTGATGGTCACTTTGGGGGACGTTTTTTTTTTCTTTTCAAGAACTTATTTTTCATTTAGTGTTGTTTAAAGGCTACAGCTATATTCATTGACATCACTTTCTACAGTGAATTTTTTCTGATTATCAGTAAGCAACAAAGACTTGACAAGTTTATTATAATTGAATATTTATTGTTATATTATTGAGGTAGCTTGAGAAATATGAACATTTGTTGAAATGCCCATTTTAAGAAGTTGGATCAAATACCCTAGAAATAAAGTAATATCTGGAGGAAATTTCTATTGGATACTGGAGTTTTTTTATGATTTCTAAAGACTTTTATGCATTATAGCACAAAGCAGCCATAAGTATCTCATTAAGAGATCACACAGATTTTCAAAGATAACATTTTCTAACAGTGAGAACTTGAGGAAACAAGAATCAAATAGTGGCCAAGGGAAGCACTCTATAATGACTAAGAACCTCTATCCCCAGTTCCTTCCATAGGAGGGTATTGGCTCAAAGGAAAGACTCTCAACTGTGGGTTCATGAAATCACCAAGAAAAGTTTTCATAAAAACCATTATCCATGACCTTGCTGCAAATAAATTTTGCCTGAGTCACTTGAGTGGGACTTGGATACATCTCATGTTATCAGATGTTTCTGTACAGGTGTTTTGTCCACAGTGACTGTAGCAACACAATAACATATGAGAAAGATCTACTGAAGCAATGTTAAGAACTCTAGCAGCCCTTGCTAAGCTTGGGTAATTTTTCCCCAGTCATGAGTGTGTTATGTCAGACATGTAGGTTGGTTTGTGTCTTTCCTCAATGTCAAAATTCAATGAACAAGAATAAGTTTATAAGTTATATTGATTTTGTTGTTGGCAACTTTCTAAGTAGTCTTGAATTCCTTTGATAACTGACTGTTGGCAAACACAGGTTCAATTATTCCAATCTTAATTTCAATAATTAATTAACTGTCAGAGACTCCATTATACAATGCTGTGGGATAATCCTTTTGTACAATATGAAGATTTGTCACTCAGATTGGTTTCATAAAAAGCTAACTGGCCGGTAGCTAGACAGGAAGTATAAGTGGGACAGCCAGACACAGAGGATGCTGGGAAGAGGAAGGGTGGAGTTGAGAGTTGCCAGCAGGAGCAGAGGAAGCAGGAGATGAGCCTGCCATACAAGGTGCCACCATGTGACAGAGGGTAGATAAGAAATGTGGGTTAATTTAAAATGTAAGAGTTAGATAGTAACAAGCCTGAGCTATTGGCCAAACATTTGTAATTAATATAAGTCTGTGTCAGATATTTGGGAACTGATGGCTAGGAATAAAATGTCTGCCTACAATACATTATACAGTAAATGTATTTGTATCTTTATGTATGTGTGTATGTATTTTATCTAATGGCTACCAAAAGGTTAAAGATGTAGAAGCAAAATTCAAGGATTTCAAGCTGGCCTTACTGGCAGCAGTAGAAAAAGGCTTCTAGAAATCCAAAGAGACTCTTGGTTGAGGAGGACATAGATAAGGAATCCTGTAGGTGGTGCTACCCTCAGCATCACAGATTTGAGCTCAGTTTTAAGGTTGAGCCAAGCTGAAGAGGTGAGGTATCCAGACATGCAGGGGCATGGAGACAAAACACAGGATCAGGTCCAGATGGACATATGGACAGACAAAGGGATAGCAGTTGGAATAGGTCACATCATCAAGGGGGGTTGAGTTGACTGAGACCTCTGAGACAGTCAGGAGTTCTCTGTCTTTTAACCTTGACACACATAAGATGGCAGATCAATGTGGTCCATCACCATATCAGGCACAGATACTTGTCTCTCTCTCTGGGATTCAGGTGAAAATGTTGTGCCCTCTCTTTGTTTGGTGTGTCTGTCAAATTCTCTGTCCTGCTTCTTCTAATATAGCTTAAATAAGACCATGTGCTCATGTGTCCCCAACTTACTGTGATAAACTGAATCACCATTTTTGTACATTTAGAAATAAGTTACTTATCAATCTGGGCCTCAGGAGTGGTGCTGGACAGGTATGTTTACATACACAGCCAAGTGCACTGTCATCCTGCCTCTGCTAAATAAAGTCAAATCCTGTTTGTAAAACAGAGTCTATCAGGACAAGGTGCAGCCTAAGAAACCACTGCTTTAGTCCATATGGAGCTACTTAGAGCAGGGCACAACTTGGTCTCAATAACCCCAAAGCCAGGTCAGACTTCATGAGATTGAAGTCCTATGATAAGCCCGTATATAAAGGAACTGGGGAGTTTCTGACCAGGACAGCCATAGAGATCAGAATACAATCTCGCCCATGCTGCAGTCTGGGATCTTCTAGACTGAGCACCATCCTGCTTTAAGGAAAGCAATGTGCAGAGGAATCATCTTCAATCAGCTCCTCCCTGAGTGATTCCAGAAGGGGATGAGGTGGCATATTCTGGCTTATATTTTTATCTTTATTGTGTGAGGCCAAGTTCAGGAGCTCAGTGTAAAATTCTGCTCAGCATCATGTCTTCTCTCCTAGGACTAGAAATTTATGGCCTTATTTCTTTAGTACGCCTCACAAATAGAATCCTTCTTTAAGGATCAATGTATTAGAAACTGGAGGGGAAATATATTTATTCGAAAGTCCCGAGGAATTTGAATCATGCCCATGCCTAAGGACTTTGCACCAAAATGAAAGGCAATGGTCACTTCTAGCTGAAGAAATTTCTAAAAATTGTGCATGGGTATGTGGTTTCTCTTAATCACATACATCAGAGGAGAAAGGAGAGAAATGATTTAAGGATGAGGTGTAAAGTCAAAGAGGAAGGAAAGCATAGATATCCGGAAAATCTCCCAGCCTGGCTCTGTAAAGATTTAAAATGGATGTTCAGAAGAGAAAACAGAGACCGTGGCCAAGCCACTGTTTGACTAATGTGAGTAGAAGAGGCCGGGTGCTCTTCATCAAGACAAACAAGGTGAGACCCGAAGGCATGCCAGAGTCTTTCAGGCTATAATAGTCCAGAGTGTCCAGCATCTCCAGGAAATACAACCTTTAGAAGAGGGGACAAGAGAGCCTGTGGGATCTCAAGGCTCTTGGCCCAGGGCATCTTGAAGCTTTTGCTCCCTGAATCCTACTGTAATGACTTTCAGACCCTTCAGCTGTGGTTTCAGGGGGCCAAGGGCAACTCAGGCTGCTATTCCTTAAGGCAGAGGACACACAATATTGATTCCTCAAACACCCAGTTTATGCAGGAATGGCTGACTTCACTGAGATTTCAAAGGATATACTCGAGACACCCTGTCCTTCCTAGAACTTAGTTGAGAGCCATGGTAGTGAGCCACCACTGAGACCCCAGAAGTAGAAAGCCACCAGCGTTACAAGTCAACTTGAGAATGGTACAGGCATAAGACTCCAACACGTGAGAGGTACTTCACAGACTGAGTCCAGCAAAGCTGTGGGATGAGGTTGCCTGAGATCATGGAGGCCTAATCCCTGTTCTAGTGTGATGGGAAGGTACAGCAGGGACTGTCTCAAATCAGAAATGTAGATGTTGCTTGTTCTGAAGGGTTTTGATTTGCTTGAAATGTGTTACTCCTTTCATCTTGTATTAGAGGCATGACACAGAAATCACATTCAACAGTCATTTATTCTCAGCAATTTGAGTTCTAAATCTCCTTAGTAATTTCCACCTACTGCAAAGAAACTTCTCTGGTCAAAGAAGACAGCAACCACTAATCTGTGGGCATCAGCATAAATATCCAGAAGGCCTTTTGACAGGCATATAATATCCATTTAGCAAAGCAGTTTCAGTAGCTTCCCAACTAGGTCCTATCACCTTCCTAGCCATGGGCTTTTGACCCAGTTTACAGTGACAAGTAGTCTCTCCCATAGTGCAGAGCTCCAATCTAATCAGAAAATGGTTATTTACCCCTGGTCTCTGACACTCAAGTTTCTATCACATCAATGGGCACTTCTTGCCTGAGAGGTCAGTAGTGTAGCACACAAGTTCCACATCCAAGTCAGACTGTTGATGTCTTGCCTCCCCAGCAGCTTAGAAGTTTATATCTTGTTCTTCATCCCCAGGCTCTTAGCTAGAGGGAAATTCTCCTCAAAATAAATTGTTCTGGGAGTCTCACTCAGGTGATATTTAGATGAGATTCTGGACTTGTGTTTTTAAAGTTTACATCATCATCATCTGAGATTTGTGGTGGGGGTGTCATAATAATGTATTTTGCATATGAGATGAAGTTGGGAGACCAGGTATGGAACACTCTGGATTGAATGTATCACCCAGAATTCATACAACTGAAAACTTAACCACCAGTGTAGTGGTGTTGGGAAGCAGGGGTCTCAGTGTATTTCATGAGAGTTTCACCCTCATAGTTAGTCCATGCCATTATAAAAATGGCTGGCAAGAGTGGATGCTGTCCCCCATTTTTGTTGTTCTGGGTTCAGATATGTAATAATGCAGAAAGAAGTACCCTCCCAATGTCAATGTTCTGACTGTCATCTTCCCAGCTCCAGACTTGTGAGGAAAAAAAGCATTTCTATTCTTTTATAAATTACTCTCTGTATGTGTCCTGAAACAGTAACATAAACAGACTAAGACCTCAGCTGCCTGGCTCAAGGGCCAGAGTTTCCATTTATTAATTTTTAGGGTAGTTGGGCAAGCCCCTGCAACAGTTATTTATATACATTCTCTTCTTGTTTGTTAGTAAACACCGAGAGAGCTGCACCTGGTGGCACAGGCTTGCAATCTCAGTACTATGGAGGTTGAGACAGGAGGATTACTTTGAGATCAATGTCATCCTGGGCTGCATTGCAAATCCCATGTCAGAAAGGGCCAATGTAGCAGAACCCTGTGTCAAAAAAATATAAAAAATTAAAACTTGAATGAATATCTAACATATATCCATGTTCATGGCTGACTTTGATTTGAGATTCACTTTCTTCCTGAAGGTAATTTTCACTAAACTCAGGACTATATATGGTGTGTGTGTGTGTGTGTGTGTGTGTGTGTGTGTATTCTTACTTTTTAGAAGTCACTATGAAGAACATAAGAGATGTGGGTGACCATATTGGCTAAGTCAATCTACAAGGCCATTGCTATGAAAAACCCATTAGTAGACACTGAAAATGTTTCTGAAGGGGTTGGGGATTTAGCTCAGTGGTAGAGCGCTTGCATAGCAAGCACAAGGTCCTGGGTTCAGTCCAAAGCTCTGGAAAAAAATGTTTCTGGACCTTCCTTAGATTGTGGTTTAGCCTAAGGCTACCTCTAAGGAAAGAGTCTCAATTTCACCTGTTGTTGATAGAGGGAGTCTGTTTATAGGAGGAGGAAATTATTTAAGGAACTCAAGATTATTCCCCAATTTTCCCTTCTGTCTCTCTGTTCATTTGTTTGAACTCAAATAAGACTTGTGAAGAACCTGGGCTGGGATGTCTGTACTGAGAAATCCTAATCATCATCAATAATAATAATAATAATAATAATAACAACAACAACAACAACAACCAAATCCTGCAAACCAGCATTGTGATTTACTGAAAGTTTTTATTCTGGTTTGGATTGATTCTACACATTGACTTTTTTTTTTTTTTTTGCCCTCTACCCCAAGTTCACCTTATCTGCTGGCTTATGAGGTTTGACTCATGGAAACCTTTGCAATGCAGGAGGCACCTACTCCCTCTCTCTCCAAGTGTTGCTTGCAGTACCATCATCACAAGGATTAGTGGTACACTTTCCCATCCTGGACTCCTGTTAGAAAGCCAGGCGCATGGTGTATTCAGATCCTCACCATCCAGGCATCACTGCAGACTCCCAATGGAACCTCTGTAAATTACTGTAGTGAAGGTGAATGGAAAGAGGAAAAGCTTCCTTGTTCCCCCTGTTTCTCAAAATGAAAGGCAGAGAAAAGCAAGCATGCTTTGTGAGTGCTAGACTTTGCTTTGATGCCAGCTCTGCCTGGAAGGAAGAGATCCTGCATACTTTGCATGACTCCAGAGATGTGAGCAGATGGGGCAGGACATCTAAGGCGCAACTCCTCTCTCTTCCTTGTTTGGCACCAGGGGCTCATGGGATCTTTCCCTCACTGGGATCTGAGGAGAAATCAGTTTCTCTCTATCTCCTCAGTGCTATAGTCTCAGGAGAACCTAAACCAATCTACCTTTGAGGGTTAGGCCAGGCTTGCTGGCTATGTGCTGACAGTCATGTCTTCCCTGGTTTTCCCTGTGAATGACTCTAGTAGTATTGAGGCCTTCTCACCTAAGTATCATAAGTTACTGGAACCTGCCTTCAGAACTTTGCTCTGCTGTATAAGGTTCTGATTACTGTGCAGAAGGCCCTGGGACAGGAAGAAAAGAGGAGTCCGGGGAGTAGCTTCTGAATGCTTCCTTTGTTCCAAGGTTTGTTCTAAGCCTGTCAGAATTCCTCTGCTACTTAGGAAGGCTGGCCCCACTTAGGTAGTTTCTTTTGTCCTTCTAGAATAGAAGAAATTGTATTTTAAGGATGCTTAATAAATGGTCAATTAAAGACTCTTTTATAGTTTACTTGAGGAAGAGGTATCTTGGCGGTTGGAACCAAGGGGCAACACAAAAATCACAGCATGCAACAGAGCTCACCCTGGAGGTTTATTGGGGGGAGGTGCAGAGGGAGCCTCTGAGTGAGAGCAGAAGGAAAAAAGAGAGAGAGGGGAGTGAGAAAGGCTTGCCTTTTATAAGGGGACATAGCACACGTGCATAAGGAGTGTGCTCTACTTGGCCGCTGTACACATCTTGCTGCTGATGGCTGGCCTGTCCTGCTAGGTTCCTGAGAGCAGGCCAGTGTAAATGCTTGAATGCTAACACTCTCACTAACTCTCTGACTAGAGGCCATCAAGGATATAGAAATACTGAAAGCTGTTGTCTGTCATTCACATGCTTGTCTATTGATTTTGGAGAGGAATTGGCAACACTGAAGACTTGGAGTGTATGAGCAGTGATAGCTATATAAAGAATACAAACAAACAAACAAACAAACAAACACTACCTCCATAGCCATAAATGATTCTCAGCTCCCATACAATGTACTGAACCCAGACAGAACTTTCTAGCCTGGAGAGTTCTCTCTTTCTCTCCTCCGTTATTCCCTGCTGACTGATCTCAGGGAGCTAAAAATGAAACCTTTTTCATTACAGGAAAATAGCAACATCAAGCCAGGAACTCGGTTTCCTAGCAGCTTCTCCACCCCCCACTAACCTCGGTGATATATAGGAGGTTAGGGCCTTAGACTTGAATTTGTAACAGAATAAACAGCTTATAGCCTGCCACTGTGTAGCTGGAATTTGGCAAGTCAACCAAGCAAACATTTTAGGATTAGGAGACAAGAAAGATATCAGAGGTTTGGGAAGTGTTTCTTACATTTACAAATGCATTACTCTTCAGGTATGTTTGAAGTTTGGGATACCAGGGGTGGTCAGCATCTTATGTGGAGAGAACCTTGGACTTGGAAGAAGAAACCAGTTGGCTTGGGTTTCTCAACCCTGAGTCTGTTAACTCTGTACAGTCAAGAAATAGAGGGAAAATACAGCAGGCAAATCTGTATCTGTATACTGTCACAAAGTTAGAGTATCTGAGCTGTGGAGAAAGCTCAGTCAGGAAAGTACTTGCCCTTCAAACATGAGAATCTGAACTTGAATCTTTATTACCCACATCAAAAGCTAGACATGTTAGTGCATGCCTGTGATCCTAGAACTGGGGAGGCAGAGACAGGGGGTGTCCTTGGGGACTCCTGGTTAACTAGTCTATCTGAATCTGTGATCTCCAGATTCATACAGTGAGAACTCTGATAGGGGTTGATTGTACTCTGATAAAGATACTCAGTACCAACCTCTGCTTTCCACAAGTACATCCATATTCTCTCTCTCTCTCTCTCCCTCTCTCTCTCTTTGTCTCTCACAGAGAGAGAGAGAGAGATACAGAGAGAGACAGACACACACACCACATATCACACAAACACATATATACACACTACATACCACACACACATATCCATACACACCACATAACACACACACACACACACACACACACACACACACACACACACACACCACTTTCAAAGAGAAAGGCTTGGGGGAAACTTTATCAATTTATATTCCCCTTTTCTTAATATTTAATTAAAGAAGATGATGGATGCCAATGCTTGTACTATAGAACACAGGTAGCACTCAGAACTGGTAATCTGGGTCTTGATTTCCATTGTGTAATATTGCTTATAATCATCCTAATATACAGCTGGGAATGACACCTATGATAAACATAAATTGAATTATCATTTTCAGTTTTGGTATCTTGGGAAATCCACAATCTTCTGCACTTTCCAGTATCTCAGCAGTTCTCTCAAGAGACACTGTAGCCATTTCTATGAACTAAAATCAAAAGCAAATTGGACCTTAGAGTAACACAACTGGTTTTGACCTTAATACAGAAGAGCATCAGACAAAAGCATCACGCTTCCAGACCAGCCTAGGGTGTCTGTCTTCATGACTAAAAGTAATGGTGACAGTATTTCTTAAATGCCCACTAAAGAGTCAGATCTTGCAATTCATCATGAACCACAGAAAGCATAAGCTTAATATAATAAGCAGTGATTGTGGTTATCTGCTCTCCTCATTTAGTCTGGAATATACTTTGTAGTTTAAGGAAATGAGCAGCTTTTGGCAGCATCTTTGACTTCTGGATAAGGGAGACAATAAGCTGATCAGGCCAGTATTAAGCCAGGATAAAGGACAGGGCTGTTGGATCTTTGTGCCCTGCAGTGAAGGATACAGGAGCAGAAGACAGAAACAGCCCATAGGTGGTAGATAGCCAATAGCAACTGTGCCTGCACAACTGGTCTTTTGGACCACCGAACAGCATAAGAAGAGCAAGAACTTTCAATATATGGGTGCGAGTTATCAGACTCCTCATCATTTCTGGGTCCTTGGGAAAACTCAAGTCTGCAGAAAGCATTTGCTTCCTTAACTCCTGGCTTGTGCCTGTCTGAGAAGATGCTACTGCACAGCACCAGTGACTTTACAAGTAGGAAGAGAAAAAGGAGGGCTGGAGGAGAGTCTAAATAAGCCATCTCCCTCCAGACAGGTAAGGAGACCAGATGTGGTCTTGCAAAAAAAAAAAAAAAAAAAAAGACCATCTTTTTGTGGATTGTTTGCTATTGTTTGGTTGGTTTTTGACACAGTATCATGAAAAGTGTGTTACCAGGGAAATTAAGAGTTCTCTTTTGGTGTTCATAGTCTTATTGATAAAAAAAAATTTTTTTTCAAAACAAACTGAGAAGGAAACTTAAGGATACTTTTATTAGTTTTTGAGGAAAAAAAAAACAACAGGGAAGGCAAGCTGTAAACCCTGTCATCTGTCAGAGAGAGAGAGAGAGAGAGAGAGAGAGAGAGAGAGAGAGAGAGAGAGAGAGAGACTTGTGCCTTTGAGAGAACAGGCAGGGTCAGTAATGGAAGTCAGTAAGCAGCTGCAAGATGGGAGAGGGAGGGCCTTCAGAGAAAAAGGAAGAGATGCCAGACAGCCAGGGAAAGCATGCTTAGGCATGCAGCCGATATCCCAAAGAAAGAAAAGGCAAGATTATGCTTTTCGGATTAGAACTCTGGAAGGAAGGTATGCTCTGCAAATGTTCCATGAGGGAAGCTCGCAAGTGGCCACATGGAGGAAGGAACTTGTGGACAGGAGAGGACATCCTCTCATCAACAGGGTCATTAGTCTGCCCCTCTCCTTAGCATGTCTTTGGGTAAATCAGATAGCCTTGGCTGGGGAGATAGCCTTGTCAGCAATTTGCAGGCCCAGCTGGGTTAACCCTTAAAAGTAGGAGATGATAAGAAGTAATCTGTTGGGTGACTTAGAGTCTCAGGTCTCCACCACTGTCAGAGGTGGAAATCAGTTTATTTTTTCTGACCAGGAGAGAGCAGCTTCCCCTTGATGGTCCTAAATATATATAGTTATATATTTTATAGATGGTGTTTTGCTCTGTTTATTTGTGTGATGTTCTCAGCATTACCTATAACATCAAAATATTGATTAACTATGAAACGTTTTGAAGATGTTCTCTGCCCTAGGATCTAATATTCAGTCAAGATTCAATTCTTTATATAAAAATAAACAAACCTATTGACATTTTTTTCTTTTTCTTTTCGTTTCTTTTCTTTTTTTATGAGACATGGTTTATCCATGTAGCTTTGCACCTTTCCTGGAACTCACTGTGTAGACCAGGCTGGCCTCGAACTCAGAGATCCACCTGCCTCTGCATCCCAAGTGCTGGAATTAAAGGCATGCGCCACCACTGCCTGGCTACATTTTTTCTTTAACCTTTAATAAATATCAAATTATGTGTATAATGCATGTTTTAAAATACATTTTTTATGATTTATTATTTTTCATTGTTTGATTTGCATACCTATTTTATGTACCCATGCTCACAAAGTCATTTAAGGGTTGTTCAGGGCAAACGAAGAGGAACAATTGGAGCAGAGAAACCAAAGCCTCCTTCGGTTTCTCTGTTCTTAATTACATCTTTCAGTGGCAGGTACTGTGAGCTATGGCCTGGCATGCAGTTAGTGGGTCCAGATCCCAACCCACAAGACTTCTGACATTGCTTAATCTTATGTTTCTCAGGGCCCAGATCTGAAACCATGAAATGTGCAATATTTATTTAGCATTAGACCAGATCTTTTTCTGGAGTGATGTGACCACAGAACTGAAACAGGTTTTGAGACGAACTGCTAGCCCTGTACCCGGGTTGGCTCATCACTCTTTCTGTTTAAAGCCACTGGTAGTATGGCTGGTGGATTGTGACCATTTCTAAAAGCCATTTTTCTCCTTCTTCCTTTCCAACCACAGAAATATGTTGGGAGTGTCTCTTCAGAACCTTAGAAAAGATTGTTGTTATGTTAGAAATAGCATTTCTTTAATTTCTTTTTTGTTTTGTTTTGTTTTTAAATTCACCAATGACTGCCATACCAAACCACAGACTTGGTTCTCTGTCTTCAGAGCTCTAGCTTGTTCTGTTTGGCAAGTGTGCATGGTTGGGATGCCCAAAATGTTTCTTGAGTGATTTGTTTCAGAAGCTAATCAGATGAAGGACTTCAGAACTGACCAGGGTATTGAGTACACTGAGAAAGTGGAGCCTAGGGTCTAGCAGGTGCTAGAGTGTGATGGTCGTTACTAGGGCAGTATTTTAAGATGCCATAGTATCAGAGGCTGTGTGGACTAAGAAAGTCTAGCTTCCTTGTGTGAGGATAACCGACAAATGATTGTCAGAATCCACAAGACTTCTAAATCATCTGTTCACAGATGACTGTGTCATGGATGATTGGTTAAATTGGCGAAGAGATTGAAGTGCGCAGTCAGGATAGCCTTTCTTGCAAAATGCTTCATGGCCTGGAAATCAGATGCTAAGCTACAGTTTCTATGGACTTAGAAGGTTACTCAACATTTTTTCAAATGTTAGGATGCTTGGAATCAGTACAGAAGGAACAAACAATTGATATCCCGAAGGAAGTCAGGGTGTTTAAATATTTGGACAGCATTTACATATGCCAAAAATGTGCACAGAGATAAAGGAGTGAGCTCTTAATTAGGAAAACTTTCTTTAATCTTTGACCCAATTATTTTCTCAAGATTTCTAGGTTATGCTTTAGAGCAATGTGATTAGAATATATACAAATAAATTCTCTTGTTTATGTATATTATATACATTGATAAATGTTTGAACACTTATTGAACATTTATTTGTGTAAACATGTACTCTGAAAAAATATGAAAATCACTATAATAGATCTTAAACTTCTGGATCATTCATACTGTTAGAAATAATATATCAAAGAATTTCAGATAAAGGTGGAGTAGGAGTTATCCCTTGAAAATTTAGATAATAACAGGAATGGTTCTAAGCAATAACAGAATATGTCTGTTTCAGACCAGAGGTGTGAGGACCAGACATATAAACAATAAGGATGAAGGGAAGATGGGTTGTTCTGATGTTAGTGAAATTTCCCTGCAGACTCACTAGAAGGAAGTTATTTAGATCCTGAAAAGATTCTGTGATAGGAAATAAACCAGCCTGCAGCCCGCCTAGCCCTCCATCCCCATAGGCACACCTAGAACTGCAGCAGCCTCAGAGCATCCATTCCCAGGATGGAATCCTGTAGAGAACCAGACAGTCCTGAGGAGGAATGCCCACAACCCATCCCTTAAGAAAAACCTCAGAACGTCACCCTAATCAGACATCAAAAAGAGACTAAACATTTAAAAAGAAAGGGTGTGAAGGAAGGCAGTGGGTGTATGTTCAGACCTGCTAAATAGGGAAGGGAGAATACCCAAGCACTGTTGGGATAGGCCGGGACAAGGAAAGCAGTGTCTAATAAGCAATATTCAAGTCAGGAATTTGAAAAATGAGGCTTCAAAAAGTGGGTCAGGACTTAATTAAAAAACAGAGAACCTTGAAAGCCTAGAACTGAAGCTCAGAGTTGCTCCTCTTGCTGTGGGAAGCAAATGAAAGCTGCTTGTCTGTGGGGAGAACAAACCAATAAAAGAAAATATTCTGCTGGGTAGTGATGGGGTAGACAGCCAAGAGTAAGACCCAAAGTCCCCACCATGTTCCATGGATTCTGCACAAAGGGCTTGGATGTGATGCTGCAGTGAGGTTGGATACAGAAAACTTGACACACAAATCATACGGATCCACTTTCCTAACTCACTTTTTATTGTGAACAAGATCGATGCATCTCTAACAGTATAGAACATAGAGTAAACTCTCAGACATCTAACATCCTATTTCAGGAGTGAAGTTTGGCCAGTCTTACTTCTCTCTGCCCTTTCTCTACCCCCCACTGTCTGTAAGTGCACTTGGTCTTTTATTGTGAAATCACTCCAGACTTATGGAAACACTGCACAAATAATGACCCAGATTCCCAGGTACTTTTTAGTCAGAGTTCCTAAATGTTAACTTTTTTCATCTATTGTAATATTTCTGGTTTTCACAGAATTCTTGTACATACTAATGAGGCACATTGTTATGTCTTGACTCAGGTATGCACTGAGTTGTGATCAACTCTGGATAATCAGCATATGGATCGTCTAACATTTTTGTGTGCTTGTGATTTCTTGCAGTGAATACATTCAAATATTCTAACTAGTTTAAGGGACATAATGATAGCTTTTGTTTGTTTGTTTGTTTGTTTTTGTTTTTCAAGACAGTGTTTCTCTGTGTAGCTTTGCACCCTTCCTGGAACTCACTTGGTAGCCCAACGCTGGCTGGCCTCGAACTCACAGAGATCTGCCTGGCTCTGCCTCCCGAGTGCTGGGATTAAAGGCTGCCCAGGCCACCACCACCCGGCTAATGATAGGTATTTTTTAAAAACCAAATTTTAAAAGAACCAAACTTTGCTGACTGTAGGCACAATGTACTCATCTCTAGAGCTAGACATTGCAGTGCTGGCTTAGAGCTCTCTCTCTCTCTCTCTCTCTCTCTCTCTCTCTCTTCCTTTCTCCCTCTCTCTCTTTACCCTCTCTCCCTTTCTCCCCCCCCTCTCTCTCTTCCTTTCTTCCTCTCTCTCTTTCTCTCTCTGTCTCTCTCTCTGCCTGTCTGTCTGTCTCTCTCTCTCTGTCTCTCTTCCTTTCTCCCTCTCTCTCTTTCTCTCTCTCTCTCTTTGTCTCTCTTCCTTTCTCTCTCTCTCTCTCTCTCTCTCTCTCTCTCTCTCTCTCTCTCTCTCTCTCTCTCTCTTCCTTTCTCCCTCTCTCTTTCTCTCTCTCTGTCTCTCTTCCTTTCTCCCTCTCTCTTCTCTCTCTCTCTCTCTCTCTCTCTCTCTCTCTCTTCCTTTCTCCCTCTCTCTCTTTTCCTTTCTCCTTCTTTCTCTTTCTCTCTGTCTCTCCCCCGCTCTTTTATTTTAGAGTGGTAAATCCCTTGCAGGTGCTGATGATGCCTCCATCATCTCCCGATGTTAGTCTTTCTTTGGGACACATGGGATCTTTAAGCTCATGGTGTAGCTTTCATGCCACAAGTCTGGAATGCAGTTCTCCAAGGACCACTGCTTCCTTGTAGGGAAGAATGATATTCAGAAGTTAAAATAATTGTATTAGGTAAAATCATGCTTTGTATTCCTCATTTTAAAAACATTTTTGGAAAGAATGTGTGTATGAAATCATGAACTCACACAGAAACCTTCCATCTGAATCCAGCCTCACACAGTTTATTCTGTTTATTCTAGCCTTACTCATTTGGCCCACTGTCTACAATATAGTCAAAATCACATTTTATATGAATTGTCTAAACAACTTCACTGAATAGAACAGAACTCATGGATAGATTTCAACTGGTTAAATCTCTTCCTGGCAAAGAAGAGAAAGAAAAATGCCAAAGATATTTCCAAGAATGTACACATTCTTCTACAGCTTTAAACACAGAGGCAAGCACAGGCCATGGAGATGTTGTCTGGGCAGTGAGAGACTAGAGCCACCTCACATCTGTCCTTGGATAGGGTTTATTTTCTCAGACTAAGTATGGACTTCACATTCTGGCTGCTCCTACTTCCCCTGTACAGGGAAGGAGACTTGCCACCAACCGCTAATGGAGAAAACAGCTGTGTCCAGAGAGAGGACAAACACCCTCCCAACTCCCCCATCTCCTCCCACAAGGATAACAAACACAATCTATGCACAAATGAGAAAAATAGACTCCTGGTTGTTGCTCAAGAAGCCCATTGGATAATGAAAAACTTCTCTACTTTTTGACTGAATTTTCCCTTTACACGATGGTTCCAATAAATGGTGACTTAAAATTAATGATTATGATTGCTTGTGAGTTGTTTGGGTAGATTTATTCAGAGTTCTTTAGAGAAACAGAATAAATATAGATTAATAGAGATTTATTAGACTGGTTTACATGATATAGTCTGGGTCTTGGTAGTCCAATAATGGCTGTCTTCATTATAAAGAGGCTGAGAATCTGGTAGCTTCTCAGTCTGTAAGGTGAGGTGCCTTAGCAATCCTATTCTGGTGCTGAAGACCCTGTGATTCCTGGAGAGTCACATGTCTTTGGTCCATGTTGGAAGTCTGAGGAAGCTAGGTTCTGATATCCATGGTGAATGGCAGCAGCAGCAGCAGCAGTAGGCAAATGAACTTGCCATGAGACATGAAGGCAGGCAGGTGAAAAGCCAAGTTTTTTCTTGAACCTCCTTTTATCTGGGCTGCCACTGGAAAGTGCCACCCATATTTGTGGTGGGTTTTCCCATTTCAAGTAACTCGATCTAAAAATTGGCCCTGATTATTTCCAGCAGTTGGCCTTTTAGTTGATTTCAGACCCAGTGACTTGACAGCCAAGATTGTGACATGCATGAGCTGACCACCCTCTCGGTGGGAAACTTTCTCCTAGAGGATTACTTGCCTGACCAATGGTGTAGTTATTGCATATCCCCTCTATGTCAGAAACGCTGAGCACTTGGACTCTGGACCTGGCCAGTGCCTAAGAGCCAATAACTGCGGTGACCATGAACAGAAGAAGAGTGTCTTCCCTTGATGGGTGTGGTGTACTGGGAATGTGCACACTGTGGCTTTAGAGCAAGTCCCGGATACATTGTGGCTGAGGTGATGTCCAGTAGCTTTTGCTATCCTCACCTGTTCCCTTGACCTCTCATGCCACCATTTAGCATTTCCTTCAATTCTTTCTTAGCAGCTTTGTGGTTTTGTAGAAATCACACTAAACAGACATACATTTTGCAAGGTGTTGCTATGAAATGATTGTGGCAGGTGATATGCTGATGGCACTAGTTAGCCGCTGACTTACACAGTAAGATCTTCTATGTGGGAACTCCTAAGAAGGAAGGGAGGTCCAAAGGAGGTAAGGCCAGGGGATCTTAGCTAACACCATCAGTAATTTCATAGTTTTCTGACTGCACAGCCTGAAGACAACTGGGAGCAATGGAGGACATGTTGTTCGATAAGGTTCTGCCAGGTTTCTGAACATTTTCTAAGCAGAGACAATGACAGACTTTTCAAAAAGGTTCTATCATAACTAGCTGATGTCTTACTCTAGTAAATAGAAAGCAGGTTTACTGTCCACTGTAGCACACATCCTAATTGGTCTTAATGAAAACCCAGAGCCAGATATCAAAGTAAATGCTGAAAGATCAGAGAGACAAAGGAACAAGCCACAGCCACCTCTCACCTCACCAGCTCCTCAGCTAAAAAGACTGAGCTCCTTTCTCCTCCCGCCTTATATTCCTTTTCTCCGACCAACCATATCACCTCCTGTCTCAACCTCTCTTGTGCTGGGATTGAAGGCGTGTGTGCCTCCTAAGTATTGGGAGCAAAGGCATGAGATCCCAAGTGCTGGGATTAAAGGTGTGTGCCACCACTCTCTGGCCTCTATGGCTAACAGGTGGCTGGCTTTGCCCTCTGATCTTCAGATAAGTTTTATTTGTTAGAGCTTACACAAAATATCACCACAGTCCATTGTAAAAGGTAACCCATGTTCCTTAGTTCAGGTTGTCTCTTCCATAACTCAGCTCCATGTGTGAAACCATACTGGTCATCTGTGTGTCACTCTCTGTGAACTGAGACAGGAGGTGCTGGTGTTGCAGCTCCAGCTATGTGTGTGTGTGCACGCAGCACACTCATGCATGAGAACCAGATAGAAGACTTGTGTCCTTTATTAGAGTCATGAGACTGTGGGGAGGTGGCTTGTGAGTTTGAAAGTAGGCTATGGTCTCTGATTTCCTACTGTTTTTCAGTTGAAGATCAACACTGACAACCGGAACCAGCCTCTCCAATTCATTCTCCCTGTTTCTGTCCACTATCCATAACTCATCTTTGTTATGTGCACCTGCTGACCATCAGTCTATAGATAGAGAAAATGGATTTGTCACTGGCGTTCAGGTCAGCACCTATTAACTCTTTCCAGAGAACTATGCCTGACTTCACTTGACCCACATGTCTTCACTTATAGATAAACCTATATTCCAATTCAGTAAAAGTATATTTCAAGAAACTATGTACATAAACATGAAAATCTTTATGAATGTATCTTCTTTGAAATACAGACAATTTAATTAAAATCTTTGTGACAATTAGCTGTTTCAAGACTTACATTCATGAATGTCTTCATATGCCCTCAATTTTATCCCTCTTCTCCATCTCTCCATATCCAATGATAGCACAGATCTAGGGCAAAGACAAATAAAACATTCCTAAAATGGAAGATAGGAAGATAAAAATATCTAATTTATAAAGTTTAAAAGGAAGTCATCACAGGCTTTCTTGAACCTCCAGCGCCCAAATCATGACATGGAGACTTATTACCAAATATGAATGCTCAGCCCAAGCTTAGGCTTGTTTCTGGCTAGCTTTTTTGTTTTAACTTAAATTAACCCATTTCTATTAATCTTTGTTCTGCCCCAAGATTCACTTACCTCATCTAAGTACTGCCCATCCTGCTTTCCTTCTTCTTCTGTGTCTATCTGGCTGGCCCCCAGTTGGCTGGCTCATTGGCTCCCCTTTTTTCCCTCTGCCCACCAGCCCTGACTATCCCTATCTGCCTAGCTATTGGCAATTCAGCTTTTTATTAGACCAATCAAGTGCCTTAGACAGGCAAGATAAAACAGCAACACATCTTTACATAGTTAAACAAATATTCTCTTCCACAGCAGAAAGTAATTTCAGTGAAGTGGTCATTAGAAAAGCCAAGCATTCAGCAATTGGTTTCAGATGCAAGGCTTAGCAGTCTCCCTTCCCACTCCTGCCCTGGCCTTGTTGGTGCTGAAATGTCTTTCTTCCATTTTTATGCATGTCTGTCTCCCTGATGAGTTTTTGGGGAAGAGACACCACTCCATGTGCTTCAGTGTGGCACATTGTACAGACTGGCTGCTTACAGCATCTGCCTGTCCTCAAAGGAGAAGCTGGCCTGGAGCTTCTGGTAAGAAGTGCAATGTATTATAAAGTAATAAAATCAAATGGAAACCTCCCAAATTCTGATGCAGTATTCCCAAAAGCTCAATTCACTTTAGCTAGAACAAAGATATTGTATAAATTCCAATGATTTGAGTTGATTTTACTTTCTTGTTCACTAATTCCTGAAACTACTGAAAATATATCCCATTTAAACCGACCAGAACAAGGGTTTCTATGAATGTCCCAAATACTATTAAGGCCTTATTGAAAAAGTTTTGCAACATGCCTTGGGCCATTTTACTGTGCTCATGTCTTTCTATAATGTGTTCCTTCAAATTGCTTAGTTGTTATATTAATTGTTTTAAATTCTTTGCTTAATTTTAACGGTAATGTTAAATGAACAGTGCCTCATCTGAGTCTTGAGTCCTGAGTCCTGAATCCTGGGTCCTGGGTCCTGGGTGCTGAGTCCTGGATCCTGAGTCCTTTTCTGGGAGGAAAGAGAGGCCAGAAGATGCCAGGTTAAAGGCTGGCAACCACAAAAGGACCAGTCCATCTACTGCAGGCCAGTGAGTCATTGTGCAAGCTTACTGGCCAACACGTCCAGGCAAAGAACCTCAGTCTTGGTACATGGTAGGGCTATCTAACTAGATTGTGGGGGTTGATTACAGTGTTTTTTCTTATTTTCTTCTTAGATCTACACTTTGACAAGTTCTTAATATAAGATAGAGGCCATCATTCCCAGCATGGATTAAGATACACCCTTAGGAAATTCAGAGAGCTTTAAACTGATTGTGTGGCCTTGTTCCAAGTGGTTTGTAATCCTAAGATTGATATGTGTGGTTAAATTTGTTTACTCCTTAAACTGTTCATGTTCATTCCCTTGCCTTTTCTTGAAACCCTCTTTTCTAGGTGCATTGGTCAGGTATTTTTGGTTTTGTTGTTATTATTGACCCACTTGAGTCACCTGTGAAGAGAGAAACTCAGCTGAGAAAATATCCTCATCAGATTGGTCTGTGGGGCATTTTCATGATTGATTGATGATTGATGGGAACAAGTCCTGCCCACTGTTGACAATACCATCTTTGAGCAGGTAGTCCAAGGGTGTATAAGAAAGCAAGCATAGTGAGTCATGGTGGGCAAGCCAGTAAGCAGCATTCCTCAGTGGCTTCTGCTTTCGTTCCTGCCTCCTGGTTCCTTCCTGTCCCAACTTCCTGCCTTGACTTCCCTTCAGGATGGACTAGAAACTGTGAGATGAAATAAACCCTTTCTTTCCTGAGCTGCTTTTAATCATGGAACTTACCACAATAGATACCCCAACTAGGATATTAGGTATGTGTCCTAATTCCTGTTTCCAGAAAGTGGGTGATTGTATAGTCATAGCTTTAAATAGACAGTATCCTTAGGGCAAAATAAAATTAGCAGTAGAAGCTGGAGGAAATTCCTAGGAAGGAGTAAAACACTAGTTTATACCTTTGAAGGTAAAAAAAAATAATAATGTCCTTTTACTCCTGATTGGATTTTGACTTCATGATGTGTGTGCAACAGAACTACTGTTTCTATGCAAAGACTTTGAGCTCATTTGGGAAATCAAACATGTAGCTGAACAGGTGTCTCCCTGGTGCCCCCTAAAAGAAGTCCACTTTTCCTGCTCCTTTCTGCATATAGACATGCTGCTAGTCTAACTTGTAGAGATAGAACTGCCCAAAGTCCTGGTTCCCTCCTAGGCCAATTCAGCCTCCTCCAGTGGACATTTCAGAGCCAGTGATCTTGTTTTCTTATTGAAAGTGAAGTCTAAAACTCTTGAGTCAAGCCTACTTCTGGGTGTGTTTTTCTGGAACAGCCTCTTGGAGGCACTCTTGTGTGCATCCGTCACACCTGCACAATGTTGCCTTGCCCAGTTCTAAGAATAGGAAGCCAAGCTCCACATGAACACTGGGCAGAGAAACAAGGCAAAGGAAACAGAGAGGCCCTGGTGCTGTGTCCTAATGCCAGGGCACACTTAGTGCCCTCAGCTATCCAAGGAAGGTGTGACACTGTTTACCAGGCAGAGTGGCTGCTGCTGCTGCCTGGCTCCCTACGCCCTGTCTAGCCTGTGAAATTTGATCTAAATCACAGGAGGCAAAAACATATTAGCCTGACCACAACTCACATTCCGTAGGAGGAGACAGGATTAGAACATTGCTATTCTTGCCCAATGCTGCTAAATTTAAGTCAGTTTAACAGTTTGCTGCAGTCTTTTTTCCAAATACCAAAGGCAAGCATCATTTGGTTCGATACTAGAGATGAGACACGCAAGTACCATTCTAAACTCTAAGATTGGGTGAAGGGGATGAGAGGATAAATGCAATCCTTACACTCAGCCAAGGAACCTGCATTATACATAGAACATAAAGGAGAATGTAGCACAATCCCATCCTATGAGAGGCAGGCACACCATAAACAAGAGTGATAATTCTCCATCAAGTGGTATCTAGTGCACTGGGGTGGTGGGGGTGAGGGGGGCGAGCTTCTCTTTCCTCCACTTTCATACCTTTCCTCAGCTACTCCAGCATCTAGTCTAGCTTTGTTTCCTGTTAACTTGAGGAGCCCCAGTATTTGAAAGGGAGCTTGTTTGTCTGACAGCCTTCCACTTTCAGAAGGCTCATCCAGACCCATCACGTGAGAACTGGAAGCTTCTTCCAGGAAACGTCACAACTCCACAAGTGCTTTCTTCTGATTTAGTTTTGTCTCCATGCATCCATCCTTACACTACTCACTTTTACTGTTTTCAACCAACTTTGTTTCACATGAAATAATTTATGTTTAATTTTGCAAAGATGCCACTGTTGGAACTGCTTTCCAACTTTCTTCTATCGTGTTGCATTTTAAATGATGTACACAAGCAATCACTTGGCTAAGGACCTATTTCTATTGACCTGACAGGATCTCTGATGGATGCTAGCCAGGTGAAGATCCCTAGAGAGAAATGTGCCTAGGATTGGTAGCATTTAAAGCCTATGCTTATAATTAATTTCTATTCCTGATGGTCTACTAGTCTGAGGAAACCAGATCCTGTGGTCATTTCTTACCTCTATTTGGAACTATCGTTTGGAACATTGTTTTTTGTTTGCTTGCTTGGGTTTCATGTATGTGAGACTAGAACGTGGGTCTGAGGAATGGCCCTGAATGTACTCTTCCCCTATCTATACCTAAGCGTTCAGTGTCCCATGCAATGAGGGCACCCAGGAACTGTATTTTTGACTTCCTTCCTTCTCCCACCCTAAGTATGATAAGGGACCACCATCTTTTACCTCCGATGCCGTGTGCCTCCCTCTCCACCACCAATGGCTGTTGCTGTGGGCTGACATCCAGTTAAGCCTCTTCCTTCATGTCCATAAATATGACCTCTTTCCAGAGAGAATGGGGGTTAATTAGGGAAAATGGATTGGAGACTGGAGAACCAGAGGTAATAATGGAGTTTGAAGAGGGTTCTAGCTTGGGAGAAACTTGAGAAATGACCACTTAGAAAAGGATCCTAAAACCAAGTAGATATTATTTGCACAGGAAAGGAAAAACCGAAGGAAAGAATTTGAGTTACTTGGAGTTGTCAGCAAGGAATTTGGTGATTCTTAACTGCCATAATCTGCCCCAGGAAAGAACAAATCCCTGGCCCAGCTGCCAGCATCCCCAGGCACCTGAAACAGGAGATGTAGCTCCCAACATACTGAAACTGCATCAACTCAAATGTTATTTTCTTTCCATGGAAAAATTATAGCAAAGAGATTAGGGCGTGATTTAGTGCATTTCGAAGGAAAATAAGCACTTACTACAATAAATAACCATGAAATAGTCTAACAATATCTAAAAATACTCTTGTGAGTTGGAAAAATGGAAAGAGCATTTTGTTACCATGCTTGATTTTTCACAGAACATTAAATGAGCAATTAGAAATTTTTGCCGCTAATTCAGGATCTGGAGTACCTCATCACATGCCCCTGTGCTGTCTGCCTAACCTGTCTGTAACTCCATATCTTTCTCTGAAAAAAATGGAGAACTTCTCTTGTGCATTCTGAAGACAGTAAAATAACAAAAGTGTATTTTTTAAGAAAATGTGATATGGTGGATAAACATTTAATTTTCATATATAACCCTTTTTTCTAATAAATTTGTATGATCCATATATATATGGAGAGAGAGAGAGAGAGAGAGAGAGAGAGAGAGAGAGAGAGAGAGATAAATACCATATAACAAGAAGTCTCAATGGATGTAAGTAGTAAAGTTTCAAGGTGGCAAATATTGGAGCCACAGAACAGACTGTATCTACTCAATAACACAGAACACTTTTTAAGCAATGAAATAGTACATTAGGTCAAGATAAGTTACATACTAATGTCAAAACTTAAAAGAGGTGCCACCAATATTTTCCCCATCACGTAAATCCAGGGCACTAGCCAACATCCATCCCTTAATACTTCACTGACAACATCTTCCCCAACTCTGATCTCTCCTTTGATAACCTCTAACATCCCACAACATTTTATTTCTGTGTTCTTGTTGACCTTCTTTACTGGTTGTCACTTCTGGATGCATTTTCAAAAACTCTAGCCGGGAGGTGGTGGCACATGCCTTTAATCCCAGCACTCGGGAGTCAGAGCCAGGCAGATCTCTGTGAGTTCGAGGCCACCCTGTTCTATAGAGCGAGTTCTAGGAAAGGCACAAAGCTACACAAAGAAACCCTGTCTCGAAAAACAACAACAACAACAACAACAAAACAAAAAAAACCTCTAAAGAAAGTTTAGAAATGCCATTCCCAAGTCTCATGTCCAGTTCATTGTTCCTAGTTGGGACTGAGGCAGCCTAAATTTTCAAAGGCTCACCAGGGGCCAGCAACATGGTTAAGCAAGTAAAGACACTTGCTGCCAAGGCTGATGACCTGAGTTTGATCCCTGATACCTACATTATAGAAAGAGAAAACTGATTGCCACAAGTTTCCCTCTTCACATCCACACACACATATACATACAATAATTAAATAAACATGGTACAATTTAAAAATAAACAAACACATAAATAAATGAAAAGGCCCTCCAGGCAAATTTAATGTGTTAGAAGATAAAATACTCTAGCTAGGCTTTTCAATCCTGCAGATGGAGAGAGTTAAAAATTACTGATATCCAAAATAGCTACCTTGCCTAAGGAATCATTACTATTCATGAACCTATAGGTTTGTCCCTGAAACCCAGTGTACAAATTACTATGCTGTTAAATGTTGGTAGCTGTTAAGTGGCGTTCTGCATTCACCATTATACACTTGAGTGGGCTGACCCTAAAAGTCGTGCCTCAAGCTAGAACATTTTGAGAAAGAATCCTCCTGGTCTAACCAGGCAAACTAACAGCCTTCCTGACTGCTGGAATTTTCCTAACTGGGGAAATTTTCAGACTCCGAGGATCCAGCTTATATTTTTCTCATTTTAAAGTGGGAATCATGATAGATTACAAATAGACTGAAATGAGGGAATTATTTATGAAAGCCTTCTACACACTCAAAAATCTAAAATCTAAACTTACAATATTTCTAACTGAGCCAAACACTTGCCATGGAAGAGATTAGGGTACTTGCTGCTGACTTTTACCTGAGAAACTTCTAGTGGGGAGTCACCCCTGCAGAGGCCAATCACTGTAAAAATGCACAGAGTAGGAGCCTTTGGAGTGTTCATCCATATAGGGAAGAGGGATACCACCCATCCCAAAGTCAGAGAATATCGCAGAGGAGAGGACAGAGAGCCAGAGGATGGTGCAGAGTGGTGTGGATGCTGCCTGTCAGACACGACGTGGGTGTTGCCCTCTTGAACTCACAGCTGATGTTTACCTGCAGAAGACTGGTGCAAGATTAGGCCCACCAACATCCGGCCACAGAAAGGGAGGGGTGCAAAATGCCCCAACGTTGCTAAGGATTTATCGCTAATTATTGGTCGCTGGGGGAATATGCCATGATAAAACCAATTATTATGCATTATTTTTTTTAAGTGGCTGAGCTACCAGGGAAGGTAAAAAATAAGAAGGGGCAAAGACTGTTGTGACAGCAATTTCCACTGAGAATCTGGGATTAAGGCGCAGTGAAAAAAGATGTCCATATATACTACTAAAAACATCTCAGTATCTCACTGTCATATGAAGCATTGTACACTTAAACTAGCAGGTCCCCTGTGCTAAACACCCTGGAAGAAATTTCTTAGAATGTCAAGGAGTGCTTATAATTGCAGGATTAAAGCTGCAACTGTCTTTAATAAATGTAACCAATACCAACTGTATTATGTTTATACATTGAGAGACAATGTATTAATAGCTTAGCAAAGAGATGTACTTCAGTGATACCACAAAGTATTTGCTTTTCAATTTTTTTTTCAAGACAAGGTTTCTCTGTGTAACAGTCCTAGCTGTCCTGGAACTTACTTGTAGATCAGGCTGGCCTCGAACTCACAGAGATCTGCCTGCCGCTGCCTCCCAAGTGCTGGGATTAAAAGAGTGAGCCACCACTGCCTGGCATGCTTTTTAATGTGTGTGTGTGTGTGTGTGTGTGTGTGTGTGTGTGTGTGTGTGTGTGTGTGTCTGCATGTTAGTATGTGAATGTGTGTGTAAGTGCTAATCGAGACCAGAAGAGTGCATCTCCTGGATCTGGAGTTACAGGAGGTTGTGAGCTAGCTGCCTGATATGGGAGCTGCTGCTGAAAACTGAACTCTGGTTCGTTTCAAGAGTGGCAAGCACTCCTAACCACTAAGCAGTCTCTGCAACCTTTTATTTATAGTTTTCAACCTTCCTTATCATTGATTTCCTTTGGGGAAATAGAAATAAATTCTCATCATGGGGTAGCTTGTGGATTGAAATGAAAACTGTTATCCATCACATGAAAGGCACACAATGAACGACAGCTCCTTTGGTAATACCATCATTATCATTGGCTTGTGACTTTCCCATAACCAAGAGGCAATAGAGCCAGGCATAAGAGGAACGGTTCTAACAACAAGAAGAGTAGCACAGAAAGAGAAAGAAGGGGATAACCATTCACCATTTACAAATATGGATGGCTTTGTTAAAATAGTCTATCCATCCCACTGCATCTCAGGACCATGGCCTTCAGGATAGTGCATGAAGGATGTCTTTTATCTGGGAGTCCTACTTGATACCATAGCATAGTAGTTATTACATCCTGCACAGCTCCATCCTAACTGATATAGTGAGACATGAAGAAAAGTCAAACACACTGACACACAGAAAAGCTGGGATTCAGTGGACTAGGCTCTCTGATGGGAAAGCCACAGAACCCTAGAAGCTCATATGTTTTTATATATACAGATTAACAAGGATATGAGGTTATCACATGGAATTGAACAAGAAGGCAGGGCTTATGGTATACTGCTGAAGCAAGTAGGCAGGTTTAGCTAACTTAGAAGTGATCTCTGTAGGGGAGCAGTCTTCAGACTGTAAATTTTGGGGGGCAGAAAGCTACTTGGACATTTTTTGCACACAGTGTCAACATTCACATGCAGACCAGGAGGGAATGCCAGTTCCCTGAGCCTAGCCAGGAGAAGGTTTTGCCATTCCCATGGGACTGAGACATTGGGTCCTTGGCATGGCCATGCCCACATCAACAATGCACATTCACTCAAGACTTCACTCACATTCCTACACAAAGCCAGGGCTCCAGGCCGAGTGACTCCCACAGTCCTCTCTTCTGTGGCCCTATTTTTTGAGAATATTTTCTTACTGCCATGGCCATGCACATTTCACAGCCATATGGCACTCTCCTTACCATTTAGCTAAAGTGGAATGTCTCCCAACATATTTAAATAATTTATTTGCAGTCCTAAAATATTTTTGTAGACTAAACCCAGATTAAGTTAAGCTTTTCTCATTTTCCAATACAAGAGAAGTAATTGAGAGAAGAGCCGAGTGGTATTGCAGACTCAACGGAGTCACTGTCCTGGAATGCAAAACTGCAGCAATGGACACAGAAGGCAGAAGAATGCCAAGAAGCTAGCTGATGCTTTCAGAGCTAAGGTCAGAGAGAGGGGAACAGTGCCCTCTCTTTGCCTTATAGCAATATGAGACAGATAAAAGGATGGCCATGGGGTTGGAGCATCGTGTACCACGTCAATATATTAGAAAGAGGAGGTATCTGTGTCCCTTGTTGGAAGAGGCAGAGTGGACAGACAGAATGACTGACACTCCACCTACCTGGTTCTTGGGTTTGTGTGCCTAAATCATAAAGGAGTTTGTCAACTGTTTAGTTTGTTAACAAAAGATAGAGAGAAACAAGTCACTATGCTTTGTAAATAATCAGTCAATCGAAAATAAACATGATATTCCCAATCTCACATTAAACATGACACTAAGACTCTTTTTTATGGTTCATGAATATTATTTTGTAATAAAATAAAATTTCAGTGCATAATGAGGTCAGGGTGGGGCATCTGTAATTGAAAGGGCATCTTTGTGGAAGGGACATGTAAGCTAGGTTGAGAAAGAGTTAACGAAACAGACAGAGCAATGATCCCCTCCAGGAAGAAGGAAACACTTAACACTAAGCACAAAGGTCTTGGTGCTGAAATCAAGTCTGTACATTTGAGAAACAGAGAGTCCAACGTGGCTGGAGCATAATAAGGGTGGGGGAGGAGCATTCAGAAAGATGTTCATTCCATTGAAATTTCTATTTTCTCTAATGGAATCTTGTTTTTTTTTCATTTTTCTTTATTAAAAAAATTTCTACTCACTCCAATGCTATCCACAGACACCCCCCTCCTCCCACCTCCTAGCCCTCTTTGCCAAGCCACCCCACATCCCCACATACCCCAAATTGAGGTCTCCCATGGGGAGTCAGCAGAGCCCAGCACACTGAGCCTAGGTAGGTCCAAGCCCCTTCCCACTGCACCAAGGCTGTGCAAGGTGTCACACCACAGGCACCAGATTCCAGAAGCTTGCCCATAGACCAGGGATAGATCCCAATCCCCCTGCCTGGGTGCCTCCCAAATGGTTCGAGCCAAACAACCATCTTCCATATCCAGAGGGCCTAGTCCAGTCCCATGAGGGCTCCGCAGCCATCAGTCCACAGTTCATGGGCTTCCACTAGACTCTAAGACTCTTGTGTTATACACTGTTCTGTAATTTTGAGTGTCCTGGACACTAAACTTCAGTTTTTGAGTGTAGAAAATGATATGGAAGAGGCAACCAAAGGTCTAATGGCCCCAAGACTGGCATTAAGGCTACCTAACCTAATTCTACAGAGAGGAGAGGTTTTAGGTGAAGTTGGGCACAGCATCATCCCACGTCTTCATCAAGGAGGTGTTTAATGTAATGAAATTGTTCAACGTCTCACTGTATCTAGTCACAAGCTCTCAGGAATTTTCTTGCATGATAAGACTGATTTCAAGCAAAAGCCACATGGGCACGTATGTGAACCAAATTTATACAGTGAGAAGACCCATTGCCTCCTCCTCTCACACCTCTCTTCTTAGGGATCACAGTATCTTTTCCTCCTGGGCTCATTATTCTCTTAGTTTGGTTGTTTGAAGGGTGAATATGCTATAAAATTTGAATCTCACTATTTCTGCTACAAGTCTTTAGACAAAAAATAGTGTTAACAAAACTATCTATTTAGTAACAAAGCTGGAGTCAGTAATCCATCTCAGTGGGCAACTGCAAGAGAGCAACTAACAATATTGTGATCCATGGAAACAGGAAGACCTCCACAGTCATAAACAAAACACAATGTTGGTTTAGGCTGGGGTTGTTCTAGTTTCCCCTCCTTTCCCTTATTTTTTTCATGTTTCCTGTCCCCTATACCTCAATTCCTCACACACACACACACACACACACACACACACACACACACAAAACCCACACACATACACTGATGGCAGTTTAATAGCAATTCCTTGCCCACTTTCAATCCACCCAAATTACTAGATTCTATTGCCATGTACAAAGGTGCCAATGAGTTTGCTGGTGCCACCCATCAATTCACTGTGGTCACGATGGTCAAATGAGGTTGTGCCTGGGCACAGCTTGTCTCACAAACTCCCTTTGCTTATGGCTTTCTACCATTGTAGTAATGAGCCCTTTGGTGAGACCAACCAAGCCAGGGAATGGAAAGGGGATTCCATGCTAAATGTGAAAAGGAGAAGAAAAAACAACATTCATTTTCAAATCATAAGGCAAGCAAAAACATGGGCAGGAACCAGTCGTTAAAGATATTGTTTTTATAGGACTCATGGCAACTAAAATTTCACTTTATATATAAAAGACAATTATTTTAATTGACTGGAAACCAAACAAATCACACAGCAAGCACTCATGTTTTCTTGAGAATTTTTTTCAAGTTTTATTTTTATATTATGTGAGTCTCTGCATATAATACCCGGGGCCAAAAGAGCAGTGTGTGCTCTTAGTCACCTACACATCTGTCCAGCCCCTTGCTTTAATTTTTAATTGCAAATCCATTCAGTCCTTATGACATTTTCTGTGATTTGGAAATTTTGTGTTTGATCACTGCTAGATGTTCTTGCAAGTTCAAAGTGTGAATTGGTTGAATCGTCATGTTAGAATAGGGAGGGACTCTCCTTCTCTCACTTCTTTACCACTGAGTTTTGCTTTTACCCAAACTGTCTCGTCATCAAATGTAACCTCCTTCTAATTCCAAGGTTGGTCTGCCCATTCTCAGATCTCATCATCTCATTTCATCATCTTCCTCCTGGTTGCCATTTTCTTTTCATTTCTTCAGCTTTGTTTCCCCAAATTTTTCATTCTATGAATATCCACATGCTAGGAATAGAGTAGCAAAACTGAACATAAATAAACAAAGTGTAAATTCCATCCTATATATCAATGAGCAGAAATATAATAATTCAAATAAATACTGATGATTATGTTCATGGTGATAGTCTATAAAAAAATGTCAAAAAAGGAAGGCAGGTATTTGGCTGCTTTCCTGAGACAGGCTCATCACAATCAGTGCTCAGAGGGCAGAAAGTATCACAATACTTCCTGTCTCCTTACAGCTTAAGTGACAACTATCAACTGAGGTGTTGGGCAACAGATTGTAGAACAATATTCTTGTTCCATATGCCAAGTGTTCACTGCTTCAGGTGCTGAAAGAGGTAAAAAGAAATAAAATAAGAGGTAACTATGGTTTTATTTTGCAACTACAAATAGATCTTACCCTCTAGATCAGTGGCTCTTAACCTTTCTAATGCTGTGACCCTTTAATACAGTTCTTCATTGGTGACCCCCCAAACATAATATTTATTTCATTTATACTTCATAACTGTAATTTTGATACTATTATGAATGGTAATGTAATCTGATATGTGATCCCCAGAGAGTTAGTGACCCACAAGTTGAAAAACACTGTTCTAGAGGACTGGAAACTAGAAATGTAAGTTATTAAGGGCTGTAGCTGGAGGTTTCTCCAGTTCCATAAGGGCCCACAGTCACTCAGACCCAATTAAACACAAAGAGACTTATATTACTTATAAACGTTATGGCTATGGCAAGCTTCTTGCTATTTAGTTCTTATATCTTAAATTAACCCATTTCTATTGATCTATAAGTTACCACATGGCTCATGGCTTACTGGTACTTTATTCCTTGCTTCTCATGGCAGCGGCTAGCAGCATCTCCTGACTCAGCTTTCTAATAACTAGATTTCTCCTCTCTCTTTGTCCCACCTGTACTTCCTGCCTGGCTACTGGCCAATCAGCATTTTATTTCTCAATCAATCAGAGCAACACATTCACAGCATACAGATATCCACAGCAAAGAGCTTTTAAAGCACTGTAGAAATCATGCTGTGCAGCCAGGCAGTGGTGGCGCACGCCTTTAATCCCAACACTCAGGAGGCAGAGCCAGGTGGATCTTTGTGAGTTCAAGGCCAGCCTGGTCTACAGAGCAAGATCCAGGACAGGCACCAAAACAACATGGAGAAACCCTGTCTCAAAACCCACTCCCACTCCAGCAAAAAAAAAAAAAAAAAGAAGAAAAGAAAGAAAGAAATAATCACGCTGTGCTTCCTAAGCCTGACCCTATGGATTTCTCTGTTGTGAACACGATGGCCAGCAGGGCATCTACCCCATAGCTTGTGAAGCATCACAGCCTTGAGACAAGTGACATGAGCAATGGGGAGAGGATAGTCAGGAGGAAATGAAGTCTCTGATTCCTTAACAGAGGTTTTCAGATTGAGGGAAGTTTTGGCTTCAGTTTTGTTGTCTTTTAGAGTCAAATTTAAATATATCTTAAATTTAAATTTTTAATTTTATACCATAACAAAAATGTTCATATTTGAGAGATACCATGTGATGTTTTGATAAGTGTATGGATACTGTGAAACATTTAAATCAAACTAAACAAGTCTATTCAAATTCCATTCTTTAATGATGATTCAAAATCCCTGCTTATAGCTTTTTGAAATGTAAAATAATTGCTGTTAGCTAGAGAAGCAGAAGCAATCTTGTTAGATGAAAAATTAATATTGGATTTGAAGATATCTGAGTCATCCAGAATTTTCATGGCAGTGTTGAAGCAGTGTGTTCATAGAAATACAGATAAAGGTCCCTATAACCAAACTTGTGTACAGAGACTCTGGAAAAGCAATGCCTGGGATAAAACACCGATGAAGACAGCCTGAACAACTCCTAGAGCTGCAGAACATTGGAAGATATTCAGATTCCTTCTAGTCAGAACAGGGAACCCACAGTGAACTCTTGGGGTACTTGTGATGAGCATAGAGGTCCACTCCTCTATGCCTCACAAAATGTAGACATGAGCCTTGAATGAATGCATGAATCTGATTTGTAAGGAACTTAACTGTCTGATGCAAATGTCCATATCATTAAAGGAAGGAAACATACTAAGGTCTCAGTAAACTATCAGTGATATATCATATTGAATATCGAACATATTCATTAATTGGCGCTAATACTATAACTAGTAGCAATATACAAACGAATGAATGAATGCATTTTCATTGCAATGGCTTTCAAGAGGGTTCCTCAATGGATGCTCTAGTCATTAGCTAGTACTTTAGAAAGTGGGGTATTCACATGATTTAGAATATCACTTACTAACTACTCAGAGGAGAGATAACTTTTCAAAGAAGAAATCTAAAGTCCATAGGCTTCACCAAATGAATCAACTTAATATTACTAGAAAATGGACAATCTGACTCCACATGCCTTATTAAAGAGATCATTAAAGTGCAAAGAGAGTAGAAAAGGAAAAGGAGAGTATGTAGACTCACTCTTCAAGTCATATGCATGGTGCCTCACACATACTTAACCCTCCTGACCAAGTCCTTGATCTCTGCCTCTTCATTTGAGTTCCAGGAAGAAAACTTATTGGGCTGCTAAGTGAAAGTCTCTAATACTACAAGTATAAAATTGGCATGAGGAAAAGTTAAGTCATATATGTATTGAATACATCATTTATTTGCCTAGCAAAATAAGGTTGAGAATAGTGATTGATAACTCAGAGGCAATATGACATCTAAATAACCAGGAATATTCTTCATGATGTCACCATAAGGTATGTGAGGAGCACCTTGGCTGTGAGTGGAGACCCTGATACCTTAATATCCCTTTTCTTCAAGGCAGAAGTCAGAACTCTCTCCCCAGAGAAAAATTCTTTAGGGATGGTGTTCAGGCATGTAAGTTTGGTATTGGTGATAAGATCTATCATGTCTGAAGGGCTTAGATTTACAGTTAAGATGGTATGCAGACTCTACCTTTCAGTGAATGAGACAGAAGAAGTACTTGCCTATTGATTCCAAGAATGAAGAAGCTGTGCCATTTAACCTCAACAACAGTTTCTTTGCTGTTGGTGGGTCTGGGTTTGGGCTGAGCTTAGTAGCACATTTTTCCTGAGGCACCCTCTGGAGTGTGGCTTTGGCCCAATGCCTAGTGCATAACTTCTGCTTCAGATATCTGAGTCTCCCAGGAAGCTAGTGAGGTTCCTAATTTCTTCTAACAACATTCTTTTCACTTTAAACTAACTGAACTCCAGTTCTGCTGCAGAGACCCTTGCTCAGGTATGATACTCCAACAGTCTTTCAGAGTTTCTGTCTTCTTTAAATCTTGGGATGTTCTAGATTAGGGAGACATTGCTTTTTAAAAATTAGTCCGATTATTTTTTTTTATATCTGTATGTTTAATTTGACATTCAAATGATTTTATACCATGAATAGTAGGGCAGAACTGCAGAACTCATTTTATTACGTGTAAAAACATGAGAAATATCCTAATATATGATATACACAGGGTTGTGGCTTCATGCTTAGAGATGGGCCAATCCCACAGCTCTTGAACCATGAAAACATTTCCAAATATTTTTCACTGGGCTTTTAGTTTGTCAAAGCCTCAGTTATACTGGGTGATTTAGAGATATTTAATCCATATGTTTCTAATTTATGTTGAGTTAACTCATTCAGAGGTGTCTCCAAGATGGTAAAATTGTGGCCAAGCAGCCAAAGACTCTTAATGAATTTTCTTGCTTGTTGTACAATCTTGCCAGGAGTACCTCTAAGCTCAAAGAGCTGAAATTAGTTTAGACCTTGGCCCAATTATTTTCTTTTACCACAATATAAATTTCACATGAAGTTGAATCATGCTGACATACTCTGCGTTTCAGGTTTCCTTATCTTCTCATTTTTTTCCACTCGAGTGCAGCTGAAATACAATAAGTTGAAGGCACTCCTATAGCACTGACAATGTGCTGGGTACACCCTTCCTGATTTAAAGTTTACATGATAAAGAAACACTAGTACTGATCAAGCTCAGACTGTCCAACCTCATAGGGCCCATTTACCTTGGATTTACGGAAAGGGACACAGAGAATGCCAAAGCCATGGAAGAGAAAGTTCTGAGATCTCTAAAGTTCTTAACTGAATGTTCCAACATCTAGCAATGATTGTTTTTTAAAAGTCAATCCATCTGACCAAATTAATCTCTGCTAAAGAGAACCTGTTCATTGAATATGTGAACACAATTTGTAGCCTGTGTTTTATTTACATTGCAAAAACTCACCATTTTTACCTTGACCTATGTCTATTCCAAGAGCTTGTGTGTTCTTGCATGGTAGTTTACACCCCTGGAAAAGATGTTAGAATGGGTATTTAGGGATGAGATCATAATTTATGGCAGAAATGAAATGCCTAACAATTCCTTTTTACAGGAATTTCATTTTCTATAAAAGCGTGCCTGCTGTGCCGAGATAAGCATCCCAACAGATACTGTACATGACCTTTTCCTTCTGTGCTATTTGACCCTCTAGTGAACTAATCTCAGTTCTTCATTTCTGCTGGGTCTTTCCTAAGGCCTATGTACAGTTGCCAGTGCTGCCTTAATGCACTCAATTCTTTTCTAGCCCTTGCAAATAGATACATGCTATTACCAACTGACTCCTTACCCTTGTGACCTACAGAGAGCTTTTCACTTAACACTCAATAGAAATTCCCCCTCCTAGCAACTTTAGCCTTCCTTGCACATCATAATTTGCATTTACCTATTTACTGGATTTTTTATTTATTTACTTGCTCCTTTGAGAGTGTAAATTGCATGTGGACAAGGACCAAGCCTGACTGGTTCACCTAGTATTTTTAGCAAAGTGCTTAGAATACATATGGGGGATATTCCACAAACTCCATTGAAAGAATTGCCTATTCACATTTTAATATATTAATAGAAAATGTGTTTATAAAGAGTTGTGTTCAATAAAGAAAACACATAATTGCCCTTCCTTAAAATAGTTATTCCTTTGCAGATTAGTATATACATGATTTTCCTGGAAATCTCTTTAGACATGGCTATGAACTTGTGCCAAGCACCAAAGGTCATGGGACTTTTTTCCATTGAATTCATTTATGCTTACATGATGTCCAAACCAGAGTACTTGCTCATCTTTGAAATTTTTTAATGGAATAATAACTCATTGTTTCCCTCTACTTTACATTAATCATCTCTCTGAGCACTTCATTCCTCTGTTTCTTGTTAACTATGATTCCCAGAAGTGAATACGTTTCCAATATTCTGTGCATAAACCGGGATAGAGAGGAAAAACTTAAAAGTTCATGCAAGGATTCAAAAAATTCTGTCTTTTGGGTTGACCTGCATTCCTTCAGTCTCCTAATAAAATGTTAAGCATGTCTAACAGAGTGAAAATGTAAGGCATGCCTCAAGTTCCATGGTGCTAGGGACTGCTAAAAATTGGTTCTAGAAAAACATGGGACAAAGAAGAATTAGAAGCTGTGTGTCTTTCCCTCTGGTTCTTTGAGGGACCCCCTAAAGAGGAAAGCTCTTATTAGTGAGCTTTAATCAGCAGCCCTCACCCCTCAACGTTACTGTCATTCAGTTGCTTTGAGTGATGTGGACATTGGAACAGTTGACCTGTGCAGCTGATGAGTCACCTGAAATGAAAGTACAACCACATTGGAGTGCCTTCAGGGGATGTTGAGGACATACGGGGAAAGAATGCTATCTTAACTTCCAACTGTTTTAATTTTAAAAGGCTTTTTTTTTTTTTTTTTTTGGTTTTTTTCCGAGACAGGGTTTCTTTGTGTAGCTTTGCACCTTTCCTGGAACTCACTTGGTAGCCCAGGCTGGCCTCGAACTCACAGAGATCTGCCTGGCTCTGTCTCCTGAGTGCATTAAAGACATGATACTTTTGTTTACATAAACTAGACTTTCTCAAAATGGGAACTTGGTGAACTGAAATCAGTATAGAGAAGTGGAGGTATCTCCATTGTCAAACAATTTTTAATTGGCCCCTTATCTGAAGAGTCCTTTATTTCTCAGCTACCAGTTCAACCATCTCCTGACTTACTACTGACTAGTCACAGAAACTGGACACAGGTTTCCCAGTCTCATCTTCTGGGAGAAGTCATTCTAGCTGTGTTTAATTCCTCCAGCAATGGGTTTCATTAACTTATTTCTACATACCTATTCATGTATATGAGGAATAGTGGTTACTGGGCTTATACATGTTCTTTAATTCACACTAAAGAACATCTGATTTTCCCGTTTTCAAACAATGTAACATCAATATAATACCCGTTTTCAATGATGTACTAGAGCTAATCAGTGCCTGTTATAAGAGCCAATTCTTAAGATATTATTAGTTTTGTGAACTACACTAGCTTGAAATAACCTATGGCAGAAATATTTATACCATACATGCTTCTATGGAGCATAACATCTACTGGAAGAGACAGGAAAAAAATAAAACATGAACAAAGTATTTTGACACTAATGTACATCTTGCCTCACTGCCATAGAAAAAGTCAGAGGAAAGAGAAGTATTGTTTTCTTCTCTTATCCCAAGAAGATTTATCTTCCTGGTCTTGATAATCTCTAGTACGCATGATGATATCCTCCATACAGTAGGCTTTGTTTGGGGATGATAGGGCCAGCGAGAAAGTCTAATACTCAGAGTAGAGACACAGATCTGGCCTTCTACAGGAGAAAATGTTGCCTTGGTTTAATTCGATCTGGGAAAGAAACAAAATGTATGACTGGATGAAGTAAGCCAGAGCTAGGAGGGTGTACATCATCTACATCGTGTAAGATTGGTCTACTTCCCCTATTCATATGAACTGTTTTGAGAATGTTTTGAGAATTCATATGAAAGGCTTTGAGAAAGAGAAAAGCTGTTGAGGGAAGGGGACTCAGAAGGCAGAAAGGCTATGCCAGGAGAGTAGTGGAGCCAAAATGAAATGTGAAAACTCATAGAGAGCAGAGCATGTGCAGGAACATGGCGAAGATTTTTAGCATGCTCTGGACCTTGTTTCCATCCCTGTGCATTCTCCAATATTCCCAGAACACCCAGAAGTCCTGAGCAACAGCTAAGGAATTCTCCCTTTCCTCTGTCTTGTGGGTAAAGAGACATTTACAAGCCAGCCAATGAATCCTTGTGCCCAGTAACCTCAAGAAAGATGATCAGATTCTAGATACTGACCAGATCCATCATTTTTCGTGGCATTTGCTCTCCTTGGTAGCACTTGACTTCTCATCCATCTACTCTAAAAGGACAGGAAAATGTCTTAGCCCTACTCTGTTTGCCTTTTTAAAGACACCAAAGAACACCATAATTTTTGGTCGCATAGATCAGACTCCCTCAAAATGGAAATTCAGTTATTGTAGTTAGCATATTTCAAGTATGTTTCCTGGTGGCAAACATATTTAAGGCAAGGAAACTCCAGGCTTTCTGTAATTGCATGCTCTCTTCAAAGGCAGAATGCTAAATGCCTAAGCTGTGAGTTTATCAAGGTATAAGTACACCTAAATCATGAAACAGACTTCTTGGAGGATGCTTAGGAAATTCTGGCCTGGGAAGTTCACTGATCCTCTAGGTTTCTTTTTCATCTTGCTTATTCCCCTGTGAGCTCATTTAAACACCAAATAGAAAAGGATACTTCAAGTCAGCATGTTGATGTAGTTTGGCATCTGAAGAAAGCTGCTTCTGTTAGGACAACTACCCTGAGAGATTGGGGGATTTCCTGCCGTGCTTTGCTGATCTTCATACATTTTTTAAAAAAAGAGATTCTCTTGTCTCTTTAAGATTCAGGATTTCAGAAATCTACTCTGTGTTGCTTGGAAGATGGCTAATTTGGTAAGTACTTGCCTCACAAGTACAAGGACCTAAGTTTGGATTCCCAATACACAGACAAAAATGTGTGTGCAGCCACATGTGCCTATCAGCCCAGGTCTGGGGAGATAGAGATGAGGCTTGTTGACTAGCCAGTCTACCCAAATCAATAAACTCCAGGTTCAAGGACTATGGAGAAGAAGGGAAAGAAGAAGGAGGAGGAGGGGGGAAGGGAGTAAGGGAGTAAGGGAGGGAGGGAAGGAAAGAAGGAAGGAAAGGAAGAAGGAAGGAAGGAAGGAAGGAAGGAAGGAAGGGAGGGAGGGAGGGAGAGAAGAAGGAAGGAAAGAAGGAAGGAAGGAAGCAAGGAAGGGAGGAAGGAAAGAAGGAAGGAAGGAAGGAAGGAAGGGAGGGAGGGAGGGAGGGAGGGAGGGAGGAAGGAAGGAAGGACTAGAATGATTGAGGAAGGTCCCCAGTATCAACCTCAACACACACCTGTGCACATGCACATAGAAGCATATACATATACAAAGTATTTTTTAAAAAGAAATGTGCTTTTAGACTATGTTCTATAGGCTGGTGGATCTCTTTGGGTTCAATGCCAGCCTGGTCTATGTAGTGAGTTCCAGGACAGCTAGGGCTATGTAGAGAGACCCTTTATTTAAAAAAAAAAAAAAAGCTCTTTAATGATGCTGTTATTTAAATCTTAGATATCTCCAACAGCATCTTGTCTAAATTAGTGAAATGTCAATACATTGCTCAACTAATTATAGGAAAGTCATAAGCTGGGATATTTCCCCAGCATGAAAGAAGATGGCTTGAACATATCCTTCCCATTCCTGGTCTTTGTCTCACTTGTCACTTTCCTCTTGACTTTTAGCTAAATAAAGTACTTGCATAGAGAATGATTCTCTCCAGTGCCCACTGCAAGGGTATGTCCCAGGAGTCACTTTCTTCCCATTCCTCACAGGGCCTAGAAGACCCCCATACCAGTGGGCACAGGTTTTCCTCCAGAAATGAAACCTGCTACTTTAGTTCTCATTTGCCAATGCTAGCATGGACATTCCTCTTCACTAGTGCCCGTCCCCATCAGATACCCATAAAATGAACAGAAGCCACAAGTCAGAAGGAATGCCAACAATGTAGATGAATCTTGATAACTGGCAGCTTAATGAATGCAGCCACATCAGCAGGAAGGTTGCTGTCAAAGTGAGTGAAGGATTCCGGGGAGACTTGGCTGCAGTGACCTTAACTTACAGCACCTTCCCCTGAGCCGAGCAGGCTGGTATTTCATATCTAAAGCCTCACAGGAATGAGACAAATTCCTTTGTTCTTTGTGACAACTGCCCAGCATGGCAAAGCCATCCCCTGTGGCTGCTGGAAAGGGAGGCAGTGTGAACTTTCCCCATAGGAATGAATTGAAATGACTGTGGTGGAGCTGCTGACTCAAACAGGGGCCATTGTGGAACCTCTTGTGTAGATGGATCTGTTGACTGGTTTCAGACTCAGAACGTCAGAGTCAAGCGAATCTCACAAACCAACAGTAAGGCACTTTCTAATCTGAATATTCCAGAACAGTCATTGCCTACTACCTATTTTCAGGTTGGCGAGGACCCAAGTCCACAATCAGAGTGTGAGATGCCATCCTACCCTTTGACATCTGAATAGCCTGCATGTTGGGTGGATTCTGTGTTTATTCTCAGCAAGCTTCTGAATCCCATGGTCCACATCAGCTCTGATTTGATCTTCCTTTCACTGTCCAATATGGTTTTAGAACAGCTAGTGTTCTCTTGAGCTCAACCAGTAGTTGGAAGCATTGTTGGCCCTGGGACACTAGCTTCCCAGTCCTGTAAAAGAACAATGGGGATTCCAGGAACAGCTGAGTCATGAGGTGCTTTGTGTGATGGAACATCTTACTTGCTTGTGGAATGTATTTTTGTGTCAAAGAGTGTGAAAACTTTGAGAAAAGAAAAAAAATAGGGAATGGGAAAACTTTACTTTCAATAGCAACTATCACTCAGGACTTGTAATTCTTTCACACCATATTAAGAAATGTGAAGTTTGTGTTTCAGAACACTAAGTTTAGAATCAGTACAGTGCTCCTTAAACCTTAAGGTGATCTCCATCGTTAACTAAAGCCTAGAGGGAGAGGGGTTTAACATGTGTACTCTGCCCAGCTCACTGAGAAGCTAGATTATAAGCCAGCTCTTTCCACTCAGACCTTTCACAATACTCCCTTTACCTATGTTTCCTACAGTTTCCAGGTTTTAATTTAGAAACCCTGTGATATATTTGACATAAATGCCAAGGAGACTGTAGGTAATTACTAGTCACTGGCAGAAACCCAGAGGAGAGGCAATTATGTATCTAGACAAAGTCGATAATTGGACTGATAATGAACCTGAAACAGAAACTCTCTCTTACTCTGTACCTCCTGAAGCCAAAAGGGAAGTCTTCTGAGTCATTTGAATAAGGTCTTGAATGAGTTTCTGCTGTGAAAATCTACTATCCATACCAAAAGGAAGTATAGCAGTTCTTTATACTATCGAGTGTCTAATATGAGGGCATTCTCCAGCAAAGTCTGGGGAGTTACTAGTATGAAATCATTCATGAAATGTTTAAAATTTGTGTGGGAATATACAATTATGTTATGCATAGTTCTTACTCTGGGTCATGGTCAAAAACTTGGAAAGACACTAGCTCACTTAGCAAACAAATGTTGACCTTTCAAAGATAATTAGAGGAATGCATGTTCAAAACTAGACTCTATGTAACCCCCTAAATTGGTTTGTATTCTACAGAACCCTATTCTGAGTTAGTGTCAAAACCCAGCAAGCTACTTTAAAAAAATAGCTTTTCTTTCATCCCTCCAATCATTGCAAATACTGCAAATTTGGCCTCTTGATATGTTGACAGTCCATTCTCTTCACTTTCATGGCCACCAGGCCAAATCAGGCCTCCTGTCTTTCATGTGGACTACTGCAGCTCATCCTAACTGAACTGATAAGAGCCAGGCAAAAAAATAAGTCAGACAGTCCGAGGTAAACACAAAAATTTCAGCCACCACAGGCAAAATACCCTAAAATGTAGATTCAAGGTGTCAGAGCATTTTGACGGTTAAATACCACACAGTGGGGCAGTTAATACACAACCGAAGCTGGGGAGTCCAAGATCAAGGCACTTGCAGATTGATTGTCCAGTGAAGGCTTCATCTCTAGTTTGTAGATGGTAGCCTCTAACTGATCTTTGACATTGTGAAGAAGCAAGTTTCCAGAGACCTAGACAATAATCCAGTCTCATGATCTAAGAGTGCCTCAAAGTTCCCACTTCTTAATAACACCTTGTGGGGAATATAGAAATTAATTGGAGGAAACATGTTCAGACATAGTACAGGATGACACAGTAGGCTGAGATAAATCAAATCCCCTGATCATGTATCTCTGATGGATTGAATGGATTTAAACAGTATGTTAATACTTTCAGACATTATCCAAAACTTACCCCTACATTTCATAGTCAGAGAAATGTCAAATGAATTGTTGGTCTACATTTGAACTCTGCAGGTGATCTGGGTGAGTGTTCTGTGGTTCATGCACCCAACTCCTGGTTGTATGTAGTAACCTTGAGAGCAATTACTGAAAAGATTACCAGGGATTTTCAAAAGTGCTAATGATGCTATTAACTGTCATTTTACTACCACTCTATCCATGTTTAACTTTCTTGAAAGGCTTGGCTGTGGTTTCTACAAATACAAACAAACATTTACCAGAGCACAGGCAACATACATGATTGCTTTCTGCCATCAATCTAATGTAGACAGTTTAAAAGAATTGAGACTTGATTCTATTTCTGTTGGGCTTATTAATGCAAATCTGACTGAAGGCTCAAACAGGTAGGCAGATTCTTCCCCAACCCCTTGAGACAGATGGTAGTCTCTTCATTTATTTCAAGTTGGCCACACACTCATAATCTTGTTTCGGTCTCCTGAGGCCTGAGGACACAGGCATGCCCTTCATGCCTGATGCTATCAAGTTGTAACTTATATAATAGTAAATGTCTTTACTGGGGACACTAGAAATGAGTTGACTAACAATAATCATGGTGCTTTCTAACTGTTCATGTTTGTGCTTGGGGAGGGCAAAACCTGCTATTTGTCCGTGGTTGCCTTGAAGGAATCACGAGCAATCCCGGCATGGAGAAGTGTTGTTTCTGAAATAAATTTGACCTGGTTTACATAAATCACAAAATAAAACAAAAGAGGGTGTCCGGGAAAATCTGAAAATGCCTCTCTACAAGGCTGAGAGAGCAGAAAGGACTCTGTTTAAGCACCACCCTGGATCTATCTCAACATGTGCACAGTTCTTATGCAATCATGTGTTTTTGTTTTTTTCTTCACTAGAGGCTACAGGCTCTTACTCATTTACATTGATAGAATCTTTTAGACTTGTAAAGTAGAAGAGTCTGTAGCTCCTTTGAAATTGCATTCAAGACAATGAAATAACATTAAAAAAAAAATACCTAACTCCTTTGCCATGGCACTGCTGAGCACTGGCGACACCGTCTCTGCCTGGCCAGGGCCTGCTCCCAGCTGCTCTACCTGCAGGGCAGACAGAAGGGTTCTGTGTGGATGAAGAGGAGCCAGAAGTACAGCCACACCAAGCCAATGGAAGCAGGCATCAGGGGCTCTGGACATCTGAGGAAAAAGTTGAAAATGAGCCAATGTGTGAAAAGTTGGGAGGTGTTCTAAAGGGTTCTGAAAACATCAAAAGCTAGGCATTAGAAGAAAAAGAATCAAGAAATAAAACTGCCTTTTTTTTTATAGACCTTTTGGGATCATTCCCAATTCCATTGAGCCTAGAAATATTTAGTCGGATTAAAGCTATTCATAATATAAAAATAAAGAAGGCATACTTTAAGAAAAAAGAGGAAATGAATGGAAAAAATAAAGCTTTGGAAGATACGGAGTAATTTAGAATTGCTCTGGTTCACCATTGTCTGGAAATATTCCTGCCTAGTGGGGGACAGACAGTGAGACGCGTAGTCCTGCTGACTCTGAGGGGCAAATATCATCTTTGTGTGCGGCTTTATCTGTGCAGAGAAACCTGAAGAGTGGTAAACAGGGCAGGGAAGAATTTTACCGGAGCCACAGTTACCATCTTGTAGAAGAACTGTGCACATGCTAACATAGATCCAGGGTGGTGATTACACATGGTCCTTTCTGCACTCTCAGCGCTGTAGAGAGGCATTTTTCAGAATTTCCCAGACATTAGGTTAGTTGAGTTTTTATTCCATCTTTTCTGGGACTTCCTAAAGTGCCTTACTTTACTTTGTATACAAAATACTACAAAATTTAAATTTTCATTAAAGTACTTTTTAAAGGTTTACATTAATTATAATTAATGAAGTTAATAATTATGGTTCCTAGGACTCAGTAGTAGGATGCATGTCTAGCATATGTGAGAAGCTGGGCTGAATCCTGAGTACCAACCATAAATAACTACATCCCTCCATCACACTAGCTGTATTGAAAGTGCTTGTAGCAAGCTCAGTATCTTCTACACTGTTGAATTTATAGGTTTCTAGCTCTAAGTTCTCCATATCTGTAAAGTACAGCATGTTCTGAGTTAAGGTAGACCCTTATTGCTTATGTATTATGGGGTTCTATTTTGCTTTGGTTTTAGGTTTTCATTGAACCCCCTTAAATGGCAGTGGCTTGGTTGTCCTTCCTTGAAATAGGACGAATCCTCCCAGATCCTAGAGGATGAGGGAAACTAAGGGTGAGAAGAAAGGCTCCGGTACTCCACAGAGAGTGGGTCAGTTCTTCACGCCTTCCTTCCTGCATGTCTCCTGGCCTTGCTTTTCCCTGATCTTCCTCCCTAAACTTCCAAAGATCTGTCTCCTTGGGATTCTAACGCCCGCTCTTAGAAATGCCTGCTTCACTTCCCACCTTTTCTCAGTGCCATGTGCTGTCTTTAGAGATGCCACCTGCATCCTTGCAGCAGAGACCAACATACAAGGCCTTCTTCATTCCTGAGCACTCCAGACAGTGTCATGTAAGCAACGCATTCAATGAATGCTTTGTGATGGACATACTAAATGCTGCTTAGAGTAAGTCAGTTGCTGTCAATAGTAGATTTTCTTTATTCAAGATTTCCTAAGAATTTTTAAGCACCTAGCATGGGGAGTTAGAGCTTGAGAGACCAAGGAATAGCAAAAACATATCTCTGATAAATCCAACCACAAAGCAATATATTATGTAAAGGTCATTAAAGATGACTTTTTCACATAATAGCCACCATGACTGATGTGAAGTGGGATTAAAACAGAGCATACTTCATTAATTTTTCTTGCTAGTATTTCCTGTAAGGGGCAAAAAATTAAACAGTGTGAGGAAATTCACAAGTGATCATTGCAAAGTGTGGACTTTGGTGAGTTCTGCTCTAAGATTCACCATTTCAAAGTCAGCACTTCAGTAGACTTTTGTGTGTTTGCTGTGCTATGCAACCATTGTCACTTGGTGATTCTAAATGTTCCCACTGAAAAGCACATCCTTATTAACAGTGAGCCCCAATATCCTCCTTCTGCTACCTCTGGTAGTCACTCATGCACTTCCTGTGTCTCTACATTTCACAATGAGTGAGCTCTTTATTATGTAGCCCATAGTCTCCTCTTTATTATGTAGTCCACAGTCTGCTCTTTATTATGTCTTTGGTTTGTTTTCAACTGTATATTATTTTATCTAATTTTTTTTCATGTAATATATTTTGGTTATATTATTTCTTCTCCCCCAACTCTTCCCAGAGTATCTCCATTCCCAGACACACCCAACATGCTGGGAAAGGAAGAATAAGTTTTCTCTAATGGAGGGACACTGGTTTTATCAACCACACTCCAAGTATATCAGTCTTATCCCTTCATGTGAGAACCATTTGTCATGGTAGCTTGACAATACCCCTCTATGTGGACATACAACATTTTGTTTTTCTATTCATCAATAGATTAACATTTGAGCTGTCTACACCCACTGAATTTATGGAAAAAACTTTTATAATGTTTTTATACAATCTCTAGAAGACCCTAGAAAGATTTCTGTCTGCTATCATGTTGTCAATCAAGTGGTGGCTCTTGGGCAGCATTCATTTTAAAAGCCTAATTCAGACTAGAATCTTCATATGCAATTCAGTTAATTTCCTGACTCTGCCTCTGGTTGGTCCAGCAAGATTTCACCTCCCTGCCTCCCAACCCAACAGGCATTCTCAGAGAATTCATACTCTGATTAGAAAAAGACAGACTTGGACAAATTCATCAGGTAGTTTTCAACCAGATGGCTGCAGCTAAGACTTCCCTGCTGGAAATTTGGGGGTCATTGGTGCTCCATTCCTGTCTTCCTTAGCCTCCTCCATCTATTCAAGTGTTAGAACTATCTGACCCAGAGATGTCGATGTAAATAGGCAGCCAGCACTGAGCACCACATCACCCTGGAGACATTGTTTAATGTGTGCTGTAAGGTCTGTAGAGGACAGATAGGTGAAGTTTCTCTTTAGTTTACCATGACAGTGGGAGCATTAGGAACATCAGGATGCTGATGATTACAAGGAACCTGGCAGCAAGATTTGTATGGAAATGAAAACTGTCCATAGTCCTGTGTCCCTTTCTCCTCTGAATGAGGTTAATGGTTAAGCTGAAGAAATATTGCCTGTCCCCAAGTTCCCAAGCTTAGTAAAACAAATGTGTTACTATAGGATCTAGGGACCATTTAGTGACTTTCTTAGCTACAATTCTTAGTTACAATGGTTTTATTAAATCCCAGTTACTACTTTTTTCACAAGATAAAGTATAATAACATAGAAAAGTATCTTTTCCAGGTAACAAATCACACATTCTCTATGCACACATTGTCATAGGTTTGGTTTGTGTGTGGTGATTGCGTGCCTCTAAATGCATTACACTTGGACTTGTGCACACAGACCTGAGTTATGAAATAACTTCATTTTCCCCTCCAGATTTCCCTGAGAAATGTTTGAAGGCCACCCTTCTATGGAAATCTGTGGTTACTTTCTTCTTCTTCTTTTCTGTTTACTGCAGACATCTGTAAGTGTTTCTGAAAGCTCTCTGGCTTGTGCATAATTCTGTGTGCTTCTCAGGCAGGGGTTCATTTCCATTTGATCGTTTCTCTATAGCCAAAAAAATGTATAAAGACATTTGCAGTGTCTTTTATGAAGGAGGACAGACAAGGTAAGCTATAGTTTGTAAGAAATAAAGATTAAATTGCTAAATATGTTTAAAGAAATAAATTATCAGCCTCTTATATCCCCAGGAACATTCCAACATGGCTTAAAACATTGTTTTGGGGGCTGTCATAAAGGAAGTCAAGGGGATGAGCAGGCACCATGAGACCAGATATGACACAAAACATTCCAGTGTTTTGTTTAGAAAATTCCAACCTGTCCATTATGCACATATATTGCCACATAACTAAGAGGCCTCCAAGCCAAATCTTCAGCCTTGGTGTTTCCTGAACAAAGAGGAAAATGTGTAGCTCTCTTTTTAATAGTTCAAAAAGCACAATTAAATCTTGGATACATTTCTGAGCGTTTCCACAAAGAAATTGTCCTGTGTGCAATGAAAGTCTATTTGGTAGGAACCAAACCAAGGAAAGCCCTGGTGACCTTTATTAAGGCACTTCCTCTGCAACCTGCATTATCACACCAACTCACACAGGAAATAGATTTACGTAAGCCCCTCCACCTCAGCAGTTTGGGGACAACTGCATACACATGATTTTCCACCCAGAGTTCTGCACACATTGGCTGTGTCTGGCATTTCTTGGATTTAACTCATATGTCAATCACACCTTTGCATTCATAGAAATCTACACAATTAAGATATTGATTCTTCCCAAAGTCCAGATGATTTCTTCTTCAAACCCTTGCTCATTTGCAGTCTAGACTTCTAAGTGATAACCCAAATATCAAGAGTGCTTCTGTAAGTTTACAATGTGGCTGCCTGGCTGCCCCTCCTATTTCCACATTTCCATCACCCAAATCCTCCTGCTCTCCCAATCCTGAAGCCAAGGTCGTTCCTATCAGTTCTTGCTTCATTGAAGACTGTTATTATTCCTCCAGGAAAGAAGTCTAAGCATCATTTTTGAAAGTGTTCATCCAGGGAACTTGGGAGTTATCTCAGTTGGCAAGGTTTTTGCCACATCATTGTGAATGAGTTCAATTCCCACTACCCATGGGAAAAAAGTGCAATGGCACGTGCTTGAAATTCTAGCACTAGTGTATATGTGTCAGTGGGTAGAGACAGGCGGATAGCTGCAGGTCATTCAACAAGTAAGTCTAGACTAATCAATATGCCCAGGTTTCAAAGACCTTGTTTCAAAACACAAGGTAGATAGCTTCTTTGAAATCATTCCCAGGTTGACCTCTGAACTCCACACACATGTACAACACATTCAACCTGTACACATGTGAACACACACTGCTCATACACATGTGAACAAATGTTCATTCAGCATTTCTAATCCATCAATGAAATCTATCATTTTTTCCCTTTGAAATATTGGGATTGTTTTCTCTTTTATCTACTTATCCTGGGACCAACATTTTCACATCTGTCATCACCATATGCCAGAATGACTTCTGTAGCCTCTTAATTCTTTGTTGGTTGATAGGGAGATTATAGGCAAGAGGAAAATTTAAAACTGTTAGGCATGTGCTAGGTGATATTGGTTACATAATGCACATCACAAATGAAAAAGAACCACTTTCACATAAACCTGCTTGGGGTCTCCTGACTGCTACCAGACAGACATTAATATGGCCATCCTTCAACATCATTGCCAGCAGATCAGTTTCCTCCTTCAGAACTTGGGAAGCATCATGTATTTGCTGCAGAATGTACAAATGTGTTTGTGGAGTTTCCTATCTGGAAGGATTCCACCTGTCCATTCTCTTCTCTTTGCATAACATCCCCAGTGATAGCTCATTTTATGAAACAAACTGCAAGACCCTCTGACCCCACACACTCCATAAACATCCTTACTGCCTGGCAGTCATCCTAAAGCCTGTGTCCATCTCCACACATAAGCCTCATCCATCCTCCATGGCCTGTTAGTGAGTTTACCTCTCCCACAAAACTTTCTAAATTTCCCCAAACTAATTTCCCCATCATACTTCCTATTGTGTTTATAGTTAAAGGACAATTCTACTGCAAGCCACTGAGCATGTTGTGAGTTGTGCTATATGTTTAAAGGTATTCCAAGAAGAGGTGTGATGGAGTTTTATTATTTTTCAGTTATCATACAAAGTAATGTTGCATTACACTTGGTTCTTATTTGTCCCCACCTTGTCTACATCATTCCTCTTCCTCACCTCAGCGTTCCCCTTACTCATCAAATAACCCATGTCCTACTTTGATGGCACATGAATTTTAGTACCCTGACTTTCCTCCTTCCCTTTGACTTCAGATTTCCCCCCACTCACTCCTGTTTCCCTCTCTACTTCCATGACCTACTACACACTGTAGAGGTTTGTCAATCTTACTTATGTTTTCAACAGCCAGTTTTTGGTTTGATTGGTTCTATGTATTGCTCTTTCGGACTCCATTTCATTCATTTCTAGTCTACTCTTCATTATTTCTTGCTATCTGCTCCTTTAGGGTCCAGCTTGATCTTATTTTTCTAAGGCCTTGGAGTAAATCATTGATTATTTGGAATCTCTCTGGGATTTTACACTACAAGAACCTGTAGCTACAAAAGTCCCTTTAAGAATTAATAGCCTTAACTATCTCTTAATGATTATTGTAAATTGTGCTTACATTTTCAATTGATTCTAGATTTGTTTTTAAGTTTATGCCCTCATTTCTTCAATCTCTCAATGGTCATTCAAAAGTATACTGGTCAATATCCAAGTATTTGTATGGTTTCTATATTTCTATTACTAATGATTTCAAGTTTTATTTCATTATGATTTGATATGACATATGAAATTATTTTGATTCCTTTTATATTTATTAAGACTTGCTTTGGGGGTTTGCTTTGAGCAGGAAAAAGGAGCCACAGGCCTCTTTGGTGCCATTAAAACTGAGCAGCTGGAGATGAACATGCACATGCCTAATCAGAGCAGTTTGCTCTGAGTGGGCAGGAAGAAGCCATGGGCTGTTATGGTGAGCAAATATATGGTGGGGTATGGGGAGAAAAAGGCAGAGAGAGGTTCATATACCATAGAAAGAGACAGATCTGAAGAGGCTATGGCTGTGAAGGGTGAGCTGATGTGGGAGGTCTTCTTGCCACGTGGGGACATGGTATCATCTAATCTTGAGCTGCTGTCAAGGGTCATGTCTGGGTCCATGGCCCTACTGAAGCCATGGACTGTCTCAATGTCCATGGCTCCTGCTACCACTGAGGGCCCTGAGGATGCCTGGGGTCATGGCTACCACATGTGGCCATGCAAGTTTCTGAGGGTCATGCCACCAGCAGGGACTATCCTAATGTGAATGGTCTGGGCCACTGCCTAGGACTATGAAGTTGTATGATCTTGGATTGCAGCCAGGAGCCATATCTGGATCCATGGCCCTACTTCAGACAAGGTCTGTGTTGATATCCATGGCACCAGTTACCATCTGGAGTCATGTTCAGGGTCTGGGCCCCCATCTGGGGTAGTGTTGGTGCCCAAGGGCCATACTGTAGCCAGGGTGATGCTGATAAGAGTATCCTGTGCTGCCATCTGGGGTCACAGTGGCATTTGGCCCCGAGATGTTTCCAATGACCATGTCTGGGTCCATAAAGCACCTGGGGTATGTAATGATGCCCATGGCCCATGTTACCACCAAAGGCCACATGGATGCCCAGGTTATGGGTCACCACCTGTGGTCATGGAGGTGACCAAGGGAGATGCTGTGGCTGGGGCCATGATGACTTGGATGGCCTGCATAGCCACCAATGACTATGGTGTCAACTTAACCCGAGTTGCTGCAGGGGTGGGGGTTGAAGGGTGGGGAAGGGCATGTCTGGATCTGTGGCCCTACTGCAACCAGGGTCTGCATCAATATCTAAAAGCTTGGTTCCCATTGAAGGCAATGGATATGCCCAGGGCACAGACCTAAGCACAAGAATAACTGGCCCCACTCCTAATAGAAGAGCTGGTCCCCACACTTAGGAAAGCTTGTCCCACCCCTTACTATGGGCCTGGGAGAGCTAGCTCCTGCTCCTCACCTGAGAAGAGTGATCCAGCAGTCTGGACTGACCAGTTCAGCTGCCACCCATGCACACATGCAGGGGTTGAAGTTGGCACACCCCAACATCTACCCCATCTATGATCTGCTAGAGTGTTTGAAAGGACTGATCCTGTGGAACCATACTATCAGAAAGGAATGTCAGTGGGGTCCAGTTTTGATGGTGTGCCAAAGCCAGAGGCCTTGAACCTGACCAACAACTTATTACACAATGAACATTTGCAAGCAATGCTGTTTGGACAAAAGGGTATATTGCACGATACTCAGCAGCACCCAGTGCCACTAAGATAAATGAAGAGGTGATGGAGAGGGGAGAAAAATGGAGGAGTGAAGTTTTTTCCATTTTTTAAAAATTATTATTTATTTTTATTTTATTGATATTCTTTTTTTGCTTTCCTATGCGGGGAGACACTACAAAAGTAAAGAGAAGATATGGAGGGACTTGGAGACAAGCAGGATTGGTGTGCATGATGTGAATATGTGCATGATGATATACTTCTAAAGAAGTAATAAAATTAAATTTACCAAAGTGAAAAATCTAAGTATGCAGCCACATAGTAAATGCTCTGTGTTGCTTTGCCTTGAAGGTTCTAATAGAAATAGAATGTATAAATACATAGAACAGGAAAAAACAAACAAACAACCAAACAAGAAAGACTTGCTTTGGGGCCAGAATACAGTCGATTAAAGAGAAGGTTGTATGGGCTTTGAGTAGAATAAGTCTTCCATATCTAATGGAATTTTCTGAAGACAGCTGTTGAGTGTATATTATCCATTGGCACCCAATGTAAGGCTCTCAAATTTCCATAAGGCCTAAAAGATTTTAAAAGGGGCTTCTAAACACACAATAATGGAGCCAAAAAACAGGTTCCTGCTTTATGTCTAATGCAGGTTGCAAGATGCTACAGCATTCAGGCTTGAGCACAGCATGGTGGATTCCTGCAAAGCTACATAGAAGTTTCTGTAAACTGTTCAACATAGTACATGGTGGATATAGCTTTTGCAAGTACAAAGAGAGAGGGGGGTGGGGGCTACACACTGCTGGATGGAGGCATAGACCCACTGCCTCCCACAGCCTAGCAATGAGCATGGTTCCCCCAAAGCTGATGGTAAATGTAGTTCCGCCATGTTGGGAAGCTGAGGTTGGCAGAACCAGCAGCCAAAGCTGCCATTTCAATCCCAATAATGCTGCAGTTTAAAGCAATAGCTTCACAATAAAGCAGATTCAGATGGAACAAGACTTTAAATGGCTTATAATGTATATAAAAATGTATGTAGGCTTGGAAGAGAGAAGAAAATGAATATAAACAGTTATATAAAAAATGGTTTTAAAAAATAAAGTCTTTAAAGATACAGTAAAGGTAATATAAAAAATAAGCCACATAAAGATGGAAATCACACAGAGAGTCTGGATTGTATTGTCTTTGGGATTTCAACTGCAGAGAGACATTTGATTATAAAAGCTGCTGAGTTAAATCAATATGTATATTTTAAAGAGGTCTTGATTTCAAAATCTTTGTCAAAGGATATGCTTTGGAAAAGAGGTTCTGCTTTTATTTCCACAGAAGATGAGAACCTGTGGATTGCTTCCAGGCTACTATGGTTTGACCAGCCAAGACCTCCTGAAAGGTCTTCAATGACACCATGGCCCAGATCATCCAATATCCAAAATCAACTTCAAGGCAATTGGCTCAGAGAATACAGCCTTACAGACTACTCTAGTCAGGACTTGACCATAATCTTAAAATTTTCTTTATGTCCCCATAAGATTACCAGTGCCATCACTTGGGAGGCAGAGTCAGGCAGATCTCTGTGAGTTCAAGGCCAGCCTAGTCTATAGAGCAAGATCCAGGACAGGCACCAAAACTGCACAGAGAAACCCTGTCTCAAAAAACCAAAACCAAAACCAAAACAAAAACAAACAAACAAAAACAAACAAACAAAAAAACTATGCCCACATTCCCCAAAAATAGATTATGGATATTTGTCTTTGTGTAGGTCACTGGTTACAAATTGTCACTGGTCATAGTCAATCTCTTTCTAAAAGAAGAAAGAGGAATATGATATAGAAATAAAAGATAAATATTTTACATGGCTATAGATTTTAGTTTATTGATACAAATTTAAAGTTAATTTTGTTATACTATATGTGTATTTCTGCTCTTGTTTAAAGTGTTTTGTTTTGGTTTTGGTTTTTTGAGACAGGGTTTCTCTGTGTAGCTTTGTGCCTTTCCTGGATCTCACTCTGTAGATTAGGCTGGCCTCAAATTCAAAGAGATCCACCTGCCTCTTGCCTCCTGAGTGCTGGGATTAAAGGTGTGCACCACTACCACCCAGCTTAAAGTATTTTGTTTGTGCAACTCATTTAAAATTGTATGTAGTTGAGAAATACAGATTAATAGTTAGCCATCTATGATAATCAAACTTGTAGTCATGTTAAGTTTTCTAGGTATTCATAGATATAATTCAGTTAGGTAGGTAATCTTTAAACACTTCAAAGACCTACAGAATATGGCATTTCAAATGTTTTAAAAACTTAAACTTTCTGGACAATGAGACACGTCTGTTCCTAGTAGCACCAATTATTTCAAGGAAGATGATGGGCACCAAAGATACTCCATATGGAATTTATCTTCTTCATGGTAAAAGTTAGCCATTTGGGCAAGAAACTGTTCTTGCCTGAGCTGCTTGACAAAATGTTGTATAAACTGGAAATGTAGGACCCAGAGGAAGGTGATCCCTGAACTTTGCAAGGTGAGTTGGTTCATCAGGTTCCTGCTTCGCAGAGGAGACTGCCAGACATTCTACAGGAAACAGGGAAAAAAATGACTGAGAGACTAGACCTATTGGCTAAAGATGAATGCCCCAACATTGCAGAGGAACTTTGGATGACTGTCCAGGAAGGCAGCTAGCTGTCTCTGTCATTCTAGATTTTTGAAAGTTGCTTACGATGTACTTCTTATATACATAGGTAATATTATTTCCTTCTGGGGTCTTTGATATAGTTGAAAACTAGATAGTTATAGTTATAATTTTCCTTGGTTATGATAAAAGATAAATTAGATATAAAACTTTAGACTCACAAATATAGGATAGATAGAATATTTTCTTTAATTTTGCCATATACAAATAGACTAGATATTGTAACTGTAATTTTTGTTTGATAACTGTTTGTTATATGTAATTTTACTATGTTAAAGTTAAAATCTTCCTTTTTAATTAAAAATTAGGGAAATTCTGTGGGAAAAATGCTTTTGTACACTAGTTTAATAAAACACTGATTGGCCAGTAGCAAGACAGGAACTATAGGCAGGATAAGCAGACAAGGAAAATTCTGGAAAGAGAAAGGCTGAATCAGGAGACACCAAGCTGCCATCCAGGGAGCATCATATAATGGCACACAGGTAAAGCCACAGAAAATGTGGTGATATACAGATGAACAGAAATGGGCTGAGTTTAAGTATAAGAGCTAGTCAGTAGTAAGCCTGAGCTAACGGCTAAGCTGTTTTAATTACTATAAGCTTCTGTGTGGTTACTTGGGTCTGAGTAGCTCTGGACTGGGTGGGACACAGAAAAACTTCTGACTACAGTTCTTAGTTTGGCTTTCCAAGATGAAAGTGTGAACTAGACAAATGGGTCATCAGTTAAAAGGACTTGGTGCTGTTGCAGAGGACCTGAGTTCAGTTCCCAGTACCTACATCTGGCTGCTCACGACTGCCCGCCAATCCAGCTCCAGTAGTTCCAGCACCCTCTTCTGGCTATTGCCATTACCTGCCTTCACATGCTCACAGCCCCACACAGACACACTTATATACTGTAGTGGGTAGCTGTTCTAGCTGTATCCTTGAAGCACTGCTGCCTCTAGTGAGGTAGCAGGTAACTGTTACAGCTGCCTATGACCTTGAAGTACATGCCCCTGGGGTGGGGCCACTGGGGACCCTTAAGACTTGGGATGCACATTTGTAGCTCTCTCTCTTTGCCTCCTCGTGGTATTGGATGCTAAGATCTTGGCCCAGGCAAATCAGTATGGGACATAGCTCAGCTTTCCCAAACCTGTGATAAATCTCCCATGGTAGTGAGTTAATCCCCAAATAAATTCCTTTGCTCATTAAATAGAGTCTGTGGATTTCTCACATTAACATACACCTAGTTCAAACCAAGAGTACCTAGAAAGGAAAGTCAACAACACAGGGAAAAGTCAGAAACTTCCTGGTTTCTGCACTTATTCCAAGTTAAATAATTATATCTGAAGAAGTGGAGCTAGGTACAGAAGGGAGAGAGCATGTGGTGTTTGTCTCAAATGTTCTTTGCTACTGTAAGCCACTAAATATAAATGAGAAGCTGCAACACTGGATTCAGGTATGCTCACTCGAAGAAATCACTGAAATTCCAACTCTCTTTGATGCTTTTTTTTTTTCTATTTCTGTACTAATTGACTGAACACTCTGAGTGTACATAAGAGAGTCTGAAAAGGAAAGGTTGTTTTCTCCCCTAGAACAAGTCTTAAACTGTGTGGCTAATCTAGTATGTTTTTAAAGGGTCTCAGTTTCCTTCCCTTGATCTAAGGGGAGTTGTGTTTGATCTAACCCACCTAATCTTTCATTTCCAACCAGATGTGAAAACATGCTTCTAAGAAACCCACACCTCTGGGATTAAGAGGACCAAATCAGCAGAGGAAAATGGTTAAAAACAGATCTGAGTTTAGATTTTTAAATCTAAGTTGTGTGTTAGCCTGACAGTTCCTCCAAGCAACTCCATCTGAAGCTGCTCTTGTGACTTCTAATTTAGATGAGCCACCGTGGTGTCAGGGCTCTTCATCTCCTCCTAGTAACATCATTAGGATGTTTTAAGAAGTGTGAAAATTCCACTCTGTCCATTAAAGTTAATGTGCTAAATGTTTGCCAAATCTCTGAGCTCCTGACATTGAAAAGACCACAAAAAGGATCCAAGTTAAACTCTCTGTTTCAGTTATCACCCAGGTTGTTTCCATCAGCCTCAGTAAATGTGCATCATCTTAACTCACTTTGAAAAACATTGTTGTGTAATACCTGTGTAGGAAAGGGGTACAGGAAGCAGAGCTTTTCCTCTCTGTTGGACAATCAATATAAACACAAAAATGAACAGATATTCTTAATTGTTTATTTTTAATTAAAGTATAGTTACATCATTTCTCCCTTGTCTCACCCTCTAACCTCTCTTATACCCCCACCCCTTTCAAATTCATGGCCTATCTTTCTTTAATTATTATTGTTACAAACACACAGAAATACACACAGAAAACCAAACTTCTGACAATATTTTAGAAGAATTCCATTCAGGAATGTGGTGGTAGACAATGCAGAGGTTTCTATCGGAAAGAAACACAGGATGAGTTTCACATTTGGCTGGGGTTTTCCATCATTCACATTACAGGGAAGTGCAGATCCAGCAGAGAGGGAAAGTCTGCTGGGTGAAACAGAGACCAAACCAGACTTGCTGAAAAAAAAATGAAACTCAGAGGACAGTTAAAGAAGAGGAGAGAGGTGCATACAGTATGGAAGGTGTCCGATTTCCCCTTGAACACTTCAGTGCATGCAAACAGTACAAGACAGCAAGGTCGTGGGTGATAGCCAATAAAAGCCAAGATGGCTGTTCTGGAGACCATGCATGCTAAGATTAGATTAGAACTCATGAAGGACAAGCCAAAGAATAGTACCACTACAGCTCTGCTTAAGGGTAATCCTACAGGAACCCTAGGAAAGCCCCAGTGATACTTTGCTGGAATTAGGCTGATCCTCCAATAAATCAGCAAGCTTCCAAGACAATACATACATTGTCTAAAAAGAAGAAAAACAACACCTTAATATTCATCACATAATAGAGAAATAAAATATTCCATAAAAATTTTAAAATGTTGGAAATGACTCTTAATTCAAGAAAAATAGTAAATGGAAGCACAATCAGTGATTAATAGAAACCCAAAATAAGATAAACATATTTAAAGAAAATATAAATATAATGAAAGACTAGGTGGGGGTATCGAGTGTTGTAAAATACAATATCTGAAGTAAAAACTTCAGTAGAAGCCATTAAAAAACTAGATGATCCAGAAGGAAATACATTCCTTGGAAATTGTTCAATACACAACATATAAAGTAAAGTGTACTAGGGTCAAATGAAACGTTGAGTCTGAGTTAAGGACACAATGCCCATGAGGCAATATTGAGCAATACTGAGAGCACTGACTGTGGGCAACAGAAGGATGTAAGCACACACCAGGAGAGTCAAGAAAGAGTGGGATAGAGAGTGGAGGCAAAAGAAAATATTTGAGAAAATTATGGCTAAGATTCTCAAACTTTGAACATAAACATCGGCTCAAAAATTAAAACATTTAGCACATCAAAAGCAAAAAGAGAAACATTGAACAATTTCTAGGCCATTTATAATTAAGTTGATTAAAAATAAACCTAGGACACCAGAGCAAATGCATCAAAAACTATGGAAGCTGGAAGATGATGGAGTGGCAGGGCTCAGGAGAGGAACATCCTGCCATTGCAGTTTTATAGCCCAAGGCAGTGTCCTGAAAACGCTGGCAAAATAAAGACATTTCAGATAAAGAACCAAAATCCTTCCTAAGCAGCAGAACGATGTAACTAGGGTGCTTTTGAAAAAGCTTGTCAACCTGCCAAATGATTGATACTTCAAAGAACTCAGCAGAGAAATGAGTGTCGAAGGGAGTAAATATGCTGAAAAATAATGAAGACTTAGCCATATGTTATTACTCTAGTTGGCTTTCTGTCACTGTGATAAACACCACGATCAAAAACAACTTGGCGAGGAGAGCGTTTATTCCAGCTTGCAAACCCAGGTCACAGTCCATTGGGGAAAATTAGGAACTCAAGGCAGGAACATAGAGGCAGGAAGTAAAGCAGATGCCGTGAAGGAAGACTGCTCATTGGCTTGTTTTCTATGATTTGCTCAGCATACTTTCTAATATCATCCAGGACCACCTGCCTAGGGGTGACACCACTCACAGTGTGCTTAGCCCGCCCACATCAATTATTAATAAGGAAAATATCCCTACAGATTTTTACAGATCAATCTGGTGAGTCAGTTCTACAGTTGGGGTTCCTTCTTCAGAGGACACTCTAGGTTTTGTCAACCTGACAAAAAAAAAATTCCAACCAGCACAGACATCTCAATTTTATTGCAAGACAAGTATCATTTTGAATAAAAGATGGCTATATAATGATTCATTTTTACTTCAGATAAAATTTAAAGATATAAAAGATGGGGAGGATGGATTCTATAAGATTCTTCTATTGTCTATCTAAAGATAGTTAAATTTAATTTAAACCATACTTATTATTATGTATTAATACTTATGTATCATTTAATAATAAGCATTGTTTCAATTAAATACTTATTTAAGTATGGCCAAATAATAAGTTCAATAAAAATGGTTCAATAATAAGTATGATAATCATAAGAGCAACCACTAAAAGTACAAAAAAGTGTGCTGAAAAGAAAGTTAATAGACAGAAAACTAATACATATTCCATTGGTGCACATAACAGAAAAGGAGGGATGACCAAACAAAACTACAAAGGGTATAAATAGGAAAAGCTGCAAGACAGTGCACTAAAAATCACATCAAGAATTACAGAATGGAAACTGAGTAAGCTGGTTGAATGGTAGAGGTTGTCAGATCACCTAAAAAGGCAAGACTTGGCCTTGGAGAGATAACTCAGGGGATATGGATGTTTGCTGCCCTGACAGAGGACCTGAGTTCAGTTGTAAGCATCAATTTACCTGTAACTCCAACTCCAGGGGATATGACCTCTTCTGACTTCCATGAGTATCAACATTAATGTACAAATGCACATGCACCCCACACACACACACATGCAAAATCATAATTAAAAATTAAATACATTGTTTTTTAAAGATACACCTATATTAAGACACAGTTGAAAATAACAAAGAGAAAAAAATGTGTATTTGAAGGAGAAACTCATAAAAAAGAAAAAAAAAAAACACTGTGAGCTACTTTGTGCTTATAACCAATCCTACATAAATTCCTTCAGAAATCAGAGGAAATGTTTCCCAGTGCATTAAATGAGTCCAATGTTACCATAATACCAAATCCAGCAAAAACATAAAAAGAAAACTATGGGGAAATCCTTGTCATTCATAAATCATAAAAATCCTTAACAAAATGTTAGCAAGTGAAATTCAGCTATATATAAAAATAATAATGCACTATGGCCAAGTAGAGGCTTACCTGGAATGCAATATTGGTTTTCTACTTGGAAATTGATCAGTGTGACACGTGATAATGGAATAAATGCCAAAGAAAAGCATGAGAGAAAGAGAAATACATGGCTCTTTTAACAGTTTTAGAAAGTGATTTAACAGGATCCAGCCTCCATTCATGATGGACTGGGCCCAGTAAACCAGAAGGAAGAAATTCCTCAGCCTGCTGTAGATGTTTATAGAAACTTGGAGTCAAGCACAGGGGGGCTTCAGGTAGAGAAGTCTTCTGCTACTGCAATGTGTCTTTGTTGCATACACTTGTCAGAATCCTTGGATCTGTACAATCTGAAGACTGAACTATGTCATAGATTGGAGATTTGGGTAATAAAGACATGTTATACATGAATATTTGGGTCCACTTACAATTCATACATTGAGCTGTAATCCCCATTGTGATGATGCTTGCAAGTCCTGGGGCCTTAGCAGGTGGGTCGGCCTTAATGGCAGAGTAATCCCATCCTCAGGGAGACCAGAGCCTTTATGAAGAAGCCTGTGGGGGCTGCTGACCCCTTTCCTGCTCATGAGCAGTCCTAGCAAGAAGGGCCATCTCTGAACCAGGAAACCACAATAATAAAAACCACTTGGCATTCAATGTTCAGAATTCGGAGAAATAAATTCCTAGTACTTATAAACAACATATAGCCTCTTACAGCAGTCAGAATTTAATAAGATAGAATGTATTAATAATTGTTCAATTCTCACAAGCATGTTACATTAATACCAGATAATAACAATAGGAAATAGTGTGTTATGGTTTAGATCTGGAAGTTGCTCTAAACTCTTTGTTCTAAAGGCCTCATTATCAGCCTGACAATATGGGAAGGTGATAAGACCTTGAGGTGGGTCTAGTGGGGGACTTCAAGTCACTGGGGTATGTCTTTGATGGGAACTGTAAGATCTCTATCTTATCTCTTCCTCTTTTTTGCTTCTTGAGTGGATAGGTTGCTCAACATGTGCTCCCAGCCATGATTTCTCACTAACAGCTCCAAAGTCAGAGAGCTAATGTTGAATTGACACCTCCAGAACTGTGAGCTGAAATAAACTTCTCTTCTTAAGTTGCTTTTCTCAGGCAGTTTGTTTTAATAACAGCAATCTGGCTACCACAATAGTGCAAACAGCATGTAGAACCCTCCAGACTTTAATGTTTAATTTCCCTTTAACTTAAACTGCCCTAAAATCATCTACATTTTTATATCCCTACAGAAAACATAAGCCTCAGTAGTGAAAAACTGAATGTGTCTTGCTAGAAATGGGAAGCCATTTAAGGCTGTTACTTTTATCATTTCAATGGCATACTTTAAATAATTTTTATGTATCCACTGACAACTTTAAACATGTGTTAATGCATTTTGATCAGAATAGCCCTTTCTTCCATTCTCTAACCCTCTTTCCCACTCCCTCTGGAGTCTGTTCTCCTCCCTGCCTGTCTCCCTCCCACTTTCATGTCTTTTAAAAATAATCCACTGTATTAAATTAGGGTGGCTTGGATGTGCATGGATATGGAGTTTGTTACTTGATTGTGGGTAACTTACCAGTAGGCTACACCTTTGAAGAAAATCCATCATGATTTAGTATAAACTCTGGCTAGCAAAACCAAGCCGAATAAATAACTATTTCAGTAAAGATCATGGCAAAAGAATTACTTCTGGTTTTGTTTACAGTTGATGTGCTTAGATGCATAAAAATCTTAAGGAGTAGACAATAAAAATCTTAAATCCAGTAGGGTTTTGGGAAGCAAGGTTAATACAAAAAATTATAGAGGCTAAGGAGGTGGTTGTCAGTAAAGTGCTTGTCATGAAAGCATGAGAAGTTTGATCCCCAACACACATTTACAAAATGCAAGCACAACAAAATCCATCTTAATCCCAGTCATGGGGATGTAAAGACAAGGGTATCAGGGGCATGCTGGCAACCATTCCTGCCAAAGTAGGACAAAATTCAGTGAAAGACTGCCTTAAAATATATGTTACAGCTGAAAATCGAGGATGACAGCCAATGTCAACATTTAGTTTACACACACACACACACACACACACACACACACACACATATATGCATTCACAGACACACACACACATACAGACACACATACATACATGGATAAACACACATGGATAAATACACACATACACCTCACAAACATATATGTACTGTACACCTGCATACACACAACACATATGTACAGGTACACACACACACACACACACACATGCCACACACACAAATGTATCTATGCACAGCTGCACACATGCACAAAGTAGAAAATAAATGTGTAATTCTTGATGTGAGGAAGGAAAATTTGGGAAAATGAAGATCTTGAGAATATAATTTACAATGGAATCAAGTACATACATAATGTTAAGCCATAACTTTGGGGAAGAAATGCTGACAAATTGATCCCATTTCAGAGGATGTTAATAGAGCCAAATAGTCTTCAAGAGAACAAAGCTGGGAGGGGTGACACCACCCGATCACAAGATAGGTAATTATAAAGTATTTCACTGAGATAATGTGAGAATAACGTAGGGACATGAAAGCAAGATAATACACACACACACACACACACACACACACACACACACACACAAAGATATATCTAAAAATGTTCATTCATAAATGTTCACATAAATGTGTGTGTGTGTGTGTGTGTGTGTGTGTGTGTGTGTGTGTGTGTGTGTGTGTGTCTATGTGCACATGTGTGTAAGTACCTGTCTGGAACCAAAAGAGGGCATCAGATCCCCTAGAGCTAGCATCACAGGCTGTTTCAAGCCATCTGGCATGGGTGCCGGGGAAGTGAACTTGGGTCCTCTATAAGGCTTCAAATGTTTGTAACTAGTGAGCCTTATCTCCAGCCCCCTGTGACTATTTTCAGTCCATGTACAAGAAGCTACTAATAGTACACACCTCTGCAGGTCCAGCCTGTAAAGAGGGGCTGTTTGCTAGCCACTGTATACCTTTCCTTATAGTCCTGACTACATCCCACACACAGTTGATACCTGCACACACACAGAACAAACATACACATAATTAAAAATGATAAAAAATTAAATCGGGAAGCAAATAAAAGTTAAAATCTAGCAGCTTCTGTATGGACATTGGGAAGAATTCCAAAATAATGGACAAAACCAGAGTGCTGCCTCAAACGTCAACGTCGAGGAGCATGAAAATGTCTGTGGAAGACATCAGAAATGAGATGTCTGCTGAGCCATATTTTCCTAAATAGCTTTTTATGTAGCTGCAGAAATAAGATCAGGCCCAAGTCGAGCTAAAGCAGACATTATTTTTGATGAAAATGTAAGGAAAACGATAACTCGCCTCTGTTGAACAGCTCCAAGACATGCCTGTACACCCACCGTCGGCCAAAAGACAGCAGTAGCTGGCAGATGAAAACCTAGACCAGAAAAGCCTGCACAGTACAACCCTGTTCCTGGGATTGAGGGATTTCTTTCATTATCAAAATCTTTAATACCCTTGCCAAAAAGTTGTCGGTTTGTGTAATTACAAAAGCCTGGAGAACAAGGGCTATAGGAAAGCAGAAAACTTATATCTGCTGTTTTTTTCTCCAGGCTTGTACTCTACTTTGGGCAGTAAGTGAGGTAAGTGAATCTATTTCTATCTACACTTTTATTAATAGGAACTCAGCATCACCTCCCCCTTTAAGTACATGATTAGTAAATATTTTACAATGCATTTGGAAATGATACCGATCTATTGGGCTGGAGACACCCATATGTCACAGCCCAGCCTTAGCTATGTTTATGCAGCATTTCTTTTTAACCCCCTGCCACCTCTTTTATCATAGATTCATAATGAAAATGTGGAAGGGCAAGACCTCCCTAACAGTTTTTCCCCAGTTTTCCGAGACATGATCTATTCCTTTAGCCCAGGCTCACTGCAAAATCACTATGTAGCTCAGGCTGGCCTTGAACTTACACCAGTCCTCCCAAGTGCTGAGATTTTAAACCTGAACCACCACATTCAGTTTAAAACATATTGTGAAAGAAAGAGTTGCTTATGGATGGTGTGTGGTTGACTGCTAAGGTAATAGGGATGTAAAGGAGTTTTAGCAAATTCAGACACAGGAGGAAACAGCAGCCTAAAAAGAAGGACTCTTATTCAACAGGCACCTTGGTGTTGAACTGGAAATACAAGCCAGAGAACTGGAGGTTTTCATGAAAGACACAGCACAGCATCGTATATGTGTACAACACACATGCCCACACTCACCTACGTCCTCCACACAGCACACATGTCCTCAACTCTTCTAGCTACTTAACCAATTCAGTTTTCTATAAGGACTTGAAGATAAACAACCTCTCATGAAAAACAGAATTACAAAAGAGGCGCAGTGAAGACAAATTTATGTGCCTTGGATTCCCCCACTGGCAAGGCTTCCTTTCAAACATTAACACTGCAGAAAGGTTACCAAATAGTTCCCATTCGTGTTGGGACAAAATAAAAATGTTGTGCATTTGGCACCTGCTTGAAATGGAGGGTTCTGGTGGCTCTCTTTGGAGAGAGAGTTCTCTGATTAACAAGACCCTGGCTTGCTTCAGACCTGTGATACTATCTCCAGTATTAAGAGTAAAACCCACAGCATCCCAGGATAGGCAAGGATGAGATGTTTCTGTTATAACTTGGCATTGATGTAATAAGTATCATGACCCTGTATCTCTCTCCATGTTTGCTGATGGAGAATTATCACTGGAAACCTTAGCATATGGAGAAGGCTTTTTGTGGGTAAAGTGAAGGGTTTTTGGTTTTTTTTTTTTGGAAGTTGAACATCTTATTTCTGAGGTATATATATATATTGGAGTAGAGTGTTTTTCCCCAAAGTTTATTATAGGAACAAACCCTTAGCTTGTGTATGGTATATACCTGTGTGCATGTGTGTCAGGGCATGATCGCCTGTGTAGAGACACACGTGAAGGCCAGAAGTTTATGCCAGGATATTTTCTGATTGCTTTTCCACTGTATTATTATTTGAGTCAAGGTCTTTCACTGAATCTGAAGCTGTTTGATCAGTGAGTCCCTAGGATCCTCTCTGGCTGGAATACAGGTGCAGGCCACCACACTTGGAATTTTATGTGGGTGCTGGACACCCACACTCGGGTCCTCATGCATGCATAGCAAGCCCTTTATATCCTGAGTCACCTACTCCAGGTGCTTTATAAATCTGCTTTGGAAACTCAACTTGAAACGACCAAATTGAGGGGCTAGAAAGGAAGCTTAGCAGTTAAAAGCAGTGGCTGCTCTCGCAGAAGACCCAGGTATGAGTCCCAGCATTCACATGACAGTTCACAACAGTCTGTAACTCGAACCCCAGGAGATCCAATGCCTTCTTCTGGCTTCCTTAGGAACTAGCCATACTCACGGCATATAAACATACATACAGGCAAAACACCCATACACATTAAAAATACAAATTCGAAAACACAACAGTGTTATGCTAATTTGTAAAAATTCATCAGAAATAATTTCAATCCTAATGGTTATTTTCAGTAAGATGGAAGAGAGAAAATATGTCAAAAAGTATTCTGATTATTTTGTAATAATTAAGAATAAAATGAAACAAAATGCTGCAAGATTTGTGTTAGCCATGCAAATAGATTTATAGACCTTCACTAGTGAAATGAAGTATCAAAAATTAGGAAAAAATTTGCAGGCATTTTACCACATTTGAACACATTTTATAAAAATAAATATTTCTCTTTGAAATGTATCTGGATTTCTGTAAGCCCCCTTCTTGCAGGTGTTCCAGACTTCTGATGATCACAAATTAAATAATAATGAAATTAAGAGTTATACAAAATAGATGAGAAGCAGTTCAAATATCCTAGATTTAGAATAAAATATTAAATTTTCCCTTAAAGAGAAACCTCAAATTTGCTGTTATCTACACAACAGTTTTTAAAAGAAGTAAAATTCCAAAGAAGTGTAACATGTTTTGTAAGTACAAGGAATAAAAGCATCATGTTCCTAAAGTTTCCCATAAAGGATAGAACTCTGTAATCAGTGTTAAGAATCAATCATAGAAGGAAAATAATACTGAGGGTATAATCATTATTATGAGATGCTTGCATACATTTATTTGGAGGAATTTTTATGACCGTGAAAACTTCTAAAGCAAACTAAAAAGAAAATACTCTATAAAATATGCATATTTACATACATATTATAATAATATAAATCACTATAGAAAAGGAATTTGAAGGAAATACTTTCTTTTAGTTAGGACATAAAAGTTATAAGACATTCATTATTACCCAAACAACAAAAATAGGCCAAATAAAGTACAAAATTGTGGCTTTGAAAACAATCTTTAGAGTGCCAATGATATAATAAATCTAAATGCACTGCATTCTAGAAAGTTGTCTGGCAAGGTGTTCCTAGGAGACAAGGGACATGAGTCTACCTCAGCCCTAGAGAACTGTCAAGGACAAACTAAGAGGTGTAACTCACTGGCTAATCACACCACCAAGAAGACATCACCCAATCTCTTTATGATCTTCTGATACAAGAGTAAAACTGATACAACAGATGAGAACCACCAGGAGCCTTAATAGATGGCTTCTGCTCATATCGGCTAAGCTTTGACTAAAGCCACTGAGTCCACTTAGTACTGCCAATGTGTACATGGATGCAGGACTATCTGCTGGATCTTGAGTAGCATCTCAGTGGCTACATTCCTGAACACGACTCTTCCTTATTCAGCAGCCATCCATTTCCAATAGCTACTCAGATAGGTAAAAGTCATACTTCATGAGCCTCTCTCCCATCCACAGGGCTGGCTTGATATTATACAGGCCTTGTGTGTATGTAGTCATACATAGCCCTCGTGAGTTCATGTGTGCAAAATTCCTGTCATGTCCAGCAAATACTGTTTCCCTATAGACATCCACTACCTCTGGCTCTTATAGTCTTTCCATCCTCTCTTCTACAATAATCCCTAAGCCTTTGGTGGGGGGAGTGTGATATAGATTTCTCATTTAGAGCTGAGCATTTCACAGTCTTGTATTCTCTACATATTGGTTCTGGGTTAATTTTCATCTAGTGAAGTGGAGGGATGGGGAGAAGAAGAAGAAAGAGGAAAAGAAGAAGGAAGGGGAAAAATAGGTTGAGAGATGCAATACCTATGAGTATGAAGATAAGAACTTAGGGTACAGTTTATTTCTATGTCCCAAACACATTATGTGCATGTGTGGAATTATCACACAATAAAAAAATGAAAAATGCAAAGGCTAGGCTTGGAATCAGTGGAAGGTAAGATGATGACTAATTATTACAAATTACTCCTTTTTTCTTTCTTTGCTAGTGAGCAGTGTTCTATCATATGGCTATGGCACCATCCACTTATTCACTCAGTGATGGTAGAGCATTACTCTTCCCCAACACTTGGAGAAATTGTATGTAATTTTCAGCACTAAGGTAAGTGGTGTGAAGTTTCTTCCCCTGAAACACAGAGGAGTCATTTTAATAATCTCAAAATGACAACTCAATGATATCAGCTGAAATTTTAAGTTCTATTATTTGCAAGTAACAAAACAAAGTCTCTTCTTTGTCCAAATCAGGTGTAAGGGAATCTTTATCATGCAATCTTCTGGGTTTAAGGTCATAGCCCATATTTACATAAGAAATATATACATACATACATATTTAAATGACTAATTGCTTATTGAACACTTAAAATTTTTAGTTTTACTTCCACTATTACTGAAAATGTGATTCAAAAATTATTTATTGAGTGACTGCCAGGCTCTTCATGTACAACTTTATAATTTTTATCTTTCTTAATTATTTCAAAACAACAGATTCTTTCATGTTCAGCATTTTACAAGGGCTAGTTTCACAGCACATACATATTAAAATTTTAAATAGTGAGTTCATTTCAGTGATAGACTTTCACTAACTATTTAGTCTCAAGTTAAAAAAAATGAAAGAATGGTTTTCAGAGTTTTTGACTTCCAAACAATATTAAAAATATGGGCATATCTCTTATGAAAACATAAATATCTGCATAATGAAATGCAAAACAGGTAGCTAATGGTAACTGAATTTGAAACAAAACCCAAATTACCAATCTGATTGAATGTATACTGTTTCATTATAATATGGTATTCATTTTTATTGCTCACTTTCAAAATTAAACTCAAACTATTTCTTTTTCCCTCCTGAAAATATTCATGCTAAATATTAAGTATAATACTAAGTTTTATACTCTAGCTCCCCAGAATTGCTCATTTCTGAAAGGGAAATATTGTGAGACAAAATAAGAGTCAGGCAAGTATAATGGTATGGAGTAAAATTTCCGTGAAAATATTTTCACGGGTTCTGAAGGAAATAGTCTGTGCCAGTTCTTCTTCATGTTCCCTGGGATGTGGTTTAAAGAGTTTGGGAATGCTAGAACACTCCAGCTGCCCTTCCCTTGTCCCAATTCAAACCTAATTACTCTAACTTAATCCTCAATGTTCTGGTGCAGATCCACTACCAAAAGTCATTCTTGACCTTTTTTACATGAATGTGTATTAATTATACAAATCAAAGTGTTTATTTGTGGGATTTCCATACATGCATATAAAATACTTTGAAGATGAATAAAAACATATTACACTAATATTTTAAAAGCAATTCCTGGAAAAATACTAATGTTTTTAAAAAGTTTCTATTTTTAAGGGAAGCTCTCCTTAGTCACATGGGAGTTTGTTTTTAAAAGTCACAGATTCAATAGACACTAGAGGTTGCTTCAAAGGGCTACAGAATTTGATAAATGAACTCTCAAGAATTAGGTCCATAATTGTTTTAAAGGAAACACAAAGTAATTAGCAAAAGAAGTGGCACTATGGCTGTGGACATTTATATCTTCCATAGTGAAGACAGAACAACCAGAAAGACTTTAGAATGCACGTTTTTGCCAAAGACTTAGGATCAGATGCAAACATCACACCACAGCTGAGAATGATGGAATCATTTGTTATCTCCAGACATGTGTCTCTGTCTGGGATAAAGCTCGATTCCAGGGCTATTAGTAAGTTAAAATGTGGTTCCTGGAATGGTTTCCAGGCTGGTCATCCACAATGACTCCTCTAACACATCAGATCTATGACTTGGTTTTATAGTGGCTTTATTGATGCTATTCCCAAGAGACAGGCCAAAAATAGGCTTAGTTCAAGGGGTATCAAGGCAATCTGGGTTCAGCCTCATTGCAAGGTTTGGGTCACTCCTCAGTCCCTGAAGAGTAAGCTCTTCTGAAGTACTTTTCTGAGATGGATTAACTTTTCCAAGCCACCAGAATTCATTTTCAAATGCAGCCTACTGACAGGGTAAAGGGAGTAGAAGGAAATGCCTCAGTCTCGGAGGAATTAGAATCTAAGAGACAAAAGCTATGCATAAAATCTATCACTTCCCAAGGTTGGGAAGAAGTTCTAGACAATTAATTATTATTATTAGAGTCTGTGGACATCTGAAGAATTAGAAATAAAAATACCATTCTGATTCCAGAATGTAATAGTAATAAAATATACTTATATATTGTATAATTTATAGTAATATGATATAGTACTAAATAATAAATATTAAAATATATGACTAAATAATTAATAAAATACATAATTGTTGCAAGTCTTTCTTTGTCTTGCCTGCCAGATCCCAAATCATGACAAGGAGACTTCTTATTAATTATGAAAACTCAGCCAATAGCGTAGGCTTGTTTTTAGCTAGCTCTTATAACTTAACCCATTTCTATTCATCTATGAGCTGTCTTGAGGCTCATTTACCTCATTGTACTGTCCATCCTGCTTTCCTGTGTCTCCCAGTGTCTCTGCATTTCCTCCCAGCATCCTCTGTGCCTAGAAACCCTGCCTAGCTCTTGGCCATTCAGCTTTTTATTAAATCAATCCAAGTGACTCATCTTCACAGTATATACAAAGATTATTCCACAACATGTAATATATATTGCATTAGCTTCAGAAGTTACTTCAGTATTTCACAGTGCCTCACAGTCAACATTGCAACAAGTTGCCATTGTGTTTCCTAATCAGCACAGACCTTTTGAAGGCCACACAGTAGAAGTCCAAATAGAAAAGTGGAGCAGATTCTATGGAACTGCACTTCATCGGGTTCCTGGGCCAGGGCTTTTCCTAATGACCCCCAGGAGAAGGAGTTAGTGTTATTATTCCCTATCCTCTAATCTCAATTCTGTGCCCTAGTGTCCCGTGGCTTTAGAAGGAAGCATGTATTGGAATGGTTCCCGTGCTTTCCAACTCTTATTCCATTCAGATGATGCCTGCGACTCTCTCCCTTTGTTCTACAACTAAAGCCTATGTCCTGCTTTTGCAATATCTCTTGTTGATCCTTGAGAAGAGGAGGCCATCAATCTAAGAGAAGATTTGGGGAACTGTAGCTGTCATTTCCAGGCTTCAGTGGAAGAGGGATTTCCTATGATCCCATGGAAAAGCCAGACATATAAACATAGGGAGGAACCAGTAACCCAGGTTGACCCAGAAAGCCTGTCCCAGTGCCAGGACCTCACCCAGGATGACCCAGCAAATTTTTGCTGACATCAGAACCTCACACTTGACCATGCATAGAAGCCTGAGCTTCACACTTAGAAACTATGCAAGAGAGAGTATTGATGTAATCAGCATCATGGATGGAAAGAGTTGCTACGTATACCAAGTATGGTACTAATCTCAGGGTGACATCCTGAGAAGATGACAGGCTATCTGTAATTATAGAGGAAATTCCCTGAGGAATGCTTAGGAGAATCTTCTCCCATTAAAACCACCACCATCTTCAAATGTCCTATAATTCAGTCACAAAGGAGACATTATTAAACTATTGGAAAATCTCCTTTGGTGTTAGTTCCTTTGGAAGGAGTGTGTTTTTCCTGTTTCATAATGCTACCTGATATGGCTAGGTTGTCATTTAATTACCATGATTCTTAAAGTAACAACACTAGTCAACATTGCTACCCTGGCCTTTGAGGACTGATATCCACAGTGTTTCCTTACAAAAATGTCATTAGAAAATCAAATGCTGTGCCTGTGACATGTTGCCACCATGCTGAAATAGAGCAACATTCCCTGAAAGACAGAACTTCTAAATGTTTTTATTAATTCTCTGAGAATTTCATACATTGAACTTTGGTCCTATTCAAGCTCCATCCCTTCATTTCCCTCAGATTCATCAACCCTTCCATACACAACCAACTTCATGTCCTTATTTTTTATTTAAAACTGTTTTTCATGCAGTGTATTTCAGTCTTCTTTCCCTACCTCCAACTCCTCTAAGATCTACTCCCTCCTTCCCCCTTAGAAAACAACAACTAGAAATGAAAATAAAAATAAGCAAAAAAACAAATGAACAAAAAACCAGCAAGGCAAAAAATGCCCACACAAAACAAAATGAACCCCCTCCCCCAAAATAAAACCCAACAGCCCTGTAGTTCATTATGTGCTGACCAGCTACTCCTGGGCATGGGGCCTGCTCCTGAGTGTGGTTGATATATCAGTGATACTCCATTGGGGAAAAAAAACCTGATTTTTCCTTTGCCAGCAGGTATCAATTGCAAGTAGCTTCTTAGTTGGGATGGGACCCCTTGTTCACTTCCCCATCTCAGTTCTAGGACTCTTTCTGGCTCAAACTTGTGCATGCCCTGGACATGCTGTCACAGACCCTGTGAATTCATTTGTGCACCAGTCCTGCTGTCTGGAAGACACTGTTTCTTTGGGATCATCTACCACCCCTGGGCTTTATAATCTTTCTGCCTCCTCTTCTGCATAGATCATGAGACCTGAGTGGAGGTTTTTGATGAAAATATCCCATTTAGGACTGAGTGCTACAAAGTCTCTTTGCATAGTTTTCTAATTAAGAAAACTGTTTCATTCATTTTATACACCAATCAAAGATCTCCTTAATCCCGCAAGACACCCCCATTAGATGCTAAAAAGGCCTTTGACAAAATCCAACACCTTTTCATGATAAAGGTCTTGGAGAGATCAGGAATACAAGGAACTTACCTAAACATAATAAAGGCAACTTACAGCAAGCCAACAGCCAACATCAAATTAAATGGAGAGAAACTCAAAGCAATTCCACTAAAATCAGGAACAAGACAAGGCTGTCTGCTCTTCCCATATTTATTCAATATAGTACTTGAAGCTCTAGCTAGAGCAATAAGACAACAAAAAGGAGATCAAGGAATTACAAATTGGATAGGAAGAAGTCAAACTTTCACTATTTGCAGATGATATGATAGTATACATGTGACCCCAAAAATTCTACCAGGGAACTCCTACAGATAAAACACCTTCAGTAATGTGGCAGGATACAAGATCAACTCTGCACACTTTTTAAACCCTCTAAGTCCAATTTATGTTGACATTGACTAGAGGGTGCTCCACCTACAAGGGGCTGCGCCTTTAATGAAAACTAACTCTCCCAGCAGCTCAGGTAGGTAGGGGTGGGACTTCGTGTCCACCTCCCCAGAAATCATATTTATGTAATCAATCAGCATTTGGCTTAGAATTCAAATAAATGAGAAATAAGCATAAGAAGAAATGTTTAGGTCTGAGTTGAAAATATCATGAAGAGCACAGAACTGGTCTCACAGAAGAGCATATAGAACATCAAGAAATTCTGCAAAAATTATCCCAAAGCAATAACAAGAAATATCTAAGTATATGTCTTTTCCATGACAGTATGCCTTTTTATCAAAAATGCTTTCGATGAAATTGATTTATGAGACAAATGCTAAGAAGTAAATCACAAGAAATGATAAATAGTGCAAAAGATCTTCATTCTCTCTGCTTATTGTAGAAAAGATGTGTAATCCTATAGTTGGCAAAAAATACAGGTCTGGAGAAATAGCTCAGCAGTTAAGAACACCTGTTGTTCTTGCAGAGGATCTGGATTTGATTCCCAGCTCCCCCATGGTAGCTTACAACCATCCAGAACCCCAGTTCTAGATTATTCAATAAGCACACATGTGGAGCACATACATGCATGTAGGCAAAATATTCATACACATAAAGCAAAACAAATAGCTTTAAAAGTTCAAATAAAAACAAAAAATACATGCATCACATATACGTAATAAAAAAGAATACATACATATACATGATACACTCTAAGAAAATTACTAAAAACATGTTTCTTTTTGTTTTGAGATAGTGTTTTATATATCTCAGGCTGACCTCAAACTCATTATATAGTTAAAGATATGGATGGCTTTGAACTCCTGACCCTCCTGCCTCAACCCCTCAGTGCTGAGATCACAGTCCTGCACCACCTCACACAGCTCTAGTATAGTGTTCTTGGTTCTCACTTTTGTTACAACCAATCTGAACAACATGATACACATGGATGAAACTGAATTATAAATGAAGTGTGTTTATAAAATTTATTTTGTGGATATTCTTACACTTTTTTCCCAAATGTTTTTATGACCTCAATACACAATTATATTTCCCTTTTCTAAGTCTGATTTGAAATTAGCCATCCTCATCACCTTTTGGAACTATAAGAGACAGAAGAAAAGCAAGTGTCCAAGTGTTGGTATGTTACAGATGTTGATAAATGGTTGCTGCTCTGTTATTCCATGTTGACACTGACTTCCTCTCAACCAAGTGACTGCCATTTGGGGGCATTCAGAGTGCCCCTCTGCAAAAGATCATCCCAGCCAGCTGGACTTGTTGACCGTTTACCCTACTTCTACCTTGGCCAGAGCATCCAAGACTCCCTGATAACTGGCAACTCTACTCATGGCCTGCAGGAGGGGTTAGAGCATATTACACAGGCCAGGAAAGACTAGGGGGTGCCTCCATCTATGTGGCTACTGCCCAATGAACTCAGTTGTTCCCCAGTGGGAACTTTAGTGGACTCCTGCTTCATTTAGTTTGTCATTGGAACCTTAGGAAAAGGGGTAGATGTTGCTTATATCTCTCCCTGGGAAAGAATTCTAGCCACACCTCCAAGTGTAGGAGTTTGAGAAGAAATTTTCCCCCCCAATAAAATAAGAAAGTGAAGTTACTTTGTAAATTAAGAGAAAATATATCCAACTCAGAACATGCACATTCTTTGAAGAGAATATGGTAAGGAATGTGAGCATGTATGTGCACTCAGCCTGGAACAAGCCAAGAGAGCACACCAGGAACTCTAATTCTTGGATCCACACAGTTTTATGCCATAGGGGGTTGAATCGCCTACATTCTGCTCCCAGCTCTGTGATTTGCAGCTCTGTTAACCAGGAGAAAAAGCTTTATATTTTTAAGTCTTGTTTTTATTTATTTTTTAATAAAATAAAAAAAAATCTAACTCTGAAGATTATGGAGATAATTAAGTGATACTAAATATAATTTTGCAAAGAATTTGCAAATTAGAAGAACAAGAAGGATGGGAGGGAGGTACTGGTGGTATGAGTATTAACAGTGACTGTGTGTCTAGGTCACTGAGCCGAAAGGTTTCATTTCTGCCATAGGAAATGACTCCCCTTCTCCTCGAGTTCCAATCAAGGGTGTGTGATTAATATATTGATGTTTTTCTTAAGTCACAAAAATAAATCAGAAGGAAGGCTTGTGCACAGAGGGGCGATAGATGGAGTAGGGGCTGCAGCTACTAAACCTGAAAAAGGCAAGAAAGATCCCCCAGTGCTGGCAGAGGGAGAGCAGTCTGCCGCACACGTTGATTTCAGGCCTCTACCCTCCATAGAGAAAACCTGTCTTGAAACAAAACAACACAACACAACACACACACACACACACACACACACACACACACACACACACACACACACACACACTGAGGAAAAGGGGGCGAAAAGAGGGTGTGAGCCAAAAGGAGAGAGAAACGTGCTGTGAAGCAGTTTTCTCAACCTGACACGGCAGTTTTAGTTATGAAGTCGCAGTAGCTGTGGTTATCTGCACAAGAGTGAGCCCTTCCTTCTCACTATTTCCTTAGTCTCCTCTGAACGAGGCTGACTCCAGCTCAGTGACATTTTATTTCACATCCTCCTTGATTTTTAATCAATGGTGCTCACTCCATGAGCTATGGATACTTAGAGAGAGGATGCCATTGAAACCTTGTGTACCAGTTCCTTCTAGGCACTATATTGTCATCAGTATATAAATGGTCTGGTGCTTAACCAGTGTTTATACGAGAGGTTAATGAAATAAAACATATGAAATATTTACCAAATTTCCATGACTATGTATTTTTCAATTAAAATATGTTAAACATAACTTTTTATGTTTAATCCTGTGGGGATGCATATCTATTGACAAATAAGAAGGTCTTTATGTTGGAAGTCAACACAAACATTTCTTACTCAGTGTAGAATGAATGAATCTCTCTTCTAGCCAACGTATTACCTACTGCATGCTAGTGTTCATATTTACTGTAATTATACACTGAATGTATGGATTATTAGGTGAATCACAAAACCCTATGATTTCTTATGAAAGAACATCAGAGGGTCAGATCATAAGGGATATAAAAGTGAATGTGTGTTGAGGATTGGACAGTTTTTAATTGGTTGATAAAAGAGATGACAGTATAAAACAGATAGGCCACTTTCTGTAGGTTGGGGCTCTTGGCTTCACTGCATCATCTCTATCAGCCTCAGATTGCTGAACTATAAACCTTGCTTCTCTTATTGGAGTTCTGTGAAGAACTAAGTGAAGTAAAGACGCAAAAGCCCAGGAAAGGACCGCTATATCCATATGACACATACATGTCCTCCTTGCCTTGTGCCTCATGTGCATCTGCATGTGAAGGTGGGGCTCTGTCATCAGTAGAGTAACAAGAAGAATGACAATAACTCCCAACTCAGAGGTCGTAGACAACACTTGTTCCCACTTACCAGGAAGGCGGACACTTGTGTCCTTGCTACATGCAACTGCCCAGCATCACAATAAAGCTCTGGGGGGCTCATACATTATTGAGAGGAAATAGCTGATATCACTAAAGATGTTTTTTTTCTAGTAGTTGGAAAATAGTTTTCTTCTTTCATAAATAAGCATATATATTCAAATATATGGATATATACAAATATATACAAGTGTGGGAGCCCACAGAGGCTATCTAGCAAGACTTTTTTCAGGGTCAGAGAATCTGAGCTTGCTTTATCCAGCAGGGCTGCATAATGAGATGATTTGGACAGGGGCATGACTACCAGGTGTTTGGAAGGGTCTACACTTGTCTATGCTTTGTGCTTTGATCTTGCAAGGTGGAAGTCTTTTGCCTCTCCACTGGGCATATTATAAAAGTCCTTTTGAATAAAGTTCTGGGCAGCTAGGTATTAACCCAGGGCTCTCCCGAAGCTATCCTGTGTCTCTGTCTTTCTTATTGTCTCTTTCTATCTTTCTACCTAATATTTCCTCATTGCTCTCTCCTCCACCCAGGAACCCTTTGAAAGGTGGGAGCAGGTCGGAGCTGGACTCTGACAGACTCCCATACACAAGCACCTTCATTTTAAAAGCAAAATAATTTACTAAATACAAGCCCAATGAGAGGATAGGGTGGGGTGAAAAGCTTTCTAATTGAAACTTTCAAACTCCTGGCTGGGCTTAAGGGCTGATTGCCTTCTTCCCTCAGTGAGACAAACTTGATCTGCTTATTTGGTTTACTTAAGCAATAAGTTGTAAAATTAGGTTGAGATTTTTAAAGCTGTGATAGTTATTCTTTATAGGTCTGGGCACTGAACACAAATATTTCTTTAAGTTTTTCACTTGAGAGTTGCTTTCTTCAGGTGAGAGCTGGCAAATGCTGTAAAATGTATAAATCTGGAATGTTAGGAAGTATAGAAAAGGGAAGGAAATTACCTCAGTCTGCCAGGAGGCACAATGTTGCTTTCTTGAAATAAAAGCATGCTCTGTCCTGGTTGACCTGATGCAGCCCAATTGAGCATGTCATTCTGTTCTGTCACTTAGCCCTGCCAGGGGAGAAGGGAGCCAGGGGTTAACATGGGTACCTGAAGTTACAAAGAGCCTATGTGTCCCCAGTACCCTTTCACATTCTTCCTCGGGTTTGAGGGGAGAGAAGCTTTGTTATTTTTCTCAAGGTCTGTCACAAATGATCTTTGACAGAATGTCCAGAAGGTCTGAGCAAGAGCAGCTGAAGCTAGTTGGTGCCAATGGTGCCGGTGGGTTGGACAATGAAATTCACTCTGTACAAAGGTACCTAGGAACTGCCTCTGGGTCCAGCAAAGAAGATTCATTGTTGAGGAATGAGCAAAGACTCTTGTATGCAATGGAAGTGGGGAGTTCTGACAGGAAAGAGAAGGACAGAACTTGATACAATGCAGGAAGGTCACTAAAGGCTTTCACTACCTCAGGCTATAGCATTTCACCACAGTGGTGTTCCAACCAGTCAGGGGGTGAATTGTGTGATGGAAGAACATCTCTCTAAGTCAATTTTTCACACATTTTCTGTAAAATCTGAAATGGGACTTTCATCTGGTGGATATTGATGAGGAATGCCACCCACATTCCAACCACACCTAGTACAGCAGCACATTTCATTATCAATGACCCCACTGACCATTATTCCACACACTAGTTCCTGCACATAGTGTGATGAGTGTGACTCACTGGAATTAAGTTGTTAAATATAATCTAAGGGCACTCCATAATTCATAGAGCCCTAGTTTCACATGATTTTTTTTACTATAGCAAACATTTCTTGAACTTGTGTATTAATCAAAATCTAACCACCAGCAACCCCTGATAATGGAATTGTGGGAACATTTATCATTCTACTTTTCATATCAAGCTCTCTAGCTTCCATGTTTGCCCCTCCATGGATGGCATCAAAGTAGTATAGCTGAAACAGATAATGGTCATATGCATCCAGCTTTGTGTATACTTGGGAGACATACAGGAAATTTTCTCTTCACCAAGAATCATGAAGCTCTTACGTGAATCTCTTCAGAGGGTTGACATTCTTGAAACAATGAAATATTTGCTTTATTATTATTGAAAATTTCATGGTCCTAAGGAATATATATGGAAGGAATTAGAGTTAGAAAAGTTTCTGTGATTTTGATAAAAGGAAATGGTATTTGACAGTAAGATGATTGATGGATTTCTATAACAGAGTACATTGAAACCTTTTTATTTTTTCTCTTTTCCCTCAAGAGTTAGTTACAAAGCCAGGGACATTCCCTAGTGTCTAAAATAGTGAGATTTCCCTGTCAGTCAGAGACTTCTTTCCTAGTAAAAACAAAACAGACTTCAGCTATTCAAAGTCTCATCGTGAATATTCATTTTTGCACGTGAATCAAAAGTGGATGATGCATATCCCAGTGAATAATAGCAGAGTCACAAAAATAGGACTGGTGTATATGTACAGTGTCAAGTTTACTCACTTAAAAAATCTGCTCTAACATCCAGCTTCATGAAATTATATACAAAGAAAACAATGTAGAGATTATGTTCCCTACATCCATATAAGTCCTTGTGAATAAGTTCTCGAGAAGCAATGGTGGAATGTAACTTAAGAGATGGGTGGAATTTTTACTTAGATGATAAAGAGTGAGATATAAAAATGAAAACTATAAAAATCTAGCAGAGGTTCAAGATGGAAAAGTTGGAGGACTGCTTGATTCAGAACACCTAACAGGTGTGGAGAGGAGTGCAGAAGCATGAGATAAAGCTCATTTAAGCATATTGTGGAGAAATCTTCAGTTGCTAAGAGGGAAGCCAGTTCTTAAGTAAGTAAGGAGTAAGAGATTGATGAGAATTTTAAAATGGACTGACAGTTTTAGATACTTACCACGTATTGGCAGTCATGACAAGGACTGGGGTTTGAAGGGAAGCAGAGAGCCATCTTGAGGATGTTTGAAGTAATCTGAATGAAAGGTGATCAGAATTTAAACTATGAAGGCAACAATGGAAATAAAATGGGAGAGGTCTGAGTCTAACGGCTGGAAAACAAAGCTCCACAATTGGCTTTTCTAACCAAGTCTTCCTTGACTTTTCTACATCCCAAAGAAGCACCACAGATAAAGAAAAGCTAAGGGTGACATAGATGGATCCTCAAAGGGGACATCAACAGAGAGAAGTAGAAGAAGATGGCTTCAACGGGAAAGTGTCAGTCACCCACACTAACTTGATCCAGTGTTCTCGACCAGCTCAGGCAGAAGGAAATGTCCCCACTGCATGAAGTTTTACAGTGGCACATGGGTGGCACCACTGCTTGATCAAAAGATGACAAACTGTGTGAACTGAAACAGTGCAATGTGTGCTCTTCTAAGTTAGTTATTGACAGAAGACAGTTATTGAGGAAGATTCAGCAAATAATATATGAAAATATGAAAAACAAAGTGTCCAGGTGGTCTACAAATGGCCAAAATTTAGACAGCACTACTGGAGATAATCAAGACTGACATTAATCTTCCTAAAATGCATTGAGACTGGATGTTCCGCCCTGACAGTGGCCTGCCTGGCTCTCATTGCTCATATATTCACACCTAACATGAGGATGTCCAGATAAAGGAGGGTCCATTATCAATATTTTATTCAATATTTTGAGAAAATTTCACATACAAGTATTATTTCTTACATAATTTCTATCCATCCCTATTCACCCTCCAACTCTTTCCATGTCCCTCCTATATTCCTCTTAAATTTATAACTTCATCTTTATTGTTACATATAAATACATGAATGCATGCATATATGTATATATACACATATAAACCTACTGAGTTCATTTAATGCTACTTATATGTATACATGGTTAGGGCTAACCACTTAAGATTGAATTAACCTATCAGGGGATTCATCTTTATAGTAAATTGTTTCTACCTCCCTCCACAGCTATTGATTGCCTACAGATCTTCATCTAAGAGGTGGTACCTTATGAAACTTTCTATCTATATTGGCATGTCCCCTGGCATTGTCATGATGCAAGTCTTGTTTAGAAAATGATACTATTGATATTTCATTTGTACAGGTTCCCTGTCATGTCTAGAAGATACCCAGCACTCAGGATGAGTTCCAGGGCAGCTAGATCAATGTAGAGAAACCATATCTCAAAAACAAAACAACACAAAAACAACCAAACCAAAAAAAAAAAAAAAAAAAAAAAAAAAAAAAGATACTATCTCATAGCAGGTATCTTGGTCCTTTGGTTTAGGCACTATTTCTACCCCCTCTTTGGTGATATTCCCTGGACCTCAGGGGTAGTGCTTGTATTATAGATGTATCATTTGAGGTTAGATGCCCCCACAGTCACTTATTCTCTGCATTTTGACCAGCTGTGGAGCTTTGTAGTAGTCTATATCTGCTGCAAAAAGAAGCTTCTTTAATGAGGGGTGAGTGATACACTTCTCTGTGGGTATCAGGATAAGTATTTGGAATTATATTGGTTTAGGAAAATGACAGTAGTAGGTTTTCCTCTAGGGTCTATGACTGCCCCAGCCACAAGTAATTGGCTATCTTCACAGGCATGAATTCCTCCCTTTTGAGTGAGCCTTAAGTCCAAATGGACAGCTGTTGGCTACCCTCAGGATAAAAGTACCACTTTTGCACCATTCAGCATAACTTGCTAGGCCAGGCATCGTTATGGTTTGTAGATTTGCAGCTGATAGGACTAGTGATTGTTTTTTTTTTTTTTTTTCTTTTTCTTTTCCATGCCAGGTTGCATAGCACCTTCTGATACTATGAGAGCTAGTATTCATGGAGGAGGCTTCCACATCAGTTCCATCTGGATTGTTCCACGTTCTGTGTCCAAAGTCTATGGTGCCTTAAGCAATATAGTCTTTCCTTCAAGTTTTGGGAGGTAGCCAATGGCAACAGAAGTAGTCTATCTTACTTTCAGTATCAACCTTAACAATTAGGGAAATGAAAATCAAAACTACTTTGGGATTTCATCTACCCAAGACAGAGTGTCTAAGATCAAGACCACAACTGACAATAAATGTTGGTGAGGTTGGTGGGTTTGCAAATGATTGCCACCACTATAGAAATCAATGCAGAGAATTCTCAAAAGGTTAAAAATAGATCTACCATACTATCCAACTATACCGTTCCTTGGCGTATATCCAAAGGACTGGCTATCCTACCACAGAGATACATGCTCGGCCATGTTCAGTACCACATTATTCACAATAGGTAGGAAAAAGAAACAACCCAAGCATTCTTCAATGGATGGGTGGATAATGAAAATGTGGTACACATGCACATTGGAATTCTAATTAGCTGTATGAAAAATGAAACCATGAAATTTGTAGGCAAATGGGGGGAGCTGGAAAATATTTTCACTAAGTAAGATGACCCAGATGCAAAAAGACAAACATACATGTTCTCTTAGCTGTGGGTTCTAACTCTAAACCTTTAGATCTGAGGATATAAAGTGAACTAACTGAAGAAACTAGGAAAGTAGAAAGGAACCAAGGCAGGGAGAAGAGAAGGAGCTCCAGAGAGGGGCACAGTAGGACACAGTCACTGTGAAGATGAAAGGGGTGGTGTGAGGTGGAGAGGGAGGGTAATGCAAAGGAAGAGAGGAGAGATAAATAACACCAGGATGTTTTTAAAAAATTAGGAAAACATTATTTCATAAGCTTGCTTAAAACTGCATGGTATGTGTGTAAATGTGTTTGTGATATTTGAATGGAGTTATGCCACATTTGGTGATTGTGCTCCCCGGAAGCCATGGACTATCTAACAAAAGCCCTAGTATCAGGCATGGGAAAACATCCTTCAATGTTTTAAAAGAAAGACAAAACAAAGAAAGGAGATAGTAAAGCAGTCATTGGTACAGTAGCATTATCTAACTCAAATCACATGAGCTATTTTCTATTCTTTCGTATGATTAAGTTTCATCACACTAACAAAACTGCCATCTTTTTAAGCTGGAAGCTGGAGTGGTTAAAACGGGAATCTGTTTTGTACTCAGACTTCCTGGTTCCATCACTTACCTATATAAACTGTAGCAAACCATCCAGCCACATAGAGCCCATGGTCTGCACGGAGGATTGTGATGCTGTTTCCATGGAGCTATTTATCTGAGGACCCCAGAAAGTAACGTATGTGATGTTCATACTTAGAACCAGGTTGACTCTGGATGGCCTTCTTCATAGCTCTCTAGTGAGACATGTGCTTTCCCAACTTTACCTCCATTTCCAGGATCCTCTCTCATGAAGTCCATCTTACCTATTCTCTTTGTCTTTCATGGCCACCTCCTCATCTTCAGAGGCTTTGCAGTTGGGATCATCTCTCTGGGATGCAGATCTTCAAGGGTTTTGCTTATGATTTGTCAAATAAAGTTCAGTTTAGCATGGTGACTTCAACAAGGCCTTGCCTAGTGCCTTGCTAAAAGCATCCTTGCTTCCATCCCTCATGACCTCTCTCCCATTTACACTCTTCTTCCAAATTGACTGACTATGTCTGAAGTGACATCATGACTGCTAGCTGAAGTTACATGCCACTTGCTTTCTCATTGGTTGTCATCCTCTCCCTGGGAAATGGGAGTTCGTCTCTCCATGTCACTGATCATGCCAAAGATATCACTGAGAATAGCTTCTGATACATGATGAGTAGTTGGCAAGTATTTGTTAAATACTATGACCAATAACAAAGTGACGGATAATTCTTAAGGAATCATAAAACACCAATATAGAATTTCTGAGGGCTTCATAACTTCAAAGCAGAGTGTTTTGGAAACCTAATCAAGAGAATGTTTTCACTATGTGGGGAAAGGCTTAAGAAAGCACAATTTACTCTTTTTTTTTTCTTGTTTCCCAAACCATAAGTTAATTAAGAGATCAGAGTAGTCTATAACCCCAGGAGGAATCCATGGACACTACCCAGACAGAAAAGTTTGGGACAGAGGAGGCTACAAAAGTGTAGGAAGGGGCTGAAGGATAGTCTCCAAGTTGACAGTCTGTCTAAAACACCCAAGGCCTCCTGACTGCTCCCATCAGAGCCACACATGCCTAGTGCCTGCTAACTGGCTGGGGCTGGCACATGTATGGGGAAGAGGATGGTAGGTGAGCTTTTTGTGCCTCCTGTTTTCCTCCTGTCTCCAGATGGGCTCTTTGGAAGTGTGTGTGTGTGTGTGTGTGTGTGTGTGTGTGTGTGTGTGTGTGTGTGTGTATGTGGTTTCTTTTCCTTGGCACCTGGCACTTGCTGAACCAGCATGCTTCCTCCCACTAACAACAAGCCTGTCTGCAAAACAGAACAACACCTTTGAGATGGCTGTTTGTCTGGGCAACATGCAGCCTCTGCAGCCCACAGGAGCCCCTCCTTCAAACGCATTGCTGAGCAGGCTCATCTGATGAAAGCCTTAACTGTATCTGGGCCACTTGATTAAGAGCAATGTCTGTTTCATTAGGAAAATTGGCCTGAGGAAGCCAGGCTGCTGTGAGGACAAATGTTTTTGCATTTCTGTGGTGCTCACAGGGCCTCCTGCAGTTTGTAGGCTGGAGTACAAAGAGGGCAGTGATAAGGGGTTCTGGAATCCCATGCCTGGCTCAGAGCATGCTAACTGCCCATGAGATTGATAGCTAGGGTGCAAAGGCTAAAAAAATTAGATTAATTTAGCTCAGCTGTGTGTGCTGAAGGATTGGGTTGCAGTTGGTACTGAGACATCAGTGATCAGACCTCAGAGACTGGAGGCAAGTCTCAAGTTCACAGGGAGGGAGGAAGATGGATTGCCTGCTCCCTAGGAAGGCAACAGCCTCCAAAGGCAGCCCTGCATCGCCGATAGTCCTACAGAAAAACCAGGGAGAGAGCAAGCATGTGTCCCTTTGGATATGGCCTGGAAATAGAAGCTTTCTCTTCTCATCTAGGAAACACACTTGGGACAAGCTACCTTAAAAGTGTAGGCAGCCTCAGATTCCTCTATGATGTACAAGTAATGTTTCTGGTGAACTGAAAAGCAAATAGAATTATCTTTGAAATAATGTATTATTTCCAATACTGACAGTTGTGCAGTGGTGTGTGTGTGTGTGTGTGTGTGTGTGTGTGTGTGTGTGTGTGTGTGTGTTTGTGTGTGTGGGGGGGAGAGGGAGGGAGGGAGGGAGATATGCTTGTATTTTAATGTACTGAGTACAGGCAGTGCCCACACAGGCCAGAAGAGAAGGTTGAATCCCCTAGAACTGGAGTCACAGATGGTTTGATCTACCATGTGGGTATTGGGAACCAAACCTGGGCCCTCTGCCAGAGGCGACACATTCTTAACTGCTTAGCCATCTCTCCAGCCCTGCAAGAGATGTGGATACTCCAGGCTATCAGCAACTCACATTTTAGCTTATTTGATAAGCCTGCTATTGTTATTAATAATATTATTATTATTTTGTAGTGCTGGGGACAATTGGGGCATAGCTTTTACAGAGTAAGGGCTACTCCTGAGCTACAGCCCTAGGTCAAAGCTCTTTTAAGAAGTCACCTGACATGGTGCTGATGCTTTCCATAATGAGGCTGAGCACTGCACACATTTGTATGAGTTGTACATGAATGTAATGCTCATCATATATAATTAATTCATGGGTTAGTGTACCTGTGTGTCATCAACTAGATGGTCATCTACTGCTAGGGTCCTGATGGTGAAAACTGGCATTAAAAACAGGGGAAGCAAAGCTTAGACAAGCTGAGCCTGGTGTTGTACACCTGTGATCCAAGCACTCAGACTGAGGCAAGAGGATCTGAGTTCAAAAACAGCCTGAGCTACTAGATAAGGCTTTGTATTGAAAGTAAAGAAAAGCCTATATGAACAATAGCCCACTTCTCACAATGTTCCTTGTTTCAATGCTGAGTGCATTTTGGAAGTAGGTTGAAGCTGGCACAAAAGAGACCACAGGCTTTTAGAATTGAGAGCTGTGGAAAGTGGGCAACAAAGATGGCAATTCCTAGGGGAGAATGTCATGGTGCTTGGGGGAAGAAATGATGTGGAAAACGAAAATCAAATTCTCAACTTTCACTCTTTTGTCGACCATGTTCAAAGGGGAATCACTGTCCAAGAACATTCTTCATTTGTGAAACACACGAATCAAGTTGCACAGTAGATAGAAAACTTCATTGAAAATTATAAAGCCTTCAACCCATGAAGAAACTACATCTCAGAAAAGTTTTGATATTTCCAAAGGAGAAAACCAGTGCCCCCACGTCACCTGAATCCATCAACTCTGTGCCTCCTCAGTTACATACTCTACATTCCTGTAATGACTAGGAAAAGCCTAGAGCCTTAGAGCTCAAAGTGAAATCAAGGAATACCCACAAACCACTATTTAAACAGAGTCACAGAATCAAACATTTACAGAGGGGGAAAGTTTACCTTCCTGGATCCAGCTCAGTCGTAAGCAAACTGGTGTCCAACTGCAGCTGCTTCAGTGTGGCACTGACAGGGAGAACAGACAGGTAACAGGATGTGCTGTACCTTTGGGAGACTAGGAGTCTCAGGTAAGTGACCCCAAGTTCACCCAGCACAGAAATATAAGAAGGACAAGTCCTGAAAAAAATGACCAGTGATAGAAAAAGAAATCATTCTTAACTTTTAAGAAGGAACAGTGGAGTGGGAGACTAGAAATCACACTCTGAGACAAGAGTGTGGAACCCAAGTGCCTGTGAGGGTAGGAAACCACACAAATGAGTGAAGAAGGCTAGGAGACAAGAAACAGCCCCGACTGGGTGTCAGGGAAATGCTCAGTCATTACATTCCCTGCTATGCGAACAGGAAACCAAGAGTTCATACCCTTAGAATCCATGTGAAAAACCAAGCACAGTGGGCAAATGCTTGTAAATCCAGCACTGGGTGGTGGGAGATGGAGGCAGGATTGCTGAAGCTCGATGGAGAGCCAGCCTCGCTAGTCCAGTGAAAGACCCTGTCTCAAAAAATAAAGGAGAGTGGTTGAGGGAAGAAAGTTGACATTGACCACTGGCCTCCATGCACAGATGCAAACACATGCACACATACCCTCGTGTGTACATGTAAATACTCACATTAACAAGTATATAGAACACACGTGCATGCACACACACATACACACACACATACACATACACACACACACACACACAAGCACACACACACACACACACACACACACACACACACGGACGGACGGACGGACGCTCACCTGTGGGCACACCTGTGCATGTGTATGCACAACATGGAGACAGAAAAAGAGAGCAAGGCTGAGCCTGGCATGGGGTTTTGAAACTTTAAAAAACCCCAAGTTGACACATCTCCTCCAACAAGGCCATACCTCCTCATCTTTCCTACACGGTACACAAACTGGGACCAAACTTTCAAATGCATGATCCTATAGGGGCCATTCTCAATCAAACCATAACAGGACCTTACCAAAACAAACAAACAAAACCCAAATCCAAAACAAACAAACAAACTAAACAAACAAAAAATCATAACAAGAAAGAAAAGAAAAGAGGGTCTTTGGGATTGTCTGTTCCCAAAAGTGAAGAGGCCAGATCAAAGAGGAAGATTAGATGCCATCATAGGGAGTTAGGTGAGAAAGTAGTAATATCGGATTAGAAGAGTAAAAGATGTTCAGATTGTACCCACCCTACTGTCATCCATTTCCCTTGTGGTAATGCAAACAAAATCTTATTCTAAGAAACTGACCCATAAGCAAAACCAGTCAGCCAGGAGATGTCTATGAGCAGGACCATGGGATGACCAACCATCTCTGTACCTCAGTATGGCACATGTTTTATTTTGCTAAGTCTTATCCTGGATGCCAGCGATGATGAAGCCTACCCAAGGATGGCTGGCACTTCACTGATGATATCTAAGTCTTAGCACTATGGCCCAAGACAAGCACACACAAACAACACCAAAGCCCAACACTGACATTTGCATGCCCATGTAAAGATGGTTTGCAACTGAGTCTAATGGTATATTGTAATAACATTTTCTGCCTGCCTCTATTCTGACAGATGGTACAACTGACCAATCATTGGGTCCGTTACTAATTTTACCCAAAACTCTGCCAAAAGTTGAATTCCTCTTTCTCTGTCATGATCTAGAGTTATAGACCATCTTGAGTTCATGTCACCATCAAGCAGGAAGAGTCCTTTGTGTCTTCTGCCTTGGACCTCTGGGATCACATGGTGTTCCTCTCTGCTTTAAATCTATATACTGGTGGAATGAACCATCTTCTTCAGAAAAGACCACGAATTTCCCATCTCAGACCTGTGCTCAGTTACATCTCTTGCATTAACAAAAAAGTAAGAGGATTCATGTTTCCTTGGGCTTGTGAGAGCCTCCTTCTCTTTGCTACTTTTAGTTTTGGGTACTACTTGGGGAGTTCTCTGCCATCCCAACCCTCTGTACATGATTGCCGTTACTCCTTAGGATGACAATGTGTCTTATTTTTCTGACGACACTCCAAAGTTTCTGATTTGTTTAAGGCTATTCTCATTCATAAGTTTTAGTACTGAGGATTAGAAAATTTAGCTAGTCAGCTCTGCTATTTGTTCACTATGAGTGGCAAAGAGGGAAGGGATCATTGTTAGCTCCTGTTAGCTTGACTCTTGATGAGTCCATGGTCTGTCATGGAAGCTAACTCAGAACTTGGTCTTCTCCACAACTGCACACAAGGAGGAATCTGCAAGGCCAGAAGCTCTTGTGAACACAGGCTCACTGCCTTCTGCAGAATCTGATGGGTACTTCAGCTGTGAGAACCTTATTATGGACAGAAATCTCTTCTGTGCTGGGTATCTCCATCACCAACTGCTTCTTACAGTGACGTCAGTCCTATGAGCCATTTCCTTTTCTTTCTTAAGTTCATTGCTCTAAACATTCAGTGGCCTTTTTGACCTGAGGGTTTCTTGACTTTTAGATACTGATTTATTATTTACTTAATCATCCTGCCATCTATTCCCTTTGAAATTCCTATTAGATGACAGTCACATGCTGTAACACTGATTGTAAAAACGTTTTCTATTCTTTATTTTCAGATTGTAGTATTTTACTTGATCTTCCATTTTTCTGCTGAATTATTCTTTTAACAATTGATACTTCAAATAGCTATTTCATTCTCTCTTAAACATACTCATATATACATATGTAAGATATGATACATTAAATGTTAGATGTCTGTATAATATAATTTAAATATGTTATATATCAAACCACACTTATTTTTCTCCATGTACATGCCAGGCAGGGATCCAATAAATCTAAACAACAAAGGCTCATAGGACTGATAGTACCTGAAGAATAAACCGGCAATTGCTGTAACTGTGGCACTAAATAGATTTGTGCAGATGCTAGGAGAAAATCCCCTATATTTCTTGCACATAGAATATGGTATATAATAAATTACATAGGAATAGTGTATTGCACAGATATTATAAATCATATTAAACACAGAAAAAGGCTATTACTACATAATAGCACACAACTAGATATTCTATCTCATTGGTATACATAGATGATGGATAGGTAGATGATTGATACATAATAAGTAAGCACATACATGGGACAATAGATAGATAGATAGATAGATAGATAGATAGATAGATAGATAGATAGATAAGCTGAATAAAAACATACAATCCTCTAGCTTGGTATCTGTACCTATACCTTACAATCCGTCAGAAAACACCATTCATTAGTGGTACTTGATTCTTTCATATATTTTGACCAATTAAAAGAGGGAAAGGAAAATATTATTGAATTAGCTTTTCCTCAGGTCTTTAGACTTACAACTCAAGGTTGTAAGGTTGACACTTTTTTTTATTAAGAAAATTTCCTTATTCATTTTACATGCCAATCAAAGATCCCCCTCTCCCCTCATCCTGCCCCTTGAGCCTCCCCCTCCCAACCCACTCCCTATTCCCTCCTACAAGAAGGTAAGGCCTCCCATGGGGAGGTACATTTGGTAGAGGCAGGTCTAAGCTCCTCCTTCTACCTCAAGGCTGTGTGAGGTGTCCCATCATAGGTAGTGTGCTCCAAAAAGCCTGCTTATACACCAGGGATGGATTCAGATTCTACTGCCAGAAGGTCCCTTAAGCAGATCAAGCTACACAACTATCTCACTATGCAGAGGGCCTAGTCCAGTCCCATGCAGGCTCCACAGATGTTGATCTAAATATCATGAGTTCCCACTAGTTTTGTTTGGTTGACTCTGTAGGTTTCCACATCATGATTTTGATGCCCTTGCTCATAGACTCCCTCTTCTCTCTCTTCGACTGGACTCCTGGAGCTCAGCCTGGTGTTTGGCTGTGGATCTCTGCATCTGCTTCCATCAGTTACTGGAGAAAGGCTCTATGATGGTAGTTAGGGTATTCACCAATCTGGTCACTGGGGTAATACAGTTCAGGCACCCTCTCCACTATTTCTAGTAGTCTAAGCTGGGGTCATTATCCTTGGGGATTCCTGGGAATCTACTTCTAGCTGTTAGGACAGATCCCCACTTGACTACAGAGCCTTGCTCCTCTGAGGAATTACCCTTCTCTTTCCTTGGTCATCAATGTTTTCACTATAAATGCAGATGACATGAGAACTACAATTATACAATTATTCTGAGGCCCTTTATTTGGAGTTGTGTGTTTTGATTTAGCTTAGGGAATATGGGAGTAAGATCTTTCTATGAGAAAGCATAAATTATGACTGTAACCTTCATATCTCTTTGCAAGTAGACTGAATCACTGCTGAATTCACTTTTGCAATGTTGGAGAAAAACATAAATGATAGAAATGTATTGAAGTAATTATCATACTAATAGAGAGAACACATAATTAGAGGGTTTTACTTTTGAAAAGCATATGTATTAGACCATGGAAGAAAGATAAAAATTAATTGAATTTCATTGTTAATAGTTAGTATGAAGAGCAAACATTTCAATGCACCAAGTTCATGCATACATGCTATGCATAAAAGAGCCTAAAATAAATATTTACCCTGATAATTGTTTTTAATGAAAAAATGTAAAGTATAAAATATGGTTGGAAAGAAAACCTTAAATTTTAAACAGATGTTTTCTTCATAAACTCCCTAATACTCTTTCTGTCCAGTTATTCATAATCATATACTGTGAAGTGTATTTTTACTTAAGCTGTTCATTAACTAAATATACTCTTGATTTTTTAAGGTTGTTTATTCATAAGCTTTGAGTCTATATAAATAGAGAAGAATGTGAAAGTTTTTAATGGCTCCTAACAGGCAGACCAAAGTCAATTTTTTTTTTAAATGTTGCACATTTAGAAGTGACCAGAAGTTCCTCCTGAATAACTCCATTGATGACTGGTGTTTACATTGGCTTTTACATCCTGGCTTCCATTCTTTCAAAATGATGGGACAAATAGGTCAAGAAACATTATATTGAGAAAGTAATTTTATTAATTGGGGTATTTGCTTATCTAGGTCCAATCCAGTGGCCTTTTGCCCTAAAATGGTGTTTTCAAGAAAAAATAAATAAAAAGTTTTTAAAATGCTGTTTTGTTTTCCAGAGAGTTTCATGGAAAATGCTGTCCTGGAGTTAGACGCATAGGCTGTGTGGCTTATGCACCAATTCAACGCTTGAATTCCTTTGTACAAATTGGAGATCATTTTCTGAACTCTTGATAAAGTTTGTTTTTCAGAAAAACACATTGCAGACATGTGACTACATGCGTGTCAAAAATCCCTGGGAACAGATTCTTCCAAGAAGCCTTGCAGTAGTGTTGCGTTTCATGATTCATGGGGTGCTTGATTCAAATATTATATGAATGTCAAGGCAGCTTTCTCTGCTCTGGCTCCAGCCTGCATTTCATCTCTATTGGGATTCATAACAGAGTATACTGCCTGTTCTGTCTGGTGGTGGAAAACAAGGAAACAAAAATAAAAGATCACTTTTTAAACATCCAGGTGAGGATTTTCAAGCCAATTCCTAGCTCATTTCCCAGAGGAAATCATAGTTTTAGTTACAGCATTAAATAATATTTCTCGGGGGTGGGGGGTGAGGAGGCAAGCAGCACTTTCCAGATCCAACAGCGTAAGAACTAGATGATGTATACAAAGCATCCTATGGGGGAAGGGGGACTGTCTCTCATGGAGTCCTCTGACTGAGCAGGTCCTGCTCTGCTCCTGGATATGTGTTCAGTATTGTGACAACCTCACCAGGAATCCTCTCAAATGTGTGAAGATTCTTAAAAAATACACCATACACAAGGTGCATCTGACCCCTCGTGTGGCTCTAGGCTACTTTGAGTTTGCTGTCCTTGTTCAGAGTCCATTGCACCCTCCTATAGCTCAAGATTACACATGATACTTTCAACATGCTGAGACGAACATGATGTCTATAAGACCATTTTTCACAAATTAAATCCTAAAAAGCTAAGCATGCCACCCAGCCCTTGGGGAGCTGAATAAGGAGGATTAGAGGTTTGAAGCCAGTGTAGGCTACAAAGTGAATTCCAGGGGAGCCTAGGCTTCGCAGTGTACCCTATTTCCCAAAACAACAACAACAACCAAAAAACACAAACCTACACTCCATAAAACAAATAATTGTTTCAAATTATTATTCCTAAATTCTCTTTGATAGTACTCAGAAGGACTCCTATAAATAACATATCAGCTACATTTAATTGATTCCCATGATGACTGTCAAATAAAAAAATAGTTTGAGCCAGGCAGTGGTGGCACATGCCTTTAATCCCAGCACTCAAAAGGCAGAGGCAGGCAGATCTCTGTGAGTTACAGACCAGCCTGGTCTACAAAGTGAGTTCCAGACAGTCAAAGCTACAAAGAGAAACCCTGTATCAAAACAAAACAAAAAAATAGTTTGAGAGTTATCTTAAAGGAATACTTTCTAAAAAGGTGATTCATTAAAAGTACATTGTTTTATGCTTCTCTTTCTGTATCTGTTTTTCCTAAGTAATGAGTGGCTCCACTAAAATGGTCCCTCACCCTTAATGCCTCTTCATAGATAAACTGTTTCACTAGGAGATGGGAACAAGTATAATGATCTTGCAACTGGTTCTTTCTGGGGATATCAATTTCTAGTCATTTCCGGTCAGTAGTGCCTAGTGTCCCCTTGATGATTAGATATTCTATCTAATATTTTCATATCTACTAATTTAGTCTTATAAAATATGGATATAGCATAAATATGATATATAAACAGATCATACACAGTGAACTTATTATTGCAATCACGCAAATTAGCATATCTATTATCTCATAGAGTTTTTCATTTTACTTTTAGTTAAAAACATTCAAAATCTATTATCTTGGCAGATTTCCTAGTATATATAGTATTGATTGTATTCCTCATTTGTAGTTATATGAAATAACTACAATTTCATAGCTTTGACCATTTCTCCTACCCTCTCCTCAGCCCCCAATGACAGCCTTACTCTGTATGCATATTAATTAGGCATTTTCAAGGATAGCCCATAAATACTCTTGATTTCAAACACTTCATTTTCATCTTTGTAACAGTAAGACATACAGCACTGTTGGTGCTTATGTAATCCATTGATACAAGACCTGCACATACTGTCCAGACCTCAGACTATTAATAAAGCACATGTACAGGCTGGAGAGATGGACCAGTAGTTAAGAGCATCTGCTTCTCTTGCAGAGGACTCAGGTTCAGGTCCCATCACCCACACGGTGGCTGACAGTAACTTGTAACTCCAGCTCCAGGGGATCCTGTATCCTCTTCTGAACTCCTCAGGCACCAATCACACATGTGGTACACATATATAGATGCAGAAAGACACTCACACATAATAATATAATATAATATAATATAATATAATATAATATAATATAATATAATATAAATCATTTTTTTAAAGACAACATATTTGTACTTGGGGTTCATGAGTCCATGCTCTATGCTACAGGATACAAATTTCAAGTTTCAAACTAGACTAAAACGACACTGTTTAAGATGCTCAAGAAAAAAAATCTTCAAATAGACCTCTCAGACAGATCTTTCATTTTGTGTCTCTTGCCAGAGCCCTAGAGCTCATTGTGAGTTGTAGGCTGGAGGGGATTATGGATGGCAACTTGAAAATATAGTAACTCTTATTTCCATATGGACCAAATGTAGATCTTAGGTATGTAACTGTATATCCTAGAGAGCATCATGACTCATCCCTCTCTTTCATCTTCCTTGCACAGCCAAGGCACCAGGGTGACCTGGGGGAGGAAGAGAATGTGTGTTAAATTAACAAACAATTGAGTTCAGCAGATAAACTCTCTCACGTGATATTATGGCTTGTAATGGACAAGCCTGTTTCCTGTGAAGCCACTTGGAGGAATATAAATCCTCAGCTTGGTTCAAATGGAAGTTCTAAATGCTGGGAGGAAAACTCAAAAAACCAAAAAAAAAAAAAAAAAAAAAGCCTACAGAAGGAGCCAGAAAACTCAAAGCTCCCTTGATGATCACTACTTGTCCCCAACTTCATGAAATTAGAATTATGGCTTTTGACAAGTGTTATGAAATGATAATATGAGTTTTGTTTCAGTTTTAAATTTTAGTATCTATTACTAATATTAATGTGCTTCTTGACAAGATTTAGGACATGAATAATTTGTCCTCATGAATGAAGGATATTTAGGTGGTCTAGAGTATCTTGCTTTTGACTGAATGTGTAGCTATAGATACTCTGTATTACAGAAAGAGGCAGAGTAGAACCAGAGGGACAGACATACATACAATATGATTGTAATTCCAGAGTCATATTTCATGCTATTTTTCAAAACTTTAGCAATAATTCTGTACCTATTACAGAATTTCCTTCCTTTCTGTTCTTCTTTCATAACTGTCTTCCTTATAAAATTGAATAGTAGATCTCAAGCTAGTACTCATGTTCTGCCATGTTTTGGAAGGGTTTGCCATGATCCGGCCAGAGCAATCACCATAGGCAAGATGTAGGCAGCCAATGCAGCCCTTTGCCTTTTGCTCCATTCACCTTTCTCCAAGCATCCTTGAGCTGTGCTTGGCCCACAGAGTTCTCTTTGATCACCATGTCACACTCAGGACAGCATCTTTTCATTTTCAAAAACATTAATGCAACGTCTCTGGTTCTCTTCAATCAAATTAAATTTGTCTAATTGTCAATTTCCTTGGTGTCCCTTTCAAAGGCGCAAAGGGGAAAATTGAAGCTCCATGAGAGAGTCAAAGCCATGACCTTGGACTCACTCTCACAACTTTCTAAACTACTAAGCAAATAAACCACATTTAAATCTAATACAAACCCCTTGTCCTTACATGCTCCAGCCCCCATTGCAGCGCAGAAAATTATACCCGTGTGTTTAAAGATCGGGAGGAAAGGAAGGAAACCTTAAGCCAAGCAAATTGAAAATAAATATTATTTTTCTCTAAACCTGCACCAGTGTGAAAAAAATCTCCCTCCAAGAAAGAAACACGGCTGTTAGCTCTCAGTGTGCCAAAATATCAGCCGTGACAGCTCTTACTCTCCCTCTGGAGAGAAACTGAGTTGGCACTTTCTTCTCAGATTGTAAACTCAGCATTATTTTGAATCTCTTCTAGACTTCCAGCATCCTATGGTCCAAAAGCATTTATGTTTCCAGCTTAGAAACACATAGAAAAAGTCAACTGAAAAATATTTTGTCAATTCTGTCTTTCTAATAAAAGTAGTCTGAGAAATCTTAATTGGGTGATTTGAATACTTTGTGGTATTTTCTGAGAAACATACCTAAACAATATTGTAAAATGATGATTATGGTGTTTGGATCCAGAATTGCTTGTTGTCAAAATACTATTTACAAGTAAGTTTCCCATTCCTGGGTGAGGCAGGCAACCTAAAGAACGTAAATGTAAATATCTTACTCAAATGGCATAAGGCACCCAAGGTCAATGTGGTTCTTGGCTCTTTCAAAAGCATTTGGAAGGAGAACATATACAAATCTAGAGTGGGTTATCAACTGAACACCTTCTGTGTAAGAAATGTCCTTGTCAACTCTCTTTCTTCATTATCATTAATTTTTCTTATCAATGAAGACTGGGAATGAGGTTCTTGGTGTAGCCCCTTTGAGTATCAAATGAGGGGAATAACTTTAGCCTTCTCTGTAGGTGTGCCTTACCAATTTTCAGACTAGTGTATGCAGATAACTGTCTAGCAACATCCTGATGGGCCTCTGTGTTTAAGATTGCAATGTTCTCTATTTCAGTGTCCCTGAGCATTGTGGAAGATGAAGTAGGAGTGCTTCCTCGGGGCTGTATCTTAGAGTTCCTATTGCTATGAAGAGACACCATGACCACAGCAGGACTGCATTTAATTGGGGTGGCTCCTTACAGTTTCAGAGGTTTAGTCCATTATCATCACGGTAAGACAAGGTAGCACACAGGCAGACATGATGTTGGAGCTGAGAGTTCTACACCTTGATAGGCAGGCAACAGGAAGTGGTCTGGGATACTGGGCAGTATCTTGAGAGTCTATGAGACCTCAAAGTCCACCTCCACAGTGACACACTTCCTCCAACAAGGCCACATCTACTCCAACAAGGCCATACTTCCTCCAACAAGACCACACCTACTCAAACAAGGCCACACCTACTCCAACAAGGCCACACTTCCTCCAACAAGACAACACCTACTCCAAGACCACACCTACTCAAACAAGGCCACACCTACTCCAACAAGGCCACATCTACTCCAACAAGGCCACACCTACTCCAACAAGGCCACACCTACTCCAACAAGGCCATACCTACTCCAACAAGGCCACACCTACTCCAACAAGGCCACACCTCCTCCAACAAGGCCATACTTCCTCCAACAAGACCACACCTACTCCAAAAAGGCCACACCTCCTCCAACAAGGCCATACTTCCTCCAACAAGACAACACCTACTCCAACAAGGCCACACCTCCTAGTAGTGCCACTTCCTTTGGAGGCCATTTTCTTTCAAACCACCACAGGTTGTAACCTCAAGCCTTTGGAGATCTCTGACATCCCCTTGCTCAGACATACTAGTAAATTTCTCCAGACAGTCCACATGTCCCAGTGTTTCCCTTGCACTTGTTTTTTGTTTTTTTGTTTTGAAACTTTCATTGATTCTTTGTGGATTTCACATCATGTATTCCCATCTCATTTATTTCTCCATCCTCTTGAATCAGGCCTCTGCCCTTGAAACCTCCTCTCAAAAAAAAAAATAAATAAATAAATAAAGATAAAAAAGCAAAGAAACCAAACCAAACACATACACACACACACACACACACACACACAGAGAGAGAGAGAGAGAGAGAGAGAGAGAGAGAGAGAGAGAGAGAATCTTGCTGTGGATGCTGCAGTGCGCACTGTTGAGTCACACAGTGTACCCTTCAGTTCATTCATCTTTTCTTGTAAGTATTCATTGCCAGGAGTCATTGTTCTGGCTAGAGGCCTCTGGCTTCAGCTATGCCACAGATAATGGGCCCTCACTGGGGCTCCTCTTGGATATCTTGTTGTTGTCCTGTGTTGTGCAGATCCTGTTGTTTTAGATCTGTAGGTTCATCCCCTTCATCTGTTCCAACAGTTCATGGATGAGGTGGATGCTGGAGTGGGCCAACTCAGTAGCCATGGTTCTGGGCCTGGGTGGTAGCTGGGCTGGTCAGCCTGCCAGCTTTCCCTCAGCGTCACCACCAGGGTGAGCTCTCCAGCACTGTCTCAGCTAGCTTACCCACCAAAGCAGGCAGCAAGGAGAGGAGCCAATTCTCCTGCTCCCATGCCCTTGGGTATTGGGGTCTAGCCCCAACCTATTGAAGGGTCCCTTGAAGAGGAGAGTGAGGAATTGAGGAATGCTAGAGAGAAATATAGATGAAGAAAAAACAGAGACACAAGATAGTTTCGGGAGGGCCCTGGGTCAATATCCAGCTACTTGAAGTTTATTTATAATGGGCTTTTTATACACTAGCAAAGGGAGAGACAAAAGACCTCCCCTTTTCTAGATCAAAGCACAATGTACAACTAAGTGTAGACCCTTCAAAACACTTGGTGGTAACCATGCCCCATAGCAAAGCATCTTGTGATCAGACCTTGAAGTGTAAGATACCTGGTAACCATGACTTTGCAGCCTATTATGCAGCCTTGGAGAGTTTTCTGACTCTCTGACCTTGAGTCACACAAGTTGGAATCTTTGTGGGTTCCCACACTTGGGGCTGGCTCGTTTGCACTCACACCACCAGGGCCAGCTCTACTGTTTCGCCCAGGTGAGGTGTGGGGCCCTCTCTCCCAATTGTTGTAGGTGATAAAAAGCAGTGGAAGGTCAGCTCTCCTGACCTCAGGGTTGGCTCATCTGTGCCTGGAACAACAGGGTCAGCTTTAGTGTGCTGTCTAGGTGGGTTGCAGGGCCTGCTCTCCTGTGTGCTGTAGCTGTTGAGAGGCAGGACTAGTTCTCTCACTCTCCTGACCCCAGGGCTACCTTTCTCACCTACTGTAGGTAGCAAGGGATGGGGAGAGGGCATCTTTCCCTCATCTATGCCATTGCATGGGAGGGTGGGGTCAGCTCTGTTGCTCTCACACCTTCAGGGCTAGCTCATCTGTGTCAACAGGGTCAGCTCTAGCATGCTGCCCAGACTGGGTGCAGAGTCCACTCTCTTGTGTGCTGCAGCTGGTGACCTTGTACTGGTTTTTGTTGTTAATGGCCAATTTTCTATCATTGTTATTTCTTTTGAGACGGGGTCTCTCACAGAGAGCCACCTGCCTCTGCTTCCCAAGTGTTGGGATTAAAGGCATGCGCCACCATCCTCAGCCTTGCATTTGTTTTGAAAGTTTGAGAACTCATTAAGTTGGATGTCTTTTGAGGTTGAAGGTAAGATGAAACAGTTCATTGTTATTGGAAAAATGACACTTCAAAGTCATTTCTGTGAAATCATAACCCATCTCTATGTTACTAAAAAGTGCTATCACCTGAAGATAACTACAGATGATCTGAGGTGTGTGTGTGTGTGTGTGTGTGTGTGTGTGTGTGTGTGTGTGTGTGTATGTGTGTATGTGTGTGAATGTGTGTGTGTAGCTATTCAAAAGCACACGGAAAAATTGATTTTGAACATAACATATTAAGCTAAATGATGAACATCTGCTTGCATCACAAAATATAGTGACCACAGAATATTCCATAGTATGATTTTTCTTTCATATTGACCTAGATGAAATAACTACTATTCAATCACTATTAACCAATGGAAATTGTCCCTTTGGTATGACTGAATTTAGGAAAATACATTTAAAATCTGTGTGCTGGTACTCCTGGATAGTGTGCTTACCTTTTCAAACTGTCACATAATCTAGAATGTAAAAAGTCACAATAAAATTAGCAAAATCTGAAGTATTTGAAAATAAATGCTTCCACAGGACAAACATCAAGAGAAGAAATTGGAATCCTAATCCTTAAGAAATAATCACGTGTCAGAGACTTAGCAGGCACCTGCTAGGGCCCGAATGTGACTCCACAAAACCTACAGCTGAAACCTAGCTACCAAAGTGGTCATAGTAAGAGGGGAGACCTTTGGAGGCTGATTCAGTATGTTCCCAAATGCAGTAGACGCGTGAGACCTTTGGGGGCTGATTCAGTATGCTCCCAAATGCAGTAGACGCGTGAGACCTTTGGAGGCTGATTCAGTATGTTCCCAAATGCAGTAGACGCGTGAGACCTTTGGGGGCTGATTCAGTATGCTCACAAATACAGTAGACCTCCGCTAAGGACTCTGGCACTAACTTGTGTCTTACTGCCTTTCCCTCTGTTCTGCCCTGACATGTGCTCCTGTCTGCAGGGTGCAGCAACAAGACACCCCCTTTAGAAGCAGATCTTGTGCTCTCCTCAGACCCTGCATCTACCATGGCCTTAGTCTTCGACTTTCAGCTTCCAGAATCATGACAAATAAATTCCCACTGTTAATTAATGCTCAAGCTTTGGTATTTTGTTATAGAAGAAGAAATGGACTGAGGTACACCCCAGCAAAGGAGCTAAACAGAGAGATCAGAGATGAGGCAGTTTGCCAGCCATAAGCTTGAGTTCCTGTGGATGATAGAAAAGACAAGGAGAAAGCAGAGAGCAGGTAAGTGTGTGAGCATGTTTCCCCGGCTGAGTGTGGAGGTTCATTTCTGCTTTTATATTTCTGGGTGATAATAAACTTCCCAAAGTTCTCCTTTCATCCATCTCTTTAAAGTTCCCAACTGATGACTTCCCTTCTTATTCCCAACTCCTGTGTCCAGTACATGTTTCATCTAAATCAAGAACAAAGAGAAGAGTTAAATATGGAGGTGAATAGAGTCAGGTAAGACGGTGGCGCTGTCTTATCATGGTGAAGGAGGAGGAAAAGAAGGAAACAGAACATCTGGAGATCTGTGTCGGGAGGATGGGTAATAACATCTAATGCTTTTCATGGGTCCTTAGTGGGAGAGAAGAGAGTGAATCTTGTGCCTTGGCCACTCCTCTATCAAGAGCGCCAAGCAGGGATAGGCAGTTCTGCTTGTGACTGCCTCAGTCCAGCCCATGTGACCCCACTTTGGGGCTTGCAGGGCAGGTAAGTTCAGAGAAACCAAGGCCCACCAGGGAAGCACTCCTTTGTGAGCACAATATTGTGAGTGTTTTGATTTTTTAAAATTTCTTAAAAATAGTCTCGGTCATTAAGAGCGACAACGTAATTAAAGAAGAAAGGGATGGACAGAAGTACTTGTTTCTTGACTTATTTGTTTTGAAAGTTGGGGATGGGTCAATGTCTCTAAAGTAGAAAGAGATGATGTAAATTATTTAAAACTAGTGGGGAAAGAAACTGGCTAAAAAGCTAAGGAAAGGAAACCCAGTACTACAAGCAAATTTCACCTTTTTGACATATGAGACTTATGAAAAATACATTTTACAAGTAACTATGTGTCTGCCCTGAGATGAAACCTTAAGAAACCTATGTCTAGCCACACATATTATCACTGGGTTTTCTGGGGACAGAGAAAAAGATGTCAACCTCCATGATCCCACTGCGGTACATTGAGTGTACCTGAGGTAAGGCAGAAGTCTTCAGGAATAATGACTGGAGCAGCAGCCTCCTTCAGAAGGCAAAGGCCCTTAAATCTAAAATGAAACATGATATTAAAAATGGATAGAAATTTAATTTTTTAGAATACCATTGCTCTTTGAAATAAGTAGTAAAAACATCTTTTTCTGTTGAAGCAGGTCTAATGAATTCAAGGCACTAAACATGTCATTGGAAATTCGTTGTCTTGGAAAGATAACTCTCTGTAGAAGCTCAGGGGTGTCCACCAGCAGTGAGTTAGTGTCAAATAAATAGCCAAGCCAAATAACAGCTCCTTACTGCTTGGTTTGCAGGTGGCTGGGACCATGAAGCTACTTTTCAGAGAAGTCCAAACCAGTCCAGAGAGGAGAGAATGAAGTAGGATGGTCCGAAGGGAAGGTTCTGGGTCCCAGGAGGAACTACAAAGGAAGCCAGAACATACATTACACTTGGAGCAGAGACATTTTACAGCTTTTGAATCTAATAAGAAAAATACATATTTCTTAAGCACTCATCAATACTGGAAATGGATTCCAACAATAATAATAGGTGGTATTTATTAAGTTCTTGAGTGTCTGGCCCTCAGCACATAACTTGAGGCAGAGCCAGGAATTAAACCTGCACCAGTCTGTCCACACCACTGCCTCTTTCCCGCCATGTATTAACCTGGGATGGAAGGACTTGTCTGTCTCAGTTTGGACTTTAGGTTTTGAGACACAGTGGAAATTGTTTCTTTAGCCCTTTCCTCCTAGAAATCAGCAAGAATAAGGGGATGTGGGGTAAACATTGCTAAGGGACACTGCTCCTGGGGAAGAAGCAATCTGGAAGTTTCCATTTCCATTGAGTTGTGCTCAATGTTGCTGTGTTTTCATATGGTGGATAATTAAAGGAAAACAGTTGGATGTATTTTGGGATGTGTGGTTTAGTGGGCGTTCCTAAGGAAAGCCAAGAAGCAGACATGAGATGTTCCCTGTGGCAAGAAGCATCTGGTCATTCACAAATGCTCGCTGAGGCTCCATGTCTCAGGCATCCTCCTCACTTCAACCAACTTAAGTATATTCTCCTGTGTGGCTCAGTTACACTTCAGGCTGTAAAGAGAGGTTGGAAAAAAATCACACAAGTAGTCTTCTCTCTCTTTTCTCTTTCTTCAACTCCAAGAGAAGGCCCTTGGAGTCGAAGAAATCCTTATAGCAGAAATCTATGTAATGTCACATGCACAGAGAATTCCCATGTCTACAAGAATGCAAAGATGGGCCCTACACGCTTCTCCACCCTCTCTGGTCCTAAAGGACAACTCATATGGTCTGCTGCAGTTGCTGTTCACAGTTCTGTCTGTCTAAAGTTGCTCACTAAGCTCTGGTGACACTCCTCCCTAGAGGACAATCCCTGAAGGAGTTGCTTCAGACTGAGGTAAAGTTGTCCACACCATCAATGGACTCTTATGGTTTCCCTGTACTCCATTCACAAGTTCAGGTATCACTGTTTGCATTCAACTCTCCTTCAGTTATTTATTTTCCAAAGTGCCATCTGGTTTTAGCAAATACCATGATTGAGTCCATCTTAGGTCGTTAAAAATGGAAAAACTACATATGCAAAGGAAATGAAATCAATGCCCTATTCTCATATGTTCCTTGGGGCAACCTGCATAATAGCTAAGACATAGAAAGTACCTAAGTGCCCACCCACAGATGAATAGATAAACAGATCGTAGTATATCTACATAATGGAATATTACTTAGTCTTTTGAAGAAAGAAGAGACTGTCATTTAAAGCAATATGGAGTAATTTGGAGGAGATCATGCTAAGTTATATAAGGCACGGAAATAAATATAATGCATGATCTTGCCTGTCTATGGAATTTAAAAGAAAAAAATGATATATAGATGCACAACTGTAACACCATTACATTGATTACAGGGACTAGGGGGGAGGAGGAAATGGGGAAAATAAGTCAAAGGGTACAAATGTGCAGAGACAAAGGATGAACATATTCAGACATCTGTGTGCAATGTGAGGACTAGAGTTAATTGTATTATGTACTACAAATTGAATGAGAGGAAATACAAAGAGATGATACCTCAAAAACTGAATGATAGATAGGACAACTTATTTGACTGTAATCATCGTTTCACTATGTGTATCGAGGCATCGTGCTGTGCATCTTCAATAGATATGGTTGTTTTAATTTTAATTTTTATGTTAACTGTATGGGTGTTTTGCTTGCAAGTATGTCTGTGAACCATTTGTGCACCTGGTAGCTGCAGAGCCAGAAGAGGATATTGGACATCTTGGAACTGGAATTATAGAGGGTAAAGAGTCACCATATAGGTGCTGGGGATTGAACTCTGCACCTCTGCAAGGGCAGCCAGTGGCGTTCATCACTGACTCATCTCTCCAGCCTGAGATACAATTTTTTTAAAAAGATGTTAACCAAGAAGAACCCTGTGCAGGTCCACTCCTACATCTTGTTCAACTCTTCCGTTCACCCTAGATTCCATACACTCAGCCCTTCACAGGAACATCCTTGTTTCCCACCCTGATCTCTGTGGCTCCTGATCTCTCTCTCTCTCTCTCTCTCTCTCTCTCTCTCTCTCTCTCTCTCTCTCTCTCTCTCTCTCTTCCTTTCCCTGCTCCTGAACCTCTTCCTCTCACTCTATCTCACACTTTTTTGTTGAAGAAAAAATGTCATACAATATATTTTGAGCCTTTTTTTCCTCCCAGGTCCTCCTTATCCCCCTACCCATCCAACTTTTTGTTCCTTTTCTCTTTAATAAACAAACAAGCAAAATAACAAAAAGAAACACACAAAGCTACAAAAAATCAAAATAAAGCAGCAAAAGACCACCAAAAAGTCGAAAGAAGTCCACCCTGACCTCTTTACTTTCCAGACTATTGTCTGTGTGGATTTCATACCAACTCTAGTTTCCTTAACAGAACTTGGCTCTGTTCTTTCTCCCCACCAAATCATGATGATTTTGCCCTCAAAAGTTTCAATGACATCTTACTTTTTCTATAAGGACTTCACTAAAAAATATCAAGTCTATAAAATATCACTTTTTCACACAACTAACCTCAACATAATCAACTAGTTTTCTCAAACAATGTTCCAAATATTTTAAGTTAATACTCTTTATTGAGTCTTAACCCTAGGATCAATGGTTCACTCAGGTTTACAAACCCATATTCACAGTTACCCACCCCTGAGATGGTCACGCTGCTTTTCAAGGTGCACTGTCACTGGAAATGCTTGCCTAGAGTCCATTTCCCAAACTGCTAGTCAAAGGAGAGAAAACACATGTTTGTGGCATAGCTCTCTCTACTCTTTATCTATTCTGCTTCCTCTTCTCTTCCCCCATCCCTTCCTACCTCTCTTCTCTCTTCTTTCTTGTTTCACCCTCTCTTATTAAGAGATTCCCTGAAAATTTGTCTCGCTAGATTCTGTTCCAAAACCCAAGTTATTCAAACACTCATTCTACGTTGGAGTCGGTGAGGAATGTGTAATAACAGGAAAGAGAAATATACACACTTTCTGTGCTTGGCATGGCCCTGTGTTATGTGGCTTGGGAAGGTATGTCTGGGAATATCGTATGGCCGTTCCCCAACCTGGACACAGTGGAGCTCTGTGTGGCATCCCTCACTGTGCAACCTGAAGGAACAGACATTCAGTTAAGTTGGCTCACATTGACTCTTTCAAGCAAATTCATAAAATGGTTTTTTTTTCAACTGAAAATTATGTATTTTTTTCCAAATGAAAGAATTCAATCACTCCTTTCTCCTTACTCCCAACCCTGAATCATCTTTTGCTTCATTATACTCAAGTGGAAGGAAACAACACAATTTCATTAATTCTCATGAATACTTGGTGCATTCACCATTCAATGTAGTCTCCTTTTACACAGCCTCCGACAACTGGATATTTATAAATTCTATAAAACCTTATTAAGAAGGTACTGTTCGTATGCCTATTTTACCAAAGTCAAACACCGGGCTATAGGAAGCTGGAAGAACTTGCCTGAATTGACAGGGTTAATACCTGAGGACCTGAATTCACATGCTAGGCTGTCTCATTCCATACACTGACTTTAGTACTAGAATACTCCTCTAGCATATTAGCATAGATAAGCTTTGACTTTTTCAATGAAATGTAAATCCAAGACAAATTATTCAAAAGTGTTCTTGAGATTCTTATGTTTTTATATCACCAGAAAAACTACACCACATTGCAATAGGTTGGATTCATGGGCCAAGAATAGCAGTTGTATCATATCGTTTCAAACCAAAGGTGGCTAGGACATTCTTGGAATAGCTCGTAGCCCCTACATCCAGGAATAGCAAGCACATCTCCTCCCTTTTGCTCCTTATCTGAAGTGATGAGGGTGAGGCTGCACTGCCTCGTGGACCACTGGACTTTTATTAATGGTGGTGATTTTCTGTGAAGGATTTAATAGCCAACTAGCTTACGAATTAGATCCAGCCGCTAATTTGGTTAGCTTTGTTGAGGAGATTTGTCTCTTTAAGCTGGTTTAGAGGAAGGGAAAGGTCATTAATCCAGTGTGTCTGCCACTTAGAAATGACAAAGACTAGGATCAACAAGTAAGAAAAGCTGGCTGACAAGGCTTCCTGGGTCTCACCTTCAAAGACAAAGTCTCAGACATTAAAGAAAAAAAAAGACTAAAAGGAAACCTCTACTGCAGGATAAATTTTCTTGTAAAGCTTAATCTCCTAACTACTGGGGCATTGACCCAGATCTTGCCTCACCTTACACCTGCCAGATTAGGATCTTTCTGTTTCTTTCTTTCCTTCCCTTTTCTTGAAGATGTGAGGGGTCAGGTCAGGAGATTTAGGTCGAACTCCCCTGGCACTAGCTGGTTTCTACAAGTGCAGCTTGTAATTTCTCCTAGAATATCAGTTGAAACTATTTCACTGTTTGATTTAGTCTGAAAACTTGAGGAAAGGGAAAAAGAGCTCTGAAGAGGTCCTAGGCTATCTTCCTAGTCACTCATGTCTGTAAGCCAGGCATTGTAACTAGTATTGAAGAAGCAATTCACCATAAGTCCATGAGCTCAGTAAGTCATGACTTCTCTCTTCTTAATGACATCAGAAATATATGCACCCATTGTACCTATGTGATAAGGAGCCTACACAGTTAACACAGAATTGCCATTAAGCTATCTGATGTTTCAAAGCAGTGCTCCCCTCCCTGGTGATATGTAAGTATCCTGGACTACTGTGGCCCCTCTGGGGTCATTTTATGGGCTTAGCAGTTTTATATTGTATTTGATATTCCTTAAAATACTACTGTTCATTTCCCTAAGTTTCAATTAGCTAAGTTTCAGCTTTTTTGAGCCTGTCTAGCTATATAATGTCTATTACACCCCTACTTTATCCATCAACACATCTGTAAGTCTGTCAATGTCTGTTACAATCACAGCTCCTCATAAGGATACTGACTCAGATGTGGACTTCGGTTCTGCATTGGTGATTAAAACAGGAACTAAAGTATAAACTCGAGTTTTCTCATTAATATACCTCTATCTAGGGGAATAAAAAGCCTCCCAGCTCATATCTGACTTAAATGTGGCCATACCCAAGTGTTCATATCAGAACCCAACTCATATCCTTCCTTTGGAGGGCTATAAAAACCAGGTGAACCCAGAGTCACTCAAGGCCAGGCTGCTATTGCAAATGAAACACTTACTCTGCTGAGTCTTATTTGTGAACCCTGGAGTGCCAGGGCAATTGGGTTGCTACTGAAGCCATTTCCACCAAGCTCCAAATTCCTAGGCACATGCCCTGAAATAGCAAATTGTTAGTGTTAAAAGGAAATCAACTCATATCTTGTTAAAGAGTCCAAGACAGCAGTTACTATTTCCACACCACAAATAAATAACAATAAAATAAAATAATGGAGTAAAGTCAGGCCACTCCAGCTTACTGTGGTTTTACATAATGGCCATAGTTTACTACATGATGACCTTTAGTGCAGGCATCACTTAGAAGCAGTGGTTTGAATTGGAATTGTGATCTTGTTCTGATGTAGGACAGCCATTCTTCTCACTTTCAGCACATCATTCAGCAATCACAAGTGGTAGCCAAGACTCTATTATAAAGCAGGATTTGTGTTAGATTAGTCTTACATAGCTGTTCTGAATGCACCCGAGGCAGACCATGGTAAGTTACAAGGTCCAGTAGGTTAGTCATATGTAATGGTTTCTCTATGCATTCATCCACAAAAGCCCAGCTTCAAGACTTAGAGGTTACGTTCTGCTGATTGACAGGGATACCCAGATGGCTGGGGTCGGAGCAGCAGAGCAGCTCTTGCTCTCCTTGCGCCCCACCAAGAGCTCTGCCCTCAGCTCTGCCACTTCAGTGTGGAAGCACCACGTGTGGGAGGGGGAAAGGAAAGCAGTGTTGTAGTGGGTAGCAAGCCATCTCTGCAGCCCCATAGTGATTTTTTTTAAATAACGTTTATCATCCTCTGAAGTTATCTGTTTTGTTCATTGCTGTATCTCTAGAACCTAGAATGGTGGTGCCTGCCTGGCATATGGTAAATATTCAGTGAGCATGCACTAAGTAAGTATATGATGCATACAAACACATTTATAGTGTAGAATGAAGATATGTTTAATTTATCAACAAAAATAAACTATTAAGGACCTGTGGTGATATTAATAGACCAGTTCAAAATGTGAACTGAAATGATTCCTTTCAAGTGTGATAAGGCTCCCTCTGGATAGGAGGCCTCCAGCAGGTCCTCCAACACCTCTGACACAGTTGTTTATCTGTAATGTAACAGCAGTAGTAAATCCTGTCTCCCCAGAACATTGTGAAGATTGAATAGTTTAACATGAGAAATCAATGCATCATAAACACCTTGTAAACAGTAGGTCTGTTACCATGGTAACCACAAGCAGGAGGAGATAACCAGATTATTGGGTTCTTAAGGGATATGAGATCAGCACACACAGCTGCTTCCCCTGGGAAGTAGATGTTTATGCTGAGTTCTACCTTTTTAAGAAGTTCCTTAATAAACACATTCCTTTCTGATCTCAGGTTGTGTATATATCATTCCTGCTGTCCGTCCAAGCAATGCGAACAAATAGCAACCTTAACCTGCTCTGCCCATCTCTTATCAACCCTAGAAAGAATGAATTCAAGGGTGGCCTCCTCCCACGTGCTCTTCTAGATGTTTTCCCTGAAGTCTTAGTCCTGTGGCCTAAGTTGGAACTTTCTCCACCTGTGGGCAGATAAGACCTGTGCCTAGTCTTTGCTTGACTCTCTGGACCCTCCTTGATAAACCCACCTTTGCTTTGACGGTCAGCTGCCCCCAGAACATGGCCTGATACAAAGTAAGAATTCAATAACACACAATAAATTATGAGTGAATGATATGAGAAAAGGCCCCAGTTTCCATGGTCAGCATTGTAGAAGATTCTCTTACTAGGGTTTTTAATATTTAATTTCAGAAATGTGTGTCCTTGTAAAAGCTCGGGAAATGCCATGCTGTGTAGGACTATCTATCTATGACATTGTATTTTTTCCCATTTTCTGTCTGTGTCTACTCTGTAAATAGGGTCTCTCTTCTTACTGAGATCATGAGCACAGAACAGGCTGACTCTGCCTTCCTGTCACTAGGATCCCTGTGCACGTTCTCCCAAAGAAGAAAACAGAGGAATAAGAAGCAGGGTGTAGAGGTTTGTAGGAATTTGTAAAGTCCCAGTGATCCCTACAGAAATATATTTGAGAAATAACTTTGAACTTTAGCATCCAACAGCTTTTTAGTGTTCCAGACAATGAAAAAAATAAAGGCTTCAGTTCCATGAAGCCAGAAATACCTTTCTAGGCTTCATTTCATATCAGAAGGCAATCAGGTTTATAAATGTCTCTGTGAAGTTTGAATGTAATAAAATTCAGCTATAAAATATTTTATATGCCACAGGCTTTGAAACTCAAGGATTTGACTCTGTTGAATAGGCTTTTTGTAGCATGCTGCAGCAGCTACAAGAACACACACACACACACACACACACACACACACATATATATACACACACACTATAAATACCTCTTACACAACCATCAATGCTGTTATCATCCTTACTACAGGTCAGTCAGAGGCAAGCTGACAACTTGAAGCACTTCTCCGAAAAACTGAATTAACAGAAATCTCTTGCAACACCACAAAGAGCGTTCAAAAGTCATTCCTTGTTTGCCTACATTATTCAGCAGGGACAGATAGTCTCCAGCAGGCTCAGCAGTAATCTCCCTTTTAAAATATGAAGTTGTCTCTTTGGGAACCAAAGAAGCAGAGTCTTCCACCCACAATTGCCTGGGTTGCCCTTCTTCAGCTCAATTCCCTGTCTGCTACTGAGATATGGGACCCCAGATAGAACAGCCAAGGCAATAGATCAGAGCATAACTTCACTCTGGTCTAAAAGGCTCAGGGTACCACTTTCCTGGAATTAACCTCACAGAGCAACTGGGAAATGCCAACCCCCATGCTTCTGCAAGCCTAGCAAGGTGTGGTGGTTTGAATGAAAATGGCCGCCATAGACTCATAGGGAGTGTGGCATTATTGGAGGTGTGGCCTTGTTGAAGTAGGTGCAGCTTTGTGCGGCGAGCTCCTCGACCAGCGAGGAAGAACGACCACCATCCGAGGATTCTTCTCAGATCACACTTTATTGGAGCGCCTCTTGATTGAGGGAGAGCGGGAGGTGAGGGGCCCCAAGAACCAAAAGGCAGCTGCTTATATAGGGAACCAAGCGAACAGGTCAATCTGTGATTGGATCCCGCCAGAATGCAAGCACGGGGAGCCACGGGATAGGCTGAGGACATAAGGCCAAATTACCATATACGCGCATGCGCAAGCCTCGAGGCGCGCAGCCCAGCAAGCACAGCCAAATATGGAGTTGTTTACAGCAAAGCTGTCAGGAAGTCGGCGCCATCTTAGAATGGCAGCTCCCTACAGCTTTGTTTGAGAAAGTGTGTAACACAGGGCAGGCTTTGAGGTTTCAGAAGCTCAAACCAGGCCCAGTATCACTCCCTCTTCTTGCTTTCTAAGGATCTGGATACAGAACCCTCAGCTGTTTCTCCACTACCATGTCTGCCTGCATGCCGCCATACTTCTTGCCATGACGATAATAGACTAAACCTCTGAATTGTAAGCCAGCCCCCATTAAATGTTTTCCTTTATAAGACTTGCTGTGGTCATGGTGTCTCCTCACAGCACTCTAACTGAGATACTAAGATACAGGTTTATGTATGTTAGGGCTTTGAAGAAGATACAGTCACATGACACAGGAGTTTACTCACATTTTACTCAGGCTTTGTCAAATAACCACATGCAGAAGTCTTCATTTATTTGTGTGTGTCTGTGTGTGTGTGTGTGTGTGTGTGTGTGTGTGTGTGTGTGTAGGCCAGAGTTCAACTTTGGGTATCGTTTTTCAATCACTCTCCACCTTGCTGTTGGAGACAGAAGCTCTCATGGAACCAGGAGCTCATTGGTTTAGCTAGGCTGGCTAGCTAAAGATCTTCAGAGATTCATCTGTCCCCATGCCCCGCCAGGGCTGGGAGTACAGATGCATGCTGCCATACCCCCACTTCTTATGTAGGTGCTGAGAATCTGAACTCAGGTCTTCACGTGTGTATAGGAAGCACTTTACTGACTAAGCCATCTTCCCAGCTGCCCTTTCTTCCCCACGACCCTAATTTAAAATAGCCTCTCAGTTGTGCGGTGTTCCCCTATCCTATGTTGGTTTTCATCACTTATAATCTCTTACTATGGTCATTTATTCTGTATGTCTCTTTACTAGAATATAGACCTTAGGAAAGCAGTGACTTGGTTTCCATCACTTACTACTATTATATTATAGATAGGGGACTAGAATCTTTCCTAATACTTTATTGATAACAAAAGTCACCTGTTGATCTGAGCAGAAATGAATGAAGTAATGAATGATGGAGGTAGGAGATCATGGACAAACACTGTAAAGGAAGGCTAGGGGGCACACATTATAAGTCTATTTCCAAACATGGCATGCAGCCAGACATGTGGATGGTCTAGTCTTGTTTTCTCTGCCCATGGTGCTCCACATAGTGCCAATGTCACCAACTCCCTAGAGCTGCCACAGACCTCATACAACAGAGTTGATCATGCCTTCATCTGTGCCAAAACTATATTCTAAACTCAGCACTATAAAGTCTTGTCATAAATAATCTTTTTTATTATTATTCTTGAAAGGTAGCTCACTACATATGCTTGTCTGTTTACCTTCTAGATAACCAGTGTGTTCTCTGCAGACATAGCCTCCTTTAGAGTAGGCACACTGCATGCACTGATTGGACACTGATGGTTAATGGCACATACAATACACTAATAAGACAATGGCATGAGGGTCACAAGCCTCGTTTGGGTCACATTCTAACAAACGTTAGCTAGCTGCTTGTTCAAAACTGGACTTTTGTTAGTAATATCTGGCGTAAATGGTATCCACAAACTCAGCATCTTGCAAGAGCCTGAGCAAGGAGAAAGACAAGCCTCCTTTCCCCCTGTAAGGAATTCTGCCATTGACTGCTATTTTAGAGGTGAGTCTAAGAAACTTGACATCTAGTAGACTAAAGGGGATGTTGAGTTAATTATCTAATGGTTCCTTATGAGTAAGGCAGCATAACAAAGCACCCAAGACACCAAGAGCACAACAGAAAGTCAAGGCAGAAGGCACTGCCTAGTTGTCCTCTCCAGGGTCACCCTCCCTGTATGGGCACCAAGCATATGTGTGGTCCCACTACAGTCCTGGAATTGGCCTGTACCATGGTGGATGAGTCTCAGGAGAATCATTGCCAAACAATGGAAACTAGTGGTTTAATCCACAACCAACACATATTCTGCTTGGTGTGATATTGTATCTTAGAAACAAGAAAACATCAAGAGAAAGGGGGCCTTTCATTTAGCATGTTTGAAAGCCAAAGAACATTGAAAAGCAATTGAAGATGTTGACATCTTATTTTTCCTTCACAACCTCTGCACGCATGGCTTTCATCACGCTTTGCCCCTTCCCTATTCCAGTTTTCACTGACACCACTGTACCCTATTGATAAAGTGTTAACGATCTCCAAATCTCAATCAAAAAAACTGCGTATCAAAATAAGAGTAAGGAAGTTGAAATCCCAACTGCTCCACCACTTACAGGATTGTGAACATGATATCAACAGGGAACTACTCCAGGCCTCAAGGTTTCTGCCGGGGAAACATTTGACATAGCACCTCGCCACATCCGTAAATAAAGCAATGCATGAGTTCATCTTCTTTACACCCCAGTCCTCTGGATTTTGACCAGTTGTGGTTTTCTGTTCACACCTATCATCCCAGCACCCAGGAGACTGGAAAGGAAAGATTGCCACAATTTTAAAGCTGGTTTGGGCTTCGTAGTGAGTTCCAGGCCAGCCTAGAGGATAATAGGAAGCTCTGTCTCAAAAACAAACAAAAATTATAATGCATTCATTTGTAAACATTGAACCAGATATTTTAAGTGCACAAAGGGCTCTAAATCATCTCACTCATCCTTTCAACAATGCTTTAACCTCCCCAGAGCGTCCCCTGTCAGTTGATGGATACTGTGTCCCTGACCCTGTTCAGGAGAGATGGCTCGCTGCATGCTTGCCTTCAACAGTCTGCTCTCATCCTCCAGGGATATTCCAGAGAAGATGCTCATAAATGCAACACCACTGAGCTGAGAAGGCAAAGGAACCTGTTTTCAAAGTCGTGCTTCCAAATGTTTCCTCAGGAAAAAAATAGTAAAACCGAAGAGAGCGGGGTCAGGGGAGCACCGGTCTGAACCAAGCTATCTGGCGTAGAGTTGTCTCCTGTGTCTTGTAATCCCAAGAATTAACTAGGGGTCAATTCAATCTGTGTAATGTTTCCAGAGGAAGAAAGAAATAATGCTCCCCCTATCTCTCAAACTATTTACCTCCATGTCCCCTGGAACTTTTAAAACAGTGTGGTTTGAAAATCTAGTCTGAAAGTTGCTTTGGTTTGAGGACCATAAAGAATTTATAAGTTGTTTTCTCTCCAACCCCTCTCACTACTGGCAGGAAGAGCCAAACCCAGGCATTTGCAGCTCAACACTGGAGAGTTTGCTTCTAATATGATCATCTTCACCCTGACACACACATCTGACAGGCATCAATACAATTCTCTGAACTTGCCTTTTTCCACTCTGTAAAGATTTGGTGGGGAGAGCTTCCAGGCTCAGGTACACCCAGAAGAACTGACAGCTGCTGTCTGCCAAAGCCTCTGGGACCCCCAGTCTTGGGAAGTTTCTGATCATTCCTGTTGATGATGTCGAGTGATGATGACCATGCTGAACAATGTCCACCTGAGTCCCCAAGTTCATATATATCCCTGTCAAGGCAGTACAAACCAACGCCTCAATTTTATCATCTAAGGCTAGTGGTGGCACTTGGGAATTTATAAATCATAGAACAAGATGTCTGCCTTAACTCTTGACTGTTAAGACTGTTGTCAACAATGTAACATGAGCCAAGCCTGTGCAAACCAAGGGAGCTTTCCATAGTTACTTGGTGGTGATGGTAAGCTCTAGGCACCCTGAGTCTGGGGAGATTCAGCTGAACCATCATCACGGCCATGCATACAGTCAGTCGCTGGGGACCCAAGGTCATTTTAAACCCACCTTGCTGACCTTGTAGGAAAAGGTTTCTGAACTGGGGGTGGGGAGGGCGGAAAACAATGTTGCAAAGACTTGCATTCTCTCATTCCTTTATTTGACGAGTTTTCTTATTCCATCCTCACCTGAAAGTTGTCTAAGGGGTCTATCGAAAAGTGAGGCTGTCTTTAGGTACAGAAATCAAAATGAGCCAGGGTTCTCAAATGCCTCACTGACAAAAAGAAAAGCAGATGTACTGTGTATCTGTGTGTCAATAACAAGTCTATTGGCCTGAACAGACTGTCAGTGATTACCAATCTGTTAAAACTTCTGCCTGGTTTCAAGTCTTCATTAAGAAGATTTATATTTGATTCTGTAGCTCCATGAGGAGAAATCCAGGAAGCTAAGATTGTTAAAAAGCACTGAATTTGATTTAGTAGGACAGAAAAAGGCATCAATGTTAGTTTTATACTGTGCAATGTTATTCATTAAGCAGTGCTGTTTACCGTACAAGAAGAGCTACGAGGTACAACAAAGCCCACTATAAGAGATTACTATGGAAAGTTGTGCTTAGGCCTATGGGGCTTGTGCAGGGAGAGGGAGAAAGAAGAGGAAGAAGGGAGAGGAGTCTGTGACCCTCTTTTTATGGATTCCCCCACACACGAGCGTATGGGCTTACATAGCTACGTCACGCACATGTGCATAGATTGTGTGATCATGCTGTATGCAAATTATGAGATCATGCAGCACATGGATTATGTAGAACATAAGGACGTAAGGCCCTGGGATGACCAAGCCTCCTTCCTGCCTGGCTACTGGACAGCGCATGTGTGGTCATGTAGCTGGGGGAGTAAGTGGCCAAGGGCCAGGAATTCCAACAGTCAAGATGGCCTACTAAGTTACATCACTGACCCACAGTCAAGAGCTCGCCTGGAGTTGGCAGTATTTTAAAGAAAATTGTAGGAGCAGCCATGAAAGGACTAACAGCACATTTTTGCACCATAAAGTTGGCACACTGTTAAGTGTGGTAATACAAATGGCCTACACCATAGTCTCTACTGCCTTCATTTCTGTTCATGTCTTAACAAGCCAAAGAAATCCCATAAGTGTGCCAAGGGCAAGGAATGATTCTCTAGTAGCAATTGCCATCATGAAGGTCCTCAGTGACATCCACCAGGTATACAGGGACTCAGCAAAGGGAAGCCCTCTTCTCTGAATACCACCTAGTTCTTGAGAGAGACCACATTTCCCCTTAGGTATATATGTATGTTAAGAGGCAGACTCACAGGAGGACTGAAGGGGAATGACAGGGACCAGAGAGGCCACTGCACTTCAGTGAACTAATGAAGGCTCTTGTCTCTCCACAGGTAATTCAGCAATGTCTTCATCCTTGCCAGCATCAGAACCCACTATTTTCCTTGTAGATGCATAAGGAATCTGTATTTGCTGGCTTCCCTTGTAGAAGTAATACATACCATTCACAGACTTAACTGATTCACCCACTCCCACCCTCTCTCAGGAAGAACAGATGTATATCTTCTATTTTGAGTGTTCATATCATTCAAGAGGCAAATCTACATCATGAAAAAGAAAAGATTGAAGCAGGGAGCCCTTGAGCTGGGGAAGCTGTGGTTATCATGTAGAGACCACTACTTAGTTAACTTCCTGGAACAGTGAATATAGATCCCTGATGGGGTGAAGGATAGATGGAAACAAGACAGGGTGGGGGAGCATGGGCTTTGTGCTGTAACTACTAAGGAGAACCAAGAAATTACTCTTGGTCCAGTTTATTATAAACTTCATGTCCTCAATACCATCATAAATGATGAAGAGATTAACATAAAATCCTTCCTGAGAAACATTCCTTTCTTGCTTTTCTTAGTCACAGGGGAGCCTGGATTCTTGGATGGAGCCCTTGCTGAAAGCCAGCTACATCTGATAGGTTGGCCTGTCTCAGCATCAGTAGTCAACAGAACATGTCAAGGACAGCCAAGGCTACAGCTGTGGTTCATCATGTTTTTCTGGGAGAGAGCTAGCTAAAGAAAACAAATGTGTGAGGGAACCTCTTGAGAAACTGGGGTGACAAAATACAAAATACTAAAAAGCCAAGTGCTTTTCCTCCTAACTCCAAAGAAGAAAGAGCATATTCTAGGGCTCTGACATTCTCCTTACTTTGTTTACTAATGCCCTCCATTATGGTGAGGAAAGGAGACCATAAGACTCCCCGTTTGTGAGATAATTTTTCTCTATACTTTTTCCTTTGGGTTATAATCAAGCAATGATTTTTTTTCCTCTGGTACATGTCTATGTCTGTTGCTGGAAAAAAATTCTTTAAACTAATCTTTAGGTGATTATACAAAGTAATAGATTTGTTGTGGCATTTTCATGGATAATATTTCATTAGAGTTTGTTCTAATTTGTTCTCTTTCCTCCCCCTCCTTCTCCAAGCCCCCTTAGAAAAATCTTAATGTAGGATTTATCTCCAGGTTTCTCCATTGGGGGTTCTGAATAAGCTTTATTTATTTGATTATTTGCTTGATTGTCTGCCTGTTTGTTTGTTTTCTATTTTTTGAGACAAGGTCTTGCTGCATAGCCCAGATTGGCCTCAAACTAGTGATTCTCTTGTCTCTGTCTCTCAGTCCTGGGATTATAGGCTTACACTGCCCAGTCCAAGACTTAATTTTAATTTGATAATAAATGAGTTAAGACAATAATGATTGAAGGAACATCCAAGGATTGGGTGTATCTCCTAAAGAATTAGAAATACACAGCTCCCCACCCCAGACACTTTAACCACAGTCATGTTGGCCTTGGGAGGCCTCCAGTTGGAGTAAAGTCCTGGGTACTTCATTGCACCAGGCTGATAAAAATCAGATGGCTTATAACACATGCCTCTACTACGTACATGGAGACATGGGAAGCCAAGCATAACAGGGAGTTTTCTCTGAGGTAAAGAGTGATGAATGGTTTTTCTTTCTTTCTTTTTGTTAATATATATGTTGTTTTGAGAGCAAAGAAAATATGCTATTTGGACAGTATTATACTGATTATAGAGAAAGTTGTTTTCCTTTATCCTTTTTTTCCAAGAAGAAATTCATACATGAATACCTGTGTTCCATCAGCTCAGAAATACACAATAGAATTGAGAAGGCAGAAGGGCAGGTGGCTTTAAAAAGCCACCAAAGTTGCTGAGTTACTTGCACACAGTGGGTTTCACTGCACAGCAAATTTTTTTATGATTTGACATCAAGATGTGGTTTGAGGATCCAATTTTTTTATGCAGCTTTGGACAAACATGCAAACTTTTCTAAATACATACAGACACATACAATTGCTGAACCAAAATTACATCCAGGGTGTGAGGCAGTCTGGAAAAGATCACACTGGGTTCCATACTCTCTGTAGTTCCCACAGACAGACACGCCACTATCCACACACTTTGAGAGGAATTTTAAGAGAACATTAAGCACTAGAAAAACCTCAGAAGGTTTTCCATTACGCTCAGGGAAAGAGAGAAGTTCATTTTCATCACTTTTATTGCCATTGTACTAAACCATAAGTCATAATAACAGCAATTATGAAATTAGGCTTGAGAAAAGACAAAAAGGGTCAGTCCTCTTTTCAGATGGTTTAATATTCAATAAAGAAAGTTCAAGTATTAAAAGAAGTTGATCCAGTGTGATGACATTAGAAAGTGGGGCTTTGTGGGGTGGCACAGCGAAAGTCACCTTCAGTGAGGAAGTGGACAGATGCAGTCATGAAATCTACAGTGTCTTCAAGTTGGTCTCCTCATCCTGTTGAGACAGGAGCTGTTGCATCTAAGTCAGCCACTCTGTAGTACATCGTTATGGCAGAGAAAACAGGTTTAAGACATATGAATAAGTTGTGACCACAGAAAAATTTTAAGGTATTGATCATCACATAAAATCCAATTGTATTGCTTACCATTGATGACCAATTTGAAAATGGATTAAAAAACATGCATAATAATGAGTAGAACAGAAGCATAAGCTCTAAAAGATTGTAACGAAAATTTGAAATTTAAGATTTTGAATAAACAAGAAGAGGCATTAAGCACATTGAGTCAAAATAGATTTAATACAATTAGAACATATAAAACTAAACGATATCAAGTGTTACACTTTAAAACAGGTTGAGTGTAGATAGGGCAACACTAGGAAAAAAATGTATCCCTTAAGAGCATGCATTAAGGGAGGAGATAAAACTTAATTTAGAAAAAAAAAAACACCTAAGAAAATACAAATCAAATAAAACAATAAAAATTTACTAAAAATTTAATGGATGGAAATTGACATATAAAAGAAAAGGGAGGGTGTAAAAAATTGCAAGATGGAAACCTCTGCTGGAATTGAACAGTCACTGAAGAAAGAAAGCGGTAATATCCATTATTAGTAACAACAGTGTAGACACTACTAAAATGCTGTGGATGGGCAAAAGAAGAAAATTCTTTGTAATAATTTTGAACAGCCTGCTTGAAAACTTTGTTGAAATATTTTTTAATTCTAGAAAAAATACATCAACAACATTACTTCAAGATAAAAATCCATCAAGAAATAAATCAACTGTTATTTTTTTTTTTTTTTTGGATAATCAATCAAGTGATTTTTACCAGCAATTACTGCAAAGAGTTGGAATTTTTTCCCAGAGAGGTTGCTTAGTACTTAAGAGCACTGGCTGCCCTCCAGAAGACTGGGGTTTGATTCCCAGCACCTACATGGTGTCTCACAACCGTCTATAACTCCAGTCCCTAGGGATCCAATGCCTTCTCTGGCCTGTGCACATGTGGTACACAGACATATATACAGACAAAACATGCATTCACATAAAATTAAAGCAAAATTATTGGAAAAGTCCCCAAATAACAATTACTTCTTGGGAATAGAAAAAGGGTAGGTATTCCTCATCTAATTTTATAAAATGCAACCAACATCCCAACCAGCATGTGACAAAGAATTATGAGGAAAGAAAACTATGGGTCAGTCTCTCCCAAGTGAAAAAAATCTTAACAAACTATTTGCCAAGTGAATCCAAATTTAACAAAGACTGTCTCATGATCAAGCAGGGTTGGACCAGGATTCTGTGAAGTGAAGCCAGATACGTGGATGTACATAGATGATACTGGAGATTTGGGGCTGTGTGGGGCTGCAGATACTCTGATGATTTAATTGTACTTCCAGTAAAATAGATTAAAATATTACCGAGTAGAGAGTGGAATCTCAAAGGGTTATTGAGAAGGAGGTATGGCATAGCCTCCTAGTGAGTGAGAAAGTAGAGGAGATAGATGCAACTACATTTGGGGTCATGAACTTAAAGATCACTTACTAGAGGTACTGGCTTGTATAGAAACAAAGTTTTTTTTCAGGATCAAGAAGTAATAAAAATGACAAAATTTTCACAACCTACAGACAATCTGGTGTGTGCCAGTTAGTTTTATGTCAACTCGGCAAAAGTTGGAGTCATTTGAGAAGAGGGAAACTGAACTGAAAAAATCTTCCCACCAGATTGGCATGTAGGCAAGCATGCTGGACATTTTCTTAATTAATGACAGATTTAGGAGGGCCAAGCTTATGAGAAGTGGTGCCATCCCTGGACTGGTGGTCCTGGGTTCTATAAGAAAGCAGGCTGAGCAAGCCATAAGGAGCAAGACAGTAAGCAGCACTCCTCCATGGCCTCTGCATCGGCACCTGTTCCCAATTCTTGCTCTGACTACCCTGGATGATGGACTAAAATCTATAAACTGAAATAAACCCTTTCCTCCCCAAGTTGCTTCAGATTGTGGTGTTTTATCACATCAACAGAAATCCTAACTTAATGATTTTTTAATAGAAAAACTCCCACAAATATTACAATGTAAATATAAAAATGTCAGTCATATTGCTTAATTATCCTATTTCATCATGAGCAGAGGAACTCTGTTACAGATAAGACTTTCTTTTCAAGGGTCTGCATTTAAGCCAAGAAAGAAAGCTCACATTACTGAGACAATTATCCCACAGCAATTGGTGTGTGTGTGTGTGTGTGTGTGTGTGTGTGTGTGCGCATGCGTGTGCGCACACACACGCTGAATCTCTGTGACTTGAGCCCAGTGAGAGAAGGTCAAAGTTCAGGCCATCTCTTTGTTCTCTACCAGATCTTCAATGGTTTCTTCTCTCTCCACACTCATTTACCCTGTGCTCTCTAGGCAACTCAGCCTTCCTCTAAGAAACTGAGAAGCCAAGAGTGCTTTCAAGCAGCCAGAGTCAAATTATAAATTTTGGATCTTATTAAATAACTTAAACTCTTCAAAGTATAGCTTTCCAAATGTTTTGAGAGCAATTAGTAATAAGAACATATTTAGCAATGCATATTACATATATCCATACATGTACACTCAAGTAAACTGAAAACATATGAGATGGTACTTACTCTCGTAAGATCCATTCTAAGCACTGTTTCATTGATTCTAGTCTGTTTACAAATTTGTAAAGGTAGCTGCTCCAAATCAAATTGGTTTCATAGTCTACTAATGAACTTAGATGCTTAATTTTTTTTTAAAAAAAGAGCTAATATCCCTGTTTTAAATGTTAGTTTTCTCACCTGTGAAAATGAAAAAATAATAGTATCATTTATGGAGGCTTACTGAAAATGTTCTAGGGTTTGGCTCAAAACATAGAACATGCTCCATAAATGTTGGATGCTATGGCAAGACCTAAGTAGTAAGTAAATCTTCTCATACCTCAAATCCAAGAGGGAAGCTCCCAGTAATGTCACCTCTCATGAATCTGAGAATGAGTCACATGAATTTCCCCTAGCATGCATGCCAGTGGAGAAGCCTGGGCTTGGCTTCTGTTGCAGATGTGGTAAATGAGAATGGGGAGGTTGGCCCTACAGCAGTAGTGGCCATCTTGCAGCCATGAGGAGTCATGCCTGGAAAGGAAGAGGAGGGGATTGATATTGGTGATACTTCTGACTTGCTGAACTGCCAGCTCAGTCTTTTATTTAAACTGAGAAAATCCCACTTGGATAATTTTATACAAAGCAGCAGATGCACCTGTCATGATGCCACTTCCTTCACCAGCAGGAAGTAGCCCTATGCTGAAACTGGCCTTAGACTCTTGAGAATGAGCATTCCCTAAAGCTTTATGATGGGGTTTGGGGCTCTAAATCTACAGCAGCAGGAAATCCTCACTTGGTTCTTAAGCTTGCCTTCTTTCTATCATCCCCGAAAGGCTCATAAGAAAAGGGAAGCACCCTGGGCTCTTCTCTTAGGCATGGAAAATAGTGTCATTCCCAGGGGGCAGATGAGAGACTCTCGGGAAATGACACTGGTGGCTCCAGGTCAATGCTAAAAGCTAACTGAACTTCCACAACGCCAAGGAGTGCCTGGTTAAAGATGCAGCTGGACAGTAGCTGGCCACCACTGAGTGAAAAGGAGCACACAGCATGTAGATTCTTCAGTGGGGCTTGGTCCCGCAGGTAATTCACATCCAGGCTGACTGACTGACTTTGCTATGACTTCCAGTTAAAGTTTCCAGGGGCCTGGATGATGTCACAACATTAAAGACCCAGAACATTTTATTTCCACTGTGTGGAGCCACAGAATCCCTTCTCCAGCTCTAAGGCCAGTCTGTACATCACAGTTGGTACATAGTGTCTGAAGTCTGCTTCTGGCAGGAAGCTGGAGTGGATGGCAGTTTAGGACTGGAACCCTCCATGTGACCCTGGTGCCAGAGTTCTCTAAATCAAGCCTTCCCTTTCTTCCCAAGTGCTGCAAACTTTTCCTATGTTAGTCAGACCATGCCAGTTCAGTGGCTTTGACCACTGCCGATGGAATTTGAACTTTTCCATTTTCCAAATAATTAAGACAGAAAAGGAGTTTGATGAAAAATGATCAGATTAAATTATATCATTCAGTAAAGGGGGAGAGGATGTCAGGCTGGGTCTAAAACAAATACTTACCTCCAAGCCCTGCCATAGACATGTGATAAGTAGGAAGATGAATATTAAAAAGGAAACTGAAGAGTTCCTTTAATAAATACCAATGGGAGAGATGGACATACTGAGCCCCAGTATCTATCAGGTATAGCATATACATTCTCTCATGTACTTCTTACAAAATACATATATCTTAGCAGTTTTTATTTCTAATGTTTTAAGTAAAAATAGTTTGTCAAAGATTATGGAGCAAGTAACCATCAGAGCAGTGGTTTCCTGTCATGCATCAGAACTGGGGTGTCATCCTAGGACCATCTCCTGAAGTGACTATCAGAACTGGGGTGTCATCCTAGGACTGTCTCCTGAAGTGACCATCAGAACTGGGGTGTCATCCTAGGACCATCTCCTAAAGTGACCATCAGAACTGGGGTGTAATCCTAGGACCGTCTCTGGCAGGGATTTACACTTCACCAATCAGACTGTACTACCACAGAGAGAGAAAATGGTGCCAGTCCAAGCAGAGAGGTGGGAAGGAGGAAAAGCAAGATAATTTCATGACAGAAAATAGATAAATTTCACATCAGGGAAGGCTAGGAGGGTCTCACAGAGGAACAGAGCTGCTTGTATGCCCTTGACTGAAGACTGGTTCTCTCAGATAAGGTCATCCTCTTAAAAATACAGTGTTGTAGAGCCCAGTCCTAATGGACATGCCTACCAAAACCTCCTGTACCTAAGGCTCAGGGAAAATGGTAGAAAGGGGGACAGAAAGACTGTAAGAGCCAAGGATCAGGGAGTTTACTGTGAGACTGTGTCTCTTATCAATATCAGAAACTACAGCCAGCCATCAAGCCCCACCACCAACATGATTGCCAAAATATGAGCTGAACAAGTATAACATCAATAAACATGCCAAAGAGGATGGGGGAAAGGGCATAAGACCTCAGCCCCACACAGAGAACTAAAGACAACTAAGGAATGCCAAGAGTGGGAGAAAAGGTCTTCCCCATGGAAGAGCACACCAATTGGTTATCCAATACAAAACCGTCAGCTCTGAGGACATAATTTCAAGTGACTTCACATAGACTGAGCAGGGTATATTTAGGAATAAATATGTATAGAGATGCAAGTATTTGCATGTAAAAACTATTTTTAAAAGATGTTGTAAATTTGAAAGAGAAAGGAGGGGTATATTGGAGGGTTTGGGGGGAAGGAAAGGGGGGATGATGTCATTATAATCTCAAAAATAAAAGAATGAAAGAATCAGGGAAGGCAAAGAGTTACAAAGAAGATGGAGAGTTGGGGACCCCTGGGTCTGTTTCATGATAGGGATGATTTAAAAAGTGAAGTGTGACTTGTAGGACAGACACATTGGGTATCCTGGGGACCCAGACTTGGAGCAGAGCTGTCCTTCCTAGTCTCTCAAGCCACATGTCTGGGGGAAACTTGAAACCCTCCTTGATCATCTGAGAGGACTGAAGTGTGGATGTCTTTAGTTGCCAACTATTAAGAAGGGACAACTTCAGTACTTAACAGACTGAGTGTCCTTTCTGTCTGGCCTAGACCTTCCTTTGAGTTTTTGGGTTGCAATGAGCAGACATTCTGGACAGGAGACCTGGGTCAATGGGAGGCTTGTTCATATCCCTTGCTAATCACCTAAACATGACACTCCCTCCTCACTCCTTAGGTTGGGAATGGACCTTTGTAAACCACATTTCTACTTTTCCAGTCAGGGCTCCATAAATTCTGTCAGTGAGGGGCCAATAGGATACTGATGGTCAAGGAAGAAGGAGGGACTGGCTCTCTTCTGCTTTCAGAATGGCCCTCTCCCTCAGCTTCACCTTGATGTACTTATCTCCACTTTCTAGTCTCTCTTGTTCCAGACTAGCTCAGCTCTTTCCCTGATACTGTGTTTTTCATGGGGCACAGGCCCTCAAGGTCCTAAGGCATCATCCCTCCTATGTCAGGGATGTCTGTCAAGTTTTCTGGTTCTGTGCCATTTTTTATCCCTTTTGTTTCTTCAGCCATCAAAGTAGTGATTACTTCTGTAACTTCTAAATCGGTGATATCTTGGGGGCCCTCTTCTGCATGGCCCTTTCTTTAGAGAAAGTGCTCTGTATTAGAGATTCTAAACTGTTTTTGGCCTCTCCAGCCAGGATGTTACATAATGCTCTGAGATCCTGCTGCACGCAGCTGTGAAAAGTTTATCGAGTCCTTCAGGAATCCAAAGATCCTATTTCTCACACACACAAAGTCTTCAGAGTAGACATAGAGGAGTGTGTGTATAGCCTACAGCCATGCTCTCAGATCTTGTTCTCCTGATTTTAAAGACTTGTTTTGGTCCCTTTTACAAAAGGACTAATGTTGTACATGCCTATAACCTGAGCACTCAGGAGATTCAGACAGAAGGTTCACAAGTTCAAGGCTAGCCTGTATTGCATAGTAAGTTCCACCACAAAACCTTGGACTGAATAGTGACACATAGTTTCCAAAAATAAATCTTGTTTTTGTTCTTCATATGCATGACTACACTTCCTTATTCCATTGAAGACATACTAGTCATGTTAACAACTTTGGCCAACAAAATACAAGTAAGGACAAGACAAAAAAAAAAAAAAAAAAAAAAAAAAAAAAACTGCCATGAGCCGATGTAATGGAATATTATACATCAGCCAAAAAAAGAAAACATCAAAAGACATAAAGGAAACATGCATATATTTGTAAGTTAAAGAAGGCAATCTGAAAGCCTACCTACTACATGATCCCAGCACTAGAACATTCTGTAAGATGCAAAACTGTGAAAACACTCCTGGTTTCCAGGAGAAAGTATGGGAAGGGATGAATAAATTTGAATGCACAAAAACTTTTTCCACCAAATTTCTGTTCTTTGAGAATTTCATATAATATATTTTGATCATATTCACACTCCCTCACTCTCCCAATTTTTTCAAAATCCACTCCATTTCTCTAACCACACAACTTTGTGTCCTTTTTTCTTCCCCACAAGGCTAATTTGTGTTCCTCAAATACTCTTGGATGTGTGGCCTTCTGCTGGAGCATAGTCAATTTATCAGGGACTACACTCTTGGAAAAACTGACCCTCCCTTCTCTCAGCAGCTAATAATCACCAATAGCTTCTCAGCTGCAGTGGAACTTACACCTGACTGTCCTCTCCATCCTTGGCTTTGTTCTGACTTTGGTCTTGCACAGAGGTTGTACTTGCTGTCATCATATGTGAGTTCCTATGTGCAGCTGTCCTATGTTCAGGAAGACAGTTTCCTTGGAGTCATCCACTGTCTCTGGCTCTTACACTCTTTCTGCCCTCAATTCTGCAATGATCCTTGAGGCTTTAGGGAATAGAGTATCATATACAGGTTTCATTCCATGCTGAGAATTCTGCATTCTCTTATTTCTTTAGATTGGTCATTTGTGGGTCTCTGAGTCACAATCTACTGCAAATAAATGTCTCTTTAATGGAGTTGAAAGATGTGTTAATCTATGAGCATAAAGTTAAGTCATGAGTCATCAGTTTAATACTATGTCCACTTAACAAAATAATAGTAGTAAGTTCTCATCTAAGGTTTATGATCTCTCTAGCCATAAGTTCTAGGCCTGATAGTGGTTCTACATGTGGATTTCATCTCATGAAGTAGGACTTAATTCCAACCAGAAAAGGTATGGTTACTGACATGACATCTGTACCACTATTACACAGACATATCTTGCCAGGCCAGTCATTATTGGAGTTTGTTGACTGAGCAAGACTGATAAATAAATTTTCCTCCAATACTGCTTGAGAATTTTGTACAGTATACTTGAAGCATATTTATCCCTATCTTTCAACTTCTCCAAGATCCACCCCCCTTTCCTACCCACCCAATTCATATCCTCTTCTTTTCTTTTAACTCATCAAGTACAGTTGGTGCTATGCTTATACTCTTGTGTGGCCTTCCGCTGAAGTATAGTCGACCTACCCAAGAGAACATCCTTCAAGAAGACTAGATTTGCCTCTCCCAGCAGTTCTCAATTGCCAATAGCTCCTGAGCTAGGGGCTGGACTTTGTGTCCTCCTCCACTCCCAGTATTGGGATTTCATCAGGCCTAAGTTTGCACAGGTGTTGTGCATGCTGTCACAACTGCTGTGAGTTCATGTTGCTGTGCAACTGCCAAACTTTGTCCAGTGTTTCCTGGTAGTTAACCATTGCCTCTGGCTCTTACAATTATTCAGAATGCTTAGTCCTAAATGGGGACTAACATCATATGTTCTTTTCCTTAGGTTCAGAGATCATTTGGAAGGATAGGGTAGAAAGAATGCAAAAAAAAATTCAATAAGTGAAAACTTCTTATGAGACTATAATGGTGACTATATATATATAGTCATATGTGTACATATGTACATATATATATATGCATTTTCAGACATATCTGTTGGATATTGTCTATTATCCACAGGGTATGTATAGTAAAGTAATTACTACTTCTACTGTATTGAAAATTACATCCAAACACAATGAACAGCTGACTCTTAGAATATATAAAGTCTTTAAATATGAGGAAAAAGTGATTGGCAAAAATAATGTATATCTGATCTTTGAAAACTTGCACTAACAAATTGAAATTTTTTATCAATTCTTGTTTTTATATGCAATAATTATCTGTGGGATGAAGGACAAGACATGATGTATACACTTGACTAAGAAAGCCAGCGCCTGGAGGACACTCATTCACTCACAGAGAATAATTGCCACATGAACAAAAAAATACAAAAGAGATTATCCTGATCTTGGCTCAGTATTAATATAAATGGTGAATGTAAGGAATGCTATCAACTTTCAGCCACCAAATGTACATAAGTGCTCTGTTCAAAAACAAGTATACCAGATAAATCACTGCTGATGCCAATGTTCTACAATTGAGAAAACACCTACACTTAAGCAAAATCAAATATAGTTTTATGATTCAACGATAAGGAGAATAATGCTCTCATTTGAGAGTCCTGTGCACACATTGCATCCCGGCCATACAATCAGCATCATAGCCCACCTAAATCTGGACTTCTGACCTTCCTACCCACATACAGCAACTGATGAAAACAACTCTAATAAAACACAAGCTAACGGTGTGTTCTGAATCTATTGCCTTTATTTCCAAGATGGAGCCATCCCTTGCTGCAGCTCAGAAATAGGACACCCTTTCCAATCAATGACACGAAGAGAATCTGCAGACTCATTGGTGAGACACTTCCATAACACTCACAGGATGACAATGGGAAGACACGATTCCAGATACCTTTTCCAAGGAAGGTGAAAGTGCTTGGTAAGAGACTATAAAACAATTATTTTTGTTTTATTTGAGTTATTTTAACTTTTTTCAATTTCCTTAAAACTGACACTTTGTTACTGTACTAATGTTTACTACAGTGGTTTGGTGAGAATGACTGAGTATTCAAAAGGCACCAAGGCACTCTGCAGTGTTACTTACGCTGGGAAAACAAAGGAGGCTGTCCTGAAGTCTGTCCTGAAGTTTGGTGGTTGAAGGAATGTGAAATTCAATACTTTTCAATCAAGTAGGAATTTCTGGTTACTGCAATGCTACCAGGCAGGTATCTCATATTCATGTATATCCAATAAGAGTAAGGTTTCCTGTTACTTATTACAATGGATGACCTTGGACTAGATCTTCCAGGGCACACACATCTCCCTCATCAGGACAAACACAGATGAACTTTTGTTGCTGGCTAAGCCCTTTAAGCCTTCCTAATTGCACACTGAATTCGGCCAAGTGCAGGTAGCCAAAATGGTTCTTTATTTGTTATGAAAATGTGGTAGCTACAAAATCAAAACTCTTTGAGTCATCCATCCCAACTATTTCCTTTAGAATCCAAGCCCAAGCCAACTAGTTTTTATTGTCTTCTCAAACAAGGTACCAGTCCCCTAAAGAAGACTCTTAGATAACAAGTAGGCTGCTAGGTTCATACTTTATTGTAGGAGGAGTTTCCTACCAGCTTTAAAACCGACTATTGGGCTTATGTCAATGAAGAAACCAGATAAAGCCTGTGGATTGGAGGCACTTAGGAAGGGATTCATGGGCAGCAGAGGAGGGGAAACTGCCAGCAAAAACAAACAGAAGGGGTGCTGCTGGCAGAAGACAGAAGGAAGATGACTTCTTACGGGGCTGACAAAGATGAAAAGGAGACAGACTTCACTCTTGTGCTAGATCAGCAAGTGTCTCTTGATCTCCACTTAAAATAAAGAAATAATTCTCCCTGCTGTGAGGTCTCAGTCTAGCACAGGTGGAGGTGAAACAGTAGTGACTGAGTCACATATTTCTGTCACCATTTGTTTTCCCAAGAACCATGTTATCCTATGGTACAGATACTGGAGGGATGTGAAAGGGGACACTTTTATTTGGACCTGAAGAACCAAGGCAGCTGAATAAATCCCACTGTGTATCTGTACCACAGTTTCATTATCCCATTAAACTGGATAACATGAACCTACAAAAGACAAATGCCGCAAGTTCTTGCTCACATGTATTCCAGCTTCAAATATTTACATTTGTGTACATTTAAGTTGAAGTATCTATAGGAGCCAGGAAACTGGAAGGGGGCCACTGTGGGAAGATAAAGCACTTAAAGAAGTCATAGATGGTATAAATGGGGGCAAGAAATAATGGGGGTAGGTTTAAATAGAGAGTGGGATGAGAGGGAAGAGCAGAGTTTGGGGTTGGGAGAGAGATAAAATAAGAATGTTTGGAAAAATTCACGTGGAAACCTATTTATAAGCATATATGCAAGCATATATATATATATATTCCCAGAATGCAAGAATCCATAAGCTACCAAGCTCAGTGCCATGTGCGCAATATTCCTCTTTGAGTTGTTGGTTAAGAAAAGTCCCAGAAACCCTCAAAATAATAAAGGCTATCATCATTGTTCTTGGTGGTAAGATACACTTTGGTCACAAGACATGGAGGGATCCAGCTTGTACTGACCTGGAAGTTTTCTCCTTGCTGGCTAGCCTTCATTCACAGTGCCGGAAGGTGCTTTGCAGGCTATAGGGGAAGAAAAGTCACTAAGAGTATTACACAGCTATTACATTAACAGCCTACTAGCACAAGATTGATCAACATTTCAGTATGTATGGAAGAGGCCCCACCCCTAATCAAGGAACTATTGTCAGTTGACAGCTTCTGGGATAAGAAGTCAGTTTTCCTCAGGGAAACTGTGGCCCATGATAGATTGCCCATCCAGTGGATGGTCTCACACCTAAGCCTACATGGGCAGCATTAATTGTATTCAGTGGGTAAAGAAGAAGAGGAAAAAGAGGAGAAGGAAGGCATAAAGTGGTGGGATGTATGTGAAGACTCCTGGAGGAGTTGGAGGTTGGGAATAGAGGTGGATATGAGCTGAGGTGGGGAGTAGGAGTGGATATGACCTAAGTGTATCATATAGCTATATGAAATTACCAAATGCTAAAAACAAAAATTTTAAGAGGGCTGTAGAAGTATGAGCAGAAGCTTGACTTAGGAAGCCATGGATATGTATCTAGGAGACTGACTTGGAAAGCCATGGGTTTATATCTAGGAGATTGACTTGGAAAGCCATGGTTATATATTTAGGAGACTGGCTTGGAAAGCCATGGATATGTATCTAGTAGATAGACTTGGAAAGCCATGGGTGTATATTTAGGATATTGACACTAGAGGAGACATGAAGAGAGTGAATGTGAGCTGTGTTCCATGGAAATCTGATAAAGAAAGGCAGGCAGGGAAAGAACCCTAGAAACAAGTGGGGACTAGATTATGACATACTTTGCAGTCTGTGCTAGACAGCAAAGTAGTAAATACAGAGGAGCTATGAGCTCTGAGATGCAGAAAAATACTAACAAGGAGGGACTGAAGAGGATTAAGGAAGAGGTCCCTCAACAGCCCAGGCCAAGAACTGTACTTTGTCATTACAAGGACCCACACTAAGGATAAGACCTCAGGAGATGGGTCAAGAAAAACTGATGAGCTAGCATCAAGCCCACATTGGTGACTGGTTGGATGAGGGAGCTGGGGATAAGGGGAGTTCAGTGTGGCTGATTTCAGATTTAGACAGTTGGATCCTTCCCTGGCCTGGGCAAAAAGAAGACTGTTCCCAAAGACTGAGCTGAGCTGAACTCCAGGCTAGAGGCAACTGCCTCATGAGAAATTCCAAAGAGGTATACACTATGAATCAAGATCTGAAAGATATTTGATATAGAGACATCCATGAACAAATGAAATAGGAAAGGATCCAGGAAATGAGCGATAATGACCTAAACCATGAAGCAGGTGTCAAATATCTAATCAAAGCAGATGGCAACTCTCTATCATTGAAAGACATTCGGTTAGTGCCTCAGAGAAACTTTCCCTAACTTTATGGATTCTCCCTCCATGGATAGGAAACTAAGATAGAGATGGGTAGTCACTATACATCTTAAAATCACTTTCTCAAATTATATCATCAAGTACAGTTTTGAAGCTATCATCCTAACTTTTGGAATATTCCTGGGCTAGAGTTCTTAGACCACCTGACTTCTCTCTCCTGGCTGTTTGAGAAGACAGGCTTCCCATGGCTCCGCTTTCACAGGCCACTAATTCCCTGCCTTCTAAGTTCTGTGTAAGCAGAACTAACCCATTTCAGTAAGACTATGTGAGGCTTGTCTTGGTTAGGGTTTCTGTTGCTGTGATGAAACACCATGACCAAAAGCAAGTTGAACAAGAAAGGGTTTATTTGGCTTATACTTCCATATCATAGACCAATATTGAAAGAGGTCAGGACAGGAGCTCTAACAAGGGAGGAACCTGGACACAGCAGCTGATGCAGAGGCCACGGAGGGCCTCAGCTTACTGGCATGCTCCATGCAGCTTGCTCAACCTGCTTTCTTATAGATCCCAGGACCACCAGCCCAGGGGTGGCCCCACCCACAATGGTCTGAGCTCTCCCCCACAAATCATTAATTGAGAAAATATCCTACAGGCTTTTCTATAGCCTCATCTTATGGAGACGTTTTCTCAGTTAAGGCTTCCTCCTCTCCAATGACTCTAGTTTTTGTCAAGCTGGCATCAAACTAAACAAATCAAGGCTGAACCCAGAGGAATGGCTCATTTGTCTAAGGCCTTCTGATTTTTTAAAGTAGGACTTTACTACATTAAAACCACATAGAGCAGCCCTCTCCCATGGCTCACTTTCATCCCAGAGAGACTCTCTAGGGGAGATGAAGGAACCAGCGAAAGCTTATTTCACTTTGACTTGCTGTCCCAATTGTCTAACACATGAACATAGAACATAGATCCTCAACCTCACAGGCTCATCACTTAACACATGTGAACATACTCTACCCAGGCCCTGAGCCCATAGTAGTTGGAATCCTAGAGTAAAAGTACAGCATGTGCTTTCGGGTTTTGGAGTCAAAACACTCATGTATAGGCGGCTTCTTGGGAGTACACCACCAAAGGCTCTAGGCTGGAGTCCTTGCCTCCAACCTTTCTAATGTTTCTGTTGTGGAACAAATGACTCTGCCTCCCCAGTGGGAGTGTCCCTCAGACTCCTGCTGTGGGTCCGCTCTATGGAGGAGGCCAACTCAGCCATGCCACGGTGTGTGCCCAGCACACATGCCCACTGGCTTTGGATGGGAAAATATTCCTGACCTGTCAGAATAATGATTTCAGTGTGTTCTCAGTAAATTCACAGTGTGATCCCATGAAGGTACCTCTTCCCCCGGCATGAGATGTTGTGCTTGGAGTGCTTCCCTGTCTCAATTTCAGTATCAGTCAGGGGGAAAGAGCAAAACAGCATTCCTTCATGTAGATAACAGTAGGCAAGCTGGCTACTCCTGGCTGGTAACATAATCCCCACCAGTGTACTCTGGCAGCAGGGCTTCCTTAAGGGCAAGGACAGACACTCTGCTCAGAATCAAGCCTGATAGATATTATTCCAGTAGCCTTCTTACTGTCAGCAGAAATAAGGCCCCAGAGAAGAAAGAGCAGCGGGGGTCTGTCTCTGGGTGAGCCTGACTGCCATCGTGGTCTCTGCTTGCCAGCTACATGGCTTTACTTATTCAGTTATTTGCTTAGGAAAAGTTCAGACTCTGTGCAGGCATGCTCCTTAGATAAATAAGCCAATCTTGCTGAGCCTTGGTTTTCTCACCAGCAAAGCAGGGACAACAACACATACCTCCTCAGGACCATGTGAGGACACTACTCATAAATCCTGCAGCCCAGGGCTAGCACAAAGATGCCCTGCTTTAGCGGTGACTGCTTATGGTGTTATTCCATTTACTCACATCTCTGCTGCCCTTCCTACCCAGTTAAGACCTCTTCATGATGCTAGCTCCTTCCATCCAGCCAGCATCAGGTGCCAAGCTCACTGTTCAGCCTGCTTTCTGTACTTTATTAAATACTTACCTGGTGCTGCCCACAACAAGGGAGCTGCACAGGCAATGTTAGAAATCACATGGTCTATGCCCTGTCTCCAGAGCTGTGCTATGAAATCTAGGATTCAGAGTTCTTGGTAGCTTTCTGCAGGCCAAGCAACACATATTAATGTGCATAACTATGTATACAAAAATTTATACAATTGCATGTTATAGATAAACCAAAATATATAACATATTCTGATATCATATATACGTGTGTGTGTGTGTGTGTGTGTGTGTGTGTGTGTGTGTGTGTGTAGCATGTAGGATTGTATATCAGGCTGTATAGTATTCTGTGTATTATGAGCCATATAAAATATATGCACAAAATATATAAATATTTTATCATTTCCTTTCCCAAAGCTGACAAAATCTCTCAGCAATGAAACAGTAACAATTTTGACCCGATAAAGTTAATACAGATGCTGAATTAGACTTTAGAAGACTAAAGTTGCCCCAGAAATGGTCTGTAGAAATTCTCCACTTCATCCAGGACACATTACAAACATGAAGCAGAGGAGGAGGTGGTATTAGAAATGGCTTCCAGAGTCCCAACCTCCGTTCTCACTCCCCATGCCCCTCAGGGTACTGAGATATGTCTAGTAGGGAAGTAACAGTGATGTCTGTAAACATGACCAGAAGTCTAGACGTCATTCAGTAAACACTAGCCACCCTACAAACTTTGTCCATCTCTACAAAGTGGGTGTTTGGCTTCTTCAGAGCCCTGGGTGAAACTGTTTCTCGGCAGAGGACATGGGGGAGTTTCTGATGCTAGACCACTTTACTCTTGCTGTACACTTTACTATTATGCTTTCTTATTTCTCAGCAGCTGTTCATGGTTTGCTGGCTGGCTGCCTGCAAGGTGCTTGCTGTGCATTTAGTGCTAGAGTCGTAGTTACCTAGTATGGGTCCTGCATCTTGCTTTGCCCAGACAGAAATCTGCCTTAATATACTAGCTAGATTCCAGTTCCTGAAAAAAAAAAAAAAAAAAAAAAAAAAAAAAAAAAAAAAACAACCCTCGTACTGGATTTTATCTTTCCACTCCAAGCAGTATTCCCTGGTTGGGACTTAGGTTTAGACCTCTTATAATACCAACCAGTGTCCTGGTTCCTGTGCATGCCCAGGTCTCCATTCCAAGCTTCCAGCTATGGGCACACCCCAAGGCCACCTGTTCTTCCCTGCCATACACAGGATTACCTCAGCAGAGAACTTGCATATAGAAAGAATTCAATATATATTGTTTGTTGTTTTTTTTATTGACCCCCATTGATGATCATCATGTAAACAAGAACTCACCTTTCTTGTACATTGTTATGTTCTTATCACCTAGATGGTAAGAGTATAAGATGGATGTGTAATATTGGTTCCAGTATTTATTTATTTCAAGATGTGGAAATGCAATTTCATCCTCTTCCATGGAAATGCTGAGCTGGAGCCAGAAGTTACTGACACAGAAGCTCTTTAATATGCCCCTGAAGGAAACCACATCATGTGCCCCCCATAAAGCTGGAGGTTCATACCATTCCAAATGAACCACAGAGATGAATACTGACTGCTTACCCAAAGGCAAGCCTCCTGGGAAATAGGTTTTCCTGTCCTACTAACCAGAGATGGCAAGGGTATACAGAGCCTGTGGACTATTTCAAGCAGAATGTTATTCCTCTGCACTTCATCTCCATGCCAAATGTGTACAGAAATGACAGGTAGTAATTTCCCATGCCCAGAAAGTACAGTGTTGAGATCTATCCCATAACATGACACTCCTCCCATCTCCTGCCTCCCTGCTAACCTTATAAAGTTCTTTAACAAAAAGAAAATGTGCCAAAGAAGAGCCCAGTTGAAGTCTTGGTTTTAATTTTTTAAAAAAATAGAATTTATTTATTCATTAATAAATTGGTTATTTTGAAGCTATTTAATAATAAGCTTGTATATGTTGTATTCCTATGCAGACTTTAACAGAGATCTTGAAAATGTCAGTATACCACAAGATGGTAGAGTAGGCTGATTTAGACTGATCAGTCTAGTTTTTCCCCATGGGTCTTTAATTCCCATCTTTTCAAGTCCATCAGCCTGGTTAGTTAGTTAATGAGCAGGCTTCCTTGCTTGTGTGTCTTGGGATTGTTGCTGGTCCTAGGAACAAAGTGTGAGGAGAAAATCCTGAGTTGCATCACATATATTTGCATGTTTCAGTAAGAGGGTAGCAACAGACAGAAGGAAAAGAATCACAGTTAGAGTATACCAGAAATACCTTTATGTGGTGTATATGTGACAGACTTTTTTCTATAATAATCATACGATATTGCCATGGGTTGTTTGCTAGATTAAGAAAGAGGAAAAGCACAGGGGGTGGGGGAAGAAATCTAACTAACCTTACAGAATTTAAACAAAATTCCTTCTTTATCTGAAGTAAATTCTCTTCATAGACACTTCCAAGGTATTCCTCTTTTCTTTTATCAATAAAGATCCAATAGGGCTGGAGAGCTGGCTCACCAGTGAGGAGCATGTGCTGCTATTGTGGAAGAACTGAGTTCAGTTCCCAGAACCCACATCAAGTGGCTCACAATTGTCTGAAACTCCAGCTCCAGAGATCTGACTCCATCTCCTTTGTGGATACCTGCACTCAGATATGCACATGCACACACACACTCACACATGTGCTCGCGCACACACACATTTTTCATTAAATAAATAAACATGATAGCAGGTGCAGTAGTTTGAATAAGAATGGTCCATAATCTCATTCATTTGAATGCTTGACCATAGGGAGTGGCACTACTTGAGAGGGATTGGGAGGTGTGGCCTTGTTGGAGGAGGTGTGGCCTTGGAGTAGATGTGGCCTTGTTGGAGTAGATGTGGCCTTGTTGGAGTATGTCACTGAGGGGGTGGGCATTGGATTTCAAAAGCTCAAGCCAGGCCCAGTGTCTCTCTCTTCCTGATGCCTGAAGGTCAAGAGGTAGAACTCTCAGCTCCTTCTCCAGTACCATGTCTGCCCGCGTATCACCATGCTCCCCACCATGATGACAGTGGTCTAAGACTCTGAAACCGCAAGCCAGCCCCAATGAAATGCTTTCTTTTATAAGAGTTTCTTCGGTTATGGCGTCCCTTCACAGCATATAACTCGGACTAAGACTGCAGGAGTGAATTTCACTGATACTGAACAGTGACTCCACAAGTAGTTTTGAACTTCTCCCTGCATTGTTTTCGGTATAGCGCTTTATCAGACAGAATTCAACCAGAAAAAGAGAAAATCGGTGAAGATAACAGAGTGAAGTTTGTTGCGAGGAATTGTTGGCCTGGGAACTGTGAGGTTGCCTCAGGTGCAATGTCCACAGGCGAGGCCCCCACAGAAGGCACACTAGCCACTTGAGAATGGACAGAAGCTGCAGGACACAAATAAAATTCTCCTCTCCAACAAGCCTCAGTAGCCTCATCCCACCCTGCTTTTTACAATTTTATACAAGAATGCAATATCTTACTGCCTCCTCCTTACAACTCCTCCTAGATCTCTGTCTCCAAAGTACCCCTCTCAAATTCATGTCTTCCTTCTTCTAACATATTATTATACTCTTCTAGTGATATATATGATATATAATATTTGTATATATGATATATGTCACATATTGTATAATATATATATACACACAAATTGGTCCAATCAATGTTGCCTGTACTCAAAGGGACTCAGGCTGAAGAAAATTGACTTTCTTTACCTTAACTGCCCTCAACTGCCTGTAGTTAGGGATGGGACTTTTTGAGACCTTCTCCCATTTTGCAGGTAAATGGATGAAACTGGAGAATATTATGCTGAGTGAGGCAATACAGACCCAGAAATGCCACAATCATGTTCTTTCTCATGAGTGGAATCTAGCTCTGAATCTTTAGGTTTGTGAATGTTATGTGGAGTAACTATAGAAGTCAAGATATAGACAGGAACCCCAACATACCAGTCCCATTTTAACTCCCTTCAACTTATTGAATGAAACTCAACAGCCTGTGGGATTTAATTGTTTTAAAGCCAAATATCAAAGGACTCTGATTATATCTACAAACTACATCCACAATATCTCAATTAGTGTGTTCTTGGACATTTAGAAAGTATAGTCTATCAAAATTGGCACATAAAAGAACAATAAGTAATTGATATTTTACTGTTTATTTCTTCTCTTCCCTCACTGGAATATAAGCACCATGAGAACATTATTATTATTATTATTATTATTATTATTATTATTATTAGTTTTGTTTACTGGGGTAGAATAGTTCTCTACCCCCTTTATCTATTTAGTTTCTTTGTTTCCAGTTCTCTTTTGCTCAAATGCACTTTAACCTGAAATGAAATATTGAAGGAGTGAAGGAAATAATTCAGTGGGTGAAAACACTTATTTCACAAGCATGAGGACTTGAGTTCAAATCCTCAGAACTCATTTGAAAAGCCAAGCATGATTATGCTTCAGTCAGTAACCACGGGCCTGAGTTGAGGAGATGGAAGGATCCCTGAAGCTTGCTGGTCACCAGCCTAGCTCCAACTTCAGTGACAGACTCTGTATCAAGGGACTGAGGTGCAGAGTGACAGGAAAGGACACCTAGCATTATTACTCAGAGCAGTGTCACAAAATGCCTAGCTATACCATTCCATTCCTCCCAGGACATAAATCATTTTTTGGTACCTGGCTTCCACACTATGTATTCTACCCACCCATTAGTCACTTAGAACCTACATTAGTGATCAGGTTGAGATTCAAAGTGATTATCTACACAATCATTGTGTAGTCATACAATGCTATGTCACAATGCCCATGTCATGCACCTTTCCTCATCTCATTTCCTAGACACCGACTGATGATGCCATATCTGCACAAGAAGGAAGGACATGTTACAAATGGTATTTTGAAAGAAAAAGACCAAATCTAATATTTACTGCAGTGTATTATTATAATTCCTTTAATTCTGTTGTTTTTAATTTCTTATGGTATGAGATTTATATATTTTAATAGATGTATATATGTAGGAAAATACTGGAACATATAGATATTGGTATTGCCCACAGCTTTGGGCATGAACTGGGTTATCTTAGAGTTTATCTCCAAACTACTATATTTTTCAACAATTATATCTGGTGAATGAGAAGCAGTTGATAAATCTGGAATTATGGAACTACTGAGGGAATGATGACTGGCTTTCTGGACACAAGGCACACACACACACACACACACACACACACACACACCACACCACACCACACACATATACACACTCCATGTTGGTCTCTGGTATCCAACACAGTTCCCAGAATGGAGTAAGCAATTGTAACTGCTCTGAATTCATGTGATGATAGAATAAAAGGTTATGGTGTGTGTTCTTTCCTTACCTACAGAAGTCCACAGCTCAGAGGCATCTGGTCTTATGGAAAAAGGATGGTTACAGAGAGCCAGAGACAGTTTTCAGCACCTCCTATTACTTAGATGAAGAGAAAAGGCTGTGGGTACCACCACATCCCTACTGGGGCTGGTGAGGGGGTGAAGATAGGAGGGGATGTAGACAGTTGCCTCTCCTTCTTGGAATGCTTTTGGGAGTAGCTCAATATAGCACTGTACAAAGTGGGAAGGTCTCAAAGCACACCCTTCAGGGTGCTTTGCTTCTGTGTGATAGTCCAATGAGAACGTCTTGGATTTTCAGTGTAAATAACACATTCAAACACAGAAACAGGCCTGTGCCCTTAAATCAGTCTTCATCTGCTGTGGCCCCTGAATGAAGCAGGCATCTAGTGCCACTGGGCTGTGTCTTTTGGAGGCCAGAGCCATGGGACTCTTCTTGACCACAGAGGGATATTTCTATTTATATCTAGGATGATAATTATATGTGTCATCCTTTCAACATGGCACATGTTTCCTCTTTTTAATCCTTAAAGAAAAAAAGGTTTTCCTACCAAATCTGTCATTACCAAGTGGTATTTTCTTCTAGATATATACAGGGACCTACCATTATGCCAACTCAGCAAATACAAAGCTCTCTCGCTCTCTCTCTCTCTCTCTCTCTCTCTCTCTCTCTCTCTCTCTCTGTCATACACACACACACACACACACACAAACACACACATTCACACACATACAAAAATAAGCAAGAATGAAAGATGAAATTATGGGAATAACCAAGGAATAGAATGTTTATTTAATGCATGTTGTAGTGTGTTCTGCACTATAAAAAAATTATACTCAGTAGGTTGAAGCATCTGTAGACAAGAGACTAAGAATTTGGTGCTAAAAAAAGTAACACTCATAAAATATGGCAGTAGAGCTGGAAAGCTGTAAGATGGATTGTATGACCCCGGTATCTGCCTATAAATTTACTTCCTTATAAAGCCATCAAGGAGCAGGAGTTCTTGGAGGAGATATAGCTAGCTAGCACCTTACACAGAAGCTAGGTAAGAAGCACTTCCTGAAAACAGAGTCATAATTAAATGGTTAGAGCAGATGAACATGGTCCTTAAAAAGATATCAATACCAATTTATAGTTTCCAAATGTGAAATGGACAGTGCCTTTGAAGAAATGCAGGTTTCTCAGCTCACTATGATCTGAGCCTCTGTCAACCATACCATCTAGGACCACTTATTGGACTGCACTGGCAGAGTTGGATGCCTTAGGATCTGTCTCCCCACCCCTCCCCCAAAAGGAAGCAACCAGTCAACACTGTACAAAATCCTTGGAAACTCCAGGGAAGCACTGAACTGGTCTGTGAGAAGTGCTTAGGCTTTTCTCGGAGATGTTTAGTAATAGGATACTATGTAGGCTGAGTCTGAGGCTCACAAAACTAAAAATTGGTCATTGAGCATGTTTCAGAGTCACTGGCAAAATCTATTGAATTAATTTAAATATAAATTAAAAATAAAGACATCTGAAAAACAGATATTAGCTAAAGATGGCAGGGATTGTAATAATCTCTAAAACTCACTTATGTCAGACTCTGCTATGCTTTCGTGGGAGGTGTGAATGGCTTTAAACTATCCAGTTCCACACATTAGTGTAAACAGCAGCCAAGCAGATCAGAAGGGACTTGAATATTTGGGGAAGGTTTGATTATTTCTCTAATCTCTATCTTGTTGCTGATATGATTTAAGAACCATATAAAGGTGTATACAATAAAGAAAGAGAAAATAAACTTAACACAACTAAGTACATAATGGAAAGGAAGCCTAAGGTTAAACAAATAAGATGGAGCCAGGCATTAACTTAGTATTAAAACACTGGCTCCCTGGACATTGGATGGAATTCGAGAATTGTAGAGAAAACCCTTAAACTGCCTATTGCAGGCTTTGACATCTTCTAATCTTTCTACTAATTCTTTAAACATTGAGCATAGATGGCAAAGTGGACTTCTTCAAACTACCCAGTGTTCTTATTTTTCTCAAGAAAAGTAGTGGAAAGTAAGTGGTAGCTAAGGTAGATGAAGAAAGTAACAATGGCATAACCTTCCTGCCTGACTGATTGCCCAGACTATAGAGTCCATCTTCTCTTAATGTCTAAAACTGAAATAGATCAATAAATACAAGTCTCGCATAACATGAAGACATCAGCAAGGACAAGATAGGAACCTGGCAATCCAATCATCCTCGGGTTATCAGACTCTAAGCAATAAAATTTGTTTCTTCTCTCTCAAATTCAGATCAAACAAAATGGATACAGGAATAAGAAAGCTGGGAATTAACATGTCATCCTTACTCTTTGGGTAGCTGAATTTGAGGATGCATCTTGAGCAACAACCAGAATATGGTCCCATAAATAGAACTTATGCTCTGAAGTGCAGACCTCCATACTGCAGAGGCAGAGAGCACTGTGTAAGCTACAAGTGCATGAACCAATCAGAAGGACCCAGATAGGAGGTAGCACCACATAGACAGGACCAAGAAGAGTCTGGGCCATGCAAAGTCTGAGCTGCTTCTCTACCTCACATATTAGATGAGTGTCCTCCCATGGGCCAGGCAGGAATAACAGCTGAGGTCAAGGAGAGAAACAGCCCACAGCTTTATCACTGTATTAGTTACTTTTCTGTTGCTATGATTTTAAAAAAATCATGACCAAGGCATCTTAAAAAAGAAATAGTTTGTTCAGGCTTACAGTTTCAGCAGGATTAGAGTCCATCATGGCAGCAAGACGTGACAGCAAGTGGCAAGGGTCAGGAAGCCAAAGGCTCGTGCCATGAATGGTAAGCATACAATAGAGAGAGCAAACTCAAAATGACATGAGTCTTTAAACTCTCAAAGCCTGCCTCCAGTGAGGACCATGGTTAGAGGGGCCACACCTCCTAAGCCTTCCTAAACAGTTCCTGCAACTGGGGACTAAATATTCAGATGTCAGACACTATGAAGGATAATTCATCCAAACCATCACAATCACCACACTTCCCTATCTCCTAAGGATGCAGCACAAGCACTTTACCTGAAGGACCAGCATGGAGCTTATAACTTCCAACAGACAAATAACACTGGGTCTATGCATAGAGAAGGATAGGAAGTATGACTGTGATGGCTGATCCATTCCTAAAGTCCAGTCCAATGCCCAAAGACACAGACACATATGGGGCATCTAACCTGGTACATGAGGCAAGACTCCTTCTGAATTTGTCTTTCCAAGAGTTTTAGAGTCTTCAGAATTGGGACAGCCACATACTGATGTGACATCTGTCAATGTCTCTCTTCCTTCCTCTAGCAGTCACACATGCTGAATAGTAGTGTGTTTGGCCATCTCTTCATGCAAAGCTCTCTGATGCCTTCAATGCACGCTGAGTAGTTCCCACTTCTTTGCATGTCTCAAAGAGCTGCATTATGTGGTCCAGCACCTGCCATTTCTTTTATCTCTCCCTCTCACAACCCCCTTCCCATTTACTTTTTTTCTGAAACATCAGCTGGTCACATGGCACTTTCTTCTCATGAGAACATTCTGCTCCTCCTCTGCTGCTGGTTCACTCTAACCCATCTCCATTCCCTCCAGGAAACATCTCCTCATACTTGGTTAGAAAAGTGCTGACGTTAGAAGGTAAAATGTGCCCCACAAGCTCATGCATTTGAACACTGGGTATTCAGATGGTGGTGCTATCTGAGAAGGCTACAGAATCTTTAGTGAGTTGAGTTTTGCTAGAAGAAGTGGGTCATGGTATGACGGCTTTGTAGTTTTACAACCCAGCCCAGCTTCTTGTTCACTTCTTGTGGAGGCAAGGTGAACAGCATCATCCTGCTCCCACCAATCTGCCTTTGCCATCAGAAGAGAACCTATCTCCTGGAACTCGGAGGCAGAAGAAACTTTCCCTTCCTTACATGTCTTAATGTCCGGTATTTTGTTTTTTTGGTGATGATAAAAGTAACTAATGCATTTGCTTCCCTGGGATTCCCTTGAGTTTCCTCTTCACACATTACTGTTTTGTATGTCGACATTTGGGCTAAAATTCATATTTCACAGAGTCAGAGACTGCGTCAACCTTCCAGTAACCATTTATTACCAAAGATTCAGAATAAATTCTACTAATTACAAAGTGAATTAGAGAGGCTCTTCCCTAACTAAGGGCTCCAATGATCACCAAATAAAGAAACAGTAATGCTAAGGCATCAGTGTGTCCCTGGAAAAGGGGTTAACACTGCCATTCACCCTCTGGCAACACCAGTTTAAAACTCTACATTTGGAGAAAGCCCATGTCTTGTGTGAATCCTGAGGGAGTGAACAGGATCCCAGAATCCCTCCGTCCTGGTCATTACTGTATGGCATCAGTAGGAGAAAGGGGAGTTGAAGATAGTGCCCCAAACCTGCATCACCCAAGAACAACACTGAAGCATCTTTTCACTGGATTAGCATTCTCTGTAATCTTTGTGCTGACAGAGGAGTAGGGGTAGGACTCTGCCTTTAAAGACCATGGCTCTTCAGCCACTAATGAGATAAGAGTTCTGACATCAATATAAAATTACCTAAACTTCTCAGGATGCTTTTGGATTTTACAATTCAACGATTCATCCGAATGTATAGCCTTCTTCATGCAAGGCTGGGATTCTTCTATTGAGTACATCCTTGGCACTAAATCTATATTCTTAAAGTTAGAGGTTATATTTAATTAACAACATGTGCTGTGATAGTTAATCTCAGATTTATTCATTTTCATGTATTGAAAGAACTAGTGGATACCTAATTCAATGCAACTTCTTACATATCAAGATGTTAGTAACATACAAAAACCATAGCAACACCCTAGCAATTAAGCTTCTTTACCATGGAAACATGTCTGAGGTCAGTAGAAAGGTACCAGCTGTGATGGTGAATATGTCTCTGAGCTCTCTGAACTGACAAGGTAAGTCCTACACATGGATTTATCTGCACACAAGAACAATGTACCACTGTGTACACATCTACACATGGCCACAGACCACAGGCAGCTCCCACAATGCCTTCCCTTCAGGGCATCACAAGAAAAACAAGCCACTGTGCTGAAACTACACTGATGCTCATTATTCTAACACCAGGGGAAGAAATATTAATGCAATAAAGTTTTAGAAATAACCGAAGTACAAAACCTGCAATTTTACATCTGCAGTCCCATGTTACACACCATGAAGGGATTAGTCCAGAACGAGGCAGACCATGGTCCTGGATGTGGGGGGTTGGCATTTATACCCCCTGTGTTTTATTGCAGAGAAGAAACATGTGAATAAACCATCAATCACCACAAGGCACCATTTCTACATTAGCATCACCATTGACTCAGGAGTGGAAAGCACACTTTTTAGCTCTGTAGTTCTAAAGTTTTAGGAGAATATACAACTCTAAGACATGTTCCTTACCTCTTCCCTTCATTTCTTCTTTGAGAAATTCAGCTTATTTTCCCATTAATTATCATGCAGTAACTTCAGCTATGTGGGATTTTACAGAAGCAAATAAATTTCCTTCAAATATTTATTTCCATCTACTTCTCTACTAGTGACCACAATATCCTATTATGTCAAAATAATTCATCATTTAAAATGTAATAAAGGTAATTAAAAAATAAACTACCACTTAAATGATTAACCATTAAAATATAATTAGAAATGTAATATAAGAAGTAAAATGCTGTTTAGGGACTTACTATTTAAAATATTCATCATGGCTCAGAAAAATTCATGCCTCATGAATTTTTCATGTCTCAGTGGTGTCTCAGTGGGTGACCTCTAGTTTGAAGGAAAAAAGAACACATCCACAAAACCAAAGGTGGGCTTCCCTCAGAATCAGAAGAGAGGACTCTGAGGAGGGTCTGAGCAGTGACAGAGACGTGACTTTGGCATTTGGAGGTGGCATTTGTGCCAATGGTACTAGCATTACATCAGTGCTTTAATGGACCCAGAAATGCCTATGGGGGAGCAGGGACTTCAGAGTGAGGATGTCTCAAGCTTCATTGAGTAAGTACATGCTTCTCACTGAGTTCTTTTCTCTCTCTCTCTCTCTCTCTCTCTCTCTCTCTCTCTCTCTCTCTTGCTTTCTTCTTTTTTCTTCCTTTCTTTCTTCCCTTCTTCCTTTCTCTCTATCTATCTATCTATCTATCTATCTATCTATCTATCTCTCTCTCTGAGATATGGTTTCTCTGTGTAGCCCTGGCTGTCCTGGAACTCACTCTGTAGACCAGGCTGGCCTTGAACTCAGAGATCTGCCTGGGTGGGATTAAAGGCATGCACCACCACTGCCCGGCCTCTGGGGGTTTGGGGGTTCATTCTCTCTCTCTCTCTCTCTCTCTCTCTCTCTCTCTCTCTCTCTCTCCATATATATATGTACACATAATTTATTTTACATCCTGACTGCAGTTTCCCCTCCCTCCTCTCCTCCCAGTCTCTCCTCCTTCTCCATTTCTATTCAGGAAAGGGCAAGTCTCCCATGGTTATCAACAAAATTTCAGTAAGATCAAGTACCTCTCCTTGTATTTAAGTTGAGCAAGGCAACCTAGTATAAGGAATAGGATCCCAAAAGCCAGGAAATGTCAGAGACAGCCCCTGCTCTCACTGTTAGGTGTCCCACAAGAAGACTAAGCTGCACAATTTATATATATATATATATATATATATATATATATATATATATATATATATATATATGTATGGCCTAGGTCAGTCCCATGCAGGTTCCCTGACTCTCATTTCAGTCTCTGTTAGCCCCTGCAAACCCAGGTTAGTTGATTCTGTGAGTTTTCTTGTGGTATCCTTGACCCCTCTGGCTCCTACAACCCTTCCAGTCTATGATAATCGTTAGACTTCATTACATTGACATTTTTTTCCTCCAGTCATGTTTGGTTCTATGCTAGGTCTCTGGGCCATTCAGCCTCTGGGTCCTTAGAATGTTGAAAAAACAGATATCACCTACACTGGTGATGTCTGGAAAAGTTATTTTCTTTCCAAGCCCCTGGGACTCTACCAAATTAGTTTCTTTTGTGAAATCATCTGGTCACTTTCAGAGAAAGGATCTGGTTATATAATGTGATGCTTAAGCTTATCATCACTTATTTGAAAGATGTTTCATATATAAGTCAGCCATCTTAAAGTTATCTTGAAATCCAGCATCTCTCCTGTTTTCTATTTGGAAGTTATTTATCATGTTCTACCATGGTGGTATGTGTGGAAGTGTTTGTTACAGATAGCTGCTGTCTTCAGGTATACAGTAGGGAGCCTCCACTGTTGAACAGCCCCAGAACTTTCTTAAGGTAAACTTAGAAGTTACTCCTTCGAACATATGAAATGTGACTACTTCTCCCAGCTTTCAACACTCTCTTGAGTCAAGATACTCTCTTGCATTCCCTACAGATTTTGTCTGTGATTTCCTTTTTTCTGTGGAGCTATTGAAATAATAAAAAAAGAAAATTACTAGGATTATTTCCTAGGCCACCCTCAACCACCCCTGTCCAGCCAATGGGTCTCATTTAGAAAAGGACTGAGTGTTCGAGGTCCATATGCAGGACCAGCTACCTGGGCACCCAACCAGAGCAGCTACTGAGGGTCCTGGATTCATAAGATCCTGATGCTTGGACTTAATGCTTTGCATTTGAGCTCATCAGTTCTCACAATACCTCTTCGAATTTGAGTTTTGGAAATGAAGGCCAGACACACAAGGAGCTGTGTGCTTAGAACCTCAGTTCATGGGCAATTCTTCATTACAACAGTGCCTGCCTCCCAGGACGGTTTTGGCTGCTTGCTCCCCACTCTTTTGTATCCCAGCTTCCACCCAACCTCATCCTTTCTGCCTCTGACAATTGAGCAAAAGTCCGGCATCTGAGGAGGATCTGGACCTGGCTGGTAACCACAGTGCTTTGAAAAGTGATTGGGTTAAGGAAAGGAAGCCATCCCCTCACTCCCATAATCTCAGTACTGAGCATCTCTCAACAAAATAATTGAGATCCCTTGGGTACCACCTCTCATCCATTATGGGGTAGAAAAGCCCATGAGAAGGCTTCCCCGTACCCTGAGGACACAGTAGAGCCCATTAGTCTACAGCCATTGGCAAGAGAAAGAATCCTGGAGTCAATGAACTTCCCATACATATCCAGAATGGAATCCTTGATCTCATGAGGTGTGTGTTCATCTATGAGTATGCTCATTCACAGGGAGAGGTCATAAATAGCAAATAAACCATCATGATAGACTGGGGAAAAAAGGGTTTTTAACTCTGATCTTAAACTATTTACTATTTCTTGATTCTAAACATTTCTGTTTTGTACGAGGAATCCTTGTGTGCTCAGTTTTCCTTATGTATCATCACTGCCCCCTCCCTGCATCTCATCAGCTCCTGCCCCGATTTCCTCCAGTGTTCCTCTCAGGCAGTCCAGAGCTGAAGGTCAGAACATACCAACCTCAATCCTGGCATTCAAGCTCTCCTTATCTGTCTCCCCTGCCAGAAACACCATGTCCCCCCACACACACCATTTCTTCACTTTGATATCTTTTTGTACCAAATATCACCCCTAGAAACTAATTCCTAAGAATCACCATCTTCCCTGCACAGTATGGATAGGTGTGCCCCCACTAATCAAGCTTTATCTCCTTACTCAGCTTTGCTTCTCTTTAGACCCCAAAGTCAGCTAACTCACGGTGGGAATGTGCTCTTTTGTATACTAGACTGACTGTATGTTGACGATTACAGAGGATTCTTTTCCTACCTGTGTTTTCAAGAAATCTGTGCTGAACAACACTAGGTGGTCCAGGCACAACTCATTGCAGAAGCGCGATGGGAGGTGAGGCACCAGCAACCTCTGAGTCCACTCCAGCAGACTTCAGGGATGCTTTTAAAGGCAATCTGATCTTTCCTGTGCCCCACTGGGGCCATACAAGCCAGCAGCCCAAGTTTGGTGGTTCCACAGATGCCTCCATTGTTGACAGCTTCCCGGGCAGTTTCTCCAGCCCTGAGACCTGCTCTTGTTTTCCTTCAAGTCCATCGAATCCTGTTTAGCAGGAAACATTTGATGATGAGGAGGAGATCTTCCAGTCTGTGCTCCCCTCCGCCATGACTAGACCAGTTTATAAATTATGTCACTTAAAGATTCTTGGAGTTATTCAAAGTCACAATAAGTAAGCAATAATAAATTAGCAGTCCCACAGTGAAGTCAGGGTCCCTGTGATTGTAAGTTACACAGTTGTGTCTCTCCACAAAATGAACTTTGAGTCTGGGGCCACCAGTGAGGCAGAAAAGAGTCTAATAAATAAATCACTAAAAATGATTTAAAAAAAATTGAACAAATTAAATAAAGCTATCAATTAGAACAAAGCAGGCAAACCTCTGTGGACATGGGGCCATAGTCCAGTGTACTCTGTTTATACATCCTCAACTCACCAAAGGATTGGTATTTAACACTCAAAGAATTCAGTCTCTTTGGACTGTCTTTGAGCAATTACACCTGCCTTATTTGAGGCCAAAGGAAGACCCTTCTAGAAGGCACTATGTTCACCCTTGCAGGCAGGCTTCTGTCCTTCACTATTTTGTCATCATGAGCCATGTGCCTGGTCGGGGGGCCTGTAAATCACACCACTGGCCACAAGAATGATGAGCTGTGCATGGAAATAAATAGCTAAGACACAGTGGAAAGGAAGAGAGACTTTTTCAAGACTTGTGTTCTTCTCAAGGAAGTATCTTCCAGAAAGAGTTAAGTAATTTTACGCTTTACATGAAAAACAGGACCAAGTATTAGCCCCAACATCTCTGCCAGTGTTTGAGAATTTTCAATGCCTTTTTCTTGTCACAAGTAGACTTGTGGTGTTGGCACAATTCCATACAGGAAGAAAACTCCATAAATAACAGAAAACTGACCTAACAACCAGCGCAAATGAATTTGGCTTAGTTCTTGAGTTCACCAAGGTCCTGTTTTCCAGGGCAGAGAACACATAGTAATTGCCATTGACATTGATTTCCAGCCCCCTGTGTTTGAGCTGGTCTTTTAAGAACCAAGTCACCAACAGCATACAACTGTGTACATTGGCTACAATTGATTGGTTGGATTAACCATAACCTTGTAGGTCTTACATGTGTTGCTATTTGTTTTCCTTTTTTGTTCTGAAGTTCTTGTCTTCTCCCGTCTTATGATAAACCATCTTTAAAGTTATGTAGTTCATCAGGGTAATTGCCTTTTGCATAAAAATACAGCATTTGATAGACATGAGCCTTCTCAGCAAACTTCATCCGTGTGTATGTATATATGTACATATACATGAATGTAAGTGTGTGAATATACTCAACTTTATATGGGGAGGGATGGTCAGGGTCAGCAGCAGCAGGCCACATGTATGAGTGAGCCTGGATATGCCTATTACAGAATTTCCTCTGGTCATGAATCCATACAAATTTATTATTTTGACCTTGTTTTTTTTTTCAGATGTTCATGTAGTCAGATATTTTCTATCTCAATATGCATAATTAAAATGTGAGCTGTCCATATAGCCCTGCTCTGGGTCATCATGTTGCAAAGTTAAATAACACGGAATGTGAATCAACGTGACTGTATTGATAAAGGTAACACACTTGTTGGCAAACCTGTAGGCTGGAACTAGAGGACCTGCCTTCCTTGCCGGCTTCATGGACCATTTAAAATGCAAAGGAGAAACAATCATCACTGTGAGAGGCAATTCAAACCAGTTCTCGTGCCACTAAGCCTCCCATGCAGACAGCAACTTTGTAAGCTATCCCAGGCAGACGTAATTAGAGCAAGCACAGTGCATTTCATCCCTCCATTTCACTAAACAATGCCTGCTCTACCAGCCTTTCTCCAAACAGAAGATTCAACTCCATTTTTTATTGTTCTTACTAATCACATCTTTTATAGTGACATGAATTAAAAAGAGCTTAGATCTGCTCTGTGTCAATAATTTCAACACTTTCGGATCTCTGTTTTGGCTGTGATGAAACTTTTTATTGCCATCTGTTTGTCCCTAGACTTTCCATCCTCAAAGTGTTGAAATAGACAGGTTTAATGGTTCATACCTATAATCCCAGGATACTGGAGAGTCTGGGGGAGGAGGATCCTAGGTTCAAGGCAAGCCTGGGCTACACAGTGAGTTTGAGGACAAATATTCTAAGCCCTTTTCATTCAGCCTTTCTCTAACCATTTTAGAACCAAAGGTCCTCGCCTCTGTCACCATCTGTACTTCATTTTCATGTCACCCCTTCCTCTTGGTCCATGAGAAGCAGGCACTTTTTCCTGTTTCCACCAGTATTGGTCAAGTGAACAAATGAATGAGTGCTATGAATGGGAAGGACAGGATGGCATGACAACAAATGAAAACTTTCTATGAAGAGCAGATGGCATAAAGGACAGACTTTGTTGAACAAATGGCATCTATGTAGACATCTGAAATTCAGTGGGAACTGACAAAATGACTAATATTGAGGTAGGCTCACTGTGTGAAGGGGGAGCAAAAGCTGACTGTGGTCCTCCAAGCACTACCTTCCGCAAGTCAATTCTGTGAGGGTATTGCCATCCCTTCTGCTATTCTTTCTCTCTGCTTCCAAAATACCAGAAGTGTCCTGCTCTGAGCTGAAAAGCAACCTTTCATTCTAATCTCAGAGCAGACCTTGGCAAATAGAAAATACTTCAACTGCAGTAGCCACTATCATCTCATTGTCACTGTTTATATATGAACCAAGAGTTGTTGGCTATGCCCTAAGTATAGACTTAGTGGCATCCCTGCCAGAACCAGAGAGGATGGAAGCCCCATCAGGTGAGAAGCATCTCCTTTAAAGGACTGGAATTCCTTGCTAAGCAGGAGAACAGGGTGATCATTGCTACCATTCCATCTAGGCTCATGCTCACTTCTCAGACATGTACCAGTTCAGGAGATTCTGGAAATTTTAAGAGGTGGTACTTAGCTGGAGAAAGTAGATTACAGGGGTAATGGTTGTGAGGTTTATACCTTTTCCCCATTCTCTTCTGTTCCCTGGTTTTCATTTATCATAAAATGAGGAACCTCCTCTAACACACACACACACACACACACACACACACACACACACACACACACCTCATGACATTCTGGTCTTTCCAAGTGCATGAGACCAAATGACTATGACAGTGGCTCTCAATCTTCCTAAAGCTTACTATGGTTCATGACCCCCAACCATAAAATATTTTTATTTTGTTGCTACTTTATAACTGTAATTTTACTACTTCTATGAAACGCAATACATATCTGGTATCCAGGATATCAGATATGCAACCCCCAAGGGGGTCACAACCCACAGGTTGAGAACTGCTGGGCTCTGGGTTGATCTCTGACACTGACTCAGAACACATATTTGCTCCTCTAAATTATTTTGTCACAGCAATGAAAAACTAGCTATAGTGAAATAAAGAATGCTCCAAGATGCAGCTTTGCATTATTAAGGAAGATGTGTTTTACAGTTTCTGTAGATATTTCAGACACTCTTCCTTGTTTCTAAAAGTGCTTGAAGCTTCACCTTGTCAGCAGACCATCAGGGAAGAAACACGACCATTGAGATTGTGATATACACGGTGAAAATTGTGACACACGCTGTAGTCAGTAACAGTAATTGCTAATGTTTATTTTTTACATACCATGGGCAATGCTTTAATGAAGGTGTTTTATTGTAACTATTACCTCATTGTGACCCTTGCAAAGCCCTAGGAAATTGTATTCCTATTTTATAGAAGGAAAATACACCCCGATTTCCCACATAACAGGAAGTCAGGATGACTTCCCTAGAATAGTCAAGCCAAGGAAAACAGGAGATCAGCAGAGAGCAAGGGAACCTGCCAGGAAATAACACCACTGGCCTCTTTATAATTCAGCACCAAGAATGTTTGCACTTACATGAGTCTCTAGTAATGTGGCAACTGTCTCACTTCTCAGAAATGCCCATGGGCCTTGAGGCTGACTTGCTTTCTCTTGCTTCTGACTCTAGATCTGTTCATAAACATTGCCCCTAGAAGGTTGTCTTAATAGGAATTATAGCCTTTGGTAGACACATGTGTAGTCTTGGTGCTCTGTAACACCTGTGCACAGAGTTATAATTACAGTTTGATTAACTTATCATCCTGAAACAAGGGCAAGTAAAAGTTTTTATTCCATTTTTATAAAGACAATTGAAGCTCAATGATGTCCTTAGTCACCATTGTTGAATAGCACAACTGGGTGCCAACACCCCAAACTCAGGTTCTCCAGTCTATTACAGTTAAGTATTTTAATAAGATAGAGAGCTTGGGTCTCTAAAAAAAATAAAATTCAGTTTTATAGCTATAGCTAGAGAGTTTCTCTCTAGCTCCAGCCAAACCCAGGCTGTCCTGTAGCCCACTTATAAAATAAACACGCAGACTTTCATATTATTTAAACTGTTTGACCTAATGGCTTAGGCTTCTTGCTATCTAGTTCTTATATCTTAAATTAACCCATACCTATTAATCTATACCTTGCCACATGGCTCGTGGCTTACCAGTATCTTACATGTTGGTACTCATGGCCACAGCTGGCAGCATCTCCTGACTCAACCTTCCTGTTCCCAGAATTCTCCTCTCTCTTTGTCCTGGCTATACTTCCTGCCTGGCTACCGGACAATCAGCACTTTTTTTATTAACCAATCAGAACAACACATTCACAGCATAGCGAACATCCCACAGCATATAGCCACATATTGGATATCCAAGGAATCTATAAGGGCATATCACACAAAGCAGAGATTGATGGTGAGCTGGGGTTTAGTCAACACCAAATATTCTCAGACTCTACTACAGTCAACTTCATGATTTCTTGGCATTGATTTTCATATGCCAAGAAATAGGCTTCAGAAAAATATTCAATGGGAATCTTCTGGCAAATGTTGTTTTCTTTGATACAGCTTTAATTCAGATTGCGTGGTGATCAGAAGAACTGTATCTTTAACATTTCACCTGAAAAGAGAATTCTGTGTGTTCTTTTATAAAATAACATCCAATAGTCAAGGCTTGGGGCCATTTTTTTGAACCTGATAGAGAAAAGAATGAAGTCTCCTGAACTTGCCAAACTATAGTTAACTCATCCTGATAGTTTACCAGAAAAGGAATTCAGGCTGTAGTGGCCCAGATTCCCTGTGGAATGCCCCTCTGAGTCTGGGGAAATCCATGTCATCACTCTTCTCCCATTCAGGAGTCAGGGATATTTGTAGTCAGAGGTCACATGGGAACAAACAATGGAATTCCTGCTCCCAAGGACAGAGGAAGACTATGGTTTCATTTCCCAATCAGAATTCACACAGTTTCCACCTCAGACATTTGTTTTCCAAAGCACTGCTTGGATTTGAATGCTATGGTGTAGACACTCATTGCTGCTCTTCCTGTGGTTTCCAAGGGACTGGAATGTGACAAACAAAAACTGCACTCTGCAGACTCAAACCTGTAAGCATCCAGCTTGAGGGTAAAGCCCTTGAAGAGCCCTGGACCCTTACTGCATACAATGCTGTGCTCGTCTAAGACAAGTGCTTTGTCACTGCACATGCAACGTGGATCCCTGAATGCTTTGCACCTATGACCTCTAAGTCTTTAGGCCAGTAACAGTTGGGGAGGATGTGTAGAGACATAGAAGAGAAAGATGTAGTTCTTGGAAACAACTGGGAAGATCTCACAATCTCTATTGTTTTCTTAATGCCTTGAAAGCGGGAAGGAGAAGGCATCAACCACCACCTCAGAGAAACCTCCCCGGTCACGTATGACATAAAAATACCTTGCTTTCCACACTCTCTGTCCTTCCCCCTTGGTTATTGTGTCATGCTAGAAATATATAATTTTATTGCACAACAAATCACTTCCTGTGGGACACTGTTGCTCATTTCGTTGACACCTGGAATCCTCATATGACAAAATGAAACCGTCTATGTGAATCAACCCTGTTATCTATATATCCATATTGTCAATGGTAGCCAAAAAAAAAAACAAAACAAAAAAACCAAGAACAAGAACAATAGAACAGAGGGTACCCATCCAGCTTGTTTAGCATCATCAGTTTGCAAGGATATTCCCACAACCCCTTACAATCTAAAGCCACCTTCTTCCCCTGCTGTCATGTGAGAAACCAAGTTAGAAATTATCAGGGGCTACTGTTTATTTTTTGAACCCCATCAAACTATCACTGATGCAAGAACAGAGCACCCCCTTTTCAGCTGCTAGGAAAAAGCACTTCTGGGAAGGGAACCCCCTTTTGGTGACTAGCTCACCTTGTTTTCATTCATCAACAGCCATAATAAATGGTCTGTTTCAAATAGGAAGACTTTCCTGAGGAAGAATGGAAAATAAGTGTGGAAGTTCTTGGCTGCTGCTGGAGACAGCTGTTTCCATATACTATCTGAAATGTACAAGATGATGTTTTCATCTGCTGAGAGAGGGCAGGGGACCATGAAATTGATGCCTCATCTATTTCTAAACTGTGGCCATCTCCTTAAAGAACACTTGCCAAAGAAATTGACTACATCATAACCAATGACTGCATCCTGAAAACTGCTCCTAGCACACCACCAATGTAAACCCTGTGACTTCAGTGTAGCATGCCAGCTTCTCTCCTTCTTGTCTCTCCAGAATGCACACATGCCTATTTGTCATAGGACACAGTGACGACAATGCAGTGCAGACTGCTGCATTTGATCTCTAGCCCAGGTCAAGACTCATAAGGGGGCAGCAAGCTCCCTGTTCATGTCATATGTACAGGAGGAGAAGGACAGAGGAGGAACATCCACTGAGACATCATCTTGCTGGAGTCATTACAGCTGCGCTATCCCATCCCAAAGAGTTCAATTTCCCCAAGAGATAGTAAATGGTGTTCTCATTTTAAATATTAGAAAATTAATGGTGAAAAAGTTCAATAAACTGACCAACTATCATACACTAAGCCTTGAATTTCTCCAAGCCTAGATCCAAAAATCAAATCTTAGGCTCTTTCTACGGCACCCCTCTTCCCAAATCTGCAGTACAATCACAAAGTGTTGGGAAATGCTTAGAGGTTAACATTTTATCTTGAGAGCAAGAATAAGTCAAAAGTTATTTTAAATTTTCTTCTTATATATAGCACCTTGGAAAGAATGTGGGGTAAAACTTAAGATAAGAGTCGAGTAAGAATGTTCCAGGGGCAGGTTGATAAGATCTGGAAACAGACATGTCTCAGCTAAGATATCTTGGTTTTAAAGAAAAAAAAAAAACAGCTGTGGAAACTATCTGGGAACTTTGGGAGCTTTTCCACTGACAGGGTTTTTAGAGGCTTACTTGAAGAGTACAGATTGAAAATGTATCATAAGCAAACAAATGCCCTGAAAGCTAAAGGACAAAAAATATTTGTTGAGACACAAGAAATGGCCTCTATCTTTTAACTTCCTATTCAATTCTGAAACCTGGGACATGACAGTTACCCATAAAATTTAGTTCACATACCAGAATTCCAGTTTGATGGTTGGAGAGAAAGGACTGTGCACTCTGACTCCATAATAGAATGCAGGCACCTAGAGTTGTCTTCTGAGAGGACACACAGTAGCATAGAGCTACACAGGTAGAAATTAGAGGGATGTCCAGAGGTGGGAAGGAGATGTCCACTGGGAGTACTACCATGAAATTTAAGGAATAGCATCCCAAGTGCTGTAGCCATCAAATACTTAGTGAGAGCCTATGATAGACCAGGCAGTAAGTCAGTGATATTAGAGACAGAAGGCCATATACAGATTACTATAAGAGGGCACACAGGCCAGGCGGTGGTGGCACACACCTTTAATTCCAGCACTTGGAAAGCAGAGTCAGTCAGATCTCTGTGAGTTTGAGGCCAGCCTAGTCTACAGAGTGACATCCAGGACAGGTACCAAAACTACACAGAGAAAACCTGTCTCAAAAAACCAAAAATAAAAGAGGGCACACAGAACACAAGAGTCAATCATTAGAAAAGTAAATGATGTCACTAATTTACATACGTCAAGCATTAGATAGATGGCACGTATTACAAGGCTTTGAGATTCAGAGAATGGAGAGATTGATGAATCCAAAAGGATTAGAAAAGTTACCCCAAGAATAAGTAACTTTAAATACTACATATTAAGCACTAGACTGGCAAAAGAAAATTTGAGCAGAAGCAAGGAGATTCACTACACAAGGTAGCTTTAGGAACTAGTGCATTGGGGTCTAGGAAAAGGAATTCACATAAAGTATCATTCCTGAATGGAAGCTATATTTAAAATGCACCAATTGGAGGTCTTTCCTTCATTACTTGACCTCAATAACTTACTCAGCAGTACTCAAGACCAGTGGGGAAAGAAAAGAAAACTCTTCCTCTGCAGGGCTGTGGGGTTGGGTTCAAATATGGCAGTAATGGTGTAAGAGAAATGAAGCAGAACTAACCCTGAGATAGGCTGGTATCAAACGCCAATGTCCCAACTACCTTCCTAGACCTTGGCCACTTGGCTTGGCCCAAACTTACCCAGTTTGTTATCAGGCTCCCCAATGCCCTGAGCTCCAACCTCCCTTCATCCTCTCTTCTCCTCCTTCTGGCAAGGAGTAATACTCTCAGTAATAATGCCTCTCCCCAACCTGCCCAAGAAGATTAGTGGATCCAGTACAGGGAAAGAGACTCTTGCACACCTGCTCATCAATGTAGAGTCTTTTTCCAGCAGCTCGATTTACACCAGAATCAAATAGCTCTGACCCTGACTTTGCTTGTCTTCAAAGTGTTTACTTCCTTTAAGGCAGTGGTTCTCAACTTTCCTAATGATACAAACCTTTCATACAGTTCCTCATGTTTTGGTAACCCCAGACATAAAATTATTTTGTTGCTACTTCACAACTGTAATTTTGCTACTATTGTGAATAGTAATGTATATGTCTGATATACAAAATATCTAATATGAGACTCCTGTGAAAAAGGTCATTTGACCCTTAAAGGGGTCACACCCCACAGGTTGAGAACCTCTGCTTTAAGGGCTACTACAGATACTAAGAAAATAAAACAGTGTGTCTGGGGGTGGTGAATAATGCTGCAGTGAGCAGTGCTAATGCTCATTGTGGTGATATGTGTTCAGTGTGCTAATATTTCTTCCATACTCTCACATCAGTTTGTAATTTTAGAAAGAAAATGTCCAGTTGGTTTGCTCAGCCTCCCCATTCTGTCAGCCCCTCCAGGCCCATGTTAAGTCCTAACTATTCTGAAAATGCCTCATGTTGCTCTAGGTATTCCCTATCAAGCTCTGATCCCTGAGTTCCCTAGTGATGCTGTTAGCAGGGCATCTTCAGGGATGGCACTAGAATGACCATGAGCCCACATGTGGGTCACCCTTCTCTAGAGGTTGGCACTGGCCCACCAGCTGCAAGATCGTATCAACAACAGGTAAATATAGAAATAAACTTTTCCCAAAAACAGTGTAAAGTGTTGAGTCATCTACTTTTAAAATCAAAGTATTATAAAATACAGATACTTTATATATATATATTACTACTTTAAAAAAAGTCAGACTTTGACCATCTTCTAAATGTGCCATAAGGATCTGGGTAAATGACAGACTTTAGACTTCTAACACAGAGACCCTGCTTACTGAACACTGAGTACTAAATAGTATCTATTATAATATTTGATATCTAGTATCACCCTAGACATTTTGTTTGTACCATCTCACTCACGTCTGAGAATGGACTGATTTTGATAAGAAGTGTCTCTACAAAAGCCTTGGGTGGGCTTTTAGGGAGAGGTTGGATCATGAAGGCTTTGACCTCTACAAAGGGATTCCTAGCTTAATAGCATTGTTGGAAAGGTAGAAACTTACCAAGATGAGGTTCATCTAGAAGCAGGTCATTGGGGTTATGTCCTTCAGGGTTATATGTTGTCCTCAATTCTGTCTGTTTCTCATCTCTCAAGAGATGTGCAGTTCAGTTTCACACACCCTTCCTGTGATATTTCACTCATCCACAGGTCAGAACATGTGGAGACCACAGGCTATAAGCTCTGAAATCATGAGCCAAAATGCAACTGCATCCTTCAAAGTTGATTCTTTCAGATGCTTTGCCACATTCATGGAAACCAGTACCACTGGGTATAGTCACATCTGTTTTGCATTAAAAGAAACTTCTTGGCATTGAATGCTCTATTTAAAATCTCATAGCCAGTCAGTGCTAGACTTAACATTGCACCCAGTTCTGTCAAGCCCAAAGCACGTGCTCTTAGTAAAAACAAAAACAAAAAACAAAAAAAACCTGAACTACTCCACCAACAGTCCTTGTCTCTGAGATTTTAACTTCAAGAGTCTCACCTCTTGTAAACATTCCACAGACCCTTCCTAAGCCAGTACCTTCCAGTTCAGCAGAATAATGTCTCCATCCCAAAGACATCCACATCTTTATCCACAGACCTAGTGTGGATGCTATCTATGCTAAATGGTGGGGGGAGAGGCAATTAAAGACAGCAGATAGAAGTTAGATGACTACCAGATGGTTTGGGTATGAAAGGATTAAAGAGCCCAATACAATCATAGAGATTTTCATAATTGAAAAAATGAAACAGGAGAAACTGAGAAAGAAATGTAACAACAAAAATCAGACAACAGATAAGAACACTGTAGTTGCCAGAAAGGTTCCCAAGCCACGGGAAACAGGCAGCTTCTAGAAACTGGAAAAAGAAAAGAAATATACTTCCCCTAGAACCCCTGACAAGAACGCTTGGCTTTACTCCAGTGAGACCCACGTCATACACCTTTGACCTCCAGAACTATGAGGTAATGAATTTAGTGAGGCCTGGTGGCATAGGCCTATAATCCCAGATATTCAGAGACTGAGAAAAGATCATGAGTTCAAGACCAGCCTGAGCAACTTAGTGAGAACCTGTCTTAAAACAAAAAGTAAGGGGAGGACTGGAGATATTGCTCAGGTAGAGTACTTGCCTGGCACACACAGGGCCTCGTGTTAACTTTCACAGCGTGGTAACTAGCAAACTACCTAAATAAATGCTGTGTGGAGCCACCAAATTTATCATTTGTTTCAAAAGTTTTTGGAAGCTTTGTACCAGGTCACACTCTTAGAGCCTTGTGACATCTCACATTATAGAGAAACCTTTGTGACTAAACCCTAGAAATGGAGACATCACAAATTGTTCCCACAATTAAACTGAAGCATCTTGAAAAGTCAATTCAAATTTTTCACAAAGAAAGGACAGGATCTGGCCCCTTGGCTTCTCTCCTGGTCTCAAACACGGTGTTTTATCATGTTCCACTAAAGTTCTGATTAGCTGAGATTTCCTATGGATGAATATGCTCTGGCTAGTTCCCCTGCAATGATGCCCTCTGGTACCATCAAGAGGTGCCAGCGAGGTGCGGGCCAGCTGCTGGGCCCACGCCCCCTCTCATACAAACCACACACACAAATAGGAAGAAGGCTTCTGGGGCTATCATTTTCTAGCCAGCAAGTGTCTTGGGTTTCACTTCAGTGGTTAAGGATGTGTCACCCAGGCGCCTTAGCATGGGGTGCTTCCAACCTTCAATTAAAGAACTGTCATTTACTCTATATATTAACATCCAGAACAATAAACTCACTACAAGGTGGTCATTAGAGACAGCCATAATCCATGGCCTGCTGTGTATTGATGTCAACCCTGCTGCATTTGACAACTGAAATAATCCCAAAGAGAACATGTGCTTTCAAAGCCAGCACTCCACCGAGGATAGCCACCCCTGACTGCTTTCCATCATCCCACCTCCATCTTGATTCAACCACAGAGTTTTAAACCCTTTATCTTTTACGGAAAGACAACCACTTCTCATGCTGGACATTGTACTACTGGTTTTCATTGATGGGACCTGGTGGGAAATCTTTACTGCAGGCTCATAAAACAAATTCGGGTTGTTATGATTCCTAATCTAAAGGATGTTGGGATGCCATAGAGCTGAAAACAAACTTGAAAATTCAACCAATTAAATGAGCAAAGCAACCCTGAGCTCTTGATGCACGCAGGCAATAGAAATGACACTATAGATAGAAAGGCTAATGGAAACTCTCTCAGCCTCTTCATGGAAAGCGGACTCTTTTCTTTTTTCACTGCAGCCCATGTTTATCACGTCCTGTCCACACAGCACAACTGCAAGTCCCACTGGTACAGCCACCCAAACTTCTGCATAAGAATGCAGGGGGGAAGGAGACGCATACTGTGCACTGATAGATTTCTTGGGAGGCATGTGCCGGGACTGTCCAGGTGACAGAAAGGTCTAAATGTTAAATTGGAAAGCAAGGAAAAGAAGTGAGCTTTCTCAGCAGTCCAGAGCACTCTGCGACTCAAAAAATTCATAAATGGGTTAAAGAGGGGGTGCTTATCTCTCTTAATGGAGCTGCAGCAAATGTACACTGGACCACTGGGGGTGGGGTCTCAATAGGAAATATTCCTGGGAGGGAATCTGATGTTGATTGCTACATACAATATACAGCATTCTTCCTGGTTATTGCTTCTTGATAGGCATGGGCCACCCTCAGGCCTCCTCATCCAGAGGCTTCCTCTGGACTGAGTCATAAGGCTCTGGTCAGTGTAAACAGAGCCAGCAAGTTCAACTGTTGGGTGTCAGCAGAGCCAGCAGGTTGGCATGACTCACAGGGAAATTTGAAGTTCCCAGCATCCTACAGCTGTAGCCTTCCTCAGAAAGAAGCTAGAGAACACACAGGCATGTCAACTTTTAAATATGTGTGCATCTTTATAGGAGTCACTTTTCTTCTAAGTTATGTTGCCTTTTTTTTGGTAAGGTATTATTTTTATGTGTGAGAATACATATAGTTGTTTATGTGAGAGACGTGCATATGTGGGTGGGAGTACATGAATGTGTGTGTGCAGAAGTCAGGAGGCAGCCTTTAAGAAACAGCATCCTTAGGACATTCTTAGCAATGTCTACCCCCATCACACTTTTTGACAGCATCTCTCATTGGTCTGGAGCTCACTACTTAGTCTAGACTGTCAAGCCAGTGAGCCCTAAGGATCCTCCTGTCTCTGCCTCCCTGAAACTGGGATTACAAGCATGAGTCATCATATGCAGCCTTTTTTATGTGGGTTCTGAGTATCAAATTCAGTTCAGTTGGCTTGTATGGCAAACATTTTTACCAACCTATGGGTTGGGGGGGGGGGCAGTGGAGGGAGGTATGTGGCATGTGCATGTGCAAGAACAGTGTTATTTAATAAAGTCTGCAAAAGCAGACCTGAAAGAATTGTACACCATTCCTTTTCTCTGGTCATAGATTCTTCAAATGTTCTAGAAAGGACTATGTCCATGCCCTGTTGGGAAGGCTGTATTTACAATTACAAACAGCTAAACACTTTGTTATCTTAATTCCAGGGCCCTGCGATGAGCAAGGGAGGAGAAAGTGTGAGGCAGACTGATGAGACTTCAAGGTTTTCTGGAGAACTTAATCAATTTTTGCAGGCCTAGCATGGGTCTCTAATATCATCAGAAATCACAGCCCTTTGCAAACTTTCCGGGCCAGCTCTACTGACCAGGTTTTTCTATGCATTGTCGCCACCTGCTGGGAAATCCTAGGATTAGCTTCTGGTGCCATGTAGTGTGGACACCTGGCCAGCACAGAGAGGTGTGAGAGATGAGATTTGTCAAGTTCATGCCACGACTTTCATTCCAGAGGGAGTCACTAACCTGGCCTTGGCACACAGGAATCTGAGTTTTAATACTCTTCTGGAGACCTAAAGTCTACGTTCCCTCTGGTAACTCATCTGAGTGTTGAATCACCTTTTCTCTAAAATATTTTCCCTCTTTGGGATCTCAATGATATTTCTGTTTAAGTTAATTTCCTACTGATGTGTTTTGATCAGGAATAAAAACCAACTGCTTCCAGTTCTCTGGGGAAAACCCTCTGCATGCCTGCAGAAAGAGTCATGAATGTGCCTAGTTTCTCTGCAAAGGTCTTCAGATTTGTTTTTCTTTAAATTGACTTTTTTTGGCCCAATTGAAAATGTACTCATCATTTCTATAGCTCTTTCCTAAATACTTCCAACATCCCTATCTTTTTCCATACCAGGACAACAAGACACCCCTGTGAGGAATCTTGCTAAAGGCAAATACAACGATGCCAGTATCACATGGACTCAGATCACTCCCTTGGAAAATATTTTCTCAGTATCTTTGTGAGACACACAGGTAAGGTCCATGTGGGAGACAGGATGAATTAGTTACTGATAAACTTGCCAGAGAGAGAAGAGGCAATACAACCATGTCTGTGTGCAATGTGCACAATCACACTGATGCATGAGAGAGGAACAGCCACAGGGCTGTGAGAGGCCAGTGAAAGGAAAGAATGCTTTTAGCCAGGGCACATGGAAGGCTTCACAGAACCAGAGGGACTGGAGAGCTCCTTGAAGAATATGCCTACTTCAGTTTGACTGGAAAGAAAGGGGCAAGGAGAGCCAACAGTCTGAGGAAGACTCTGTAGCAGTGGACCTGGGTGGGGATATGAAGTGCTGCATGTGCCCACATTGGGGTGAGTCATAGGGCAATAAGGGAAAGGTGGATGGGATGGATTGTGAAGATGTCTCTTACAGTGGGAGCCATTCAAGAACCTAGGCCCTCTGCTCCTTTCAGGTAACCCCTATTTGATTTTATCAGCTTGGAGACAAGTCTGTATCTCTCTCAGCTGCTCTCAGTGTCACTTGGTCCCCATCCAGTGTTGGGTTTCGAATGGCTGCTAGCAGCTGCAGACTGGCCATCACTCAGGTTGTCCCCTACCTCTGGGCATCCTGTGTGACATTAACCTGACCCAACTCCTTCCTTGTCCACCCTTCAGAAGACAGGTGCCAGCTGACCAGTCACTCCTGGCTTCTTTGCCTGACACTGTGTCTGTAATAATTCTTTTCCTTCGGAAGAGGTAGAAATGTGGGTCATCAGGCAGAGAGACCCTGGACAAGTTATCTGTCATTGTGGCTTCAGTGTACTCATCTTTAAGGAGAGGGAGTCCACTTTCTGGAGCTTATGTCCCGGTCCACAGACACTCCAGTCATTTTTGTGGACTAAGTTTAGCTTCTCTGGAAGAATTTGCTTCTGAAAATGGAGTTTGAAACAAACTTGATCTGTTATGCATTCAGCCTGCTTTGAGTTATGTGTTTCCAAACAGGAGAAGAAGAAAGGAGGAGATGAGAAGCAGGCCTGGCTTCCCTTCTTGCCAAACTGTCTCTCTTCCAGGAGATACTTTTAAAGACAAAGAGAAAATGATGGATCTGAAACTACAAAAGAGAAGAAAGAATAAACTACAGGTGGCATCCAGAAATGCTTCAGCCAAACTCTTCATCCTCCACAGTTTTAGTCACTACACGGACGTTGCTTAATTGACACTGTCACTAGGGATAAGACGCTTTCCCTCTGTGGTCCTCACTGGAGCCAGTGCCCTGATTTTAATTTAATTCTTGTGATAATCCTGTAAAGTTGGGTACTGTCCACCCAAGTGTACAGACAGGAAAACTAAGGCTTTGAGTTTTTCATGCCTCATACCAAGTAGACCTGACAACCATTCTCCTGTGACCTTTCTGGGACTGAAGAAATGAAACTTATACTGCTCAGATACATAGAGCCTTCTAATAAATTAACCTGGAGGTCTTGTAAGAGTGGCATCATAAGACACAAGAGGAAAGCAATGTCTGCATTTATCATCCTGTACCCTCTGGACCTTGGAAGCCTGCAGCTCATTAGCAGTCACAGCAACAAGCTCCTCAGGAAGAATAATTTCCATTCCTGGGCCTGAAGCCTAGCCAGCCATGTGGCTTAAGAAGCCGTTGACTGGGAAGGGACGGTAACCACAGGATGGGGGGAAGGCAATGGCAGCTGGGTAGTCAAGAAGACACTCTACAGGGGGTGACAGCTTTCATCCCAATTGGCCATTTCTGCTCACTTCCAAAGACAGGGAATCAAAAACATATTGATGATTCCAACTTTACTTCAACAACAGAGAAGTCTTTAAAATGTCACTGAGTTTAAAAAAAAAAATCTTTGGGATTTGAGAGAGGACCCACAGGAATGTGGTATGGACTCCTTTTTTTTTTTTTTTTAAATACTGCACATTCTTCTTTCACATTCTATGATTTAAATGAGTTTTACAACCAGCTGGAGCAGATTCTAAGATCTTTTCAAGTTCTGACTTCCTCTGTACTTGGCCCATAGGAGGCCAACGAGTATGTGTTAATGGATCGACCAACATCTGTGCTTCAGGCCCTGGCATCCTTAATGTCTAGAAAGACCTTTTCTTACTGTGATCAGCACTGTGTTCATTCTGGAGACCCAGCTCAGCCCAGCCCAAAGCCCTCCCCAGTTAGACTATGCAATAGCAGGTCAGTTCTTAATTCACAATGCTGATAGAAGAGAATGTTTTATTTCTTCTGTAAGGGGAGAATCCACATTCTGCCACTCTCGGTTATAGCTACCATTTCTCGTGTATTGAATTTTCAAAGAACTTTAAGTCTGTCATCTTATCTGCCCCACACAAGGATGCTTGAAAACAGGCAGGTTTCTTTGGTTACAAATAACAGAAGTCTAGTGTGATAGAGCTTAAGTGGAAATAAAAACTCAGACAACCAAGAAAGAATGGAGGACAGATTTCAAGGGCTCAGAAATAGGGATAAATAAATGTGATCTCCTCCCACCTCCCTCTCCCTCCCTCCTTCATTTCCTCTTTCCCTGCCTCTCATTTTAGTCTTAGTCTCCCTATTTTATCTCTGCTTATATATGTCTCCCACCATCCCTCCCACTTCATTTGACTGACTTGTGAAGTGCAGGGCAGAAATATTACTTTCTATTATCAATGTCTAAGGGTATCATAAACTTGAAGTGAGAAACAAATAATTCTCCCAAGGAAAAGCAAGTTCTGTATCCAAACAAAAAGAAGGGGACCAGAAGCATCGGAAGGCCAGCTCTCCACCTCACAGGGTGTAATCCATTACTCTCCTCTGAAAACCCCACTGACACTGAAGCTGGCAGAGCCGCTCAGCTCTTCAGGGCAGCCACATGCTGCTCTTCAGCAGATTCCAGATGAGAAACCAAGGCTCCCAGGGTTCTCTCCCTCCGTGGCCTGCTTCAATAAACACTAGCCTACAGAATATTGGTTAAAGCCTCCTCTAATCAAATGTTCCTCTTCCATTTGGGAATATTTAGGATAAAAGATAAATATCTTTCAAAAAATGAAGCTACCACTCAATTGTTTTCTATAATGTAGCCTGGAAATCTACTAAAATAGCAACTACAACAACCACAACATTGGACCATCAGGGAGTGCTCACTGCATGCTAAGGACCATTTTTTCGGGGTCTTGCATGTGCTAACTCCCAGCTCCATGGGACTAATCATCACTGAATGCTCGAAAAACAAAGGCTGGGAGGTCAAGTCACATGTAAAGTCACAGGAAGGTAGCAAGAGAAGGATTCAAGCTCCTGATCGCGGGCCGATCTGGGCTCCTATCTACTTGCTACACACCTCTTTGTAGCTGCTCTCCCTGAGGACTGATTAAAATATTCCTGTGGCATTGCAAGATCTGGGCTTTTCCACAAGGTCTTCGGCCTCCTTTCTTCTTTTCCTGACTTAAGCTTGCATAACTAGTACTTTTTGGTTATCTTTTAAAGTGAAAGAAATTGAAAAAATGGAAGAAATTTGATCTATATGTCATAGATGTGCTCTGTAGCCAGATTACATATCCCCCAAAGTCATATCAACTCATTTTTGTTCCTTTCTCCCAGGTCATTTTGCCATGATCTTGAGTCCCTCCTGGATCTCTCTGACTTGGCAAAACCCAGGTCACCATATGATCCCACTGAATCATCATCTTCTCTTTCTACTTTCTTTCTTCTGCTGGGAAACAAATCACCAACTCCTCTACATTGTAGCACTGACAGGTACAGCTGCTATTCCAAATTTGTCTTCTTCCTGAATGTCCTAGCAAGACTATGAAGACCTCCAGAAAGAAGATTTAATGGTGTTACTGGGGTTTGAGTCTCCAGGGATGGTAGTGGGAGACATTCAGCATTACTAGTGAATGAATAAGTCAAAGCAAGTTAGAACACACATGAATACAATGTAATTACTTGATAGGAAGATCCAACAGTAATTCCAAGTTAATATCCAGTTCTTTCTTATGTTGCTTAGAGGTGCACCAAGACTGAAGTTTTGAGAAAAAAAACAATGGCCTTGGAGTGGAATCAAAAGAAACAGTCCATGGTCAATCCCTATCATTGTTATGTCTAGAAGCCCAAAGGGAGAAGAAATAAGGAATAAACACAAGCCAAACCATGTAACTACTAGGAGCCTGTAATCAAATTATTTTAGTCACCTCATCTTGGTCCTAACCACAGGAGTCCACTTCTAAGCATAGGTCTGAAGGTAACCTGACCTATGTCAAACCCAGAGTTCAGCTGTGTAGATGTAACCATCTTGTTAAATAAAAAACACACAGCCAATTGCAGAGTTAAAAGCCAAGAGGTCAGAGCAATAGCTGAAAACCTTACCCTTCAGTGCTGCTCTGTCTTTCCTCTCTGCAAGAGAGCTACTTCCTGTGTCCTGTCTTTTATATAGACTTTCTGTTCTGCCTTCTCATTGGTTGTAAACCCAGCCACATGACCTCCTCATGACTGCCTGTCTGTACAGACCTCCAGGTTGGTATTGAGATTAAAGGCGTGTGTCGCCATGCTGGCTGTATCCTTGAACACACAGAGATCCTGCCTAGCTCTGCCTCCCAAGAGCTGGGATTAAAGGCGTGCACTAACACCACCCAGCTTCTGCTATGGCTTGCTCTTTCTCCAAGGCAACTTTATTAATATACAAATAAAATCACATTTCAGTACAAATAAAATATCACTCTACTGCTGGGTGTATTTCTTCAGCTATATCCTCAAGTAACTGATTAGCTCTCTTGGGGGTATGGGCCAAACAGCCAGTCTTGCTTTCCAACTTTCCTCCTCAAGCCACTGGAACCAGACCTCCTTCTAGCTGCACAATACATTCCTGCATGGTCTCTGTTAGAACATACTCCACAGAGAGTTTCTACTTTGAGCACCTAGACATCCAACCTCCCTCTCCATCTCCCTCCCCTCCCCTCTCTAATGTTAGATACTAATGTAATAAACCTTCTTTTGTGGGAGTAACCAATTCTTGGATTGGATCTGAATCCCACTCTGCAGGAGAGAATGATTGCCTTGTACTGTGAACCCAGAAAAAAAACTCATGGCTGGAGAGGTCATGAGTTTTATGGAGAATTGACTACTGTTGTTTAATTGACATGGCACCATTCTTCAATCTAAATAGTTGTGTTTCTATCCACAGACAAATGCTAATTGCCCTCAACCTTGGTTAGGGAATCTTTTCTTTGCAGTAAACAGTGGTGTATTCAGAGACTCATAACTGCTCAAGGTATGGAGAACAGGTGGCAGTTGAGCACTCAGTCCTAAATAGGACATTATGTCACCCCCCTCTAAGGCTCAGGAAACACTGCAGAAGAGGAAGGAAGAATGTAAGAACCAGAAGATAAGAAAAGTATTTGTGGTATGCTCTCTTCTAGGCATGACATAGCCATTGAAAACATTGTCTCATCGAGCCTGCACAGGACTGGGCCTGGGTTGGAAAAGGTGGAAGGGGTCCTGTCCTGTTCATCCCTGATCAACTATTGTCTTCTGGTAGGTGATTGTCTTCAGTTGTCTACCTTCATGTATCTAATGGACAGTTCCATGCCCATAGTCATACAGATGAAACTTAGAGGGTCGCAAAAGAAAAAAAAAAGACATGAGTATAAGAAAGGAACTTGGAGGTGGTAAAGTGGTTGACAAGGTGGGAGGGAGGAAAGAATGTGGAAATGAGAATAATTAGCACTCATTATGCACATTGATGAAACTGTCAAATAACAAAATTAATTAGAAAGAAGAATGAATAAGCCAAAAATAGAACTTCCTGTTTTAGGATTTAGAAGTCAAGATTTAGCATGGCATAGCTTAGCCACCTTAAAGACTAGAGTAAACAAAAGGGGTACCTATCATTTATAAGAGGGGGGATTTTAAGTTAAACTGGGTAACATCAGATCTCAGCTTAGATATGGTATTAGGCAGGGTTCTCTAGAAACAGAATGAACAAATATGTATCAGCAGGGAATTTATTAGATTGGCTTACAGGATGTGGTCTAAGCAGTTCAACAATGGCTGTGTTCACTCTGGAGAGGCTGTGAATCCAATGGCTACTCAGTCCACAAGCCAGATACCTCAGCAGTCCCAAGTATGTCTCTGAAGTCCTGGAAAATTCCTGGAGAGTCACAAATTATATATATCCAGTCTATAGACATTCAGAAAGACAGAAGAAGCCAGGTGCTAATGTCATGAAATAATGGCATTAGCCATGGTAGCCAAAGCAGACAGACATCAGAGGAGATAAACCCAAGTAGATAAACTTGCCAGCACAATAGAAAGGCAAAGAGGCAGAGTCTAAACCTTTCTTTTCTCTTCCTTTTATCTGGGCTCTCACTAGAAGTTGCAGCCCATATTTAGGGTGGGTCTTTCCATTTCAATTGAACTGAATAAATATTTTCTTTATGAATATATAGAGATTATCATAACACTAAATAATGATAAGACACATTTTTTTCATGTACTATATTATAATGATATTATATGCAATTATACATAATGTACAACATATAACCATGTTCTGAATTTGTTGACAAGTTATGGATTCTGTAAATGCATTGAAGTATATCTTAAGTTAAATACTGACTTACAACAAAGGGACAGAGAGGACCGTGGATGAAAGCAGAGCCTCCTGCCCAAGATGAGTCTCTTGGACCCTAAGTGTCAAGAGTGGTGTCTATGCATGAACCCACACAATCCTCAGTCACATTTTTCCCTGGAAATTCTCATCATGTCTGCATGCTCATCTCAAGGCCAGGCTATTAACAGGCCAGCTGGCTTGCCCACAGGGCTGGACGTTCATCAGCCTGTATGTGGACCTGTTACATGTGTACCCAACTATTCCAAAGCACTTGCTAAATGAAGAGAATACTACCACGTACTAGTCTCTGAGTAAGAGCTGTCTTTTTTCTCAAATGATTCAACTTCTAACATCAACACACAAGCTAATACTGATTTAATAATCAACAATTGGTTCCTGTTCAACTTAGAGCCATGATTTCAGCTTCCACCTGGTGGCCCAAACCAGACTATTATCTGACATCAGGTGACAATTGAAGGAAGAATGCAAAGGTCTCAACTCAGTGTACCATCAGCCTATGCTTCCTGCAAATGGTAGAACTTATGCTACGGGTAAAGCTACACTGAAATTTCCTAAATGAATGCCTGGAATATGAGTAGTAATGAATTAGCTTGTCCACTGATGCTAGAAGCCAAGGGTGAAATTCTCCTCCTTATGGATCTAGGCTGTCCTCTTTCACTCAGAACATTACACATTTTACAAAGGTTCCACCTACCCTTGAGGAGCCCAAGGAATTAGCATTGAGAGACTCACTGGTCTAATCCCTCCCTCTGATTTATTAGCCATCAAGGTGAAATGTTATGCTTACTCCAGCAGGACGCTAGAGCTCCAGGAAGGACTTGCTCCAGCATCAGGCCAGCTCTGACTGCTATTTATGACACCAGCCTTTAAAGAAGAATCTTGACTAGGGTGAACTTTCTCCTTTCTCTCTGTCCTTTTCATCATCACTGCCACCATGGACCTCTCATTATGTTGCTGTTTACTTTGTACTTTGCTAAATGCCCTCCACAGGACATATGCAGGCTATTTTGGTAGCATTGTGCACAGAGAAAATGTTTTGCTTAGGCGCCACCTTTGGTTCATGCTGCCTGGAGTCTGCTGAAGTTAATTGAATTGGAGAGAGAAAGCAAACAGACCAAGCAGAAAGAGATTGTTATGGCTTGAAATCTACCACTCCTTCCCTGCATGCATCCATCTCTTTCTCTCCTTCCCCCCAGAGTTGGACTTCTATAGCATCCACCCAAGTCATTCTAGAAGCAGAATAAGAATCTTGTGGAGGAGCCATGATATCAGAGCCATCCATTATTGCAGGCTTAAATTGGAGAGCCTGAGGGAGAGAGCTTTGTGTGCCACTAATTATAATATAGCTATAAAATCTTTTCTGTAATAAGCAATTTTCCACAAAAACAACATTTCTAAGTTTTCTGGGATATAGCCAAAACATAATTTGAATTTTGTGTCCACTTTTTAAATAGGAAACTTCAAATTCCCTAAGCATTATACAGTTTCAATCTTGAATTGTTTGGTTTTCAGTATAAAACCCATTGGGCAAAAGAATTCATTTCTGCATGGACTTCTTGGTTTAGCCTCCATGAGGCTGCAGAATGTCTGTGAACAGTCCACATATCTATGAAAAGTCTTAGAAAGGAGAAAAATAATCACCTGTTTTCTGCTTTTCTTGGAAAGAAGACATGCTGCTTTTAGTCTATACTAGAACTGAACAATTGAGAAAAAAATTAAGATGTCTACTCTTGGGCCATGGAGCTAGATCAGTAGATAAAAACACTTGGCCCACAAGCCTGACCACTTGAGTTTGATCACCAGAACCCACATTTTTAAAATGCCAGATGCTAGACTGCCAGGAGAGTTCAGCAGGTAAAGGTACTTGCCACCAAGCTTGACTGCTTGAGTTCAGTCTTTGGATCCTACCAGGTAGAAGCAGAAAACTAATTCCTGGAAGGCAGGTTGTTCTCTGACTTCCATATGTGTGTGATGGCACATACACAAGCGTGCGTGCGCGCGTGCACGTGCACACACACACACACACACACACACACACACACACATATACAGAGAGAGAGAGAGAGAGAGAGAGAGAGAATAAATAAATAAAGTATTGAGGCAGAAAAGTCAGATAGAGTTGAATGCATCCATAATCACCATAGTCCTAAGGCAAGATGGGATGCAGAGACTATAGGATCAGCTGGACATTCTTGGGCTGCCATGGAATGCAGGGAATGAAACAAGAGAGACTCTGCCTCAAACAACAAGGAGTAATGAGAGAACTGACTCCTGAGAAATGCTGTGACCCCTCACCCTCATGCACATTCACAATTACTCATACACATGTTAAATAAAAATCTTAATAAACAAAAAGTCTATTCTTTCAACAAGTATATACTCAAATTCATCTCCAGTAATGGGGAAAGACCAAAAGATCTCCAATATTACATAAAACTCAAAGATCTTTAATCTGAAATATTTCTGAGGGGGGTCCAGCCCAAAGGCAGGGGTATATATTGCATATCCTATCCAAAGGCCCCCTGCTAGTCTAAACACTAGTCCCAGATAAAATACTACAAGACTATAAGGTAGAAGAAGGTATCACTTAACTAAGACCAGGAAGACCAGTCTTTATGCAGTCAACAAGAAACACTGTAGCTTTTCACCCCAGACAGCAAGAAGCAGATGATGAGGACTCAGGATTTCACACATTGGTACTTTTCAGAGATTGATTATTTTGAGCAGAGAACTTGAAGATGGTTAATGTGGCTAAGAAGTCCTTGGTGAGAAAGTGCCAGTACTGGTCAGATTTTGTGGTCAACATGAGACAGCCTAGAGTCATCTAGGGTGAGGGACGCTCAAAGAATTGACTAGATTTCATTGGCCTATAGCCATGGTTGAGAGAGTTGTCATCACTGATGGTTGATGTGGAAGGACCCAGCCCACTGTAGGCTGCATCATCCCTAAGCAGGTAAACTTGGGTTGCATAAGAAAGGTAACTGAGCATACACCAGAAAGCAAATCAGTAAGCTGTCTTCCTCCCTGTTTTCTGTTCCAGCTCCTGCTTGAATTCCTGTCCTGACTTCCTTTAAAGATAGTCTGTGACCTGAAAGTAGAAACTGAAAAAAGTCTTTTCATCTCCCAAATAGCTTTTGGTCATGGTGTTTGTCACAGCAAGAAAAAATGAACTAGGACAATGCCTCAAGCATTGCAGTCCACAAAAGCAAAATCAGCATTTTCTTTAGCATCTAAAGAACTAGAGAAGACTAATGTGGAGAGCTGGAGAGATTGGAACTGGTGTGTGTGTGGGGGGGGGGGGGGGGTCAGAACCAAATCAGGAATGTAGCCATATTAATGCATGTGGACTCCAGTAGAAAAATAAGGAAATGTCATTAATACGTTTTAACTGGGGACATCACACAGAGAAATTTTCACTCCTAAAAACCTATCTTCATTCTTCAGGGTGTGGAAGTGGTGTTGGGAGGCAAGCTATGGGATGATGGAGGAGTCCAGCTAGGGATACTGGTATAGAATCTGCAATGGTGCCAATGAACACAGAGAGAACTGGATGGGTTCATGGACTATGCTTAGGAAAGAGAATGAAGAAAATGAAGTCATGAATAGTGTTTGAGAGGAGATGAAATAGAAGTTAAGTTAACTGTAAAACCTTTATTTGAACAATAAACTGAGTTCTGACCAATGCTGAACCAGGAGGTAACAGCTGGAAGAAAACCAGCTTCTAGAAGACAGAGTCAAGGTCTCAACTTCAGCCACAGATTAAAAATAAATAAATAAACAAGTGGTGGTTGAAGCCACAACAATGGAGGAGCTCTCCAATAGACAGAGTACACATACATCCTTTTCTGTCTCAGACATCTCTAATGTTTGCATGTTACCCTAAATAGCATATCCAGTTTGACATTGGTCTCATATGAATGAATAAACAATTATTTTAATTGGCACATTAAAGTATACCAGACCATGGTCTCATTAGCTATTGAAGACAGAATTCTCACTTAAACGCAGGATGAATGTACTAATTTACCTTCCTTCCCCCCTGACAATTTCTATTCACAGCATAATTAATGCTTCCCTTTCTGGGACAGCGTAGAAGCATTCCTTGTGATAAAATAAAGTGAGTTCAGGTACAAGCATCCAGATCCAGCTGATTGCTTTTAATTTCAGACAAGAGACATGAAGCAATTATTCAGTGCGGTCCCTGGTGCCCAATTGGGGTGCCCCCTAAGCTCTAACCTAAAAAATGGCAAATAAAGTTTTTGAAACATGCAAAGCCATGAGGCCCATGGCCAATATGGTCAGTGGAAAATACAGAAAATCATAAACTAGGGCGATATGAGGAAATATATGAGAAATAAACATAGTAAATAGAGTCGAGCCGCCCCGACTGACTGTTTAGTCTAAGTACCGTGGCTAAAGTGGTTTTGACGACACGTTGTATAAAGCTACTGAATATCTTACTGTCTGAAATACCCTTTTATCTTTTCATAAATGCTTTTAGAGGAAATTGCTAAAAAGTAAAAGTGCCCAAGTAAGAAAATGTAAGTGCTGAAGATCAATTTCTCATGAAAGCTAATGATAATTGTGTAGTTAATACCATTTTTTATACTGTGCAGTCAAGGTTATTAGTAACTGTGTAAAACTCAAAGGCTCATATCTACTGAAGATGAGGCTTTTATCTTTAATTTCTGTGTCCAGAAATGACAATTTAACATACTCATCAACAAAGAATTCTTGATAGTACTCATTAATGCATTTTTTTTCATTTATATCAAATAATTATTTTTAATAAATCCGATCTTCAGTTTCAGATTTCCTTGTGTACATAGGGTAAGAATGAATGAAAATGCTAGCTATTGATTCCAAAGTAGGAAATCCAACTGTTAACACTATTAAAAACATGATAATTTTAGACCAATCACATTTCAGAGCATTGGTTCATTTAAAAGAAGTTGACTTACTTTTTATCCAGTTTCTTGAAGTTTATTTAGAGAGAGATACTATATATGACATGATTATGATGTTTAAGACAAATTCAGTTTAAAGTTTGACAATAAAGAAATAATCATTTATTTGAGAGATAACAATATACGTTCAAATGCATTGGAATATAGCATAATGGGAAAGAATTTTTCATTTATTAAATTTGTTCTTTGACAAGTTCACATATGTATATAATACATATTTACATATACTACATTACATGTAATACATATGCATACAAAACATTTACATTATATTATATAATACATATAATACATGTTTACTCTCAGCCATCTACCCCCTCTTATCTCCCTCTCGCCCCATTATCCCCCTCTTCCATATCCCTTTCCCACATTCATGTTTGGTTTGGTTTGGAGACCCTCTCATTTTAACCAGGGCTATCTGTGTGACCATGGATTAGAACCAGCCATTGCAGCCTGGAAGGCTCACCCATATATACACAACTGAGACAATGACTACCCTTGTCTCAGAATCCATTAACTGCCAAGCATTCAACAGGGAGAGGTAGGGCCCCATGATCCCCTTCATCCCCAAACCAGTTTGGGCTGTTGACAAGAGCAGTTTTGTGCATCCCTAGTGCAGACCAAGGTATCTGTTGTAAGGCCATGTTTAGAATGTATGTGTCCTACCCTAAACACAGCATTTCACCTCTCTCCCTCCTGTATTCTGAGTGTTATGTTCTTTCTACTCTTTCTTCTGCAATATTCCTTGAGCATTGGAAGGGGTGGTATGAATGTCCTGTTTAGGACTGAGCACTAAACTGTCATTTATTCTAAGAATCTTGAACATCTGTGGGTTTCTACGTCACTACCATTCAGTGCAAAAAGCAATTCCCATGACTAAGGGTGAGAGCAGTGTTTGTCTATAGGTGTAAATATAAATATTTAGACTACAGATTGATGCCACACCAATTCAGTAAAACAACAGTAGTGAGTCTTCCCTGGGGCCTATGACCTCCATAGACATAGCTTTTTGATGAGGTTTATAGTACCAGGCATGTATTCCCACTTATGCAACAGACATCAAATCCAATCCAAAAGTGGTTGCTTACCCCATTATAATCATGCCACTCCTGTACCAGCAGACACATCTTGCCTGACAAGTTGGCATTGAAGTTTGTAGTGTTCATAGCTGGGTATGACCCTTGATGACTTCACACACACACACACACACACACACACACACACACACACACACACACACACACGAGAGAGAGAGAGAGAGAGAGAGAGAGAGAGAGAGAGAGAGAGAGAGAGAGAGAAAGGTGGGGGGAGGGAGAGAGAGAGCCCTGAAAAGCAGCTTCTATCTATCTCTATGTAAGCTAGCCAGCAGAGTTCTACCTTGCCTTTTCTTGCAACCAGGCTGTGTGGAATCTTCTGCAATAGTGTCTTTACCATCTAGTCATGGGCAACCAAAATGAATGACAATAGTCTTTATTTGGGGAATCTCCTTGGCCAACAACTCCTAAAGAAGTACCCCACATAAAGCACTAGGATTTTTGTTTAAAAGAAAAGTATTTTATTTATTAAAATAAAAGCCTTAAAGAGCAGAAATACACTTGAAGTGAGCTGTGGAACAAGCATACTGTGTAAATATACCCACCACAAGCCACACTATTAAACATATGAATGATTGCACGTTCTAAAATATTTTCTTGACAAATACAAAAATGATCTTAGGAAAATGGCATGCAGTTTAGAGTCCCTAAGAATAACCATGTTTTAGGAATGCTCAAGGCTTTGAATAACTACTTTCTAAGTTAACCTCAGTGCCCTGAAATGATATTAAAGGTTTTTGTAGCTGATACTTCTAAATTTATATTCTACTTTGGTCAAACTTGCCCTGGAAATTCTTTAGCAAAAATATCCAGCAAGGAAAGCCAAGTTCCTTTAAAAGGTTTATTGAAAGTAAAGCTTGCCAGCATGTATTCATCATCCCTCTAAAGGAATACAGCTTAACAGTCCAGTATTGTGACCTCAAACAATGAGCAAATTCTGCTTTTGGAATCCTGTAATTGCTTCCTGCAATATCTCAACCCATTAAAGATAAATGGGTGGAGCCCCTTCTTTTAAGTAAATAAATTTATATTCAGTAGTAGAGTGAAATGAAATTAGAAAGCCTACATCCAAATTTGATTTAATACTCAAAAGCATCTTAATTAGAAACAATACATTTGGGTTTTTTTCATCTAAAAAGTATTTGTAAATGTGTTTTGAATGGAGCCTTTGAGTTCAGATATTAACATTTCAAGGTAAAAATATTAAGTTAAATTTCAGTAGAATTTTGAAGCACTAGATCCTTGTATCTCAGCATAGAGAGAGTTTGTGTGAATGTGTGTGTGTGTGTGTGTGTGTGTGTGTGTGTGTGTGTGTGTGTGTGTATGCAGTATGTGCAGTGCATTTGTGTGGAGTTGATTACAGAGCACATGTCCAGTTAGTACATAGAGGCCAGAGTACAACCTTGGGAATTGTTCCTCAGGTGCTGTCCGTGTGTGTGTGTGTGTGTGTGTGTGTGTGTGTGTTCTACATGCTTCATTCAATATAATTTATATCTCAATGCAAAAGTTTTTCAAAAGCATGTTAAAAGTTCTATAGATTATATGTGTTATATTTAATTATATTTCTAAGAAATAAGGCAAGAGATACAGTAAAGAACAACAGGAAAAGGGTCTCTCATGGGCCTGGCATTCAGCACTTCAGCAATACTACTGACCAGAATCTCCAGCAATCTACCTGTCTCTGCCTGCCCAGCACTGGGGTTACAAGCAGGTGCCATCATTATGCCTCAATTTTCTTACATAGGTTCTGATAAGTTTCTGTTTACAAGGTCTTTATTCTTTATGCTTTCAAGACCAGCACTTTATCAACTGAGCTATGTCTCAACTGGCGAGACTGTGTTTTCAATGCAACATTTTACATGCTTTGAAGAAGTTATCAGTTTTAACAAAGACTTGAGAGATGTGGAAGCCTTACTACAAAAGGTCAACACAAAGGGATTTAAAAGGTGATGAAATTTTTTTTCTACTAGTAGTTACATAAAGCTATATATGTTTAACACTTAGAGTCATACAATATTAGTATATTTTACTGGGTATAAAATTTGAAAATAAAAGGATTACAGTTATATCTAAAAGAGTAAATGAAGAAACTAATGACAAAATATATCATCCCGAAATTGATTTGGTTAATGTGTATTTGTTCTATTGTTCCCTGTGCTTTTCTATATTTTAAGCATGACTTAGGAAACAACTTTATTTACTTACTTACTTACTTACTTACTTACTTACTTACTTACTTATTTATTTATTCATTCATTCATTCATTTATTTTTGGTTTTTCGAGACAGGGTTTCTCTGTGTAGCTTTGTGCCTTTCCTAGAACTCACTTGGTAGCCCAGGCTGGCCTCAAACTCACAGAGATCTGCCTGGCTCTGCCTCCTGAGTGCTGGGATTAAAGACGTGTGCCACCACTGCCCAGCACGGTAACAACTTTACAATTAAAAGGTACCCTTAGTCTATTCTCAGTCATCTGAGACCTGTGTGCTGCTTCTTGTCGATTGCCTGTGACTAAGCTATATTTATGAGAACTCAGACATAACCTGGGTTTTGAGCAGTTAACTTTTGATGTATTCTCATATTACCATGCTGATGCCTTAATGTTCAAATAACAGTAATGATTCTAAATTTAAGTTTTACTTTAAATGTGTGAGGGTTTTGTCTTAATGTATGCACTGTGTGTGTGTGTGTGTGTGTGTTTGTGCATGCATGTGCGTGTGTGTGTGTGTGTGTGTGTGTGTGTGTGTATACATTGCCTGTGGAACTGGAGTTAAGAACATTTGTGAGCCACCATGTAGATGCTGGGAACTAAACCTGAGTCCTCTGCAAGAGCAGCCAGCACTCTTAACTGCTGAGCCAGCTCCCCAGCCTCCAACAGTGCTGATTCTGTAGCCGTAATCTGTATTCAAACTTAATTATTTCACCATCAGAGACTTCAATGTCGGATCAGTCACTTACAATTGCTTTTGCTTCTCAAGTCATTTGATAAGTGGGGGACTGGTTTGACATTAGGTCCAATATTAAGTACTGTAGACAAATGAGAAAAGACAGGACATGGATGTGAGTTTCAAGTGATGAACTGAAACCACCTGCAGAGCCAGCTGATACTATCACACACAGCAAGTTTGTGGGCAGTTAGAGTGGAGGAGAGCAGCGGGGAAACTGAGTCATCACACAGCATATACTATCCACGTGCAGACATGCCAGAGTCTCTGAGTTTGAATTTAGGTTGTTTGATCCAATGGAGGAAGGACACATGATTTATAAGTGTGAAGAGTCCATCCTAGCATTACATCCACACGTAGATATTTAAATAGCTTGAACCTTACAACCATTTATGTCAACTCTGGGGATTTAGGAGAATTCTTTGTCACTTTATATATTATAACCACTAACCTAAAGCCATCTAGTCCTCAAAGGAATCACTTTTTAATAAGTGGGGAATCTTTATGCTTTGGAAACATGAGTTCAACAAGCTTATGGAAGAAGCCTAAGTTCAGCATGGGGCAGGCTAGCCACTGTGGTTGCGCTTTGGTGGATGGGCCATTCCTTAGAAGTCCTCTGCATGAACATAGCTAAGCAAATGTGTAGTTAGAGTTTTCCTGCCTGGCCCACAGTCAGGACAAATGCCCTTGTGGTATGATTGAGCATTCCTTGGGTATATGCCCAAGAGTGCTATAGCTGGGTCTTGGGGGGATGGATTCCCAATTTTCTAAGGAAGCGCCATATTGATTTCCAAAGTGGCTGTACAAGCTTGCATTCCCACCAGCAGTGGAGGAGAGTTCCCCTTGCCCCACATCCTCTCCAGCATAAGCTGTCTTCTGTGTTTTTGATCTTAGCCATTCTGACAGGTGTAAGGTGGTATCTCAGAGTCATTTTGATTTGCATTTCCTGGATAATTAGGGATGTTGAGCAATTCTTTAAATGTCTTTCAGCCATTTGAACTTCCTCTGTGGAGAATTCTCTGTTTCGTTCTATAGCCCATTTCTTAATTGGACTGTTGGGCATTTTGATATCTAATTTCTTGAGTTCTTTATATATTCTGGATATCAGCCCTCTGTCAGATGTGGGGTTGGTGAAGACATTTCCCATTCTATAGGCTGTCACTTTGTCTTGTTGACCGTGTCCTTTGCTCTACAAAAGCTTCTCAGTTTCAACAGGTCCCATTGATTGATTGTTTCTCTCAGTATCTGTGCTACTGGGGTTATATCTAGAAAGTGATCTCCAGTGCCAATGCATTCAAGACTACTTCCTACTTTCTCTTCTATCAGGTTCAGAGTAACTGGATTTATGTTGAGGTCTTTGATCCACTTGGACTTAAGTTTTGTGCACAGTGACAGATATGGATCTATTTGCAGCCTTCTACCTGAGGACATCCAGTTATGCCAGCACCATTGGTTGAAGATGCTTTCTTTTTTCCATTGTATATTTTTGGCTTCTTTGTCAAAAATTATATGTTCATAGGTGTGTGGGTTAATGTCAGGGTCTTCAATTCGATTCCACTGGTCCACATGTCAGTTTTTATGTCAGTACCAAGCTGTTTTTATTATGGTAGCTCTATAGTAGAGCTTTAGGTCGGGGATCATGATGCCTTCAGAGGTTATTTTATTGTACAGGATTCTTTTGGCTATCCTGGGTTTTTTGTTTTTTCCATACGAAATTGAGCATTATTCTTTCCAGGAATTGCTCACCATCCCTAATTATCTGGGAAATGCAAATCAAAAGGACTCTGAGATACCACCTTACACCTGTCAGAATGGCTAAGATCAAAAACACAGAAGACAGCTTATGCTGGAGAGGATGTGGAGCAAGGGGAACTCTCCTCCACTGCTGGTGAGAATGCAAGCTTGTACAGCCACTTTGGAAATCAATATGGCATTTCCTTAGAAAATTGGGAATCCATCTCCCCCAAGACCCAGCTGTAGCACTCTTGGGCATATACCCAAGGAATGCTCAATCATACCACAAGGGCATTTGCTCAGCTATCTTCATATCAGCACTGTTTGTAATAGCCAGAACCTGGAAACAACCTAGATGCCCTTCAAATGAAGAATGGATAAAGAAAATATGGTACATATACACAATGGAGTACTACTCAGCAGAGAAAAACAATGACATCATGAGGTTTGCAGGCAAATGGATGGATCTAGAAAAAATCATCCTGAGTGAGATAACCCAGACTCAGAAAGACAAACATGGTATGTACTCACTAATAGTAGGATACTAGATGTAAAACAAAGATGACTAGACTGCTACACAATTCCAGGGAGGCTACCTAGAAAACGGGACCCTGAGAAAGACACAGGGATCACCCAATGACAGAGAAATGGATAAGATCTACATGAACAACCTGGATGACAGTGGGAGTAATGAAGGGCAAGATTTGAGGGAAAGAAAGCTTAGGGGGGCAGGAGATCCCAGCTGGATCAAGAACAGAAAGGGAGAACAAGGAATAACAGACCATGATAAATGATGACCACATGAGAACAAGAATAGGCAGAGTGCTGGAGAGGTCCCCAGAAATCCACAATGATAACATCCTCTGTAGACTGCTGGCAACAGTTGAGAGAAAGCCTGATCTGACCTAGGCTGGTGATCAGATGGCCAAACACCCTAATGGTCATGCTGGAACTCTCATCCAATAACTGGTGGAAGTGGATGCAGAGATCCTCAGCCAGGCCTCAGGTGGAGCTCCAGGAGTCAAATTGTTGAGAAAGAGGAGGGACTGCAAGAGCGTGAATTGTTGAGACCAAGATTGGAAAAGCACAGGGACAAATAGCCAAATGAATGGAAGCACATGAATTATTAACCAAAGGCTGTAGAGCCCCCAGCTGGATCAGGCCCTCTGGATAAGTGAGACAACTGAATAGCTTGAACTGTCTGGGAGGCACCCAGGCAGTGGGACCCAGACCTGTCCTTAGTGCATGAGCTGGCTGTTTGGAACTTTGGGCTTACACAGGGACACTTTGCTCAGCCTGGAAGGAGGGGACTGGACCTGCCTGTACTGAATCCACCAGGTTTAAATGAATCCCCGGGGGAATCTTGGCCCTGGAGGAGATGGGAATGGAGGGGAGGGGATGGGGGGAATTTGGGGGTGGGAGGGGGGAGGACAGGGGAACCCATGGCTGATGTGTAAAATTAAAACACAAATATAATAAAATAATTTTAAAAAAAGAAGTCCTCTGCAAGCTACAGATCTGCAGAACATGAAGTGGTGGTCTCAGCAACTGGGCTGGCTCTGCCTCCTATCCCAAGGACCTTGAAGTCCTTGAAAACATAGCATATTTCTTTCTTTTAATTTTCAAAATGCTTGTGTATTTTAATTAGCAAGTGTTGTGTTTCATTATAGCATCTCCCAACATTATTTTAGTTTATCCTTCCCTCAGTCCTGGGTCTCCCCTTAGGCCCTGGAACTCCAGGGCCTGTCCTCCACACTTCTCCCTTTATGGTGTCCTTCTGGCTTAACGGTCTGTACCCACATTTACAGCTTCATTTATACATGCATACTTAGAAACACTAAAAACTAGAGCCCATGTGAGAGAATAAATACAATATATCTTTCTGAGTTAGGGTCACTTCATTTAATATAAAAGTTTCAGATCCTATCTTTCTGCAAATTTTGTAATTTCATTTTTACTACAGCTTAATAAAATTCTATTGTATATATATATATATATATATATATATATATATATATTATATATAACATTTCCAATGTCCATTCATCTGTTGATGGACATCTAGGCTAAATATATTTCCTTGCTATTATGAACAGAGCAGCAATAATCATAGATGTGTGAATGTAGAGATAAATAGTGTAAAAATATAGAACATGTTGGGTATACGCCCAGGAATGGCAGAGCTGGGGCATAGGTAGGCATATTCTTAATTTTTTGAAAAACTCCACACTGATATCCATATTGGTAGGACTGGTAAAGTAGATCAGAGGCCTTGATTTATGACTAAGGGTACAGCTCAGAGGTAGAGGGCTTGCCTAGCAAGTATTAGGACTAGACCTGGTTCAATCCCCTACACAGAGAGAGAAAAAACTCCCATAAACAAGAAAATGTTAGGGTAAAACAGTTCAGGATTGATACTTGAGTATGTGTTTTCTGATTAGAACCCCAACCATACAGAGCACGGCCCCAAGAACCGACATGTGGAATCACCATGTCTAAGCGTTCTCCACAGCAGAAGCTACTGGCAGAGCAAACAATGAACAGGAGGGGAGACAGTTCCACTTCAGATGGGATTGTTTATCTATATAATACACACAGCACAGAAAACACAGCTCACTTCACTGTCATCTTGCATCTATTTCCCATAAAGCTCCACACAGAGCACAGAGCACTTGTTTACCATTCTCCTCCCCAGTGCCATTAGCACCCAAGCAAGCACTTGACTATGGTCTTCTCGGGATCCTCTACAAACATCAACTGCTTCCTTAACCCTGTTGAGACCTTTGGACTCTGGCATTGCCCTTTGTCATATCCATCTGTCCATCCCACAATCATCCCTTCAATGACTATTTACTTTGGACCTACTATACAATCACCATAGCATTAGTGGGCTATCTGAAATGCTCAGCCCTTCTCTTCTAAAGCATCTTTCTCCTCATTAAAGCAGAATAAATAAAGACAAGCTCTTTGAGAGCTGCCAGAGTGAGTAGATCTCCAGCAGTCTGAGGGAACTTAACCCACAGGGAACCAGATTTGAGATGAAGGACCCTTGACAGCAACACACAGCAGAGGCACTAGGAATGGATGGATGTCGAAGTGAGCAAACACTGCCTTGCCAACTGTACAGGGAAGTCATTTTCTCCATTAGCACCTTTTCCATCCCAAAGGGAAAATCTCCCATGGCACAGAAACTCGGGACAAGAAATCTATTACTCCAGTAGTTGGGTTCATATGCCTCTTGCTGATTTTTCTGACTTGTCGAGGCCTATCCTCTGTTTGGCCACAGTTCTAGTATATTCTGGCTCATTCTACTGGCTTCAGCTCAGCTCACACTAACACATATGGCTGAACTCAATATCAAGGTAGACAATTTATGGGCACTTATAATCACATGCCACCCACATACGATTAACCCAGAAAAGCAAGTATGGGTCTTCTACCGCAATGTGTAAATCCCCATCCGCCCCATACTTCACTTTTTCCAGATTACCTTTTCCAGGGCCTGAGTGCTCACAGTCTCAAGCTAGGGAATAAGAAGCCTTTTCACAGCATGAGGCATTCCTTTGATTTTCAGCCCTGCTGCGAGCCACGGTTTACCGCCTTGAGCCTTTCCGTTCCATATCAGAGTTTTCAAACCCAAACTACAAAGAGCCAAAGATGCTGACCACACATCAGCCATCCAACAGTGAGAAGGTACCACTGGGAGAGAGTGGCAGCATGCTTTTTTTCTTTTCTTTTCTTTTCTTTCTTTCTTTCTTCTTTTTTTTTTTTTTTTTTTTTTTGACCTTCGCTGGAACTGTTTTAAAAAGAGGAAATGCCGTAGCAGAGACCTACCAAGCATGGGCTGCATGTGGCAAAAGCAGCTTGGGTTTCCATCCTCTGCTCTGTTATTTTAGGCTTCTTCCAATTTCCATTTCACAAAACGAATCTGTTGACACAGTACCTGTCTGTCAACAAGATCCCCTCAGGCTGGTGGGCCGAGGTTGATCGACAAGCATGGCACTGTGAATCTAGGAAGCAGAGAGAGAAAGCTCAGAGTAGTAAAGAAAGAGATATGGGCCAGAGGAAAGGGTGAAGTGAGTCTTTTAATGAAGGGAGCCTTGGGGAAAAGCAGCCCTGTTGAATGGGAGTTAGCTGCGGCATCTCTGAGATGTCTATAGACTCTGCCCAACAGAGCATGGAGGCAAGAGTAGTTTCCAAGGAGTCTTGGGGTAGATTCTGGAGCTGTACCATCACACTGGTTTTTCTGGTGGGCTTAGATATTTGACATGAGACAGGGACAATAAAATTTGACTGAGTGGACACAGCTTTGTGCTGGATGGCTTGGGAAGAGATGGCTAGCAGTTCACACACTTAGAGATTAAGCCACACTGAGACAGCCAAATGCTGTCTAACTGCAACTTGCCTATTTTATGTGGCTTTTATAATCTTCTTATTTGTGTATGATTGTTCTTTGTTAGTGAGGAGAGCAAACACAGCTCCTTTTCAATAAGACTGTGACTTGCTCAATAAGACTATGACTCATGAAGCTACAGACTTTGTCTTTTTCAGTTTCAAATTTTCAGATCATAGAAGTGTCCAACACAGAAAACGTGCATGGTAAGGATTACCTGCATGAGCAAATCAGCAAAAAACAGCCCAGTGATGGACTATTGTCTTTAGGACCATAGGAGACTGTCTAAGTAGGTTTTATTGGCTACAGTGCCAGTAGACAGAACAGTGAGCCTGATTGTCACATGGACTAAATAGAAGCTGATATTTCCTAACCTATCAGAAAAAGCAATGTCCATTGGCTCTTACTATAGCTGTTATGGAACTGACCAGAGCACCAAGCAAAGAATCTGTCTTGATGTCTGTCCTTCAGCTCATGCATGCTCAGCTACAGGTAAGCATCCTTCCTTTTCTCTTCTTAAATATCTATTTTGATTTTATGTTTGGGTGTTCTTTCCTTCTGTGTATGACTGTACTGTGTGCATGCCTGGTAACTAAAGAGGCCAGAAGAGGGGGGTCAAATCACCTGGAATTGGAGTTACAGATGGTTGTGAGCCACCATGTGTTGGGAATCAAGCCTAGGTTTGATTATCTGAAATGACAGAGAGTGCTCTTAGCCAGGGAACCACCCCCTCCATCCCCAGGATAAGCTAGCTGACTCAGTAGGAAGAGGTGCCTATTTGTTTTCTTTTCTTTTGTTTTGTTTTGGAGAGCCCTGACTGGTCTGGAACTCACAATGTAGATCAGGTTGTCCTCAAACTCATAGAGATCTGCCTGCCCCTGCCTCCTGAGTGCTGGGATTAGTAGTGTGTACCACCATGCCCAGCATCTTTTTACAAAGTACATATCTATTGTGCAAAGTGATGGATTTATGACATTTTAATAAAAGTATATCATACTCTTTGACCATGTTAACTCTATTACCCTCTGCTACCTCCTTCCAACTAGTTTTCTTCATCTTGTCAAATAATCCCCCTATTTTACACACACACACACACACACACACACTCATTTTACATATGGGAGAAAATGTATTTGTCTGTCTGAGTCTGGTTTATTTCATTTAATATGATGATATCCACTTTATTTAACTACAAATGACACCACTCTGTTCTTCTTTACAAGTGAATAAGACTCTCTTGTGTATATATGTTTCTTTCTCCACCCATCTGTTGTTGATGGTTACCTAGGCTGGTTGTGTAACTTGATTATTATGAATATTGCTTCAAAACACACAGATGTGTAGGTGTCTCTGTAGAGCACTGACATGGATCCTTTCAGATGTATTCGCAGGAATGGTATAGCTGGATCATACGGTAGTTCAATTTTTAGCTGATTTGAGTATTTTTTAGAAAAGTCCTTACTGATTCCCTTACAACTATACTGGTTTATATTGCCTTTCTTCAGCATCTGCATCAGCATTTGCTGTTGTTTGTTGTTCTTTATGCTGTTAGAGTGTGTGTGTGTGTGTGTGTGTGTGTGTGTGTGTGTGTGTGTGGTGCACGCGCGCATGCTCGAGTGTGTGCACATGCATATGTGTCTTCATACGTGTGTATGGGTGCATATGTGAGTGCAGAGATAGAAGTTGATGTCAGTATCTTCTGCAGTCACTCTCTACCTTATTGTTTTTTTTTTTTTGTTTTTTTTTTTTGAGACAAGGTCTCTTACTAAATCGAAAGCTCAACAATTCAGTTTACCGGCTGGCCAGGAAGCAGTAGGGATGTTCCTGGGGCTACCTTCTCAGTGCTGGGGCTGCAGCTGTGCATCATAACCTCTAGCTCTTTCTATGTATGCTGGGAATCTGAACTCTGGTCTTCATGACTACACAGCAAACACTTTGTCAACTGAGCCATCTCCCCAATTCAGTTTTTCTCTCAGCATTTCATGTTTCGTAACTAGCATAGAAGGTATTATGTATCATTGTGAACTTCTCAAAGACTCCTTCAGTAGATTCTCTCCCCACATCTCGCCCACTGCTTCCCTCTCATATCCCAAGGCAACCACTGCCCCAAGTCTCTTTTCCTATTTCATGTCACATGTCCTTTTACCCACCCCTTGTCATTCCTGAGCACCTATGTTTACCCTTCCTTGGACTTCTTTCTAGTTCTTCAAGCTTTACTGATCCACTTATACACATGTATATATTATAGGCTGAGATTCACATATGAGTGAGAACATGTGGTTTTATTCTTCCTGAGTCTGAATCAGCTCACTTAATAGTCTACTTTCCAGATCTACCCATTTTCCTGAAAATGACATCATTTCATTTTTCTTTATAGCTTCATAAAATTCGATCATGTATATAGATACCACATTTTCACCACCTTTTCATGTGTTGATGAAGATAAAGGGTGATTCCATTCCTTGGCTCTTATGGACACAGAAGCAACTCACATGGATATGCAAGTATCTCTGTGGTAGAATATGGGGTTCCTTTTACTATTTTAAGAAACCTCCATACTCATTTCCATAATACCTGTACTATTTTACACTCCCACCAGCAGTGAATAACTTTCCCCACACCATCACAAGCATTTGTTGTCAGGTTTCTTAATGACATCATACTGGGTAGATATGTTAAAGTAGCCTTAATTTGCATTACTCTGCTAACAGGGATGTCGAACATATTTTAAAATACTTGGCCATGTTTCTTCTCTTGAGAACTGTCCATTTTATTTTGCCTATTTTTCAGTCATCAGTTGTGTTTCATGGTGTTTCGTTTGTGCAGCTCTTTGTAAATTCTGGGTGTTAATCCCTTCCTTAGCATAACTGGTAGCTAGGACAGATTTTCTTCTATTTTTTAGGCTGCTCTCACCATGAATTGTTTCCTTTGCTGTATAGAAACATTAGTCTCACATGATCCCATTGGTTGATTATTGGACATATTTCCTGTGCTGTTGGACATCTTTTCAGAAGTTCATTCCCCAACCTCTAGCTAGAAGTGCATTCTCATGTCTCCTCCATCAAGTTTTAGTGGTTGGAGTTTTAAATTAAGGTCTTTGATCCACTTTTCTTCCAGGTGAAAATATGGATTGAATTTCACCCTTCCCTGGGTAGTAGCTATTGTTTTTTTTTTTTAATCAACATCACTTATTAAACAGACTAATCTTTTTTTTTTCTTTTAAAAATTTCACCTTTGGGAAAAAAAGAAAAAAATAGGGGGCTATATTTTTATAGGTTTATTTCCAGGTCCTATATTCTGTACCATTGGTCTAGTTGTTTATTTTAATGTCTATATGGTACTGTCACTGTAGCTCTGCAGTGTAATTTGAGGTTCAGTACTATGATACCTCCAGCTGTGTTCTTTCTCTTTAGCATTGCTTTAGTGGCTCCATATGAATTCTTGGATTGTTTTTTCTAGTTCTGTAAAGAATAACATTGGAATTTTTTGATAGGAATTATATCAAATTTGTAACTCACTTTTGGTAATATAACTACTGTCACAATATTAATGCCAAAGTCCAGGAGTACAAAGAGCCTTTACATAGTATAGGATCATATTTGACTTGTTTTTCAGTATCTTAAAGTTTTCTTTGCAGAGGTCTTTTTGCTGACTTAGTTAAGTTTATTCCTACATACTGTTGGAGCTACTGTGAATGAAATATTTTTCTTAATTTCTTTCACTACAAGTTTGTTGTTTGTATGTATGAAAGCTACTGATACTTTTCCATGGGATTTTTTTTATCCTGCATTTTTACTGGTGTAAGCCATGTTTATTTTTTTTAAAAATAAAAGTTATTCTGTCTAGGGTGAGATGAAATCTCATCGTAGATACTGACCTGCAGTTCTTGATGCAGGAGCATGTGGCCTGATGAGGTGGGAAAGGAGAGTCTCCCCATCTGAGTGAAGAAGAACGGCTCTAAGTGCAGCACTAGTTGGAAGACTCAGAAGAACGTAATGACTCATGCAAGTGGCTTATTGAAGAGAGCTTTGTGAAAGGGCTATTTGTGGAATATTCTTTTATACTGTGTGAATACGCCACTGTGATTGAGTTACTAAAGAAGCTGACTGGCCAAGAGCTGGGCAAGATAAAGGTAGGCAGGAGAACCAGACTAAGGACACTGGGAGGAAGAAGGGCAGAGTCAGAGGAGTCACCAGCCAGATACAGAGAGGAAACAAGAGATGCAAGATGAAAGAGAGGTAACACCACGTGGCAAAATGTCGATTAATATAAATGGGTTAACTTAAGTTGTAAGAGTTAGCTAGTAACAAGCCTGAGCTATTGGACAAACATTTATAATTAATATTAAGTCTCTGTGTGTTTACTTGCTAGCAGCTTGTAAGACAGAAACTTCTGCCTACAGCTGTTTTAAAAGACAGAGCCAAAATGATGGACAACTTGAGAGACTGGATGTGGAGACTTCATAACACTTGAAGGCATGAGGAGAGAGATAGGCTATTTAGACCTGAGAGAGCTACTGCTACCCTAGCTATAGAGAGAGAAAAGCAGCTGGTACCAATCCCTGGCCAGGCAGGAGGGAGCTTGGGATGTCCTTCCCTCTAGTCCTCAGATCCTCCATGGTCACTGAAGTCATGGGGCATGGGAGTCTATAGCCCATGGAAATCAGCTTCTCCTTGCAGAGCTGGGAGCTCAAGGCCAGAAAACAGATCTAAAGATAGACAGGAAATGTCCAGCGCCATCAACATTTTGTCTCCCTCTGTGGACATATTCTCCTTGGTCAAACAGCGACTGACTCCAGCCAGCCTTTGTTCCTGTCATTTTCTGCAAGCATGTTGGCTAGGTGAAGTCTTCACTAAAACACTTGAGTTGAATTCTACTAGACATAATCCAAGCCTGTGGGTTTTGTCCATTTACTGAGAGGCAGCATTTTTTTCACAGATTAGTATGTTATACAGTCACATAGTGCCAGTAAGTGATAGTAAATTCAGACCTGTTCTTGCTGCTTAGTAGTGGCAAGAAACCCACAGTCACTTAGCAAATTCAGTAACCCCAACCAATACAGTACCCTCATCTTTGCCTGTTAAGGTCTGTCCCAAGTTCTGATTCAATAGATCTACAACGTGCTGGTTAGTTTTTTCGTTGTTGTTGTTAGTTTTGACACAAGCCAAAGTCATCTGGCGAGAGGGAACCTCAGTTAAGAAATTGCCCCCAGCAGATTGCCCATGAGCAAGTGTGTGAGGCATTTTCATGATTAATGATTGATGCTGGCAGCCCCAGCTTACTGTGGGTAGTATCATTCCTAGGCAGGTGGTCCTGTGTTGTATAAAAATGCAAACTGAGTAACCCATGGAGAACTAGCCAGTAAGCAGTACATCTCTGAAGTCTCTGTTCCCATTTCTGCTATAGGATTCCTGCTCTGCATCAGTTCCTGCCCAGACTTCCCTTGGTGATGAACTGAGATCAGGGTGTTGTAAGCCAAAGAAATCCTTTCTTTCCTCCCAAGTGCCTTTCAGTGCTTATCACAGCAGGAGCAAACAAATTAGGACACACAGCTCTAACTCCTTACAGGGATTCTTTTTCCAATGGGTGGGCCCAGAACATCCAAGAGTGCCAGGTCCAGGGTTACAGAGACAGAGGTCTAAAATTCTTTAAGTGACTTATTAAAGATACTAGCGAGAGTTATTCGACCCACACATCTCAATTCTCTGACCCATGAATTCTGGCAGCCAGTGAGATGCTACCTTCATTTTACCTCTGTTCTGAAGCACATATCTCAGCCTCCCTGTTCATTATAGCCCTCTAATTGAAACTGAACCAGTAGTAGTCTAATTTGCAATTATATGAATGATGGAACAGTGAAATTGGTGGGTTATGAACTCATAGCCACACTTCATTTGCCATTTAGTAAATTCAATGTAATGGCATAAGGGAAATAATAAATTTGAAGGAAAGGACCCATTTGGAATACACAGCCAATAATTTGAGGGGAAAAATGGTTGCTGCTTCCATATTGGATGGGATCCAATTAGACAGCAGCAGGTCACCCCTAGAGTAGAACTGATCTGTAGTCACATTTGATCCATAACTATAGAGGAGAAATTCATATAAAGATGCCTTCAGATATATAGATTTATCCTGAAGCTATGAAAGGTAAGAGATTCTTTAAATATTTCCCATAAGGCCATCCAACTTCTCACCTACGCCCTATGTTGATCATTCAAGGATAATTTGTTCTTTTCTCCATTTGTGCTCTCTAGGATTTCATAAACTGTGGCCTGTAGCATGAGCCGTGTAATCTAAGTCACCTGAAAATACAACTAAAAACGTGATCTTCCCATGCCTTCCTGCCATCTGCACTCCATCCCTTGCAGCAGCTGCTGATAATTTGAGTAATGTTATTTCACTGCATACCCCATTATCCATTTCACCCTGGCAAGCAGAGTATCTGTGCCCTCATCAAATACGTGAGCAATGTAATCCCAGAATCTCATTTTGAGGATCTGCTTTCTGGAACAAAACCTGGTTTCACTTACTAGATCAATCATGTCCCCAGGAGCAAACAGATGCCACAGTCAGAGGATATAATTAAAGGCATCTTAATGAAAGGGCATTCATAAGAGTGGAGGCAAGGTTGTGTTAAACCAAGAAACGGTAATGCACCTGGGCTAGTAAGAATAGAACACTGTTACTGCCCTCAGGCCTGAATGTGCAGGAGAGAATTTAGGGAGGGCTAAGGATGTGGAAGAAAGCCAGCTAGCTTAGTGGGAGCTGTGGTTTGGGTATAGGACTCTGACTACCAAGAAATAGCTGTGACAAGAAGGAAACCGGGGAGAGAAACTAAGTGCCCTGACCTTCTTTCAAGGCAGTGGGCAAACACAATGGGGAGCCAAAGGAAAGAGAACCTCCTAGTTGACAGAACCCAAGAGGTCATCTCCACAAGGTACACTGCAGGGAGGGAGGTAGAACCATGCATGAAGGGGAAGATCAGAACCTCCTGTAAGGCATTTGGACCGACCAGTAATGGGAAAAAACTAAACCCCATATGCCTGTTGGGCTGTAAATCTGAACTGTCCTTAAATGCTCATGCTTTGAAACCCTAATCTGCTTCTGGTGCTATTTTAGCCTGTCTGGTAGAAGTCAGTCACGAAGGGTGACCCTATTAAGGTTATACCCACTTCTGGTTCCTGTCTGCATTGGTCGCCACATTCTGTCTGCTATAGCAACATGTCCTGGCCACAAAGTCCTGCAGCCATGAACTTCATTATCCCATCCCACCATAGTCAGCTAAAACCATGAGCCAACACAAGCCTTATACCCTTAAGTTGCTTCTATGTATGTTTGTTACAGCAGCAAAACTAAGAAATGTAGTAGCAATAGTCTATATGTCAGTCTTGTCTGACACAGCCATTGACTGGGGTATGAAGGAGATGGAGTGGACCTTTGGATCCTAGCTTTCTTAGTCATTGCCCAGCAGGATGTGGGAGCAGGTCCAGGCCACCTCGGAGGCTGACTAATTGTCTCAGTGGGTCCTTTTCCTTATTAGATAGACTTCCAGGGATTTGAAAGCTTTATGTCATAGGAATCTCACACCTGGATCTGACTCTCAGCTCTGACATTTACAACCTGTCCAACATTGGGCAAGTGACTCAGTCACTTTGAACATGAGTTGCCCACATGGTAGTTTTGAATGGTAACCACCCTAACTAAACACTGAAAAGAGTAGATGAACTAATGGCAAGTTCTTAACAGGGCTTTGGGCACACATGATAAAATGCCCTTCAGATGTGCCTTTTCCACTATTGACCTTTTTCTCCTCTGGGGCTGTAACTACCACTTCAAGTACACTTCTAACTTGCTTTATGAGACTTGTTTTGAAGAATTTAGGGAAAACTGTCCTAAGGCAGGTTGGTTCATTGGTCATGTGACACATGCCTATAATCTCAGCACTCAGAAGGTAAAAGGGGGGTGATCAGGAGCCCATGATCATCCTGGTTACACAGGAAATTCAAGGCTAGGCAGGCTACCTGAGATTCTGCCTCAAACAAAAACAAAGACTGATTAGTGATGACATTTTTAGCCTTAATAGGCTTGCTTTAATGTGGATAAAATGAGTTCTTCTTACAGAAATAAATACTTAGTTTTATGAGTTGCTCTTTAACAAAGAGATGTTAATTAACCATGAATCTATGGCTATAAAGAAAATAAACAGAAATCATTTAAATATGGTCAACCCTGAAGACCAGAGTGGTACTATAAAGCTAAGAACAAGGAAAACAGACTCTCACTCACTTCTCTGTGTGCTTATGTATTGCCCAAAAGCTTAAAAGAAATACATATTTATTATGAATAACTTTTTAATTTTTATTTTATTCATTTGTTATTATTATGGGGGAGGCAGTGAACAGAGTCTTTCCATCTAGACCTGGTTGGACTGGTACTCAGCTTGTAAGCCAAACTGGCCTTGAACTTACAGACATCCCCCTACCTCCACTGGTCATGTGCTGGGACTGTAAATATGAACCATCTTGTTAGGGTCTCTGCCTATTAGAAATATTTACACTTCATACAGAGTCCAAGTGAAGACAAACTGGTAGTGTTATGGACTATACAAAATGAGTGTTCTCAGTAGCATTAAAGAACTACAACTACATACTGATATAAAGAGGAAATGCATGCCAACAATTTAGCACATATTAGGTGAAAAAAAGCCTTGGTCATTCTTGACATATTCTATGTCATAAGAGCTATGCCTGTTTATCTTTGTTTAGTTTTCATCATAAAAATCGAATTTAGTAAATTATTGCCCAACTCAATTGGCTCGAGGCAACGTCAAGGGCACAGATCATTCCTATACCTTTTTAGTATCAATCATGTTATTCATGCCCAATAAGTAAAAAAGGAGGACTAGATGGTGGTGGCACATGCCTTTAATTCCATCACTCAGGAGGCAAAGACATGTGGACCTCTGTAAATTCAAGGCCAACCTGGTCTACAGAGCTAGTTCTAGGACAGCCAATGCTACACAGAGAAACCCTGTCTCAAAAAACAAACAAAAAAGTAAGAAAGGAGAAAGGAACCAGTCACTAAATAAGCACTGGGACAAGATAATGTACCTGCCTGCAAATAGCTGCTTATGTGAGTGTGTGGTGATATTCTGTTTGTACTGTAACAAATAAAGCTTGTCTGAAGATCAAAGGGCAGAGTCAGCCATAGAGTTAGCTATAAAGGCCAGGCAGTGGTGGCACACGCCTTTAATCCCAACATGTGGGATCTCATGCCTTTTCTCCCAGTATTTGGGAAGCACACATGCCATTAATCCTAGCACTAGGAAGGTTGAGACAGGAAGTGATGTGATTGGGCGGAGAAAGGCATATAAGGTGAGAAGAGACAGGAACTCACCCCTTTCAGCTGAGGAGTTAGGGGCATTCAGTCTGAGGGTTCATGGAGACAGGATCTTTCCCTTTCAGCTAAGGAGTTGGTGAGGTGAGAAGTGGCTGCGGCTTACTTCCTCAGATCTTTCAGCATTTACCCTAATATCTGGCTCCAGGTTTTTACTATAAAACCAATTAGGATTCATGCAACATGAGAACAGAATGGCAAATCCCCTGCTCACTTGTGTCTTATGTGCTATAGTCATCATTAGGAGTTACATAGACCTTTATCTGTTGAGTCAGGATGCAATCCAATATTCTAGGCAGTCACTGTTAGGTAGAGCTGGTATCACATGCAGAACTTACTCACTATATCTAGACTTTGGAATCTCTAACATTTCTCCTAGATACACTCACTAGTATCCTTGCAAAATGGACCAAGAGGAAGAAAAACAATACCCTAGAAAAAAGCATGTCCATGAATGCTGGATCACAGACCATTTTAACTGAGAACAGAGCCAAATGTTACCCTTCCCTGTGTTTTCCCTGGGACCTTCCTTCCTGTTGTCTTTGCTATGATGGACTATAGAAGTGCTCTGTTTCTCATCTTCTGCTGAATTACCTAGTAAAGGCTTCATGTCTTCTTTGAATTCTTTGTAGCCCCCAAATCCACTCACAACCAATCATATATTCCTAAATTTTGTGGTGGTTAAGGACACATGGAATGGTTGTATCAACTTAAGTAGCATGAGCATCACTAGAAGAATTTGGGTAGACACTATTAAATCAGTCTCAGGAACTACTCCAGGATTCTAGAAAGCAAGAAATATTCCTCCATGTGTTCCTTGAAACTGGTACTATAGTTCCTTGGTCAGATGACTATAGTCAATATTGGGCAAACTGTATGAAACCTGATGTTAAATAGAGTTTATTAGCTGACTGTGTGAAACTTGAACAGTAATGCAGGAGTCACTATGAGAGGGCCTGAACTATGCCTTGGCTCTAAACTTCTTTAACCCCAAAACTTTCTCCTTTAAGGCCAACTCTGGACATGGATGTGTCATAGAAAGCATGCTGGGGAGCAGCCTTAGCTTTCCCTAACAGTGTTTGTTTGTAGATGACATGTTTAATAATTAGTCTCTTCCAGACAATTTTGATGTAGAATGAGATAGCAGTACGGTAGTTCAAAGACAGATGTTAATCTTTTTTTAGGTTCTTAACACAGTCCCTGAAACCTAGAAAGCAGATAAATCTAACATGCAGTTATAAAATTCATTATATCACAGGTGATGTTTGTAAGAGCTCTCTGTACTAAGTTTTCATTGATAACCTTACAAATAATCTCAAGGGAAGGTTCCTGACACACATTTTGCAAGGTAAAAAACAAACAAACAAACAAAAAACCACCAACAACAAAAACTATGGATTTGTGGAGACTATAAGATTTTGCCAATGGGCCAGCAAGATGGCTCAGTGGGTAAAGTCATTGCTGTCAAGCCTGATGAACTGAATTTGATCCCTGGAAATTAAATGACAGAAGGAGAGGACTGACCCCTACAAGATGTCCTCTGACCTCCACGTGTGTGCGATGGCAGGTGCACATCCCCTACATAAAAAGTAATAGATAAATAAATAGTTCTTAGCCCAAATGACATGATAGAATGATGACTAGACAGAAGTTAGCCCACCCTGGTTTCAAGTATGGAACCCAATATAGTGCATATACTTACTGCTGGAGGACACACAGAGAAAAGATGCTTATCAAACTCAGGCTAGACCCTTGCTATTCAAAATTTATTTTAGACAGGCAGTAGTGGTGCACGCCTTTAATCCCAGCACTGGGGAGGCAGAGCCAGGCAGATCTCTGTAAGTTCGAGGCCAGCCTTGTCTACAGAGTATGATCCAGGACAAGCACCAAAACTACACAGATAAACCTTGTCTTGAAAAACAAAAAAAAAAATTCTTTTAAATATATATATATATATATATATATATATATATAACTTCACACATATTATGTAGATATATATGCACTCTTATACATGCTAGCATGTACTTTAATATATCCCTAGTCTAACTCCTGAAAGAGCTACCTACTATAAAGGATGAAAATTAGGAGAAAAAGAGTGCAGTTACAAACAGATAAAATATACAAAAAAAAAAAAAAAAATCATCTATGGAAAAAAAAAAAAAAAAAGCATCTCCTATTCAGGAAGAAACCTGAATTCCTGAATTTCTCACTGGCAGCAATTGGTTAATGGTCCTCCATTGTAACTATATGTAAGAATCTCCTGGACAGAAAGAAGTATCATCAAAACTACAAAACTACACTGACATCCTCTTAGGACCTTTTCAGAACTGCACATCCATGGGATTCACCCCAAGAGCTGGCTCTGACACAGGCCTAGGTGGCGTCTGACATGGGCCCTTTTGACCAGGCTCGTGGGTGATTGACTACATCATCAGGAGTGAGCACTACTATCCAAGGTAGACTCTCTTCAGCCCGACATCATCCAGCCTTTGGGGCCAAGGGCAAAATGTCCAGCGGAGAGCTTTTCCAGACGTTGGTTCACGGCTCACACTTTCACAGCCTCGCCCTGAGCAGGGAGCGGGTGCCAGCAATCCACGGCTTCCTCCCAAGCTTCCAGTTGCCCCAGGCTGTCCTGTTGTTGGCTTCTGTCTTCCCTTAGCACTTTCTGTCAGTCCAAAAAAACCCAGGAAGCCAAAGTGAACTCCTGTTTGTTTATGTGGCAGCTAGCTCAGAGTCTCTGCCGAAAAAATGTCCTTGGCTTTTGACAAAGCCGCCTTGGAGATGCCTCGGTGTGCTTTAAAGAGGCCACAGAGTAGCCCGGAAACTGGTGCCCTCCACGAGCAGCCAATCACTGAATAAGACCATATTACAAAACAGCTGGTGGTTCAGAAACAAGGGTGTTTTTGACATGTTTTCATATCCTTTGGCTTTAGAGGAATGTAAAATCGAAGGCAGGGGCTTGCGTCTGACTATAGTGAATAGGTCAGATGGAAATTGACTTTTTGGAATTGTTTTTAGTTTGGAAGAATTCTTGACTTACGGTGATACACGTAATATGGAAGGACCAAAAGTTGAGGACATCCATTTGTAAAATAAAGGCATCGTTATTGGCAAGCCCCTGTATTAACCATCTTTAGAAGCCTTGGAAGACACATCAAGGTTAACTCTTTGAAACCTTATAAAGTCATTCAGAAGTTGATGATAATAAAAACATGGCTCATTTTTACAGGCTAAAAAGAGGGGAAAATATATTTCTCTAAAGGCCAAACTTTAAAGGCTCATTATCAACTCTATGATGAAAAGAGGCAGGGTGTCTGATGATAAAATTAGACATTAGACTGGTGGTGAATGTAGTGTGAGAACAGGTGTTACCATGGCAACCAATGACAAACACCCAGTGGGGATGCTTGCGGCATTCAGGGAGTTGTTGAAAACAAGCCCCCCCCCCCATCATAAACTCAGCAGGAAGATACAAGAGAAAAGCAAATATAGAGACATCAAAACAGATAATGTGAACCCCAAAGCTGAACTGAAATTTGGAAGACATTTCACAAACAAGAGAAACGTTTAGAGAGATTTGAGCACGCTGCGGACACAGAGGTCTGGGGGGAATGGTGAGAAAGAAGGACATGGCTTGCAGAGTTTGAGGCTTCCCATCTTCCTTTCTGTCCTCTACTCAGCTTAAGGGATATGAAGAAAAATGTCCACTTCGGCATTTTCCTGCGCTATGTAGAATACTGGTGATGTTGTGAAAACTGCCTCTGACCTTGACTCTAGAGCCTGATCAGAAGAACATTTAGGCTAGAACAGATTCTACAGGGAAAGACCCAGTTTCTTGATGGGCTTAACCATTTGGGAAGACAAAAGTAAAAGTGTCCATATTTATGGAAGACCTGTAGGAGCCTGCTTGGTGTCAGAAGCTTCAGAGGTGTGTGGATTTAATCCTTCAAATGAAATAACTCTACAGATGTGGTTGTCCATTATAGTAAATGGGAAGGAAATGAGGAAGTGTAGAGGTCTATGTGCCTAAGATCACCCAGCAAATTAGTGGAAATGGGAAGAAGGCACAAAGGTGGTGAGTGAGATCAAAAGCAAAGTGAAGAGAGACCACAGAGGTTCACTCTACTGCCTTCTTTTACCTGCAAGACATTCCTTTCTCACTTCTCACTGCTTTTGTCACACACATCAAAGAATGTGAGGACAGAAAGTGTCCTTAGGAAAAATCACACCAACCATCTCCTTTGACTTGCAAAGAGCCTGTTAATGCCATGGTTTGCACAGTAGTGAGATGCCGAGCTCAGAGCCAGTCTTCTATGTTCCTGGCACATACAGGTTCTGTGCACAGACCAGATAAACAGGCAGAGCAGAGCCTGGCCTCTCGGTGTATGCCTTTAGTCTCAACCACTATCACTTTGCTCAGAAGGCAGAGCATAGCAAGTTAAGAACCACCCCAGGTTACATGAGACCCTGTCCCAAAACAAATGGAAAAAAAAAACATAAAGAATGACTAGGTGAGGCTAGGGACTCACTTAGCTTCCTTCAGCGTCTACATCAGTGATGGTCAGAGACAAAAATATCTGCCAACCTCAAATCCTAACAGATTCCAATCTGACTTTGAAGGAGGCATGATACAGTCAGAGCATATCATTTCTCATGTGGCTCCTCTGCTTTACCTTAAGCCAGCCACCTTGGAAAAGAATTCACTGAAGAAATTTGAGGTAGAGATGTGCAACTCTTCCTGAGAGTACCTCAGACCTCAGAGAGAAGATATAACCCAGAGGGACACATCCCTGGCATTTGTAGGCATTTGCCTAAAGACAGCAAAAAAATACCAAGAAGCAAAACTCATAACATGTGTGTTAACTCAGAGACTCACTGACAGTGGATACTGGGCTCTTGATTTCTTTAGTTTCCAACTTCACAATAGAGACCCAAAGAAGTAGACCACAGACCAGCTGTAGTCACACAGCACAGATCTCATTTTTTCTCACTAATATCTCTAGTCCCTGAAAAGAAAGTAAACAAATCAGCTTTTACCACAGTACAAGGAAGACCCTGCTTCTTCGCTTTGGAGAGAAGATAAATACATTAGGTAACACTACATGGGTTGTTATGTTTCAGCCCCTAGGCTAGTTGCCACCAAATCTCATTCCTGGGCTAACAATGTTAACATAGCAAAATGGCCATTAGTTCACATGCACATGGACTTACACACACACACACACACACACACACACGTACACACACGTACACACATCTTGAGAAAAGGTTGAGTTTGCCACATTAAAATAATCACAGCCTTTTTTGATGCTATTATATCAGTGGTTCTCAATTTTCCTAATGCTGTGACCCTTTAATACAGGTCCTCACAGTGTGGTGACTGCCAATCATAAAATTATTTTGTTGCTCTTTTATAATTGTAATTTTGATACTGTTATGAATCATAATATAAATATCTAGTATGCAGGATATTTGATATGTGACTCCTGTGAAAGGGTCACTCGACCCCCACAGGGATCATGACCCACAGGTTGAGAGCCACTGTTAAAATAAGGCTACTTTAAGACTTTAGCATCCTCATTAATGAATAATGGCCAGTTTTACATAATGCCAAATCTCAAACTTTAAAACCAACTCCATGATGGGTCATTCCTAACCTGGGGCTTAGCTAACCAGTCTCTAGGAAGTTCATGAAACTCCTACCAGCCAATTAAAGATGGTTTGATGAACTTGCCAGCCACTCCCACTAGCACAAACTGCAAACATAAAATTTCATTAAAGCCAAGGACACTCCGTCTCTTACCAGACCATGTCAAGCAAAAAATGAATACACAAGTCAAATATCCTACTCTCAAACTTAGAGCACTCTTAAATCATGTGACAATTACTCAGTGAGTGAGTTACACTGTATAGAAAAGGTTCAAACCAGGACTTCCATTGAGTGAAAACATCTACCCAGTGACTTGCTTCAGTATTAGATATTTTCAATCATGAGAAATGAGTAATTCAAAAGCAATGATGCTGCCCACTCCTCCTGATGTATACTTGTGTGTCATTTGCTGAAAGTAACTGATGCTGATGAGGATAGAGAGCCCTGAGCAGGGCACATACCACCATCTGTAATTCTGAAGTTGTATACTCTATCTCTTCATAGAGCATCTCCTCTGTCTTCCCTTGAAGGATCTTGACTTGTTATCTGGTTACTCTAAGACTGTTAGGTCCAAATCCCATGGTGGATGGATAACAAGGTGATGGAGGGTAGGGCTCAATATAAACCTTTATAATCCCTCAGAGACTCCAACTCGGTAATTATCTCATTTATTTTGTAGTTCAAGATGCTGCATCTAAAGAAAAGAAAAAGGTCAAAAGGAAAGATAACAATGCAGCTGACATCTTAAAAAACAAAAGTGTAAACTTTCTTACCTTAGTAAGTGTCCAATGCCACCATGTTTACCATTAAAGTAAAAGGATGAGATACAGCCCTCGAACCCACCACTGTCATGATCAACTCTTAAAGATGTATTCTTATTTTTTGTATTTTTTGGTTTTTCAAGACAGGGTTTCTCTGTGTAGCTTTGGAGACCAGGCTGGCCTCGAACTCACAGAAATCTGCCTAGCTCTGCCTCCCGAGTGCTGGGATTAAAGGCATGTGCCACAACCACCCGGCATATTCATATTTTTATATATATGAATTTGGCCTGAATATATGTACATGTACTGCATGTCTGTCTTGTGCCCACAGAAGACAGAAGAGAGTGCTAGACCCCTGGAACTGGGGTAACAAGTGATTTTAAGCCACCACCTGGGTGCTAGGAACAGAACCCAGGTCTTCAAGAAGAGCAGCCAGTGCTCTCACTGACTGAGCCAACTCTCCAGCCTACTGTCAAATTTTTGTGTAGATATCAAATACTCTATTGTATTGCTTCAAAGACCCTCCATACTTTCATTAAGAGAGAAAACTAGCCTCGGCATGTCAACACTATATAAATAAATGGACTTAAGCCCTCACACAGCTAATTAATTAAAACAGTGAGGTATATGATCATAACACTGAGAAGAAAAAGAAGTCCTCAGCAAAACAGCCACTGGTATATAGACCACAGAAGATGTTAATTCAAAACAAACAGCCATCAAAATGTACAGGAAACTTGGAGAAATGTTGGTGCTAGAACTTTCCTTTGGGCTGAACCTTCTAAAGCTGACTTTGGAAGTTGCTTGGCCCCAAATACGAATATGGGCAGGGCAGAAAATTCTATTCATAGAATATTGCCACTTAGCCTAATGTATTTTCTGATTGTATACCAGCAACACATTCACTAAAGCCCATCTGATCAGCATGTCTGGTAGCTAAGCTGCTCACACTGCAGCGCACTGGCAAGGAACTCCAGCACACAGGCCAGCAAGCTCAGCCTGGACCAGAAGGCCTTCTTTAAACATAATCTGTGATAACTTCTCTGTTCAAGTCAAGAAGCATCCAAAAAGTTGTTTATGAGGATTTGGTGAGTATCAAAAAGGCTAATAGATGGAAGGCTCCTGTATGCCCTTTCCTTAAGAACTACCAGAGATAGACAAACTCTGTTTCCAAGGACCATGGAAAGGTTTCTCTGAGCAGGATTCCAAGTGTAGCTAAATTAGATGGAATATGGTGGTATTGTATTCCCCAAAATATTGTGCACCCTAATAAACTTATCTGTGGTCAGAGACAGAACAGCCACAATATTAAACATGAGGATAGGCAGTAGTAGCACATGCCTTTAATCCTAGAATTCCAGAGGCAGAAATCCATCTATTCAAGGATATAGCCAGGCATAGTGACTCACGCCTTTAATCCCAAAAAGAGAGCCTTTAATCCCAGGGAGTGATGGTAGAAAGCAGAAAGGTATATAAGGCATGAGGACCAGAAACTAGAAGCATTTGGCTGGTTAAGCTTTTAGGCTTTGGAGCAGCAGTTCAGCTGAGACTCATTTGGATAAGAACTAGAGGTGTTCCATCTGAGTAAAGAGGATCAGCTGAGAAGTTGGCCAGGTGAGGTAGCTGTGGCTTGTTCTGCTTCTCTGATCTTCCAGTGTTCACCCCAATAACTGGCCTCAGGTTTGATTTAATTAATAAGTACCTTTAAGATTCCTGCTACAATGGAATACTGTCGTCGATATTCTGGAGACTAAAGGCTGCTTCCTTCTCTCTCAAATCTATTTTACTATTGACCAGGCAGAACACAGGACCTTACATATCCAGGCACTTTCCATTCGAAATAGCAGTCTTGGCTGTTCTAAAATACAGGCACACTGATACAAGTCATGGCTTGAACAACTTCTGTTACAATCATCTAAGGGTGGGCCTTCCTTACAGAAAAGACTCCTAAGACAATAGTGGAATCTAATGGAGTGACCTGGTTCCACAGTCCTCCACCATCTACTCTAATGCCAAACCACTCACATATTGCAAACTCACTAAGACATCTCTGGACTTTTTTCTTTTCCACAAATAAAAAGTTACCCAGAACATTCTGAATTGGTATCACTAGTGTCCATCAAGACTCCATCCAAAGTAATTGTACATGCTGCATATGATTGTAAATCTCCCATCCAGAGAGCAACCAAAAACACTTTTCTGGACAGACATCTGCCTCTGCCTTGAGCCCACTGGATTGCCAGCCCACACTATCCTCAGCTTCATATTCAGAACCTGCCACACTACCCAAAACACAATAGATGCTCAAAAATATAAATGGCTGTAATTCTCCTAATTTGTATTGCTTCATTCTTTCTAATATTACTGAGTTAAATCCCAACATGTGAAAGTTAAATTCATTCGGTTCAGGTCAAAGAAGAGGTGAACAATGCAGGCTGTGAGTCAAGTTATAACTAATAGCAAAATTGTAGGTAGAACTCAGTAAGTCTACTGGTTCACCATATTATAGAATGGTATATTATAGTATGGAATAGTATAGTATAGTATAGTATGAACCATACAATAGATTCCATAGCCAACCTTATTTCTGTATGTACAAATATTAATGGATATCCATAGTTACAATTATTATTTTAGGTTATCAATAAACTAGCAGGTGCTCAACATTGTTATAAACTTGATTGCTTTTCTTATGGCTTTTGACAATTTCCATATATAGAGACATATATATGTGTCTGTGTGTGTGTGTGTACACAAACATACATAAGACTGTCTGCCACTTCTTAGAACTCTGTCTCTCAACACCTCTCATAAAGAAGAGGCATGAGAACAGCAAACAGTGGAAGATAGCTTTGCTCAGAACAGATTGCAGGATAAAGATTTGGGAAGTAGAGATCAACATAACAACATCAAGTCGCTTGAAAACTCATTAGAGCATCTCCAGGCACCTTTGCTCTGCACAGTCATGAATGGAGAAGGGTTGCAAAGCACAAGGAAATGTCACTCCAGGATTCTGAAAAGCCTACAAGTTTCTAAGGCCTCTGAGAACAATGACAGTAATGGAAATGAAGGAAGGACTGAATCACAGACTCACAATCAAGGTAGAGTTATCTAGAGGTTAGAAGGGAGGTGATATGAAGGTACAAACTCCTGAAGTAGGCTAAGGATGTAGCTCGGTGAATAAAGTGCTTACTTAGCATGGGTGAAGTCCTAGGCTTCATTCCCGACACTGCACAAAGTGGGCATGGGAGCCAGTCTTAGCACTACAGAGGATGAGGCAGAAAGATCAGAAACTTAAGTTCATCCTTGCCTACATATTGGGTTCAAAACCAACCCAGACTATAGGAAGCCTTATCTCAATCTAAAAATAAAATCTTGAAGTCAAGGAACTCCTGCTCCTCTGCCCTTGCATGCCTTCTTATTATTCTCGCCTGCATTTCTAACGTTTGTTGGTAGTGAGCAAGGAAATGAGGTGCCAAAGGAATCGTTGAAGAAAATACATACATGGTTTGTCAGCATGTTGAATTGTTCCATGGATGGAATTGCTTGGGGTGACAATATTGTAGCTAGACACATCCACAGGAAGAAGAATGTGACATAGAGGGCCACTGGACTCTTAGAAGTATCCAAAAGGAGAAAGACTCTGTAACAGCCAAAATCAAGCTGTCTCCAGAGTCTGTGTGTGCTGTGCGGCAGCTACTGTGACAAAAGCTGGGATGCATGGAGTCATCAAGAGATAGAGCCACATGGAAAATACCATGGTGGGCGGCAGCGGTTTATGAACATGGAAATGTGTGCAACATCATGTAATGAGTCCGGGTTAATGGAGGATGAGGGGCAAGGACTTACGTGTGCTCATATTTGGACCCACACCTCTCAGTCTCTTTCTCACATTACACTTTCACAACCGTCTCCATTTCAAAGATGAAGCCACTATGGTGAGAAAGTTAGGCCGGGCCCAAGGTTTTAACACAAGGAATGGTAAATTCATGTTCAAATACTGCCAGCATTCCCACCTACCAGATCTGTGACCTTAGCCAACTTTTTCTCTCAGCTTCTATTTCTCCATCTGTAATAAGAGGTCCTGGGCAGATGTGGTGAAAACGAAGTAAAAATATAAATGTAATATAACAATCATCCATCACTTAGTAATGGTCTAACGGTTATGGGAGCTAGCCAGAACTTATTCAGGATAACATGAGTCACAGCTAAGAAATTAACTCTGGTCTGTGAAATGCCATTCTCCTTCTACAGCACAAGAGAATGAGACTTATAAAGTCCAAAGGGAAGAAAAATGAGGTAACTTGGGTAGCAAAGAAAAATGTATGTACAAAGACTTATGTGTGGGTGTGATGATGCACACTTGTAATCCCAGAGCTAGGAAGTCTGAGGCAGAAGGACCACGAGTTTGAGACTAGTATAACCTCGTAACATAGGTAACAGTAATGAGAACCCTGTGAGTGAACAGAAGAGGAGGAGATGGAAGAGGTGGGGGAGGAGGAAGAGGAAGAGGAGGAAAGAAGAGGAGAGTAAGAAGGAAGGAAGGAAGGAAGGGAGGGAGGGAGGGAGGGAGGGAGGGAGGGAGGAAGGAAGAAGAGGGGCTGGGAGGGGCCACCACCACCACTACCAGGAAGAGAGGAGAAGGAAGAAGAGAAGAAGGAGGGTGAGGAGTAAGATGAGGAGAGAGAAGAAAAGGAGAAGGAAGAGGAAGATGAGGAGGAGAAAAGAAATATGATGAGGAAGAGGAGGGGGCAGCTACAAGGAAACTTTTATGTTGCCTTTGAGTTTGGCTAAAACCAGAACCTTCAGATGTTATATTCATTACAGTTGATGGCTCGTTGATCCATGGCTTCAAACCATACCAGGACATTAAGCAGCTATAGGAAAGAGCTGCAAAGAAAACTGAGGAGAGAAACTTAATGACTTCCAAATCTGGCCCCCTCTTCTAGAACTATTAACACTCTATCACTTATTCTCCAAGCTCTTCCCTCTGAGCCAGGCCTCACAAAGGGCAAGGTGTGGTGACAAAGAGACCAGCCAGTGGAAACTCTTGACATCTGTGAGTCTTTTGTGAAAGGGCACGTCCCGGAGTGTGCCTGCTCTCAAAGCTGCTTCCAAGGTACCCAGCAATCCCCTTAATGGACTCCACCTGCAACCACAGCTATAAATAGCTGTGTCCTCTGTGTATTTTGTTAAAACTTCTCCATCATATTTCTTCACTTTGCAGAAGCTATTTCCTACAGTTGGCCCATTAAATTTTGCCTTCTTTTCCTCCTGATCTGCATTCTTGGAAATCCATGGTAGACTATACAAACAAAAGCACAGGATGATAAAAATAGTTCAAAGCTATAATTTACCCTCTCTGTTTTTCTTGTGTTTTCTATAAGTGCGATTTTCTATAGCTTTGCCTTCCTAGAAATTGAGATCTGACACATGGTGAAATCAACTGAAGGACCAAAATGGAGGAGGTCTGGGAAAGTGGCAGGGCAGCCATCTCGGTCTGCTCCTGGGTCAGGGAAGCAAGACAAAAATGGGGGAAGACAGAAAGACCAAAGAAGCTGAAGTAGCTAATTAAGAAACTAAAGCAAATTTACCTGCAGGAAACAGTGATGCTAAAAGGGACAGAGATCTGTCAGTTGATGAAGTAAAAGTTGGCAAGTGCATCATGCATCATGTAACATGGCAGGCTGTGTTCTTGCTCACACTTCCAGAGGGCTAACAGCTAGTGTTTGTTTTCTCTGTCTCTGTCCATCTGTCAGTCCATCTCTCTCCCTCTCCCCCTCCCTCTCCCCCTCCCTCTCCTCCTCCCTCTCCCCCTCCTTCTCCCCTCCCCCTCCCCCACTCTGTATGTGTGTGTGTGTGTGTGTGTGTGTGTGTGTTATTGCTCATGAGCTTCCAGGTGTGCATACTTGTGTACACACCCATCAGAGCTCAGAGGATTACATCCATGTCTTCCTCTGTCCTGTTGCTCTCCACCTTATTCCCTCAACCCAGAGTCTCTCTCACTGAACTGGAAATTCACCTTTCCAGAGAGGCTGGCTGGCTGGAGAGCTCCAGGACCAGCTTGTCTCCACTCCCCCAGTGCTGGGGTTATATGCACACAGAACTATGTCCAGCTTTGTACACAGGCGGTTAGGAATCCTAACTCAGATCTTCATGCTAGCACAGAAGCACTCCTGTCCACTGACCATCTCCCCAGCCTCAGTGGGCCATTTTTATCAACAGCTTCGTAAATTCTGTTAATAGCTCTAGACACAGTTTTCAAAAAACAAAAGAGAGAATAATGTATTCTGTCATTTTATGACTATATTTATATCAGAAAAACTACATCTTTAAAAGATGTATATGCTTATATAAGCAAAAATAAATAAATTTTGGAAAAGATATGAAATCTCCCTGACTGTGAAACCCTAAAGTCCCCTCCCAGCTGAGAAGCTATTGACAACAGGTCAGTTTTCTTCAGCCCCTGGTATGTTGCTAGGCTCCTTGGGGGTGGCCCTATACTCATACACATATGACCAGAACTAAGTGAACTCAGTGGGTTTAAAAGAGAGAGCATGAGGTACTCTCGAAAAGTGGTTGGGTCTCTAAGAGGTACAGGAAGGGAGGGGTTTTGAGCAAACATTCTGATGTGTGGAATCTTCAGACTCTAAATTTAAAGGTAAGATAAATAAGTGAGATCTTGAGCTGTCTGTGTCTACCTGTGTGCAATCAGAAAGGGACTTTAGACTGTGGGACCTCTGCTGTGGATATCACTCTGTATAAATAAAATGCTGATTGGCCAGTAGCCAGGCAGGAAATATAGGTGGGCCAAGCAGAGAAGAGAATTGTGGGAGGTAGAAGGCTGGGGAGGGAGACACTGCCAACCACAGCCATGACAAGAAAGATGTAAGGTACTGGTAAGCCATGAGGCAAAGTATAGATTAATAGAAATGGGCTAAATATAAGAATAAGAGCTAGACAATAGTAGGCCTGAGCTAATGGCCAAACAGTTTAAATAATATAAATGTCTGTGTGTTTATTTTACAAGTGGGTTGTTGGACTAACAGGGCTTGGTGGCACCTGGAGAGAAGGTCTCCAACTACAAATAGCGCCCAACATGGGGCAAGAGTTTCCACCTAAAACCTGGGAAAAAAGATTCTAAAAGAGAGCTAAAAACAGCTTCCTAGTTGTCTCTCTCAAGTTAGCGGCAGCCTGCTGGTTTGAGTTACTATGGCGGGTTCCTGGCGTGTGCCTCTGACCTTCAGTGTGGTGGGAATGAGGAGTCTACAAGCGGCACTTTACTCTGCTGCATGGTAGATTTAGCCTTTGCTAGTTTAAAAAAAAAAAAAAAAAAAAAGAGTTTCTGGGCTAGCGCTGCTTTGATAGAACTGCTTCTGATAGTTGATGGTACACATGGCTCCAGACCCAGAGCTGGCAGTAAACTGTACCACCGCCATGTTGGGAAGCTGAGGTGGGCGGAGCCAGCAGCCACAGCAGCCTTTCAATCTTACAAAGATGGATATTACACAGAGAATCTGGTTTGTGTTGTCTTTGGGATTTTCAATTGCAGAAAAAGATTTGATTGTAAAAGCTGTTAAGTTAAACAAATATGTAAATTTTAAAGGTACCTTGACTTCAAAATTTGGATATAAGGAAATGTTGCTTTAGAAAAGAGTCTCTGCTTTTGTTTCCACAGAAAGCCAGAGGCTGTGGATTTGTTCCAGATTAAGATACATCAGGTTTGATCAGCCAAGACCACCTGAAAGGTCTCCGATGACACCATGGCCCAGATGATCCAACATCCAAAATGGTTTCAAGGCAACTGGCTCAGAGGTTTACCCTCATGGACTACTCCATAATCCTAAAATTTTCTTTGTGTCCCCATAAGACACAGCACCCCCCCTCCAGCAGGAAGTAGTTTAAAAAAAAAAAAACTAAGCCCAATTTCCCAAAATTATCAAGCTGGCTTTGGAGATGGAATTGGCTCACTCCTTCTCTAAACCCAGACATATTGCTTAAAAAAAAAAAAAAAAGGTTAAGAGATTTTTGTATCCCAAATCAGAATAGCCCTCTGGTGTGGGACAGAAAAAAAAAAAAAAAACAATATTTTTAAAACAGGTTGATTATAAATGTGATCTCTTTCTAAAGAAGAAAAGAGGATATGATATAGATATAATAGGAAGAAAGGGTAGATTAAGGAACTTACTTCTAAAGAGCAACAACTTGTTTAAAATGTTTTACATTGGTATAGATTTTAGTCTATTGATACAAACTTGAAGTTAATTTTGTTATACTGTGTGTATATTTCTACTCGTGTTTAAGGTATTATGTTTGTATAGCTCATTTTAAATTGTAATGGATAATTAAAAATAGATTAATAATTAGTCATCTATGATAATCATACTCGTAGCCATGTTAGTTAAGTCTTCTGGGTATACATAGAGATATTTCAGATAGATAGGTAATCTTCAAATACTTCAAAGACCTTCAGAATATGGCATTTAAAATATTTTTAAAATCTAGACTTTCTGGACAGTGAGACATGTCTGCTGCTGACAATACTGAGTTACTTCAGAGAGGAGGATGGGCATTGAAGTCACTTCATATGGAGTTTATCTTCACTTTGGCAAAAATAGCCATTTGGGCAAGAAACTGTTCTTGCCTGGACTGCTTGATCAACTGGACATGCAGAACCCATAGAAAGGTGACCACTAAACTTTGCTTGAAAAAAATGGTCCTTCAGGTTCCTGCTTCGCAGAGGAAACTGCCAGACATTCTACAGGACACTGAAAAAAGTGACCAAGAGACTCTAGCCCTGTGGGCTAAAGACAAATGCCCCAACTTTACAAAGGAACATTAGGTGACTGTCCAGGCTGCCAGGTGTCTCTGTCTACCCTGCAAGACTCCTGAAAGTTGCTTGCATCCTTCTCCTGGTTCTCAGGTAATATTATATCCTTCTGAGGTCTTTGATGTGGTTGAAGACTAGATAGTTATAATTTTCTCAGTTATGATAAAAGATAAGTTAGATATAAAACCTTAAACTCACAAATATAAGATAGATAGGATATCTTCTTTAGTATTGTAACTGTAATTCTTGCTTGATAATTGTTTTGTTATCTGTAATTTTACTATGTGAAAGTTAACCTTCCTTTTTTAACAAAGAGAAAAGGGGAAGTGCTGTGGATATAACTCTGTATAAATAAAATGCTGATTGGCCAGTAGCCAGGCAGGAAATATAGGCAGGACAAGCAGAGAAGAGAATTGTGGGAGGTAGAAGGCTGGGGAGGGAGACACTGCCAACCACAGCCATGACAAGAAAGATGTAAGGTACTGGTAAGTATAGATTAATAGAAATGGGCTAAATATAAGAATAAGAGCTAGACAATAGTAGGCCTGAGCTAATGACCAAACAGTTTAAATAATATAAATGTCTGTGTGTTTATTTTACAAGTGGGTTGTCGGACTAACAGGGCTTGGTGGCACCTGGAGAGAGGGTCTCCAACTACAGATCTCTGGGATGATTCTTTTACATTCTAAGTGTCCACAAGTTGGGCAGCAGGATTTTTATATCACAGAATTCAAAGCATACTAAATGGCCACCTCAGGGCACAGGGCACATACTTTTTAGGCCATAATCATTTTAAATTTCTTTTTCGTTGTTTCTGTTGCTTCTTTTTGAGACAGAATCTTATTGTGTAATGCAGGCTGGCACAAAGCTCTCTAGGTAGCTCAGCAATGCTTCTGCCTTAGTCTCCCAAACTTCAGGATTATGGGGCTGTGCCAGTGGTGTCTGCCTAAGTTACTTCTTTTCTCATTTGATTTTGAGTCAAGGTGTTTCCGGAAGAAAGCTGCTCCCTGGTTTTGGTGGATATGCTCTCTGGACAACTTCCACTTCAGCAGTCCACATTGCCTAGAAACCTGTCAATATGCTATCAAAAGGTAAACTTCTGAGTAGGCACAGCCAGGCTGTGTATGCTACTTGTGAAACAGGGGAACAAATACTCCACACAAGCACTTCCTGTCTGTATGCTCATTCTCAAACAAAGTCAATGCGATTTTTTGTTTGTTTCTTGAGACAGGGTTTCTTTTCATAATAGCTCTGTCCATTCTGGAACTTGCTCTGTGACCAAGCTGGCCTCAAACTCACAGAGATCCTCCTGCCTCTGCCTCCTGAGTGCTGGGATTAAAGGTGTGTGCCACCACTGTCTGGCTCAAATGCAAAATTTTAAAGCATATCATAGGTTCCTTCTCTATATCCTTGTGTTAGCAGGATATGAAGAATCAGTTTTTTTTTTTCAAAAGAGAGAGACTTAGATAAAAGGTTTTGTTTGTGTAAGATAAATGGAGTTTATTAAGTCCTAGGCTCTAGTACCTTTTCCATTTGATCCATCTCTTTCTCCTGAGTTAGATAATGTCCCATTTTATAAGCAATGAGATGTGGCTTAGGGAAGGTGAATACCTTACCCAGGGTCACACAGACAGCAGACAGATGATCAGGAGCCATGTTCAGGTGAGTCTCAATCCACAGTCTGAGTGTATAACCCTTCACATGTGTGCATACCTGCGCAGAATGTTCACATGGTTCAGTGCTTTAAGGATGTGATTGTAGATACCTAGCTAGTTCTCAATGCTGTGACTGTAGAAGTAACCCCAGCCTGCTCCTGGAGCTCCTGATCACATTGCTGTATCACTTAGCTAGTTCCTTCTGGTGTCAGTAACATCTTGGAATCTAATGTCACCATTTATAACCACCACAGTATGTACCCACACTGTCATATCCTAACAGCTCTGTCATATCATGTGCAACTCCACAGAGATTCCTCCATCTTTTCCAATGCTGCTGAAGGCTTTCCTGAGTCTTACAAAGACCACTGCAGTCAGATGGATGCAGGACAGGAGGGCTTCAGAGCAGAAGGCTGCTACGAGCTTTAGGCCTCAGGAAGAAGTGGAATCAGAGAGTGAATGTCCACACTGCATTTCTGCCTCTTGCCCCTGCTTCTTCACCTTCATCCTCTCTGTGCATTTGACATGACCCATGTCAGGAGACATGGTATTTCAGCAGTGTCAGCCCATGGCTTCTGCAACTGGAAGATATACCACACCATCATTTAGGGATGTGTTTGGGAAAACTGAGGAGAGTAGCATCCCAGACAAGCATACTTCTAGAACAACCAAATGTCATTAAGTAGCAGGGTCAGGTAAGGACATGGAAGCACATTCCCAGGACAGGAATCATGTCTTTCCCATCACTGTGGATTTTCCCTGAATGTTCTTTCTCTTCATAACCCTGTCGTGATCTTGCCTAAGAACCTCATAGTAAGCTGTCTCAAAGAGTACTCAGCTAGGAAGATGTATCCCATCACCACCACGGAGGTTTCTTTTCTTAGAATCCCTAGACCACAAAAGATGTTGGCTCTACTGGGTCACTTTTCATTGTTGACTTTCCACTGAGCACAGTGTTTACAACAAAATGCCCTGGAAAGAGAGTTCAGATCTGAATCCCATGAATATTCCCACCAAATATCAAGGGTTGTGTTCCCAATAACTGCTTTCTGAAATGGTTGAGTTCAGAATTTAATTGAGAGGGGAGTGATGGCCAACATGCTGTGTGTTCACTTCCTTACCAGAACCCATGCTCTTCATTTCGATGCTGGAATAATGTCCTTGAGTGGAAGATAATGCAGCATGCTTTTCCTCTTGAGAAGCCAGAAGTAGTACACTTGCTCTGTTTCCCATGGCCTCCCAAAAGCAGGTTCTTAGCTTCCCACTCTCCCACCGCCTGCTGTCCTGGGTCCTCTCTTAGTGACTGTATTGGTTTCATGCAGGACCAATGAGATTATATATGCTAAAACAGGGAGGACCAGGGTCAGATCATATGGATGTCAGAATGAGAGGCAGTGGCTCCATTGTTGCCTGGAGCTAGGATAATTTGTGTTTGTTGGATAATACAACAAGGGTGAGTAAGCATCGCCAGTACCTATCCAGCATAGAGTCACACTAGGGAATGGGACTCAATGGATGAGTTCACTGGACTCTCCAACAGGATATAGTGTATCAGTCCAGACAGGCAGACAGAAAGACACCCACACACACAAAATGTGTACAAACACACAGAGATAGCTAGAGATGGGGAAGAGGGCAGGCTTTCTAGGTTGTACCTTTACCTGCATTGTTCCTTCATTTTGAACAAGGAGTGTGATATTTTACTTTGTCCTGAGTCTTACAAATTGTGTAGTAAATCTTGGAAGGAACGTAGCACTGTGCCAAGCATCTACAAAGTGCTTGTAATAGAAGGTTTAGAAAACTATTGCTAATAAATGTTCACACCCAATAAAGGAATTTTAAAATTACCATCTATCTCTAATATCCTCTGAGCCTCTGGGGTAGACAGAGGACCAGTGTAACATCCATCTCAAAAATGAGAACACTGGAGTATTAGGATGTCTGGAGGCCACCAACCCCATCATGATGAAATGGGCATTCTCAGCCACAGCCTGCTTCTGTCTGGGTATCTGCTCACGAGTGACCTATGGAGCAGCTGGGTGGCCCTCGGCATGAAAATTGTCGAAACTGGCAGGTGACAGGTGCTGTGTGCCTTGGTCTTGCAGCTACATGGAGAAGTCCCACCTTTATTCTGCTTTTTTTTGCAAACTTTACAAAACCATAAAACCAAAGATGACTCCTAAGAAGCAGTCATCCAGCTCTGCAAACCCAGCCTGAGTTGTGGACCACAGGAGCACAAAGAGATGTGTCTTTGCAGTGGTAGATTCAGGTCTGTTTACCCCATCCTTATTTCCAATTTCCTTGTGGGGCAACTTGTGCAGCCCTCAGATTTATGATCTTAGTGGACTGTGGATTTATAGAGCACTTGAGCATCCCACCCCCAAGGCACAACACCTCTCCTGCAGCTGTCAAAACCACCCACTCATCCCCACTGAGCACTGAAAAGTTCAGTGAGGGAAACTCCTTGGAAATATCACCCAGTTTTGCTCAAGAGGTTTTGCCCAATTGCCCAGGTCCTGAACATAAAAATGCCAAGTATAATGCGGAGTAAAAAACAGAGGTCAGACTAGTCTAAAGGGTGGAGCAGGAACTGTAGCCTGAGATGAGGGGTCAGAGCATGCTGGCAGCCTACAGGCTTGAACTTTCCCTGCTGAGCCCTGGCCCTGGAACACTTAATGATGTAGATCATCCACCATGCAAGTCATGCAGTAAAAAAGAGGCGTTCTTGAGACTGAGCTAATTCTGGAAGCTGGAAATCTTAAGTACCACTCCCACAAAAAAAAAAAAAAAAAAAAGTTTTCCTAATGACTTTTCCTTTATGTGTTTATTATAGAAGATGAGCGTGGAGTCAGTGGCTAGAATATTACATAAGCTACTGCATATGCTAAATGTAAGTAATTTATCACTAAATGAAGCTTCCTTATACTGTTGTATATATATTCTCTCTCTCTTCTCTTCCATTCCTTTTCCCTCTCCTTTCCTTCCCCTGTGTATACATGTGCCTGTGCATGTGTGACAAGGTCTTTCAATAAATCTGGAGCTCACTGATTGAGTGACAATACCTGGCCAAGAGCTGTAGGCCTAGGAACCCTTGTATCCCTGCCTCGCTGGCACTAGTATTATAAGCATGAACTACCATGCCCAGGTGTTGGGTATCCAAACTCTCAGGTCCTTGTGCTTTAGTGGCAAGCAGTCTGCCCACTGAGCCATCTCCCACACCCTAATATATTCCTCTATCTAAGGCAGCTCTGAATTACATTTATTGTTACACCCATTTTAAAGGTGAAGTAATTAAGCTTAGAGCAGTAACATGACAAAATCCACACCATGAATTTCACTACCCATAGCTGGAAATCAGGGGATATATATCAGTTAAGCAAGTTCAAGTGATTCTCTGTCCACTCAGCCTCTCATTGTTTCACACCATAGCAAAGGATAACAGTGCCTGTCACTCAGCCTGCTTTGTAGACTTATGTCTACCTTATAGCTTTAGACACTGCAATCAGAGTCCCAGAGATGCCTCTCTGTAGATGAGTGTGCTGCAGAATCAGGTTTTCCATTGCTGTGAGAGGGCAGAGGTGGATGGTGCCAGTTTTCTACTGGCGGAGTTCTTGTCTTTCCCCATCTCTTCACTTCTAGCCAGTTTCTTTGCTCATGTTAGCATTTCATCCACTGATGTACAAACACTAATGAGGCTGGAGAGACACTCAGAGGTTGCGTTCATATCCTCCTGCTCTTGCAGAGAATCTGAGTTTAATTCCAATCCTTCACACACGGCAGGACACAACTGACATAACACACACACAAGTACCCACATAAATAGTTGCATGGTGTCAGTGATAATTGGATGGTGCACGTTGTGGAGCATCCAGGAATAATAGTATGTGTCTGTTCTGATCACCAGCATCATAGGATGTGTCTTCAACCTGTGTAAAGGTGCTCCCTGAAGAGCTAGAAAACTAAGGGATTTTTATATCATTGTTACCAAGTTCAGTATGGCCTGTGTCGTCAACCTGCTGGAGTTCATCTCCTCACTCTGACACTTGCATAACGTCTAGTAAGGTGCCTAAACTCACTAAGAACCAGTTCCTCCCCTATCGATAGGAAATAATACAGGATCAGCTTCTCATGGGGAAGATTTGATTCTCAGAGAATCAAGTGACTCAGTGGACACAAGCGGATTTGTACAAGTGCCCAGAATGTTATTAGTCATGTTCCTGGTGTTAACTGATGCTAACACCAGTCCAGAGGCCGTTCAAAGAATCAAACTGAAGTCTTTTGTAAAACTCTGTACAAAAAATAAATAAATAAATAAAATGTGAGCAGCTATTCAATTCAAGGGCTACTTGTATATTCCTGGTGGAATGATGAATATTGGACTAGACTTGCTGTGTCTGTTTGATTGGAACATGCAGCCTAAAATAGACATATATTAGTCCTTTAAAATAGAGTGAGAAAAACACTGTGGAGAAGAACATGAATTGAGAGTGTAGAATTTTTGCAGTCAATCCAGAAAATAAAGAAAAACAGATACTTTGGGAACAACATGAATTATTTGAATAAATCAGCAAGTTGTTCTACATTTTTCAGAATCTTTTAAATACTGTGGAGTACTCAATATTTGAATTACTTGTTTACGATATTTCATTGTTCGACTCTCCTCTCAATTCAGTGGACCAGTCCAGAGCTCTCTGCCCTTCCAAATGCAGGAAAGCTTCACTTCTTCCCATAGCTCATGGCCTCACAGATAGCATTGTCCACAGACAAGAATAGCCCTGTTCAGCTGGTTTGAACAGCAGCCACAGCTCCAGATCTGACATTACCATGATGTTCTTGCTGATGGGGAGCACACATTTCACATCTCACAAGTATGTTCTGTAACATAGAGAAGAGATTTCAGGGGCAGAAAGCTTGGAGTTAGGAAAGATTAGTGAGAAGGGATCTGGGTGAGATGTGACAAGGACTTGAGATCAGAAAGCTGATGGGAGGCAGAGCTAACACATCAGGATGGGTACACTTTGGTAAACTATGGCTTTGAGAGATGACTCTGAAGGGCTTGGATACTACAAGGAGAACTGGAAATATAAGAGGAAGAAGAAACAGAAGAAAAATCACAAAATAATTCTTTTGGATTTGAAATATCTCTGTAAGCTGCATATAAAAAGGTCAAGTAATAGAGACAGCGCCAGGGCAAGTGAGAGCCGGATGGGCACTGGGCAACTCTGTGCCTCCCAGAGGAAAATCAACTAAACATGGGCAAAGGAGATCCTAAGAAGCCGAGAAGCAAAATGTCCTCATATGCATTCTTTGTGCAAACTTGCCTGGAGGAACTCAAGAAAAAGCACCTGGATGCAGAGTTCTCGAAGAAGTGCTCAGAAAGGTGGAAGACCATGTCTGCTAAAGAAAAGGGGAAATTTGAAGACATGGCAAAGGCTGACAAGGCTCGTTATGAAAGAGAAATGAAAACCTACATCCACCCCCACAAGGGGGAGAACAAAAAGAAGTTCGAGGACCCCAATGCATCCAAGAGGCCTCCTCTGGCCTTCGTCTTGTTCTGTTCTGTGTATGTCCCCAAATCAAAGGAGAGCACCCCGGTTTGTCCATCGGGGACGTTGCGAAGAAGCTGGGGGAGATGCGGAACAACACCGCTGCGGATGACAAGCAGCCCTGCGAGAAGGCTGCCGAGCTGAAGGAGAAGTATGAGAAGGATATCGCTGCTACAGAGCTAAAGGAAAACCCGATGCGGCCAAGAAGGGGGTCGTCAAGGCTGAAAAGAGCAAGAAAAAGAAGGAAGAGAATGATGAGGAGGAGGGTGAAGAGGATGAGGAAGAGGAGGAAGAAGAGGAAGAGGAAGATGAAGAAGAAGATGATCATGATGATGAATAAGTTGGTTGTAGTGCAGTTTTTTTTCTTGTCTATAAAGCATTTAACCCCCCTTTACACAACTCACTCCTTTTAAAGAAAAAAATTGAAATGTAAGGCTGTGTAAGATTTGTTTTTAAACTGTACAGTGTCTTTTTTTGTATAGTGAACACACTACCGAATGTGTCTTTACATAGCCCTGTCCTGGTGGTATTTTCAATAGCCACTAACCTTGCCTGGTCCAGTCTGGGGGCTGTAAAATTTAAAGCAGGTTCTTGTTGGTGCACAGCACAAATTAGTTATATATGGGGACGGTAGGGTGTTTTTGTTTTTGTTTTATTTTATTGTTTTTATTGTTTTTCATCTTCAGCTGACTCTGATGCAGCCTATACGAAGATAATTCTTGTTCTGTTAACTGAATACTTCTCTGTAATTGCAAAGAAAAAAATTGCAGCTGTTTTGTTGACATTCTTGATGCTTCTAGGTAAATACAATTTTTTTATTAAAAAACAAAAAAGTCAAGTAAATATTTTTCCAGATGTGCAGAGAAAATACAGATTCTCCTAATGGCAGTATTTACCTGCTATCATTATATAACATGTTTGAAATAGCTAATACCCATGAGGGTCAAAATCTAGGCCCTGACAGGCATTCCTATAAGGAGTAGACCAAAATAGAGGCATGCAAAGGAAGTCCCTGAGACAGCCTGAAAGGAGATAGGGATGTAGCTCGTTAGATAGAGTGCTTACCCAGAGTGGGCTTAATCTCTAATACCATTAAAAAATAAAAACATGTAGCCCGGCAGTGGTGCCACTCGCCTTTAATCCCACCTAGCACTCGGGAGGCAGAGGCAGGCGGATCTCTGTGAGTTCGAGGCCAGCCTGGTCTACAAAGCGAGATCCAGGAAAGGCACAAAACTACACAGAGAGACCCTGTCTCAAAAATAAAATAAAAAATAAAAACATCCTAATAGTAAGGAAGGGGAAATCGAATAGCTGGGAAACCACAGAAGGTTTGGTTAAAGAAAGGTGTCCTTCGCTAGGTTCTTTCTAGATCTGGCTAATTTGCTTCTGGAATTCCTGTTTCAGTTTCACTCTGCAGTCTGAAAAGGATGACACACTAGCTCTGTTCACCCTGTGAGCTTTGCTGTATTCATCAAGGTAAGGGATGGTGCTGATGAGCTACAGCATGGAACACCAGACAACAGATCCCACTGCAGGAAACCTTCCAGAAAAGGACTGAAGCCAGGATACAACCTTGTGAAAAACGGAAAGGGAGGCCCAGTTTGTAAAAAGAATGATTATGTCAATACTTTGTATAGACTCCCATAGATAAATATAGGCTGTGCTTGGCAATTTCCTTCCAAAAAGTTTAGTATGAAAAGAGGTTAGAAAGAGTGACTTTGGAGTGGGGAAAAAACTGACAAGTACTACCTGAGCCAAGTAACAAATGTCACCAAGAACAGAAATAAGTCAGAAATCATGCTGATAATACATACCCTTGGAAGGACATGCCAAAAATGGCATTTACTTTCTTGTCTTAGTTAGGATTTCTATTGCTATAAAGAGATACCATGACCACAGCAACTCTTATAAAGGAAAACATTTAATTGGGTTCAGTCCATTATCATCATGGTGGGACATGGTGGCATGCAGCTGAGAGCCCTACATCTTGATCGGCAGACAACAGAACGTTAACTGAACCATTGGGCATGGTATGAGCATATATGAGACCTAAGCCCACCTCCACAGTGACACTCTTCATCCAACAAGACCACACCTACTCCAACAATGCCACACCTCCTAACAGTGACACTCTCTTTGGGGGCCACTTTCTTTCAATCCACCACACCTCTTGCAGGACTTGCCCTTCCACTATTCCCTCTGCCTTGCTGAAAATCATTAGATTAGACTCCTAAAGCTAGTCACCAAGATCTAGTCTCTTATTTGTCAGCTTCCTCCTCCTGAGGCTGACTACCAAGGTCCAGTTATCAAAGAAGTCCAGCAATCAAAAGTCCTCTTTTGGCTGCCCTAATTAACATGCCCAGTCAAAATTTAATACCCCTTTCTAACACAGGGTTTCCCCTTTTACCTTTATAAACCACCATTTGTCTGCAGGCCATGTCTATCTCCTCTCTTTCCAGAGGCAGTCCTTTGTCCCTTCTGGAACAAATACCCTTCCCACTCTCCCTTGTTCCCTTCCCCTTCTTCCTTATCCTCTATCTACTGTCTCTTATTCCCTGACCTTTGTACCTTGGGAGCAAATAAATCTTTTTGCTGAGAACTTGGTCTTGGGGTGTCTTGTGGTGAATACTGGTCTCTTCACCCTCCATGGTCTGTCTCAAAAATAAACTAATAAATAACAACCCATAGTGCCAGCTTCATAACCTAATGACAATGAAAACATTAGACAAATCCAACTTCACAGCACCTTAGTCAGTAAACCTCATCAGTATAGCTCAAGACGGAGAATTCGCCAAGCGAGAGAAACTACCATGGCCAAGAGGCACAAAAGGAGATATAATGTTGAACTGTAGCATGGTATCCTAGATACGATCCCAAGAACAAGAAGGAGTCATTAGGTAGGAACTGAGGGTTCCTCAATAGTATGTCTTCCATTAGCAACCCATCAACACCAGCTAGAATTTTGACAAATATCTTATACTGATGTGGGGTTTTAACCATGGAGGAGACTGGATCTGCAATATAGGAAACCTGTCAGAAGAATCTGCACAAAATTTTTACAAATCTAAAATTATTTTGAAATATAAACTTCTTTAGATTTCATAGGTGTGTGTTCATATCAGGATTACCGAGGAGCTGCAGGAAAGTCTATCAAGTTAACCTTTGCCCATATCAGTTTTTGTTGGGGTTTTTTTCAAGGAGGCAACATTGCCAGGAAATTTTTCACAAGGGGAAAAAAGACAAAATTAGATGGCCACTGTTCACCTCTGTTCTGGAAAAATAAAAGCCATATTCTACAATTTGATAAGTAGCCAAGGTCAAGTCTAGTATTATATTAAAGATGTGTTACCAGCACAGAATGGGCAGTGACACTGAGGATGACTAATAAGGTTGCCTCTGACATAAAGCCACAGATAGTAAGGCCTCAGTCTTGCCACCAACCACCAACCCATTTTAGACGTTACAGGTAGCATTGACATGAACAACTCACCCATTTTCTTAAGGGAGTCATACCCTTGCCCAGCCCCACTCAGCTCTGGTGGATCATTATCAGCACTGAAAGTCAAGAAAAGTAAGTTTACCCAAGACTTAAAAACATAAAATAAAATAAAAAATACATTAAAAATGAAACTGCACACACTAAAACTGAACTTAGTAGTGAGTGCTTATACACCAAGCACTTAGGATGCTGAGGTAAGAGGACTGTGAATTCAAGCCCAGAATGGATTACATGGTGGACCATGTCTCACAAACACAAAACAAGGAAAAACATCAAGAAGAGCAACACTAAAATCTCAGGCAGAAAGCAGTCTCTTCCTGGTCCTTTATGAAGTGGTTCTAAATACATTCATAAATGACCAACTTTGTTCTTCTGTCATACTTTCTGTTTCTAAAAAATATACAAGCATATCTCCTAATTAAGTTCTGGTGTAGATTGTGTTAAGTCTGTTGTGTTTGGAGGCTTCTAAAGTTCTCTGTGGTTTTGCCCTTTCATTTCAGGAAATACTTGACCAAGTTATTCTCCCTGTGGGTTATATTCCTGTGTTCAGGAAACTTGCTTTGTTGCCAGTGGCTGTTGCTAATTTTTCCCTTGTCTGCAGAAGGTCTGAGTGTCCAGCTATGAGATATGAAAGAAAACATCTGCCCACTACAGAAGCAATTATAGCTGGGAGAGGTGACCGGATACTTTAATCCCAATACTTCAAAGGCAGAGGCAGGCAGATCTCAGTGAACTGGAGGCAAGCCTGGTCTATAGACCAGCCAGGGTGACATAGTGAGACCCTGTCACAAACATAGAAATAGAAGTAGAAGAAGGAGGAGGAGGAGGAGGAGGAGGAGGAGAAAATAAAAACTATAACAATTGGAAGCTATCTGTTCTTCCACTGGAGACACATAAATATCACAGCGTTCTATTGCAGCCTACACAACCTCAAAAGATTGGCCAAGACTTTGTCTAGGCAGGGTTTTCAGTGGCTTCTAAACTCAATCTATGTTGCATACTACTACATTTGTAAGTTCACATTTACCAGTTATCAACTTGAAGTTGATAAACCATTACAATGAGGATAAAACTGTATTCACCACACCATCCTAGAATCTTGTCAAGTTCCCTATTGATGAGATGTGTCAATAAAGGAGATGATGAAATGATCATAGAATATTTACCACTCAGCAAACTCCAGCTCCCAAGCTCATGTGTTCATTTCTGCTTCTCCCTGGAACAGTAACTTTGACTACTTTTCTAAATGTTCGTCAGTTTCCAGGGGCTATAGGATACCCATTTTCATCAAGTCGAGCTTCAGAAGCATCTGCTTATCTGTGTCTTTGGTCAACAACTCTTTGAAACTATATTTTCAGCAATTTTTTTCTTTGCTGCTATGCCCCATGTCACTCTTGGTTCTTTTCCATATTTCTGTGGTGAGCAGGAGGCATTAGAAACGTCAAGTGGACTGACAGCTGAGTGGAGCTTTCAGGCCATTGAGTCAGTGGTGCCAAAGAGGGTTCTCTCACTGGAAGAGAGAACAAATTGATGTCACAGCAACAATAGAAGCAAAGGGTGCTTCATTCTATTCAAGTCTCCAAGCCCTTAAGTCCAAAGCTCCCTGAGACTCCCCAATAAAGCCACTAACTTAAAAACAACTGCACTGAGCAGGAAGATTTCCATCCAAGTTGGTGCTTGGGGAATGAACAATCAAAATATTAGTTTGCATCCCCAATCTTCCTTCTTTTGTCTCCATAACACAGTTCATAGAATGGGTTGAGCATGCTGCTTCTTGGATAATTTCTCTTGACTTTTGTGTGGTGTGAGTAACCTTCCTGGTTTGCAAAGAACTGTCCTGATTTCAATTCTAAAGAGTCTGTTTCCCCAAAACAGTTTCATCCTGTGCAAATCAAGAAGGTTGGTCAAAAGAAAGTATGTTATAACTTTTTGTAATTTTGGCCTCACCAGCAAAGAAGCACAGGAGCTTTGCTGTTGGACTCAGCACACCCTCATGCTTCTGATTAGTTCATTCTTATACCATCCAGGAGGCCCAGAGGCAATGAACACTGGTCTCTGGGCAGGCAGGAGAAAGACAAGGGTATAGTCTTTTGCAAGAGCTCCAGGTAACTGTTAGATCTTCTTGATTAGACTCTTTATTAGGTTGAAGGGAAGGAGGCAGCCAGAGATAAACAAGCGACAAACTAACTTGTTTGTGTTTCACAGGAAGAAGCCACTACCACACCAAACCCAGCTTAAGACTATGCTTTGAATGAACATATAAACTGGACATAAGAGTTGATGATTGGTCGAATGAGTTCCTGCCAGGTTATCTCAGTACGAGATGCATTAGAACGTATTCAGGGAAAACACAGTCAATCAAAGAGTGAGTAGGCTTGATCTACCACAGGACGTGTGCTTACTGAGTATAGCTGACCATAAAAGAAGACACTCTCAATCATATCCTACTAAGAAATAGAGATGAGTTTTTTAAAAAAAATAGTTACATGAGCCAAGCTGAGGACTCTAGGTAGCTTCCAGCTCACACAATGAAGCCACAAAATAGCTCAAGTATAGCAGATGGGATAGTTAGTTCTGGTCCCACAAAGCCCCAACACAGTCCTCCTATCTCTTGACAGCACACCCCACACTCATCACAGCTCACAGTTGCTTGAGGCCATGGCCCAATCCATTTAAGGACAGAGAAACAAGATAACATCTTTGCCAAAGCCTTTGGATGTCCAGGCTTTGTGGTGTCTATTCAGCTTCTTCATAATAGGCCACGTGCCTCTGTTGCCTTGACTGCTTCAGTCTGTGGTAAATTCAGCAAGAGAAACTTCCACCTCCAGCCAGGGGAAGCTGGGGAAGGGCCTACCTGTGCCTGGGCCTATGGCAGGAGGAGTAAGGCCTCTGAGTGAAGCAGTATTGGTGTAGCCTAGGTGGCCCAGGCCAGGGCTGTGCCTCTCCTTCTTCACACCTGGAAAAGGGAAGTGAGGGTCACCACACAGATTCCTCAACAGAAGCAGTGGGCTTTCATGAACCTTTGGAAAAATACTCACTTTTCACACCTCAAGTGGTCCTGTGGTATTTTTCTGGTGCCTTGGGATTCTCTCTATTTATTCAAATAGGAAAAAAAAAAAAAAAAAGATTACCACCTTCCACCAAAGCCATGCTTCTGAGAGACGAGCGTCTTCCCCATGAGAAAACTAATGCCTGTCTGGTTCATTCATTTGTTTATTTATCTTTGATAGAGAGACTTTTTTGCTAAAAGCTCTCTCTCTCTCTCTCTCTCTCTCTCTCTCTCTCTCTCCCTGTTGAGCTGGAACATCTATCTTTTGTCCTCAGCATTCAGAGCTTTGGGCTGGGGATAAAACTCAGTTAAATGAGTGATTTCTACACAAATGTAAAGAGCCCAGAATCTATGTAAAAATCTAGGTACAGAAGCATACACCTGTAATCCCAGTGCAGGGGAAGCAGAGAGGGAAAGATATCTGTAGCTTGATGTTCAACCAGTCTAGCAGAATAACTGAGCTTAGACTCAGGGAGAGACTTTGTCACAAAAAAATAGGGTGAAGATCAACCCCTGTCTTCCAATGTCATTACTTATCAATCTGTAGTATTACCAACCTGACCATTACTTGTCAATCTGTAGACAAACACATGCCTTCAAAAATAGGTCTAATTGTAGTTAGCGTTTTCCTGCCTGGCCCACAGTCAGGACAAATCTCTCTTATCCGCCAGTCCCACAGTCGCTCAGACCCAACCAAGTAAACACACAGAAACTTATATTGCTTACAAACTGTATGGCTGTGGCAGGCTTCTTGTTATCTACTTCTTGTATCTTAAATTAACCCATTTCTGTTAGTCTAGACTTTGCCACATGGCTTGTGGCTTACCAGTGTCTTTGCATGTTGCTTCTCATGGTGGGGGCTGGCAGCGTCTCCCCTCTTCCCAGAATTCTCTTCTCTGCTTGTCCCACCTATATTTCCTGCCTGGCTACTGGCCAATCAGCATTTTATTTATACAGAGTGATATCCACAGCATCTAATGAATGTCAATTATAGGTAACGGTTGCGGACACTGTAACAAAAGAAAGAGAAAGTAGCCAGCCTGTACTGCTGGACTTTGCTTTCCAACATCTGGGTATATGGGAATGTGTTTGACATCTGAGAAGTCTTTCTTTCCTCTTTGTCAGAGAGTCTTAGCTTCACAATTGTACTTTGAGCATCGTAATTCTGAAAAATGTTTGCACAGCAGACCCTTACCTAAATCTAATAAAGAAAAGTTAAGTAAATAATGGGACATCTATGCAATGGTGTTTTTCCAGAGTTGATAATGACACAGGTAAATATTTATGCTTCTGTGAAATGAAATCAATATAATAACTATGTATATATACATATATAATACCCATGTACTCAACCTCTGGTCTGTCTCTCTAGCCCTCAGACAACATTTTATACAACAGACCCAAACATTTAGATCTTCTATTCACATATACTGTACAGGTAACTAGTCTTTCTCCTCCTTGATCAGTGGAGAGTAGACAAATGCCCAGGTAGGGTAAGCGAGTAAGCTGAAAGCTAGATCCTTAAACCCAAAGAAGCAAGGAAAAGTAGGATCTGAGATGTTGAGCCAAAACACAGGATAAGGTAACTCAGTAAGTGCATCTCAAAAGAGGTAAAAGGAAACAGAGCTGGGCAGGTTCCTAACCATTCCTTTTATTTTGTTCTGTATTTACATAGTCGACATGGTGCATTTAACATGATTGGAGAGGCTAGAAAATGTGTTCCCAGAATTTTCCCATTTCTTTTTATAAAATGGCATGTCTCTGCCTCCCCTCAGCAGTGTGTTTTCACTCAGAATTCCAGAGAACCCTGGGTTCTATGAAGAGGGCCAGGCTAAGGCTGTGTAGGTGATGACTTTCTCTAGTCCTAAACATTCAACTTATCTCTTATTTACTTTCCAATTTGGGCTCTGTATAGTATTTTTAAAAGGTAAAATGGAAGAGTGAGAACCACTGTTCTTTCTTCCCCGTGACCCATTTAGTCTACTGACAGATGGGGGGTTCCTTAGGATTAGGAGTGATGTTCAGATCCCCAACCCAGTGTGAGCACCTTTCTCAGCACTGAGGTATAGCTGTAGTAATGCTCATTACAAAGATGAGGCACCTCTAGCAGCCATATCTTGTAGCTTTATATGTTTGTCACAGTCTTTCTGGGACAGTTGTCCTCTGAGGAAACACCTTTGGGACAGGGGACTGTATCTTAAGAGAGTAGCCAAGAACTCTAATTATCTAAAGTGCCTGCAGTTATATGGCTGCAAATTTTACTTCTGTGGGATATAAGTCATCTTTTCCAGATATGCACAGAGTAAATCTGTGGCCATTATTCCAACACTGAAAATCAGATATTAATAAACAAATTTTTCTCCAACCTAAAATTTCCATTTAATCCTTGTATGTGTCTACATGAGCCTTTGTTTATATTCCTTTTAAAAGGCAAATCTAAAACTAGAGTAATTGAGGATGCTGTATGACCAAGGAAAGTAGGATTAACCTAGATACTACACCAATATTAGAAGAGCTGAAATTATCATCACACTATTTTTAGCACCCCATTGAATAGAGAGTGCATTTACCATTGTGGAAAATAAACACCAAAGTCTGCTGAGCCAGCCCTGGGGAATCCACAGAAGCATGAACAGAAATGTGCTGTTCCTAGGCCCTGGGTGGGACAGCAGCAGGACAAACAGCACAGAATGCTGCCTTCATCCTTTCCAGTCCACAGAGACTGGAAAGTATGGGAAGACTAAAGGAAACAGTCTTTAGTGGGGACAGGGAGGCAGAGGGACGTTTGCCGCCAGATAGAGAAGAATGTATCAGGTCAGAATTCCTACTGATAACATTGAGAAAACTATTGGCTAAAATAGATTCAAGCATTATAAAGCATCTGTGAAGACTCATTCTACCTGTCAATTTGACTGGAGTAAAAGAGGTCTGGACAGCTGTGGGAATATCATGCCTGAGTGTGAGCATGAGGGTATTCAGACAAGGATAGGAGAGGGACGGGTTAAATGAGTAAGGAATCCACCTTCACTTGTGTGAATGGATTCTGCCTAATCAATAAATAGAATAGAAAAGGCAGTGAATTGTGTGTGTGTGTGTGTGTGTGTGTGTGTGTGTGTGTGTGTGTATCTGTGTCTCCCCCCCCCATGTCTCCCTCTCTCTCTCTCTCTCTCTCTCTCTCTCTCTCTCTCTCTCTCTCTCTGATAATAAAGCTGTTTTGGCCAATGGCCAGGCAGAATAAGTTTAGACAGTACAATCAAACTGAAGCTAGAGATAAAGAAGGGTGGAATCAGGGCAGAAGCCAGCCAGCCACCAAGGAAGCAAGACATGTGACAAATGAGGTAACAAGCCACAAACCACATGGCAAAGCGTAGATAAGAAATATGGGTTAATTTAAATGTAAGAGCTAGCTAGAAATAAGCCATACCCAAACTACAGCAAGAATTATGGGGAAACTGGATTTGACTTGAACTCTAGACACATCCTTTCTAAATTTCCTTTACACATATGATCCCAGGAATGCTCTAATGATTGTAGGGAGGAGTAGAAGATGACATACACTGTGTGTGCTAGCAATGACTTACATTAGTTAATTATGAATTGACTCTAGTGTAGTTCCTGTATCCTGAGGTGATTCTGCTTATTTTGACTTTGGTCTAACTTAAAGTGAAAAGATGTCTCAAAACTGTCTTTGAAATGTCTCAGAATTATATATTCTAGGCAAAAAAAATCACACATATAGAAACTACTCCACTCTAGGCCTGGTTCTTTTCTGGACCTGGTGCCCACTGGGTATAAACTTCAATTTTCAGAAATTTAACCTCTGCCCAATTTTGTCTCATTCTATTCCAGTGTGGGCTTTCTTCAGCCAGATGTTAGAGGTGGGAAATTGTCTGCTTCTAAAGCCAGAATACAGTGCTGTGGGCCACCTCCATCTGAAGGCCATTAGATGATACTCTTGTAATGGTAAGAGTTTCTACAGTGTCTTTTTGACATTATTTTTATTCCTAGGAGCCAGAAAAATGTGGAAATGCCATGGCTATGCTCCTACAAAGCCACAACTGTTCATTTTAGTCTCAGCCTTGCAGAGTCAATATAACCTGTGATTTGTTATCTGGTCAAGGACACAACATATACAAGCAACAGTATTGTGAAGCAGGAAAGGTGAGGGGTGTCAGGAGGCAAGAGAATTATTCACATGGTTAGTAACTGCTTCATGAAGGCAATGGAACAGGATTTGGAGTATGACAGAGGTGACATGAAGCTGAAGCTGGGTATTTGCTAGAGGAAAGAAATCACACACAGGTGTGGAGAAAGATGTATTTACTGCATGTTGAAGGAGGAGACTGGCCCACCTGGAGCCCTGAGTTTTGCTTTGGTGGAAACCCAGATACTGTGTCTAGAGACCCCACCCAAGAGTCTCCATGGCTCACAGAGAACTTTCCATGTGGAGAAAATAACTCACATGGCCCTCTGCCCACAACTGCCACCACTGTAAAGCAATCAAAAACAGAAATGAGGAGAAAACAGCTCATTTCCTCATCCCTCCCATCAAGCACTGATTTTCCAGGAGCAATTTCATAAATTACAATTTTTCCCTGTGTTCAGAGATTGGTGAATTTCTTTGATAAACATCAGATCTCTAACCTGAAGGACATAGTCACATACTCATTCACTTTAAGAGGTCAGACTTGATTCCCCAATGATTTCTGGCATCCTTCATGGATCAAGACAGAAAAGCAGAGTTCTAATGGTTGTGACCACATGCAACCTGCCTCCAGTGAAAAAGACCCTAAATTGCCAAGAGCCAAAGCCAAGAAAGACCAATAAGGGCATGTTTCTCTTTAAAGCTGAAGCAGTCAGCACAAAGCAGTTCTGTCCGAGATTTGTGAAGCTGCTTGTGCATGAGTTGGATTGTGAGTTTGACTGGCAGCCAATAGTACAACACCAGTGCTGAAAACCCACTCTATATATCCAGGCCAACATATATACCTGGCATCATTGTAGACAAAGCCAGTGATGAAGAGCATCTTGTGTAAGCACCATTGCATCATAGAATAAACACTGCACTCAAATACCACCACAGCCTAGGGCTTTTCCAAAGAAAGCTTTTGACATCCGCCATCATCAGCCTTAGACAGCACTGTGTTTGTGCTGCCTGAGGTCTCCTCTTCTCCATAGATGCAGGGAGTCTTCTGGCAAAACACAGTCTATTCCAAGGTTCTGGAGCCTTGAGTTCATTTTTCCCTCCATGCAGGGAGAAAACAAAACAAACTAAAGAAACAAGCCTCTAAGGGCTCTTCCAGCATCAGCAACACTGGTGATGAAGGGAATGTAAAATGGGACGGGTGCTTTAGGAAACTGGCAGTTCTTCAGAGTTAGAGCTACTGTGGGAGCCAGCCGTTCCCTCGTAGATACATATGTAAAAGAATTTAAAATGTACATCTCTTCAAACACTTGTACGTGAATGTTCACAGCACCAGGACTGTGACAGCCAAGAAGTGACAGTCTCAAATGCCCATCAACTGATGAGTGAGTAAACAAAATGCGGTTGTATTCATACAATGCAATAATATTTGTCTGCAAAAACAAATGGTGTAAAATGGTGATGTTCAGCAAAAGAATCAGATTCAAAAGCTATATATTGTGTAAGTCTACCTAAATAAAATAGACGAGTCCACAAAGGCAGGAAGTAAGTGAATTTTGTACAGAAATTAGGGAGTGAGGACAAAGACATTTTTTTGAGGGAGTACAATAATATTTTTTAAATTAATATGTTTGCAACCTTGGAAAAGTACTAAAACATCCCTTGATATATACATTTGAGGATAATGGATTTGTGATGTACATGTTATTTCTCAATGCAACAATGGATTTTGAACTTCTATTAAGGATCACTAAACCTGGAGGAATCAGGTGCAGCCTGGGTGATTGAAAACAGCCAGAGTCCTCCATCTAGCAGGGCAGAAGCAGAGAGGACACAGAAAGGACTTTAGGTCCAGGCTGTTTGGTAGCTTCTCTCTCTCATGTCCTAATCCAGGGCTTCTCCCCAAACCTTAGTGGGACGAGGTTTCAACTGGGCAGATTCCAGTTCCATGTCCTGACCAGGTGACTTCTAGCCCCCTCTTGAAAATGTTTTCTCTTGTTCTCAGCAGTCAGTCTCCACCACCTCAGCCAATGACAGATCTGTGTGGACTTCAGATCATCAGTGCACCAGCTCTGCTGACTAAATAGCCTTTGCTTCAATAAGAAATGAAGAGAATGTTGCATGTTGTGTTGCCTTGCTGTGTAGAAAGTCATATTTTAATTTAATCACACCCCTCTGTAACCAGAAGATTTTCCAGTGCCACCCAGCCCCACAGTCCTACAGCTGCTTATAAAATAATAACTCGGAGGCTTAATATTAATTACAAACTGTATGGCCTGTGGGTCTGGCACATTATTAACTAGCTCTTATAACTTAATTCAACCCATTCCTATTATTATTCTATGTCTTGCCATGTGGCTTCATGGCTTAACAGGGACTTTCATATCTTGCTTCTCCAGGTGGCAGCTCACAACATCTCCTCTAACACTTTTTTTCCTTTGTCTCTTCAGTTGGAATGTCCCATCTAATCTTATTCTGCCTCACCATTGGCCAAACAGTTTTATTTATCAACCAATCAGAGCAACACATATTCACAGCATACAGAAAGACATCCCACAGCACTTCCCCTTGTCTGTCTAATCAAAAAGGAAAGTTTCAACTTTAACATAGTAAAACAAACAGTTATCAAGCAAGAATTACTGTTACATTACCTAGTCTATTTGTATTTGGCAAAATTAGAGAATATATTCTATTATCTATCCTACATTTGTAAGTCTAAAGTTTCATATCTAAATATCTTTTATCATAATAAGAAAAACTATAATTATAATTATCTAGTCTTCAACTCCATCAAAGACCCCAGAGGGATACAACATTACCTAAGTAAACAGGAAGTGCATTGTAAGCAATTTCCAAAGTTCTGGAAATGATAGAGACAGTTGGCTGCCTGGATAATAATCCAAAGTTCCTCTGTAATGTTGGGGTATCCATCTTCAGCCTATAGATCTAGAGTCTTTCAGTCACATTTCCCTATGTCCTGTAAAATGTCTGGCAGACTCCTCTGTGAGGCAGGAAACTGAAGAACCATTTTGCCTTGTTTTGGCAAAATTAAGTGGTCATTTTCCTATGGGTCCTGTATGTCCAGTTTATACAACATATTATCAAGCAGTCCAGGCAAGAGTAGTTTCTTGCCCAAATGGCTGACTTTTGACAAAAAGAAAGCAAACTCCATATGGAGTTTCTTTGATGGCTATCATCCTCTTTGAAGTAATTAGTGCTGCCAGGAGCAGACATGTCTCATTGTCCAGAAAAGTCTAAGTTTTTAAAACACTTTAAATGCCATATTCTGTAGGTCTTTGAAGTCTTTGAAGATTATCTACCTAATTGAAATATATCTATATAAACCTAAAAAACTTAATTAGCAAGACTATAAGTTTTATTATCACAGATAACTAATTATTTTGTATTTTTAATTATATATTACAATTTTAAATGAGTTGCATAGACATGATACCTTAAATAAAAGTAGAAATATATATATATTTATAGTATAAAAAATTAACTTCAAATTTGTATCAATAAACCAAAATCCATAGCAATATAAAACATTTCAAATAAGTTGTTGCTCTTTAAAAGTAGATTCAATAATCTACCCTTTCATCCTATTATATCTGTAATACCCCCTTTTCTTCTTTAGAAAGAGGAAAATCAACCTCCTCTAAAAAAAATAAACATTTATAAACAATATCTTGTGAATTTGGGCATAGCTTCTTATACTACTTCCTGCTGATTGGGAGTGCTGGCAATCTTACAGGGATCCTGAGAAAATTTGAGATAATGGTCAAGTCCTGGGAAGACCAGCTATAACCTTTGTTGATAGATACCATCTTTCAAGGTTTAGGAGGTCTCACTTAATCAAATCTAATACATCTTAACCTAGAATAAACCCATAGCCTCTTGCTTCCTGTGGAGAGCCTCCTTTTCAAAGCAACATATTCTTAGACCCAAATTGTGAAGTCAGGATACTTTTAAAGTTTATGTATTGGCTTAATTCAGCAGCCTTTACAATCAAATGTCCCACTCCAGTTAAAAATCACAAAGACAACATAATCCAGACTCTCTGTGTAATTTCCATCTTTACATAGCTTAACTTTTATATTATTTTTATTGTCTCTTTAAAGACTTTATTTTTTAAAACTATTTCTCTATATAACTGCCTATATTCTTTCCCCTCTCTCTTTTAAGCCTATGTACATTTTTACAGACACTGTAAACTGTTTAGAGTTGTATTCCATCTGAATCTGTTGTATTGTGAATCTATAATTCTTTTCTGACCAGGAGAGATTTTAAACTGTTAAGCTGTGCAGTGACTTTGGCTTTTGACTCTGCCCCCTCCCTCAGCTTCCCAACATGGAGGAAGTGCATTTACCGCCAGCTCTAGGAACCATGCTCACCACCAACTCTAGGAAGCAGTGGGTCTATGCCTCCATCTAGCAGCATGTAGCCCAGAAACCTTTTTTTCTGTACTAGCAGAAGCTAATTCCACCTGAAGTACACTGAACAACTTGGAGAGATCTCTGTGTATCATGGCAGAAATCCACCATGCTGTGGGTCAAGCCCACAAGCCATGAACCCACCATACTGTAGTTCAAGCCCACATGCCACATGGCATCTCTGTATCATGGCTTGCCTGAGAGACAGAACTAGGAAGTTGTTTTTAGCTCCATTTTAGAAGCTTTTTTTTTTAAAGCTTTCTCAGGTTTTGGGTGGAACTTCTTGCCCCACATTGGGCGCCAAATATAACTGGAACATTTCACAGTCCCACAGCCACTTATAAAATAAGCACTCAGAGTCTTAATATTAATTGCAAACTGCATGGCCTATGGCTCTGGCGCATTATTAACTAGCTCTTATAACTTAATTCAACCCATTCCTTTTATTTTATGTCTTGCCACATGGCTTCATGGCTTAACCAGGACTTTTATATCTTGCTTCTTCTGGTGGCAGCTCACAGCCTCTCTCCAGACCCTTTTCTTCCTCTGTGTCTTCAGCTTGAATGTACCACCTAACCTTATTCTGTCTTTCCATTAGCCAAACAGTTTTATTTATCAACCAATCAGAGCAACACATATTCACAGCATACAGAAAAATATTCCACAGCACCCCTTGTGCTTTGAGACAGGGTATTGTTACACAGCCCTGGATGGCCTGAAACTCTCTATGTGAATCAAGTTGGCCACAACTTTGTGTGTCAATCCTTCTGCTTCTGTTTGCTAATTCTTAGATTATAGACATGCACCATTATGTCCCACTTAATGTGACTTTGTATTGGAAGCTATGGTAGGTAGTTGAGGTTGTAAGGGGTGAGTATCTGAAGCTACATAAATGGATTTGATTTAGGTAACCATGATAAAATAGGAAACAGTAGGTCAGGGTAGGAAGACTAATAGGCACAAAGGTACAGGGGGTTGGATACTCCAGTGGTCCTGAGTAGTGAGGGTATGGTTAGAACAGCTTGCCAATGAATGTTTTTCTTGGAAATAGAGCAATGGAGATCTTAAAAGGGATAAAATTAAAATGAACCCTTTTTTTTCTTAAATAAAAATACTTTAGTGTATTGTATGTGCCATTGTCCCATGTAAACACTGATTTAAAGTCAAGAGACAGTTTGTAGAAGTTGGTTCTCTCCTACCATAGGTCCTAGGGATCAAACTCAGGTTGTCAGGTTTGTGCAACAATTACTTTTACCTGCAGAACATCTTACTAAAAAGTTTAAAAAAAAAAAAACTTTTGAGAGAGACAGAGATAAGGGGAGGGAGGGAGGCTGGAACTAGATTTGAAGAGCAGGGTCATTGTGGGTGCTGTGTAGAATAGACAAGGTGATGACTGAGATTAGCAGCAGAGATAACATGTGTGAACCTATCAAAAGCCCAGCTAAACTTCAGATTTTGTGAGATACAGTGTCTACAAGTAACTATTTGCAGAGAGAAAAGCAGCTGGCAGGGAGGGCGATTCCAAGAAAGTGTCCAGGTAACTAAAGTCTCCCAGTTCCAGCGTCCACCTCTTTCTGGCTGTTTCCATTCACCATCAACTTGCTTCTGACCACACCTCAGTCCAAGAGGCCACCAGCCTTCAGGGTAGATTTACTGAATCTCGGTGGTTCCCGCATTCCACCCAGCCAGTCATTCAACCAGGACTAGGTAGCTTGTTCTACTTACCCCCTCCCACACCACACACACACACGTACACCAAACACACATGTGCACACCACACCATACACACACACGCACATACAAACACACACAGACACACACAGACACACACACACATCGCACACCCATACCAGACCACATATACCACACACACACACATACATACACCACACACACACACACACACACCACAGGCAACACACACACACACACACCACAGGCAACACACACACACACACACACACACACACACACACACACCTTGACCTGAGCCCAAGGTATAGACTCTGACATAATACGGGTCATTTCACTAATGCTGAGTCTCCTGGGACTGGCCCTATTGGACATCTCACATCTTCCCCAAGAGACAGAAAGGATTCCATCAGGCAGACCATCCTTGGGAATGGCACTGGGCTTTCAGTGAAGAGATGTAGTCACATGGGCTTGCCTTCACCCTGGACTTCCAAATCAGACAAGCACATCCAGGCATCCCAGTATCAGAAGTTGGCTACCACACACATGCTTGCAAAATTCACAGACTGAGTGCTAGGCTTTTTTCCATGCTTAGTACAATTCTCTTTTTCTCTTCCTTCATTCCCACATGTAGCCCCAGTGTCCACCTTTATCCAGACACTGCCGGTCTCTTACATCTTCTTTGAGGGCCCTTGGAATTGACAACAGATTTTTGCACACTAGAGACCTGCTCTTCATTTCCTTCACTTTCCCCTTTAAACAATCCAACCCAGCTTCAGTACTTTGAGGCCCATCCTAGAACAGGACAAACTAAGGCTCTATAGAGTCCTTGCCAGAGACAGCAAAGAAAGAGTCCTCCTTACCGGAGGAGACCACAAGCTGAAGACAAAACTCTTGGTCTCTTCCTTGGATACCTGAGCCAAAGCACAGGCCCATCTAGGTCATGACTTAGAGGGGTGGCTCTTCTAGTCTGGATGCTGACTGTCTCCAGCTGCACCCTCAAGCTTGGCCAGCTGGTAATTATATCTAGTAGCCCTTCCATCCTGTTGATCATGTCATGAAAAGGAGATCTGGTGACTCTCAGACTGCACATGGTAGCCACACCTCTCTCTTGTGTCTTTACCAATCACATCCTGGGTCATCCTGGCTATAGTGCGCCTCAGCCCCATCCTGGATGAGGAAAATCCCTGAGTGAATTTCCCTGCAATTATCAATTTGTGTGATAAAAGAAATTGCCAGGAGTCCCTACAACCACTTCACACTTCCCAGGGTGACCTTGGTCAGCAGTTTTAAGACCTTGAAATCCAGCCCAGTTTCACAGATTGAAGCTGTTCAGGCTCAAGAATGGCTCAAAGCCAGAGGATGAGCCTTCAGGGAGGTGCAGCCTATGGCAGGAGCCTCTGCCCCCAACAGGAAGTGGTGGAGAGCTCTGGCTTTCCTCAGAGTCCTTTAGGCTCAAAGTCTCATCTGAACAGAGCTCCTCAGCAGAGTCTCCAGATGTTTCTCAAACAGTCCTGTTCTGTCTTACAAACATGGAGACAGTCTCTGGTCATCATCAGTTTATAATCGTTAAAGCTTTACAAGTGAGGTTAAAAGGAAAGGTTTTTAGTAACAAACTTCTCAGATCAAAACAACAAAGACAGAATGACTTCAAATTTGTCATTTTGTATAAAAGAGACACACTTTCAGCTGGAAATTTTCTCATCCTTTTTCTTTTTCTTCTTAACAAAGGGAATAGCTGTTCTTTCAGATTTCAAATTCATTTCAAAATAATAAGAAAATAGAGGGTGGAGAGATGTCTTGGTGGAAAAAGTGCTTGCCACTCAAGTGTGAGGACCAGAGTTTGGATCCCCAGCACACACTCAAAGCAGTGATGATGTGGAAGCATGCTTGTAATCCCAGTGCTTGTCACGTGGAGATGGGGGTCCTGGGGCAAGCCGGATAGCCAGATTAGCTAAATCAATGACTTCCCAGTTCAACAAGTGACCCAGCCTCTAAAAACAATGTGGAAAGCAATTTGAAGAAGACAGCCTATGTCAACCTCTGGTCTCCACACACATGCATGAACATGTACACATGCACTCATATGTGAACACACATGCACATACATCACACATGTAAACACATGGAAGGACAATTTAAAATAATAATAATAATAATAATAATAATAATAATAGTGCAGACTGGAGCACTCTTTCTAAAGCAGATGCCTTGTGGCCCGAGTGCTACCTGCTCTCCCACACAGGCATCTAACAGTGTCAACCAGTGTTCTGCTGCCCCCCAGCCAACCCCACAGATCAGGCAGCAGTGGGTGGGGAGGATGGAGCAAGCCCCCACAATGAGGTCACTTCACACATATGAGTAAGACTCACACTAGAAGTCTCATACACCCACTTCTCCCTGACTTGTCCACCCAGCTTGGTCCCCTAATGATCCAAATGAAGCCGTTTTATAGCAAACTGTTGAAATATTGATGCGTTTCAAGCTGTTTGTGCCCGACGAATATCTGGTTTGTGGATTACTTGGCCCCAGGCATATCCATTTGCTTTTTCCATGACAGTTTCCCTCTTGTCCCTGCCTTTCTCATTTCCCTAATTCCTTAGGTGGTTTCTTCTCTTCTGCTGGTGTGTGTCACATTTCTCCATGCAGGGTCATCTGTGAAGTTCATTTTCAAGCCCCTTTTCACTCCCTATGGTCCTTAATGAAAACAGGTCTAAGGCAAATGGAAAAAAAGCCCAGCTTCCCAACCCGCTCCAGAGACCATCCCCCTGTAGCCAGCCAGAGTTCTCAAGAGTGTTTACTTCCACTCAGACTTCTTCCAGTCACATGAGAAGATGGGTAGCCAAGACAAGCTGTGTTCATTTGTGCCATGTTTGAGGAGCATCCTATCAGCTTTTGTGCTTGGGTGATAGGCAAAAAGAAGAGCTTGCCACTCAGGGCATTGTCAATTTAGTGCATACAACACTGATACAATTCTCCACTTCCCTACCCTGTGGGCATTACATTTCACTGTACAACCTCAGTTGACCTCCTTCATATTCTTTCTGTGTGGTACAGTCAAGCAATCTCCCCTCCAAGATAGTCCTCAGTGAACCAGCCCTTTCAAAATTATGTCTTTCAAACTTAGTAGGGAATCAGTTTGCAATATTATCCATTCCTGTTGAGTTTCTGAGTATTCACTTGGTGCAGACGGGCTCTGCTGATCAAGGCACAGCATTGCTGACTGGCAATGCCAAATTAAGATGATCTTAGAAAGACAGGAGGGAGCTGAAATCAGCATACTCTAGAGAGGTACAAATTTGATGCCTAAATGACATTGGAGGATAAAGAACAAATTGAGAGCTACTCTTCCTAATCTAGCTTCTGATGCTAAATAGATAGACAGGTTTGAATGTTCAATGTACCTGAGCTAATTTTCTCAAGGAGGCATCTGAATGATATCTTAATGAGATATCTGAACTATACATTATCTAAATAAATATATAAAGTCTATTGGAAGGATTGCACAGAGCATAGGTATTCCTTGCCCAGAATATTCTCACTGCAGAGGGGAATAAAAGTGGGGACCATGAGAACTGTAGAGCCTTTTAAAATTGCCAGGGCCTGCCAGGTGGTAGTGGTGCACACCTTTAATCCCAGCACTCTGGAGGCAGAGGCAGGTGGATCTTTGTGAGTTTGAGGCTGGCCTGGTCTACAGAGTGAGTTCCAGGAAAGGCACAAAGCTGCACAGAGAAACCCTGTCTCGAAAAACACACACACACATATATATTGCCAGGCCTACCATTTGCTTTATTTCTGTCATGAATCATAAGGACTGGCTCAAAGTCAACCCTTGCCAAAAAGAAAGGGCAGCATTTGTCTCTGTTTTCATACAACTGCCGCAGGAAAGCACCACTCATATATGCACTATCGCCCCAACTCCTCTGAGCTCCTCTTTGGGTCTATCCCATCCATCCCTAAGCACTTCATGCAGGTGCTCACAGAATGCCACCTCTCAAAAATAATAATCTTAAAATAAATATTCAAGACAGAAATTCTCTTCAGATGGAATTTTAGTCTTCTGTTTTTGAAGTCTCGAGTACTTGCTGAATACAGAGCAATAAAAATTGGGATCACAAATACTAAAACAAGGCATAATCGCTACCCTCAAGAGTTTGTCATTTCCAGGAGAGTCAAATCTATGAACATACAAGAGTAGCTAGGGAGAGTTCAAGGTGGAATGACACATAATTTATAGCACAAAATAGGGATTTTTTAGAATGAAGAGATGCATTATTAACAAATAGTTAGTGTATAAACCAGATAACCATGAGCCAGCGTATGTGGAAATCCCAGCTACAAAGAGGGCCAGCAGCAGTTATACTTAGTAAAGTGTCCTTGCACAGTCATTGGGATGACTATGACACAGAGAAGACCTTGACCCAGAGAATTGAGTTGTGCCTGATACAAAATTAGCAGTGCTTTGCATTCTGTTGGTAATGACTCTTCATAAGCCCTGCTATTCAGAGTGCTGTTCATCCCCAATTCTCTTGTTTTATTCTTACAAACGGCTTCCCAGCAGACATGGTCATCAGCCTAATCTCACTATAATAAAAGCACTTGCCTTCCAGAAAGCAGCATGGTGCAACAACTCAGTCAGTCCCTCAGGAGGCTTCTGCTCCTCTGTCCGAGCTTTCTTCCGCTTTATTCCATGCTTGCAACTAAGAGGTCCTTGATAGACTGTCCACAGAGTCAACACCAAAGAGTGGGGTCCAGATGAGCTCATTTTATCTTCTGTGGTTCTGCATCTTATTGAATTGAACCTCTTCATGGTTTTTATGAATGTGGAAAATTATTTTTCTGTACCACTAACCCCAGTCTAAGGATTTTCTGCCAGGAAGTTAGATTAAGGAGTTGATAAATAATTGGTAATTTTAAAACTATTAACTATACGTTTAATAAGAAACTTTCTTTCCCATGCTCTATTGCTAAGTTGCTAGGCCTTTTATAAGATTTTGTTTCTTAGGTCTGTGTCCTAAGAAAACATCATGCTATGGAACCTATTCTAATTTCCCTCCAGACCAACTGAGGTCTGGAAGCCTGGCTGGGCCAAAAGAGGATAACCATCTACCAGGCTATGCTCTCCACATGAGAATCACCTATTTCTCCCATCCAGTGGTACATCCAGGCCTGCAGAACACAGCAGAGCTCTGTGCCCCATGCCACATTCTTCCACAGTTCCATCACCCAGGAAAAGAAAAAAAAAAAACAAAACAGAAACATACTCTCGAGAAGAAAATTCACAGCCACCTCCTCCACCTCACTATTTACTAGTCTAAGACACAAATTTGAAATTTGATAACCAGACTGAAGACATGTTTCTTAGCAGGTAAAAGCACACCAAGGCTTCAAGAGTAATTTGATATGTCTCATCCTTTGTCATAATTGATAAGAAAGAAGTTAAGAGGCATAATTCACATTTTAAAAAAGGCAAAGGACATAAGGAGGAAATTTACAAAGAAACACAAACAGCCAACAGACACATCAAGACCATCAATAAAATATGACTTCATACCAAGGAGACTGAGAAAGTTTTAGTGTTACCACACAGGTGCTGGCACGGACATGGGAAAACAGGATGCCATTCAGGGCTGAGAACAGCATGAATCTCGGGCGTCACTGGAGAGCAATGTCACATGCCATTCAGGGCTGAGAACAGCATGAATCTCGGGCGTCACTGGAGAGCAATGTCACATGCCATTCAGGGCTGAGAACAGCATGAATCTCGGGTGTCACTGGAGAGCAATGTCACACGCTCTGGAGTAGTTGAAAATGAACACACGCTGGCACCAAATCCTTTTTGCTTCAGGCAATTCCTCTAGGAACTTTCATAGATGCTTAAGAGAAGACTTCCTTTCACACAGCTGGCTGCTTTAGTTACTAGATCAAGTAGGGAGAAATCGCCTCAGTACCATTGATGACATCAGACAAATCTGAAATAGTGGTGGAATAAGCCATCGTTAACATAATATACTATTTACGTGCATTAAAAAATACCACATGTTGAGAGTATGTTTATCTAAAGGTAAGAAAATCTAGACAGAATATATACAACTTTGAACTTAGTTACTATGACTGGGAAGCAAATAAAGGGATTTATATCATCTGAGATGTTTTATTCATTTTTAAAGAAAAGATATGATGCAAACACAGCAAAAGAAAAAGCAATAGTTTTAATAAACTTCAACAACGACAAACAAACAAACAAAAAACCGGAAGCTGGCTTCCATGATGGCCAGAGAGGAATGTATCAAGCTGGAGACTTCAAGATGAGACTGACAATATGATTCATCCAACAGGGAACAGACTTCAGCTGCAAAACTGGTCCCTCACCACCTCAGACAAGAAGAGAAAGAGCTGGAGCGATGGCTCAGATGTTAAGAGCCCTTGCTTCTCTCGCAGAGAACCAGAGTTTGTTCCTAACACCTACATAGTGTCTCATAGCTCCCTGTAACTCTAGTTCCAGATACCCTCTGAACAGGGAGGGGAAAAGAGGAAGAGGACAAAGGAGGAGACAGCTCCAGAGCTTATGTAGGTCATTTAGGTTTGCAAGCTCAATGTGTGCACAATCCTAAGGCGGAAGGACATCCACATTGTCTATAAGTAATAGAAGAGCCTCTATTTCTGCTGAGCCAGAAAGGCAAGAAAATGAGTTGTTCACACTGGAACTGATCCACCCATAAGATGGAGCCCTTAGATAAGATGCTTAACTTTTGGCATGCCCACTCTATCCTAGATGAGTGCTCAATGGCCAGGTATATCCAGGCACCTCCTGGAAGAATTTATAATTAAAGGACATTGAACAGGTCAACTTGCTGCAGGAGGATTTGTCAATTCACAGTGTCCTGGAGGGATGGGTCTGGTGTAGTCACTACTAGACAATAATGTGAATTCTGTCCAGGCTTTGGAGGCAGAGCCCCTGATATAGTATTTAAAGAACTCACTTCTTGTCCATGGTGACTGTACATTTGAAAGGGGAAAGAACCTGGACTTTCTTATGTATCGTGTTTCTTCACACAGTAAACTTTTCTAAGCCAATCAAAAGAGCCACAATGCTGGGATCTGTACTGAGGAATAGATTGTTCTGCTGAAAGTTAGGAAAGATTCTAGCCCTCAAGAATGCTTCCATGTACCAAAGTGTGTATTTAGTTGTGGATAACACAAAACTGATCTTACTGATTTACACCCCCCTGTTAAAAAAAAAAAAAAAAATTCCTTGGTAGGACTTAGGCTTAGCACCACTTGGGAAAGGGTAATTAAGTCTCCATTCAGAATATTAACCACTCAACTATATTTCCTATCAAGAGATCTTGAGAATTCTTGTGAGCCCCAAAAGGCCTTTACCTTTCAAATAAAATAAAGAAACTGATAGTTGATCTCATCAGTCATGGGCCTACACCAACAAATAGTAAAAAGTCAAAAAGTCAGGGTTTTTAATTCATTTTAATTAAAATACAATTACATCTTTTGCCCTCTTTTCTGAATGAGTATTGGACATTTGAATACTTGTCCCCAGTTGGTGGCTGTTTTCTAAGTATTAGGAGACGTGGCCTTGTTTGAGGTGTACCACTAGAGTCAGTTCATGAGGTTTCAGCATCTCCATGTTCTTCCTCTGCCTCCTGTTTGTGGGTCTGAGATGTAAGAGGCTCTTGGCTGTTCCTGCTTTCATGCCTTCACGCCATCATCACAGACTCTGAACCTCTGGACCACAAGCCCCAATACACCCTTTCTTTTATAAGTCAATTTGGACATGGTGTCCTAAAATAGCTATGGAAAAACAGTGTGTGTGTGTGTGTGTGTGTGTGTGTGTGTGTGTGTGTGTGTGTGTGTGGAGAGAGAGAGAGAGAGAGAGAGAGAGAGAGAGAGAGAGAGAGAGAGACTGTAAATATATAAATACAACTGGCTGAGTTTATTTTTTGTTGTGTGTATATGACTTCAGGGCTGAATATTTTGTGTTAGATAATCAATTACGAGTCATGTCCATGAGAGAGGTTAACTAACTCTCTCTCTCTCTCTCTCTCTCTCTCTCTCTCTCTCTCTCTCTCTGCAAGTAAGTGGATGGAAATTGAAAGGATTATGTTAAATAAGGTAACTGTGACTCTGAAAGACAAATGCCATATGTTCTCTCTCTTCTGCATTTTCTAGCTCTAAATCTTCAGATGCAAGTATATAACATGGAGTAATTGCAGAAACCTGGAAACTATGAACAGATCATGGGTGGGTAGGGGAACTTGGGGAGGGGATCACAGGATACAGGTGATATGAAAGAGGAAATGGGGGAAAAGGGGAGGTGTTCAATTGGAGAGAGAGGAGGAAAGTCAATACAGAAGGAGGAAGGAGAGACACATTAACACCAAGGTTGTTTGATAAAGCCTGGAGGGATCATATTATGCTATAGTTATCTAAAATTATATAATACACACACATGCATGTATGTATAATACATACCTTAGTCCAGTGACTCCCCAAATCATATAGGCTATTATTACTGCCCTTGACGGCCTCTCAGAGACTGAAGGTAAGTCTTCATTGCTGAAGACACTGCACACTTAGGACATGGATTATTCATGCTTGATCTAACATGAAATCCTTCTTCCTGCTGTCTAGCTTCCATAGTAGTAGAAAGTATTATGCAAATGACTCATGGAGTGAGTCAGTGAAGAGTTCTATCTGGCTGTGATGCCTATGAATTACAACACTGACCAGCATGGCAATATATTGATAAAGGAGTAATAATAGTACTCGAATGTTGTGGGTAACCAACTGTCTATGTGAACTTAAAGCCCACTCAACAGGAGGGAAGACAGGCTTGGTACGAGAAACCCAGCCAACTACCTGGATTAGTGAAGCAAGCCATGGATCTTAGAAGAAAATCTACCATCACCATTTTCCCAGCCAGACTAATTCCTAATGACATTTTGAATCTTCTCCTTATCTCCACAGATAAATGCAGTTCTCAACCCTTCATTTTTCTCTTTAGTAAGCAAACAGAGATCATTTAAAAAAAAAAATCACAACCAGACACACTGCAGAGATCAATGGGTCATGTGGATCCCAGACCCAAAAGATACATCTTCCATTCAACTCCTAAACCTAAGGCGTAGGGCATAAGAGCCAGAGAACCAGAGAGTCAACTGTAAGATTCTTTCTCCTAGAGACAGTTACCTAAACAAGACCAGAAAAATAACAATATCAATAGGCATGCTAACATGGAGTCCCACCCCTAGACAAAGACCTAAAGTTGGTTTTAAGAAGGAACCAGAAACAATCAAAGTTACAAACTCATCCCTAGTTTGATTGACATTTGAGCTCTAAACCCTACCCTAGATTTGATAGTTGGTATTTTTGTGCATAATAGAAAATTCAAGGCTCAGGAATGTCCATGTGTTTCCTGTGACTGATTTTCACACAGATGTCTTTGTCACTCAAAGAGGCACAGATCCCTAAAGCTAGTTAGAGATCCCCACAGCCAGGTCACTAAGGAAATGCCAGGTTACCCACAAGCATTTCAGGAGTCCTGGAAATTCTCTAACGAACAGATCCAAACCCACAGAGCATAATTTTAATAGGGCCAGATTGGCCCATGATGTATGTAAGCCTCTGCTCCATTTGAGTTCTCACACTTACTGGAGAACCAGGAAAGAAACAAGTGAAGTATGTGGACCTCTGGGGGCACTTCTTTGGGATTCAACAGCTGTCTCCAAGGGAGAAATGTGTTTGCCCAGTGCCCTCCACATCCTCTAGGACCCCCAAAAACTAGTTAGCTGTATCGAAGCACACATTAGGCAGCAAAGCCAACAAGAATTGCTCTGATCTTCTAACCACAAGTTGTGAACTCCTCACTCTGAGCCAAAGTGCATAGCTGGGGCAGGGGTATGGGTGTGGAAGGAGAGTAGAGGACAAGCTTCCTTTGCTCTTGGTTTCATTTCATCTTTAACCAAAAGGACATTTTCCACATTTCCATTATTTCTGGCATGAAGCCATAGCATAGGAAGGCCAAATTTTTGTTGAGAGAAGAGATATGGATTCTGGTGAGGGAGCAAGGGAGGTAGGGAAGGAAGAAAGTAGTAAGCCAGAAATCAAGAAGAGAGAAACATACCAGGCAGAGGGAAGCAGTAAGTGATCTTGACGAAGGTGGACTTACCAGATAGGTGTCTGAATAGCAAGGTTATGTGATGGAGTAAGGTTTGTAGATTTCATTATTAAATCAGGTTCAGTCGGTACATACTCACCTTTACTATGTCAGTTCTATGTCAGTTCTGTGTCTAGTTCTATGTCAGTCAACACAACTCTAATATTCTTGAGGCAGCATGGCTGTGGATCTCACAGTCTGGCTCAGTATTAAATAAAATGCGAAGGCTTTTTCCAAGTAAGGCCGTGATGTAATCTTCATCTCTCTTACTGAAAAAACAAAACAAAACAAAAAAACAAAAACAAAAACAAAAACAAAAACAAAAAAAAAAAAAAAAAACACCTAACATTCACTCAGAAATACATTGGCTTAAAAGGCACTCAGACCAACTGTGGATTATACCCATGTCTCATTAAATGATGTAAGTGCTTGGCCTTCTATTCCATTCCAGAAGGCAAGCAGGTGCAGATTACTGGTGAGAAAGGTAACTTCAGATTCCAGAAGATTTTACTCTTCAAGAGTTGTTGTCACTTGGCATTGAGATGGTTAATAGCCGGATACAATTCATGAATACTTACGGAGAGATCGAGACCTGCTACTGTGAATTGAGACCTAGAGCATCCAGAGCTTATCTTCCCAGAGGTTCCCAGCACAAATGTTGCTGTTAGCTAGACATGGAAGACATGGTGGGAAACTTTCCTCCAACCCACCATGACACAGGCACACAGGAAGTAATGTCATCCAAAGAGTACAAGCAACCTGGCTCAGAGCAAATACAAGCTACATTCTGAGACCCTCTGTGCCCCAGCAAAGAGACATGCCAGCAAAGATAGAGAGCCACACAGGTAAACAAGAGGAGTCAGTACTGCAGGAGGACAGGAAGGCTGTGTACACAGCAGTCACAGGGATGAGAACAGAAAGCAGGCAGAGGTGGCGAAGGTAGGGGAATCGTGCCTTCCTGCCTCTCATGGATTTCACCATCTTGAGTCAACGGATGCTTGACTCTGCTGCAGGAGTTTGGTTCTCAGCATCCATGTGAGGGAGGCTCACAACCACCTGTCACTCCAGCTCCAGGGGATCTGATTCTGGCCTTCATAGGCACTGGCACACATGAACACACACACACACACACACACACACACACACACACACACACACACACACACACAAATAAATCGTTTTTAAATGAGAGAGAAACAAAAGGTTAACATTTAATTCCAGCTAGGATCAAGCTTGAAGAATTCTGATCATTTGTAGCAACAAAAGATACCAGTGTTGGCTCAGTACACCAGGGGAATGTTTTAAACATAATTGGAATCTGTCACCTTTAACTGGGGTCAGTGGACATATTCGCCTCATTGACAGTCTGTTTAATCATTTATTCTCTTCAGTTGGATGTCAGAGAGTTCTCTGGTGAAGGTTAGCTCAAAGGACCAATTCAAATTTTAAGATGCGATAGAATCTTAACCTCAGGAAGTTTTATCTAAAACTCACAAGGTATTAGTAAGTGATTACACAGCTTCCTGCAATAATCAGTATTTGCAGACTTTGTTCTCAGCCCTCTGCTGGGCACTCTATACTTCTTTCTTTGCGAGCTCACCTTCCTATCCCCTCCCCAAACACTATGGTTTCAAGGTAGGTTTCTCAAGGAAAGGAAACATCAGAATGAAAGGAGATCTCCTTCCAGATGCATCTGACATGATCACTAGTGGACCCCCAGCACCTAACACTCTTCTCATAGTCTGTTCTCAATAAATGTAGACAGAGAGAGAGACAGAAGAAAGAAATTAAGAAAGGGAAAGAGGGAGGGAGGGAGGGAAGGAGGGAGGGAGGGAAGAAGGGAGGAAGGGAGGAAGGAAATCTCTCTGTCCAGTGAACATGTCTACCCTTGGACTCAGAATTTATCCCTAATTTCCTGGAACTATTCTGGAACAACACAATGGAGTTTCATTCAGCCATGAAAAAACAAATGTGCATCATTTGCATAGAAAATGGATGGATCTGAAAAGATCATCACACTAAGCAAAATGAATGTGTCTCAGAAAGACAAATACGACATCTATTCTCTCATACAAGAACTTGGATTATACACTTAGATAATACATGGAAGTAGAAGGGGGTGGCTTGAGAGGAGGAAGGGGGAAGGGAGGGAGAGGAAGAAATGTGAAAAGATAATGAGCTGAATGTGAATAAATAGGTGATAGGCCTGAGTAAAAACACCGTTAGGAAATCCATCACTTTGGACAATATACACCCACGAGAAAATTGAAACCACTGAAAGGAGGGTGTACGGAATCCACTTCCACGTTGCTCGTGTTCTCTTTCTCTGAGCCCTGCATCAGTTCCTTCAATGTCCATTTGTCTCAGAGCCACCACATACATGTCAGTGGATAATCCGATACATTTCTCCTTGTGACTTTGCATTCTCTCCCTATTAGATACCCAGAACCCTGGTAACCATCGAAGTACAGAATTCTAAATCTGAGCCTACAGTGGCATATTGTGTTTGTGCTTAGACCAACCAGAGAGGCACAATGACCAAAGAGCACACAGTGAGTGGTCCATTTGCTGCTGCTGGCCGGAGAGATCCTGGGAATGTCACATCACCACACAGTATCCTCATTTGATTTATAAAATTCGATGCTTTGCATGGATATTTTTCAAGAACGTATCCAAACCAAAATATTGCAATTGGTACCCTGCCAACTCCACAGACTTCTGTATTCATTTCATATCTCTCTTGCCTTAAAAGCATGCATCTGTTTCATCCTAGACAGGCAAGTTATGTTCCCTTCCAACCAGGCCTCTTCCTTCACCCTCCATAGGCTCACAGGCAGCAACTGACACTGATCGTGCCTCATGCTACTTTTTTCTCAGTTAATACAGTCTTCCCTGTCTCTTTAGCAGCCCAAATTCTTCCTTCAAGGCCTGACTCAAGTCCCGCTTTCAAGAACTCCCTCTCAGTCACCTATCTAGCTGGATATCCCATTATCAAGATCCCTAAAGCAAAGCACCACATGGTACCCTGAAGACAGACATTCTCAGAGTGGAAAGCTATGCAGGGAAGGAAGAATAAATCTTGAAAAGAAGGGAATGGTACTAGGTTCTCAACCTTTAAAATTGTGTGTTGTGGTGTACGGTGCTACGATGCTGTAATCCAAGTACTGTGGAGGCACAGGTAGGATTGCAAACTCAAAGCCAGCCTGGGTTATATCATATGGTCCTGCCTAAAATGTAAATAAATGGGAGCTAGGAAAAAGTTCAGTTAATAAAGTGCTGCTGAGTGAGTATGAGCACCTGAGTTCAGTTCTATAGCACCCATGTAAAGAGCCTAGAATGGGGCACACATCTCTAATCCAGCCCTAGGGAGGAAGGAAATGGGTGGATCTGAAGCTTGCTGGCTGGTTATTCTAGCCACAGTGAAATATCACAGTCAGTGAAAGTAGTCAGGGAAGATACCTGACGTTGGCCTATGACCTCCTACACGTGAATGTGCACTCACACATATGCACACATACACACATATACACCATTCTCCACATGCACACACATGAATGTGCATTTGTACACATACACACATATGCACCATCCTCACATGCTCACATGAGAATGTGCGCTCACACATATGCACACATACACAACACATATACACCATTCTCCACATGCACACATATGAATGTGCACTCACACATATGCACACAAACACACACAAGCACCATTCTCCACATGCACACATGTGAACGTTCACTCACACATATGTACACGGACACACATAAGCACCAAGCACCCACAAACAACTGGGGGATACAGAACAAAATCCAAAGTTGTGAATGTATAAAAAAGATTTTGGGGGAACAGAGAAGCCTGGTGAGGGTGGGAGGGAGATAAGAGAGGGTACAGGGAGACTACCCAGAATGTATTATATAACATATAAAATTGTCAAAAAAACATTTATTAATAAAAACAGAAAAATATGTAAATGTAAATAAATAAAATCATATCCTAAACCAAATATTTCCAACCAGTTCTTTCTTAGCTATGTTCTTTACATGTATAAATGACAGGGACAAAAACTTATTTACTTAGCAATTAATATACAAGAATTTTCATCTGGAAAACAATGTATGTGTTACAAGAGATGGAGAGGATACCTCAGGAACTGCAGCTCAATGGGAGATTGCTTATGGATCATGCACAAAACTCTGAATTTTATATCTCCCATTACAATAAAAGATGTGAAAGGAATACTTGAATGGACAAAACTGCAGAGAACAAGTTCAAATAGGAAAGACGTGTCCCCAAATGCCCCGTAAGAAAGTCATTCTCTCAGGGCTCCTTCATAGGACTAAGTCAGAGGCATATGCTAAAGTAACAAAATATTTCATGATGATTTCCATATTGTCTTGAGTTTCTGACATAGTCCTAAGGCAGTAACAACCAAGGAAAGGTAGCCTCACATTCCAAGAAGAGCTGTTCCCACACATACGGCTTCCACACACAACATTGCCTTGGCAGTCCTAAGTGCAGCGTACCTGCAACCTTCTGAAGAGAAGCTCAGAGGCATAGTTGAACACAAAAACTGAAACCCAAATACCCATTTGCAAAACTACAAATATATGATTCAGTTTGGGAGAAAAATAGATTGAAGTGAGACTGTTTCTTCCTCCTTGCCGACACAGATAACTGTCTATTTTGCAAGGTTTTGTGAAAATTAAAAATGATGCCTTTCAACACTCTGTAGAGAGCCCGTCCTGTCTGTTAGGTCATGAATAGGAGTCATTATTATGTACCAGACATTCAGCCAGCCACAGAAACTGGGTCCGGCCAAGGCATTTGCTTCTCCATCTCCAGCACAAATATTTATTCTTTATATGAAAAATTCTTTTCCTGTTTTATATGAAACTTTCTTTCCCCAGTAAACAACTATAAATCTCAAGTACACATCTGGATATGAGGAAAGCCCAACAGAAATCAGACAGAGGGTGAAAGGTTCTGCAGTTTCGCCCTACAGCGTTACAGCCTGTGGGGGACTTCCATGGAGAGTCACGCATACAACCCTGGCACTTCCCCTAACCCCACCAGCGAGCAAACGTCCTGCTGTCCCCTCACCATTCTGAATGTCTATCCTGATGGAGGAAAGTGAGAAGGAAAGAAAATACCCTGGAAAGCATAGGAAAAAGTGAAGAGCAAGTGGATATGCCATGGCAAGAGTCACGCAGAACATTTTATTCTTAGGAAGATGGCTCTCTCTGTAGACATGGATGGTCATGCTGTTGAGAATGGCCTCCTTGCATGCTTCTCAGCCAAACTGAAGGACACTAAGCCTTACCTCATATTTTTCCATGTTACCACAACTATTCATGTTGGGACAAGCATATGTCTGTCTTGGACCACATTCCTTTCGGTGTCTGGAATACACAAGCTCTTTCTCTTTTCAAACTTGAAAGAGTCTGTCACATTGACCTTGGATGTCTTACAACCGCACTCAGTCCAACTGACTTAATTGGCTTAGATGCTTTTAGGCATGGTGCAAAGGCCCTCACCCCCCCGGGATAACAACACCCTATTTCTAAAAACAGCCTGTGGGAAATTTACAGGGTCATGCTCACATTATTTACATGCAAATGGGAAAAGAAAATATATTCCAGAAGGCTACATTCTAAGCAAAAACACAAGAAGAACCTACAAATACACAAGAGACAGACAGCCTGTTAGCATCATCTAAGAGTGCCCCAGAAAGGGAGTCAACTGCATGCGTGATTACAAAGGGTGTGGGCAAAATCCCATGATCCTTAGCACCAAATGTTTTATTTACATTAATTTTAGAGAGAGAAATGTTGGCCTGACATTTAAATTGTTGAATATAAATACAATGTAGAATATATGCATTTTAAAATCCCATTTGTATTATAATCACTATGTGTTGGTCTGAGTGCAGGAAGAAAGTCAGGCTCTCTCCAGGTGTCCTCAGAACAGGAAGGGGCTAGCACACACTCAGCATTTGAAGTCAGCCCATTACCATCCTTCATCTAGTAAGAGTTAATTTTTATTTTAGAAATTTCATTTGTAAAAAGGTGTGATAGCAAATTAATTCTATTGTTTAAAAATGGTATGTTTTAAGCAGTTGTTTAATCTTTAAAATGTAATTTAAAAATATCCAGTTGTTAATAATGGATAAATTCTTAATAGCGTGTAATACTTAGAGAAAACAAATTTTATTTATAAAATAAACAGATGTCTTCAACAGTATCATCCAAGTTCTCAGTTCTCTGAAAATGCCCTACCCTGCTGTGTTAAGAGAAATGTTGGCCTGTAGCGCCATCGTCTGGTCAGATTCAAGTATTGAACAAGTGGGGGGGGGCTTTCAATCTTCACGAAACAAGTCAGAGTTCCATAAATTATACCTAAAATATGAACATACAGTGTGTCCTTTGAGAAACTCTCAAGAAATAATTGATGCTTAATATTAGAACCCACTGCATGATAAAACCTAAGCACTAGGAAGAACCTGCAGGGTTTACTTTGGAAAGAAAAAACAAAAAGCTCTAAAATAATATGAAAAAGAAACTCCCACTAGAATAGTACTAGGAGAAGAACATGGAGTGTGTTTTTAAAAATGGGAAAATAGTGGAATGTGGGAAAGTGAACAGAGTCGTTAAAGATGGCTGACTGCTGTCCGTGTGATTAACGACGACAGATAAACAGTCCCTAAGTTGATGCTTGCAAGAAATCATTTTAGATATTCTAAAGGGATTGAGACCAGCCATCCCAAATCCCACTCCACAATTTGCAACACACACACACACACACACACACACACACACACACACACACACACACACACACACACACATCTTGAAATAAACAGAGCATGCAACTGGCCTGGCCCTAGACCCTCTCCTGTTCTGCTTCTGCCAGAGGAAAACACCACCCGTTTGCTGTGCAGTGTTGTGGAAACACAGTCATATGAAACAAGGCATACTGTCAGAGAACTTACCTTAAAAGATAAAGTTAAGTCATTTCTTTTCAAATTAGTTTGCTTATTTTAAATTCATGTCTAAAATATAAAAGTTTGGATATACCCCAAATGCTCAATTGTGGAGAAACAGCTCTTTTGGCATATAAATCTTCCCTTTAAAGAGGATCCTTCTGAGCTCTTTAAAACTGTGAACTTGTGGATGAGTTGAAAGCATGTTTTGGTGATCAAGACTATAGGCTCCCCAGCTTGATGGCTGGGTTCTACGTTAGCTTCACTGGTTTCCAGCTGTGTGAACTCAGAAAAGTGACTTAGCATCTCTGTGCTTTCATGTCTTTATCAATGAAAAGGATATAATTATATTTAAGCACACACATACACACACAGCACACACGTGCTCGTAGGGCTGCAAAAATACATGAGCCACTGTGTTTGGTATTCACGTGGCACAATGGTAGCCCTCACCCACTGTGGAAAAGGGATGTTTCTGTCTAGGTTAGGTGAGGGAAGGAAGCACTCAGAACTGGTAGCACATCTGGTCTAGGTAGAGAGACAGCATCATTAATGCTTGATGTCTCCTTGAGAAGCAAGTAAAAGTTTTACCTGTGGGAAATGGAGGAAGCATCATGAGCCTTGTCGTTTAGGAACATTCTTTCTCCCTTTCACTTCACTCTGAATTCAGGGATGTTTCCATTTGGGCATTAAATTAGCAGCAGGATTTCCTGCCCACTTCAGAGTCAACCCCAACCAGCTAGAAAAGGGAGGAAGTTTCTAGAAAGAGCACATCCCACTGCTGACTAGACACAGAGCTTCTTGGCCTTGAGAATGAAGATGGATAGTTAGATCGCCAGTTGTTCATCTCCTTGTACTGAACAGGACACATAAGTGATCTCCACACCAGCCACACACATATTGGTGAAAACTGTTTACGATATTCTTTTCATCAAAGTGGCACCAATGTAAAGCCAGGTGTAGGTATGAATTTATCAAAACCCCTACCTAAATGAAATACTCCAAATTTTATTTTATTTTGTTGTCTTTGTTTTATTTTAATACTTAGGCTTGAGTCCAGAGTTTCATGAATACTATGTTCAGGCAGTCTACCACTGATCTACATCTCAGCCTCTTCTACTTTCTAACTTCAGAGTCTCTTATTCATTTGACCTTGAGCTCACTCATGGCCTACGCTGGTCTTGAATTGATTTTCTAAGCCAGCCAAGCCTTGAATTTGAGATCCCAAGTAGCTAGGATTACAAATTTGTGCCACTGTGCCCGACTAGAAAATATACTTACATTGTGACTTTATCTCCTAATAGAATTTCAAAACTAATGATGCCCCCCCCCAAAAAAATGCTGTATTGTGTCACAATACAGAAGAGTTCAAAATAAACATCTTCACAGATTGTCTGACTTTCTTCAAACACAATTTACCTAGACTTTTATTTCAGTTCCTAGTTTTTGCAATTTCCATATTATAAACTTTAGAACTTTGAGGTTCTAGCTCAGTTGTCCTTACAAAACTGGTCAGGGATATGTCCCAACTCTTCTAATTGTTAATTCAAATGCAATAATGTATGTTTCAGATCTGTGAAGTTTTCCAGAGGTGATGAATTTTCACAATGTCAATACTACTTTGTAATTAGCACTGAGATTAAAAACAAAAACAACAACAACAAAAACCACTAAATCTTCTTGGCACCTCAGAAGGACACGCACTCCTTTCTTTAACTACTACCTTCCAAGAACTTCCTTTGTGCTGACTTTCTGCAGCATAGTTCAATGTGTCAGCTGGCTACTGCTGTGTAACAAGCTAATATAAGACATCAGTGTTTTATGGGTGTCTGGATAGTCAGAGCTGCATAACCTGCTTGAGTCCTGCCTATGACTAGAAGTGGGGCACATTTGTTCTCTAGGAGGCTGACCAGGACATAGGAATGATTATGAGCAAAGGCTAACAGAACAAACAAAATATGCAAACCTCTTGTTTTCATAAGATATCATCAGTGAGAATTAAAACTAAGGTAGCAAGATATTTGTGCTAGACTCAGATTCTGTCTTTATAAAAATGTTTTTGTTATTTATTGTGGATTTTTGCATTAATTGATTTTAATAACTATTACATTATAATGCCACTTTTATTGCTTCATTATGTTTTTGGAACCCCATGAATGTTATGTGTCTGCCTCCTTGTGGTCCTGGTCCTTCTGGAGTAATGGACTATGTATCTTCATTCAAAATTGCTGTAGTCACATGATGAAGAGGGTGGGTTTTAGGACAGACAGAATCAGAGCTGTTTGAGCCATCAGCTCACAATTATGTTTAGTCGCTTTTCCAGTTGTGTACATGGAAGTGTATGGCATCTACTCCTTTGAGGCTGGACTTTCTCAGCGTTGCATTGTGGAAAACACCCACTGTGCTGTATACAGTTCTCATTATGAGCCTCACTGCCGTGTGTGGAATTCCATTCTGGGAAGACGCTACAAAATTGACAGGCTTTTGGGTAGACCCCATGTATAGTCCAAACAGTGCTGATAAGAACAGTCTAGCTGAAGTTTCTGTTACTAGGTATGTCTTCATTGAGCCTGTGCCTAGAAGTGGAACTGCTGGGGGCGGGGTTAGTGGATGCTGCCAGATTCCCAACAACTCCCATCACTTTATTAAAGGTTTGAATACCTCATGTATATGTCTCCCAGGGTGTGTTAGTGGTGATGATCTTTCTCAAGATTGCCCTGACAGTCCCTGGTTCTTATACTTCTAACTTAATTTGAGAAGCACCTTGTCGATTTCCAGAGGAGAAAACATGTGCTGGATTCATTTTTACTGGCTTTGCTTTGAATCCACTCTGAAGGAGAACTGACAGATGCCTGCACAGCGTGCCTCAGTGTCTTTGTAAGTTATAAGCCAGTGTCCCTTACCCCTGTATATCTAGGAATATATGGAAGATAAAGGAATATATGGCATACACTTGAGTAAGACAGGTAGATGATGCATATATCACTAGACGATCCTTGTAAATAAACGCTTAGTGAAGGCTTCAGCATGAATGATAGTTTCCAGCCACAACATGAGTCTCACAGGCACCCAAACTCATTCCTCTTTTCCATTCCTGGGGATTTTCTTGGGCTCTTCAGGTAGGCAGAACACCTTCCTGGCATCCATCCCTCCTGCCTGGCGATAGCTAATCTTTCTTACCAAGTCCCGTCTGTGCTCCCACCACAGTGTGGCTTGCCGTCAAGCCCCCACATTGTATTGTGATGAGCTGCTCAGATGCCATGCGCCGTAAGATGGTGGATGAGTGCTTCGTGAATGCGTATGGCGGTTCCACTTTGAACTGTGCCATTCGGTCTAGGTTTCTTTATTGGTTTGTTTCTGTCTATAGGACATCACTGAATTTAAGGTTATTCAATGATATTTGGTATTATGGTTTCGCAAAGTGGTGCGTAGACACTGACTCTTGTCTCTTTATTCATTTGACTTGAAAATGTCCCACTTACACTAACAGTCTACAACCAGGACTTACAGCGCGTGCGTTGTCTGCGGTTTACAACGTGGTTTGTCAGTTTTAGAAGCAAAGTTTTTGTTTGTTTTCTTGTTTTGTTTTGTTTTGTTTTGTTTTGTTTTGTTTTGTTTCCGGCCAACTGGAGCTCCTGGGAAGCCCTATGCCTTTTTGTACCACTAGGTGGCAGCTTTCCTCTCAATATGATAGGTGTGATTAAGACCCGTCACTCAGGAAGTCTGGGTAAGGCATGCTGCACAGCTTAGCTTGGTGGAAAAAACAATGAGAACTAAATATTAGCATTAAAGAAAGCAGAGTCGCAGAGTCGTGGGGAAAGCATCCTGCGGAAAATGGTGAAAAGTTCTTTAATTGTAATTCCAATGAAGAATTCAAGAAAAGCCAAGCACAGCCATATGGGGAAGAGGAGGTGTGAGAAGCAGAAACCGGCCAGCTGAAGTTGAGCAGTCTGTCCACCTCGACAGTGGAGCCCAGCTCTTCTGGAGGAAGGCAGAAGGTGCAGCGTGTAGGGGAGGAAAACTGAACCCCTAGAAACTTCCAGGTTGGATTCTTCTGTGAGGAGAGAAGTGGGGAGGCTTTCCACCACACTGAACGCGTTCCTTCCCACTGAATTCAGTTGAAATGCTTGTCAGCTCCAAAACGATTGCAGGCCACGACCGGGGTGCTGCTCTGCTGCTCTGCATTGAGAAAACAGGAACAGTTGACGCTTCTGTATTTGGTGCACAGAACTTGGCCCATTTTTTTTTTTTAATGTAAACCTCACAAGTCTATGAATTAAGCCACACAGATGCCTTTTACACTTAAGAAGCTTGAAGCTATGAGCCAACGTGTCTCCCAGGGCTGTAGACAAAGAGATGGAGGATTAGAACCCTGCATTCTCTTGCTATCACTTGCTGTTTGAGGATCCCTGAGTCCTCAGACAGACCTGAGGAGACCAGAACCTGGGAAACGCTGTCCTGTTGGTGTCTACATCCTTCCAACACAACACCCCTCAGTCTCATGAAGGAGTGCTTGAATTTTCACATACAACGAATCTCAGCAATTACTCTACTTTTTCTACTGGCAATCCCACAAACATTACTAAGACCCTAGACCAAGCCCCTAGAAAGAGATGACATCACAGGGTTTGAAGCTCCTAATGAACAGAGATGACAACACATGAGAATGGATTGGCTTCCTTATCTCCATCACACACTACAAAGCCTGGGTTATAAAAAGGGGGAGCCAGAAGCAAGTTATAAAGGACAGTGCACACGAGACAGCTTCTCCCAGGGTACCCTCACTACTCACACCTGCCAACCCTCCTCTATGGGTCTTTAAGGTTAGCGAGAATACATAGGATTGGAGAAGAGAGGGTAGCATGCTCTCCTGAATGCTACAATTTCCTAAGCATCCAAGTGATGGTGCCCTCATCTGCCCACAGTTCCTGCAGAGAAACAAAACAGGCACAGATCAGGGCACGGTCTGGTAGGAGGTGCCAGTGTCCTGCAAATCTGTCAGTCCTATGGCTCTGATGTCATCAGACCCACTCACTGGACCTCTGGACAACTTGCTCACCCCAAGAGGAAACATGGCAGAGAGGAGGGTATTTTCTCTTGGATTCACCCTAATTCTTTGCCTTGTGTCCTTAGATAGATAGAAACACATATTGCCTTTGAGTCTCGGGTTTCTTGTTTATATAGTGAGGATATTGTTAATTCATAAAGCTGCTGTGAGAAGTAAATAAACTCTATCAAGATCCTGGCACAGAGTAGGAGATTAGCAAGTGGTAAGAAATGTGGACCACACATCAGGGGAAGTATCCAGAAGTATCTGAGGTCCCTGTGTACTTCCTAAGAAGGAGTCTGGCTAAGTACAGATGCCAAAAGCAAACACCAGTGAAGAAGCAAACATCAATAGTGCCAAGAAGCATGTGTCTCTGGAAAGAGAGATGCTCACCTTGTAGCAGCACTTGGTCAGCCATGCAATGCCTCAGCTGCTTGCAGCCACCAAGGAAACCAGGGGCAGAACAGGGAGGGAGGATGTGTTCAGGTATAAAACATATTCTGTCCTGTTGCTGTATTTGTACGTAATGGGTGATGTAACAAATTGACTCAACTTTAGCAGATGCAAACACAGCTTTACCATCACTTAGTTCTGTGGTCCCACAGACTAATTCAGCGGGAATGTGTTCCTCTTGAATGCCCCAGAGGAAAAATCCAGGCCTCCGCTTCTTTGGCTGTTGGTAGTTGCATAGAGTTAGGGATCTGAGGCTCTTGTTCTCTTACTGGCGGCCAACTAGAGCCAGCCTTAACACCTAGAAGTCTCTCTGATCTTTACATGTAGGTCCCAACATCAGAGAAAGAGACCTGGAGCATCTAAACCTCTTCTTATTCCTTCTTTCAACATTTTTCATGATAGCGTTTCTCTGCCTCCACCTAGGGAAGGTAATCGCTTCTAAGCAGTAGACTGAGCTCACCCAAATAAGCCAGGGTAACTTCCCCAGCTCCCAGTCCATACTGCTAATCCCACTTACAAGTCCCCTTTGCCTCGTAAAGCGATATATTTAGCTTCTGAGTGTTAGGACATAAATATCTTGTTCTATCTGCCACCTCATTATATATGAAAGTTTTTATGTTGTGCCTTAATATGACAAGTGAAGTGCTGGATGTTGATGTAAGATGTCATTATCAGCTGGAGAGATGGCTCAGAGGTTAAGAACACTGGCTGCTCCTCCAGAGGTCCTGAGTTCAATCCCCAGCAACCACATGGTGGCTCACAGCCATCTGTAATGAGATCTGGTGCCCTTGTCTGTCATGCAGGCAGAATACTGTATACATAATAAACAAAAATATTTTTAAAGATGTCATTATCAGTGGGACTGGGTTGGGGAGGAGGTCTGGGATGGGTCAGGGGTGCCATGCACTGTCCCTTCTGGTTAGTGCGAGAGGTGACATAACACAAAATTCAAGGTGGGGCAGAACCTCCCCCATTGCCTTCTCTCCCATCCTTCCCCAGCTTCCTCCTTCATTTATGCAAGCTGCAGCCCTGGTCTGAAACTTCTGGAGGCCTCTGGCTTTGATCACACCATTTCTCTAGGAAGCGTGCATGGAGCTTTACCTGCACACCAACAGAGCCTGTGCTAGGTCCAGCGGTAGTCATAGTGGGAAGCCCAGCAGCAACAGGTCCTGCACCTGAGAGTCCCTGAGAGGCAGATGCCACACCTGCCACTTGCCCTGACTCATGACTCAGTGTCACTGCCCACCCTGGGTATTTGAAAGTAAAATGCCCAGGTCTTCTTGGCCACTTATGACAATACAGCATGAAGAGACAGAAAAAGGACAGAAAAGCGTTGGTTTCTCACTAACCGAAGCCCCTTCCGGTGAAGGCTCTCTGGCCTACATTTTGAAGCTCCAGGGCTCATGGGAGCCTCTTGCTCTCTGGTGTTCTCTCAACCACAAGGATGGTGAGTCAGCACAGTGGTTAGTTCTCAGATGGCAGGCTGCAGCCCTCAGCAGAGTTCCAGGTAGGGCAGTTGCCGGGCAGACAGTCAGCCCTTGGGACTGCCCTGCTGTTCCTTACCATCTACAGCCTCCCAGATTGGTTAGCATCCTGGCCACACACCCCAGAACAAGCCATCTTGCTAAGTTCCCTGCCCCTCAAAACCAAAGCATGAGAGGGGAAGAATCAGCTGGAAAAGAAGTCATCAACCCTGGCTGACTTGAGCCAGCCAACATGTGGCCAGCAGAAAGGAACGAAACCCAGACCCTTGGCTCCAGACCAAATCTAAATGTGAGGAGAGGAAAGGAATATGTATCTAAGATACACATCCAGGGACTGACTCCTGGGGACCAGATGCCGTTCACATCACAAAACCCCAGGCTGAAGAGCCAGCCTCTAGCAGCAGGTGCAGCCACCAGAAGGGCTGACCCACACCTGAGGTTGAAGTGTTCTCGCCATTTACACCACAAACCCCCAATGCTGTTTCCATTGTCACTTCTCCTCCATCAATTTACAGCTTGTTGGCAAGGGTGACATGTAAAGAGTGACTTTTCAACCTTTCTTGTCCTCCTCTTCAGAGATATGTCACCAACCGTGGCTGTGAGTTGCATGTGGCAGTTTGCAGCTAGGAAGAAACAAGGTGTGTATGAGAGAGAAGAGGGGGACAGAGGGGAAGGAGGGGGAGGGAGCGGGAGGGAGGAGGAGGGAAGGGAAGGGAGGAGATGGGAGAGAGGGAGGCAGAGAGGGAGAGAGGAAAGGGGAGGGAGGGAGGGGGAGAGAGGAAGGGGAGGGAGAGAGGGAGAAAGGAAGGAGGAGGGAGGGAGGGGGAGAGAGGAAGGGGAGGGAGAGAGGAAGGGAGGGAAGGGGGGAGGGAGAGAGGGAGGAGAAAGGAGGGAGAGAGGGAGGGAGGGAGGGAAGGAGGGAGGGAAGGAAGGGGTGCAGGTACCTGCAAAGGCCAGAAGAGGGCATTCAGATCTCCCAGAGCTAGAATTACAGGGGATTGTGAACCACCCAAAGTGGATGCTGGGAACAGAACTCAAGTTCTCTGGAAGACCAAAAAGTACTCTCAATAGCTGAGCCATCTCTCCAGGCCCTGTGATAAATTTTGGAAAGTATATTTTATCAGCAATAGATAAATCTGGCTGTCACATTCCTATCTCCGTTCAAGTTACTTATTAAGGGCCTGAGTTTAAAGGTATGAAGGGGTCCATATTCAAGAGAGACAAGGCAACCCCTCCTCTGGCTCATGTAATAGAATCTCAGCTACATTAAGGCAGTGATCCCTTGATACTGGCTCCCAGCAGACCATCTCAGTTCAGTTAGATCTACCTTACTGGGTCATTATAGGTCTCTGTGGCTTTACAAAGTTATGTGAAGAGTCTAATTAATGTGCATGGCTGGCATGAAAACTCATCACTCTACACGACACATAATAATATCAACTCATCAACATGGAGGGAAAGTTCTAGAGCATCTGGGAAGGCAAAAGATATTTCTTTCAAAAATGGAAAAATGGTGTTGATGGAGCAGGCTGTGCTTCATCCTGATGGGATGCCCAGAAACATGGACCTCCATCTTGGGAGCAAAACAAAAACACTAAGGTGGGCAGAGAGACAAAGCCACAGGGGAGTGGGGAGATGGCTCACTTGGTAAAGTGCTTGCCTCATGAGTGTGAGAACCCTAGTTCAGTCTCTGAAACTGAGTTTAAAAGCTTGTTGTGGTGGCACATGGATTCCCTGGGGTTCACTGGCCAGGCAGCCTAACATAATTGGGAAACCTCAAGCCATTGACAGACCCTATCTCAAAGAAATAAGATGGTATCCATGAAAGACACTTAACTTAATCCTCTGGAACACACACACACACACACACACACACACACACACACACACACACGACAAAGAGGTTACTGGTTACTTACAATGTTATTGTGCAACTGAAGTCCCCAGTCCTGGCCCCACCTTCTTCTGGAACTGTCTGTTAAGGAGTCCCAGAAGGCTGATGTGACCAGCTTCACTTGGATTTTCATCACCACCTGGAAGCGTGACTCAGTAACCTGGTGCACCTAGAAGTCCAGCCAAGACAAATCTGGGCAGTGGGCAGGAGCCGGAAGTGAGGAGGCCACACACAGGAAGGGAACTGGATCTTATCATCGAGGGTCCAGTTCCATTTCTTCTATTAAACAGAGTGCTTTGCACTGGTGGCATAACTCAGTGCAGAGCACTCACCAGCACATGTACAGTCCTTGGGCTCTATCCACAGCACCCAGTAGGCAAGGAGAGAAGCTTGTGAAGCCTGCTATAGACTGGTTGTTTTTTGTTTATGTCCTCCAAATCCTCTCCTGAAAATGCAGCTCATCATCTAAACAGGGAATTGCCAAGTTAAAAAGAAGGAAGAGGAGGAGGAGGAGGAGGAGGAGGAGGAGGAGGAGGAGGAGGAGGAGGAAGGGGAGAAGAAGAAGAAGAAGAAGAAGAAGAAGAAGAAGAAGAAGAAGAAGAAGAAGAAAGAGAGAGAGAAAGGAAGGAGGGAGGGAGGGAGGGATGGAGGGAGGGAGAGAAAGAAAGAAAGAAAGAAAGAAAGAAAGAAAGAAAGAAAGAAAGAAAAAGAAAGAAAGAAAGAGAAAGAAAGAATTGGGGAGAAAGGCTAGTTTAAAAGTTTGGGTAATTTTAAAAATAATAGGTTGAATCCAAATTCCATATTGTCTTAGATTTCAGTTAAAAAAAAAAAAGCATGCAGTAATTTTGCTCATCTTTGTAGTAACCTCAGTGACTAATGACTCAAACCATTGTTTCAACTGAGTTTAGCCTTCTGGCTAGTAATTTTCCACCTGAGGTCTCCAAATTAAACATGAGGAAAATAATTATTATTTGGTCATAACAAAATAATAAAGTCTCCCATGAAAATAAACTACTAGAAATACTTCTATTTTCTTGTACTTGTGCCAAAAACTCATACAGGACAGTTTAAGGAATTTGGCTGTCGGTTTTTAGCTTGCATCCTGTCCTGAGGCCCTTAGATACTAGAGCAGTATCCAGAATCTTCCTGAAGGTGGCACTCAAGGGTGCTGCTCACAACATCTGAACAGGTAGTTTAGGCGTCTGCAAAGAGAAAAGTGGAGTCTCTTTTCTTTCTGATAAAATAACTACTTTAAGTTAATGTACCATGAAAATCTTCATTGCTCAAAAAGAATAGTGGCATACCCAAGACATAACACTATAAAGGCACCTGCTGTGAAGGATAGTGGCCTGCTGAGGGTGACTGAGAGAGGGGGGATGCTTTAGGGTCAGCAATGACTGTCTGCTGTTCCTCACATAAACATACATCAAGTTGACACTTACTACTTTTTTTTCAAGCACACCTTTCCCTATTCCTGTTTCACATAAGGAAAATACACTTTTACACATCGCTGGGTACAAAGGTCACCTTGGGATGGAAAGCTACGTGACAGCTTCCCCAGTACTGGGTCTGCGAAGCACCAAAGTGTAACACTTACCTATCGAGACCATTCCACACTACTGGCAACCTGAGATTTTCTGCCCTACTTCTTCAGCTGGCGTCTTCATAGATATCCTGGTGGTGCCCTTCCTTCGAAGCCCTCTGCTTCCTGGAGAACAAGCTTAACCTTCTCTTACATTGCTGACAACTGATCTTCCCTCCAGGTCCATGTCATCACTCCCCCAAGCCTCATTACCCCCTATCCTTGGCTAAGTCTAGCCTGAAATGGGGCTCCCCAGCACCCAACCTTCATTTGTAGAAGGCCCCAGACCATAGCCAGGGTTATTCTGAGATTTGGTTTGCTGCATGGAAAAACACGCTAAGTTCTGCCCAAAACTTTCTCCCTTCAAGGCCCTTCAGCTGGTCGTGCATGTGAACGCAGGAAATGTGCAGATGAGAATGTGCTTGAAGTCAAGGCTGGTTGCCTCATGCCTTCTGTGGCTCCAAGGACTGCTGCTCCTGCTGGAGGAAAGACTGGTTTCCTTTATCTCCCTTCCTCTTCCATGGCCTAATGGCCTGGCCCTGCTATCCACCACCTTCTCTTTTAATTTTCTTTCTTTGAAGGTTTGCTTTCACAGAGATGCTACTAGAACAGTGGTTTTAAGCTGTGGGTTAAGACCCCTTTGGGGTCAAGTGACCCTTTCACAGGGATCACCATTGACCATCAAAAAATTCAGATATCTACATTATGATTAGTAACAGTAGCAAAATGATAGTTCTGAAGAAGCAATGAAAACAATTTTATGGTTGAGGATCACCACAACATGAGGAACTGTATTAAAGGGTCACAGCATTAGGAAGGTTGAGAACCACTGCCCTAGAAGGAGTATTAGTAGCTCCAGAAGAGGAAAATTAAAAAGCAGACTTGAGCTGGGTGTATAGCTCAGTGGTAGTGCACTGGCTAAGAATGCACAAGGTTTCAGGTTCAGCCCCAGTTCTGTAAGAACTGGGAGAACTTCTGGAAAGGTAATGAGTCTTAAAAGAGACTGAGGAATCAACATGGCGTTGGTTGATTTCCAACTGAAGTCATGCTCATTTCCTAAATGCACACTTGTGCATGTTTTAAGTTATAGATCTCACTTCTTTTTGCTAGTACACATGCTCCAGACCAACTACAGGTCACTGAAAGGTTTTCATTAATGCAAGGAGCTGTGATTCTTACTTGGTATATTTCTTGAAAACAGCTATGACTCAGGTTTCCTCTTTATAAGTGATTTCACATATCTGTAATTCTGGCAGAACACCATATCTGAGGCAGAAAATGGGAATGGGACATGTAAAGGATTTCATCTTATTTTCACTCAAAATCCTGTTTCTCCCCCAAAGTCAGGAAACCACGCAGGAACCAAAACTCAAGGAGTTCTCCTGCTGCTGGGCACAGGCACAGCATCTTAAACTGTGGGCCGTGACCCCACATGGGGTTGAATGACTAAGGATGGCTTAGAAAAAAAAGACAACAGTGAAAAGGTTTCAGAACTGCAACAAATACCAATATCAACGTCGTGCGTGTGATGGATTTGACATGTTACACTGTCTGGTTTTTTACAGGCTTCATTCTGAACACACAGCATACAAGCTTTGCTTTGTGCATGCCATCACACCAAGCAACACCAATAAATGTCACCGAAACATCTTTGCTCAGATTTCAGACTATTCTATATTACCACCTGCAGTGTCTTTACTGTTCATACTGAGATCTCTGCTCTTATAAAAACATAATGGGTTAATGACAGAAAGCAAAGATTCAGTATTTCCTGCTATCATTCCTCAGATTGTCTGTATCAAGTTAGTGTATCTTTGGACTGTACTTTATTCAAATGTTTGATTTTTAAAATTACTGTTTGCGTGGTTGATCTGGATTTCATAAAATATTATTAAGTGGGTTTTGTCTTGAGATTAGGATAGACTATTCAAAACTTTCCAAATTGCCCTTAAACATACTTCTACTGTGTAGTGCTATGTATTTACACAAAGTGGTATTCTCAACATTAACAGTTTAAAAAAATCAAATTATCTATCAACCCTGAAAAACCTTGAAGATTCTATGTCCTGCAGTACTAAATAGTCAGCCAATATTTAATTACTTATACAAAAACAAACAAGCATATCTCCTTAGTATGCAAATTTGCTTGTCTCCTTAATAAATGCACATGATACATTTACAAAAGACTTATTTTAAAATGACATTTCTTTATGTTGTGTGTTACCAGTAAAAGTTTGATTTGCATAACCTTTTTATATACCTATGTACTCAGGGTCATATAAAATTTTCTCTAGCAAAAATGGATCATGAGTGGGAAAACTTTTAGAAGCTCATGTCGATCTTCAGTCAAGCAACACTCAACACACTTGTTCGGCAAGTGCTGGGACATTTGCCCAGTATTACTAGACCCAGCCCTTTTGTGACTTTGTTGGACTCACACAAGATCCAACCAGAACAACTGGTTCCTCTGGGTGTGGCTTTCCACAAAACTTTCCCTGTTAGCTCTGGGCAGAGGGCCGTGGGGTCCCACCATTAGTATATCCATTTTACGAATGATGGCACTGAGGGGTAAAGAGTCCCCAGTCCATAAGGACAGAAGAAATTATGCATAAAGCACCACAGTAACCCTGGTGAAAGAGTAACTCAATTAAAAGAGCTATCAGTGCTGTTTATAATCAGTACATGCAGCCCCATGCCAAATGGTACATAAGCTCTGGATTCTCTCACCGCCTGTCTGCTGATGTGGAAATCACATGAGAAACATGCACAGGTCCTACCACCAGGAGAATGAACACATTTAAAGAGCTCTATCCTGACCTTCTCTACAGTACATGTACACACACACACACACACACACACACACACACACACACACACACACCTTCATCCAGTAGCTTCCCATCTGAGCCCAAATGGTCATGTCCATGTGACAATTGTTCCTGTATCCTTCCCAAAACCTCCAGCCACGGCACTGGAATGTATTATTCCAATTTAGAGCTGAGGAAACCAAAGTGCAGATGATTTGTAATAACCTTGGCAAGTGTCATAGTGGAGAGTAGGAGGAAATAAACGTCCGCTGTCCAGCTTCAGAACAAGCAAGCAGAGTTAAAGTATCCCAAGTAAAGGAGCCTGGGAAGACAAGTGAAGGGTCTATTTGAATGAGAACTCTAGCTACAGGGCTAGAGAGACGGCTCGGTGGTCAACAGGACCTGAGTTCAATTCCCATCTGAAATCCCGTCAGCACACTCTTCTAGCTCCATTTGGTTGGCATTCTGGCCTTCTGCACTCCCACCAGGGACCCCAATAGGAAGTGCTTACTGACACGCAGGCTTTCTCTAGCTGCTTATCCACTCGCTGAGATTCCTCCCACAAACAGCCCAAAGGCCCGTGAGCCACATTGTCAGTTGTCACAGCAACTATCCCGCTGTGGTGGGGTCCAGTTTTCTGAACTAGACTTTTATCACTGTTACAAATACAGAAAGAACTTAACAGAAGATGAGATTGATTTGAACTCACAGTTTGGAGGTTTCAGTCCATGAACTGCTTGCTGTGCTGCTGTGCACCTGCAGTGAGCTGCTGTGCATCCAGGGAACTGCTGTGCACCTAGAGTGAACTGCTGTGCATCTGCAGTGAACTGCTGTGCACCTCCAGTGAGCTGCTGTGCATCTGCAGTGAACTGCTGTGCACCTGCAGTGAGCTGCTGTGCATCTGCAGTGAATGTTGTGCACCTGCAGTGGGCTGCTGTGCACCTCCAGTGAGCTGCTGTGCACCTGCAGTGAGCTGCTGTGCATCTGCAATGAACTGCTGTGCACCTGCAGTGAGCTGCTGTGCATCTGCAGTGAACTGCTGTGCACCTGCAGTGAGCTGCTGTGCATCTGCAGTGAACTGCTGTGAACCTGCAGTGAGCTGCTGTGCACCTCCAGTGAGCTTCTGTGCATCTGCAGTGAACTGCTGTGCACCTCCAGTGAGCTGCTGTGTGCCTGTAGTGAGGCACATCCAGACAGAGGGGTGCCAGAGGGCAGAGTTGCTCACTCACTCCATGGCAGTCTGGGAACAGAAAAAGAGAGGAAGAGAGGGGAAGGAGGTAAGAAGCTAGGACGAGAGAAGGGGGAGGAGAAGGAATCCCAATTCTTACTTAGACCTTTGACCACAATATTTCTCATTTCTACATTTGATCAGTTTCAGGAATTTAAAAAAACTCAATGGAAAAGGCTACCAACACAGTTACCTCAATGTATGAATAGAAACACTGAGACTGGAAGCCAGGTGATGTGCTTAGGAGCGTAGCTTGCTAGTAACAAAGCAAAACCTTGTACCCTAATTTTCCAAATTCTGGCCCTGAACTCTCATCCGGTATTTGCCTCCACTGAGGGCATACTTTCCCTGTGCTATGATACAGAAAGACCTCTGAGCCTCAGTTTCTACTACCTCACCACATTCAGGGACCACCTGAGCTGCCTTGCCAAAGTATACCCCTACCCTCTTCTATGATTCTGGGTAGATATTTATTTATACAGCACAATTAATTAGGCTACAGTAGGCTTCCCCCACTGTGGTCCTCTAACTTGCCCATTGTGTTTTTCTTGTTGCTGTAAGAGTAAAAATAATTCTCTTCAGCAACAGAGTAGCTAGTTTAAACACATCTAAAGCACTCCACTGAAGGAGGCACACTCCAGTTTTGTGCTCACACACCTCGATGATACTTGTGACACTGGGTAAACCCTTTGAAGAATTCTAAGAACTTTCTCACAGGAAAGAGTGGCTTGGGGCCCCTTGGCTGTCCTCTCTGGGCTCCTCTGAGCTCAAGGTTTTGATGTGTGTAGGATAGGACCAAAAAAGGAAGGTTGAGAGAGGAAGGCTGGCGGGAGGAGGGGTGGGCATCAAGGGAAAGAAGACAAGCTGCATAAAAGCTGGTCATTTAATATAACCCTCCTGAGGAGGGGGTTCTTCCTTCGGCACAGCACAATGAGTCCATTCTGATGATGCCCACTGTAGCTCAAACAGGTCACCAGAGAGGCAAGAAAGAAGTGGGGCAATGGGGACTCGCAGCAAAGTCATGCTGGCCAACAACACAGAGTATTGGAAGCAAGAGTGAGAAAAGGTTCATGCACACCTGCTGTGATGGCCAGAACTCTGCAGAGGAGACCTGTTCCCACCCTTCCTGGTTTTGTGAACTTGAGTACATTCTAGAACATTCCCAGGCCCATTTCTCCTGTTAATGGGGAAGCATAGCAATACTTTTTGTGGTACCCACAAAAACTGAAGGTTAGGCTGCATAGACGTACTTAGCCAATTTCGGGTGCCGTTGTAACAGGTGACACATCAAAATTATAAATAGATAAAACTTCAGGCCAGACCTAATGGCACATGCTTATGATCTCAGCTCTCAGGAAGTGAAGACAGGAGAATCAGTAATTAAAGTTCATCCTCCACTACAGACCTTGAGACCTTGCCTCAAACTAACAAACAAACAAACAAATAAAGATAGCCCTTCCCAATTCCCAAAAGTCTCTCATCTCACTTTTTTCTATTATTTTTGGAAATGCTGTTTGCAATGTCCATATATTTGTACATATTTTTCCACCACCAAGCAATGCCATACCATTCCATCATCGTTCCTCATCAACAAAGCAAGCTCTGCGGGCTGAACTTACTTCTACTGCAAAACTGAATTCTATTTTCCCCCTGGTTTTCTGGGAAATGCTGTCCTCAGGCTGCTCCTTCCCAGTGCCAAGAACACAGCACCATGGTTTCCATCCCACTAAGCCATAATGGGGTATCCCAGGGAGATAATGGATTCTGCCCAGCAAGGGACCACTTACAGGAATCTCTGGGTAAAGGGTGCCTGTGCAGAAACCTCACTAATGCACTCTCTCCATTACCCTGCTCCAATTTCCCCTGTCTCCCTCTGCTACCTTCGGTTAAGCAGTGCACTTTACAATCTTTCATCTGCCCCAAGGGCCATTAGCTTCCATCTGACACAGTCAGCACTCAACCAGGCACTTCTCAGAAACCTCAGATAATGTTTCAGCCAACATGGCTCTCTGTCTTGAATGTGTTCAGCTTTGACAAAAGCCATTTGAACCTGGATCTTAAAGAAATGCTGTGTTAGAAAAAAGATGGGCACTAGCTTCATCTGTTTCCTGTTACGTGGTGGAGGGGGTGAGTGGGTCAGAACTAGGGCTCACCAGAAGTAGACCGGTTTATCGTACAAATGATTTAGAATCTCTCAGTATGTCATTTTAATTCATTGTCTATCAAGTCTGAGACCCCAAGGCACTTCAACAGCTCTTTCATTAGACAAACTGGATAAGGAGTTAACAGGCTTGGACCCTGACCCCACAGGGCAGCTGCTGTGACGCACCCGGACCTGTAAGTCTATAGCCAGAAGAGCAGCCACTGTGTGTCACCCAGACAACCATTCCTGAGGGCTCATCTGCCGAACCTTGAAAACACGTTTTCCATCTCTAACAGTCTGTCTCCTTTCTCCATATACCCACTCGCACTCCCCAAGGTGGATTAAAATCTTCTTGGCCACTGTCATTATTAGAAGAAAGTATTCCTGTAGTATGTGTGTACCACCAACAGAGGGCATCAAAAGTCACCAGGCACCAGACACCTTCCTAGGAGATGGGAGGATGAGGATGACATTAATGAGAAAGGCTCTCCTGCACATGTGCATGCCCTCAAGTGTGTGTGCATGTGTGCATGTGTGTGTATGTGTGCATGTCTGTGTGTGTGTGTTTGAAATTCTCAAGGAAAACATTAGTAAAAGAAAGAGAATCCAGAAGTGGAGGATGGGACAAGATGGAAGACAGCTGAGTGTCTGCTTGAGGGGTCTCCTCCCCACACAGACACCAATTCAGACAGCCATCCACATCTCACACCATTTTCACGGCAACCCAGGAAGCCATGCAAACATCTGCAGCACCTCGGTTTCAGTATGAAAATCAGAAAAGACATCTTGAAGAAGGCAGGAAGGAAGCCTCACCCAACCCCAACACCCAACAGCAAGCAGTGCAGGGTGGGGGGGGTGGGGGGTTGTTGCCTGCCTGCATGTCAAACTGAAAGAGAAATAAACCCAGCCTTTAGACTTTAAACCCTCTACCAGGCTTGCCACATTGCAACCAAGTGCCAGACAGGACATGGGAGCTCTGTTTCCAGGCAGAACATACAGAATGGGTCTCTGGTCCCCTTGGCCAAGTAGCCAAGGGACTGCCTCCGCCTTCCTCCTCTAAGTTTGAACAGACAGTACCGATTAGAGAGGCTACAGGCCTCTGTTCCTAAGGCTAGCTCTCTGCGGCTGATAGCTCTCTGGAGATGATACACAACAGGAGCAACTCCAGCTTCACATCACTTGGGCAGCCTCTACACCCCCTGACCCAAGCCTGGGCACATGGTGAGAGTAAGACTCCAATCATTGAGATAAAGAACACAAAGGTAGATACTGAAGTGGACACAGGTCTTTGTCTAGAGCCCCATGCAGATGGCGCTCCAGAATCTCTCCAGACTATGACTGGGGCGCCCTCTAGTGCTAAAACAGCAACAACTCACCAACAGTGAGCTGGCGGCAAACCTGCCTGCAGTACCCAGTACTGTAGTGGAAGTGTGCAGATGTTCGAGGACTAACAGGCATCTTGCTTAGAATTTTTGGAAAGATGGGAAAAAGAAAAGCCAGATTGTGAAGACTAGTGCAAAGCTAATCAATCAACTTTCAGATGATGTCACATGTCAACAAACACCAAGAATAATTTAAGAAGTAGGACCTAACCTGTCCAGCAAAAGAAAGCACCCAAAACCAAATGGTTAGAAAGGGGTATTTGTAAACTCTCAGGTGGACAATTCAAAACAGATGTTTTTGAAGAAACTTATGGTGCTTTATGAAACGAAAACTGAGTGGGTGGGAAGTGGAGGAGGAGGGCCACACCTCTAATCTCAGCACTGGAGAGGCAAAGACAGTAGACCTCTGTGAGTTCAAGGACAGCCTGGTCTGCATAGAAAATTCCAAGCCAGCTAGTGCTATGAGATCTTGTCTTTTTAAAAAATCTACAGAAATAATCTAATTCTGCACAAGTTTAACAGAAGGAAGAGATTAGTCTCTTGCAAAGCAAAGCAGAAATACTCAAGCAAAGTAGACTAAGAAGTAAAAGCAAAATAGCATCAAATTCATAATAAATCAAACAAGAAGGAAAAGTTTGAGGCTGAGTAATTGGAAAACACACAGTCAGAACACAAAGGTGAAGAGGAGCAAAGAGGAATGGAGCAAATGCGTGGAACACTGGAACAGCTTCCATGAAGCAGGCGTGGGAGTCAGTTGTGGCAGTGCACGCCTATGGTCCCTAGCTCCTTGGGAGGCTAAGGAAGAAGAGTCATAAGTTTTGTGCCAGCCTGGGCAACCTGATAAGACCTTATCTCAAGAAAAGAAATTCAAATTCAAGATGTGGAGAGCAAATGGTGGTGAGCCTTGACCTTTCTCTTTGTTTCTTTTCTAATCTTAATGATCACTGGCTCATTATAATCAAAACATGATTCTTTGTAAGTCTTATGGTAGTCATAAAACAACTCTAAAATAGATACACCAAAGTAATGAAAACTCTAAAGACACTATGGGGAGAGAGGGAGATCACTTAGTCACAAATGAAGAATGTAAGAGTAGGGGAGAGAGAGGATTTACAAGGAAAGTGGAAGATTTATTGTATCAAAATGGCAATAGCAAGACATGGCTTATTGTTAACAGCCTTAAAAATTAATGACAAAGGACCCATAAGATAGTTCATTTGCCACCAAACTTGACAATCTGGATTTGATCTCCAGAAGCCACGTAGCAGGAGAGCATCGACACCTGGAAGTTGTCCTCTGACCTTCACACACACACACTCACACACACACACACACACACACACACACACACACACACACACACCATGCGTCTTCATATACACAGTAAATAAATTAATTGAAAAAAACCTTTACATTAATAATAGATTTTATTTTCCAGTTCAAATCGATTTTTAAAGATCCAATTATAGGCAGCTTTCCAGACAATCACTTCATCTCTCAGGACACAGTCTATAGATAGGAGACTTGTGTGAGAGGCTGTGCCCAAAAATCAACAAATTTAGGAGGGCTGAAGAAAAAGCAAGTTGTACTGCCAGGTCCACCCGAGGGAGACGGGAGGGGAATAAGGGAAGACCCTCTAAGCATCAAGGCTAGTGAGGCTAGCCCACTTCTTATCATTTCTAGGACAGTAAGTACACAAGAACAGACCAGTGTCTGCTCAGTCCAGCAGACAAGGGTTCTGGTTGGGGAAAGGCAGGACTCTGAAAGAATAACAGAAAGAATTTTCATATGTACCTTTCATCCTGATTTTCTAGTCCACTTTAAAGGGGTTCTAACCAAACCAGCTGAGTTCTTTCCTATCTAACACAGCTTCAATGTCTACTTCAAACTTCAACAAGGAAGCTTTCATAAGTCAGATTTATATTTAAGACTTGTAACCAAATAGCAACACTCTTTAGAAAAATAGCAAATGTTTGAAGTTCCAATTGGAAATAGAAGCACATTTGACAAGAGGCTAAAAATTCATCCTCCAAGATAATTAAATGAAAATCCCAAAGACCCAGCTCTATGCTTAGGGCTTTGTACAAGTATGCAAATTCTCTCTCTCTCTCTCTCTCTCTCTCTCTCACTCACTCATGCATGCGCTCACTCGAGCGCGCACGCGCGCGCACACACACACACACACACACATTAATATCTAAGATCTACATATGAGAGAAAATATAGTATTTTCTTAAGCTAGAATATGTTGCTTAAAGTTATAATTTCCTATTTCAACCATTTTCTTGAAATTGTCCTAATTTCATTTTCTCTTCATGGCTGAATAAAATGTCATGTACACACATACCATATGTTTATCATTCATTTGTGGATAGACATTTAGGCTGGTTCTACCTATTTCATGCCTTTTACAAAAAGTGTAGCAATGAGCACAGATGCTCTAGTATCCCTGTGGAGGACTTATGAGTTCTTTGGGTACATACCCAGGAGTGGTATAGCTGGGTCATATGGTAGATCTATTTTTAATGTCTCATAGCCTCATGAAGAGACCTCTGGCTTCTTTTTTAAAGATTTATTTATTTATTTATTTATTATGTATACAGAAGAGAGTGCCAGATCTCATTGCAGATGGTTGTGAGCCACCATGTGGGTGCTGGGAATTGAACTCAGGACTTCTGGACCTCTGGAAGAGCAGTCGGTATTCTTAACCTCTGAGCCATCTCTCCAACCCGATTTTTATTAACATACTTTTAAGCCCTTTCATCAAAGTCTAAAGACACATAGTCTTTTTTCCTTGTGCTATGCAATTGTTTAGTGAGCTCTTTTGTCTTTTTTTTTTTTTTTTGAGGCTTAATTGTCAAAAGATTGAGAAACTAGTATGTAGGTTCGCATACATCGCTCACCCAGTTTCTTTATTCAGAACACGTAATATCAGCATGATGCATTTGATGTAATTAATGAAGTAATATTGATACCAATACATTATTTTGATTGTCCAGTGTCCCAGGTTTATCACAGTATCCCGATATGTCCTTGAGTGCCCTTTTAGTGTCCTAGGGTCTACATCAGATCTAATTGGTATGTGTAGGTTCCTACCAAGTACTACTTAAAATAAAATAAACAAACAAACAAACAAACAAACTTTTCTGGGTCACTTAGAGGCTAAACTTTGAAAACAGTTCCAATTACTGACTATAAAGAATTCTTCCTGATCCTTTCAAAAATATTAGTCCCTTGAAGCTTTAGTGGTAAAAATCAGTGTTCAAGTTCTGAGTCAAATGTATATAAAAGAAAGTCTTGGAATATTTTTTCTCAGTAAACACCTGCTATTTATAGTAAGCACTCTGGTGAGGCTTCTGTGTCTATTCTGGTTGTCTATTTAACATCAACTGGAGAGGTTCTGTTTCTTCAGTTCTGTGGACACATGGTCTTTGTTCATCCCAGAAAAAAATATCTTTCTAATTACTTTATAATGATGATCTTCAATGAACTATTAGAGAGAAATTCATTTTATGAAAAAATGGCATTAAAATCAACTTGTGGTTGAGATTTTGACTTTGGTTTTCTTTTCCAATGCAAAAGCAGAGGTATAGGATGGAGGAACCAAATTAATGCACTTGGTTAACTAACAATGGAAAATAGACATGTGTTCTTAATGGATACTTGTAGCACTTTTGTTTGTTTTTAATAAATGCCTCAAGCTGGATGAATGAATGACGTTTTGGAGAAACAAAGGTGATCTACTATATGGAAAACATCTGATTTTTCTTTATGTTAATGTATGACTAACATCCAGTAAAATACACAAATTAGTGATGAACTTGGTAAGCTTTGAGAAGTATACACCCATGTGCCCTAATCACTAACAAAAGAACAAACATTCCCACCATTCCAGAAATCCCCCATACATTTTCTAGTCATTTCTTCCTTCCTCCTCTGCCGACAACCCACTTTCTGACTTCCGTTGTCAAAAATTTGTTTTGCTCAGTTTTTAATTGACATAGGTGAAATCCTATGGCTTGTGTCTTGGATTTTTCTATCACTGTGCTAAAACACTATGATCAAAAGTAACTGGGGGGACAAAGGGTTTATTTCATCTTATGATTTGCAGTCCACTGCCCAGGGAAAGTCATGGCAGGAACCTGAAGACAATAACAGAAGCAGACCGTGAAGGCATGTTGCTTATTGGCTGGTCCCTCATGGTTTGCCTAGTCTGCTTTCTTTTTTTATTTTTTATTTTATTTTTTATTTTTTCTTTATTATTATGTGTTTTAAATTTTATACATCAGCCATGGGTTCCCCTGTCCTCCCCCCTCCCGCCCCCACTCCCACCTTCCCCCTAGCCCCTCCCCTCCATTCCCATGTCCTCCAGGATCAAGGCACCCCTGGGGATTCATTTAAACCTGGTGGACTCAGTACAGGCAGGTCCTGTCACCTCCTTCCAGACTGAGCAAAGTGTCCCTGTGTAGCCCAAGGTTTCAAACAGCCAGCTCATGCAATAAGGACAGATCTTGGACCCACAGACTGGGTGCCTCCCAAACAGATCAAGCTATTCAATTGTCTCACTTATCCAGAGGGCCTGATCCAGCTGGGGGCTCCACAGCCTTTGGTTCATAATTCATGTGCTTCCATTCGTTTGGCTATTTGTCCCTGTGCTTTTTGCAATCTTGGATTCAACAATTCATGCTCTTGCAGACCCTCCTCTTTCTCAACAGTTGGACACCTGGAGCTCCACCTGGGGCCTGGCTGAGGATCTCTGCATCCACTTCCATCAGTTATTGGATGAGAGTTCCAGCACGACAGTTAGGGTGTTTAGCCATCTGATCACTGGACTAGGACAGATCAGGCTTTCTCTCGACCATTGCCAGCAGTCTATAGAGGATATATCATTGTGGATTTTTGGGGACCTCTCCAGCACTCTGCCTATTCCTGTTCTCATGTGGTCTTCATTTATCATGGTCTGTTATTCCTTGTTCTCCCTTTCTGTTCTTGATCCAGCTGGGATCTTCTGCTCCCCTCAAATCTTGCCCTTCATTACTCCCACTGTCGTCCAGGTTATTCATGCAGATCTCATCCATTTCGCTGTCATTGGGTGATCCTTGGGTCTTTCCTAGGGTCCCGTTTTCTAGGTAGTCTCCCTGGAGTTGTGTATCAGTCTAGTCATCTTTGTTTTACATCTAGTATCCTACTATTAGTGAGTACATACCGTGTTTGTCCTTCTGAGTCTGGGTTACCTCACTCAGGATGATTTTTTCTAGATCCATCCATTTGCCTGCAAACCTCATGATGGCATTGTTTTTCTCTGCTGAGTAGTACTCCATTGTGTATATATACCATATTTTCTTTATCCATTCCTCAGTTGAAGGGCATCTAGGTTGTTTCCAGGTTCTGGCTATTACAAAAAAAGCTGATACGAACATAGTTGAGCAAATGCCCTTGTGGTATCATTGAGCATTCCTTGGGTATATGCCCAAGAGTGCTATAGCTGGGTCTTGGGGGAGATGGATTCCCAATTTTGTAAGGAAGCGCCATGTTGATTTCCAAAGTGGCTGTACAAGCTTGCATTCCCACCAGCAGTGGAGGAGAGTTCCCCTTGCTCCACATCCTCTCCAGCATAAGCTGTCTTCTGTGCTTTTGATCTTAGCCATTATGACAGGTGTAAGGTGGTATCTCAGAGTCGTTTTGATTTTCATTTCCCAGATACTTAGGGATGTTGAGCAATTCCTTAAATGTCTTTCAGCCATTTGAACTTCCTCTGTTGAGAATTCTCTGTTTAGTTCTATAGCCCATTTCTTAATTGGACTGTTGGGCATTTTGATGTCTAATTTCTTGAGTTCTTTATATATTCTGGATATCAGCCCTCTGTCAGATGTGGAGTTGGTGAAGACCTTTTCCCATTCTGTAGGCTGTCACTTTGTCTTGTTGACCATGTCCTTTGCTCTACAAAAGCTTCTCAGTTTCATCAGGTCCCATTGATTGATTGTTTCTCTCAGTGTCTGTACTACTGATGTTATATTTAGAAAGTGATCTCTGGTGCCAATGCATTCAAGAGTACGTCCTTCTTTCTCTACTATCAGGTTCAGAATAGCTGGATTTATGTTGAGGTCTTTGATCCACTTGGATTTAAGTTTTGTGCACGGTGACAGATATGGATCTATTTGCAGCCTTCTACACATTGACATCCAGTTATGCCAGCACCATTTGTTGAAGATGCTTTCTTTTTTCCATTGTACATTTTTGGCTTCTTTGTCAAAAATTATATGTTCATAGGTGTGTGGGTTAATGTCAGGGTCTTCAATTTGATGCCATTGGTCCACATGTCGGTTTTTATGCCAGTACCAAGCTGTTTTTATTACAGTAGCTCTATAGTAGAGCTTGAGGTCGGGGATTGTGATGCCTCCAGAGGTTGTTTTATTGTACAGGATTCTTTTGGCTATCCTGGGTTTTTTGTATTTCCATATGAAGTTGAGTATTATTCTTTCCAGATCTGTGAAGAATTGTATTGGTAATTTGATGGGAATTGCGTTGAATCTGTAGATTGCTTTTGGTAAGATCGCCATTTTTACTATGTTAATCCTGCGTATCCATGAGCATGGGAGATCTTTCCATTTTCTGACATCTTCTTCAATTTCTTTTTTCAGGGACTTAAAGTTCTTGTCATGTAGGTCCTTCACATGCTTAGTTAGCATAACTCCAAGGTATTTTATATCATTTGTGGCTATTGTAAAGGGTGATGTATCTCTTATTTCCTTCTCAGCCTATTTGTCTACTGTATATAGGAGGGCTACTGATTTTTTTTGAGTTGATCTTGTATCCTGCAATGTTGCTGAAGGTTTTTATTAGCTGCATCAGTTCCTTGGTTGAATTTTTGGGGTCACTCATGTGTACTAACATGTCATCTGCAAATAGGGAGAGCTTGACTTCTTCCTTTCCAATTTCTGTCCCCTTAATCTCTTTATGTTGTCTTATAGCTCTGGCTAGAACTTCAAGTACTATATTGAATAAGTAGGGGGAGAGGGGACAGCCTTGCCTTGTTCCTGATTTTAGTGTTATTTCTTTGAGTTTCTCTCCATTTAAATTGATGTTGGCTTTTGGCTTGCTGTAGATTGCCTTTACTATGTTTAGGTATGTTCCCTGTATTCCTGATCGCTCCAAGACCTTTATCATGAAGGGGTGTTGGATTTTGTCAAATGCCTTTTCTGCATCTAGTGAGATGATCATGTGGTTTTTTTTCTTTGAGTTTGTTTATATGGTGTATTACATTGACGGACTTTCGTATGTTGAACCACCCTTGCATCCCTGGGATGAAGCCTACTTGATCATGGTGGATAATCGTTTTGATGTGTTCTTGAAGTCTGTTTGCCAGAATTTTATTGAGTATTTTTGCATCAATGTTCATGAGGGAGATCAGTCTGTAGTTCTCTTTCTTTGTTGCATCTTTGTTTGGTTTAGGAATCAGGGTAATTGTAGCCTCATAGAAGGAGTTTGGTAATATACTTTCTGCTTCTATTGTGTGGAACAATTTAAAGAGTACTGGTATTAAGTCTTCTTTGAAGATCTGGTAGAATTCTGCATTGAAACCATCAGGCCAAGGGCTTTTTTTTTTTTTTTTTTTTTTTTTTTTTGGTTGGAAGACTTTTAATGACTTATTCTATTTCCTTAGGGGTTATTGGACTATTTAAATGTTTTATCTGGTCTTGATTTAACTTAGGTATGTGGTACCTATCCAGAAAATTATCCATTTCTTTTAGATTTTCCAGTTTTGTGGAGTAGAGGTTTTTGAAGTATGACCTGATGATTCTCTGGATTTCCTCATTGTCTGTTGTTATGTCCCCCTTTTCATTTCTGATTTTGTTAATTTGGATGCTCTCTCTCTGTCTTTTGGTTAGTTGGGATAAGGGTTTGTCTATCTTGTTGGTCTTCTCAAAGAACCAACTCTTTGTTTCATTAATCCTTTGTATTGTTCTCTTTATTTCTATTTTATTGATTTCAGCTCTCAATCTGATAATTTCCTGGTGTCTGTTCCTCCTGGGATACTTTGCTTCTTCCTGTTCAAGGGCTTCCAGGTGTGCTGTCAAGTCACTAGTGTGAGATTTCTCCAGCTTCTTGATGTGGGCATTCAGTGCTATGAATTTCCCTCTTATCACTGCTTTCATAGTATCCCATAAGTTTGGGTATGTGGTGTATTCATTTTCATTGATGTCTAAGAAGTCTTTAATTTCTTTCATTTCTTCCTTAACCCATTGGTGATTCAGTTGAGCATTATTCCATTTCCATGAGATTGTAGGATTTCTATAGTTTTTTCTGTTGTTGAAATCTAACTTTAAACCATGGTGGTATGATAGAACACAGAAGGTTATTCCAATTGTTTTGTATCTGTTGCGATTTGCTTTGTGGCCAAGTATGTGTTCGATTTTAGAGAAGGTTCCATGGGGTGCTGAGAAGAAGGTATATTCTTTTTTCGTTTGGGTGGAATGTTCTGTACATATCGATTCAGTCCATTTGAGCCATAACATCAGTTAAGTCCATTATGTCTCTGTTAAGTTTCAATTTGGCCGATCTGTCCAGAGGTGAAAGTGGGGTGTTGAAGTGCCCCACTATTAATGTGTGGGGTTTTATATGTGATTTAAGCTTTAGTAATGTTTCTTTTACATATGTGGGTGCCCTTGTGTTTGGGGCATAAATGTTCAGAATTGAGACTTCATCTTGGTGGATCTTTCCTGCAATGAGTATGTAATGTCCTTCATCATCTCTTTTGATTGATTTTAGTTTGAAGTCCATTTTGCTGGATATTAGGGTGGCTACACCAGCTTGTTTCTTAAGACCATTTGATTGGAAAGTCTTTTCCCAGCCTTTTATTCTTAGGAGGTGTCTGTCTTTGAATTTGAGGTGTGTTTCTTGTATGCAGCAGAAATTTGGGTCCTGTTTTTGTATCCATTCTGTTAGTCTGTGTCTTTTTATAGGTTAATTAAGTCCATTGATATTAAGGGATATTAATGACCAGTGATTGTTCGTTCCTGTTGTTATTTTTATTTTTTGGTGGTAGTGTGTGTGTACTTCTCTTCTTTGGGGTTTACTGCTGTGGTGTTATCTATTGCCTGTGTTTTGGAGGGTGTATCTATCTGCCTTCCTTAGGTTGCAATTTTCCTTCTAGTGCTTTCTGTAGGGCTGGGTTTATGGATAAGTATTGTTTAAATCTGGTTTTGTCTTGGAAGGTCTTGTTCACTCCATCTATGATGGTTTTGCTAGGTAGATTAGTCTAGGCTGGCATCCATGGTCTCTTAGTGTCTGCATTATATCTGTCCAGGTCCTTCTGGCTTTCAAAGTCTCCATTGAGAAATTGGGTGTTATTCTGATGGGTTTACCTTTATAAGTCACTTGGCCTTTTTACTTTGCTGCCCTTAATATTCTTTCTTTATTCTGTATGTTTAGTTGTTTAATTATTATGTGTCAAGGGGACTTTTTTGGGGGGTCTAGTCTGTTTGGTGTTCTATAGGCTTCTTGTATCTTCATAGGCATTTCCTTCTTTAATTTGGGACAGTTTTCTTCTATGATCTTGTTAAATATATTTTCTGTGCCTTTGAGTTGGTATTCTTCTCCTTCCTCTATCCCTATTATTCATAGGTTTGGTCTTTTCATAGTGTCCCAAATTTCTTGGACATTTTGGCTCATGACTTTGTTGGTTTTAGTGTTTTCTTTGACTGATGAATCTATTTCTCCTACCCTATCTTCAACACCAGAGATCCCCTCTTCCATCTCTTGCATTCTGTTGGTTATACTTGCCTCTGAAGTTCCTGTTTGTTTACTCAGATTTTCTATTTCCAACATTCCTTCTGCTAGTGTCTTCTTCATTTTTTCTATTTCCCTCTTCAGGTCTTGGATTGTCTCCCTTGCTTTTTCATGATTTTCTTTCAGAGACTTATTGTTTCTTCTGCTTTAATTGTTCTTTCCTCTAGTTTTTTATAGCATTCTTCCCATTTTTTGTTTGTCTGTTACTCTACTTTATTTTTTATTTCTTCTATCTAAGGCTCTAGACTCTTCATGATGTTACTTATAAGGTTGTTTTCTTCTTCTTCTTCTTCTTCTTCTTCTTCTTCTTCTTCTTCTTCTTCTTCTTCTTCTTCCATTCTGTGATGTTCAGGTCTAGCTGTTGGAGAAGGGCTAGGTTCTGGTGATGCTGTATTGCTCTTTATTTTGTTGTATGTACTTCTGCCTTGACGTCTGCCCATCTCCTCTGGGGTTCGTTCTTGGTCTTATCAGTGTACTCGGTCCAGAGAGAGCTGACAGATTTAGGGAGCCTCTCTCTGGTCCAGATGGAAGCTCTGGGACAGATGGGAGCGCTGGTCCAGATGAGAGTGCTGGCTGGATAGGAGCTGGGGGGCTGGACTCTGAGTATCGGGAAGCCCCTGGGGTCTCCTTATTTTGTCCAGATGGGAGCTCCTCTTGTCCAGATGGGAGTTCCTCTGGTCTCTGGTTCCAGGGCAGGATGGAAGCTTGGGGCTAGTCTCTGAGACTCAGGAAGTAGCTGGGGTCTCGGGCAAATGGGTGTGGGGGCAGGGTGTGGAGACTGCAGTGTCTGCCTGCAATCGTTGAAAAGGGGAGCCTTCCCGCAGGGCCCGCCAATTGGCAGGAAACTGGGACCAAATTGGTCAGGTCCTCCCAGAGTGGCCTTTGTCCAGCGGTGGGACCCAGGCACAGGTGCCTGTCTGACTATAACCCAGGCACTCACCTCTGGTCCAGATGGGAGTCCCGGGATGGATGGAAGCTGGGGCCTGGTCTCCCCAGTATGCTTTCTTATGCCACCCAGAAGCACCTGCCCAGGGGTGGCACGGCCCTTCTTCATCAATCAGTAAGAAAATGTCAATTGAACTTAGATACCTCAATTCAGGCCCCACCCAAAGCAACTTTCTTCAGAAGAAAACCAAAGGCACAAGAAGTAAGTCGACTGTAAACCAGACCTCAGGTCGGCCTCTTACAAGCATCATGAACCCCAATGTAACAAGTGTCTTCTGTGTCTACACAGTTTAGTTTATCCTTCACATTTCCCCACCACCAACTACCTTTGAACTTCAATCCATTAAAAAAAAAAAACTCAAACATCTATGCCATGCTTACAACTTCCCTTCCTTACAAAAAATCAAGACACCTCATCTCTGAGAAGCCCATCAGTGAGTCTCTGTCACTTGCCTCATCAGGATTCCACCTCACATACACTGTCAACAGCCAGATTGTAGCAGTGTGACTTCATTTCTATATTGCCTTTTGCAGAAGGCAAAGTTGTTCCTGGGATCATGCAATGCTTCACAGTACCTCAATTCCAAAGAAACCACACTTGTTTTTTTTTTGTTGTTTTTGTTTTTGTTTTAACCTATGTGTATTCCACACATGATCTTTAGGGTGGATGCAACAAGACCTCCTTGGTAAGAAAGGGCACCTCCAATGGCTATTTCCAAGAACGTTGGGCAGATGGGGGTCCTCCCACTCAAGTAAAGTCTGAGAAGGTTCTCCCTCCATCCATGCTATTTACATGAGATTCTGCCTAAGCTGCGTCCCTCCAGTAGAACTAATGATCAAGGGAAAGCTAAGTGAGCACCAGGTAAGGTGTGCAGAGCAGCTGAAGTGAATTCACACTTCAGGCTGCATTTAGCCCACCCATTCACCCAGCAACAGGAAGTGACATTCATCCAATTACTTGCTACTTGTGAGGGACAGAGCCTGGGCAAGAACCCCCAGTTCCTAGTTTATGATTGACTTAATTTACCAAAGATGCTAAGTGTGAATAAGGCATTACAATGTAAATCTTGGTTGCCTGTATTAAAGTATTGCCATCTTCCTGCTCACAGAATCATGTGTGTGTGTGTGTGTGTGTGTGTGTGTGTGTGTGTGTGTGTGTGTTCTGTATTTCCCATGTCTCTCAGAGAATTCTTGGAAATTATTGGTTCAATAACTCAGATAAATATATGCGCCAATTCTGGCCAATAGGACTAAAGGGGAGATGTGATGAAACCTTCTAAAAATATCTTTTTTTTTTTTAAGACAGAGCCATAAGCTGGGCAGACGGTTATAGTGATACATGGCTGTAATCTCAGCACTTGAAGAAGCCTGGGATACATAGAAGATCCTGTCTCAAAATGCTAAGAGGAAAGAGAGAGACAAAGAGAGAAAAAGAAAGACAGAGAGAATGAACCACAGGTGGTAGGCCTCTCCTTGTTGATCATACATGTGGAAAAAGTGATCACAGGACAACAGACAGCCCTCCAGTCTGAGAAGAGGAGCCATGCTTACAATGAACACCAGCAGCTGATAGAAACATGCAGAGGAGTCACACTTAAAGATGGACACCCAGCAGCTGATGGGAACATGCAGAGACCCACATCCAAACATTAGGCAGTTTGGGAATCCTGTTGAAGAAAGAGGAAGAGTTGTAGGAGCCAGAGAGGTCAAGGACTTCACAAGAAAACCCACAGAATCAACTAACCTGGGCTCATAAAGGCTCATAGAGACTGAACCAACAGCCAGGGAGCCTGCATGGAACTGACCTAGGCACTCTGCATATATGTGACAGTTGTAACTTGGTCTTCTTGTGGGACTCCTAACAAAGGATGTCACTGACTCTTTTGCTGGCTTTTGGGGCCCTACTCCCCATACTGAGCTGCCTTGCCCAGCCTTAATATCTGGGGAGGTGCTTAGTCTTACTGCAACTTGATATGCCTTGTTTTGTTGATATACATGGGAGGCCTGCACTTTTCTGAATAAAAACAGAAGAGGAGTGGATTGGTGGGGCAAAGCAGAGGTAGAGGGGAGAGACTGGGAGAAGAGGCTGGAGGACTGCAGTCAGGATATAAAATAAATACATTTAAAAAAATAAGATGAAGCCAGTGCTGGAAATGCCTCAGAAGAAAGACGAGAAGAACACAGCATTACCTAATGACGTCAGCAAGGCACTGAGTGCACCAGCCCTTGGGCAGGGACTTCTCTGAAGAGTCTGCCTCATAAGCAAATCAATTTCATATGATGCGAACAGATTTGTTTTGGTGCCCTTAACTTATGCTGGGATCAATCATGTTTGCTTTGTCCACAGACCTATACAATCATTTTTTATATCTTGAATGATGGTCTAGAGGCATCTACACTCAGTCAGCAAACAAAATGCACGTTTGTCATTGGGAGCCAACTTAGAGCAGATATCTTGAGTCTCTGCTGGCTTTGGGGCCTATTTTGGAAAACAAATGCAATGAAAACAACATTGACTCGCTTTGAGGAAGGATCTTTAAAGACTTTCAGATTCCACATGGAGCTTGGAATGCTTCCTCTTGGGACCTAACTGCCATGTGAGGTGTTGTCTGCCCACTGTGTGATCTGATCCCTGTGCTGTGTGGAAGTCCAAGATCATCATCATGGGTGTGTGTGTGTGTGTGTGTGTGTGTGTGTGTGTGTGTGTGAGAGAGAGAGAGAGAGAGAGAGAGAGAGAGAGAGAGAGAGAGAGAGGAGTAGTATAGAGACCAGGCACGTGGTCCTAGTTTGAGTTAAAATAAGCATGTTCTAGCATTCATGGACAGCATCTAAATGTCTATAAGGATGAAGTTGCTCTTCTCTGGCCCTCACAAATGCCCCTGCCTCTGTTAAGCAGAGGAATTCTTCTTAAAGCTTTCGTGAAAACTAAAGTATGAGAGAGGGGCTGGCCAAGGAGAGAGCTTTTGAGGTCTGCCAAAGGCTCTCCAGATATGAGGGTGTAACACACACACACACACACACACACACACACACACACACACACACAGCAGAATTTGAATTAACCACTCATCTCTTTTAAGCTGAGCAGACATTTTGAGCTCGATTTATCTTAACCAGGGATTTATGAGAGGAAAGGAACGGTTCCAATTACATAAGCATTACCCTCAAACGGTGTGGGTAATGACCCTTTGGAAGGGTCCTAGTCTCTAATAGCTAATTAACAGCTCATAACCCATCTCTCTCAGTGCCCCAAGGCAAGCGTGAAAAGGAGGCCATGGCTGATTAACGAGATGGGCTCAAACAGGCTTAAAAATGAAAATTGGCTTTTCAGACTCCAAACCTGGAAATCCACACGATGTGAAAAAGATGATTGTTTGTGCAGCGTCCTGAGCCACCACTGTGGGAACAGAGAGTGCACTGCTAAAGGCATCGACCGATCAATCGATCGCTCAAGCTCTCAGTGCTCCCTTTCACCAGTGACACAGTCGGAGGACAAGATTGCCTAGTGGGAGGGAAATGGCCTCCTGCTGTCATGAGGTCCAGAAAAGTTCAAGATGGAAAGCCACATAACCTTTCCAAATAGGAGTCCTTCCTTTGTTGTGTTCATGTTTCAAAGAAGTATTAAAGCAGACTGACGGAGCATTAGAAGCCAGTCAAGACCCATTTTCATCTCAGATTCTGTGACTCCATGTGTGCGAGAGTATGTGCTGGAAGACCTTTTCCTCTCCCTCATCCAGGGGCCTGGGTGGCTTTCCAGACGCCACTATAGTCTCACGCCTGCCATTTCCCATGTGTACTGTCTCTGCACTTACCATAAGAAGCTTTTAAACAGGCAGCTCTGCTTCCTGGGGAAAATGGAATGGTAGTTTTTTGATTCCTCACTCTACTAGAGGGAATTGCTTTGCTTCTACATGGCTCATAGCTGTGGTCTCGCCTCCTAAGCCCTAGGTGGTACCTTGCTTTTATCCCACCACCCCAAGGAAATGATAATAAACCACATAGAAACACAGTCAGGCTACACAGTCAAGTGTTTTCCCGCCCCCAAGTATACACCCCCATCCCCAATCTGTGCCCCTTACGTCCTCCAATGGGATGAAAGATAGATCAAAAAACAAGAACTTGGTACCACATAATGCAAAGACAAAACTCACATCCAAAAACACCTATCCTTTATTGAATTTTATAGAATTAAACAAGGCTTAATGCCAATCTATTTGGTTTCCTGCCAGGAGAGGTGTTATCTCTCAAGGGGTGATGGAGACAGGCAAGGCAGCAGGTAATTAACACTTCCCTGGAGGTGGACAGAAGCGCTCTCCTGGGTTGGGGAAAAAAGCCCATTTTTTTCCAAAACTGTGACTTGGAGGTGACACTTCAAATTATCAACAGTAATTTGGAGGATGAGAATGTGACTCCTTAGTTATTTTAATCAGTGGGGTGTACTGAACACACTTGGGTACAGAATTCTGTCTGCAAAAGCTTTTTCAGAAGCTAACTAGTAATTGTGTCTGCCTTCAAGATGTCAGTCTAGAGAGAAATGTTAGACAATATAGATTATGCAAAAAGATACAGATAAACACATGTCAGTGTAAACCGGTGCTGTGTGTAACTTATGTGTTATGTACATATTGTTAGGACCCTCCAAGTGTTCTGATGTCATCTATGTAAATCTCCCTTCAAGAGGAAGCCCCTCCCCTTTCTCTTCTTCCTCTCTCTCTCTCTCCCTCTCTCACTTCATGAGGCTGTGTGCACCTCCACTTTTCTCTTTTCCTCTCTTTCTCTTCCTGCCTCTTCCTCTTTCTTTCTCTTCCCTATCCTCTCCCCCTTTAATAACAAAACTTTCCACATGGATGCGGTGCCTACATGGTGTGAGTAACTTTTCACCATGCCCCCTTGGCCGCCGCCCACATGGCATGTCTCCTTGGATCAAACTGGCCAAGGCCTCTCGAGAGCCTTTTCACAACACATATGATATAAATGTGACTAAACAGATGACTTCTTTTGACAGGTTGGCTGGTCTTTTCAATTCTCTTTGGCATATTTCGTGTACACAGTAATGGGTTTCCTAAAGATAGGTCATACGGGTATATCCTGTGCTTTGATCACATCAACTCCCCCATTAACTCTCCCTTCCTTCTCTCCACTCTTCCTCTCTTCTATCTCTTCTGCTTCCTTATATGTACACACATGCACTGTATAATATACATACACATCTATGTGTATATATACATATACACGTGTGGGGGGGGGTATGTGTTGTTGTTGTTGTTGTTGGTGGTGGTGGTGGTGGTGGTGGTGGTGGTGGCTAGAGAGATGGCTCAATGGTTAAGAATTCTTACTGACAGGTGTAAGATGGAATCTCAGAGTCATTTTTCATTTCCCTGATGGCTAAGAATGTTGAACATCTCTGTAAGTGTTTCTCAGCCATTGGAGATTCTTCTGTTGAGAATTCTGTTTAGATCTGTACTCCACTTTTTAATTGGATTATTTGGTTCATTGATATCTAGTTCTTGAGTTCTTTATATGCTTTGAAAATCAGCCCTCTGTCGGATGTGGGGTTGGTGAATTTCTTTTCCCATTCTGTAGGCTGCTGCTTTGTCCTATTGATGATGTCCTTTGTCATACTGAAACTTTTCAATTTCATGAGGTCCCATTTATTAATTACCAGTTTTAGTGCCTGTGCTATTGGTGTTTTGTTCAGGAAGTTGTTTCCTGCGCTAATGTGTTCAAGATTATTTCCCCAGAATGTCTAAGATTAAAAAAAATAGAAAAAAGAAAAGAAAAGAAAAGAAAAAGGTAAGATCTCCTCCTGGAGAGGATGTGGATCAAGGGGAATACTCTCCCATTGCTGGTGGGAGTGCAAACCTGTACAGCCACTTTGGAAATTAGTGTGGCAGTTTCTCAGAAAACTTGGAATCAATCTACCTCAAAACCCAGCTATACCACTCTTGGGCATATATCCAAATTGAGTTTAAAATTCATTTGGTCTACCTTCTCCCTTGTGATGATGAGCATACTGGGGCTTGGAGCTCTGGGAGGTGCCTAAGGTCATATGGACAAGGGGGGTAGAGCTGTCCTCTGTCCAGGGCTTCTGGTACCCACAGTTCTCTCCTCTTGGCTCTCTCCTGTGTTTTCCTTGGTGCAGAGCTCTTAAGAACAGTTAAGAAATACCTTCTCCCATAATAAAGGAGTGAGTCATGGGCCAAAAACTTCTCTCCCACCCATCACTTCTTAGGCACTTCATCTTAGAGCATCATTTTTATTCCCTGGAGAAAGAACAGCCTTAAAGTTGGGATATTCTTAATTCAGTCATTGTGGGAAGGGGAGGTGAAAAGGAACTCTTGAGCACAATCACAGTGAGACAAAGGTTTAGCCAATTTATGTGATGCATTATAATTATGCCATAAAATTGCTCTTCAACTCGAATGTCAATGGAGAGAGCATTTTAAAATAGTTCTATTCTTGATAGGAATAGTTCAGATGGGCGTGTGTGCACATATATATTTAAGCAAACCATGGGGCTACAAGTGTTCATCCAAGCATTTAGAATTTATGGCCCTTTCTTTACAACTGAAAATTAAAAAAGAAACAAAGAAACAAACCCTCTCAGGCAGGGAGATGGCTTGGTTGGTAATTACATGTTCTGGAAGCATGAGGACCTGAGATGGATCCCCAGTACCCAAAGTTGGATGTGCAGAGTGTATCTACAATGCCTGTACTGGGGAAGCAAAGACAGGGGAATCCCTGGGGCCTGCTGGCCTGCCAGCCTAGCCAAAGATCCTGTCTGAAAAAAACAAGGTCAGGACTGGTTGATGACTAGAACTGTAAAGACGCTTACATTACAGACTTAATGACCTGTGTATGATTCCCAAGGTCCTATGGTAGGAGAGAACTGACTCCAGAAAGTTATCCTCTGACTTCTGTACACAGCCATCTATGTACACACACACACACACACACACACACACACACACACACACATGAGATAGAAAAAGAGAAAGTACATTTTTAAATTATTGTGGAGAATGATTGAGGATTTTATCTACATTAAAATACAAATCAGAAAACTCTTAGCTGGGACTGATGCTCAAACTCAAGCCCAGAAATGTTGCTTACAAATAGATGTAGCAGAGAATGAGGCTTCTGAGTGGCTACCAAGGAAGGCTGATTAAACAAATATAATTTCTCATTTGAGGGGATTTTTTGGGGTGGGGGAGTCAGCTTCATTGGGTGAGATATCCAGAAGGAGCTGGAGGGATAAAACACAAGTAGGGAGGGAGAAAGAGGAAATCTGATGGTATGAGAATAGAACATGCCACACAACTTCCCAACTCTTTTAGAAGAGACTAGCCTTGCTTATTAAGAGATATAAATACTAGCTTATAGATGCAAATGTAGCCTAGGCTGGCCTTGAACTCGTTATGTCATGGGTGATGAGGCTGACCTTGAACCACTGATTCTTTAGCCTCTACTTCCTGAGTGCTAGGATTCTAAGGGGGACCACTATGCTCAGTGGAAGGAAAAACACATACTGGTATGTGGTTTATTCGCCTGACCATACAGAGAAATTCCAGTCACTCAAATATAGCACCTTGTTCCCCCTGGATTCAGACTTCATGAAGGAAAAAAGGCAGGAATCAAGGAGAAAAGTGCCAATGTGTGTTACCAGGTGCCCACAGAGACAAACACTGGAGTCTTCCTGCCTGTGAAGGGCTCATAGACAAATTCGAGAATATAAAAGGACATCTGTACCCGAGCAGCCCAACCTGATAAATGATCCAGTGCTTTGGGAAATGAATGGGTCCAAAGGGAAAGAGGGGGGAGGGGCACCAGTGTCTCCACCTGGGCCACAAATCACAGCCTTGTGTTTTCTGAGGATTGCATCCTGTGAAGGAGGGAGAGAGGATGATGGCCGTTCTTCTGACAGGCCAGCTGATTTGTTCCCACCTAAGTGAACCCATTGATTATTCAGAACCAGGCAGCATAGCGCTCACAAAAGACACAAATACCATGGAATGTTCTTGTTGATTATTCATATGTTGAAAATAATATTAGTAACTTGCAAAAAAAAAAAAAAAAAAAAAAACAGGCAAAAGTGACATTCCTAGCTCAGGAGTGGAACAAGCATCTCTCCCATTTCAGTAAGAGGCTGGCACCCGAGGATCTCCTCAGACCCAGCAGGACATCGTTATTCAAAGTGGAAACACTTTTGAAATGTAGTATCTGCTCATATTAACAATGGGCTGTATGTCTCGATGAGTACCTTTTCCTGAGACACAAGAATGACATCCAGATGTAGTAAATAACACACTTTCAAGACATTTTAAGGTCTGCAGAGATGGCTCAGTGGGTCACACACTTGCTGCATAAGTGGGTCACATACTTGCATGAGGTCCTGAAAGCACATCTCCAGAACACATATAAAATGTGAGGCATCAGGGTGCATGCCTGTAGCCCCAGCACTAAGACACCGGTAAGGTGGAGACAGAAGGATCGTGGGGCTTGCTGGCCATCCAGTCCAGCCCAATCATTGAATTTCAGGTTTTTGAGACCATGACAAAAAAAAGCAGTAAGTAAAATAACTGAGGAAGATACCCCACATCAACCCCAGGCCTCTTCACACACATGGAGGAACACCTGTACCAGCATCCATATACACACCACATTCATACATTTCTCTCTCTCTCTCTCTCTCTCTCTCTCTCTCTCTCTCTCTCTCTCTCTCTCTCTCTCACACACACACACACACACACACACACACACACACACACACACTAAAATTAAAAACAGAATAAACAGATGGCAGAACTGACTAGCTGGGCTGGCCCTGGTGAGGAATGAAGGCATGGCAGCTCAGTTGGGGTTTATGTGCCTCCTGAAAACAGGAAGCCTTTTGTCTCCTCTGAGATCACCCTCTATTCCGTTGGTTGATCACCCCAGCTATCTCCTTGGAGGTGAGTCACACAGGTGTGTCTTTGGAAGCAGGCTGAGTTTTCTCGGTACTGGCTGGATGTCTCATTATTTCTCTTTTATTCCACTTCAAAATGACTTATCAGTCTCACCAAGCCATAGGAAGACATTTTGTATGGCTAGAGGACAGACTATGGGACAGGTCCTTGATGCGTCCTCCCAGACTGTCATAATAAAATGCTACAGAGTGGGTGGCTTAGGCCACACAAAAAATTTTCTCACATCTTGGAGGCTGGAGATCCAAGATCAAAGTACTATTCCCATTGGATGCAGGTGCAGACTCTGAAAGTCTGGATTGTCATGACAACATCCCTGTATATGTAAAGGGTCCAGAAAGGTTCACAGACATCTTTTTTTTCTTCTTACAAGAACACCATTTCCACCAGAGACTTCACCTTACTTCAATTACTTCCCCCAAGGCCCTGTCTTCAAATATGCCTGCAATGAGGTTTGGCATGAGGAAGATGATTTGGTCCAAATCAGTCCCTAGCTGTGCTTTTTGTCTCCAAAGAAAGGTGCTAACTTAAAAGAGACAGACAGACAGTAAGACAGAGAGCAGACCACATCTCTCCCTATGTACTATTACTTGAAATTAAAATAGAGAGAAAGATAGGCAATAATGAGAAGCCCTGTGCCCCAACTGATAGAGAAAATGTTTACTAGGTTTGGATGAACCCTAACTAGAGTTTGGATTGCAGAGCTCAGTGCCAAGCCAACCACTGACTTGGAATGTACTCGTCATCAGCGATGTGTCTGAATTTTCTTCATCTTCTACTCTATAAAATTAGGTTAAGATTTTCTGCTGGAAAAGAGAGAGACAGACAGACAGACAGACAGACAAACAGACAGACAGAGACAGAGAGAGAAAGAGACAGAGACAGAGAGAGATAGAGACAGAGACAGAGAGATCTTGATTCAAAACTAAACATTACCTTTGTAATTGGTAATGTTCCTATCTCTAGCCCTGAGAGTCTGAGCAGGATGGATCAGAGGACACAGCTGAGTTCCTGCAAGTCCCCAAGTGCCCCCAACTAAGCTAAGACATGCATCATGGGGAGAAAGAAAGTTTTGTTAGGTAAAGCCACAGACATTTGGGGTTGTATGCTACTAAACAAAACTCAGTACACCCTGATTGGTGAAGACCAGCTCTGTGAACTTTGCCCTTCTCCCACAATCTTACCGCCTCCTGATGAATGTGGTCATCTACCTGGGACACACAATCTCCTGTCTTTGACTGTTTGAGAGCACACTACTAGTTTGACAAGTGTGAATAGACTCTCAAATTCTCACATAAGACAGACACATTCTCAAAACTCAGCATCTGAACCCCGTCTGGAAAACTGTAATTCGGCTCTTTATTCTAGACCCTACTCTCTCAGCATGGTAGCCACTGACCATATCCATTGGTGAGCACATGAAATGTAGCTAGGGCAGTGGGAGACTGCTTTTTTTTTTTAATTTTGTCTAATTTTATTATTTTGTTAAAGATTTACTTATTTTATTTGATGTATACAAGTGTTTTGCCTGCATGTATGTGTGTGTACATGCACCACATGCTTGTCTGGTGCCTGTGAAGGCCAAGAGACAGCATCAGATCCCTGGAATTGGAATTATAAGCCTCTGTGTGTACTGGGAACTGAGTCCAGCTCTTTTGCAAGGACAGCAAGTGCTCGTAACCTCTGAGCCATCTCTCCAGTCCCCGATTTTTTCTAATTTTAACTAATTCAGATTTACAATTACTATTATAGATTGCATTAACAACACTGATCATACATCTAAAACAGGAATATTTTAGACACATTAGGTGAAATAAAATATATTCATCAAAAGCAATGGCATTCATTTCTCCATGTGGCTACTAGAAACTTATTTACATGTGTGTATAAGGGTGGCTCCCTATCCATTTCTACTTTAATAGCGCCGGTGCTGGTTCAGCCCCTAATCTTCTAAGCTGCAATTCTTTGCTAGGCACCTGCTCCCATCTCCCGTTGTTACATAGAACCATGCTGTCAACTCTCTTTAGCTGTTAGAGGATTAAGTTTCCTAGCTGGTTCTAGAAATCTCTAATTAGCTAAGGTTGAAAGGCGTTTTCTTTGCCGAGTCCTGAGAAGTCTCCCCTGGGAAGCCTGCTGTGTTCATCTCTGAAGCCAGCTCTCTCAGTCCTGTTGACAGGCCTTCTCGAACTCTCCTTCCTAGAGAGTTACTCTGTCATCTTCTCATCCTCTCCAAGAAAATGACCGACGAGCTCACAGTTCTTGTGAGAGACTAAGAATGCATGGTAACTCCTAACATGGTTTCCTGTTAAAACTTCTGTCTAGAGACTAAGACTTCAGTTAAACAGTGTGGCATTCCTCTGTGTTTGTCCACAACTTTTTTTTCCCCTGAACTTTTTGCACTGTCCTGCACTTTGCCATGAAGTTTGGTGAATCTTGCATGGTTGAAAGCCTAGCTACCAGAAAAGCATGTATGGTTTTCCATGGCCAGAGAAGAACCTAGCATGAGGAAGGCCTAGACTCTTCATCATACTTTATTGCATCGTGTACGGATCTGCCCTTTGGGGCTGTCCCCTTGAATGTCAAGTAGATGACCCAGTCTCTCATTTGTAAAAGACCAATAAAATACCCTCCCCACCTTTGGCCTGTAGCCTTCCAAAGGCCACTGACGGTGTAGCAAGATATCATTGCTAAAGCCTGAAAAGATCAAACAATTCTACAGTTGCTCAGACAGCCACAGAAAACCCCACCCCCTCCGCAAGCTAACTTCCTGACCCCAAAACCCAGAGTCTAATCACGGAGACAACCATGTTAAGCTTGGGGTTTTGACAGCTGCAGAAACACAGGCACAAAAAATAGTTGCTTCCAAATGAAAGTAGAGAGGACGGACTGCACAAGAAGCTGAACAGGTTTACTTGCCGGCTTCCAGTCCACTCAGTGCTTCTTTGTACCCATCTGTAGTTCCAGTACAGTCCCATACAAGTCACTGAAGTCTATTTGTCCTAGGTATTAAAGGCAGGCAGTTGTGTGTTTCATAAGTTGATCAGCAGGAGAGGAACCTACCTGGTCTCTGACCCAAACTGGGGAGGTCCAGAACAGAGCTGGATGCAGCGTCAGATCCAAGTGAGCAGCACTGAATTTCAAACTTCTGCTCAGTGATATAACCTCATACGTCCTTAGACCTATAGACCTGTGGGCTAGAACTAGCCTAGTGGGCTTCTGGTTGATGGCTAACTGAGCATTTATCCTTGCATATAACTGCAAGTCTCACTCAGGCCAAATTCCCTCACCTTTCTGCAGAGGGTTGTATGAATGCTTCTTGTTTAACAGTGAGAGCGTTTCATTTGTATTCTCAATGTGTGCAGGGGTGTGGAGTGCTAAATGTTTGTGTGTGTAGAAGGTAGCCACTCATAGGTTTCCCTGCCTTGGTAGAACCTGAAATGGTCGTTGCCATTTCATTTCATTCATTTCATTTGCTGGCTGGATATCAAGAATGTCCCCACAAGAGAAATTAAGTTAGCACTCATTCATTCTCTATAGTATTATAATTCTGTCATGTCTTTTGTCCTGTGTATGAATACATTTCCTCACGACACTTCTGATAGTTATTTCTGTGAGAATAAAGACACTTAAATTGTCAGAGGAGAAGGGCTAGAGAAAGGAAATGGCGTCACGAGTTCCCCTCAAATTAGGAAATCAACACTTTCTGTACCCAGCTCTGGAGGGATGTGGGAATGGAGCAGAAGAGGATTGGACAGAAGTGAGCATGCTCAAGTTCATTCTTCTCTTTCCCACCCAGCTGCTCTTCACTCCAGTCTGCCTGTTGTTGGAACCAAGATGGCAAACAGATATGGTTGCCTTTGTAGCCTGAAGGGAAGGGAGGTGTGGTTTATGTGAACTGCTGCTTACAGCCTGTAGCTCTCACAAGTGTGAACTTGTACTGTTTGTTAGAGCTGAGCTGTTGCTATCTGAGCAGAGAAAGAGAGAGAATAAAATAAAAGTGTCTCTTTGAAAGAGAGGTGGGAGAAAAAGAAAGCCACATTAAAAAGACTGCTGGTGATAAATTTGGGTTTGCTCCTATCTGTAAGAGGTTTAAAAATAACCCTGGGCCTGTTTCTGCTTCTGTACTTTTCTGTTTAACAGCTTGCCCCCATTTCCAGCAGTTCCTGGCAAAGTCAGGACACTGGACTGAGAGCAGTTTAGCCAATTTCTGAGCAACTCAGAGACTCTAGAATCCCCCGAGAGAAGCTCGAAGACTCTGGCCCCAGCTAAAGACCTCAAGCATAACAAACAAGGCTGCCTCAGTCCTACCCCACCCACCCAACACACACCCCAGTCAAACCAACCTGAACCCGCACCCCACAGGTGTGTCTATCCTGAGCTGTCTGTTCAAAGATAAGTTGAGTTAGTTGTTATTGTGTGAAGGTTGTGGGATGTGCCTGTCTGATGTGGAATGTGAGGGGGGAGCTGGGGGCTAAACAGTTGAGTGAGCCGCGGAGACATGGAGCTTTTTGTACTAAACAAAACCCTTTCTGCGTCCTATATGAAGAAGTTATTAAATGATGTGTTCAAAATGGAGTCACATAACACTGGATGGATGTATATTGGTAGAGAGAGTTCAATAAACCGTATATAAAAACTGGACAGTTACAAGAAGAATGAGGAAGTTCCTGGGCACTGGTATGGAACAATTACCAGGAGATACTGGCAGGCACTCTACCAACTGACCTACCTCCCCAGTGAATTACCGACAGACCCAAAGTGACAAGATGCAAACTATAGAATGATGTAGATAGGCTATACCTCTTAATTAAAATATCTTCCATTTTATACACACCAATACACTTATCAAGAGACACAAAGTGAAAAAGAAACAAACTATAGAACGATGTAGATAGGCTACATTTCTTAATTAAAATATCTCCCCTGTTTTACACACACCGATACACATATACATTTAAGTTCTCCATGACAGGTGTATTTATTCCATTCCCCAGCTGCCTTGTGACTCATCCCCGGCAGCCCTGCTAACCATGGCCCTTGCTTTTCCATTCCTCTGTGTCTTCTTGTTCTCCCATCAGATCAGTTGCTTCTAGGAAGAAACAGGATACCTGGGGAGAAGAGGTGGGAAAAGAAGAGTTTCACTGCCTCTACTTTGTGCTTTTTGTGATTTTGAAGTATCTATTTGGAAAGAAAGAGTAACATAGTTTCAAATTTTAAACCAATGAAGTTCAACACTATAATGGGAACAGCAAGCCTATATCTGCTGCCATTCTCATCAGCTAGAAGCCATACACAGGCAGCTCAATAACCTGACACAGGGAGTCCAAGTCAAAGACATCTTCAAGGGATGTGGAGCCCTAGAGGGTTCTCCCATCCAGACCTATGTCTTCCCTACACAAACACGTACAGATTGGCCTGGGTGTTTCCCACTGTGTGCCCAGCATTCCATAGCACAACTCTTAGGTAGCAATGGGTTGAATTCAACAGCTCTTCATTGAGAAACTTTCTGGGTTAATACTTTCAGTAAACTGTCAGCCTCATTAGCTCCTGGGGAAATTTAAAATAAAATAAAATATCCAATGCTCATTCAGTGGAGATCATTTTAAATTTTTAAAAAGAAACACACACATACAAAGAGCAAGAATCACATCACCCAGAGGCCAGAGCTATAGCTCAGTGTGTTCATTCACTGTGCAGCGATGCTTCTGTTATGTGTGAGATGTTGAAGGATGATTTGGTCCATGGTCAGCACACAGCAAGGAAGACTCAGGTGGTGGAACTAACCCAAAGCCCAGAGACTAAACATTACAACAAGGAGATGAGTCCCCTTTAAGTCTAACCACAACATCAGTTTTACATCTCAAAAAATTCATAATCATGCTTCAAAATCATCAGACCATGTTCATGCATACAAGATAACCAGGAGAGTTTGCATACTAGTTGGGTGTGCACATAATTTTTATCGACTTGATTATTCAAATCAGAACTGGAACATTTCTTTGGGGTGAGGTCTTAAGTCTCCCTTTCGACTCTATTTTTTCCTTTGAAGTTTTGATGAATAAATTGAGTGGTTTGTTGTGTGCAATAGTACAGTTTGTCATCTTCTGGATTTGACTGACTGCATCCTAACCACTTTGCCTAGTATGTTTCTACTTGCTCAGTTTCCACCATCACTGGTAGACCTGGAAGCTGGGTTTGATTCAAGCTTGCTCTTTCTTTACATGAATATTCCATAGATGGCATTGTCCATCAGGAGGCTCTGGGTGTACTGTTGTCTCTCTGCTAATGATACTGCAGGCATAAAAGATCATTACCTATTTGCAAGATAGTAGAATGTGCAGAGCCAGGCTCTCACTAATAATTTTAGTTCAACTTTAGCAGAGTGGGGATTTACCTCTGATAGCATGTGCTTTTTCCGCTTAACGTGGAAAACCTTGGTTCCTGATGTTCTGACATGACCATTCTCTTTGATTCACACGTAGATATCTGGAGCCATTTCAAAGGGCAAGACTAGGTGCTAGCAGCCAACAAGCTTTTGTTGATTTGTTTTTGTTGCTGCCTCTGCTGGATTATTGCCAGTGGTTTACCGCACTAGGGATATGAACCCATGACCCTTTTTATAAGTCACTTTGAATTGTTTTAGGATTGCTTCTTTGGTTTTTATTTAACTTTTGTAATTATAAGGATGTTTATATTGTACCAATGTTAAATTTACAAAGTGAAATTTTTTTAAAATCTCTCATTTTTATGTCTAGCTTCTCCACACCTCCTTCCTCTTACTACTTCAAGTAACTCTTTTATTTATGTGAAGTTCATAAATAGTTTTTGTTACTCTTACTTGGGTAAATGTTAGAACGCTGTACTTTCCTATCTTACTCCCTTTTATACATAACTTATTGTGGTGGGAGTATATAGTGATATCCATCTTATCTAAAGCTATAGAGTATTCCGCTACATCTTCCGTAGCCTTTTGAGCAGGTTTCTTCAACATAGCTACCCACGAGAGTCTTTTTATGCTATTACTGCGTATTCTAGGAAATATTCCTAAAATTTGAAATGCTAGGTAAAAAGGTAAATGGATATTCAATTTTATTAAATATGTCAAATCCCCACCACTGAGATTTATAAACATTTCTTATCCCCACTAACAACATAATAGAGTGACTGTTTCTCCACATTCTATGCAAAAAAAAAAAAAAAAAGCATGCCGTCAACCTGATAGGTGAGGAAGTTGTGTCCCAGGGAACTTTTAGTACAAAATTTTGATATTGTGGGGTTGGGGAATTAGCTCAGTGGTAGAGCACTTGCCTAGCAAGTGCAAGGCCCTGGGTTCGGTCCTCAGCTCTGGAAAAAAAAAAATTGATACTGCAAACGAAGCTGAACACCTTTGGTATTCACAAGATGCCTTTGTTTATTTTCTGTCCTGTGTCTAGATGCCATTTCCAGCCCATTGTTGGCACTTTCCCCGTGTTCTAGAGGCTTCTTATATATTATTGTAATTAACTCTGTGATATAATTTGTAAATATCCCTTTCCACCTTTTCTGGACTTTAAAGTATTTTTATATCTTCACATGAAAAAATATTAACACTCAGAAGATTTAAGAATACCCCCCAGAGCTGGGGGAAAAGGCTGCACACATTTCATTGACCACCAAAGCACAGATGTGATGAGGTTCTTTGGTATATGTACTCCCAGAGCCCAACCATGGCTCTTCATCAGAGATAGACATCCAGAGTCTGGCTGTGACACCCTGTCAGGGAAGTACATAGAGAGCACATATAGGCTCATCAGCAGAGGTGTGCCTCCAGAGCCCAGGCTGTGGCTCACTCTCACAAGCGTCACCCCAGAGCCCCTTACTCTGTGCCACACACTGAAGAGCAGAACGTCTGCACTCAGATGAAGTTCCAGAAATGTCACCTCAATCAGTGTCTGATGTCTTTGGTTTCCATGGCTGTGAAGTACCTACAGGCCACCTTGCATCCACTTCTGGCAAGGTCATTTGTTCTGCACTTTCTTATTATGTTCCATTTAGAAGTCCCCTGAGAGGTGATGGTAGAACTAAGGCCTCAGGAAAGGAGGAAGTCACTAGTGTAAAGACTGAGGGAGGGGGTTTCTCAGCAAAGGGAGCACCAAGTGCCAACCCTCTAGAGCAGAGGTTCTCAAAACCCCTTCGGTAAACCTCTGTCTCCAAAAATAGTTACATTATGATTCATAACCATAGCAAAATTACACTTATGGAGTAGTAAGGAAAATAAGTTTATGCTGGGCCACTGCAACATAAGGAACTGAATTAAAGAGTGACAGTGTTAGGAAGGTTGAGAACCACTTCTTTATGAGTCAAATGCCAAGAGTGTCCTAGGACCGCAGGCACATGCACCCAGTGTGGATGTTCTCACTGTTGACAAACACAAAGACTTCATTTACATTTGTGCAATACCCGACTTATTTCTATGCAGACATGCTGCAATACACAGGCTTTGCCCACATATACTGGCTTGTGTATCTACCAGGTGTCTCTTTATTGGTGCTTTATTTTGCTTCTTTTGTTTGTTTTTGACAGGGTCTCATTACTTTGTCCAGGCTGGTCTCAAACTTCTGGAGTCAAGCCACCTTCCTGTCTCAGCCTCTGGTGAGCTGGGATCACAGATTTGTGCCACCATGCCCAACTGAAGTCTGCTTCTCATGGAAAGCTTGTTACTGCCACGTGCCCAATATGATTTAGTGACTGCTAGCTTATTTATTAGCTTTTCTTGGAGCTCAGTTGCTGTGGAGTCTTATTTCAGCCACCATTCTATTGCAGGTGGTGGCCACAATTAAAAAATCAATTACAAGTCCATATTTCCTGTGCTTCCGCGCCGATCACCTCCTTCCCCATCCACTGCTGACAATGGTGGAGACCTTCTCTACCTCAGAAAGATCCATAGGACCTGGAGAGGGCAGTGAAGAGCTAAAAGAGAGTGAACTCTTCTGCCAGAACCGGAGACCTAGATAAGACTGCACAAGCTGCCTCCTTTTTAATAAGGTGTGTGTGTGTGTGTGTGTGTGTGTGTGTGTGTGTGTGTGTGTGTGTTTAAGATGCTAAATATTCCCTTTGAGATGTGTGTCTCCTAGTCAATTTTTGTCTTTGACTTTAAAGGGTATTTCTTTTTAATTGGTGATTATTTCTAACTTAGTAATGTAATTTTTATTACCACAGACACTGATACACACACACACACACACACACACACACACACACACACACACAGAGACACACACGCAGTTGAAGTACATGTTGGAAACCTGTTTTATGGGCCCGAGAGATGACTCAGCAGGCAAACCAACTTGTTGGCAAGCCTGACAACAAGAATTCAAATTCCCAGGACACACAATGCTGAAGGAGGAAAGCAGCTCCTACAAGCTGTTCCCTGGTTTCCTCATACCTTGTGCCGTTCATGGAACCATAGACACACACACAGACATAGATGCCTGAAAGATGCTGGTACACAGCAGAATCACCGAAATAGTGTCATTCTGTGAAACTCAATAAGAAAATACTGCTTACAGACTCCTTCTCTGACTAGTAGATATATTCTTTAGTTATCCACGAGACATGGGGCCAGATTTACACAGCAATAATTTTACTCCTTTGTAATGTGGGAAATATGTCAAATACACAAAAATGCCAATGTTTCAGACTCCTGCCTGTGAAAGTGTGGTGGATTTTACCAGGATGCCATGCTGCTGGTTGACTTTTTACAAATCCAGTAATTCAGTTATGATTTAGTGTTCTCCACTGACTTGTCCCCTCTCCTTCTTCCTCAGAGGCATCTATCGTCTCTTACATATGTTTGTGGTCTTGTGATATATAACTTATATACCTCTGTCACAAATTCTGTTGGCCTAGGTTCTCAAGCTTGGCATATAGGATGTGTTCTTTCTGTAACTGGCTTTCGTTTCTCTGGATGAGATATATGCACATGGTTACATGAAAAATATACTCCCTCCTAATCTTTGTTCTTGTATTGATTGACGCATAAGAATCTGACATATTTGTGAGATACAGTGTGATGCTTTGATACGTGCGTAGAATGTGTGATGATCAAGTCGGAGGAGTTAGTGTGTCTCTCTCCATAATCACTATTCCCATGTGTTGGGAAGCTTCAACTCCCTCTCTTCTGGTTCTTCATAAAATATGTGGCCAGATTTTGTGGACTACAGTTACCTGCTGTGGTCTAGAACACTAGGGCTCAGGATTCCTGTCTGACTGCATTTTAGTGCTCAGCGTCCACCCTTCATGCCTCTGTTCTTCCTCTCCTCCAGTGGCTACCTCTCTACTCCCTCCTTCAGAGACATCAATACCACTTTAGCTTCTATGTGTGAATGAGAACACACAGCGCCTGTCTTATCTCACTTAATGTAATGTCCTCTGGATTCATCCATTTATTGAAGATGATAGGATTTCATTCTTTTATGGCTGAATTAGATTTTATGTATGCCACATTTTCTTTATTCATTCTCCAGTGGACATCCATACTGATTCTATGTCTTAGCTACTGTTTCGTATTGGATGTACACACCCAGTAGTGGAGTTGATAGACCATAGGGTAATTCTCATTTTATATTTTCAAGGAATCTCCATGCTGATTTCCAGATGCAGCATCCTTTTCTTTTTTTCATTATAGCCATTCTAGCTGGGGGTGGACATTCTCTCCTCATGATTTCGAATTGTATTTCCCTGGTGGTTAGCCATGTTGAACTTTTTTTCACATATCTATTAGCTTTCTCTATATTTTCATTTGATGAATCCTACCCAGCTCCTTTTTAATTTGTTTGTTTGCTGTTGAATTTCCTAAGTTCTTCATATGTTCCAAATATTAATCGCTTGCCAGATAAATGTTGGCAATGTGCTCCCTATCCTGCATGCTGCCTCTTCTGTCTCTTGATCATTCCTTTGGTGGATTGAAGTTTCTTATTTGATATAATCTCATATGTCTAATCTGCAGCCTGTTTCTTTGGGATCTTACCTAAACCAATCGTACATATCACTGTCCTAAAGTGTTTCTCCTATCTATTCCTCTAGGGATCTCAGGGTTGGGTCTTGAGTTTACTTTTATAGTCCATTTTGAGTTGATTTTTACATAGGATTAGAGACAGGGGTCTGGTTTCAGTCTTCTGCACATGTGCTCATCCGTTTTACTTGCTATATTACCAGGGCTCTCAATCCTGACTGCACAGGAGACAGACCTGGGAAATTTTCAGAACATTGACCCTTTAAGATCCACCACTGGAAAAGGTAATAAATGTAGCCATTTTTTTAATTTTGTAAGTTTGTATTGGTGTATATTAATTGGAATCCGTAATGGGTTTCACTGGAACATTTTCATATATGTGCATGAGTTACTTTGTTATATTCACCCCTCCTTCTCTTCTCTTGTCAGCCTCCCCCACTCTCACTCATCCCTCTTCTACAACCTAATAATCTTTCTCCTGCTTTTCCAAGTCTTATTTATTCTGTCCAATATGATTACCTCTAGTTCCACTCATTTTCCTAAAGTGAATAATACTCCATTGCACATATATGCCATAATCACGCTGTCCTTAGCCAGTCATTTCCTGATGAGCAACTGAGCTGATTCCAAACATGGCTATTACGAAAAAGCACAACCAGACACACAGCCATAAAGGCATCTCTAGTGAATGTATCCACAAAGCCATCTCTAGTGAATGTATCCATAAAGGCATCTCTAGTGAATGTATCTATAAAGGCACCTCTAGGGAATGTATCCATAAAGGAATTCTCTAGGGAATGTATCACAGAGAAAAGAGCAACAACAAATACTGCAGGAGAAGGGAGGGCTCCACACTAATGGTGGGGATATAATTCAGTCTAGCTCCATAGGAATCTGTGGGGAATCTCTAAAAATAAATGTACTATGTGCTTAGAGTTTTTACCCTTAAGACAAATATATATTTAATTGACAGCAGTGTGTCTTTCCAAATATCCTTCATATCCACCATATTGGTTATAGTAGCCAAAATGCCCATGCCATTATTTGCTTCTGTGGTCCTCACTGCTCAGTGTTTGAGCAGAGGACGAGATATAAACTTCCCATTATAGCTGATGATTTGTTTTCCTTGGAGTTCTGCAGTTTGGGGCTTATTAAAAATGAGGTTATGTTCTAACAGTTTGCTGACTTGGGAATATAACTTTTTCTTCAAATGTTTATGTAATAATCATCTTCATCCATAGCAACGCTTCTTCATTTGAAATCTGTTTTTATTCTATACATTTGTGGATGCCCAGCTTTTTTGTGCTGATGATGCTTCTTTTACCATCATTTTATTTTCAAATTCATTGTGTTATTCTTTTGTTTAAATAATATTTTCTTTAAGTCTTTGAAAAACTCATGCAGTGCATTTTAACCACATTTATCCCCTCTCCCAACTCCTCCCAGAGTATCCTCCCTACCTTGCTACTGGCTCAACTTCGTGTTCTCGTTCTTTCTCTCCATCTTCAAAACATCAATCTACTTCAGTTTGGGTTGGCCAAATACTCCTTGGTGAAACTTGCCCTGGAGTGTGGTTGGTATCACATTATTATTTATATCTTGAAATCATCACATTAATGACACTATGAAGTTGGTTTTTCTTAATGCAATCCGAGTCTCCAGATTTAGACTCATGAATTTAGACAATTTACATGTATAGTGATTGTTGTTATATTTGTTTGTGTCTGCTTCTATAACTTCATTTTGTGCTTCCTATTTTCCCTAATTTTTAAATGATTACTTTTAATTTTTATTCATTGTCATTTAGAGCAGGAAGGCACAGCATGCATGTGGATCTTGGATTCCCCCCTTCAGGAATCAATTCTTTCCTTCTACTATGTGGGTTCAAGGGACTGAACTCTGGTTGTCAAGGATTGATGGCAATCACTTGGCCAACTGAGCCATCTCACCAGCCCTGCCCTGTTTTTTATTCCCATTTTCTTTTCTGCATAATATCTATTGGATTTATCACACACTCTACTTTCTCTGGTGCCTTCTGGTTTCAGAGTTATTTCTATGTTTTCATTGAAATAACCCTGAAAATTCTACATATATAATTAATCAACAAATTTTTTTTCAAGTAGCCTTTCTTGCTTCCTTATAAATAATGAAGGAAAATTAAAACCTTTTAAATTCAACAAATCCCTATACTACATATAATCATTTTCTTCTATGTTAAGTCTACCATGAAATCATACCTCCAAAATTCTATTGGTGTTTTCACTGTTGACATCACTGTTTATTCACTGATCACTATGTTTCACATACTCATTGTACATTCTAGACTACTGAACCACATCGACAGTGACATTTGGATATCGTGACTGTAAAAGCTTGAGGAGTGTGATGCCATCTTCTTATATTAAGTTTCTTTTCCTTCCTTTTTTTCCCCTGAGTTCATGAGGAAGAAACAGATGTCCTTGTGTCTCTTGCCACTGCTCAGTTGCCCCATTTCCATCCTGCCCCCCCCCCCCGCCCTGACTCCTTTTCTTCTATTTCTCTTGTGTTGACTGGTAGTCTAGCCTCAGCCTCATAATCATTTGGCTTCTTCATAAATCTCAGATTCACTCCCCACATCATGAAAGTTCTATATCCTTGTTTCATACACTGTGGTCCTCTGAGCCCACACCCTTCACCACAGATACAAATAACCCCTGTGAGGCCCGCTGCTTCATAGGCCTGCCAGGCTGCCTTTCAGTTCCCTTTTCATTTCTGGGATTGAAGCATTTCCCTTTTTTCTTGCAAGCTCAGCTCTCTATTTCACAGAAGTTTGAATATTTTATTTGGCTTTTCTCAGAATTTGTATACAGAGAGTTACAAGTTATCTTAGGCCCCTCCTTTGTCAGGAACTAGATTTTGTATGTATATGCATGTGTATGTTTAAATACCTAAGTACATAACTGCAACAACTGTGCATAAACTGTTCAAGAACTCCCACAATTGTATAAGATCAAATTCCTAAAATGTGTCACTGATGATTAAATGATTCAGAGTCACTTGGGGTGATTTACATTTTTTATTGAACTCTGACTAATACAAAGTCAATATTGGAAGTTTTGTTTTCTTCACTCTTTATGATTGGGGAGTTAGAAAATGAAAGTAGTGAGCTCAAAGGATTAATTTTCTAGCTCTAGATCTTCATTATGGACTTAAAATACATGGTGGCCATAACATATCAATCTCCTGTAAGCACAGGATCATTTTCAAAGGCCACATCTAAAATCTGTTCCACAAATGGCCAAAATGCAATACACAACAATGATCTATCTCAATTGTGGTTCCCATGTTAAAGTTGGGATATTGATTGGCAACGAGTTGAGACCCTGAGCAGTCAGATGGAGTCATGGGGGTAAACCCCATGAAAGTGGGCAACTTCAGTTGCTAAGCCTCCTCTGTCAATAAGACCAGTTCTTCTTTTCTGTCTAGGAAGTTAATTTGTTGTCTGAAGAACCATGATCATCTTCTCTGAGGGATTTTGCCTTGCCAGAAATTTGAACTTCCTCTAGATTGAAGCCCCAGGACCATTAAAGATCATAACTCAAGAGGAAGTGCAGTAAACACTCAATGAGTCATTTCACCAGTTTGCATCAACATAGCTCCAAGTAATAACATTATCAGATTTGGGTCAGTTTGTAGACTCAGAATCCCTGAAATGAAGAAGATACTGGGTTCCCTTGAGGAAGAATCCTGCTACATAGGCAAAAATAAATACTTGCTCTTATACCCATAGAGAAGTATAGCTCCCATCCCTCATCAAAGAAGCTTTTTTTTGTAACAAACGGAGACCATCACAGAAATCCACAGTGGATCAAAATGTAGAGAATAACTAACATCTACAATACAATCCCTACACTTCAGACTCAGGGAAGATTGTGGAAGAGGGTGTGGAAAGATGTAAGTTAGGGAACCAGGATGTCTACTGGGAGACAGTGTCTTCTATATATGTGTCCACTGTGGGATAGTGTTTTCTATATATGACCTGCACCCATGAACTCTCTTAACAATATGGTCACCTAAAACAAGAGCTGCCCAATGACAGCACAAGCTGACATGCCCCGACATGGATGGCAGAAATCTCACAAGGCCACACCCCTAGGTGAAGAACTTCAGACAACTAATGGCTGCTCAAAGGGAGAATCAGTCTTCTTCAGGGATGATGCCTATGATAGGGATCTAGTCCCAAGTGGTAAGCCCTAAACACATATACATATGAGCAACACTAAATGGATTCAACTGGTGGTATTTATACATATCTGTATGTGTATCTGTCTGTCTGTCTCTCCCTCTGTCTCTCTCTCTCTCTATGTGTCTCTCTGTCTTTCTGTGTGTGTGTGAGATAGAGAGAGAGAGAGAGAGAGAGAGAGAGAGAGAGAGAGAAACTAAAGAAGTCACGAATTTTAGAAGCAGTAGGAAGACATGGAATTGGAGGGAGGAAAAGTCAGGTGGAAATAAATATGAAATTCTCAAAAATGTTTTTAAAAATTACACTGTAGACTTCTCTCTTAGCTTTTCTGTGGTGGTATTGTGTTCCCCAAAATATTGTACACCCTAATAAACTTATCTGGGGTCAGAGAACAGAACAGCCACTAGATACAGAGGCTAGAAAATGGAGCCCAAGGTCCACACCTTTAATCCTAGCCTTCTGGAGGCATGGATCTCTGTGAGTTCAAAGTCACACTGGAAACAGCCAGGCATGGTGACTCACACCTTTAATCCCAGAGGAGAGCCTTTAATCCCAGGAAGTGATGACAGAAAGCAGAAAGGTATATAAGGCGTGAAAACCAGGAACTAGAGCTGGTTAAGCGTTCAGGCTTTCGAGAAGCAGTTCAGCTGAGATTCATTCAGGATGAGGACTCAGAGGCTTCCAGTCTGAGGAAACAGGATCAGCTGAGGAACTGGTGAGGTGAGGTAGCTGTGGCTTGTTCTACTTCTCTGACCTTTCAGCATTCACCCTAATACCTGGCTCCAGGTTTGATTTTATTAATAAGACTCTTTAAGATTCATACTACACTTTCCCCTGAGTCACCTATGCCTTAGAGAATGGTGATACACTGGAGAAGAGACTATAATCAGTCCTTTCAAGACTTCCTGCCCATTTGCTAGTTTTTGGAGAAGTAAACTGGCATTATAATCTACCAGCCAACAGCATTTTATAAAGGTCAAGAGATGAAGGGACCTTGGGCTCCAGTGTCTCTCACAGTGATTGCAAGGAGCACTGTAACCCCAGAAGATCAAAACCATATGCCATTGAGGGTTTGTGGTTGATTGTTATGGAAACTGATAACTTTTAAAAAATCATTTATAAATTTAGCTCTTATCATAATGACCATTATAAACAAATATTAAAAGATAACAAGTATGGAGAAAAGAGAACCTTTACAATACTGTTGGTAGAAATTAAATTATTTCAGCCACTAAGAAAAACAGCATGGAGGTTCTCTAAAATGTTAAGAATAAAAATGATCCATGATCCAGTAGTACTACTATAGCACTAAAAGAAATGAAAGCAGCGTACAAAGATATTCATGAACTTCCCTAATTACTGTAATATTAGTCACCAGAATCAAGACACCAAGTTAAACTAAGTACCTGCTTGTGGTGGTCTGGATGAGAATGGCACCCACAGAGTCATATATTTGAATGTTTGGTACCCAATTGGTGGAACAATTCAGGAAGCATTAGGAGGTGTGGCCTTGTAAAAGGAGGTGTATAACTGAGTGTGGGCTTTTAGGTTTCAAAAGAAGGCCATGCCATTCCCTGTCATTTTTCTCAGCCTCCTACATATGGATGAGGATCTAAGTGCTTAGTTCCTTCTCCAGCACCATACTGCCAGCTGTCATGCTCTCTGCCATGATGGTTATGGACTCATCTTCTGAAACTGCAAGCTTTCAATAACTTCTTTCTTCTATAAGCTGCCTTTGGTAATGGTGTCTTTTTTTTTTCTTTTATTTATTTATTTATTTATTTATTTATTTATTTATTTATTTATTTATTTATTTTTTGAGACAGTGTTTCTCTGTGTAGCTTTGGCGCCTTTCCTGGAACTCACTCTGTAGCCCAGGCTGGCCTTGAACTCACAGAGATCCATCTGGCTTGCCTCCCGAGTGCTGGGATTAAAGGTGTGCCCCACCACTGCCTGGCGATCATCATACATGATGGATGGATAAAGAAAATGAAACATGTTTACACAATGAATGACTCTGGACATAAAAGAATGAGATCTTGCCTTTTGTAGCCTGGATAAACCTGGAGTTCAGGTTAAGTCAGTAGGCTAGGTATTCAATGACCAATGTCACATGATCTCATTCAGATACAAATGCTGAAAGATTATCTCATACCAGTCAAGAGCAAAGTAGCTATTCCAAGAAGCTGGACTGAGTATAAAAAATCTATTGTGCAAAACAGTAACAATAATTAACTCTATATCATAGACTTGAAAATACTCAGGGAATACATAAAGTTTTTCTAGAAAATATGAGGATATATATAGATATTTCAAAAACAATTTGAACATGGTAAATGCATAAAATTTTACTTGTCACTTTTAAAATATTTTAAAGAATACTTAGGGGGGATTAAGTTACAGTGTCTGAGTTTGAAGTGTAGTATGTGGTTTTTGTTCTATTTAAACAATGAGATAATGAAGGTAAAAGGGAAAACAATTGACTTGTCCAAGGTCACAAAAGTTGATATTAGAAAATATCCAGTTCTTTTCTGTTTTCATTATCTATAAAGTAAAGTTTAACTGCAGTGTAGAAAGGTTATCATGCCCCTTAAACTAGCAGACCTTTGCAAAGTATGTGCTCAAATATTAACATGATATTCTGACTTTCTTGGCATTTTGCTATAGGCTCAGCACTACTTGAGCCATAATGTCTGTGGCTGCCTATTTCTACCAGTGTCTCACAGAATCAGTACTATAGAAATATGAATTGATTTTATATCAAAGCATGACAAGACAGCCAATTACAAGGTGTGGTTTTAAGGAACACACAACAACTGACTTTTTCCAACTGAACAACCCATGTATCCACTTTATTTTGATTCCCATCACCATGCTAAGAATGGAAGTATGAAAATGTGCTAGCAGTGAGCTACCTGCCAGCCTTTGGTTTTTTTTGAGACAGGATCTCACTATGACACTCAGACTGGTATCAAACACTTAGTCTCCTCCCTCGGCTTCCAGAATGCTTAGGATTACAGTCATGTGCCCATACACCTGGCATTCAGCACAGTTTTCTACTATTGTACTTCTTGGGCATTTATACTAAAAAGAGATGATAAAAATCCAAATGCTCCTTGAGAAGGGTGGCAGAAAATACAAGTGGGAGATATTTTCTCCTAGGAGCAGAAAGCTAGGGATGGGGGGCAAGGAAGGAGTATTGGAGGGAAAGATCAAACCCAGTTAAGCCAAAGAAAGAGAAGTCTAAGTGCTGTGGGATAATGCTCTTGTACACTGATTTAATAAGACACTGATTGGCCAGTAGTCAGGCAGGCAGAAGTATAGGTAGGGCGAGCAGACAAGGGGAATGCTGGGAAGAAGAAGGGCAGAGTCGGGAGTCGCCAGACAGAGGAAGCAAGATGACAAGGCAGAACTGAAAAAAGGTACCAATCCACATGGCTAAACATTGGTAAGAATTATGTGTTAATTTAAGTGTATGAGATAGTCAGTAATAAGCCAAAGCTAATGGCTGAGCAGTTATAATTAATATTAAGCTTCTGAGTGATTATTTTATAAGCAGCTGCAGGACCACAGGGCTGGACAGGACCGGAGAGAAACTTTCAACTGCACCTAAGCAGATGGGCAACCCTTCTCCTAAAGTTAGAGGACAATAAAGAGAGTGGGTACTAGCTTTTCCTGTTTCTTCACCAGAAATAGACAAGTGCCTCTTTGAAAGTCAGAGTAGAAGATGATTGCCAGGGCTGGAGAGATGGCTCAGAGGTTAAGAGCACTGGCTATTCTTCCAGAGGTCCTGAGTTCAATTCCCAGCAACCACATCGTGGCTCACAACCATGTTTAATGAAATCTAGTGCCCTCTTCTGACCTGCAGGGATACGTGCAGGCAGAATACTGTATGCATAATAAATAAATAAATCTTTAAAAAAAAAAAAAGGCAAGTGCCACCATGCCCAGGCACACTGTATTTAAAATATAAAGAAGATGATTGCCACAAGAATGAAAGATGAAAAGGGTAAAGTAACGGGAATAATGCACAGTGTGGCAGCTAAAGAGCTGGGCACTAGGTTTCAGCTTGATCACAAACTACCTGGCTGGCTTTGGACAGCCACTCTATCTTCCCACCTCTACAAGTATGAATCTTCCAAAAAACATGTTCCACTGTCACATATGACATGTCCCCTGACAGTATCACTAGATCTAGATAAGACAACAGAAAAAAAAAATATTTCTACATCGCAATGTTTGCCTAGGGTTTATGAGAGATGCTGGGTTGGTTCTTGGAGCAGCCACATACCGCGCTAACAGACCCTGAATCCTTATCGCTAAGGCTACTGTGGTCTCAGCCACCACAGGTCTGACAGCCCTTGTTGACTTAACGGCCCTGTTTCCAAAGAATATGACGAAAAGCTGTCTTTGCTGTGATGCCCTGGGTAGCAGGTGGCTGTGGTTTCAGAACAGGCCTTCATCTTCAGCCTCCTCCTTGCTTGAGCTTCTGTTGAAGTCATATCAGACTCTCAGATGATAAAAATCCTGAATCTTAGCACTAGTGCTAAGATCTCCCCCCTAAAACCATGCCAAAACTATCATCTCTAATCTTTCTGGTCCCAGGCTTCAAAGTTTACACACCAAAGAGGCACAACTGTACCCCCTAACATGGAAGAAAAGGCTGTTAGAAAATGTTCCCTTTTTGCTACTCTCTGAAGTGTGTAGTCAAAGGTTTCTGTAATTCCTTCCAAATGCTGATTAATATTTTTCAGGGAACCAGCCAGGGAATTTCTATAGGAAACTATTTTTCCATATGACAATCCTAAGATACCAAGTTCATGAATTGGCTTTTAGGGTATCATGGATTGGCCTGAGCCTAGATCACAAGACCCCAAGGTAGACATGGTGATCTCTAAGTTCCTCACTCTTGGAAGTCCTTGATCTACTTACAAGTTCTCAGCTTGTTGTTCCTAATGACTCCATTATCCTAGCCAAAAATGTGTGTCTGTAACTCTATCAGACAAACATGGACCAACCAGTGCCATTCTGAGAGTATCACATATCAATGGGCGTTTATTAGGCTTTAATTAGCATACACCACTTACCAGAAACCACAGGCATCTTTGTACCAACATGTAGTAGTATTAATCACACTAGCCGATGGCACTGTCACTCTTATGCAAGGACACAAGAAGACTCCTAGCTAATATGCTAATGTGTGGAAGATGCCAGATGGATCCAAAGTGAACTAGTGAAATTTGTGACTTGAAATGGAAATGAGCATCTTCCAAGCCCATCCTTCAGGGACTATGCATCTTAAATCAAGTACAGAGGTAGGAACACAAGGTTGTCTCAGAACGCTTTGGAGCTGCTCTGACTTCATTTCCAATAGCAACCAGTGAACTTCATCTGAGAACTCACCTACACAGAAATTCACAGCTAAGCCCTAGTCTCCTGTGTTTGGAAGAGATGTCTGGATTGGAGTTAATCAGGAGAAGATTGAAAAGTATTCTGTGAAAAAAGGGGAAGCAAGATGGATCATGGACATATACTTTAAACGTACATGTCTCCTGACAGGCATGTGGGCATTGGGTTCACCCAACATTCTGTGGAGTAACTTACACTTCTTCCATGAATCTAGGAAGAAAGAATGATGAGGTCTGCCCGGGAATTCCATCAAGTCACCCCAGTTCTGCCAGCCTCTGTTCCTGAATCTCTAAGGAGCAGCTTTCTCTCTTCACCCAGAACAAGTCCTTTCAGGAGGTAATCTCCAAGTTAAACCTTCCCCTCTCCTGCTCACTGCCGGTGCTCTGGGCTTAGTCAGCAGTTTATTCTCAGGCTCTCTGTCTGTAGTGAGGATAGAATGACTCTGCTACTAAGTACTTCTCAGGGAAGCCGGTTATAGAAGCACCAGCTACCAGGACAATAGCAACAAGTTCTCATGGGGGATGGAAGCTTCCTGAATCAGTAGAAAAGTGTTGTGCATCTTGAAGTCTACATTGCTAGTAAAAAGACATGCTATCATCTTGGCACATATCCCATAGGTCAATATTCCATGTCTCTTATGAGAAACTTGGTTATCCGATCACAGACTTCTCCTGAGAAGTCACCTCCCAGAGAAACCCACACAGAACACTGGTGCAGAGACTTTTGAAAGCAGCAGTCTGTTAATGAACTCCAATCTGTTAATGAGCACCAATCATTTATTACCGAGCATCTTCTTTGGGTATGGAATCCACCAGCACCTCAGCTGTTGTTCTGGTTTAGGGTTTCTTATGAGAGTGCAGTCTGCCTGTCAGTCAGAGTGGCGGTCATTGGAGGCTCCATAGCTGAAGGGTGTGTTTCGAGCATACTCCCACAGTAGTTGGCAGACTCTTTCCTTCTCCACAGGAGATTCTCCAAAGCCTTCCAGAATGCCCTTACAACTTGGTAACTGGCTTCCCCAGCATGAGTGAACAGAGAGAGAAAGAGACCAAGAGAGGTCAAGAGAGAAGACACAGAGTCTTGTACTTGATCTCAAGAGTGGCAAGTCACTGCATCATAGCCATTCTGATGATCATACAGATCAACCCTGGTCCACTGTAGATGGAATCTGCACCAGGCAGGGTTCAAAACCCAGAAGGCAGGGACCCTGAGAGCTGTTTTGAATGTCATAGCTTTGATTATAAAACAGCTTATCCATTTATTCTTCTTTATTGGGTACTTTTCACTTTTCATTCACAAAATAACTGACAAGAGCTTCTTAGGGATAGAAGGTCTAACTGGGCTCACATTTGGAGAGTTCTCCATCCTTGCGGGGAAGGCAGGAATCAGAGGCAAATTGTTGTTACATTGTATCCATAGTCAGGAGGGGGGGAGAGAGAGAGAGAGAGAGAGAGAGAGAGAGAGAGAGAGAGAGAGAGAGAGGGAGGGAGGGAGGGAGGGAGGGAGGGAGGGAGGGAGGGGGGGGGGGGGGAGGGAGGGAGGGAGGGAGAGAGAGAGAGAGAGAGAGAGAGAGAGAGAGAGAGAGAGAGAGAGGATGGAGACGACAGACAGAAAAGGAGAAAGAGAGGGAGATAAAGGCTGCTGCTCAGCTGATTTTCTACTTTTCTTTTGTTATTCCGCCCAAGATCTCATTCATTACTCCCCTGCAATAATATAGTCCCTGTTCACGATAGTTCTTCCCTTCTCAGCTCGACCTCTCTGGAAAGGCCTTCACATGCATGGCTAGAGGTGTATCTGCTAGGTGAGCCCAAACGCAGGGACGCTAACAGATTAACTCTGCCACCTTCAGGATTAGGCTAAACCATGCTAACAAAGTAACACCAGTTGCATACAACTGTTTGTCAAATTAGATTAATTTTTATACCTAGGGCAGTAGCCATAAATAAAGGTGAGGTTTTCTTTCTTTCTTTTTTTTTTTTTTCCATCTATGGACATTTTGCCTATCTGCCCTTCTGTGCATAATTATTCTTCGTGGTAGCAAATTCCTCTGCTGTTTATTCTCTGATTCCTGGTCAACCGGGTGAATTCCCCAATACTAGGTTTTCTATTAGGACTTTCCTGGCTGGGATGTGCATGACTCTTATGTGCCAACTCCATATTTTTTCTGTGTGTGCATGCATGCATGCATGGATGAATGGAGAAGTGAGTGGGTGGGTGGATAAGTGAATGGGGATGTTTGGGGGTATTGCCTGAGGAGGTCAGAAGAGGGTGTTGGATCACCTGGAGCTGGGATTATGGGTGGTTGTATGTTGTTTGGCGTTGGTTCTGGGGTCTGAGTTCAGGTCCTCTGGTAGAACAGCAAGTGTTCTTAACCACTGGGCCAGTGCTCAGGCCCCCAAAGCTGTGATTTTTACATCATCTCACCAACCCCCACTGTTAATGAACTGAAGGGGCCATTGCCCATCAGAACTTGTTTTTTCACTGAGGATCTTGCTGTCAGTCATGTACACTGCCCCTCAGATGGTCCTTGACTGTTTTCTTTTCCCTTGTGCTGTTTCAGGATCCTGAAGCCAGTGTCTAGGGCAAAGCTTGAAGACCCCTTTTCACCCAAGACAGGAAATCATGTCTAGAGGAATGAGCAAATCACAAGCCTGGAGAAACTCTAGCCCTGCAGGCACCTAGAGCCCAGCAACAAACCCACCTCCCAACAGATCACACAGAAAAGAAGCAAGGACTGTCTGGGCTATCTTTTCAGATGTCCAACCCTGGGGCCAGGCAGAGAGCCATGCAAAGCTTGACATTTAAAGGTCACAACTCCCGGGAAAGTCAAGAGGATGAAATGAGTGGGGTGCATCAAAGTGTCATGGCTTCTTGGAAAGAAAAATACCTTATAAATTCAAGATAGCATTAGCATATTTTTGAAAACCATTATGGATGCTGATTTATTTTTCAAATAGTTAATCTGTGTATATAAACATTTAAATATTAAAATATGTAATAATTAATTTTAAATTAAAGTCGATTCATGTTACAGGGGTGGGCACTTCAATCTTCTTCTTTTATATTTTTGGTAGCCTTCTGATCTCATATTCCTAAAGTGCTAAAAACACAGTAGGCAGCCTTTGGTGCTGTTTACTCCCTGACACCACAACACTGGCATGTATCTCATGAGTAGATCATTTCATAATTAACAATAATAAAAAGTCTACAAAAGCTTTCATCACTGTGTGCTCTCACAGGAATTCCATGTCAAAAAGAATAATCCCCATTATTATTGTTCTAGTTATAACAGCAATGGGACTAAAGTCATTGTTACTTTTTTAAAATGTGTGTTTCCTGACTATCAATGAGTCCCCAGGCATTAGTTAGCATTTTGACATGTTTTTCCTAGTGAAAATTTGTCTATATCCCTTGCCCTTTTTGGTTGGATGGCTAGACTATCTACTTGTTTATAGATGCTCTTCAAATGTTACGAATAAATGGTCTTAGTCTGTCTCCTACATTGGGATGGTGTTTCCATATTCATCACTTGTTTCTTTTTGTTGTTTATAATCTCCTTTAATTCACTGCTACTTTTGTATGCATTTATACATTCATTTATAACCTCAGGTTTGCCTATCTTAGTTAGAAAGTGTCCTCTAGTCTAGGTATTTGTTGTATTCTGTTGTATCGTTTCTAGCATTTAACACATCTTTAATCTATCTGAAATTTACTTTTGATATGTTGTAGATAGATTCTAATTTTATCTCTATCCAGATGCAGATAGTTGTGCTGACACCACTTGTTTAAACATCCCTTAATTTCCCCCTGAATCACCCTTATGGGCCCATTGTTCTGCCCTGTGTCTTTATTTTTTGGGCAGTGCTGTATGTACCTGATTAGAGATTATTTTGATATACAGTAAAGAAAGTCCAATTCAAAATAAACCTTTCCATAGTAAGGAAGGCAGATATGATCAAAGCATTATATATGCATGTATGAAATAGGACAGTGAAATATTACTTTACATAATTAATATGCAGTGATAATTATAATAGAAGATAGCTTATCTTTTTTAAATGTCTCTCCCCCACCTTTTCCTCCTCCTTATTCTTAAGACAAGGCCTCTCTCGGGTAGCCCAGGCTGGCCTCAGATTACTAAGCAGTTGAGGATTACCTCTGTCTTCTTGTCTCACCTCTATGGTGCTGGGGTTACATATGTGCACCATCACACCTTCCATTTTAAATGAATGTCTAGCTGCTCTTGGACATTTGTCATTCTATATGATTGAAGATTATTTTATACAATTCCCAAGGGTGGAAAAACTTCTGATATTCTCTTTAAAGTTTAAGTTTTCGCATTAAGTTTTAGAAAATTATACTTACAATTTTAAGCCTTTCTATACAGGAATAAAGTATACCTTTATAAATATTTTGTAACTGCTATTCCTAATAAGAATATATCTTCTATGTTCATTTTAGGTGTTTTGGTAACAAGAAAAAATAATATTTAGCATATATTTATCTTTAGATGCGTATAACTTTTCATCAATTCTAGTATTTCTATTTAGAGGTTGCTTTTTTTTTTTCATTGCTGGAGCTTGAACTCTGGGCCTTGCACATGCAAGGCTAATACTCTCCTGCTTAGCTACATCCACAGCCTTAAGTTTTTAGTCAAGATCTGCTATGCCATCCATGTTGGTGTTGAACTCATTATGCAGCTTCACTGGTCTTGAACTCTTGGTTATCATTCCTCTACCTCCCAAGTGCTGAAATTGCATGTGTGTACAACCATTCTGACTTCACATTGCTTTTTTCCATGTACTACTGAAAATTCAGGAGAAGAAATTCCCTTATGTTCCCCAAATTCATACCAATAGCTTTTGTTTTCTTTTTAAGGTGTCAAAACACTCACTGGAATCTCAATGCAAATATTATGTGGGTATACCAATGACAGGCAGTCCTAGCTAGATTTCAACAGGAGTGGCTTCAGCCAGATTGCATAATTTGGGAAAAGACTCTACCTCTTTCTAGCATCTCATTTTCCACACATTTGTCACATGCTAAGAGTTTCCCCCTGGGAATTTCTCAGAGAACACTTTCCTATAGGTCTCAAGGGAGGGTGATGAGGAAGGACAGTTGAGGGGCCTGGCAGGAGTTATGGAAATGCTTCTCTCCCAGAGATGGGTGGGTACTGTAGCAGGACCTGCTGTGAACCACAGAGAGAACCCAGGCCAGGAAACAGGAAGGTGCCTGGGTCATATCAGAGTCCCCATTTGCCACATACCCTCTATCCTTTGCAGGACAGTTTACCTCTTATTGTCTTCTTCATTTCACCCCAAACACAAACTTCTTAATCCTCAATACTGAACATGAAATATTTTCCTTTTCCATCACCCTTAGGGATCTTGAAGTCTCACCTCTGTCTTTAATGAAAGCCACCTCCCTGTGTGTTTCCAAGTCTCGTTGTTTATTACTCTTAGACTGTTGGCAAGTTCCTACAGCAGCGGACATGTTGCTACTAATACTTGTACAAAAATACATTGCCACCTAGACACAGCTCTGTGAGATCATTAGCCTTTGTCTTTGTGTCTTTGCCTGTTGCTATGACAACGTATGCTGACTCAAGCAGCTTAAGAAGGACAGATTTACTTCGGCTCACAGGTCCAGGTCCAGTCATAACAAGGAAGTTAAAGCAACAGGAAGTAGAAAACTCTGGTCACACTGTGTCCACAACCTGAAAGGAGAAATCAGTGCATGCTGGTGCTCTTCTCACCTCCTCCTTTTTATGCAGTCGAGGATCCCAGCACAGGGAATGGTACCACCCACAATGGGCAGCTCTTTCCACATTAAATAACCTACTCAACATTATCCATCACAGGCATGCTCAGAGGACAACCTAATCTAGATGATCCCTCACAGATAGGCTCAGAAATGGGTCTCCTGGGTAATTTTGGATCTTGTCAAGCTAAAAATTAACACTAACCATTATATCCTGCATTACAGAATTCCATCATATAGACACAACATTCAACTTTTGCACTGTTGTGACTTGGGGCTGGATCATTCTCCATGGTAGAAAACTGTTCTGTTCATTGTTGGATATCTAGTAGCATCCTTGGTTTCTACCCTCTGGACGTCAACAGCATTCTCCTTTCTATTTGTAACAATCAAGCATGTCTAAGAGCTCACTAAGCATTCCCCTAGTTTTATGAGAGGATAGAAAGACAGAATAGTACTACAGAAGACCGCTGCCCAGAACAATATTCCCTGAAGCACAACATCAAGAATTGTCTATGTGTCAAACAAAACAATTGAAAACCATTGCCTGCATTCCATAGCATCTGCCCTGTCACTTTCCGTTTGGAAACCTCTTGAAATTACTGTATGTTTCCTATGTTCAGAGATCTTGACACATACGGCTTGCCCCTTCTTATTGATTGTCACCCATGTCTCCTGCTGAAGGATGATGGCTCAGAGATCCTGAAAGTTAATTTTGTGTATGACACACCATGGCCAGTTCACATCAATGTTACCTATTTTTAGCTGTTACAATTGGCATCATTTTTATTTAGTTTATTACAGAATGACATGTACTTTGGCTCCTATTGATGGTGAGGATAAAACATGTGCAGCTTTTAGAACTGCAGTCTTCGAGAGGAAATTAGTTTCCCCCTGGGCAGCCTCACACATTTGTTTGGCTGATGACATCACATCAAACAACCTACAAAGAAACATCTCATTTTAGAAACAAATAGGAGCTATCTATAGGTCAGCATTGATTTTCAAGTAGGTTGGTCAAGGGGAAAAACATTCTGCTTTTAAACGTCATCAAGGGAAACTCCCATTTTACCCAGTACCTTGAAGCTGGGCCACTTGCCAAAGTGGAAAGTCTGTGTCACGTTGGTAACTGAGGGATGGGGTTTTGATGAATTTTTAGCCCGTTAAAAATGCCAACCCATTTTTATATGACGCAAACATAGACTCAATTTAAAACAGAGAACCTGAAGAAACAGCCTTAAGACTAGAGAAACGAGGAGATTTCTACCAGGATCTTTAAAATTCCCATCAGATGACACGTAACCTAGCAACAGAGATGCTGGTAAAGGCCACGCACTGAGAATGTGAAGTTTTCCTCTGGAGACTAAGACAGGTCTCCACGTTTTTGAGTGTCAAGGCCTTCTTGGTGTGCTGAAAAAGGTTGTATCACTGCTGTTGAATTTTTGCTAGGAAAGAAAAATCAGAAAGACTTAAACTGTGCTAAGAGGAAGGTCTCCCAAGAAACAGTGACTGGGCTGCAAGCATCATTGACATCAGGAAGGATGTCCCCCAGAAGGCTCTTGAAGTTGAGCTGTGTAGGCCTTAGCTAGGGACACACATCTTTCTTTTGATAAGCATCCTGGGGCACCTCCAATTGTTTCTGAGATCCAGGGTCATGTTGCCCTACACTGGTGTTGGTAACAAAGCTTATGGAAAATTACAATGGATAGGGCAAGTGTAGCCCTTAGTTCTCAGACTTCATGGTTAAACCTTGCTCTCTGAGAAGATGCCAATGATCTGAGCATAAAAGACTTATGTATAAGACACATCATCCTAGGGACCAGAAAACATTTTACTTGTTTTAAGACCCAGGAAGTAAATATTTCTTTCATACGTTGAGAGCCATGTGATCTCTGCTACAACTATTGAACTCTGCTACCAGTATGGTACTACAATAGCTGTAGACAATATATAAAAGCATAAGAGTGGATATTTCCAAATAAAATACTATTTACAAAATAGACAGTGGACCACATGTAGCTCAAGGCCTGATATTTTTTAACTTAATTATTTTTATTACAATATGTGTAATGCCTGTGTACCACATGTGTGCAGTGTCTGAGGAGGTCAGAAGAGAGCTCTGGAACTGTAGCTACAGACCATTGTAAGCCACTCTGTGGGTCCTGGGAATCAAACTCAGATCCTCTAGAAGAACAGCCAGTGCTCTTAACTGTTGGGCCAACCTCTGGCTTTTGATCTTGATGGATGACATTATGCAGAGAATGACCATCCCCATCTAGACAGGCTGCTCCTTGCAGCCTCTGGTCTCCAGGGTAGTGCAAGCCCTCTTCCCCTCTCTGTCCATGCTGCTTCCTGACCTAACCATCCCATTCTCCACAAATGGTTTCCATTGTCTCTTCTTATAATATGCAACTAGACCCTCAGTCTCCAGCTTGCCTAGTACCCCAGAGGTTAAAAAAGTAGAGACATTCAACACAGCTTTCAAACCTCTCCATTTGTGCTGGCTAGTTTTAGAACATTTTCCAAACCTCAATTCTGTCAACATATCAATCACAGTCCAGTAACCCCCTTTCTATGTTTCCTTGAAAATAATCCGATAAGACTGCATTGAAGTTTTTATATTCACCTTGTTGTCTTTTCTCAAGCCTGGTCTATATCTGTGCTGTCCTAACAAACAGTCCAGCAGAGAGAAACTGATACCCTCAGTCTTGTAAGGGCCCATGTCTGGATGACCATGGTCACTGCTCCACTTCTTCCTTGGGCAGCAGTGCTGATTGCTCACACCCGATAGAATCACCAAGAAATGTCTCACACAAAGGCCCACTCAGAACATTAATCCAGGACCTGCAGCAATGGGCTCCATGCTTCTCTGTGTTCTAATGTCCCCAGGTGATCCTGCCACGTAGCCAGCATTACACAACCAGTCTAACACCCACATCATCCGCATACTACTCTCAGGATTCACGTCCTACAAAACGGTGCTTCTCATCCTTTGTGCACCCACAGAGGAGCTGGTGACTTTGCTTCTTAGTGGCTGGGCCTTTGATTCTGCATTAAAACAAGCTCTAGGGTTGAGCATGGTAGTGCACACCTTTAACTCTAGCTCTAAAGAGGCAGACAGGAAGACATCTGTGTGTTCAAGTTCAGCTGCTTCACCTACAAGTTCTAGGCCAGTCAGGGATGAATAGTGATAACCTATCTCAAAAAGAGAGGGGGAGAGAGGGAGAGAGAGAGAGAAAGGAAAAGGAAAGAAAAGAAAAATCTCTGGCTGAATCAGCTACTGGTGCAACTGAAACATCCCACTTGAACACATGAGGAGCAGGAACTACACCATTGGAAACCAAAGTCATTGCCGCTTTTCCAGTGTTCTAATTCATGCAATGGGAAAACTAAGTGTCTGAACAGGAATGGGAATAAAAACTTTCTTTGGATTCACAGTAGTCCCAAGACTAGTACCATATGCACACTCTAGTTGCAAGTGGCAGCTCCTCTGGACTCATTTCCTACCCGTGGGAAGCAAAACAGAAAATAACATCGGTTTGCATTTCAGCAGACAGACTTTTTTCCCAGTGGGAATAGTCATATAAAAGAGAGAAAAAGAAAAAACCCTCCAGGCTGAGGTTCTCTGCCTAAAGTTCATAAAACCCTGCAGGTTTGCCAGGGTCGTCTGTGGAGTACCTTACAATTATTTCCACATAAAAAATGAGGTATCTTCACTGAGGGGCTGCAAAGAGGGGTACCAGGAGAGCCTTGCAAGGCTGTGCATCTGTGTGACTCAGATCTGCTCCCCAGAACAGCGTGGGCTGATTTTTCAAGCAACACTTCCATATGCCACGGGCAGGAGTTCCCCAGTTCTGGTTTGAATATCTTTTCTCCCCATGGGCAGTAGCTTTGGCACCTAGGAAACGTTATTTCGCTTTCCTTACCCATTTCACTCCTCCAATATCTTCTGCCAATGACTAGAACAGAAGTCCAGAAAGAGCTTTATTTAATACAGTGCCTGATACCTTCAGAACACTGAGTCTTGGCAGTGGTATTTGACTGGTCCTCCTACGTGACCAAGTGAAATGGCAACACTAGCCTTGTTGTCACTTACCAAAAGAACCTGAATTTCAGCAAGGGAATCAAAATCCTTGTTCCCTCCAGCGGCCTTCTGGGTCTAGCCTTTGAGAAGGATAGCAGTTGGGGTTCACTAAGGAATGCAATAATGACCAGTCCACATGTGCACCTGTGGAGGAAAGAGATCAGTCTTGAAGTTGAGCTAAGCACAGCAGGTTTTTTCCCACCCTGTGGAAAAAAATTCTCCTTATCATCAAAATTACTTCCTTTTGAGGCCAAGGAAGTAAGATCTAAGGACAAGTAAAGTTCCCTCTGAGCTCCCTGGAAGAACCCAGCCTCCCAGTGGAATCTACAGTTGGCATGCAACAAAAGCTGGGGAAGGGAAATAGGTTTTAATATGGATGACAAGCTGCCTGCTTCCTCTAGAGTGTGAAAAGCCTAATGTGCAGGTAGTACCTGAGCTAAGAGGGAGGTGAGCTAGCTCTGAACCATGCTTTGGTGCAGAAGATACCACTTCAGAGTCTGGCTGCTGGGACAGCATGGACAGCTCTGACAAATGCTGATGAAGAACATTACAGTGTAGATAACCCTTGAAATTCCAGAATCGGCCCCAAAGAACGGCTTCCCGAGATGGCAAGTGGGTGGACTTCCAGAAACACAGATTTCAGCTTTCTAACTTTAGCCTGAACTTTCTGGTGCCTCTCAGCAGCACCAGGAAAAACATTCGGTGTGAAGGAGACTAAAAATAGCAGCTGGAATCAGAATGTGGAATCAGAAGAGTTTCAATCAGCCATGTGTCCCCTCCTCCCTGGCTCCGATGGGTCACAAGCAGCCATGGGGCAAGAAATTCAGGGACTGGGAGACTTGGGGTTTAGATCAAGAGCAAGGATAAGGGGAGCCGTTGAGGCTCCCAGGCCTGATGCTAACCACTTCACATGGGCCAACTGACTCAATGCTCACTCGGTGCTCAGAATACCTCCACATTACAAATAGGGAGATTTACCTTAGAAATGTCAAGAAAGCAATTCAAGGTCAACCCTCTGATCAAACACTAGATCTTGGGAAAGAGCAACAAAGGGCTAAGAAATGGAAACAAAAACTAGGCAGCTAGGTCAAGGACTTTAACAGAGAGAGGACCTTCAAACACAGGAACTAAGAATTGGGTGGCATAGGGCTGCTATCCATCTCTGATACAAATGAGTAGGGAATTCTTGTCTGCATTGAGGAGGGAGAATTGGAATATACATCAGCAAAGAAGAAACTTCAGGGTTGAAAATCAAAACCAAAAACAAAAATAGTGTGACATGAATTCTCATTATAAAGAGACAATGAAAGGCCTGTTAACTCCAAGTAGAGGTGGGGGCTGCTTTCAGAACACCAGTTCTTAAAGGTATTAATAGAAGCAATTAAACATGATTGGTGGGGAGAAAGTTGTGTGCTTAACAGTTAGATTTCTTGGCTTGACAGGCTCTAAGAACATTTATTATTTTCAGGGGTAGAGCTCAAACCCAGGGCCATCATGCATTCTGAGCAAGGAGTCCACCTGAGAGCTGTATCTACAGCCCCTTTAAGAATTGTTATATAACTAGTGTGCATATATCGTGATTCTCTGGCCATAGTAGGTGCTGTTTCCCAAATGTATTTGACCAGACCCTATTTCTTCAAACCTGAGGGAAAACTGGTGTTTTCCTGAGATGATTGTAGGAAGCTTGGGGTGGTCTTCTTATTCAAAGCTCAGTCCAAGTACTTGTCATTGACATGTATGTCACTTAGGAGTATTAAGAAGTGCAGAACGTCAGCTCAGCTCAGCTCCAACTATAGGTGAAGAACCCACCTCCATTCAATGGATCCTAGGGATCTCTGTGTAGATCAAATCTTTAGGAACTCAGTTGTCCTTCAAGCCTTAGGATTCCATTACCCAGAATTCAATAGAGCAACCACAGCCCTAACACTAGCTATCTGCTAACCAACAGACCACCTCATGCTTGCTGTATCTTGAAACATGACTGATTTGTTGCACACAGATTTTGCTGGCTGGGAAGGTCTTCTGCTTCAAGTGATACAGGCTGGGAGCAGTCACTAGGAGGCATTCAGGAGACAGTCTGCTAATATTTCAGTCATCTTTCTGGTGACTTGTAGCTCCTCCATGTGATTTCTCTTTACAAATAGCTTGGGTTTCTCTACACAATATTGTCAGAGTACTGGACTCTTCCATGGCAGAAACAATGGCTGCCTATTCTGGTAGTGCCTGGGCTTGGAAGACCCAAAACAAATGTTTTGGGTTGTTCTATATATCAGTCAAAACAGTCCACAAAGCCAATTATAATCAAGAATGTTGATGTTCTACCTCTTGATGAATAAAGTAACATGGGTGACATGAAAGGAATTGGTGAAAGACATCTTTAGACACTGTCTAGCACATTCTTCTTGGGTGGTAATAGCAATATACATGAGTTCCCTAAACTCTAACATCTTGACAAGTACTCTCACATATCCTGGGCTATCTCTTCCTACAAGGCTCACAGGTATTCCAACACACTCTACAATCCACTCTAATCCATGAAGTAAGTCAGAGCAGCATCTAAGGAGGTGAGTTAGGCCCCATCATTCACCAGTGCCAGTCAAAGCTATTTATACCTACCTTGTGCTTGGAACTAGTTTACACTGCATAGATAACAATGTATAACATGGTCATAAGAGACTATTCCCATGACAGCTTCTACATTATAGACATTCAGTTAGTAAACACTGGGGTAGGGGGAAATGCTATACTTCACTAAAGTGACAAAGGCTCTTGGGAAAATAAAATAGGGTAATATGATTGTGAGTGGCTTTCTCATTTCAATTGGATAGCCTTCTGGAGGGAGTACGATTGAGCTAGAATAGTAGAGAAGAAGAAGGCAGTTATTCAAAAACTGAGGTCAGAGTCCCTAAGATGATGGTAGTAGCAAAGGTCCTGAGGCAGAAAATATTCTATCCACTCAGGGGACAAAAGGAAGGCCACTGTGACTGGCACATATTCCACAAGAAAATAACAGAGCAAAGCTAGAGAGTTGGCTAGGGATCTTCAGGGGTTCTTGGAGCCATAGTAAGAAGATAATGTTACATCCTAACTGGTGGGAAAGCACCAGATAGCTTAAGGCATGGCTTAATTTGCCTTTATGCAAGAAGGCTGGCTGTGTGAGAGGCAGACCCAAGGGAAAGGAGAGCAGGAGTGGAGCAACCACTTGACAGATAGGAACACTCCTCTGGGTAGGAGAAAATGGCAGCCTTCCCCAAGGCGGGGCTCTGAGTTCTGAGTGCCATGTAGATACTCCTGTGCTCTCTTGTTGACATCAGAAACACTATCAGAAATCCTCCAGATCCCCATCATTCCCTATAAAGAAATTTTCATCTTACTCCAGGCCCTTTCAGACTAGAACATGGCTTTGGGTCTCTAGGGCTTGTCTTTGTTGTTTTCATCTCATTGGGTTTACGAGATGAGAAGTAAAATACATTTTTTTCCTGCACATCCTTCTTTGATCTATAAATATGTGTCTATGCGGTGTTTCATGTCTTTCCTTCATCTTCCAAGGTCCTGACTCGAAATTCAAACTGCTCAGAGTTAGATGCTGATCCAAAGCTGCTATAGAGGAAGGTAAGCCACACATCCAGTCAACTCTGGCAGCTAGCAGCACTAGCTGGTTAATAGTGAGTGACAGGCTGGGGTGTGCTCAGAGGTAGAGCCACTTGCCTAACATGCACATGACTCTGGGTTTGATCCCCAGCAAACACACACACACACACACACACACACACACACACACACACACACACACTCCATCATTGTCCTTGCTTCAAGTATCCTGGAAAGGTCACCTGAGACAAAACAGGAAGGGGCTGCTATATAATTCCTTCCCTTCTCTGGAACTTCATGGACACCGTAGCTGTACCCACCCCAGTCCCACAGTTACTTGGGAGCTATGACTGAATGAGTTCGGCCTCTGGCTCAGCAAACCAATAGCACGTTTGAGTTTCTGATTTACATTCCTTTATCCAACAATGGATCTGTTTCTATGCCTTTTTAGTTTTGTGTAAGGTTTGAAAGCAGGAGGCTAAAAGCTATTTGCCAAACTATTCCCAACATTTTTACCCAAAATGCAACCATAATCTCTGCCTCTGGGTCAAATAATGTAACTTTGTATGGTCCTAATGCTTTCAAAATAGAACACTGACCTAGTAGCCATTATAAACTACACCAATCCCAGATACCCTCAAAAGTTCATAATTTGGTGGTACATGCCTTTAATCTTAACACTGGGGAGGCAGAGCCAGTGAATTTCTGTGAGTTTGAGGCCTACCTGGTCTACAAAGTGTGTAGCCAAGGCTACATAGTGTGACCCTGCCTCAAAAAAAAATTTTTTTTAATTCATAATCAAGTGCAGTTTTAAGTATTACACCCTAATTGATTAAGAAAATAATAAAAGGCATTTGCTCATTCAATAATGATTGCCTTCTAGTCTATTGAATGGGCCTTGTGACAAAGAGCTTGGGTAATCTATTTGACTAGGAAAGAGGCCAGGAGAACAGAAGGTCAGGAAATCTCACTTATTTCTGTCTCTATTTCACAGAAACTCTGCAGAGGGGCTACAGCTGGGAAGAGAGTGGTAACATGGAGCCTCAGCCCCCATGCCCACTGCTCACGTACAAGTGTGAGAAAAGGGTTCAGTGTTCCCGGGCTCATCCACGACAGAAAAGCATGCCTTTCCTTCCGTCTTGCTCTAGGGAGTTTAGAAGAGTAGTCATGTTTTTAGACAGTGTTCTGAGGAAGTTGTTACTCATGCACAAGGGCATCCGGTTGGTGGCTACTGGGCAGATAGATGAGGATAGGGAACGAGAAAAGAAAACTGAAATAAAATGAGGAGGATGGAAGAAGTAAAGACATGATGGAGGAGAGGGGTGAATGGATAAAAAACAGCAGTCATCAGAGAGATGTTAAACACGAAGAGAGGCTGTCGAACTCAGAGTTCCAAACTGGAAGTGTGAACTCACTTCCCGTCTTTTAAAACGTGAAGAGACCCTGGGTGAAGCGGAAGCGGTGGGACCTGAAGCTGTCTTTCCTGGTTCCCAGGGTCTCTCCCCACCTTTGCCTTGTAACATGGAGATTCTCGTCGGAGCACCCTGACTCCACATGTGGCCAACTCTCTCACACAGCACTTCACACTGTGTGGACTGGGTAAACATTCCCTGGCACTCACTCTGGCATCGGGGACCAGAGCGCTGGGCCCAGAGTTAGCACAAAGGTTCTTTCAGGTTCCCAAGTAGATCTCAAGCAGCCAAAGTCAAGGACAAGGGCAAGAGCCCTGGTCTGGAGCCTGGCCAAGATCTGCTGTTATTTTCGGTGTGGAACTCCTCTTGGCTTCAGAGTTCTTTCTCTGTGGGATTTTCTCCCCAACAGCTGTTGAGTGGGACGCAGGTGCCTGTGGGAGGAGAGGGAGACTTCTAAAAACAAACAGAAGAATGCTTTACAGGCACTCTGTGCTAATGGCATGGGTACTAATCTAACTAGTGGCAGCTAGCTGAGGCGCTGGGGGAAGGAGACAAGAGAAGGAAGGGGTAATGAAGAAAAAAGAGCCTTTATAGGACTTCCCAGAAGAATCCAAAAGGGGAAAGTCTGCAAAAATGTCTGGCATAGAAGTTTCTTAAATGTTGGTGAATCCCCCCTTCTTCTTCTTCTTCTTCTTCTTCTTCTTCTTCTTCTTCTTCTTCTTCTTCTTCTTCTTCTCTATCCCTCTCTATTTCTAGCCACAGAGGAAACATTAAAACATGCAAAATGAGGTGAAGCAAAAGAGAAAATACAAGACAAATGAAAATGAAAAAATAGAAAAGCGAATGTGTCAATTATTCTATTGCCCATATGCCCAATTAAAAGAATACTGTTTAAATACTATGGGTTTACCTTTTTTGGAAACTGCTATTTCAAAATTCAAGAACTGACAATTGAACAGTGGCTTACTGAGGTGGGCTTAATCTGCAATATGCATCACACATATTAGTATGGAAAGCAGAAAGTAGGATAAGCCAAAGACAAGATAGACAGTCAAGGCCTGTACACTTCCCAGGGTAAAGAGTGTTGAAATCTACAGACCAGCTGACTGCACTTGGAGACTTTGGAAGTCCTGGCCTCAGTGACAAAGAGAAGGATGAGAGCTGTATATTGAGTTTAAGGCCAGCCTGGGCCACATGAGACCCCAAGCCTCACTTCTGAATTAAATAAATGGATTTTATCCAAAAGATAATAGGCATTTAGCTGTTTTCTTTAAACATTACCTCCCCAAGGCTACATGCCAGGGTGTTCTTTATAGTAACTTACCTTTTGTAATAGCTACAGAGAGGAACCAGGCCTGTTTTATCATATGCTGCTATGGGTCTTTCTGTACGCTGCGAATATGTGTTGCTACCACTGGTCACTGGTTGATAAAGAAGTTGCTATGGCCTATGGCAAGGCAGAATAGAGCCAGGCAGGGAATCCAAGCAGAGAGATGAGGAGAAGAAGGTAGAGTGAGAGGAGACGCTGAGTACTGCTGGCAGAGCAAGATATAATGGAACACAGGTCATGCCACATAGCCAATGTGGCAAAACATAAATTAATAGGAATGAGTTAATTTAAGATGAAGCCTGAGCCACAGATTGTAATTAATATTAAGCCTATGAGTGATTGTTTTATAAGCTGCTGCAGGCTGGACAGGACACAGGAAAACTTCCAACTACAATGTGTCTTTCACATTGTGGCCCAGGTGATTTGCACACAGAGGCACCCTCAGAGGGCCCACTGTAAAGCAAGGCTATTCCCATCAGCTTTCCAGGAAGCCAGCCAGTGACCTCCCTCAAGGAATCCTTTGCTCCAAAGCTAGATTAGCCTTCACAATGTAGCTAAGAATTTTAACTGTTCTCACAACTGTCCAAGGTTCCCCAGTGCACAGTTTTCACAAGTCTAGTGGCGCCAACCAATGCCTAGGCCCACCTGCATGTCAGTCTTGTCCCACTCCATCCCCTATCACCACCCTCCACTCCTCAGTCTCTGCCCACATTGTCTTCTAATTCCCAGACTCCGAATGCTCCTTCAGCTCTGTATTTTTTCCTGCTTATCCAAGTAAGAGCAGTAAGATTTCATCCAACAAATGTGGACACTTGACTTTCAAACCACCCCCAGTAGCTCATTAGCTTGTGTGCCCTATGATGGTAAAGTTTTTAATCACTGAGTATTATCTCCTCATCTTTAAATCCTGAGATCAAAATATCCACTTCACAGAATCACAGGACAAATTTGAGTCTTTTAAAGGCAGAAAGCATGGGAGGCACCCAATAAGTGAGAGGGGGGACACTCTCTGGGTCAACTGTGTCTACCACAGAAGTGGGTGGACCAGGAGACCACATGTCCTACACACAGCAACCCGGAGTCATAGAGCATAAGATCTTTATTGACCATGTCTCCTATTTCATAGACAAGGAAGCAAGGCGTATGAGAAGCTTAGATCAGACTCCTTTCTTTTGCTTTTCACTCTTTACCATGACATGAACACAAGCTGACTGCTCACTTTACCAACCAGAGCCATGGGAATGCTCCATGTTGAGATTTCTAGGCTAAAGAACTTTTTCAAAGCATCTGGTCCTTAGTGTTGTTTCCAGACAGAGAAATGCATTTTTCTCATGCAGTGTATACTGGGCTCCTACTAGGTATTGGGTCTCTACCTACAAGGAAGTTATTGAAATGTCTAACAAATTCCTTCCTTCAAGAACCAGGCCGCACACCTGTGCTGACTGAACTCTATCTTCATATCCAATGGACAATCCATTTCCATGAAGGTTAGCCCTGCCTCCCCTCTGCAATGCTCATCACAATTAATTCTCTCCTAAGCAGTCCCCTGGGACACTTACATATATTTCTTACTGTATTTTATGATGACTGCCCCCCACCACCTACTTGTCTTACCAGTTAATGTGAAAATTCTTCAAGGATATCACCCAAGTCTTGGTCAAGCCATTCCTTTGGTCTACCTCCACCGCAGTTCTTAATGCAACACCATGGAGAAGAACTGTTCTCGGGGAGGTGGAATGGGGAAAGAGGAAGAGTTCAGAGTGTGGGTGTGTCTGGAGTCTGTGTCAGATCCACACAGAGGCTGAGGGCTGCTGGGAAGAAAGGAGCAGCCATCCTAGGCTCTGCATGGAGCACGTGAACAAAGTCATAGAACAAGCTCTTTTCTGTTAAAAATCTTTAGATTCCTGGAAGGCTTCCTAAGGCTAAGGTTCATCTGTCCCCAGCACATCCTTCTGGTGAAGAGATTGCAGTATCAGAAAGCCATGAATCAGCTGAGCTACCAACTTCCTGGAGGCTGTCATCCAGGCAAAACTGGTCTTGGGTCTTACTGAACTGGTTTTTCTAGAGCCTGGATTGACCAGCCCCTCCAAAAGTTCCCTGCAAAAACAAAGGCATCAGTTCTTCCTCTTCTCATTTCTCCCCTTCTTTGCTTTATGGAGTGTAGAATTAGAAATGAGATACCCAGGTCTAAGTAGTAATTGCCTGGCCTTATCCCCAGAGACATCAGGAAAGCTACTTCACCACTACAAGGAGAGTATTGCAAATCATTGGTCAAGATGGATGGAACCAGAGATCACCCTGTAAAGTAAAGTAAGATATTAAGTTGAAAAACACATGTTAAGTGTTTTCTCTCATTTGTGGAATTCAGAAATAAGAAGGGGACCTAAAAGTAAAAGCAAGAGTATTATGGGGAAAGGAGGAAGGTTGGGGGTAAGAGAAGGCAATGGGTGGGATTGAATATGACCTAAGGAGATTTTATGAACCTTATGGTTGAGTCTAAAATGTCCCCCACCCCAAGATAGTGCTCTGAAAGTACAGTTTTTAGAAGGCCTTGATTGCCTATCCCTAGAGAGAAGTTGTTCTCTAGGGGTGGGCCTTTGAGTCCTATCCCTAGTTCTATCCTATATCCCTGGCTTCCTGGTCTGCACTGTGTGATGACCTGTGCCTCCTGTTCCCACTACTATAGGCTAAGCCTCCCACTTTGCCTGCCCAGCCATTATGGACTGTGACCCTCTCAAACTGTAAGACACAATAAATCCTTCTTCCCTTAACTTGTTTCTGCCAGATATTTCGTCACACTGATAAGAAGAGTCACTAACACAGAACATACATGAAAATATCATGAGCACCAGTAATCTACACACTTAATGTATATTAACCAAACTAGGCCAGAAGTGAGCTGAACCCACAAATACAAGCGCACGGCTAGAGTATGGCTCCGCCCTGCAGGTCCTTCCTTTTGGACTCATGTTCCTATTTCACAGTCCCATCACCTCATTCCCACCCCTGACACATGTCATGGAGAGTACCTAGTCCCTGGCTGGAATGCTCCCCACTTTGTCCTCTCCATCTTGCATCTTTGAAAATCCAAGGCTGATTTCCAACTTGATTCCAAAAATCCTAACTATAATGTGTCATCTACAGTGGTAGTTATGAAATTTGACTCCAAAACAAAACTCTCTATCATCACCCTCTGAAGGCTACTGAATTTGAAATTTGGGGAGTAAGGCTAGCTGTCTTCTGCTACTGCTATTTTGTGGTATTCCTACACACCTTCCTTTAGGAACCACTGGTCTATAAAAAGTACTTCATACTTGATGCATAATGTTTTCTTGTTTATCAGTTATTATTAGTTTGCTATGTGTGTTTTTTCTACTGATGCATCCTCACACCTCTCACCAGGGCCAAGGCTTACATGCCTCCACACACAACATCCTCTGCAGTATCACAGATATAATGAACACACAATGAATCATTAATGCTACAGCACTCTTCATGAAAAGGAAGGAAGTAGGGTAGCAGGGACACACACTATTATTTTCTTTCTTTTGTTATGATTTTATGAGTATCAAAGCCTACACATGGCTATAAAGATCTTTGAAAGGGGGATGATTTGGGAGGAAGGGACTTTGATGGTGTGACATTTAGCTAGGATGCCCAGGGCCTTGCATTCTATGGAAACTCTGAAGTGAAAGAAGAACCATTGGGGATTTTGAAGACAATAGCACCTTAGAAAAGACAACGGATAAGTCCAAGCTATAGGATAATTGGAAAACCAGCAGAAAGACTGCTAAAGACTATAACAACTACCGTGTTGAGTGTTCACTGATGTTCACCTGACAGAGATGTCACCATTCCCACTTCAAAGATGAGGAGGGTGAGCTCCAAAGACGCTGCATTCTTTATCCAAGTTCACAAATACAGGGTCCATAGCTGAAATGTTTAACCTCTCCATTTCTTGGGGTCATGTGTCTTTCTTTTCTTTGCCCTTCTCAAGAAGCCAGGTTCTACTATTACCTTCTCATGTTCCTATCCCTCATCCAGAATAGTTATCCCTGAAGCTCCTTAAGAGACCCTCATCTTGGGGGTTGGGGATTTAGCTCAGTGGTAGAGCACTTGCCTAGCAAGCGCAAGGCCCTGGGTTTGGTCCTCAGCTCCAGAAAAAGAGAGAGAGAGACAGAGACAGAGAGAGAGAGAGAGACCCTCATCTTTATGACTTCTAATTAAAATTTGACAGAATGAGATTAGCAAATTAATTGGCTACTTTGATTTAGGTGTTCATCCAGGACCCAGTCATCCATAGCTATGGGCAGGGGGTCTCCCAGAACCCTGGTTGGTACATGCCTACTGGCAGTAAATCCATTATACCAGGACATAACTTGAGATCCCTGAAGCAAAACTCTGCAGTAGACAATGTCAGCCTACTGCTTTTCTCACATGTAGATTCAGGCTAATAATGGTACTCCCCCACATTTCTATTTTGAGTTTTAAAGGAGATAATTTATGTCAAATGCATAGAACAGAGTCTGACACAGGAACTTCTGTGAATGGTATTATGATCATTATGCAAGTTGTACTACAGATCACTTTTCTCTGTTTTACCAGTTTGCTATGCCCTTGACGCTTACTTGGCTTTGTGGTGCTGACCCATGCATTACAGAAAGTGTGCCTCAACAACCAACAAACTAAGACAATTCTGGAAATGTATCCCTGGACAGCACAGCTTGCTGCCTCCATTAGGCAGGTCAAAGTGCATGACTCTGGTCTGAAATGTTCCAAGTTCTTCCAAAGTGGCCCAGAGTGAGACTAAATTTTGTCTTTAGATGATAAATCATTAAAACTGAGTCTTATGGAAGGAAATTGTGTTCACAGAAATTATAAGTAAGAATATTCTGCAGCTAACTCTGCCCTGGGAGCTTCATGTTCTCATATAGCAAGGAGATAGCTCATTAATTATCATAAATAACAAAGTAAACTGTGTATTAGCATGCTGCCACTAAGTAATGCCACCAAACCAACATGAGGAATTTAAATATTTCAAGAAGATTGTGATGAATCTGAGCATGGCTCAAGCAATGACTTGTTTGAAATAGGCATGAGAGTTTGTGGATTTGGTACAGAGCAAATGAGGCACAGAGAAACAATGCTGCCTGAGCCACTGTTCATACATACAAGGGATTTCTCAGGCTCTGCTCTATGCCATCATAATCACAACTGCTGTGGGATGTTCTATATATCAAATGTGTTGCTCTGATCATTTAATAAATAAAACACTGATTGGCTAGTAGCCAGGCAGGAAATATAGGCAGGACAAACAGAGAAGAGAATTCTGGGAAGTGGAAGGCTGAGGAGAGAGACACTGCCAGCCGCCTCCCTGACAAGCAACATGTAAAGCCATGTGGCAACTTACAGACTAATAGAAATGGGTTAATTTAAGATGTAAGAACTAGAAAGCAAGAAGACTGCCATGGCCATACAGTTTGTAAGCAATATAAGTCTCTGTGTGTTTACTTGGATGCATCTGAGTGACTGTGGGACTGGTGGGTAAGAGGGTAAGAGAGATTTTTCCTGACTGTGGGCCAGGCAGGAAAACTCTAACTACAAAGAGAAAACTCTAGCTACAAATGGCGCCCCACATTGGGTGCCAAATGTAGATGAACTGTCTTATTAAATAAGAAACACAGAGCCAATTGCAGAGTTAAAAGCCCAAGAAGTCAGAGCAATAGCTAAGAGCTAAAAACCCTTTCTTATCCTTCACTGGCACTGTCAACCTTCCCCTCAGAAAGAGACCTACTCCCTATGTCTCTGTCCTTTTATTGACTTTCTGTTCTGCCTTCTCATTGGTTGTAAACCCAACCACATGACCTTCTCATCACTGCCTGTCTGTACAGACCTCCAGGTCTTCTATGGTTGGTATTGAAATTAAAGGCGTGTGTCTCCATGCCTGGCCGTTTCCAATGTGGCCTTGTACTCACAGAGATCCAGACAGATTTCTGCCTCTTAATGCTAGGATTAAAGGCATGTCCTACCACTGCCTAACCTCTATGTTTAATATTGTGGCTGTTCTGTCTCTGACCCCAGATAAGTTTATTAGAGTGTACAATATTTTGGGGAACACAATACCACCACACACAACCACTGGGCTTACAGGTAAAAGTGCTTGTTGTGCAAGCTTAACAACCTGAGTTCAGACCCCCAAGTCCCTATGAAGAGGTAGATGTGGTGACACACGTCTGTAACCCCAGAACTCTTACTGCAAGATAAGAGGCATAGACAGGAGAATTCCCCTAGGAGCCAGAGACTAGAGATCACTCAGAATCTCATGGGGCAGCTAGCCTTGAGTGCACAGCAAACTGGAAGAAACAATGAGACCCTGCCTTAAACAAGGTGGATGGTGATACCCAACACTCAAAAGTTATCCTTTGACCCATGTGGTATGGCATGCACATGCCCACACATGTGTACACACACACACACACACACACACACACACATACACATACACACACCACATACATACATACAAACATCTCTCATACAGGTGTCTACACACTATACTGCCCCTATAAAATTTTTTAATTAAAAAGCCTAACAACATCTAGGTGTTGTTTAAATTTCTCATTAGATACTCCTGACTATTGTCTTGCCAACAATGGGAAGCAAGTACTTACCAAGTTGCTATTATTTACTATAGGTAGCAAGGATGTAATATTAGGACCCAGGTCTTCTGACTCTTGGGGTTCTTGGCTATCCCACGGTGTCTCTCCATGGTGTGTTGTGAAAACTGTGGGAAGAGGCCCCAAATAGCAAAAGAAACTGAGAAATAATTGGTTTTTTCCAAGTGTGCTCCTGGGTAAGCTTGGGAGCTGGGCTTCACCACATTCCACATCTTGACTTATGAGGCACATTAGGTTATTAGGGGCTCTGAGCAATTCTACCACAAAGAAACCTGAGATGTATTCCTCAAAACTTACTTATGATAGCTTTTTGGGTTGTGTCATTTGTTAATATTGCATAGAAAAATTATTGGGAAGATATTTTGACTGTTAAAAACATTTACACAGTCACACAAATCTTTCCTTACCTAGTCCTGCTTTTTAGGCCCAAACTGATTCCTAGACATAATAATTCTACATATGATTCCTGGAGCTGCAAGGACAGCACATAGAAATAGAGCTGAAGCAAGGCTAGTGAAGGCAGAGAATAGAGCAAAACTCCTGCCTCTCAGTGGCCTTAGGGTTTCTCTTTCTACCTCCATAACTTTTCATTTGTCCAGAGCTCTGTCACTGATTTCAGAAGGAACATATTCCTCCCCCACTCCCACCTGTGACTTTCCCCAGGAAAGACACTCTCTGTCTTCAAGAGAAATTCTTGCTGTTTCTAGAGCTCAGAGTTTCAAGTGGAAGGTGTAAAGGTCACCTGTGGTTGCAAGAACAAAGGTTCCAGGCACTGAGGAAAAGGGGAAAGCAGCTAGTGTGCTTTCCTAGAAACCTTTACCCAGCATGAACCAACCAACCAGTTGAAATCATCCACGCCAACAGGGTGAGCCTTTATGGCATCACCAAAGTTCACTGCCTCTTACCAGTGGCTGCCTCTTCCCAGCTGACTAGTAAACCCTAAGAGAGTTCAGTGTGAGTCCTCTCCATCCCACATCAGCACATATCTGTATTAAAGTCACTGAGCAGGGCTGCATTGCCTGTTGGCTGCACATACGTCCCCTGGAGAGTGCAGGACACACTACCCCACAAACAGAATCTTGGCATTTGCCACTTTCACCTTCCACTGCCCTGTTCCCCCAAAAGAGGCCAACAAATCCAACTGACCTGTTCCTGGTAGATTTCATAGACTCTCTAGAAAGGTACTTCAAACACTTGGAGGAAAGGAGCCGAAGCTCCAGAAGCAACAAGAAAATCCTATTAGACAGGCCTTGCTGACTCTCCCCCATACCCCTGTCTCCCCCATACCCCGTACTCACTGCCTCTAGCTCATCCTTCCTTTTGTCCACTTGGGCTATGGCAGGACTGTCCAATATAAGCATAAGACTATTTCCCCTTACCTCTTTGGGTCTTTATTTTCAAAGGCTCTTGGGGGAAAATAGTAAATAAATAAATAAATAAATGATCAAATAAATAAATAAATAAATAAATAAATAAATAAATAAATAAATAACCTTAAGTGAGTTTGTGCTTTGTCCTCTTGTTTATCTGTCTTCCACTATAGGAGCCTCAACCATGACCTTAACTTTGAGTGAAGAAAGTGTCCAAAGTTAAGTTTTGGGTACACTGTTTTTCTTCCCTGACACCCACTGAGAGAAACACATGCTTCTCTCTGCCTATGCTCTTCCTAAAGCAGTGATTTCAAGAAGTTTCTTCTAGTTCTTAGCCTCATCCTGAGCTAAGGAGGAGTCAGAACTTAGCACATTGGGGACCCTTTAGCAAATTAGTGTTTTCTTTCTTACATGATTCAAGATGGTGGAGGCCCCACAAAAATCTCTCTCCTTCCCAGGTCTCTCTGTTACAGTGATGAACCAGCCTGCCTCCATCTTAGGCTTTAAAGCCATCTTATAATAAAGACAAACTAGATTCACTTCTGTTTGTGACTAAACCTGTTTCTCAAGGATGGGCCATGCCCCACCTGTAACCCGAACTACAAATGATTCTTTCTGTACTGCCTGTTCCAGGAAACAACAACCACATCTTTGTTGCAAAAAGTTGTTAGGACCCTCTTGCAACCCTACCTTTGTTTCAAAAGGTTATTATAACCACTTGTTGTTATGGCTACCTTGTTATGACTGCCTCATTATATTCTGCTTCTGTAACCCACCTGCCAAATCCCCCATTTGGTGACCCCTACTCATGAGCTATAAAAACCTTACCTTCCCCACATCCAGTGCTGACCTCTTAAACTGCACCTTTAGGAGGAGGAAGCCCATGCACATCAATAAACAAGGCTTACTCTAATTAATTCCTTGCTTTAATTAATCTGGCCATGATGATTTGGGTCAGTGGTCTTTTTCCTTGAGTCTTTGGGATTATCAACAGCAGAGAAGTTCTCTCAAAAGACAGTCCAAGCATTTACAGACAACTTCTCCCCCAGGGCGTAGGCCAGTCTCTCCTCTGATCCAGAAGCAGAAAATGCCCAACTTCTTGAGCAGGTATCTCTTCATCACAGGAACCATCTTATGCTATAAAGAGTCTCCTGAGTAGAAGTAATGACTAGAAGTGGAGTAGTGCTCTCCCTGGGACAAGAATGGAGGCAGCTCCTTTTCCAACCCTCCTGCCTCCACTCTCCCTAGCCCATGTGACCAAAGAGATAGTCTCTTTCATAGTTCCTCCAAGGGAAAACCACTGGATGAGGGCTGAGTAATGGGAGCACCCATTCTGCTGTTTTGGTCAGTGGGAACAACACATTAATATTGGGAACCTCTGAGCATTCCTCTGGGAAGCCACTGTCCTCTCCTGTACCTCCACCTTGCTCAGAAAAAGAGCAAGTCTGACTTTCTACACATTACAGAGTGAGGGACTCCTTCTTAAGGATTATAACTACCAGGGTGGAGGAAGAAGAGCCTGCAAGGATGACTTGTGTTCTTGGATGAAAGAGATAGGAAGGATTGCCAAAGTGAGGCTGAAGTAGCAAGACCTGTTGGCTCACATTCTTCTGTGTTCCTGTGTCTTTAGAGATAAAGATGTCTCTTCCCTCTAGGTTCCAGAACTGGGAGGAGAGGAGGCTCTCCTGCATTGGAAGTGTGCTTTTGACCTGCTTGGAGGGAAAAAGACAAAGAGAAGACAAGATTGTCTTTCTTGCTTCCATAGTTTTCAAAATGCCTGGGTGAAATGTTTTAGAATAGCATGCTTGGAAAACTGGGATATTTGTGATTTTTATGTTATTCAAGATATTATTCTCAAACTGTAACAACTGCACTATGCAATAACTAATAGTAAAATCTCTTCTTGCTCCTCTGCTCCTAACTATGACCCTAAATTTAAAGCAGATCCTAAATGATGCTGACTTTCAAAGGGAGGCAACTTTAAATGTAAAGTCTTCAAATGTCCCTTGCCAGGGCACTAAGATAGGATGGACCATCTTTCAGAAATCAGTGGAGCTTGCCTGAAGAACTAGAGCTGTGCTGGAGCTATACTAAATGATCAACTGAGCCACCTGGGTGCAGAAAACACTATGAGGGCCATGACTGCATGACTGTGCTAGAGCAAAGTCGTAAATAAAGGCTGTGTGAAGCTCAAAGAGAGCAACGGGTAGTTCTAATTATGATTACTTACATTGTTTAGTATTTTTTGCTCTTTTGATCCCCACTGTTCTCTGCAATGTTATCAACTCTAAGGAACGTACAATATAGAACAGAACAGGCTTTCAAGATGCATGGATGGACACCAGTGTCTTTTAGGCATCGATTTCATCCCAGTCCTTTGTGTTTGGTCTCTTCTCACCCTACTTTACAAGAGAAATCAGGGTGGGAAGCCAGGAATGGAGAGTGAGCCCTTATCTTCCAATACCTGACTCCACAATCCTGTCCCTGCCGCCTCCCTACAGATGGAGCAGACAAGGACACCCCACAGTGGCAAATCTCCTGCTGTCATGATACACTGAGCAGAAAGGAGACACAAAGGCCACACACACAAGAGTCACCTGGGAATCTGCTGAAAAATGCACATTACCAGACTAGAATATAGCTCAGTGATATAGCACTTACCAATGAAGTCCTGAGTTCAATTCCCAGCATGTGAAGGGGTGAAAGAGAGAATCCTATTCCCATTCCTAAAGCCTTAAGTCAGCTTATGATGTGTCTGCATTCCACAGTATTTAAGTCATTACATTTTAGACAAAACATAGAAAAGGAGAATGCATGTTATTTATCTACCACAGGTCTTAAAAACTAGTCAGAACATGTTAGAGTGGTCTCCAGAAGCCTTTCCTAGAGGGTGGGCTTTGCCCAACCTGCCCCACTGCCTTTCAGGCACAGATAAGGTAGAAAGATGAAACCAGCTTAGGGAAAATGTGATGCTTTCTACCATCTGTTTACTATTTTCAAACCATCTGTTTCTTCTCATGAAATATTTTGCCTATTAAGGCCCCATAGGGTGATGATTAAACTTGTGTTCTAGACCCAGAACACCAGGAATTAAATTCTGATTTTCTGAAGTATAACCTGATTAAAACATTTAACTCTTTCTGTACCCCAGCTTTATGAAATATTAATATCTGGTGAGACACAAGACATAGCAACCCCAATACGGCTAAAGGATGCCAGAAACACAGCACCCCTCAACATGTGTGTGTGTGTGTGTGTGTGTGTGTGTGTGTGTGTGTGTGTGTGTTTTGGCTGCTTGGTTACTTGCAGATGGCCATTTTGGGAAACCGCAGACATAGGAGGAGCTGAGAAGTTGTCCCAGTGTATTAGACATTTGAAAGGAGTTTTCCTCCCTGCACCAAGAAGAGAAGCATGGCCACATCCCTAGAGATGTGGTCAACAGAGAAGACACTGGGCCTGGTCCTACCTGGACAAGTCACCCCTGCCTTCTTGACCATCTTCTTTCACCCCAACCATTTGCCTTTGTCCCACATATTAACAGTGCTCAACTCTGAAGCTTCCTTGATGTATTTTCTGGAGACTGATTAATTCTCTGGGCCTCCTCCCAAATCTAGTAAAGTAAACCAGAAAACTTTTGTGTGTGTTTCTCTCATTAACTGGTCTTTTCTTACAGAGAATTCCATTAATAAAAACAGAAAGAAAATTGTATTTCCTCTCCTATATACTTATTATTATTGCCTTGAGGATTACACTAATTAAAATATGTTATGACATTTTGACCAACACAGATTAAGAATTCAAATAGCAATGGTATATTCAGGACTTGAAGCAGAAGCTGGTAAGTGTTTGTTAACCAAAGTGAGTATTAATTATCTTCCTTTCATTTTTGTTCCCTCTGCTACAATCACTTCTTAAGATAGGAAGAATGGCATCTTCAGCAAATGGCGCTGGCATAACTGGATGCTGGCATGTAGAAGAATGCAAATAGATCCATATCTATCACCCTGCACAAAACTCAAGTCCAAGCAGATCAAAGGCCTCAACATAAATCCAGTTACACTGAACCTCATAGAAGAGAAAATGAGAACTAGTCTTGAGTGCACTGGAGACTGCTTCCTGTATATAAAACCAGTAGCACAGACTCTGAGATCAGCAGTTAATAAATGGTACCTCATGAAACTGAAAAGCTTCTGTAAGGCAAAGGACACTGTCAATAAGACAGAACAGCATTTTACAGAATAGGAAAAGATCTTCATAACCACACATCTGACAGAGGGCTTATAACCAAAATATATAAAGAACTCAGTAAACTAGACATGAAAATACCAAATACTCCAATTTTTAAAATGAGGTACAGAGCTAAACAGAAAATTCTTAACAGAAGGATCTCAAATAAACAAAATACACTTAAAGGACTGTTCAACATCCCTAGACATCAGGGAAATGTAAATTAAAATGACTCTGAGATACCATCTCATACCTGTCAGAATAGCTAAGATCAAAAACACTGATGTTAGCTTATGTTGGAGAGGATGTGGAGTAAGGGGAACACTCCTCCACTGCTGTTGGGAGTGCAAACTGGTACAGCCACTATGGAAATCAATACGGCAGTTTCTCAGAAAAGTGGGAATCAATCTACCTCAAGACCCAGCTATACTAATCTTGGGCATATATCCAAAGGATGCTCCATCATATCACAGGAAAGTTGCTCAACCATGTTCATAGCAGCATTATTCATAATAGCTAGAACCCGGACACAACCTAGATGCCCCTCAACCAAAGAATGGATAATGAAAATGTGGTACATTTACACAATGGAATATTACTCAGGTATAAAAATAATGACCTCATGAAATTTATAGGCAAATGGATAAAACTAGAAAAAGTCATTCTGAGTGAGGTAACCCTGACAAATAAAGACAAACATGGTATATACTTTGCTCATAAGTAGGTATTAGGAGTACAGTACAGGATAACAACAATTCACAGCCGTAGAGGAGGAGAATAACAAAAGAGACCTCTTGATGTCTGTGTGTTGGGGAGGGGTGCATTTCTGGGTTAAGAAGAAACCTGGTGCCAGGGAAACTCCCAGGAGTCCACAAGGATGACCCTAACTAAGACTCCTAGCAATAGTAGAGAAGGTGTCTTAACTGGCCATCTACTGTAGTCAGATTGGTGACTACCCTAACTGTCATCAGAGAGCCTTTATCTAGTAACTGACAGAAGGAGATGCAGAGGAGGCATGGTGTCAATGGCAAAGACACTGAGCCGGGTGAAAGGCAAATAGCAGACTCATTTATTCAGTAATGGGGAAAGCCTTAGATACCCTTCTCTCAGCACTCAGGTTTTGTCCCATTCTGGTGACATTGCATGGTTGTCCCTCATTGGCTGTGCATGATGACAGCACCTGTTGCTAATCCCTGAGGCAGACTCCACATGATCAAGCAGACCCCAGGTTGGCTCATAAGGAAGTATGCTATGTGCATGCCTTGGCAACTGGTTTGAGCCAATATCCTCAACCCTATGGGCCTGTCCTACTACACATCCACTCTTTTTATTTTATTATGTGGGCCCTCAGAGTTCTTTGCTCCAGCCTTCCTCAACACTGTGGGCCTGTCCTACTACACATCCACTCTTTTCATTTTATTATGTGGGCCCTCAGAGTTCTTTGCTCCAGCCTTGTTGAGACCACATCAGGGCCCCTCAGCAACTGGACTGTGCCTGACTTAGGTTGGCTTGCCAAAAAAATTCTTACCCATCATTAACTATCAGCTTTCCTTGGGCAGTCACCCTGGGTGGGGAGGATCAGACAGTAGCCTTTTGAATTTCAAATTTCAGAAAGCCAGGCATGTGTAACCTCCTGTGAAGAGCTATGAGTTGGAGGTCTAAAAGCCATTAACACCTGTAGAGTAACCTTAGTGGATGCCTGTTGTTGCTGCATGTGCTGTAGGAGACACTTTAAAAGGAGGAAGATTAAAAGCACCACCCCACCAATCAAAACATAAGTGAGAATCCAGGAGGGATCAAACAGCCTTTTTATATTACAGAGATCCACAGCCAAGTACTGGGCTGAGCTCCAAAAGTCTTCCTAAGAAAGGGAAGAAGGATTGTATGAGCCAGGGAGATTACGGTCATGATGGAGTAATCCTCAGAGACAGTTGACCTGAGCTAGTGGGAAAACATTGTAGCCAGAAGTTTTCCTGTGTGTCCTGCCCAGTCTACAGCCGCTCACACCCAAGGAAACACACAGAGGCTTATATTAATTAAAACTGCTCAGCCTTTAGCTCAGACTTATTACTGACGAGGCCTTACGCTTAAACACAGCTCACTTCTGTTAATCTATACATTGCCATGTGTTCTATGGTTTTACCTTTGTGTCATTACATTCTGCTCCCTGGATGGCAGGCTGGAGTCAGCTGACTCAGCCTACCTCTTCCCAGAATTCTCCTTGTCTGCTTATCCCACCTATACTTCCTGCCTGGCTACTGGCCAATCAGCATTTTATTAAACCAATGTACAAAAACATTATCCTTTTCTGTTTAATTAAAAAGGAAAGTTTTAACTTTGGCATAGTAAAATTATATATAACAGAACAGTTATCAAGCAAGAATTATAGTTACAATATCTAGTCCATCTATATTTGGCAAATTTAAAGAAAATATTTTATTTATCCCATATTTATGAGTCCAAGTTTCATATCTACCTTATCTTTTATCATAACCAAGGGCAACTATAATTATAATTAGTCTTCAACTACATCAAAGACCTCAGAAGGGTACAATGTAGGGGCACCAATTGTAGATGAATTTCTAAGCAGTCTTATTAAATAAAAAACATGGAGCCAGAAATGGGGGTGAAAATCTGACAGAGATCAGAGGAATTGGAACACCTACCAGCTAACCTTACCTTACCACACTGCAACTTCTAAAGTGAGCTACTTCCTATCTACCCAGGCTTTTATTGCCTTGCTCTTCTGCCCTCTCATTGGTTCTTAGCCCAGCTACCTCATTTCCTTGTCACTGCCTATCTGTACAGACCTCTAGGTCTATATGGTTGGTCCTGGGATTAAAGGCATGTGATACCACACTTGGCTCTATTTACTTGAACACACAGAGACCCTGCCTAATAAGTGATTGGATTGAGGGCATGTGCTATGACTGCCTGACTTCTATGTTTACTTAAAATGGTTTGCTATTCCTCTGATCTTCAGGCAAACTTTATTTATTAACATACAAATAAAGTATCATCACAGAACATGGACTCTGGACCAACAGTTAGGGAGCCTGCATGGGACTGATCTAGTCTCTCTGCATGTGTGTGACAGTTGTATAGCTTGCTCTGTTTATAAGGCTCCTAGCAGTGAGAACAGGACCTATCCGTGTTGCTTAACTGGCTTTTGGGAACCTATTCCCCATGTTGGATTACCTGGACCAGCCTTTTTGTACAAGGAGGAGCTCGGTATTACCTCAGTTTGATGTGCCATGCTTTGTGCAAGTCCAAGGGGGACCTGTCCCTTTCTGAATGGAGAAGGAGGAGGAGTGGATGGGGAGAGGGAGATAAGAGTTGAGGGGAAGGAACAGGGGGAGAGGACAAAGGGGACACTGTAGTCCCCAATGTAAAAGAAATGAAAAAAATGTGAATTAAATAAAATAAAAGTCTTTTTTAAAAAAATGTTGCAAAGAATGGTGAACTATTCACTTGACTACCATGGGTACAATGCCAGGGGTAATTGCACAGTCACGGCTCTGGGCCTATTACTTGGCTGTATCAGTCAAGGTCACTCACCTTGCAGTCTGCCCGCATGAAGGTCATGAAGGACTGGGGCTGGCTGGTGCAGAACTATGTGAGGTGAGGATGTATATGGGGCCAGCCATGTGTCTGTGACAATGAACTATGTCATCCTAAAGAATTTACTCTAAATTAGTATAGTGACTAAAGGGACTGCTCTCTGACCTTTGAAGGTTTGCTGGGACAAACTGGTAAAGACGAAACCAGAAGAAAAGAATGCAAATCTATTAACAAGCAAAGGAGGAGAACAGCATTGGAAAATCACAGTAGTGAGAAAAGTCACTGGCCTAGTGCCTGCAGAAACTTTGTGCTTCTTTCTCTGCAAAGAGTGGGAAGGGTAAAGAATGTGGACAATTTTCAAGTGGGTAGGTGATTTTCAGGAAACATTTGTGGCTTTGGAGATTTTTGTTTGAGTGTTTTGTTTGTGCTGGGATTGAACCCAGTACCCTGTTCATGTTAAGCACACACTCTACCACTGAGCTACATACAATTCCAACTCTCCTTGGGCTCTGACCATCAATAGCCAGAAGCAGTCTGTTTGACCTGCAGAACACACAATCGTTTGTAAGTAATTATCTGTAGGATTGAAACATAGAGCAATGGCAGCTACAGAAGTCTGTCCAGCTGTGCCAACGGAAGGCTTTGGTCTTCATTCCTAAGGTAGGAGCTTGGATGTTTTCCAAAGGGACCAGAGCTCAGTGTTCTCCAAAGGGACCAGAGCTCAGTGTTCTCCAAAGGGACCAGAGCTCAATGTTCTCCAAAGGGACCAGAGCTCAGTGTTCTCCAAAGGGACCAGAGCTCATTGTTTTCCTCCTTGGGTGTCCAGACTTTGAACAGGTGAAGATTTGTAGAAAGCCTCTGCCTGCACTGAGAAAAATAATGGAAGTTAAGAGAGATATTCTGTAACATGATTTGCTAAACAGTCTTACTAATTAAAAACCCAGAGCCAGATATTGGGGTGAAAGCTCAAAGATCAGAGAAACAGAACAAGCCAGCCACGTTCTTACTTCTATGAAATCCTCAGCTTCAAGAGAGAGACTTCCTGTTTATTCATGACTTATATACCTTTCTGTGCCCTGCCATCTCACTTCCTTTCTAGTTCTGGGATTAAAGGTGTGTGCCACCATGCCTGGCTCTGGTCCTAGTACAGCCTTGAACCCACAGAGATCCAGATAGATCTCTGCCTCCTGAATTAAAGGTGTGGGCTACCACTACCTGACCTCTGTGTCTAATTTAGTGGCTGGCTTTGTCCTCAGATCCCCAGGCAAGCTTTATTGGGGTACACAATATATCACCACATTTTCATTTTGGGATTGGAGCTGAGGTCTGTCAGCATGCTAACACAACGGTCTTGGGACGAAGACCTCTGAGGCCTAAATTTAGCCTCCAGTAGAATCAAAGGAATGTTTTAATATGGTTTCCTCAGACAAAAATCAAGAGAGTTACATTTTAAACCAGGGCACAGGCCCCTTAGGGAAGAAAAAGTTGAGACATCTCCCCAAACTGATTTAATCTATGTACTCCACCCCCAAGCCTTTCCTCCCAGATCCCCCAGTTAAGCGTATTATTATTGATGTGGGGATAAAAAGTCAGATGGATATGGAATGGAAAGGGGATGAATCTGGGAGGAATTTGGGGGAAGGGATGGATATGATCAAAATACAATGTATAAAATTTGCAAAGAATTAATAAAAATAATTTTTAAAGAAATGGTATCTATCCAGCCCAAATTTGTTTTCTCAATAAAATGCAAGCAGCACTCACCACAGAACTGAGTGTGGTAAAGTATGCCCTAGAAATGAGATTTGCTTTCGAGAATAACCTTCTTGCTGTTTGGAAACCCATGAGACTTACTATGAGCCCTATGTGAGAACATCATTAAAACTACTGAAGCATGTCATATTGCAGTACACCTTGAGTAGGAGCCATTAGACTACCCGGAGGCAATGCAGGTCGATTCTCACTGTGGGTCTCCAAGAAGCTGTCTACTCATTAAATGACAAACATTCAAGCTATGATGCCCCGGGTGCTGGAGTCCACGGGGGGGGGGGGGGGGGGGGGGCACTAAGACTGAGCTGCTGGCCACTTGCTACCTGTCTGAGTTGGAATAAATAATGAAAATCCCTTTGAGGTTGAGTTGCTCTTCTGGGACATAGTGAACAAGATACAGAACTAAACTATTTAGGTTATAACTTCCCTCAGCTGTAAGTCCCAGAAAAAAAAAAAATCATGACTCAAGAGCTGTATCATGGGAAGTTCCATCACATGTAGTAGGAAATGCCCAGGCATGGTCACAGGTGTGCCACGCAGCCAAGTGCCTACCTACCTCAGCTTTGCCAGGTTCTAGCCTCCACCCTCTGTTTTTGCTTATTTCATAACTATTGCAATTGCAGGTAAATGTCAGGTCACCAAAAGGTAGAGAGAGGGAAATCTCTTCCTCAATGGGAAAACCTTCGTCTTTTTCTTCCTACTATCCTTGGCTTCATCTCTCTCTGACAAGAATTACCCATGTCACTTGATCACTTCTGAACTAATCACTGGAAACAAGTGTCAGATGGGTATAAAAGACCATTCCACCCTTATCCTTGATCTAAGGACAAGACCACCTTCCCTGAGGATGGAGAGAACAACAGCTTCCTTAAAAAACAAAATTGTCCTAATAAGTTGTGCTGGCTGGCATGTAGGCAGCTAAACATGTCTATATCACCATATAAAATTCTTGTGATGAACACATAAATTGGTGAAAATGGCCTATAACATCACCTGGCATGTGAGAATAATAGCAACTTGTATTTTGAGGAGTCATAACATTAATTACTTTATATAAATTACATAATTTAATTGGTGTTCTGTATGATAGATACCATTATTATACCCATTTCAGTTAAAAACACTGAGCCACCAGTGGGATGTGTAACTTAGTCCAGGCAGAATATATATTCAAACTCAGTCCTACTTAATTCAAAGCCCTACTCTCATTCATTGGTTCCCTTCAGAGCCCTACTCTCATTCATTGGTTCCCTCTGATTTTCTGTGCTGAAATGCAAATTGGATGTTCCTTTCCTTCACTAATATCAAGAAATGTATGCATTTGGGACTTCAGAAAATTAACCCACAAATAAATAAGAACATGAGGAAACAGCAGTGATGACCTTGGTGGCAAAGACCCCAAGAGAGAGGGAAGTCTTTCTACACAACTCTCTTTCATCAATGACTTCTTTTTCTGGTCCCCATCCAACTACTCTCTCCCTCATCTCTCTATGACCAGAAGTGACTAATAGGCTGAATAAGGAGACTATGGATTGAGAACCCTTGGGAAAGGGTCCATATGATCTGGACCTTGTGCCACAGTGAATGGAGAGGTGGTAGGACCCCACCTCTGCAGTAGTTTGTAGTATTCATGAGACTTAGGCAAAGAGAAACGACTGTGCACCCCACCAGCTAGAGGAATGGAGAAGCAAAACAGAGGCCCTGACACACTCACCTCTGGGAGACTTTAAATGCTGCCTCCCCTAGGAACTCAGAGGCCTCTGTACTACATCACCATAGACTTTATGAGCCAGGAAACCATTGCACCAAAGAAGGCCAATCCCATTAGAAGACTCAGTCCTTTCCCTAAAATCTTCCTCTATCTCTACCTATGAACCCCAACCTATGTTATGAACTCTCACGAGTTTAACTCTCTTGCCCCCGAGTCAGAGGTATCTCCAGATGCATTTGCTTTAGATAGAGAGTGCTAGTGTTCAAACTCAGAGGGCTTTGTGCCTATCCCCAGTTTTCATGACCCTTCTACAGTCATGTCCCTACACCTACATTATGCCAGCCCGTGTCATAGTCCTGCAAAAGGATTCCCAGTCACAGAACACTAGCAGACCCAGTTGGTCTTCCCCAGGGGAGTCGGGGGAAAGAGGGTTTCTCTTTATGTCTCAACCATTTATGCAGCACCAACTTTAACATCAAGAAAGCACCTTCCAGGACACACTCTGGGCAGGTTTGGGCAGTGATGCTTTTAAACAGAAGTGATTTGTTACCAACCCATGCAGAACCTTGACTGCAGAACCCAAGGGTCTGCTTCTTGTTCATCATCATTTATATTATCTAGTCTGGAAATTTCTCCCTAGATGTCTCTGCTATCTGACATCAGAAAGGTTAGTAAAACAGTCAGTCTAGGAAACATTGGAGTGGACTCAGTGCTTACTGTGATCATTGCAAGTTCCCCTGGACCCAGGACTGAACCTCTGCAGTAAAGTAGACACAGAAGAGTGCTCGATGCTGACAGAGGTTAAAAAGAAAGAATAAGAAAGACATCTTGCTCATTGTCTGCACATAGTCACTGTTTTGAAAGACAGTTATTTCTTCTTCTTTGCCCTTTCTCCACTATAGAAAATGAAAAGGAGTGAAAAAACAGTCAAAGCACAGAATATCTGTCTAAGATTGTATGGTATGTGACTACGTCACCAGTTGCTGTGTGACCAATGGCGAGTGTTTTGCCTTCTCTGGATCCTATCCCTCATGTCCACAAACAGAAGCTTGGTTTTGTCTTTTGGGTTTTTTTTGTGTGTGTGTGTGACAGTTGATATTGACTCTCAACTTAAAAGGGTCTAAAACAGTGGTTCTCATTGTGGGTCACAATGCTTTCAGGTCTGCATATCAAGTACTTACATTATGATTCATAACCATAGAAAATTACAAAACAAAATAATCTTATAGTTGGGGTCACAGCTTTAGGAAGGCTGAGAACCACAGGTCTAGAATCATCTAGGAGACCAATAAATATCTGGGCAATTCTGAGAGGAAGTCTATAGACTGGGTTAACTGATGTGAGAAGGCTCACCCAAAATGTGGGCAGTGCCATTGCCTGGGCTGAGATCTTGGACTGAGAAAATGAGTTGAGGACCAGTGTTGATCTTTCTCTCTGCTTTATGACTGTGAATGTGATGTCATCAGCTTCCTGAAACTCCTGCTACACTGACTTTCATGCCATAATGGACTGAAATCAAAATAAAACTCCTTTAAGTTACTTTTGCAAGATATTTTATTACTGTGATGAGAAAAGTAACTAATTTTATTTTCAAAATCACTTATATATTAAAATTGCATTTGAACATAATTTACTGTCTGTGTTTCCCAAGTCCTGAGTCATGGGAATTCTCCAAATCCATCAGCTTCATGCAGGCTCAGACCCATCTCCCTCAACAAGGTGTGGTCCATTCTTCCCTTTCAACTCTATCTTCAGGATCCTGCCTTCTTCTGGTGTGTTGTGCAATGGCTGCTTTCCGAAAATAGCGAGTACCTACTGACCACTCAGGAAGGAGGTGCATTGAGGACCCAGAGATAACGATCTACAAAAGGCACAGCAGCCAGATGCGGCCAGACAGTCTAAGGTTCAATCATAGCAGACAAACCAACAGAATAGAATGTAGGGTCAGCTGGTCCTGAGGTCTGTAAAGTGTGGCCCTATGAGATAGGAAGGTTTCCCAGCGGCAATGGTGCAGAGAGCGTGGGGAGACAGAAACAAATGGGCCAGCTCTACTCTCCCAGAACGAGTCCACCTCTGACTCATACATTCCCAGGTTTTCTGTCTAGAAAGAAATGTTCCAAAGGTCACCAGTGTTGTCTTCCCTTCCTCAGAATGAATCCTGCACTTCTGGTAAGTTCTCCTAAGAAAATCATTCTAGATCTATGAAAGCTTCAAGAGCATCATCCCGCTGCACTTTACAGTAGAGAAGGAAACAGGGATCATAGGCAAGAAAGAGAAGTGGCTGAATGTGCATCACATTCCCAGACATGGGACACTGGGAAGTCCCAGAGAGCATGGAAGATGGGCGCTTACTTAGGAAAATGTTCACAATAGATTGCTAAGTGGAACACAACACATACACATTTGTTCTGTGGCTAATTGTCTCCATCTATGTCATTGAAGGCCATTCTTGGAGTGTCTAACTGGGGCACCATCCTGTCCACAATGGTTAACAGTTGACCTGTGGCATTGGCCTGGTGGCCCTTTTCTCATCTGCCAACTCTCTTTCCTGCATGATATCTCCTGCTGCTGCTGTTGTTGTTATTGCTGCTGCTGCTGCTGCTGCTGCTGCTGCTGCTGCTGCTGCTGTAGTCTGAATAAATATCTCCACGCTATAGTGCCATCACCTCCCTGCCTCCATTTCTGGTACACCAGAACTGCAGGATTCTTTACTGGTGACTCTGAGCCACATTCTTTTTTTCTGATCCTGAACTGTCATGAATATACCCAGAGTCTCATCTCCTTCTTTGAATGGTTTCTTCCATTTCTGGCCATCAACTTCTGTCTAACAGGCATCAAATCCTGTTTGTCAGCAAGAAAGGATCTTCTTCTTCTCTGGTTTTGTTTTCCTCTTCCACCTGAAAAACACCAGCAAAAAAAAAAAAAAAACAAAAAACCAAAAACAAAAACAAAAACAAAACAAAACAAAACAAAAAACAAATAACTTCTTACTGTTCTTCACTTGGCAACACTAAGCACTTGTATGAGTGTAAATACCTCTACTCGGTATTACATGACCAATAAGGGAATGTGTCTTGGAGTTGGAAAGATATGATAAACAGATAACAGCCCTCCAGAAGTGATATAGGATAGGTCATAGGACCATGGAGGTAGAAGTTGGAGTCTACTTATGGAGCTGGAAGAAGGAACGATAGCCACAGATGCCAGCAGCTTCCTTCCTTCACTCCAAGGAATGTCAGTGGCCAAAAGGGTCAAACAATCAATCCCTTACCTGCAGTCACTGGTGGGGAGCACTGCTTCTCTCCTGTCATCACTGGTGGGGAGCACTATTTTTCTCCTGCAGTCACTGGTGGGGAGCATTGTTGGCTGTCTTGATCCTTGTTCTACAGTGCACATTTCAGCTTCCAAGCTCTGGATCAGCAAAGCAACACATTTGTATTGCTTTAAGTCATGCAATTTGGGGTATCAGGTTATCACACTGAGGAAACTCATGCAAAAGGTAAGAAGTTCATTCTGGGAACAGCCAACCTGCCCCATTGTTAATGACTTTTCCTTAACTAATTTTCTGTCTTTAGTCAAATGAACACACAGTAACTTTTGTAATAAGACTGAAACATTTTCAAAAAGAAAATCCTAGTGAAGTATTATAGAAAGTTCCTGGAAGGGAGATGGGCTGGAATTTATAAAGGTCCTAGAAGGGTGACCTGCAATCTCACCTGTAGCTTAGTGGGGGATGGGACTGAGTCAAAGGAAACAGGCATGGGGTCTGAAATACTGCCTTTATCGTTTAGGACCTTGATGTCCAGGGAGTCTGGAGATATGGTTAGGATAGCACTCAGGAACTTTGGTACTCCCAAAATATAGACTGAGAGAAGGAATCTAGAAGTGAGAAAGCACAGAAGGAGATTTAAAAACAAAACAAAACTGCAAAGGAGTCAAGGATGTTGCCTATAAGACCAACATTGGGAAGGTGAAGGCAAGAACATGAAGAGTTCAGGGTCTTCCTCAACTTCATAGCAAGTTCAAGGTCATCCTGTCTACATGAGACTGTCTCAGACACACACACACACACACACACACACACACACACACACACACACACACCACAAGGGGAGGCGGATGCACTAGGATGGCTGTGGAAGAAAAGTCAAGCTATTACATGAAAGTGAAAATGAGTCTCAGATACTACAGTGACAAACAGTTCTTCTTTTCAGGTATGTAGGAAGGAAGTCTCAACAAAGTCAAGGTAATGGACTGGGCTACCCTGAGGAAACCACAACACAGGGGATTTTACAGTCCCTGTTGTAGAGGCTATGCAGAGTTACCTACCAGAACATTCCATCCAGGCCCTTCCTGGAAATGACCCTTTCTTGGGATGTTTTCTCACCCTTTTTCATCCAATAAAGACAACTTTCATAAACACTCCATTGTCTCATGGTCGTGGAGGAAAATAGGGGAGGCATATTCTAGAAACGGCCATACTCAAAAGACATATGGCATAATTTTTAATCTTCTGGTGATTCTATTTAAATAAATGAAGTGAGGTGAATTTCAAAGTGTGGTGATATATAGTGTACCCCAATAAACTTATCTGGGGAATCAAAGGACAGAGCCAGCCACTAGATTAGACATGGAGGCCAGACAGTGGTGGCACACACTCGGGAGACAGAGATCTGTCTGGATCTCTGTGAGTTCAAGGCCACACTGAAAACAGGGCTAGGTAGTGGTGGCACACACCTTTAATCCCAGGACATGAGATTTCATGTATTTGCTTGGAAAGCACACACACCTTTAATCCCAGGAAGTAATGTGGCAGGACACAGAAAGGTACATAAAGCATGAGGAAACAGGAGTCTTGCTCTTGAGACTGAGGATTTCGTAGAGGTAAGAACTTGTGGTTGGCTAGCTCTCTGAACTTTCAGCTTTCACCCCAATGTCTGGCCCAGGTTTTTTTTATTAGTAAGACCATTTAGCAATTTGTGTTATACAATAGTATATCTCATTTAATTAAATTATACACAAAATATTTCAACATGTTAAGTCAAAGTTTAAAATATATCAAGATATCTATCATTTATTACTTCACACTAGATCTTCAGGATTTGATGTGTATATTGCATTTATATTTTAGATTTATATCTATTACACTAGCTGTAGTTTAAGTATTCAACAGCTACATATAGTTTGTAACAATTATACTAGACTACAGTTCTAATTAAAAGAAATAAGACTGAATTAGTCTGTTGCATGTTACTATAACAAAATATCTAAACCTGGCTACTCTATAAAGAAGAGAGTTTTGTGTCCATGACCACATTGCTCCTTAGCTCCAGTGGGCTCCTTGTGCTCCACCCAGCTGTACACATGGCCTACTTCAGATCCCTTAGAAGAACCACAGAGAAAGTGCAATTAGGAGGATCAGATATTAATACCTAAAATAAGCTGCAGAAGTGTGAAATGCCAATCATTATAGAATCTTTAAAGCACATTCTCCTCTTAAAGCACCAAAGATTAAATAGAGACAAAGCAGAAACATGTTGTGTATGTTGAAAGGTTCTATTAGCCAAAGCCCAAGGTAGCCCAAAGCATAGCTGTGCTCTAGACACTAGCTGAATAGTATTGGATTTTGTTGTTGTTGTTTGAGAAGTCAAGAGGAAAATACAGATTGTTTTTGTTCTAAGACACAAATCTGAAGGTACTTTTTACCCACTAACAGAAAATGAAAACCAGTATGCAAATGGAGAAATAACTTTCTACCTCAGAAACTCTGCACTCCTGGGTTCCAATTTTTATTTTGCAAATGATCTATTTGTAATGTGTTATCCTGGTCCCTGCTCCTCCCTCTGTTTTCCACACTGTGAAGCTTCTTATGTTCCAAGGTTCATCACCCTTTGCTAGGTCTACGGAACTCATTTATTTCCCTACCCTGCTTCCTTAAGTTCTTTTGACACTAAAAATTTATCATAGCATGTACATTTATATATCCATGCACTCACACTCATCAACACATATAGACACAGACAGACAGACAGACAGACAGACAGACACACACACACACACACACACACACACCTGAATTGACTCACATGTAGGAACATCATACTAAACACTAGAAGTCCTCAGACAATTGTCAAAAATTCATGAGCCACATAGCCTCTTAACTTTGTGACATCTGGTTAAAATTCTTGGCAAAAAGAAACAAAATGTTACATTTTTAAAAGTCTACAGGATATCTTCAAGGATATGGAGTTCTATGATATTGTTTTAATTTCCTAGGATATGCACTAGTTGAATATTCTTTCAGAAGGCTATGTGGTCCACTTTGCTAAACTTACCTGTAATTGGTAGTGTTTTCAAAGTCTATGAATCCTTCAAAGTGATTTTCTTCTTAGTAGGCTGTGATTTGCTCCAGCATTCATGCGCTTGGACTTAAACCCTTACCTCACACATATACTTTTAACTGTAGTGAGCTTCTCTTCATTCCTCTGGAACCCCCAGGCTCCCAAATGTTGAATGTGGATAAATGTTGCCTATCTAACTGAAGAGCATGGAACACAGTGGAAATTTAGCTGGGTGACAGATGAGCAGTGCTACTGACTGAACCCAGCTAAGAAGCCTAGGGTGTCAGAGGTGAGGGGCGTACCTAGTGTGATGAGGAAGAAAAGGAGAAGGAGGAGCAGAAGAAATAATGAACCAACATTCCGAATATAAAATCCTTAGATAGAAGCTGAATCAACTATTGAACTCATGTCTGATGGCCCTTGGTCTCTTCCTTGCCCCTTTGTAACTACTGTGGGGCTGTCCTGGTTAGGGCATCTCCCAAGGATGGGAGGAGAAAGGCCTGAGACTAACTACCCCTCCAGAAATTAACCTCAGTCCTTACCAACATTCTTACACATTGCCAAACAAGACACAAAATTCAGAAGATTGTTCAAATCTAAAATCAAAGTTTTTAAAATTAGTGTTTTCAGTATATTTTTCTAAGCCCCTGATTGAATGACATTTTTAAGGTCAGCATTAAAACTTCTCTTCTGGGCCCAGCTGAACACTGGCTAGAAGGCCAGACACAAAACTGAACAAGAAGCCCCATGGAAATTGTGTCTAAGATGTAGGAAATTTCCACAAGCCAGTTTTATTAAAAAAATGACCTGACTTCCTGCCTTTTTTTAATGAGAGAAAATAACTAAACACACAGGCAATGTGTGAAAATTCAACTACAGAATGTGCATCAGTTATGAAGTCAGGCACCTCAGATCTCTGCTAGAAACCAGGAACAAAGGGCTTGAAGCCTGTGGCCACTTTCCCACCTATGACATAATCTCTACAGATAAAACAAGATATTCTGTTGGTCAGAAGGCCAAGCTGGATTTTTGAAGACATGATGCAAGGCAGAACCTGTCAATGGCTCACTCTACAGGGCACCTATCTCTGAGCCTGATGGAGGATTCCTGTGCCTATCGGACAGGCATGGGAAGTCCTCTTATAATAGGAACTACCCCATCATATACACACATCTCTGGGAAGATGAGGGATTCCCCCATCCTTAGACATGGAAGCCTGGAATTTCCCTGACAGTCGCTCTCCAGTAGCAAGGGTCCAGTCACTGTGTTTCCAGAGAATGCTCATGACCACAAATACACACACACACACACACACACACACACACACACACACACACACTAAACCCAGTTTATTGTTCACGGGGCTCCAGCACCCTCGGGATCCAACCATGCCCCTTGTTACTCTTGGAATGGATTCATTTCTTAAGGTCAACATGAGGATTAATATGACCTTCCTGTGTTCTTCACATTCATACTGAGATCTGGCTCACACCTACTTCAGAACAAGGGAGGTGCTATTGGCAGTCTTTCCACGGGACAGCTCCTTCCTAGAATATCTCCTTTCTCTGTTCGCTATGTTACTATAACTGCAGCCTTGGCCCTTGTGGAGTCCAAGATCAGAGTCACGGCAGAGAACAAGAAAGGAGTTGGCCCTCGCTTTCTGGATGGGCTATAGGTGCATCAGTGAGTAGTAGACATCTTGAGATAGTGGCTGGCCTGTCCATGAAAGTGCTGTTCTTTCTGGATTCCAAACCGCAGCTGTCAGTACTTTCTCCATGCAAATAAGCGACGTTGGTTTAGTGCCACGTGGATATCTGAATCCCAGGACTGAAAGGGCTTTTGTTTTGGATACTTCTTTGACGTGGATTTTGCTTTCACTTCGGTCCTACTCAAGTTACCCAACAATCACTTATTGTTCAGAGAGAACCACCCCTGCCAGAGACATCAGGACCTGAAAATCCAATTCTCTGAGAGACACTCCTAACTCTCAGAAACCTGTCCCAGGTCTGAGATGGTCACCCCCTTAGGAAAGTTAACAGCATTTATTTTTTTTAATTTTTTTTATAATTTAATTTAATTTTACATATCAGCCATGGGTTCCCCTGTCCTCCTTCCTCCAGCCCCCACTGCCCTTCCCCAGCCCACCCCCATTCCCATCTCCTCCAGAGCAAGGACTCCCCTGGGGATTCAGCTCAGCCTGGTAGATTCAATGGAGGCAGGTCCAGTCCCCTCCTCCCTTTGCCCAGGCTGAGCAAAGTGTCCCTGGATAGGCCCCAGGCTCCAAACAGCCAACTCATGCCCTAAGAACAGGTGCCAGTCCCACTGCCTGGGGGCCTCCCAAACTGTTCAAGTTAATCAACTATCTCACTTATTGAGAGGGCCTGATCCAGTTGGGGGCTCCTTAGTTATTGGTTTATAGTTCATGTGTTTCCACGAGTTTGACTATTTGTCCCTGTGCTTTTTCCAATCATAGTCTCAACAGTTCTCGCTCATACAATCCCTCCTCTTTCTCGCCAATTGGACTCCTGGAGCTCTACCTGGGGCCTGGCTGTGGATCTCTGCATCTGCTTCCATCAGTCATTGGATGAGAGTTCTAGCACCACAGTTGGGTTTTTGGCCATCCAATCACCAGAGTAGGTCAGTTGGGGCTTTCTCTCGACCATTGCCAGAAGTCTACAGTGGAGGTATCTTTGTGGATTTCTGTGAACCTCTCTAGCACTTTGCTTCTTCCTATTCCCATGGGGTCTTCATTAATCATGGTCTCTTTTTCCTTGTTCTCCCTCTCTATTCTTGATCCATCTGGGATCTCCCGCTCCCCTAAGCTCTCTTTCCCTTGACCCTTGCCCTTCATTACCCCCGCCCCTCACATCCAGTTTGCTCATGTAGATCTCATCCATTTCTCTGTCATTGGGCGATCCCTGTGTCTTTCTTAGGGTCCTGTTTTCTAGATAGCCTCCCTGGAGTTGTGAGTAGCAGTCTAGTCATCTTTGTTTTACATCTAGTATCCTCCTATGAGTGAGTACATACCATGTTTGTCTTTCTGAGTCTGGGTTACCTCACTCAGAATGATTTTTTTCTAGATCCATCCATTTGCCTGCAAACCTTATGATGTCATTGTTTTTCTCAGCGGAGTATTACTCCATTGTGTATATGTACCACATTTTATTTATCCATTCTTCAGTTGAAGGGCATCTAGGTTGTTTCCAGGTTCTGGCTATTACAAATAATGCTGCTATGAACATGTGTCCTTGTGGTATGATTGAGCATTCCTTGGAGATCAGCTCCCAGCTCCCATCTGGCCCAGAGTTAACAACATTTAAAGTACTGAGACAGTTGTTCATTTCAGGGCCCAGGTGGAACATTTCAGACTGCCTTCAAGACACTACATCAAAAACACAAGTCTTAGCTAGAGAGGTAATTTTTCACCAGATTACTTAACGTGAGACACAGTTAACTCGTTTCCTGGGACCCTGGACATATCACACTTCTGTTTAGCAAAGCTTAAAAAACAGGCACTTTGCTGTCCTGCCAGTGTGCAATTGTCCCAGGATGCTTTTCCACATGATTGCACTTTGAAGAGGCTGTGGTGCAGAGAAAGATTTGGTGTGTGCTCACATAGCTAGCTGAGGGGCCAGCTGTCCTCACTAAATAGAAAATAAAAGTGAAAAATGAGCCACAAGTTCCCTAAAGGGCAAAAGAGCATTGAGACACTGCCAGGATGGACAGCAGTGAAGAGAAGCCTCTGTCTTAAGTCTCATGTAGGCATCTCAGCAGTGGATGGAGGCTCCCCTCTCCTGGAGCAGCAGTACAAGGAGGCTCCCCTCTCCTGGGTGTCAGACTCGAGTCAGAAGCTTCAAGCAGGATGTACAGAGGAACAAGGAGGAAGATGCTGAATGCACTAAGTTTAGACCATTATGGGAAAGAATAATGAGACAAAGGAAAGAAAATTCTAGATGGGCAGTAATTTTTAATTGGTGGGGCAGGCCAAGTATCTGAAATTGTGTTAGCACTTCAAAAACAATATTCACACCTGTTTAAAGTAGACTTTGAGACCAAGACCACAATTCCAGTAACAACTTGGTCATAAGAATAAATTATATGTATACATATTCTTTCTCTCTGTCTCTCTGTCTCTCTCTGTGTCTCTCTGTGTCTCTCTCTGTCTCTCTCTCTCTCTCTCTCTCTCTCTCTCTCTCTCTCTCTCTCTCTCTCTCTCTCTCTCTCTCTCTCTCTCTCTCTCTCCTTGCCCCCTTTGTGGGTGGGAGCAATGAGGGTAGATGTGGGTGTGTGGGTATGGGTGTGCAAGTGCTAAAATCCTGTTACAGATACAGCTTAAAATGTAAAACTTCTTGGGTTGTTATTAGAAAGTCCCAATACCCAAGTCACTTCATCTTAACAATGTCCCTTTTCCTGCTGGAATCGACCAAAGCCTTCAAGAAAAGAATCATGGGGAAGAGATGGTAACAACAGCTTGTTTCTGGACCAATCTAATTTTTTAAATGAAGAGAGAGGGGGAGGCACCTAGGGAAAGAGACAGAGTCAGAGACAGAGACAGAGAGCACTCACTGTCCCTGCCCTGTGGAAACTGGTGTGTTACACTGGCATGACTCCAGCCAACATGCAGACGGCACACTGAAAGCACACTACTTTCACTTTTCAAACAATGTGAAAGTGAAAACTTGGTGGCAAGGCCAAAAGAAGTGATTCTTCTTAGCTATTGTAGAGATGTCCTTGAGACAGAGCAAGGAACAGTTTGTAAGTGAGCCAAGAATCTCATCTCCATGATGCTCAGGGCAGAAACTTCTAGTTGATAAGACAGTTGAGAAGTTAGCACTTTCCTAGGCTCATCAACCATTTATTTCTCCCTTTTCCTTATGAAGTACCTTTTAATGACTAGTGACCAACAAGCTCAAATGATTTGAATGCAGAATCTAAGCTGTCATGAGTGAATGCCATAGCAGAGGGGTGGTTAGCTTGTGTCCCAGTTTTGCTTCTCACAGGCTGTGCTCAGATGAGTAACGTGGCCCCCCTAAGCCTTAAGTTCCTCTACTACAAGGCAGGGACCATGACAACTGAAAATCAACACAGTGTTTTGTGAGGGTGAATGAGGTCATAGACATGCCTTCCTCAGAACAGCTTCCAATGTGTAGGAGTTACTCCCTAATGAGGGTGAGGGAAACAGAAAAGCAGCAGACACATCAAATATTTAAAATAAATTATTAGTAAGTAAATACTTACTTTAAAATATTCTGCTACATCACAGCACCCAGGTCAGTGCAAATCAGCATGCAGCCAACCTTGGCAGTTTAATTGATTTTTCCTGATTTTCCTCAGTAGTCAAGGATTGCTGTGTCCTTTCTGGCTAGTCCTCTGGTATAACAGCTCGAGTGTGACATGGAACAACAGAGACTTATGCACATATGCATGATCCAGGACAAGCACTTAAGAGTTGGTATGCCAGCAGGTAGTTGTAGGGTAGTTATGACTCTGAGAGTCTCTAGTATTTAATGACATTTTGGCCTCTAATTTGCTCAGATTGTGATGGGTTCTTTGTTTATATGTTGTCAGGGTCTCACCATGTACCCCAAGCTGGCCTCAAACCCACTATTCTCCTACCTCAATCTTTTGAGTGTTGGGATTTTTTAAAAAACATGTTTTATTTTTAAAGAGCAAGTTTTATGTTCAAGGCAAAATTGTGTTGAACAGTATCATTTCTTCTCCACATGTGTACAGCATCCCCTTGCAAAATAGAGTGTGTGTGACAACTGATGAGCCTGGGTCGTTATCACCCAGAGGTCATGGTTTGCACTAGAGTTCTATAAGTTTGAATTCAATGTCTAGTGTCCCCACACACATAACAGTGTCTTACAAAATAGATTCATTGTTCCAAAAAGTCTACGCTACAGCCCACATTTTAAAGAAGATACAAGGCAGGTTTGTGGGCCCTGGCCTATCATCCTAGGATTTGGGAGATGATAGCAGGGAGACAATAAGTTTAAGATCTATATTGAATCCAAGGTCAGCCTGGGCTCATGAGACGTTGTCTCAAGAAAATAAAAACATAAAAGTAAAAAAGAGTGCGTGTTTATGTGCCCCCCCCCAATATCCCACTAACTGTTCTTTATTTCTCCTTCCTGTGAGTCCAAGGGAACCAGAAAGTGGTTCCTCTCCAAACTCACTGATGACAACTCTTCTGAGACCAAGTGAGATCATCTAATCTTCCAGGAAGGAGCAAGTCTTATTTGGTTCTGGGCCAAGGACCCAAAGCAATCATAGCACCCACAAAAAGTGTTTCAATTTCACTACTTTTATAAATAGACAAAATGTGTAGTTAGGGCTGGATAGACGACTCAGTGAATAAAACATTTGCTGCCCAAGCATGAGGACCTGCGTTCAAATCCCCAGAGTCCCCAGAAAGATTGTGAGCATTTGTCTTTAGTCCAGCCCCACTCTGGCTAGATGAGAGACAGAGATTGGTGAATCCCTGGAAGATCAGAAGCCAGCTAACTCAGTTTACACACAGTGAACAACAAAGAGACCCTGTCTCAAATAAGGTGGAAAGGAAGGACTAGCAAGCAAGATTTTTCTCTGGCCTCCACATGCATACAGAACTCATGTACTCATACACGAGATCATACACATCACACGTGCATCCACACATATCATACACACAAAATAAACCCCAAGAATATTTAATAATGAGCACAATCTGGATTATATTCACCTTTATGCCAATATGGTTTGAATTTTTATGGAAAAAAAATGAGAATGCTAAGTTTGGAGAGGCTTTGTGGGGAGGTCTTAAGATAAACAAATTTGTGATGTTATCTCCTACTGTGTGTCTACTCATCCATTTTCTTCCTCTTGCCATTCCCAGGCAAAAGCCACAGCAACACTGAGTTCTCCAAGGTTGTCTTTTTAAACAGCTACCAGCATTGATTATACAGAACTTGTTTATTTCTTGTGCCCATCATAAGCCTCTCCCAGATTTTTCACACCCCCATCCCAGATACAAACTAACAATGTCACAGCAACTAACAGCACAGTGGGGTCACACCTGCATGGGCCAAATTAAGATCTGGCCTGGGTAGCGCTCCTCTGGGAGTAGATCTCACTTCAGAGGCTCCTGTGAATCACACATAGCAGCAGCGATCACACTTCTCACAGCCAATGGCCGTATCTTCTGCTGATTAATGAGCAAGAGCAATGACTGAGCGCTTAGTTATCGCCTGGTCACGTGCTGCTCTCCATCCACGCTGGCAAGCTGTGATGAAGACGGTGCTAGCATTTTCTACCTAAAACAATGTAGAGGAAAAAACAAAGAAACAAAACAAGCAAAAATGGTAGTGTTTCCTTTGACATTGAATTGTGTGTGTGTGGGGGGGGGGGGGTGATAGTGAGAAGTTATTTCCACCAAGATGCTTGAACCAGTTGCACACTAGGCAGTCATGCAGACTAGTCTTGAAGGTGGCTGAGTAGACACAACAGTAGCTGCCACTCAGCATTTTTGTCCCCCCCAACACTGCAGTTCTGATGTGCACAAACCAGCCTTGCACTGACGCTATTATTGTAGGACATTCATTATGTATGAGGAACACAGGTACCTACACCATGACAACTGCCCTCACTCAGAGTTTGCTTTCTACTTCTCAAGCCAGATGGCTCAAAAGACACACATGGAAAATGATCAGTCAAACCCAAGGGAATATCCTTGTTCATCCTCTGTTCTCATGACAGTGAATCAGACTGAAAAACAACAACAAGAAAGACATTCTCAGGACTAGTAGGATAGGTACACTTTGGCACAGGAACAGTGGGATTGGCTATCAGAATGCCAATGTCAAAATCAAGTAGTAAAATCATTTGTGTTTATTTGGGTGTGAAATTGGCTCCTTTAGGTTTCGTTGAGTAAGAAAAAGAATGAGCAGTGTGAGGAAATGGGTCTGAGTCAGGGGGTTACTCTCCAGGCATTACAACCTGAATTTTGGCCCCCACCACCCTAATAAAAGCTTTGCACAGGCGCATATATACCTGTATAGCCGGTGCTTCAGCGTGCACATTGGAGGACCCAGGAACTCTCTGGCCAAACAGAAAAGCAGCAAGAGCAAGGAGAGACTCTGGCTTGAGGGAATAAGGTGGAGGGGAATACAACAAAAGACCTGACATCCTCTTCTGGCCACCACATATGAGCACATGGAAACACACACACACACACACACACACACACACACACACACACACACACACACACACACAAGGGTGGCTTCACCTTAAAGGAAACATTCCCTTACAGAGCTTAAGGATACACCTGCTGATGGACCTGGTCTGAGAAATTTCTCTCCACATTAACTTGCAATGCTTTTCTCTGCTGTTCACATGCAAGTTGGTCTACAAATTTCTGGAAATTTTTGTTCAAGCACTCTACCACTGAGCTCAGTCCCCAACCCCATCATGTACTTTTTAAATGTATATTGAATTGAGCACTTTGGGGTTTTCTTTTTGTTTTGTTTTGTTTTGTTTTTACCCAGAAAACCACATCCTTTGGCTGATCCTGGCCACTTGAATATTTCTATAAACTGTTTTTTTCCAGCTTTTGCTCATGTGCCTTTGCAGGTGTTACGTGATTAAACAGAATGAGTTCTGTGAGGTATAAAATACGAGCTTTAAAAATAGTATTTGTGTGACCAAACTGGTTTAACATTGGAATCATTGCTGTTAGACTGTACTGTCAGCCTCTGGAAAGAGGCCCAATGTTGAATTTTAATCCCTTCAGCCCTCTCTCAAGTCCTAGTTGTCCCAGGCACCCAGTAGCAAACCGGAGGGTGTGTGCTAATTGAATCACACTCGACAGGGAGGGAGGGTGGGAGGAGCTGGAGAAGGCTTTTGAAGATGCAGAACCTTCCAGCCTTTACCAAGGCCGGAAGAAGCAGACTGATATGCTGGCAGTGTGTGTGTATCTGTGTGTGTGTGTGTGTGTGTGTGTGTGTGTGTGTGTGTGTGTGTAGGGGGTCCTCTAATATTGTGATTCAGCACTGGTTCTCCCTAACCTCTGCAGGTTCCTTTTCTTTAGCATGCCCTACCTGACCCCTTTGTTCTCCTCTCCCTTCTGGCTCAGGACACTGTCCTGACCCTTTGTGTCACTAGCCTGAACCTTCCTTCCTTCCCCAGCCAATAAGTGGAGTAGGTATCCATGGCTCGAACACAGTGCTTGGCAGAGTACTGGCACATCCACTCTGGCAGCACCCACCCTGGGTCACAGAGGAAGTAGTCAGAGCACTAACGGTACCACATCCGGGGCAAAGTTCATGCTGTATGCTCTGATTTTTTCAAACTCTTTTGAGCTCGTTTTTTATGAACAGGCACAGAAAAATATGTTAACTTACTTAAAGTCACTAAGCCATCTCAGGGATGAGAGAGAGTCAAAATAGTCTGACTCTCAACTCATACTTTTAGCCAATGAATTCATCCATTGTTAAGAAAAGGTGATACTATTTGCTACTTGAACAAAGTAGATTTTCCATGTTAGTATCATGGGGGGCACTTCTCCCATATCCTCGTATCTGTACCTGTACAGAGGTGTGTGTGCCTGCTAAAGCAGAAGTCAGCTCCCAGCCCTCGTCTTCTTCCTCTCCAGGAAGTTCTCTCTCTCCAGAAATAGATATATCATGAGACCTTTTCTATGCTCTGGTATGGTATGGTATCATATCTCATACACAGTATTCTATTCTTCATATTATAGTACAGTGTATTGCATTGTCATGTGTTTATCATGTTAGCATCCTAAAAGATACTGAAATCAAAGTTGAGACTATTTAGAGACACTGTTTCTGCCTATGTGCTCTGTGGGATAAATAGATGCAATTTGCCAGACTCTGGTAAAGAAATTCACAGAATCAGACAGCAATCTTCAAAGCAGCTAAAAACAAGAACAGGTTTCCACATTTGGGATCTGACTTGGAGTGGTCTAACATAATACAATGTAATGGCCTTCATAAAACCTCCATTGAAGACTTTGGAATAGATTAATTGGTAAAATGATTGTCTAGCATGAGTGAGCTCTGGATAAACCAGTACTACATAAACCAGGTATATTGGTTGGTGCCTGTAATGCCAGCACTCTGGAAATGGAGGCAGGGGGATCAGAAGTTCAAAGTTCAAGGTCATCCTCAGCTACATAGCAAATTTAAGGCCAGTTTGGGCTACTACAGGATCTGTTTAAATACAAACTATCAAACAAAACTCTTCTTTGGAGAAGATACCTCAGCTCAGTGGAGCTCCCCAAGCCCTCCTCCAGACAGAGACTCCCTGGGAGGCCTCTGATGGACACAAGGACAATGTCCAACTCTAAGACCAAGTCTGAAAGACAGAAGCGAAAGAGAACCTCTCACACAGAGACACCCTCCTAGCCTTGGTCTGAGGTGAGCCACAGCAATGAATGTACTATGCTCACAAACCTATGGGTCTGCAAGTGACATCATGCAGTGAGACACTTGGGAGCACTCAGCTCTAGATCCAATCTTTTTATCAGAGTCCTCCTTTCAAGGCTCAGGGATCTATGTAAAAGAGATGAAAAGGTTGTAAGAACCAGGGATAGTGAGAACTACAAAGGAAGAGTGTATTCCAGACACAGCAAAGCTCATGCACATAGGAACCTATGGAGACTGTGACAGTGCACAGAAACCTGAGCAAGTTCAAGCCCAAGAAAAATCTCAGGACAGAGAAGGGGAAGTGGGTACAAACACCTACCCCAACCAAGAAGCTATTTGCAATTGATACCTCCCGGAAGAAGGAAGAGCAGTTTTCGCCAGCAGAGTGCACTGAGTATAATAACCACACGCTAGAGCAGGCCCCAAACTCAGGAGTAGAGGGCCAACACAAAAATAAACACCCTGGTTTTTGTGTGCTGCTTTGTTTTGTTATTTCTTCTCCTTTTGTTTTGTTTTGTTTTATAATGGAGAGAAATAACTTGAATTTAGGTGGGTAGAGTGTGGTAGGTTCTAGAATGAGTTGGGGGAGGGGAAAGAATATAATCAAATATATGAAAAAAATTAAGAAGCCAATAAATAAAATAAAAACCCATGCGTCAAAGGCTGAAGCAGCGGCCCAGTGGTTAAGAGCTCTTACTACTTTTGCAGAGGACCTGAGTTTGGTTCCCAGCACCCACATAATGGCTCACAAGTAACTCATAACTCTAGTTCCACAGGCTCTAACACCCTCTTCTCCTCCGAGGACGCATGGTGCATAAACATACACACAAGCAAACAAATAAATAAACTGTAGAACAATCAGTACAATCACACAAATAATGAGGCTAAGTATCCCTCCCTCTGGGACAGAACTATGGTCAGCAAAGCATGCCATAACCTGATTCCATTCCGCTCTCATCTCTTCACTCTCCTCTGGAACTGAGTGCCCATATACACTGCCCTTGTTTTACAGGACCGTGAGTCTTGACTGGAACATGGGACCATGGGGAGGAAGCCTCCACTGGAACACTTTGATGCATCTCCATGAGGATAGAGGTATCCTGGCCCTGAATTGGCAGTCCCTGGACAGAAGAGGGTTAAAATCACAGCATATTTACATATTCATTTATTTGCTGGACATGTGAGCTCATGAACACAAGGACCTTGCCTACCTTGTTCTCTCCCAGACGCTGAGTAGCAAGAACGGTATCTGACACCGGGGAGGCCTCTAGTAATTACATCTTCAAAGGGTGATTAAGTCTTAGACAATGCCAGATGGATTCCCCAAGGATGGCCGGTCATCAGGTCAGGTCTGAAGAGAGGTGTGTACACTCTGTATCCATAGCTGCCCTCTAGGGTGACCTGATTGACTAGATAACCTGGGTGTAACTCCATGTTGTGTGTTTACCAGGCAAGGCAAGAAGGGAGGCAACAGCAAACTGACAAGCAAATGTACTGCTTCATAGGACACAGCAAGGAGCAATTATCAGGAGTGCTCAGAGTTCAACCTAAGAAGTCAGGTACCAGACAGCAGGGTCCAGCCATGAAGGTACACAAAGTTATGATGTCCAAACTTTATTTTCTAGGTATTGAGGAATCCCTGAAGTCTGGAAGCATGATAATATAACCATGGGAAACACCTAAAAAAAAAAATGAGGAAGGCCTGTTACAAGTCTATGACACATGTCCTGGTGAGGGACGATGGGAAAACATGCCAGTTTGTGGTTTTGGAGACAGAGAGGAGGTGACAATTAAAGGGGGCAATGGAGGGAGATGTGACTCCATTAGATGCTAGGTGTAGATACTCAACGGCATTCTGAGGGTCTTGTTGAAGCCAAGAAGAAAATGAAAACACCTCACTGAAATGCAGGTCCTATAGAAAAGCCAACAAAAGGAAACCCACTTTCCCCAGGAAAACCATACACAAACATGTGGATACGATTGCAAGGGAGTCATACACTAAGTCCCTCATCTGAGTAAAGGGCCTGTGGACCTTCATTAGGAACCCCTGTGTGAGAAGAGGACGTCTGACCTTGCAGAGTCTGGGAAGAAAGACCAGATGGATCTGACTGCCACAGAGGCACGAACAGCCCCAGATTGGAAAAGCAGAAGCAGCAGTGAAAAGATGGGGTACAAAATAGCAGACTCTTGGTCTCCAGTTAGAAGTGGTCCTCCGAGTGCCCCAGAGACTAGCACATGGCAGGAGATGAAGAGGGAGATGGGGCTGGCATGAAGTTTAGGAGGTTAGAGAGGGCAGGTAGTGGACAGAAGAAACTCATGGGAGGTCTCGGGTGAGTGCTTCCTTGAGCTGCCACAGGTATCTCATCTTCAGGAAAAAGTAAGGCGAGGCCCCCACTTCCACTTTAGCAGGACTACACTCACTGCCACCAGCCTGCACACTGTTGCCCTCATCCTGCATGACCCTGAGGCAGTCATCACCTAATAATGCTCAGGAGAAACTTCTTCCCAGCATCTGCGACAATAACTGCAGATTTTTGAAATACATTCTGTGTGTGTGTGTGTGTGTGTGTGTGTGTGTGTGTGTGTGTGTGGTGGGGGGGGAGTCTTTCATACGTAAGGGGGTGAATTTTAGAGCAGGCACCCCTCTAGGACTTGACTGCTTGACTGACCACTTGATGCAAGTATATGCTGGATTCTGTTTTCCAAATGCGTACGTATGTATTGGCACATGATTTTCAGAATAACGTTCACTTTTGGCCCCATTTTATCAGCGTTATCCTCCCCCCACACACACACACATACATACTTATTTTTACTTATTTTTGTAGGTTATATATTCTTGTAAATGATCCTCAATTATTTTTCTAGGACAACATGGCACATAAACATGAGGGAATATATGAGATATAGCAAAAGGAGTTCTTAAAGTCCAGAACTTTGTAGCTGAGAAGATTATGGGATGTGACAACAATAAGGAGTATGTTATTAGGCCAGTCCAACAGGGACTTAGAGGCGCCAGGCAGATCTGAGTCTGGGCCACCTCTCTTTTCTGGTTACTGGCTATGAGACGTACTGTTCTCTGAATCTTAAGTAGTGACCTCTTTGCATTTGGAGCGATGGCTTAAATGAGGTAATGTGTGGGACACAGGTAGCTTAGCACTGGATCAGTACTGGGTGCTGTTATTACTAACATTGCCATCCCTCAGACAAGTAGTTGGTAGGTTTCCCCTCTTGGCCACGTCTGCTGGCACACTGGCACAGCCAGAAAGCCCCCTCCCCCAACCTTCCATCCCTCACTTGGCTCCACTGGTATCCCACACCCACAGACTCCAAGCAGCCGTCTCTCACTGACATGGATCACTCCTCCGGAACTCACCTCCACACCCACCACCTCTTCTAGGATGCAGTGCACACATCCATGTCCTTAGTTTCTTGTAAAATGTGCCAAAGAGAACTAAGTGTGCAGGTTTAGGGGTCTCTGCCTTCCCTGCCCTGACCCAACTGTACATCCCCACTGATACAGACAAGCAGCCCTGAGATCCGGAAAGGGGACTGAGCACAACCCCCGGGGGACCCGTGGCCTTGGGTCGAGGCAACTCTTCTGCAAGGCTCTAGCTGGGTCAGTTTCAGGGCTGCTCACTCTGACTCCGCGGACCTAACCCTTGGGCTGGGAGAGATGAATGACCGGCACCGAGGAAGCGAGGGCTCCGCAGGCCCTCATCGAGGCTCTACCGAGTAATGGGGGCAGGATTCGAAGAAGAGCTGAGGGCGCCCCACGTTTCCTCCAGCCTGATGATAACATCAGCGCCTGTCAGGTGGTTGGTGCGAGGGCGTGTGCGCGCGCGCGGGAGCGAGCGCAGGGAGCGCGCTCGCACAAACTTTGTGCCTGCGGGTGCGCCTGGGTCGGCTCGCCTGGCTCCCAGAGTGGCCGGCGCCGGGCTGCGAGGGCCGGCGGCGGCCGAGAGATGCGCCGCGCCCCGCCGAGCCGGTCCCGCCGCTCCAGGTGAGACGGCTCCAGGAGCGCAGCGCGCCGCGGCCATGGGCACCCTGGGCAAGGCGAGAGAGGCTCCGCGGTGAGTAGCTGTGGCTCCTCGGGGAGCTCGGCATCTTTAGTGGGGAGGGATGGCTGAACAGTGTCCCCTGCTGCGGTCCTCTCCGAGGGGGTAAGGAGCGGGATCGGAAGACCAGGCAACTCCTTCCGAGGACAATCGCACCCCGGGGTGGACCATAGTGGTAGATCCGGGAGTCAGGCCAAGACTGACGTCGGGGGAGAATAGGCGTGAGGCAGACATCCCCGGAGCCCAGCACTTTGGGCCAGGAGGGAAGACAGAGTCGGGGCCGCTGGGGTGGCGAGACCACAGGTCGCCTGGCCAGATCTGGAGTGGTCTGGGCCTCAAGCCTTCACCTACCCAGTGCCCCCACAACAGTGGACCTTCCTGGATGCTCTTCAGCAGGTCACCCCCGGGAACTCCCACTCACATACTTTCTGAGTCCCTGGCACCTGCTGAGGGCGCGGGGAGCGGGAAGCGCCACCTGGTGGTCTCTCCAGGCCTTTCTGGAGCGACCCGCAGAAATGGCTGCAAACGGAGGTGGCAGTGCTTGGCTGTCCGTTGAGGGGAAAAAAAGTTTCCAAATCAGTGGTCTGTGAACCTGCACTCCTACCCCCATACTCTAGAGAGTATGTTTGGGAGAGTCTTGGGATGACAGAAAGTGAAGAAAGAGTGGCTATGAACAGTCCTGCTCTTGGAAGTAATAAGGGCCTTAGGTGGTCAAGGAATTTGACATTTGCCCTCAAAGCACAAGAAACCCACAACTGCCTGGACAGAGCTTCGCCCTGGTTGGGACCGATCTGGTTGTGCCCTTCACAATGCCCTTCATGTGGACGCAGATGTGAGCGCACCACGACCGACCTATGTATGGCACTATGCCCATTCTAATTCCCTACCTGGCAGTGCATCCCGAGTGTGTCTTTCCGAGTGTCCTCCACCTTCCTTCGCGCTACCCTGCAGTGGATCTGTCCATCAAATTAACTGTATTCTGGGCAGCGTGGGGCAGGACTGGAAGGTGTACTCGGCAGAAGTGGCCAGCGAAAGCCGCCTTTCCTTCTGAGCAGATCACGGATGTCTCTCTCCACTCTCCCTTGTTCCTCCTTTGCCCTGAGGATATCTGTGCCTGGAGATCAAGTCTCCCAAACCAGTTCAAACTTCCTTCAGCAGGCTCTGGGAGTGTGTTGGGGAAGGGAGAGCTAAACACTGTAGAACTGAGAAAACATCTTCAAGTTAATGTGTTTCTTTCAAGATTTTGTTGTTGGTTTGTTTTATTTAATGATGCTTAAAACTCTCTCAAAACTTCCTATAATAAAGCACTGTATTAACTCAGCGGATCTCAATCTATGGGTCCCGAACCTCCTGGAGTCACATATCAGATATCCTGCATGTCATGTGTTTACATTACGACTCATAACAGTAACAAAATTACAGTTTTGAAGTATCAACAAAATCATTTTATGGTTGGAGATCACCACAACATGAGAAACTGTACTAAAGGGGGGCAGCATTCGGAAGGTTGAGAACCACTGGTATAAATCCTTATCTATAACCATTCCACCAGGAGGTGGGGGAGAGAGAAAAGGTGGAAGGGGATGCTGGGGGCTTGGTCCCTAGCATCATGAAAGAAAACAATTTAAGTTGTTTCTTTTATTTCCTTTAGTTGCATCCTAGTGAGATGGCAGGATTGTTTCTTAACCAGATGGGATGAGGCATGCTTGCAATTCCAGCACCAGAAGGCTGCTGTTGAAGGTAGAGAGTTCTAGGCCACCCTAGACCACATAGTAAGACCCTGTTTAAAAAAACAAAAAACAAACAACAAAAAAACTCTAAGTACGTTTTTGTTTTTGTTTTTGTTTTTAAGAAAGAGAGACAAAAGGAAACATGATCTGAGAGTTTTCCAGGGCAAGCAGTCAAGAGACTGAGCAGAAGGAGAGTGTGCAGCCCACAGGGCGCCCTCGGCTTTTAACACTTTCTCTCCTGTTTCTTCATGCCTGAATCTCTCAGCACTGGACCAGGTTTGGAGAGTTGTGACTATTTGTAGGAAGGGAAGGGAGCCCAGCTAGGAAGCTGGCTGCTGGCCTTCTCTGTACTTGAGGCCAAACATACCTCTGTCATTCATCTGTGGGTATTTAGAGAAGGACTGTGTAGAGACTGGGCAGCTCTCAGGTGCTAAGGACTGTTCCAGGGACCTGCTGAGCAAGTGAGCACCAAAGATGCCACCTTTACATTATCAGCCATCTTTCTGAAAGGAGCTGGCTTTGTCGTACATTAAATAAACTTTTTCAGTCTTTTGACAATCTGCTCACCAATTCCAGTGTAGTTATAAGCATCTAGCCTCCAACCCAAATGTCAATTAGATGAATAGAGCCAGGGAGACTCCAGGTATTAGTCCCCTGAGATAGACCACATGCACAGCCTCAGAATGTTTAGGACTCAGTTTCCACATCAAATGGTAGCATCTTTCTGGGCTGTAGCTTCAGACACAATGCAGATCCCAGCACAGTGTGGTTGGAAAATGGAAACTCACTTTGTGAGGGCTGTTACTGTTTTTGGATTATCATTTTGTTCTCACACACTGATCTGACTCTCAGGACCTGAATAAAAATCAGTGATGGCCAAGAGTTTGATGGAGTTCTGCAGCCCCAACCTGATCCTTCTTTGGAAATCAGTGGCTTGGACTAACAGGTTCCCCGGTACCCAGAGTGACTAGGCTTCATTGGTCCCACCTCAGTTTGGAACAGAGCCCCATGTACACCACAGACTGATGTTCTGAGGTTAGAGAACAGAACTGGAAGGACCAGGGTGTTGCCCTGGAGTCTGGCTGTATGGTGTGGCTCATGTTCAGAGTACTGTCTTTATACAAGCTGATTTCTCCAAACCCAGGTGTGCCCAGGGTGGTGTTTTGTTGGTTATCTTGTTTGATGTTTGTTTTTATAAGTGTATGGTTGGTCCCTTCTCGGTGAAGCCTTTACCTTGTCAGGGCAGATCTTCCACACAGTCCCTGGTGCTTTTCCTTCTTCAGAGAACATTATGCTTCTTGCCCCCCACACTGTCTTCGTACAGTGGCCTAAGCTATGTGGTCACACTCACTGACTTGTTTAGGTTCTCCTACTATAGCTGTGAGTATGAAGGAACTCCCCATGCTTTTATACAAGAATAACTAACATGCCCTGGACATGGGGTATAATTTACAGAGTAATTACAAAGTCTATCTCACTGTGCTCCCCCTGGCCTACTGCAATGTCCTGCTCATGGAGTAAGTACTTGGGTAATGGATGCCGGTTTAGGCTTCCCGGTATGTGTCATGGTTCTAGAGAGTTCCTCACTTTTCCTCCTTGACATTAAACTATCATTTAGCCAAAGATGCAACAGGAAAAGGAGAACTAAGTATGTGCCCAAAAAGTGATCAGCAACAACACCTTTCATTATTGAACCTGCAAAGATTATAGATGTGGGTCTCCGTGTGTTTTTTTAGTAGAGGGAAATAAAACACACTACGTGAGACACTTTGCAGAGTGACTTGTATCAGCCAGGTCATGCCCAGTAAAGCCAAGCAAAAGCACCGGACTCCTCAGCCATTTCCAGGCACAAAGGGCTCTTTTACATTCCGCTCTAGAGCAGGCAGTTCAGCTCAGAGTCAACCCCTCCCCCCTTCTTCTCTTCGTTAAGGACCCAAGTAAGGACCTGATAGAATGTTACTGGTCTAAATGATTCATAGTGATTTCTTGTGTTATCAAAAATGAAACTATTCATTAAAACCAACCAAGACTTGAAGAAAAGCAGAGATGCCTGAGAAATCTAAATGCCGCCACCATAACCCCCACTTTCTCCCCACCCTGGAATCTTTGAGTTCTCCTGCAAGGCTCTTAAAGGTGTTTCAGAGGCCCCCGGCCCTTCGGCGTCTTCGGCATTGCTCAAATGAATGAAACTAGCTGAAAATGAGGCCAACTGAACCAGTCTTTCAGACCCCGAGTCAGTAGCCTAGCAGGTAGAAGCTACGGCTGCCAGGGTACAGTTTCCCCTCTGCCTCTCCCCTTCTGAAAGAGGGCCGGCAGCATGGGGTAGTCCTTCCACCAGTGGGGAGTAAGCTGTTGCTGCCCTGGAATCTCACCTTGTCATTTGCTGGCGAGATGTCTCTTTAACAGCCAACCAGTCCGTTCAGTGCTTCTGCCAAGTGGGAGGGTCTGCCTTCTACCAGCCCAGCTTCAGGGACTCATTGCCCTCTCTCCTCTTCCCTCTGTCTTCAGAGCCTAGAGCTGCTAGCAAGACCCCCAACTGCTTGGTCTATCCTAACCTGGATCTCTCTTTCCCGGCAGGAAACCTCCCCATGGCTCCAGAGCTGGCCCTAAAGCAAGACTAGAAGCCAAATCAGTCAACAGCCCTCTCCCTGCCCAGCCTAGCTTGGCCCAGATCACCCAGTTCCGAATGATGGTGTCCCTGGGACATTTGGCCAAAGGAGCCAGCCTGGATGATCTGATTGACAGCTGCATCCAATCTTTTGGTGAGTTGGCTAACTGCCCACATACATAGAAATGGCTGTGTTATTTCTTTCTTTTCCTTAAAAAGTGTCTTATACAAGAGCAACCTAGATTGTAATTTGGCTTTAAAAATAGCTTTTGAGCCTTTGAAATGTTGGAGACAGTCTGCACTGCTATGGCACATGACTATGTGGGTGGAAGAGGTCGTGTTGAGAGGTGCAATCTGACATGAGAAGTTACCGAGGGGAGTTGGCATTTTCTCTGCATGGAGGTTTGTCCCGTGGTGGGAGATAGCAGATAATGATATTGGCCTCTAGTGCTGTCTTCCTTCTGGGGTAGAAAAAATAAGTCTGTCTCACACTGTCAAACAGAATTTGAAAACATTCAGGTCATTTGGACAAATAAGGTCTCAATAATTCCCCTTCCAGTATGGAACTGTGCTTGTGTTTGTGAAGACAAGATAAGAGTTCATGGGTTGCAAGGTCAGGTGTGGGGGAGGGTCAAGGAGCTAGGAACTAAATATGTGGGCACGTAGGCCAATCGTGCATGTTCCAGGTGCCGCCCTCTGTCAATACATGCAGAGCTATACTGCCAGCAAGCAATGCCCTAAAAAGATTTATTTTTAATTAAGCATTTTCTTTTGCTGATGATTTGAAAGTACTAGATATTGGGTTTGCTTCAAAACGAGCAGAATTAAAATTGATGGATTTCAGTGAAATCTATTAATTCAAAGATTTTCAGCATCCTTTTCCCTGTCTCCTTTTCTATGTTCCTGCATCTCCTGCTGGGAAGCAGATGAGTTTGTGGGGCTCAACTCTGAAGCATCAGCCCACCCCAGCTGGAGCCTCCTGGAGAGTAGAGGGGAAGTGTGTTCAGCTCTCAGAAGTGGGGACTGTTAGTATTTAGGGCTTGTTCGGACCTTATTTATAGACTTGGGAAAGACTTGGCACTTTGGGGAGATTCATTGCGTGCAACTGTCTCAATTTTGGTTTAAAACAGTGCTTCTTCAACATTCTTGCTTTTTTTTTTTTTTTTAGTAATGCAGATGGCTGGGTCCCACCCCCAGAGTTTCTGCTTGAGTAGGTCTGGCTAGGGTGGGGTCCAATAATTTGCATTCTAACAAGGTCCCAGATGAGGCTGAGGCAGCTGCTCCCAAAACCCCACTTTGAGAATCATTACTTTAAATTACTATTTGCTCTAGACTTCTTGCCTTTGGAAAGAGGGAGGGGATTTGATGTGTGACTCAGTAATAGAGTACTTACTTAATACACGGGGGCTTGAGTGCAACCTATCTATCCCTGAAAAAGAAAAAGCCATTTGTTCTGTTCCTTGATTTATCCTTACCTGAAAGATTGATTTGAGATGGGTATTCTACCACTAAGCTACATCTTTAGCCCCAGATTGAATAACTTGGTGTTTCAAAAATCATCTTAGAAAATATGTACATTCAGGGAGACAGCTAGAAGCTGGTGGCGACCAGTGGGAGCAGGATGGTGTCTAGTGCTGTTAGGTACGCTGTCCTTCTCTTTGGCTGCTAGTTGTATTTCCTAGACCTTCACAGGACGTAGCATTGCTACTACGTGAACAAGGGTCTTTATTCTCTGCTTCACTACTGAGCACACTGCGACCGTAGATGTATTTATCTTTATCATCTATATTCTTGTTCTGCCAATCATCCAACTACCTGATGAGTTCAAGACTGTTTCCTTAGCTTTCAAATAATTGTGGCTTTAACCTTAAAAATATATGGTTACTTCCAGAGTCCTTTCCGAAAATAACCCATCATAGCCCACTCCCCATGACCAATCCTACAAAGGCAGCGGTACATTGTTTTCCAGAATATGCTAAGGTGAAAACTTGAGTCTTAAAATGCAACAGCTGTGTAGGCCCCACTGAAGCTAGAAGTCCTTTGGGTCATTACGAAGAAGCATGTATTAAGTCCCTAATTATACCTGTGTGGGACCCAAGAAAAATGACAGTGACCAAGTGTGTACTTATAAAGCACCTGTGAAATAGCCTGTTCAGGAATAAACACACACACACACACACACACACACACACACACGCACACGCACACGCACACGCACACGCACACGCACACGCACACGCATGCACGCACTCGCGTGTGCACACACACACACACACTAATAAATGAAGGTGTTCAGGAACAAGTTCCTTTTGAGCAAGGGCACTTACTGAGAAAGACTAGACACCACCTCACAGCCCCTGGAACATGGGAATGCTGTAAACAAAAATCTCAGTTTCTTCTGAATTATATGTTGCAGAATTGCCCATCCTAGAATTTACATGAAAGACAAAACAGCAAAAGCCAGTGTATGTTGGAGACAATTAGAGAGGATACCTTTGTGAGTCTGCCTTCTCTTGGTTATGAGCTGACCTATCTATTGGGAGGAGGAGCTTCTCACTGACCTTTCTTTACTTTCCCCTGCCTTCTCCCCTCCTCTTCATGCAGCCTAGGATGTGTTTCACTCAGCCTGTGTACTGTTGTCCAGCACAGCAGCCCCTAACACATGCAGCTACTGTCATATATTTTTTAATTAGTTACAATGAAATCAAGTGTAAACTTTAGTTCCGATGCCTCCATCGCCAGTCTTCAAGTGCCCGATGGCCTCAGGTGGCGAGTGCTACTAGACAGACAATGCCATGGTCACAGGAAGTCTGACTGTCAGTGCCGGTGAAGGAAGATAACTGACGTCCAGGGAGTGGCAGTGGGTAGATGTTTCTGAAAACTGAGGTTCCGTTCATTTCTCAAGTGCACCTAAGGGATAATCTAAATATTACTTAAAACCTCCTGGGCGTTGAGACGTATATACTGAAAGCTGTCTCTTGAGCATTATTAAGTAGCAATTGTCCACCCCTTCCCGCAGCTGTTCTCAGAGGAAGGCTGGATTACAATGTTTTAAGGATACACATGCAAATGAAGGTACTGTGGAAGGCCCCCAACAACCCACCCAGTGTCAGGAAGTTACAGGTCTGTGATTAGAAACACCACCCCTCCAGTTGGTTCATTTGCCTTAACCCTGCCCCAGCCCACTCCCACCTTCTGTTTTCCTCAGACCCCACGTGTGACTGGTAGTTAACCCATTTTGACACTGAGCATAATGAGGTGGATGATCACAGCCAGGAACATTTATGTCTGATGTGTGTGGATCACACCAGCCGTTACAGAGCTTACAGGCCTATGAGATCACTTAAGCTTTTCATTTCTTTTTCACTTTGCAAGAGGGCTACCAGCATTGGGGCCACGTGGAAAAAATCAAATACCCCAATTTACAAAGTTCTTTCATGTCTCCTTTCTGTGAAAGACAAATTCTAATAGCATCAGAGAGCAATTGCATACGTGCCCTAGCAAGCACCCTAGCAAGCTGTTCCCTTGTGTCCAGAGTGGGCTGTCCGGGCCCAGGACAGTGCATCCCAGTAGCTTATATTTATGGGGTGTTATTTTTTTCTTAGTGTTCCATATGTATTGATTTTTCTTTTATAGTCAAAACAAGCCTGAAATAGGTCAGGTATTATTATCTCCATTGGATGAACAAGAAAAAAGTGGGGCAGCTGAGAACTGAAACCACACGCCTTGTACCCACATCTAAATAGAAAACATGCTGCCCTTTTTCTTCTGCCTCTGCCTGCAGCAGCCCTGTGTCCCCTGAGCTGGGGCAGGTGTGGCTCTCCCCCCAAGACAGGCCTCACATTCTCAGAAGAGTCTTTGTGCTGCACAGAGTGGCCCTGCAGCCTGTGCTTGCCAGTGTGTAGGCCTGACCTCCCCAGTTAGAAACCAAATTCCATTCAGTGCAAGAAATAGTCACAGACTCCATCTCTATACCATCAGATGTCTGGCTGAAATTAATTCTCAAATCAAATTTTTATTCTTAAATTACCATGTGCATGGATTGTACTAATGTTTCCCAGTCTAGAAAGACCTTATGACTTGTAAGTATAGTTTCTGTACTATGAGCTAGTTGGTACTAAGCACTTTGTAGACCTTAATGCATTATGGGTATAACTATACATGTCTTTAAAATTGAAGCTGAGTGAAGGCAATCAGGTGCTTGTTAGAACCACAGTCCTCTCCACAGCATGGGGAAGGTCAGCTATTTCTCAGCTCTCTGTAGCTTCAACTCTGTCTGCCAAAGCAAGGTGTAGAGGAGACAGACAGGCACCACACCACACGACACATCACCACACAGATGGGTACTTAGAACTGGCAACCACAAGCACAAAGCTGTGTATATAAAGTCACGTATATGAAGCCTTTGCTACTGCTGATCACAGGCCCTTCAGCTGTCTCTGAAGCCTCCCCAGGAGTACTCCCCAGATTACAAGGTTTCTCATAGAAAATAAAACAAAACAGTCACAGGGTCACCCTGTCCTAAACAGCTGGGGTTGACAGATGTGCCCAGCATGGCTCTTCCTAGTCCTCTGGAGGGAATTGACATTCTCTGATCAGCATGCCACTTATGCTGTGTCTCTGCTGGGCTGGTGTCACCCAGTGTCCCTAGGATGTCTGCCCTCTCATGAGTGTGAGTTCTGGTGATTCTTGGGCCTGTGGAAGGAAAGTATTGAATTCTCGCCACCCTGACCTTTCTTGTGTAGCATCACCTCCAGGAACCTTCCCTGTGTGCTGGAGCAAAATCAGTCTTCAAAACAGTGATGCATAAGAGCCACCATTTCTCAGGAATCCTGAGTACTTTTCCTCAGTAGAAGGCCCAGAGAAAGGAATCTTCCTGCTGACTGGAAGACAGAGGATATGCAGTGACTGAGCGCTTATGCTTACGGATCATGGGCTCTGTGGGGAGTGAGCCTTTACCTGAATTGACCCCACTGGGCTTCCCCACATCACTGTAGGTTATTAGTTTGCTCTCTAAGCTGAAAGGGAACTGGAATTCAGGAGAGGGAAAGGGCATATGGGATGTGGTCCAGCTCAGTACTGGGCCAGCTGCTGACAGCGAAGCTCTGATCTGCTCTCCGAGGCTTGTGTTCTCTCTGCTGGATTAGAGTCTCATCGAGAAGACTAGGTCAGATTCAGGCTCCTGACATGCAAGCCCAGAGGTTTTTGTCTGCCCAGGACTCAAGATGATGTTTGAGCAAAGTCCCTCATGGGCTAATATTGAGTACCACTGCCTTGTAGCTCACAGGCTTCTTGGACATCCCAGGACATGTTCTCAGGCTTTCTAAGAAACCATGAAAAACCAACATCTCTGAGAAGCAATGGAACAAATAGGTTTTTCAATTTACAAACTGGTAAAGCTCTCAAGGAAGCCAGCCTCGTGGGAGCATGAAAGCAATCCAGCCAGGCTTAATTAGAGATAGGCTCCGCCTGGGAGCAGGTCGGAAATCCTAGCACCACTACTGTGTGATTTGCCTGTGTTTCTCTCTCCTCGACGGCAGCAAGCTTTACAAACCTGCAAAATTTACAGCCTGTCCATCTTACACTCGGGGAAATAAACAGAAAGTAGATGTCTGTGGTGCCCACAGCTTTGTCCCTTGCTCTCAGAGACAGTTTTCTCAGGCTTACATTTGCAACTTTGGTGAGCTTATGCCGTTAAGGTCTCCACCCTCATCTCCATGCAGCCTGTAGGATTCAGAGGTCTTCAAGGAGTAGCTGAGCTGGAAGGAACTGGAGAAATGCTTTTCCCTGAACTACCATCCAAACAAACCAGTTTGCCAATAGATTTTTCTGAGGTTTCATTGGGGAGTAATATGAATCCAAAAGCGGCCTGCTCTGTTGACACTGACTGGACCTCTGAGAGCCCTGGAGAAGGGCACCTCAGAGGCAAACTCACTCCCTGGCCTTCCCGTTGCTGCCTCATGCCTGTAGCACTTGCAGAGGCCTGGTACTAGACTTTAGGACACAGTCAAGCCCGGCTTCCTGCCCTGGGGGACATTGAAGGAAAAGCAAAAGAAATAGTAAGACAGTGTAGGCAGGACCAACTTCAATGCCACACAGTCTTCAAGTTGTGAAAAAGGGGGGCACCTATTGGATCTTAAAAACCAAATAGCCAATCATGAGCATGAGAATCACAGAAATGGGTGGGGATAAGGATAATTTGCTGAAGATGTAGAGGAGAGATGGGCCCAAGCTTGTTTTCTTTTTTATGGATATGAAAGTGTGTGTAGAAGGGTAGATAGTAGCCTTATCTGCTAACAGCAGTATATTACATGATTATTGAGCTCACAAGATCAAAACTGTTCTATTTTCCCTAATTTGGCAAGCCAGTTGTTAAGCATAGCCACCATTAAAGATTAAGTTATGTCCCTGTGTGATGAATAAGTTCGTAAATGACAAGCATTCTATTTTTTTTTTCTTTTTGAGCTAAGGATCGAACCCAGGGCCTTGCACTTGCTAGGCAAGTGCTCTACCACTGAACTAAATCCCCAACCCGACAACAAGCATTCTAAATGATCACTTGCTAGTATGTGGTCATGTTTACTATCCCATGTGCTTTTGAGAGTAGATCTATCGTGCCTGCATGGTGAAAATGTCTTGGTTTTTACCACACAGTTAGGAATAAGGCTATCATGGTTTTTGCCTCTTTCATACCTTAAGAAACAAACTCTCCATTTGGTCAAGACGAGATCTATTAAGGAGGTGAAGAAATCAAACATCAGCCAAGCTGAGGTTTCCTTAAAGAATTGTGGAACAAAGACTAAATCCAAGAGATCATTTGGAACTGAACAGACTACTTATATGTAGTAATTTTTTTTTTCTTAACTCACCTCTAAACACTCTGCAGGATTAAACCTCTCCTTCTTTTCTCAGCTTCCTGCACTTTGCCGTTCACATCTTATGTGCCGGCTCTACTGTCTTGGGTTCCACCCTGTTGACCACTGGCCTTTGTTCTGCTGCATGCTGGCCCTCTCACTGGTGTGTACACACAGGCTTTGGCTGAGTGTTTTGTTTGTTTTGTTGTTGTTGTTGTTGTTCATTTTTAATGAGTTTGTGTGTAGTTGTGCTCCTGATCATGAAAGTTCCCTCAGACCTCTTGCCTGTTTGTTACTGCTGTCCAATGCTCTCTCGTGCTAGAGGTCTCTGCTATTGACTCCTGTGATGGCATTTGCTGATGGATGGACTTTCCCTCATTTTCAGCTCTCCGTTAATTCTACTATTACAATATGGATAAATTGTGTTTTTATGTATGTGTCTTAGATTTTTAATCCTTTATTAATTTTAAACTTAAAATCTGTATTCCAACCACTTGGGGGGAATATGTTCTTGTCATTTTAACCAAAAGTAAAATCATTTTAATACATTCAGTGTATAATATGTATCATATACTCTTGGGAATGTTATCGATGGAGGAGAGAAAGCCCTTGGCTCGCTTTCTAAATTAGAGCCTGTCTGGTTTGGGCTGCAAAACAAAACACTGCACAGGTCATTTTGTCACTCAGAGCCCTGGTTTCCCTGATACTGTCAAAGAACATCAAAATCAGTTTTGGAACCACATAATGTCTGGAAGAATAAATATGTGATCTCAGATGTGAAATTGACTGTGAACTTGAAGGAAACCCTTCAGAATGGAAGTATGAAGTGCTTTTACATATTAAGTGTTTTATATATAAAGTGCTTTTTTAACTGCTTACAGAACCAACCAATAGCCTTAGAAGACTCAAAAACTCAACTATGTTTAAATCCAATTTTTCTAAATTATTAATATAGACTGAGACTATGTTGTTCTAAAATAGGCCTTTTTGTGATGAGCTACACAAACATTAACACACACTTACCTAGTCTTTCTAAATCTTCAAAGTATTACTTCACTAATAACTGGCTTTTGAAGAATTATTGTGAACAGTACAATGTTTATGTTAATATTTCATATATTTATTTAATTTATATTCCTATGTTCTTGTACCTACAAAGATTTAAAACTCAGAACTCATATTTTTAAATTTTTTAATAGCTTTAAAAAACCATTTGCTTCACCCCGGGAAACCAGAAATATAGAATAACAAAAGGAAAAAATTACAATCACATATCCCACCCTCACAAACAATATTAACCTATGAGCATTCTCAGGTGTGTCTTGGCCTTCTAAATTGACTCCTCTGGACATTCACAGATACTGTAAACTTATTGCATGTTTAATGATAGATTATCCAACCTCTGGATGTTCAAAATTTACATCTTAACCAATTATAATCCTGTGATCAATATTAGTAGTTCCTAAGAGACATGCTAGCATACAAGGATGCTATTCTATCCTAAAATTGATATTAAAAAATTCTGGTATAATTCCATCAAATATGAGATATAATGTTGAGGATTGCTTGGCAACTAAAATGATGCTGGTGAAGAATTAAAGGCATTTCCAGGAAAGAAGAGTACTTATTTTTCCAATGCTAAATGCTAATTATAATAACTCAGGACTAATTACTGATAGAATAAATGAAGGGGGGAATCCTCTACTAACTGAACATGGGAGATGTAAGCTATCTTTTTTTTGTTATGTGTGGTGAAAGTGAGTTAAAGGTTTGCTGTCCAAAACAAAGAATAAAATCTGTCGCCTTCATTATAACTTCCTTAAGGAGCTGCTGGTGGGATTTACAGCAGAGCCTAGAAGAGGCCTGAGTCTGCCCTGTCAGTCTCCTACAGTGAGGACGGACCACTGGGTGGTGGACAACAGCTGCAAAGGCTATTGTTTACTTTGGTTTTACTCCAGAACAGGTCAAGGGCCCTGGGAAGATCATGAGGATCTTGCCAGAGGGCTTTATTGTTGGGCAGAAATGGCTGTCAGGATGGTGGCTGACCTGGGGGCACATCAATGATTGATTGAAACGGACAAGAGAAAGTAGTGACTACAGGAGAAAGATGCAGCCTAGATGGTTAGCTTTGTACTGAAGGAGTGCAGGGAATCATGGGAGTTGTACCGCCACTGAGGATGAAGTCACATGAAGATTCAGAAATGGGATAGCCTTAAGGGCAGAAAGTGAAATTCCCAAGGGGAAGAGCAGAGAGTTATTCCGTCTCCTCTCAGTGATTTGTCTAGCCACAGTCTAGGACTTGTTTGTATAAAATTTTGAACAGCCCCCATTTTAAAGAGGAAATGCAGGAAGCGGTGTCTCCCTACTTATCGTGTGTGTGTGTTGTGTGTGTGTGTGTGTGTGTGTGTGTGTGTGTGTGTGTGTGTGTGTAAACTTGTTAGCATGTAGTCACACCCTACAGAGGACCCTTAAATCCATTGTGGGCTAACTCCACATTCACTCACTTCATGCATGATCTTAGAGACTTTTCCATACTCCCTGCCCTTCTTTCTCACCTTGTATTCCAACTTTTCTTCATCCAGGCCTGCCACGCCATTTATCTCCAGTCCTGGGTAACTCATGCTACACAATAAAGCATTCAGCATCTAATACATTGCTTTCCCAAGGTCAGCCACAGGACCCACACTGCTGGTCCCCATCTGTCTTCAGTTCCGGCTCAGGATGTATGCTGTCTCTGTGGTAACTTGTGATTTGCTCTACAAATGGACTCCTCTCACTTGTTCTTCCTGTAGACTCCCCACTGCCTCTGTGCCCAGTGGCTGAGAGTCCCATTGCCTTGTCATCAGCCACCAGTGTCAACCTGAGATGGACACAGTGTCACTAGTGTCACAGGGGAAAACATGGAGAAAGAGTCTTTAGATTAAAAGAGATTGGTCTGATGTATGTCTGTGTATGTAGGCAGATAGGCTCACGCTATACAGTTAGATACATTTGTATAATCATATATATATATTGAAATTGGGATACTTAGTTTGATATTAAAAAATCACAACTGTTTTGTTCAAGTATTTTTAGTCTTTTATTTTTAATTTTTACTAACACTAATTATATAGTAATGGGGTTAGTATATTTCCATGTATACATACACACACACACACACACACACACACACACACACACACACTCACACACACGCTCACACTATACACTGATCAAATCCATCCTTTTGTTCACCTCCACATCCACCCTTTACAACCTCTATTTATCATTATTCTGCATTCACATGAGAAGAAAAAGGGGAGTGGTGTGTAGTGGTGTCCACCTTTGACCTCAGCACCTGGGAAGCAGAAACAGGCAGACATCTCTGAGTGCAGGCCAGCCAGATCTACACAGTGAGTCCAGGCAGGGCTCCAGAGTGAGGCCCTGTCTAAAAAAGAAAAAAAGAAAAGAAAAAAGAAAGAAAGAAAAAGAAGGGGCACTATTTGGAAAGAGAAAAGATGGGGACAAGAAAAGGAAATCTAAGGATAAATATGCCCATAGTGTGTTATATACATGTTATATACGTATGACATGGAAATTTCAAAAGGAAACCTATTATGTTGCACAATTAGTGAATATTAATAATTTTAGTGCCAGGCAGTGGTGGTGCATGCCTTTAATCCCAACACTCGGGAGGCAGAGCCAGACGGATCTCTATGAGTTTGAGGCCAGCCTGGGCTACCAAGTGAGGTTCCAGGAAAAGGCGCAAAGCTACACAGAGAAGCACTGTCTCAAAAAACCAATAATAATAATAATAATAATAATAATAATTTTAGCATAAAGAGGGGAAAGGAATATAATATATCTATGTCCTGTACTAGGCATCCCATGTCAAACCAGCTTGTTTTCCTGTCCACACTCATATGATAAATTCCTGGGTGTTCAAAAGGCAAAGAAATCAGAAACTTTAATATTCAGTTTTCCCATTAGAGGTTCTATTTTCTCTTTTTTTTTAAGTAAGAAAATGCAGTACTTCCCTCCCCCCCACCCACATACGCAGTCTGGGTGATAGAAATGCCAGTGGCCTGGGCACAGCAAGCTCCCTGCAAGGCAGAGAACAGATCGCAGCAGTATGCCATTAGAGGCCACATGGTTCTGTAGGTTTGGGACGCTAATCCTGACTCTGCTGTTTACCAATCGTTGTCCTCGGCAAACTGTTTTCCTGTACTTGTTCTCATCTGCAAAATGGCTAAGAGTGATGAAATGTTTTAAAGGTTGTTTTAGGTTAGATGAATATCAGTTTGCCTTGGTTTGAGCTGTCCCTGAAGCAGATCCTGAGACAAGGAATTGAGCACGGGTAGTGTGCTTTGGAAGGTGGGCCTGGGAAGAGCTGGTGTAGACAGAGAAGGCTGCCCAGCTCACTGCCTTATCACATGGGCACCTACTCTGGAGGGCAAGGTAGAAGATGCAGAACCATCCCGAATCCAAGAGAAATGTTTATGTGCCACATTACCCAGGTGATGCTTATGGGCTGCTTCTAGGGGATGTCCAATTTTCAGCATATCCATCCAGTATTGCACACGGGTGAGGGTGGAAAAGAGCCAGAGAAAATTGTGGGCAGACATAGCTCTGGATATGTCCATCACACTGTCACTAAGCTTCGTCTCAGAAAGTTAAAAGACCCTGAAAGTCCACATTCTCCTGAGGTCCAGTCCCAGTGTTGAACTATAGTGATTTTGTGGGTTTTGTTTGTTTGTTTGGGTTTTTTAAAGGTATTGTATTTTTTAAAAAAGATACTGGATATTGCCATAGTAACCCCCTAGCCTAGTATGTATAGATCCAGCAGGTCATTTTATCATTTAAATTTGACATGAAATTGAGCTATATTCATGTGCTTCAAAAGTTTCTCAATTTTCAAAATATTATGACTTCTTTATGGAAGCTATTGGAGGTTGAGAGGATGTTCCATATACCTGCAGCCCAGGGAGGGACAGGATACCTGCAGGCCCTGGGAGCCTCCAAAAGCAGGGCCTGAGGTGTCTGTTTCCCACATACACTTTGCATGTTAGCCCTCTCTCCTCACTGAATACTTCTCTCCATGGATGGGAAACACGGTATCATCATGTGTCTCGGACCCTCGGAGACTTCATGGTTTTCATCCTTTGATCAACTTAACAAATGCCTGAGAATTTTGACTGGTTCAGATCGGATCTGGTGGCAGCTGCTTGAACCAGTCACCTGTGGTCACAGGGGTGGAGTCACTTGGGAAGGCAGCATTTTGTTTCCCAAGGAAAGGTGGGTGTGTTGTAGCAACAAGACATCTAGTACTGTCAAGCATGTGCGTGTCTTGATAGTATGATGTTGGATAGGCATGCAAGAGCTTCTATTATCACACAAAGAGTAAGTGTGTTTACCAGGAAATGGACCAAGAATTGGGACCTCCCATTTACAAAAGTATAGATGTCAAAACAGGAATCCATTTCAGAATGTTGAATACTGGATTAAAGCAACTGTTTTCGTGTATTAGAAAACAGTGCAGAATGGAGACTGAGAATTCAATGAAACATAGGACATGAATTCTCAAGTCACCTTGACTCGCTGTCTGGAACCACTTAAACCACAGAACAAGGTCTGGGGCCCAGTGAAAGAGGGACATGTTCAGGACTTCCAGAGATGGTGGGGATTTGTGAATTGACGTAGAAAAGAGAGGGTGTCTCCCTTAGTCTTGACCAAATACTGAGCTGCTCTAACTATCATTCCCAGGCACTGAATAGTTACTGCAGCTGTGGGGGTCAAAGAGGCCTAATAGTCAGAGAATATCTGCAGTTCTTACCTGAGAATGGAGAGACCGCACTTGGGGCACACAAGGGGGACATAAAGAGTTAGACTGGGGCATTCTTCACTCACTCTCACAAAACCTAAGTCCAAGCCTTGGCAAGATCAGTCTGAGGCTCCAGTAAACTGAATACCACCATAAAGGAGCCCAGTTTGTCAGTATTGTGACCACACTATTACCCACATAATAAAAAAAATTATAAGGCATAATCTATAGAATAGAGCCAGATATGGTGGCTCACAATTACAGTTCCAGAACTGGAGAGGCTGAAGCAGAAGGATTGCCATAAGTTGGAAGCAGCCTGGGATACACAGATTCTAGGTCAACCTAGAATACAGAAGGAGACAGACAGACAGACACAAAGAAGGGAGTATGGAGGGAGGGAGAAAGACCCTGGTTTTTTAAATTAAAATGAATAAATAAAGCAGGAAAACTTAGGGTACCATAAGTGTAAGGGGTCAATAAAAGTAAACTCAGAGATGCAGAGATGATGCAGTGTTGGAATTAGCAGACAGAGAATTTTAAACAGCTCTTAAAAATATGTTGGAGAATTCAAAGTAAGATGAACAGATGGGGAACTTCAACAGAGAGAAACAAAGGGAGCCCAGTGAAAATTCTAGAACTGAAAAATAAAAAGTACCAAAAGGAAAAAATTCACTAGATGGGTTTAATTGTATGTTGAATGCTGAGAAAGGAAATATCAGCGAAGTCGAAGACAGGACCTGATTTCACAGGGGAAAGGACTGGGCAAAAATCAACTCAGGTTTCAGGTGATTTAACCAGGGCTCACAGGCACGTGAAAGGATGTAGGACAGCTGGGATAAAGTTGAGAAACATTATACTACCTGTCCTCATGAGTTATTGTAAAGCTGCAGTTTAAAATAAAGAAGCACAGGAAAAAAAATAGATCAGAGGCACAGAATAGCAATTTCAGGAATAAACACATGCATGGTCAATTGTTCCTCCTCAAAGACACCAAAGCAAGTCTATAAGAATGGGTGTCCTTTCCACAAATGCTGATGGAACAAATCACACACACACACACACACACACACACACACACACACACACACTCGCATGTGCATGCACCCATAGACACATGATTGCATGCTCACATACCCACACATATGCACACATGAACACACATATACATGCATATACAGACATATGTACATAAATTATGCCACACATGAAAAATAACTTGAGATGATCAACTTATTGATTACAATAAGGCTCCTACTAGGAAATATAGGTGAATATTCATGCAAGACTTGAGGAGTTATTTCTAAACAGGATATGAAGTAACCCTAAATAATGTATTTAACGAGTTGGATTTCACAGAAATAAGACAGTTCTACTCCAAGGAAAAAGAGACCATGATTAATGAAGACCCCATGGGAATAGGAAGAAGCTAAGTCCTAGAGAGGTCCCCAGAAATCCACAAAGATACCTCCACTATAGACTACTGGCAATGATCGAGAGAAAGCCTGAACTGACTAGTCTGGTGATTGGATGGCCAAACACCCTAACTGGTGTGCTAGAACTCTCATCCAATGACTGATGGAAATGGATGCAGAGATCCATGGCCAGGCCCCAGGGGGAATCCAGGAGTCCAATTGGTGAGAAAGAGGAGGGATTATGTGAGCAAGAATTGTTGAGACTAAGATTGTAAAAAGCATAGGGACAAGTAGCCAAACTAATGGAAACACATGAACAATGAACCAAAAGCTGAGGAGCCCCTAACTGGATCAGGCCCTCTGGATAAGTGAGACAGTTGAATAGCTTGAACTATTTGGGAGGCACCCAGGCAGTGGAGCTGGGACCTGTCCTTAGTGCATGAGTTGGCTGTTTGGAACCTGGGGCTTATGCAGGGACACTTTGCTCAGCCTGGGAGGAGGGGACTGGACCTGCCTGGACTGAATCTACCAGGCTGAGCCAAATCCCCAGGGGAGTCTTTGTGTTGGAGGAGATGGGAATGGGGGGGGAGGGTCTGGGTACCGGTAAAGCAGGGGCGGGGGGGGGGGGGGGAGGACAGGGTAACCCATGGCTGATATGTAAAATTAAATTAAATTATAAAATAAAAAAAAGAAAGTTCTACTCAATAGGTATTACTGAAGAAATGAATATACAAGCCACACAGTGGGAGAAGGCTCTTGGCAATATGACAAAAACATTGGATTATGTTAACATACAATAGAATTCTCCCTGCAACCCAGATTAATTACTTTGGGGTTTTGTTTGGTTGGTTTGGGGGAAATCAAACCCAGGGCCTGTAGATACATGCTAGGCAAGTGTATCTCTCCCACTGAGTTAGACTTCCCCCTGACCCAGGCAGGCTAGTTACTTTCTACCATGGCTCTCTGGGTGTTTCCTATTGTGTTTTTCCAATTAGAACTGGCCAGGCCCCACCACAGTGTCTGTAGCATTGCTAAAAAAAAAAAAAAAAAAAAAAAAAACACCCACTTACCTTCAGTTTATTCCACTGATTTCTGAAGCTGTGAAGATCTTTGTGGGGCCACTTAGTAGTATGTAGACCCACCCAAGGGTTAAGGCATGAAATAAATGGTTCAGATAGGCCCAACCAAACTTGACTGCAAGGCTTTCAAAATTCAACCCCCCCCCCTTTTTTTTGTCCCTGGGTGTCTTAGTCAGAGCTATTATTGCTGTAATGAAACACTATGACCAAAAGTAACTTGGGGAAGAAAGGGCTTATTTCACTCACATGTAATAGTTTGAGCATCAAAATCAAGCAGGGCAGGAACCTGGAGGTAGGAGCTGATGCAGAGGTCATGGAAGGGTATCGCCTACTGGCTTGCTCTCCATGGCTTGTTCAGCCTGCTTTCTTATAGAACCCAAGACTATCAGTCCAGGGGTGACCCCACCCACGATGAGCTGTACCTACCCCATCAATTAAGAAAATGTACTACAGGCTTGCACACAACCTGATCTTATGGAGGCATCTTCTCAGTTGGTCCTTCCTTTCTGGTGACTCTAGGCTTGTGTCAAGTTGGCATAAAACCAGCCAGCACACTGGGGTATCTTGACATGGTGATTGAGTAGTAGCCCACAGAATATTCTCACTACTTTGTCACCAGGAAACTAAATTTCACCCACTAATTGGTCCCAATTGCTACCTTTTTTGAATGTTTTCTTTGTTGTTTTAAGCCGTTTTCATTGTGGTGACTGTGTGTGTGTGTGTGTGTGTGTGTGTGTGTGTGTGTGTGTGTGTGTGTGTGTTCTGGAGCATTAAGTCTCTAATACCTGGATCATAGACACACCTTTCCTTCACTTTGTGCAGGTGGGCGGGTGTCTTAGTGCTGGAAGGTGGAAGAAGAAGAGAAAAAAAAATGTACCAAGTGAGGATACCATTGTAGTGTCTTCTATTGGGACTTGTGGTCGTTTTCTGGAGATTAGGCGTGGAGGTGCCAGGGGGCGGGGTGCTTACCAAGCAACTGTAAATAAAATAACCACATTTACTCCACTTTACCAGGCGGGTGAAGCCAAAGCCTTGCCGACTTTAAGCTCCACCCTGGCTGCCTTCGTACATGTTTGGGGGTATGAATTTCTCCCACTAGGAAATGAATGACCCAGCTCTTGCAGATCAGGGGGAGAGGCTAGGTCTTTTAGTTTTCTGTAGCCTTCAGGATTATGCTTCCTCATCTTGGAAAGGCCAAGCTTCAAGGCAGAGGAAGGTTATGAACACCAAGGGACCAAGAGTCCCAACTTCAAGTGACAGCGCCTTCTACAAAATTAGCTCGATTCAGCAAAAGCCGTCTTTTGTCTTCTTAGTTACGACAGTACATGCACATAGGGGTGCTTACACACTCTTCAGCCTCCCTTGGTGACTGTCTTCTCAGGAGCTATGCTGTCCAGGAAAGGTAGACATGCAGAATTTGAAATGATGTCTGAATTCTTTACAAATGACTCGTCTCAGGCTTGAGGGATGTTTCGGATGGTGAAGTGCTAGCAACATGCAAGCGTGAGGACCTGAGTCTAAAAAGCCAGATGTGGCCACTCAAGTCTGTAACCTCAGTCCGGAGGTGGAAATGGGAGGACCTCTGGGCTCATGGCCAGCTAGCCTAGTGGAATTGCTGAGTTCCCGGTTCTGTGGGAGATCTTGCCTCAGCAAAACAAGGTGGAGAGTGACTGAAGGCTCCTGATGTCAGCGGTCTCTGGCCTCCACCTGCACCCACATCAGCATATGCATATGACACACTCATGACAATAAACAAATAAACAGACAAGCAATAAATAAATAAATGAGTGGATAGATAGATAGATAGATAGATAGATAGATAGATAGATAGATAAAACCTTGCTAAGAACCTCAGGGCTCAGGTTTTTTGTTTGTTTTGTTTTGTTTTATTTTGTTTTACAGTACTTAGGATCCAATCCAAGGCCTGGCACGTGCTAGGCAAATACTTTAACATGAAGCCATAGCATCAGACTGTCAGTGTTAACAAAACACTAGGTCAGAGGTTGCTGCTTGCTTTACTTGGAGGACATTCTGATTTTTCAGCCTTCAAGACAAAAATCAAAGCAAGGGCTCCTTCTCAGACAAGTATGTGAGGTCCCCAACACCATGACCCTGATCCTCCTTCCTACCCATGCATCTATCACTTCTTCCATATCAAAAATTCCTAATCCAACCAGTTTCCTTTCCCACACATATCTTTATCTCTGTTGTCTCCAAATATAGAAATCATTTATTCCCCAGCACACTTACCTCCATCTTACTCTGTCAAAACCCGGCCCCTGCTTCAAGGCCAGTCTCCAATGTCACTGTCCTTCTGAAGGTCTCGCCATTGCTTCTTGTCAAGTCTGGCTTTCCCTTTTTCTGAAGAGCCTTAGTGTTTTGTTTGCAGTTCACTGAAGGCCCTGATGCTCAGCTTTCTGGGACGAAAGGATCTTCATTATACCCGTAGCCCCACAGCACCTAGCACAGCTTTTTGAACAAAGAGCTTTTGACTAGTTCCAAGCACGGAACTTCATCTCTGTTACTTGGTGGTGGGCTATTACTATTTGAGGGTTGTTATTTAACCAGAGGTGATGTTCAAATCACGTAGTGACTGGGACAGCCCAGGTCCCTGTCAACCTGAATAAATGCCTTTTGGTACAGCCTGAGTATTAGCCCTGATTCTGTGCTTTTTCCAGAAGAATATAGTCCCTCCCCTCAGCCTCACAAGACTGCTCTGGTCACATGAGGTAATGCTGGTGAAAGTTCTTGGGTAGCAGAAGGTGGTTTGCAGATGTGGGGCTGCAGGCTGTCCTCCAGGGCCCAGTGTGGGCTTGGCTCCTTGACATTTAGTGTATCCTGACCACTGCTCCACTTCATTCAGAACCACCTCCCAAGAATAACTGTTGAGCAACTGATCAGGACACCACATGCTTGAGGGGACTTGGAATCAACCATTTGGTCTCCCTTGCCTCTTAGTGTTATCTTCTTCAAGCTGGGCCTCTTACCTTTTTAGGCAAAAGGCTAAATATTTTCAGTAGATGAGTTTTGAGCAATCTCATCAAAAATTTAAACCTAGGAAGACTTTTTGAACATTACTGTAAATTGGCTCACTTAAGAATCCCACTCGCTATTGCATTTTGACCTTAAAATCCAGGATCCTGAATGATGTCTGGACATATCAGGTGTTCTGACTTCCTGTGTGACACTGGGATACTCTGACTAGATCTGTGAGGATTGACACCAATGAAAACAGTCCAAGGTTTCATCTTAGTTCCTTTGTTTTTACAGTTCTCTGTCTCCTTTTCCAATGTGTTCTCCCTTAAGAAGTGTGTTTGAGCCTCACCACTTCATTTCCTCCCTGTATTCCCTCCCATCCTTAACTGTGGAAATACAAATCATTAGCCACTTCCTTCTCCTGAAGACATTAACTCTTTCCCATTAAGCACCAATTGCTTTTTTATGTTTATTGGTCATTTGTAGTCAATGTCTCTTCTTGCACCTTTGGATTTCAGGAAAAAAAAAAGTCTCAATGTTGTGTATACAGCAGAGTACTAGGGATCCTTGGGAATTGACAGAAGAGTACACATGACTCTTCTCCTTAGCCTTGAGGAAGTCCTATCTAAAAGGCAACCAAGAATTATAATAAGTATAAATAAGTTAAAATCTTAGAATCAAAATAACAATTTCTATTTGGACAGTATTGTGCCACCACTCTCTTTTCAGGCAGGTCACATCTCATCACCGCCGTTCTTCATCTATAAATAGTGAGAATGATATCAGCCACCCAAGGCTTTGTGAAACTCGGAGGAGACCGCACCAAAGGAGAAGGTGGCTATTGGCTGTAGCCAGGGCAGGCTGATCATGCTTCAACAGCTTAGTGAGGAGTTCATGTGTTCATGTGACAACTGTCAGGCCACGTCTATGCCTGAGACCCACAGATCAAAGAGACATCAGTTTGAACTCAGTCCAGGACCTTGAGTACCCGTCCGAAAAAATGTCTGCCTTCTTCTCTCTTGCTTGTGTCCATGCCGAAAGGAGTGAGAGTGAGACACTGTCAAACTCTGAAAATAAGCAAACTGGGGCTCAGAAATAGTCGGCACCCTCTCAGGGATAGACAGTCTGGGACAGAATTCTGCATCTACTGCTTACAAACTGTATAAACCTGAGCAGGTGACAGGGTCCCCTAATTTCAGCAGTCCCTTTGCCAGATGGCATTAACACCACTTAGTGGACTGCACAGGTCTAATATGGAAAGGCTGTGTCAGCACAGCCCTGGGAAAACAGGAAGAAGTCCAGGTATGTCCGCAACAGCAGCAACAACCAGAAAGCAAAAAAGAAAGGCTAGAGCTGACTTTCTTCCAGCCATGCCCAGGGTTTCTCCGAGTCTCTACCTGCACGGGTGGAGAAAGCTTTGTGATGTTCAGTCTTGTATCTCAGCAGTTTGCATAATGCAGTCACATGGCATTGGTTCATTACTCAGAACGTTGTGAACCACATTCTCACTGGGTTCTGGGCTAACTAAATAGTGGCCAATGTCTTCCTTTCTATGGAAGAGACTCCCACCCACCCATGCGGTTCCCCCGTTCAGAGCTGCTGCCCACATCCTCATGAAGCCTTCTTCCTAGCAGCTCTTAAGTTCTGAGGTGCTGGTAAAGGGGAAGGTGCAGGTAAAACTTAGAGCTAGGAAGACTTTTGGGAGGCAAGAACTAACTGCGATGGAGTCTTGTTTGAGAAATAGCTAAGTACAGTGTCAGTGGCCCAGATGGTGTGACAGACCACAGCGGACAGTCGCTCCTGGGATTGCAGCTTCCGTTAAGTGTTCTCTGAAGATTCACAGCCCAGATCCAGAATAGTCAAGGAGCGATAAAGAGCAATAAAAGGTGAAGAGAACAAAAGAATGTCCTAAATCTGGCCAGAGAAATAGGGACCACTCACCATTATCACAGTGCTTCACGGTTTACAAAGCATCTGTAAATACTCAGTGAGGTGTAATCAATCACTGATGGTTTACAAGGGGAGAAGGGTGTTCAGACGAATTTCTGATTATGGTAGACTGTACTCAGTGATTTTTGCTTTACATGGTGTTGCGCTGGTCTTTTCTCTAGAACTATTTGGGGTGGTAAGGTGGCATTTGGCACCTTTCTAGTTAAAATCAGCATGCCTGATTACTGTCAGGCTGCCTCGTGCTAGACTGAGGTTATCTACTATCTAAGCTTGTCAATCTGATAAATTCAAGTTACACACAGAAAACATTTCTGAAGAAGACTGAGGGCTTTGCGTTAGTTCACTGTGTGGGTATGCAGGAAGTTCCCCTTTTTAGTACCTCCTTGACCTTCTGTCCCTGTCCTCAAGCCCAGAGTTTTATTTTACTTGATTCAGGAAAAGTCGTAATTACATGATTCTTTTATAATTATTTTTTCCTTTATACAATGTATTTTGATCATATTCTTTCCCTTCCCCCAACTCCTTCCAGATCTTCCCCACCTCCCAACCCACCCATAGACTTTATATTCTCTATTAAAAAAATCAAAACAAACAAAAAAACCAGTAAGATAAAGAATAACAAAACAAAACACACACAAAAAAAAATATGGAATCTGTTTCATGTCAGAGATGCCTAGAATTTAATAGACAAGAAAGAAGTAAGAGGAATGAGTTACAATGAGCAAGGTAAGAGGAGTGCCCCCCATGTTCTGCCCAGTTATTTGTATTTCTGTCTTCTTCAAGTTCCTTGACAAGTGTCCAGCCTCCCATAGGCCACTTTCCAGCAGCTCTCCAGGTCCCTCTGAGAAGCTGGGGCCTGGCCCATTGCTCCATCTTCCCTGCCTAGGTGCATTCCTGTGCGACCACAGTGGGATAGGTCATGGCCTGTGTGCCAATGAGGCTGTGTCAAAAGAAGCTTCCTTCAAATCAAATCAAACTACAATACACTTACGGGCCGGGTAATTCTACAGTTTGATGGATGCTGAGAGTAGAAGCTGGCATGGTCTTCCAACGGTGGCTTTTTAGAGTCTGAAGTCATTGCGTTACACCAGAGTCAGCTCACGGCTCTTCCCACCTGTCCCGCTTCCACCCTGGCCCAGTCTTTAACTCTGCCTACTTATTCTCAGAACTGTGTCTACTTTGCAGAATTTCTAAGGGCAACTTCCTTCATGACTTCTCAGGTCCTTGGTTCCACAGATGTGGCAAGTCCAGACTTGGGCAAGCAGCCCCCTAGGAAAACCAGCTGTTTTGTGCAGCAGAGACGTCCTGCAGCTGAAAAGCCCTTTCACACTTTATGCAATCCATGCACTTGGTTAGACATTCATAGACTTCAATCACTCATCTAAAAAAATTAGGTCATTCTTTATGTTGAGCTTCATGTCTAAGAAGGAAAGTATGCTGAGAGAGAGAGAGAGAGAGAGAGAGAGAGAGAGAGAGAGAGAGAGAGAGAGAAAGATGTGTTTGTTGGTGCCTGGTTTGCAATAGAAATAGAGAACACTTCTCCCAGCCATACAGGGTACTAACAGCTTAGGACAGCCACCATTTTTACCCAGTGGCCATTGGCTCATAGGCTGTCTGCATACTAGATGACCCAGGGAAATGGTACCAGTAGTAACTGCCTCATGTGCTCATAAATAACAGTGGGTAGATCTACAGGTTAGGATTTCTGGGGAAATCTCCAGAGCATGTTGTATAGTTCTACAAAGAAGAGTGAGTCTGTGTGTGTAGTGGTTCTTAGGCAGGGGAAAAGAGGGAGGCACTAGTGGGAATATCCTTGTAGCATGGGCAACTTTTCCTGAGACTTTACTACCCCAAGGAGTAGCAGGTGCCAAGGAAAGAGCCCAGTGCTGAGGACAAAAGGCCCTTCCTGCTGGGTATTCAATTCACCAGCCACATGACCTTGACTAAGGCATGTTGCTTGCATTTCTTAACCTTAATATCAAGTCCACGGTCATCCCAGAGAATAAGAGTCAATGAAGATAGGGAGACTAGAAGAGGACCCTAGTAAGCATGAACTCTTTGACCTCACAGGTCTGCTGAGGGTGCATAGATAGCATATGCTGACTGTCAGCTGACTCTCAGCACCTCTTCAAGGCTCCACTTCTCAGCTGTGGCTTTATGTTGTTTCCTTGGGACAGACCATAAGGAGAATGGTTACACTACAGAAACACAGAAACAACACAGACCCGTCATCCCCAGAAGAGCTCTTGAGAGCAGCCATGCTGATTGGCAAGCTTGTCCTGGGTCCCAGTTACTAGCATATCAATGGGTTTCTCCATGCTATTCTTTTCCTCTCAGGTCTTGAAAGGCTGAGAATTAAAAAAATAATAATAATAAAAATTAAGGTGACATGGACTATACATTTTAAGCTGCCAAGGCAGTAAAAGCTGTGAACGTTGAAAGTATGTGTAACCACATTCCTTCTTCACATAGGCTTGCTGTCTCCATTACCACTGTCATCATTAGAAATCCCTGAACCCAACACACAAAACCCTGGGAGTTTGGGGGTGTAGTTTCCAGCATGTAGAGAAGGCTCTTGTCTTGCTGTCAAGTAGGTTTCTCTGAAGTACTCACCCTATTGTTAGATGTTCAGAGTTCTGAGTGTGCCTGTTGGGTTCTGCCTGGATCCAGTCTGCCTTCATTTCTGGGATGCTGATCTCCTTTGACAGGTTCAGCCTTGCCCATGGATTTCTGATCCTAGCCTCCCAAACCCCTGGATGGAGCACACATGTTACTTCCTGTTATACAAGCCACCTCCACCCCCATGCTTACTCATGCTCAGTACACCAGTTTCTGACATTCTGCCTTTGGTACCCTCCACATCTTTCACACATCAAGATATTTCCATGGAAACCAAAATAAAGGGGGACCAAAAGGCTGTGTGTTAGACTTTCTGGTATCGGTCATGTGCCTGTGTGCTTCATGGAAGCTTTGCAGTGAGGCATTTTCACTGGAAATGCCTCAGACAAGTCTCACTGGAAAGCTACCCTGTCCCCTTGTCAGCAAGGTGGGGAACATGGATTGCAGCCTCTGCTGGCTTTTCTCACAGGATTCAGATCACAAGGAAGCCGTTCATCCATCAGAAGCTAAAGCTTATTTAAATCTAAGCCAAAAATAAAAAGGGGGAAGAGTGTCTGTGAGGAGACATAGACACAGCTGGACTTTGATGTTCCAGGTCTCTTTGCCAGAGGCCTCATGAAGTCCTCCCTCAGTCACGGCATATATGTAGGGTCGTCTCTCCCTTCTCCTACCCCTCCCACCATTCAGCAGGGTTTCTGGGATTTCTCATCCTAATATGTGGTACCTAAAATTGTTAGGTCCACTGCCTGTGGTTTCATTTTTCAGCTAGATTTGGAGCTCTTCAGTGGCAGCATGTCCTCTGCTCTTCAGACATCTGCTGGTACGTAGGACTATCTCGGGATAGTTTCATAATCAATATTGGTTAATAAGGTAAAAACATGTTTTTGCAGTGCTAAGTACTGAACTCGGGAACTTGCACATGTTAAATAAGCACCCTACCGGGATTGGCATCATTGGGCATCAGTTCTTTAAAATAAAATTGAAAAAGAACAAAAAGTTGATATATTGAACAGTTTGAGAGTTGTGTGTCTTTATTGGTACAAGTAGATGCTAGGTGCTCACCCACTGACCTGCAATGCTTTTAGAAGGCAAAGATGTATGAGCTAGAACATGGAGGTAGAAGACCATCAAGAATCTGGGATTCTGTAAAATGGAGCTTTTGCTGGTACTGGGACCAATGGTGGAAAGTAGATTGTCAGCTCATGGACAGATCACTCCAGAGATCTTTTTTCACTCTATCAAGCAAAGGGTCCACAGGTTAGACGTGTTTTATCAAGTGTATTTCCCGAGAAGTATGCATCCATCATTCTATGAGTCAAGTTGCAGAGAATATTAGAGTGACATCTTGCACTCCACTAGGTTTCAGCCCTTATAAGAATAAGCAGCAGCAGATGGTAGTGAAAAATTATGCATACTTTATTATGCATTGCACATTTTGCTTATTAGAATTTTTCATGTGACACCCTGCATTTTTAAAAGCCTAAAGATGAAAACAAAATGGAATTATTCATTGAAATATTTAAATCAGCTTACAGCAATTATATCAAAATAAAATCTAGCACCCTGGAAGGTAGTTAGATTCCCCCTTGGCCAGCATCTTGAAGAAGTGTGTTTGTTCTGTGGGATGAGGACAGGAAGGGAACACTCCCTCAGTGAGGTCCTCATCATCAAAGGTCATGCGGGGCAGAGATAGTGGTAGGGTGAGGATGAGGGTGAGGGACTGCACTAAGCCAATCCCATTGAAAAAGGAAAACCAGGAAGGGAAAATATGAGAAGCTCTGTCTACGTGTAGAGAAAAGTGCTCCTCTCTGCTCTTCCTCTCACATCATCTCTGCCTTCCTTAGTGAGTGAGTCACCCCCTCCTGGACTTACCATTTGCCAGCACTCACCCCCACAGAAAGCATGTGGGATTCACAAGCCACCGTGTGGGTGTGTCACTGAGACTGTAGAAGAGGTGGGGGGCGGGAGTGGAGTGTGAAGATGCTTGTGAATCCTAGGTAGAACTCCCTGGCATCTTAACGACAACCTTCAAGTTCAGATGGAGCAAACATGACATTTGAGACTTCTAGAAATCACCAGGTTACAACGGTTATTCTTCCATATGTGGATTGGCTCCAACTGGGGTTTCTAGCAGCATTCTAGAACCTGGAGCCAGAGGAGCCAGACACATTGTTCTTAAAGCTCACTTGAGTCAGCTCCCCATTTAATACATGAGTGCCTTGGCCTGACAGATGGCCACACAGCACACAGCTAGGTGTGGAGGAAAGTACACGGGTTCTGAAATTTAGCAGATTGAGCCAGATCTTTCCCTCTATGCTCCATTATCTTTTGACCTAGAACATATTACCCAACCTCTCTACTCTTGGATTTCCTCTTCTGCAAACTGTGAACTATGCAAACATTGCTGGGTTGTTCTGAGAATAAGAAATCACTTTACCATGTTTAGCACAGCCTCAGTCCTGCAGAGGGCTTCAGAAAATGGGAATCACTATGTAGTGTGTGCATTCGGTATGATCTCTAGACTCTAAGTTCTTTGTGATGGGAAGGCTTTCAGCACTGGGTGAGCATATCAGTTATTCTTTTCTGCCACACATTAAGATAAATGCTGTTTTCCACAAGTGTCTGTCCATCAACTGGGACACTGCCTTTTATGATCCCACCGAACAAATCTAAACTTGTTCCAACAAATAATTACCAAATACTTGAACAGTTTCAGTGTCTCCCTAGTCTTCTCCAGGGTGATCCCTTTTAGATCTGGGAATCCTTTCAAAGACCTTGTTTGGTCTCACTGAGGACACTCCTGGGACCCTTTCCTTCCTATGTAAGCATCTGTGGGAAGGTGTTTGCCAGCCATAAGGAAATTCAGGGATAGCAATCTCAGGGGCAGTAGTACATCCTGAATAAACTTGTGTGGACCTGTCAATGTGTGCTACCCAGAAGCGTAGTTCAGTCTCCTGTCTTCCACCACTATGTTGAGGGACACGAACACTACTACATCTACAAAGAAAAGCATGCTGTAAAATCATGTGTAAAATCAAGTGTTGCATTGAAGAGTTACTCCCTGTAGCTCTCATTGGTTTTGTTGCATTGTTGTCCTCAATTTCTTTTCCTCTGTATGTCTAATGCTTCCCATGTGACTTGAAGTTCCTGCCCTTCAACTTCAGATTCGAAAGCATGACCTGCTTTAACCAAGAGAATGAGACAGGAGCGACAGTAGGCCACTCCCAAGCATTGGTGTAAGAGGCTATTGGATATCTCCATGGAGCTCGCAGGATCCTATCATCATGAGAAGAATATACTCACATTAGCTTAGTGGTTCAAGGAAGCTGTGAGACTTACTGAATTGGGCCCCCAGCAAAGGTATCAGTACCAGCCTGCACATAGCCGAAGCATAGGTTCTTGAGCAAAATGTTTTTAAAATAATTTGTTATACAGCATTTTTGTGTCAAGGGACAATTACACAGAAACTATGTGGGTCATAAAACATACATATAGAAAGCAAATTCTAATCCTATCTATCAGAATATAAGTTTAAAGGAATTTATGGGTGAGGTTACAAAACTATAATCAAGTTAAATGAATGTTTCATTAAAATGCTTTATCAATCTGCAACTTTCAAGTTAAAAAAGAACTGGCTAAAAAGAAAATAAGTATGTGTACTATACCAAGTGAGTGAAATGGCTGATGAAACAAGCAAGCTGAATTATTACCAAAGAGACACAGGAAGTCAGGGGGATTCCTATTGGACACAGTTTACAATGTTGTTCAGTCCATGCTCATTGGGTAGCCACTATGTGTCAGTACTAGTCTAGACCCTGAAAATAGATTGTGGAGGGAAATTCACAAGGCTCAGGTCCCAGAAGATTTGTATTCTATTGAATATTTAGGAAGTTAAACATTTTGTTTTGGTTTGGTTTTTGGTTTTTTGAGACAGAGTTTCTCTGTGTTGTTTTGGTGCCTGTCCTGGATCTCACTCTGTAGACCAAGCTGGCCTCAAACTCACAGAGATTCGACTGGCTCTGCCTCCCGAGTACTGGGATTAAAGTCATGCACCACCACTGCCTGGTGAGGAAGTTAAACATTTTTAAAGACCAATGGGACAACCAGATCATATGTGCAATGAAGAAATTAAAGCAGAGTAATGGCTACATTGGATAGTCAGAGGAAGACCTCTCATGGGATGGGGCTTATGTGTTATGCAAGAGCAAATGGAAGAAAGATAACATTGAGGGCCATAGCAAATGCAAAGGCCAAGATTTAGCAACAGCCTCAGAGTGTTTGAAGTGGAAACAGAGGTATAGAGAAGGGCAAAACATTTCAAAATAAAGGGCCATATTCAAAGAGGCTAGACATGTGGAGCTCTGCCAGCCACAACAAAGGCAATGCAACTCATTGGAATGTACTAAGAATGTGACCTGATTTTTCCAGGCTTCAGGAGCTGTGTGGAGAAGAGATTGTGGATAAATAAGAGTGGAAAGAAGCAGGCCAGTGAGACTGTTGCAGGGTGGTGGTTGTTCTGAAGAGATAGCAAAGCCAGAGGCGGGCAGGTCCCCAGTGTATTTTGGAAATACAATCAAGACTCACTGATGGAACAGGTGCAGGAAAAGTGAAGGACTGCATGTGAGCTCTAGTTTCTTAGCTTGGGTAGCTCAGGGGGTGGTTGGTGGCTCATTTCTGGAGATGAGGAAGAGTGGAGAAGAAATGAACCAGAGAAGTCAAGAGTTCTGTCTGGATGAGTTCATTTGGACTTATGCCTCTAAGGACACTAAGCTGCTGGACATACTAAGTTTGTGGTCGAGGCTGAAAATAGAAGTTGGCAGATATCAGCATAGAGATGGCGTTTCAGTCAGAACCTGGATTGCTTCATCTAGGGAAAGAGTTCACTTTTTCAATTTAAAATTTAAGAACTTTTAAATTCTAAAAAAATGTTAGCAGAAAGCAGTGGGAGGACCAAACTGTAGCACAAGCTGACATTTAAGAGCTTAGCAGAGGGAGAGGAGACAGAAGAGGAGCCTGAAAGAGACGTGACACCGTGTGGAGAGATGGAGCCAAGAGAAGAAAGTCTTCCAGGAGGAGATTCATCAGCTTGGCTTTGGCTGGATGGAGAGTAACTGAATCATAATGCAAGATGAGGGCAGAGGAGTGAGGGGAAGTGTGCAGCTGATCGATAACCATGACAATTAGATACTCGGGCTGGCTGTTGTGGCTCGTGCTTAGGATCCCAGCAGTTGGGATACTGAGGCAAGAGAATCTCTAATTCAAGGCCAACCTAGGCTAAGTAAGAGATCTTGTAGAACCAACAAACAGACTAGTGGAGACAGAAATTGAAACAGAATGCTTGAAAAGTAGCTGAGAGGATACAAGGATGACCCTGAGATCTTGAGGAAGAGGGAAACAGAAATGCAGAGATCCAGGATCAATGTACTTTTGATTTAAGTAGGAGATGCAGGGGCACAATTAAATGACAGTGGGCATAAATGAGCAGGGAAAATGTTAGTGTTGCAGTCTCATCAGGGTAGACAAGCTTAGTGGTCCTTGAAAAGAGGAGACAGGAACAGAGAGGAGCCGTGGGCTTCCACAGGGCCTTCAACAGTGAGGCAAGACAGGCAGTGAGGGCTGTAAGAGAGCTAATAAACACTCAAGTTTTCTCAGTGACATGTGACTTTAGGTCAGCTTTTGGGGATTTAGGACTTCTTGAGACTATGTCCTTCATTTACAACTCACTGAACTTGAAAAAGAATGTAAATGATCACCTTTTACAATGTATTTTAGAAGGCATTATAGATGGCTGATAGATAGATAGATACATAGATACATAAATAGATGGGACTACTTATGGAGATGAGTGGGATTGAGAGATGTTACACCAGAACTGTCCAACCACCAGCAATAATTCCCATCCTTAGGTCTAATGAGTCAGGAGATAACAAGACTGAGATCCTAGTGAGCACCATAGCCATGAGGGAAGGACCAAGCACTGTGACAACTCATCCAGGAGGTAGGAAATGGGTCAAAGCAGAGAGGGATGAGAAGGAAATAGCCTGACTTCTTTCTTCTCTCATCTTCTGCTGATTGTTTCAAAAAACCGCAGCCAACTAGAATCCACCTGGCAAGTGATCATGACTAATGTGTAGAACAGGTCCTTCTTTGGACCACCAGCTCTCTAATAATGACCCAGAGACCTTTTATTAATTATGAAAGCTTGGCTTTAGCTTAGGCTTGTTCACAACTAGCTCTTAAAACTTAAATCAATCCATTTATAGTAATCTATGTCTGCCTTGTGGCTCACTACCTCTCCTCAGTACCATATGTCCAACTCCCTCTGTGTCTAGCTGACAAATCTCCCACACCTCCAATTCTTTCCCAGAGTTCCTCTCTCACCCTGGAAGTCCCACCTATCCTCTTCTGCCAGCTATTGGCCATTCAGCTCTTTATTGAACCAATCAGAAGATGCCTTAGTCAGGTAAAGTTCTTTATTGAACCAATCAGAAGGTCCTTAGTCAGGTAAAGTGAGACAGAGACACATCTTCACACAGTATATAAAAAGGATTATCCCAACAAAGGTGATTCATGGTGAAGGTCAGAGAGTAGATTTGGTGGGGACAAGCAGCACGGCCCTTGACATTTCATACCATGGAAACCACTCCTAGGGGCATCTTTACACCCAATGCTGTTATACATAACACAGCTTGCAATTGCTACTCAGTGGGATTTGGAAAGTGCAAATGGTGCCTTTTGCAAATCATTGCAAAATCCACCCTCGAAAATCCACTGCCACTCTTCACCTGTAATGTTTATTCCAACCATCCCTCTTTTATTTCACCACAGGCCTTAGAATTGGGGCAGCTTGTACTTCAGGCTCCTGGTTTGCATGAGCTCCTTACAAGGCCAGGAGAGACCCCTAGAAACACATCCGACTGGCCATGTGCCTTTGTAAAAACTCTGAAAGATATTTATTTTAACTGTCTATTGACCCTGTGACTTCCCACTCTGACCCTAAAGAAGTCCCTCTCAACCCCAAATTGTATAAACTTCAGGTTCTCTAAAACAGAGCTGCCTCTGCTTTCAGTCTAGATATGGACTCTGTCACCTTTGAGGCAGCTTGATTAATGCGTACCTGGAGATAGGAGAGGGTTACAGGAGGATGGCAAGGCCAGGAGGGATGACCTTGAGCACAATGCAGCCAGAAGAGGTCTGTGTTTGAACAGCCCTAGGCTGTCCTCTGAAGTCCTGAAGGATGGTCAGGGGCCCCACCGTTTCTCTCTGAGGAACTCACATGCTGCTCTTTGCATTTTCAGATGCGGATGGAAACCTGTGTCGAAGTAACCAACTGTTACAAGTTGTGCTCACCATGCACCGAATCATCATTTCCTCCGCCGAGCTGCTACAAAAACTCATGAGCCTATATCCTTGGGCACCAGCGTAGGCTGCAGCTTCAAGTGCAGCTTTTATTTTGATTGGTTTGGAATAAACCTGAGCAGTAAATGGCTCCATCTGTCCTCTTAAGGATATAGTTGTGTGTGTGTGTGTGTGTGTGTGTGTGTGTGTGTGTGTGTGTGTGTGAATGCCGGCGATGCCTGAGCGGTAGTTCCCGAGACCAGTTAGCACTTGAGGCCTAGGTCCCTGGGGCTGAGTCAGGACATGTGACTGCGCAAATCCTTTCCCAGAGAACAAAACAAAACAAACAAAAGATACACTACAACTTGGGGAAGAAAAGGAGAAACGAAACAGCAGGACAGACTGACTTCCTTCTCTAAACCTCCTCCATGAAGCTGTATCGTTCATCTCGGAGACCAGTCTCCCGGGGGCATGACAAGGGTAGAGCATGGGAGAGAGCCACCTAATGAGACATACCTGGAGTAAGCGGGTGCCTCCTCTGCAGAGAATTTCAAACCAGTTCACTATGCTCTTCCTGACTCCATGCACCCGTAATTGTGAGCAATGCCAGCAATTAAACACTCCTCCCTAAAAATGTGCTGGCCTCAGGACTAAAGGTACTTAAGTGGCCTCCTTTGGGACACCACTGGGTGCTGTTCCTGCAGCAACCCCTCTACTGCCCGCCCTGCCACATCCCACACACTCCACCCCCTCTTCCCTGTGCGCTCACACAGCCTTTCAGTGGCACCTGCTTCCCAGCCATTCAAATGTCCCACATTTAAAAATAAACTCTTAACCCTGTTTCCCCTTTATTCGACTGTTAGGATTAGAAATTGGATGTGAAACCTTCTGAAATAGTCTGCCTTCACAACCTCCAATCTCTACTCCTACTCACCCTGCAGCGCAACTACGGCTCCCACGGAAAGATGCAGACTTCCCTCTGGTGTCGCTGTGGCCTCTCAGCTGCCAGGCCCAGGGGGCTCTGCTCCATCCTTGCTCATACCTCCCGGAAGCACTGGACAGACCAGGCCTCTGAGGCCTTTTCCCCAGGACTCCTGAACTGTACCTTCCCATGTCCTTCCCAGGTCCTCAAGTCACCTCTCCCCTGAGCACACGTGCACACAGAGTCCATCTGGGTCTTCCCACTCAGCAACCTTTTGTGGGTGGTTTCACACAATGATTCCTCCACCACTCTACAGACCCAGGATGACTTTCAAGTTTACATGTCTCTATCATAAACTTTTCTTGAAGGTCTGGACCAGTTTGTCCTGCTAACATTTTAAGGTATTCAAATATATTTGTTAGCTGGCTTCCTGTGTTTGTTTCTGTATGTTTGTTTTTGTTTGTTCCCTTAGCCCCACATAGCATGCCAGTTTCTTTAACCCTGCACTGGCCCCTGTATTTTCAGTTGCAGGCAAGAGTACCACTGCCTAAAACAGAAGCAGCAGCCTCGAGCAGGTTGCCTTTGCTAAGGCGCAACAGCTGAGCACTGGGGAAACTTCCTCCTTCTAAAGGATGCTTAGAAGCCTCCTGGCAGTCTGAGTGCTGCTGCTGAGGTCTGCACAGAATGCAGCTCCTATGCACCAGACATCAGCAGGCTAGGGAGGACACTGCACTGAAACAAACCAACTCCTTTGAGTTGACATTTCCACTGAGCTCTTTCAAAAGAGAGGGTGTGTGTGTGTGTGTGTGTGTGTGTGTGTGTGTGTGTGTGTGTCCTTCCCTTTTACTAAGGAGGAATAAACATCTTAACAAGTTGAAAAACATAGAACTCCAAAAGTATTTATCAAGAACATGTCTTGTGCCATTTATGTTGATGTTGCACATTTTCTTATTGTAACAGAGAAATGTGTGGCCATTCTGTGTTCCTGGCTTCTGAACCTTTCCCTTCATCCATTGCCATTGGTAGCCTGGACACACTTTGATTTTGATTGTTTTGATTGTGTTGTTGATGTATGAGGTTTTATGTTGAAGAGGGTTGTGATTTGGGGGGGGGTGTTCTAATTTCAAGAACAGATTTAATAAGAAACAAATATATTCATATATAATTTTCAAATTAGTCTTACATTTATTAAAATTACAAATTTTAGCATAACCCTTTGTGTTTTCAAGTTTAGTTTGCTCATCTTTAAGTTTTACATTTTAGGGTTTTTTTTTCCCTTGAGTTATGATTTATCACTCGAATGGAGTAACATTATCTTGGGTGTTCTAAAGCTGACCATAAAAACAGTGAGATTTTCAGTTTGAAACACATATCTACTGTGCTTAATCAAATATTCCACACTGAAGTTTCAAGTCTGTGGGTCCAAGATGCTCAAAATCATTCAAAATGCACACAGGCTTTCATAGTAAACACAGCACCAGAGTCCTGATGAGCTCTGCCTTTTCTGTATTTAACTCAGTTTTCCAATGGGGAATATACTCTCACCTACTGAGGGAAGAAAGCTTCTACCCCAGTCATGTGATTTGGGCTGGTTATTACTAGACCCACCACTGGCCCAACTGTGATTCACTGACCCCCTATATTACAGTTAATCATGCCTCAGTTGTTAAAAGAGAAAGAGGCCATGGCCTTGTGGGGTAAGTAACCAGGTAGCTTGCTCTTCAATCTGTCAACAGAAGAAAGATGGTAGGACATACCCACCTTTGCCACTGGACTAGAGTTCTCATCAGATACTTCAATATGCAAATATTCTTTCCTTATATCTCAAAACACATGTAAAGGCAGGGTTTTTTTGTTCTTTCAAAATATTCAGAATCATAAAGGCTGTTAAAGCACTCTTTAGTTGTATATTTGGATTGTTCCATAATTTTGTTTGCCTTGCCATGGCGATGCACAAGGTTGATCAAATGATGCCTAATATATTTGTGTGTGTACATATATATGTGTATATGTATATGTATGTAGAAGAAAATGTTCATGTTACTGTTTTTAACTATCAACACATCTGAAGATATATGGATATATATTTTCCTAAATCACTGCCCAAATAGTTACTGCACAAGTCAGTTACTGGAAATTTTTTAAAAGATAAAGGGGATCTCTTTCTAACTTACTCATTCAGTTGGACTCCTAGTCTCTTGGGCACAGGCCAGAGGTCATTTGCCCACATATCAGGGGTTGATTTGTAGATACTTCCAAAGACAGGAGGTTTATGGTTTCTATAAAACAGCTTCCATTTCCCTTAACCACACCCTACATATAAGGATGCCCTAGAGAAGAATTCTCCGGGAATTTGCCTGAAGATCTGCTATTTTGTCAGGTAATGTCTGCATGATTTGGAGACTATATGGAGTAGGGTTAGATGAAAAGCTGCTCCTTGGACTTCTGCTCTTTCTGGTCCTCCCAGCCTCTCCCTCCCAGTCTTCTGTAAGCTGCTTCTGACTCTGTAGCCTGCCTCTACCACTGTAGCCTGCCCCTGACACTGTAGCCTGCCTCTGACTCTGACAGAGTAGCCTGCCTCTGACTCTGCAGCCTGCCTCTGACACTGTAGCCTGCCCCTGACACTGTAGCCTGCCTCTGACTCTGTTGCCTGCCTCTGACAGAGTAGCCTGCCTCTGACTCTGCAGCCTGCCTCGGACACTGTAGCCTGCCTCTGACCCTGTAGCCTGCCTCTGACACTATAAGCTGCCTTTAACACTATAGGCTGCCTCTGGACAGACCAAAAGAGCAAAGGCCTTAATATAGGAAACTCAACCAAACACACTGGATTTCCTCTGATGTTCTTGTGCTTAAGATTCTCATCCTTTTTTTCTTTTAGTATTATGATAATTTGTATCAAATGACACAAGAGAAAGATACAAAGACAATTCTTTATTTTTATTCTTAATTATTGTGGTAATATAATTCATTGAACATTTTGAAAATTCTAAAAATGATATAATAAACACTCATAACTAACTACTTATTTTGTATATATTCTTTATGAACTTTTTGTTTTGCTTTTTGTTTTTAGTAGTTTTTACTAATGTTTTAAGTTAACATACAATTGATGGGTTTCATTATGGCATTTTCAAACATGAGTGTCATTATATTTTGTTCCTTTTCATCCCTTTCTGCTCATGTTCCCCTATCTCTCTGTCCCCTTGCTTTTGCCCGCCTTTAATCCCAGGACTCAGGAGGCAGAGGTAGACAGATCTCTGAATCTGAGGTCAGCTTGATCTACAGAGTGAGTTCCAGGACAGCCAGAACTATACAGAGAAACTGTGTCTCAAAAAATAAATAAATAAATAAGAAATAAAAAACCAAAAAACAACAAACAAACAAAAACAATGTGTGTGTGTGTATATAGATATAGAATGCTTTTGTACTGTGTATCTTGGAGTTTTGTGGGTTTGTTTGTTTTGGTTGGTTGGTTGGTTGGTTGGTTTTGTTTGTTTTTTTTGAGACGGGTAGCTGTCCTGGAACTAGTTCTGTACACTAGGCTGGCCTCAAACTCACAGAGATCTGCCTGCTTCTGCAGAGATTAAAGGTATGCACCATCACCACCCGGCTTATACTATATATCTTTTGCTTAGCTTTCTGTTGTAAAAAATTCTCTCTAGTTTTTACAAGTTTTTAATGTACATTATTTTTCATAGTTATAGTAACATGTGATAAAACATACTTTACACACCCTATTTTTGAATATTTGCTTGTCTACATGGTCGTGTCTAGATCCTGTCTGGGTTCTTTGATATGATACTCCTTGTCCCATCAAAGCATTTGTGTGTGGAGACACTAAAGCCTGCTAGGTGGTTTTCTTCCCTTGGGAACCTTCTACCCCCAGATCTTTCACTACAGACAAATCACCCTCTGTCTTATTCTGCATGCTTTTTGTAGCTTCAAATTCCTTTGGGAATCTGCCTAACTGTGAAGCCCTGGGCTCAGTGTCCTTTCTAACTGCCTCCTTGTAGGTACTGGATAACAGAATTCTGGATCATGTTCAAAATGGATGCCAGCTTGACCAGCACTATGGAAGAGTTTCAGGACCTGGTGAAAGCCAATGGTGAGGAGTCCCACTGCCGCCTCATTGACACGACACAAATGTGAGTGTTCTGGGGGGTCCCCTGAGCTCTGGGCCTCTCCTTCCCTCCACTTCTAAGACGTTCAGACAGGCAGCTTCAGAGAGCCACACACACACAAAGATAACTTGACATTTACTAGAAAAGCAGAGAGGCCCCCAGTGAGGAAGCTGCAGGGCTCGGGACCAAACAGCAGAAGATAGCCAGACCTTGCTAGAAGGTAGCCAGCCCATGAGAAACCGAGAGCTCAGTGTCTGGACTCATTCGTAGTGGGGGCAACAGGCACCCCTGAACTTAATGGACCAGGCACTGTTGCAAAATGTCCCAAGCAGAGAGTTAGAACATATGTCTGTGAAAGACCACTAGAGACCCAGAGCTGAGAAGGAACTCAGGGATATTTCACATCATTCTTTGAGTTCCTTATTCACACAGTTGACTCAGTCTGGAAAATGAGCCCTTCTTGATTTGGGGAAGGAGGGCACACATATTACATGTTGGGGTTTTTATGTGTGGTTAATTATTTTGCAATAATACAAATTCCCCAAATACAGAGTTCTAGAACTGCAGCATATTGGAGAGACCCAAACTCCTGTTTTTGCCTGGGGTCTGTGACTGGCCTGGGGTCTGTGACTGACTGGCCTGGGGTCTGTAACTGACTGACCTGGGGTCTGTGACTGACTGGCCTGGGGTCTGTAACTGACTAGCCTGGGCTCTGTGACTGAATAGCCTGGGCTCTGTGACTGACTAGCCTGGGCTCTGTGACTAGCCTGGGCTCTGTGACTAGCCTGGGCTCTGTGACTAGCCTGGGCTCTGTGACTGACTAGCCTGGGCTCTGTGACTGACTAGCCTGGGCTCTGTGACTGGCCTGGGCTCTGTGACTAGCCTGGTCTCTGTGACTGACTGGCCTGGGCTCTGTGACTGACTAGCCTGGTCTCTGTGACTGGCCTGGGGTCTGTGACTGGCCTGGGGTCTGTGACTGGCCTGGGGTCTGTGACTGACTAGCCTGGTCTCTGTGACTGACTAGCCTGGGCTCTGTGACTGGCCTGGGGTCTGTGACTGGCCTGGGGTCTGTGACTGGCCTGGGGTCTGTGACTGACTAGCCTGGTCTCTGTGACTGACTAGCTTGGAGTCTGTGACTGGCCTGGACTCTGTGACTAGCCTGGTCTCTGTGACTGACTGGCCTGGGCTCTGTGACTGACTAGCCTGGTCTCTGTGACTGGCCTGGGGTCTGTGACTGGCCTGGGGTCTGTGACTGGCCTGGGGTCTGTGACTGACTAGCCTGGTCTCTGTGACTGACTAGCCTGGGCTCTGTGACTGGCCTGGGGTCTGTGACTGGCCTGGGGTCTGTGACTGGCCTGGGGTCTGTGACTGACTAGCCTGGTCTCTGTGACTGACTAGCTTGGAGTCTGTGACTGGCCTGGGCTCTGTGACTGACTAGCCTGGGCTCTGTGACTGGCCTGGGCTCTGTGACTGACTAGCCTGGGCTCTGTGACTGACTAGCCTGGGCTCTGTGACTGGCCTGGGCTCTGTGACTAGCCTGGGCTCTGTGACTGGTCTCTCCCTTGCCTTGTTATCGCTGCCCTCTATTTGACAGAGCTGAGATACTCTCCAGTGGCAGAGGTGTAGCTGCACTCTCAGCCCTGCATGTAGCAGCCATGCACAAAGATCTGATTTCAAAGCCACACCCCACAATCCCAAATCAGTCTGTTCATCCATTTGGGTCCTCTATACTTCTCTGCTTGGAATTACACAACTTGATAGATAAAAGAGTTTTGGGTTTTTTTTCAAAGCAACAATCTTCATTTTAAAGATTAAAAACCAAGAGCCCAGGGCCTCTTGAAAACTTCAGTCTTCTGTCCTGATGTTTTCTAGCTGAAGTTTCTCTCCCAAGGTTTTTTGCATCATTCATTCTTTAGAAAATGTTAGTTGAGGATATTACCTGACTTGATGTATTTAAGGAAATGCAAGGTTTGCTTTCCTTTGTCATTCATTTGAGAGTCTTGAATACAGAGAAGAGGTCTACAGAATTTGTAGCCTTTCCCAAACTCAAAATCAAGGAATCCTTACATTCTGAGCTGAGGCTGTCAGAAAGGCTAGTTTAGAAACCCAAGCTTGTGCCCACTGCCTTCCAACACTAGCTGCTTAGTGCAAACCTGAGACTAAGAGAGAGTCTGGGGTGCGCTGTGAGGACACTGAGGACTCACTGGGTCATTCTCGGCTCAGCTAGGTTATATGGTCATTTTTGTAACTGGGGCCAAACAACAACGACATGTTTCTGCCCAGGGTGAGCACATGCTCCTACCAGTGATTCCTTGCAGCAGCGTGTCTGCTGTTTATCTCTGAGCTCTTCTGACATGAAAACTGCCCTCCTCTTGTGATTTCCACCAATGGTCCCATAACCTAACAGGAATGAAAGAACACACAGAGGCATCGAAAGAGTAAACATAGTAAGGCCAGAGGAAGGGCCAGGACCAATGCCTAAAAGTGCCCCTTCCCACTGCCCTCCTGTCTGTCCCTCCTGCTGCATCCAGAAGGCCCACTTCTTTGCATTGTTATTATGGGGGAAAAAGTTGGCTGGGAGAAATCGGTTAATGCATCATTTAGGCCGAGTGGAGCTAGCCAACTGCACCTTGGGAATGCTTGTGGGTCACGCCAGTGTGCTTACTCATGCCCATCAGCTGTGGCTTATTCGTATTTTCTCCTTTTCTCGTGTACCCACAAAAGTAATTCTCGAGACTGGTCCAGGAAACTGACTCAAAGAATAAAATCAAACACCAGCAAGAAGAGGAAAGTCTCCCTGCTGTTTGACCATCTGGAACCTGAAGAACTGTCCGAACACCTCACCTACCTGGAGTTCAAGTCCTTCCGAAGGATATCTGTACGTAGCCCAGGGGCAAGAGGAAACCTACTCTGGGAAACTTGCGAACACAAGCAGAGAAGTCCGCTGCCAGTTGCCCTCTTGACCCAGCGTGACCCTCTCCCTGCCCATGGTGCTGGGAGACTTCCCTAGCAGGCATCGTGGGATCTGGAAACCCAATGCCATCAGAATTCCTTTGGCTGCCCATGCTCTGCTTCCCCGTGTCACACCCTCTGTTCCCACATACCACTCTAGCATTCACTCAACCTATCAAGACATAGCACTGGGGGTACACACGATATCCTGCATGCATATGCCCTTCACCCCTGAAAATCATTAGACTTTTAGAAAATTGTTTTATAATTAAAAAAAAAAAAACAAGAAGAAAAAAAGAAAAATTTTTTTCTTTTGGGACTAGGTTCCCTAAGAGTTAGATTCCAGGGTAAGCTTTGAATAGCTCTGGGAAGTCCTGAAAGTAAAACAAATATGACCCATCTTTCTAAAACATACCTAAATTCCTAAAATGGTGCCCACATGGCCAGCATTCTGGAAGCAAACCACTGACCAAACTGACACTGTTGGAATAACCAAGCAGGCAAAGGTGAAGAGAGGTGAAGGGAGAGGATTCATTTAACCATTGGTAACAGGGAGAGACCCCAGCACATCCTGTCCTCACTACAGTCCTCACAACTAACTCTACAGGAAACCCGAGAACACTATTCCACACAAGAGCACTTGTCCCCTACCCAAGGGAACTTGCCGCCCTGTTAGATGCAACATGCTGTCACTGGCCAATGTGCTTCCCTGAAACCTGGCGCACTTATTCCACTCAGGTTCCCCTCACACCCACAGGTATTGGTTCAGTTTTTCTCTGACACCAGCCAGTACCATGCTGCCTGCCTTAGAATGACCTGTATTCCCCAGGTGTAGCATGGAGGGCCGGAGGGTTGGCTTGAACAAGGTCTGCGCAGCTTATTAGAGTTGGAGCTCATGTGTCCCGGTCACTCAGCACCAACTTATTGAGCTCAGCCGCATGTGGATGGAGACGAGCATACCAGATTGCAGAGATTAGGTCATAGCTTCTCCCATAACATTGATATCCTGACTGCCATGGCCCAACCAGAGACCCGGGCTTCCCCTTGTAGCTGACTCCAAACAGTCCTCGGTGCTAACTACCCAGTTTCCTCATGGGCACCCCTCAGACAGAGTGCTAGGCCCCCATTGTGAGGCTCCAGCTTTGGGTTTTCCATTTAACCCATCTTCCCTGTCCCAAGACTAGAGAGAACTGGAAGCCTCTGAAAAGAGGCCATTATCACCCTGGAAATCAGAGCTCTGCTAGAGAAGCTGGCAGAGCTGTCCTGGGCCCGCATGATGTCTGCCTGGTGCCAGTACTCGGCGGCGGGAAGGCAGAAGTAACAGTGAGGGAGAGTGACTGGGAGCCAGTATCTCTGAGTTGAATACCGCTCTGTTTACAAATAAAAGCTTCAACCTTGTACCTTTTGAGTGGTATGTCCCCTTTGTTAAAGGCTATTTTGGTGGGTTCCTTGTTTGCTTTTATTTTTCCTAGGCAGTTGTCGCAAATAATAATTTTCCCTCCAACACTGGGGAAATGTATCTCTGCTGTGATTTGTTTAACACTTTGTGGGGAAGCTGTATTAAATCCTCTCTTTTAAAGAGAACAAGCGAGTGGACCTATTTCTAGTGAGAAGGGATATACTGCATCCACCGGAATGAGGGTGACCACTTCCTCTTAGAACCAGGAAGAATTTGGCTTTCTGTGGCTGTCCCATTGCTCTTCTAAAGAGTGCTTTTGTCCCACTCAGATATGTCCACCCACCAGCAGTCACAGCACCACGGGGTGGAGATTGGTTAATGGGCATCTGGGCATCTGTTTTATTTAGGCAAGGCAGACATTCATACCCTCCCTGCTGCCTCTCTCAAGTTTGCTTCCCACCACTCTACAAGTCTAACAGGTGTCCGTAGAGGCTGGCTGCAGTGGCCAGTCTTCATCTGGTTGGGATTCCCATCATCTCTGCAGCACTAAAAAGGGAGACGGGCAAAGCATACATTGGCACTTAGCTTGGTCCTGACGCGTCGCTCACATGCTTCTAGCCAATTCACCTGCCCACCCTGGCTTTCAAAGTGCAGAGTTCAGGACAGCACCAGAGCTTCCCGTAGGGGTATCCCTGGAGGCTAGATTCTTCTTTACTGCTGAAGCTGAGAGACTCTTGTGGCAGGGACATGTCAGCTATAATCATCACTTAGAGCAGACAGTCCAGGATATTTCAGCTTCATACACACACAGCTCCATTGTTACCCATAGCTAACGCTACTGACAGGTTGGGCAAACATGGTCACTGTGTGTTTATTTAGCTGTGTTCCAGGTGCCCTTCTCACTTGGCCCCTGCTCAAGGTGGTTCAGACAGGCTAGTGCTAGCATGGCTTTCCTATTAGCACCACTTCACATCTGTGCAAGACTGTGAAGAAGAGAACTTCTCCCATCCCATGTGGTACCTTGAGTTTAGAACATGCTCATGTTCCAAGTAGGAGGTTTTATGATCACAGTTTTTTTATAGACAGCAGGTGGAAAGAGAGAGGTCCTAGAAGGAGAATTGTGTTCGCGAACTGGAGATTCACAGCTGGAACTAATAAACATTTTCTACTATGCTATGCTCTATTCAGAAGAGAGGGAACACCATCTACTCAAGTATGCCGTTTGGGTTAATTGATGTACTCATCCTTGTGTGCCTAATGGACTTCATATAGAGAGGTCCCGATGTGAGCTCCCACACATCATTCTTTTGAACCTGGGAGTACACGTGCCAGGGAGGTAGCCACAGGATTGTTTGCCCATACTGGTTCCCAGCCACCACTGAGCAGAGCTGATGTGTCCCTCAGAACTCCAAGAATACCTGATGGTTGTCTTTTTTCCCTCCAGTTCTCTGATTATCAAAATTACCTTGTAAATAGCTGCGTGAAGGAGAACCCCACCATGGAACGGTCCATTGCCCTGTGCAATGGCATCTCCCAGTGGGTACAACTGATGGTTCTCAGCCGTCCCACCCCGCAGCTCCGGGCAGAGGTCTTCATCAAGTTCATCCACGTGGCTCAGGTGAGTGGCCAGATTGAGACAATCATCCCAGGCCATGAGGTAAATGACTTAGCCCTTTCACCCTCAGCCTAGCCTGTCCGAGTTACGCCCCCTCTGACCCACAGTGGGGTTTAAGCACCTTCTGTTGCCTCCTGGTCTAGATGTGCAACTCTTCTGCTTTCTCACCCAAGAGCAGTGTAGAAGGCCACATGGGCCATCTCAAGAGCAGGACTCAATGCTTTAATGCTTTTTCAGGAGACACATTATTTTCTCATAACTAGCCATATGGCAAACAGATGAGCAGAGCCTGAGTTATCATAGGTTCTTGGGTTGGGGCTGTACTGAATGGTATATTCAGTGTTTGAGGGACAGAGATTCTAACTTCTCTTCCCTGGCTATTAACCTTTACTGGCATAAGCATCACATAGTAGAATAATATCTTAGCCTCAGTAATAACCCTGGCAATAGGATTAAGGCAATAAGATTGTGTTTATTATATTTTCCAACTTGGGATACTCTACACCAGTGTTTCTCCAATTTGAAAATGGCCTACCTGCTCTGATACTCATTAGAGACAGATGAGGTGAGCTCTCTAAGCCTACCCCCAGTCAAGGGAACCAGAACTTACAGGGTTGGATCCAGAAGTCTTCCTTAAGCATGTACTCAATGATTTTTGGAAACCAACAGTTTAGATGGTAGTCTACAGATCAGATACCACAGTAGAGGGGCATATGGTCTCCCTGCTGATCTCAGATTGGGTCTGGAGGTCAATGAGAAGGGAGGAAACTGCAGCTCCTGGCTGTTAGTCTAACAATTCTATGGAAAATATGCAGTATAGAGATGTCAGCTTCTAAGCATCCCTATGTAACAACATGTACAGTGACTGTGCTGTCATCTGTCTTGTGTCACAGAAGCTCCACCAGCTACAGAACTTCAACACGCTGATGGCCGTGATAGGGGGATTGTGTCACAGCTCCATCTCCAGGCTCAAGGAGACAAGCTCACATGTCCCACATGAGATCAATAAGGTCAGTGAGCTGTCTTCTCTGGGGCCCTTAAGACTACACAACCCTTGTCAACAAGGTTAGGGACCAGTGAGGCATACCCTGAGGAAATCAGGCTGGGTGAGTCACAAACCTGAGAATGTGTGTGAGATTCCACCTGGCCTCAGTGTCACTGTGCCCCTCTCTGCCAGACCACTTATAATAATGTGTGCACCCTCCTTGTGGCTACAAGGCATCAAGTGTTCAGTTGCTGTCCTGGTCATCAACTCCATTGCCCAGTTCTCTTCGATTAAGAATGTGTTCCCCAAACAAACAGAAGTTCAGTTGCTCGTAGAGTGTGTCAAATTCAGTGACAGCCTGGAGCACTAGCTTACCAGAACTCTTGCAGACTTTCCAGGCACTTGAATTTCCAGAGTTGGAAACACCCTCCTTAGATACAGTATTGTTGAGAAGAGCCTGGTCACCAACCTACACCCCCAGCCATTTGCTGCGGCCTTATAACACGTCTTACATGGGATGATTGTCCTTAAGTGTCTCATACAGTGCCCTACATTCTTAGTTAGACGTCACAGGAAATTCTTTAATCTCTATGGCAGAGGGCTGCTAGTATAAGTACCGCCCACCATGATTTTGTGAGCCGTGCCTGGTATGGGCTGGCTAATGATGGCTATTTGAGCACTCTCATCTTGTGTCAGAGGACTTTCCTATCCACAAACCACAAGCATCGTAAACTGGAACTGGAGAGGGGGGCTCTTATTAGGGAAAGATTTCTGAGTCTCAGTATCCCTATCCATTTATCCCATGTCTTCATCCTCTTTTCAAGGATTCCCTCTTAATTATCCCTTCCATCAACCTGTGAGAAGCCCTTTTCCTATGGCTGGGTACCCAGAAACATCTTTAGTCACCTTTTCATTCCCTAACAGTTCTGCTGAGACCACACTGAAAATATTGCTTATGTATCAGAAACCATGGAAACACTAACAAAAAGTAATATATCCTACATCCCACTGTTTATCTCACCTTGTGAGTTCACATAGCTCACATTCGCCAGCAGCATTAGACAAAGGGGTAGAGGGGGTCTCTTGCTGTCTCAGAGTGACTGAGCAGGCACGGTCCAAGCCTCTTACTCCCTCACTGTATAAGATGGTTCTTGCTAGATACAATTTTATTAAAAGAACTTGGCATAGTGTCTAATATGGTTATTATATGTGATAACATGATGGGCGAAGTCGCTCCACATCTTCACTTCTGAAAAGCTGTCATCATCACACTTGAGGAAGGGGGTTCTGTAGCCAACATCAACCCGGTGTATTTGAAGAGACTGTCTCTGGCTGCTCCTGTAGACATAGACCCATTTTGAGAATCTTGAGTCACAGAGTCGTAACCTGCACTCCATTACTGCAGCCCATAGCTTCCCGGGGCAGCAACAAAGGCAGCTCCCACTCACCTCACATGCCAGACATTATTCCACACCCTACTTCTGGAAGCTTTCAAGGACACCAGGGAAGGCAACTTACGGTTTGGGGTCATGAAGGCACTTACTTACTGGATACTCCTGTACCTTTAACTGTGTGCCAAGTGCTTATATTAGTTCTAAAAATAAATCAGTTGAATATAAAATGATAACACTTCTTCAGATGAAGCTATGTAGTGATGTGGAGGAAGACATACTTGGTTTATGCCTCTACTCTGACATTTGATGTAGCTGGAGTTTGAATTTGAGAGCTGTAACAGCTGCAAATGAAATGTATCACCCACTGTCCAACAAATGAGGGATGGGCTAAAATCATGGTGGGCATGTGAGTAAGCAAGGTGGCTGGTGTGGGCAGCACACTGGGCCCCACAGGTGTCTGTGACCCTTCCGTTCTGCTTTGTAGGTTCTGGGTGAGATGACTGAACTGCTGTCTTCATGCAGAAACTATGACAACTACAGACGAGCCTACGGGGAGTGCACCCACTTCAAAATCCCCATCCTGGGGGTGCACCTCAAGGACCTCATTTCCCTATATGAAGCCATGCCTGACTATCTGGAGGATGGGAAGGTGAACGTCCAAAAGCTCCTGGCCCTTTACAATCATATCAATGAACTGGTCCAGCTGCAAGAGGTGGCCCCACCGTTGGATGCCAACAAGGACTTGGTACACCTGCTAACGGTGAGATTCCCATGGAAGAATAATTACTAAGTACCATCTATGTCCCAGGGGCCAATCTTTCATCTCCTCTTTATGGATGGGATATGGAGGCACAAAGGTCAAGTTCCCAGAGGAGCTGACACTTATTAGGTAAAAGAGGCCTCAATTTAGACTTGAGTTGGGGAAGGGGACCCAGGAGGCTTTCTTTTAAGCACTGTGCCTTGCAGATTTCTAAGGGTGTGCTCCTACTCCTGCAAAAGCTGTTCCTAAGCTCTCAAGGCAGAGTTGGTAGCAAATCAGATGCAAGCCTTGGTCACAAATGGAGACAGGGTACTCTCATAAAATACAGTATGATGGGGGTAAAAAAACAAAAACAAAAACAGCCAAACAAAACAAAATAAGAAAATTAGCGACTCTTTGGGTCCTGTTAGTTTCAGCTTAGATCTCTGTGCCTGGACACATCCTAGCCAAGGGTAGATGTGGAGAGTGGAGACCAGGGTTTGTAGTGGGTGTGGGGTGAAATCAGCTGCACTTCCTTCCAAATTTGTGATGCTTCAGTGTGCCAGCTGCATGAATGTGGGCCTATACTCTCCAAGCCTGTTCCTTCTCTGTGAACTCTGAGGGGCCAGTCTTGGGGTGATTCAAACCTCTTATCCTAAAATTACACAAGTTGAAACTTGCTTCTCTGTCCATAGTGGAAAGAATGGTGGCCATGGTATCTTCCTACCTCACAGAGCATGTTGATGGCCACAGGGTTCACCCATCGCTTGGGCGCAGTTTTAGAGTTCTAACCCTTTTTCTTTAATCAAGTGACTTTGGCAAGTCTCTGGCCTCAGACACCATTATCAATTCTATGTAGATGCATAAGATAGTAAGCCACAATTAAAGAGAACATCTTAGAACTTCATCAGTATTTAAGAACATTTTAACAGAAACAGATTGATGTTTTCCCTATTGAAATAGCAGGCAAACTTTCTGAATTTTAATTTTTTATTTGTGAGTGAGTGAGTGAGCGTGTGTGTGTGTGTGTGTGTGTGTGTGTGTGTGTGTGAGTGTGTGTGTGTGAGTGTGTGTATGTGAGTGTGTGTGTATGTGTGTGAGTGTGTGTGAGTGTGTGTGTGTGTGAGTGTGTGAGTGTGTGTGTGTAAGTGAGTGTGTGTGTGTATGTGTGTGTGTAGTGTGTGTGTGTGTGTGTGTGAGTGAGTGTGTGTGTGTGTGTGTGTGTGTGTGAGTGTGTGTGTGTGAGTGTGTGTGTGAGTGTGTGTGAGTGAGTGTGTGTGTGAGTGAGTGTGTGTGTGTGAGTGTGTGTGTGTGTGTGAGTGAGTGTGTGTGTGTGTGTGTGTGTGTGTGTGCAGGTGCGAGCACAAGCATTAGCAAGGTTCCGGTATGGCTGTTAGAAAACAACCTTGTGAAGCCATTTCTCTTCCTTCAGCTTTATGTGGGTTCCAGGAATTGAGCTCAGGTCTCCAGGCTCCCACAGCAAGTGATTTTACCTGCTGAGACATCTTACTGGCCCTCACTTAGTGTTTTAAAAACAAACTGCTGAGTCTGGAGAGGTGGCTCAGTGGTTGAGGACACTTGCTGCTCTAACAGAGGACCAGGGTTCAGTTCCCTGCATCTACATGGTGATTCACAACCATCAGCAACTCCAGCTCTAGGGAATCCAATGCCTTCTTCTGACCTCTGCAGCCATAAATCACACCACGCTACACATACACACATGCAGACAGAGCACTCAAACATAAAATAAAACGAATAAATCTAAAAAACAAACAGAATCACTGCTAAGCACCAAGATGAACCACTGGAAAAAAATGCAACCAAGAAAAAACCCCTCAGTTCTGGAAGAGGTAGCATGTCCTAGCAATTAACCATGTTCTGCTTCCCCTGCAGTTATCCCTGGATCTCTACTACACTGAAGATGAAATCTATGAGCTTTCCTATGCCCGAGAACCAAGGAACCACAGAGCCCCGGTGAGTTCCTCATCCTGACGCTCAAGTATGGCAGGCCTTTGAAAGCTTGATTCCTTCTCAAGAAGCTGGCCTTCAGTTGCTTACTCAGCATGTTTGTGCTGTGTGGTCAGCTGTGTGCAAAACACATAGAAAGCTTCTCCACATACGTGTGACACATAATTCTTATCCATAAATAGTTTGTTGTTTAGACGAAGGGACTGCTGTGTGAACAGGAAGTGACTGTATGCCTAAGTGGGGTGGGCTAAATTTGTCAGGGGGCTTACAAATGAGAGCAGGCAGCGTCACGAGACACAGTGCTGCCCCCACCCCCCAACCCCCGTCAGCGTTCCCATGTCCCTTTTCTAAGACTGGGTGATGGCAACAATACTCACACTAAAGAGCAAAGTTTGTGAAACTTTCTGCTGTGGTCGAAAGAAGAAACTTCATTGGCCAGTGATGCTCTGGGACAGGAAGATGCTGGATCTTTTGACTGCCTATGCCCAACAGAGCTCAAAACAGCACCAAGCCCTGGCTTTGCACACAGTAGGTCCATTGCAGGCTATCTGAGCCTGCCTCTCTTACTGGCAAGTAAGCAGCAGGATTATTCCCATCTCCTGAAAAGCTTCCCAACTCTGCAATCAAGGACTTGAGGGAAGGGAGTTGCCTACACACAAGAAATCATTTCGTTGTTGATGTCAGGTTGCTAAGTCACATTGCCTCTATAGGACGGTCAGGAGGGTCCACATCCAGGGCATTAGAGGCATTTCAGAAGAAGGGTCGGCAACTTTTTTCCCACGGGAATTTTAATTGGGGCCAAATTTCAAATGATCAGCAGTAGATTCTCTCTCAGATGTGCAGACTGCATTTCTTCCTTGTGCATCTTGCTGTCTTGATTCGTTTTTTCTCACCCATCTCTACTAAAATGTGACTGGAGTCCAGAGGCAGTTGACACGATTCACATTAGCCTCTGTTGATAGGTCTGAGAAGAGATTTCATGGAGAGGGATCTGGAAGTCAGGCCCACTGAGAAGAGCAATGATCTGCAGCTGAGGGTCACGTAGGAGCACTGTAGACACCTGTGAGCCAAGCTAATGCAGACAGATCCCAACTGGGTGTGCTCTTCTTCTTCCACGGCACACAGTCAGATGTCAGGAAAGGAAGGAGCCCTGTCACCTTGGATTAGTCACAAGCGCTTCCCTATTCCACTGTAGCCCCTGACACCTTCGAAGCCACCGGTTGTAGTAGACTGGGCCTCCGGAGTATCTCCCAAACCTGACCCGAAGACCATCAGCAAACATGTCCAGAGGATGGTGGATGTAAGTACCCATTTCAGCAGAGAAAATCATGGTGTCACCTGCTTTAATTTTAGGATGTGGGGAGGAGGGGGGCCAGGGTGATGGAGACAAAGGTGTGAATGCTGGAGCTCGTTCCCTTGGGAACATAAAGCTGCTTCACTCCACACATTGTGGCCGTAGAATGTTTTGGAGAAAATAATGTCAACACCCTGGTCTCCAATGATGTGGGTTTGCCTTGCTTAAAGGCCCTTACAGGGGAACATATGATTAAAAGTTATTGGTTATTATGTGGCAAATGTCAGCATATAATAATGCAAACATGGAAAATGGGAAACTTGGCACCGCTTGGTCTGGCTAACTGCAGAGGAAGGAGATGTGATTACATGTTGTCTTTATACAGAACAATGAGGAGTACAGGGCTCAAAGATGTAAACGGAGGCAGAGTTTTCCTGTCCCAACCACCTGGTCCCAAATAAACACATAAAAGCTTTTATATTAAGTACAAAATGCTCGGCTAATAGCTCGGGTTTATTATTAACTAGTTCTTAAATTTAAATTAACCCATTTCTATTAACCTATGTATTGCCACATGGCCCGTGGCTTTGCTGGTTCTCTGGCATCTTGCTTCTTGGGGCAGCTCGCTTGTGTCTCCCCAACTCCACCCTTCTTCATCCCAGTTGTCAGTTTGATTGTCCCACCTAACTTTATCCTGCCTTGCTATAGGCCAAACCTATATTGGTGATTTACTATTAACCAATGAGAGTAACACATACTCACAGCATACAGAAGGATTATCCCACAGTACAAGGAAGAGAGCACTTCCAATTGGGTTAGGCCATGAGCTTCCCAGAAAAGCCAACAGCGCCCTGCAGGGAGAGCAGAGTGGAGGGAGAACTCGCCCTTCCTCTACCCAGTGCAGTGGCCAGTGTGTGGCACAGTTGATACTTACAGGTTGGGATCACTTGGGCAGCCTGTGGTGGCTGGTGCAGCAGAGTCCCGGGATGTCCCCTGCTGTGCCAGTGCCACAGTTTAGGGAGTGTGTCTCAGTGCTGCTCTTATTTAGGTGGTTACCAATCTTTTACGTATCGCCCCCTTGTCATTTACCTAAAGGGAGAGATGATCGGTTTCCTTCAGTAAATGAAAGAAACTCTTTTTTTTTTTTTTTTTTCAGTCTGTCTTCAAGAACTATGATCTCGACCAGGATGGCTACATCTCTCAGGAGGAGTTTGAAAAGATCGCTGCTAGCTTTCCCTTTTCCTTCTGTGTGATGGACAAAGACAGGTGAGGATAGTGTGTGGGACTATGTAAGGGGTCACTGAGGAACTTTCAAATACATGTGCTGCCAGGCTTCTGTGATTCATAAGCCTGGAAGCAAGAGCCACAATCAAGTGAAGGCCTCGCTCCTTTAGTCTGGACTGCAGCAAACCATGAAACCCATGCACTCTCTGAATAGTTCTCACATGAAGACTCCCAATGCCACCAGATTAGGAGAAAGCATCTGGCCTTCCTTCCCGCTTTGGTGTTACAGATCACAGAAAGAGCAACGCGTCCTGCATTTTCCTCACGGCTCTGAAAGCTCTATCTTAGTTCTCAACAGAAAACCAATGCATGGCCAGTGGGTTCTACAAGTGTCCTTCCTGTCTCAAGCCAAACACAGGCATGAAGTCTTTGCTTTCCTACACGCACACTCCACACCACTTCCCTTTCAAGTCTGGAACACACTGATCTGTTTGGCCATGTAGCAGGTGTGACGAGCAGTCAGACCGCCTCGCTTTCTCACTCTATGCTGTCCCATGCCCTTACTCTGAGGAGAACTCAAGGAAGCAGCCCTAGGAAGGACAAAAGGAAAGGTTAGCTCCAAAGGCTGGAAACCACCCTTCCTCTACTCACCTCCTTGCCTGTCATTTGCTTCAGGGAAGGCCTCATCAGCAGGGACGAGATCACAGCCTACTTCATGAGGGCCAGCTCCATCTACTCCAAGCTGGGCCTGGGTTTTCCTCACAACTTTCAAGAGACCACCTACCTGAAGCCCACTTTCTGTGACAACTGTGCTGGCTTTGTAAGTTGTTCTCAGAGTGTCAGAGTGGAACTTGGTGTGTGCTGCTGGGGTTTGCTCCAGTCCCGCTCAGGCCCCCACAGTTCTGCTGCCCACTTACAAAATAATCACTCAGAAGCTTATATTAGTTAAAACTGCTCAGCCATTAGCTCAGGCTAACTATTGACCAGCTCTTACATCTTAAATTAACCCATTTCTATACATCTATATCTTGCCACATGGCTTGTAGCTTACTGGTATCTTTATATCTTACTTCTTATGGCAATGGCAGCTGGCAGCGTCTCCTGACTCAGCCTTCCACTTCCCAGAATTCTCCACTCTGCTTATCCCGCCTATACTATACTTCCTGCCTGGCTCCTGGCCAATCAGTGCTTTATTTATCAATCAATCAGAGCAACACATTCACAGCATACAGAAAGACATCCCCATCAGGTGTGGTGGGGTTGCAGGGGGCTTGGGTGGGGAGGGAGTAGCATATAGGACAGTTTAAATGAGTAAGACAGACATGGTCTCAAAATCCTTACATAATCACTCCAGCTCAGAACTCAAGAGAACACCCAGAAAACGTAGTCCTCAATTGTAGGGGCTTAGCCTGTCACTAATTTCTTCCTGCTGTTTTTCTTCCCTGGTGCATTAAATGTCTGGGATAAATGGTACGGAAATGTGGAATTTGGATATACATTTTAAAAGTGCTATATGCTGTTTCAAATTGTTAGAAAACAAGAAGTAGGAGATGCATTTCTTCCCCTTTCAAAAGAAATTAAGTTACAGGTGTTCCAGTGGGTTGCTCCACACCCTACAGGGGGAGCCGTGATTAAATTCAGTATGTCACAGAGCAAAAACTAAAATGATATGGCATTGGGAGGGAAACTTATTGAGAGGAGTGAGGGTTAGTGGAAATGAGAGAAGGATAAAGGAGGATGGGGTAAAGGAATGAGTATCACTAGAATGTATTATATACATGAGGGAAATTGTCCAAAAATAGATTTTTTTAAAAAATCTTATCTCAGAGATTACCTGAGTGCTGTGCTGTTTACCCTCTGTCCCAACCCAATTTCCTCAAAACCCAAGTTTATGACCCAGGACTACACATTGAGTGCTCAGGGTGCCTGTTGGTCTGGGCTCATCCTCATCAGACATGCAGAGTGCTGGTCCATACAGAGCTCTTGCATAGGTATCAGTTGTCTCTGACCAGTGGCTTCTTGTCAGAGGACTAGGACATGAGAGAGCCACCAGTGTCTACCCATTTATAGATGGTAGGATGAATGTAATTAATTCTATCAGGGTCTGTCTACCCATTGATGGACAGTAGAATGAAGACAGAGAATGAATGCTACCATGGTCTACCCACTGATAGACAGTACAATGAAGATAAATAATGAATGCTACCATGGTCTACCCACTGATAGACAGTACAATGAAGATAAATAATGAATGCTACCAGGGTCTACCCACTGATAGACAGTAGAACAAAAATAAATAGTGAATGCTACCAGGGTCTACCCAATGATGGACAGTAGAGTGAAGACAGAGAATGAATGCTACCAGGCTCTATTCTTTGACAGACAATAGAGTGAAGATAGAGAATGAATGCCAAGGTGCAGCTTCACACCAGACAGATAAATAACTTGTGCCATATTGTTTCCTTTGGCTCATAGCTCTGGGGAGTGATCAAGCAAGGATATCGCTGTAAAGGTAAGTCTCAGCTTTGGGGAATGGGGTCACTTCCCTTGTCTGAAGAGCTCTCCTTGATCACATTTTTTGTGCATAGTAGCTGTCCACTCAGTCCAAACTTTCTCGGCTGAGTTCAGAGCCTTGTGTCCAAACTGGTTTCCAAAGAGCATCCTAAGAGGGATTGTTGCCAGCCAATTAGAGGGATGCCTACGAGTCCAGTCAGGTAGTTTCCCTCTACAAGACCCTCTCTTTGTCTCAATTGCCCTGGAAATATGGATGACTGTGCTCCTTATAGAAACATGGAAAGATAGATGCTCAAGGAAAGGGAATCTCCCTGGGTAAGGTTACTACAGGACCAGTCAGGTTTTCTTTTTTCAGCAGATACCCCAGGACCTAATTTTCCAGGTTGGCATCTCTTCTCTCCACAATGAAATGCTGCTGAGTTCTGAAACTCATTGATGTGGTGCTGACAAACTCTAGGACTTACCAAGGGGTTAAGAATCAGGAGGTGGTCTTCCCTAGATCCCTTAGGAATGTCAGGTGTCCTAGCTGCAGAGGCTAGACCAACTGAGTTCGACAAGAGGGCAGTGCATGAGTTTGGTTGTGAGAGAGTCACTGGAGAAGTGAGTGAAAGACTTCTGAGCAGAGTGTCTTGTCCACAGACTGCGGGATGAACTGCCACAAACAGTGCAAAGATCTGGTAGTGTTCGAGTGCAAGAAGCGAATCAAGAGCCCAGCAGTGTCCATGGAGAACATCAGCTCTGTGGTGCCAATGTCCAACCTTTGCCCACTGGGAACCAAAGATCTGCTCCATGGTAAGCAGGTACCGGGGACGTTTGCTGTGGTTAAGGGTCAAGTTTGGCAGGTAAGAAAAATCACCCCATGGTTCTTATTTCCAGTTAGCCTTGACCTCAATTGTTATGCCATGGCTGACTCATCATGGATTCTAACTCTCTGCGTGTTGTAACAGAGTGGAAATTAGACTAAAAAGAAAAGTCATCATGTGCTTCTGGGCACCTACACTAAGTGCAGCATCCCATGTTAATTCTCTCCCTCTATCCTTAAACCTAGACGAAAAATGGGGAGGGGGAGAGACAGTGAGAATGAATATATAACATGCATAACATGCAGTCTGAAAGCAACATATTATGTAAAATGAATAGCTGTGTTCAGAAATGAAGACTAACATCTCCATAGCTCAGAAATGTCTGGATAACATACTATTAGCAGAAGCTGAAACAATATTAGTAGAAGCTAAATCTCGAGGGCTATGGGGGTCCAGCCCCTCGATAGTCCCCTCCCAGGGTCCGGAAAGAATCTACAACCAGCTGATAATTAATCTTTGAAGAAATGAATCTATGTACACGAAACTCCTTAGTTCATACACTTTATTATTCTGTGATAGTTCTCTCTCTACACAGCTTCTATTCTGCTCTCATGCCTAGCTCCTTTCTTGACTGATTTCTCTCTCTATTTATCTACTGTCCTCTCTAGGTTCTATCTTAATTCCTTCATCTAGTTCTGTCCCTTCTAGGTTCTCATCCATTTAGTTCTTTCCCCTATCAGTTCCTCTCCCATTTCCTTCTCTCTCATCTTGTTCTTCTTCATCTTGTTCTTCCCCATCTGGCTCTTCCTCCTTTCCCATCTCATTCCTCTAGTTCTCTCTTCTAGCCCTTCAATCTAGTTCTTCCCCATCTCAGTTTGTTCCTCTCAAGTTCTTACCCACATAGTTCTTCCATTCTCTTTTCTCTTCTCCCTCCTGTGCCCTGGAAGTCCCAGTATAAAAACGGGAGGGTCCGAGCTAAATTGTGTAAAGCTATTACTTAATGTCCACCTGACCTAGGCGGTGTCCTCTTGTGGAATTTACCTTAAGTCAGGAGACTTGTACATGGGCTGCTATCACTGTTAGTCCTTGAAAGTTGAGCACCCACCTGGGCAGTGTTTCCTATAGTCCTTGAAAAGTGGCTAAGGGAGATATCTGATTCCAGAGAAAGCCTTTCCTGAGGCTGTTCTCCAAATTCCTGGAATGTATATGTCCAGAGAGTGATCAATCCTCACTGTGAGCCCTTCTTAGGGAAAAGTCAATTGGGAAAACTATTAAGGCACACATGATTTTCATAACAGAATACAGCTGATATATAACAAGCCAAGTAACACCAAAAACTCCTTGGGATTTAGCTTCCTCTGGAGGAATTCCCTGATTCCTCCAGGTAGTGACTTCACCATAACCAGCTGAGTTCTTATGATATATTCCTACGACCTGCAGCAGCTGAAACCATAGGCCTTCTTGACTCTGTTTCCAGAAGGAGGCAGACACTGCTGAGAATTTAATTTCTGCAGTTTAACAGAGACCACTATGCACGAAAGTGACCAGAACCAGACTCATTGCTAACAACTGAGAAAGGGGCCTCCAACACAATGTGACTGGCACTTAGGGCTGGCAGCAGAAAATAGGCTTCCCTACCGGCAAGACTATGTACTGGCTCAGTGACTGTGCATCATCCCTGGTTTTCTTCCAGAAGAGGAGCCCCACCCATTAAATTAACACCCTGCCCTGGACTGAGAACCTTGAGAGGTCAGGTGAAGAAAAATGACTAAAATTCTAAAATCAGAAAAGTAAATACAGACAAAAAAAAAAAAAAGGAGAAACTCTGGATCTCTGCTTGAAGATTAACCAAATCATTCAGGGCTAAGCCAGAATTGTCACAGCTAACTCTGCATATGGCAGAATGCAAGTAAAGAGTGATTCGGAAATAATTTGAAGCAAATCGACCAGAGTCTCCCCAGGTCTGGAAGGCAGAGAAGTAGAGGGAATGTCTCCAGTTGGGAGAAATGACAGCATCCTGACATGGAGCAGGGTGGAAGCCAGTGAAGGCCAAGTAGGCTGTGGGGACACAGATGACAGATGTGTACATCAGAGGGATCGCTGTGTCGGGCTGCTGGGAACGCCTTCTTGGAGAAGGTGGAATTTCAGCCAAGTTTCAAAGGAAAGGTGGTGCTACGTCATGAGGAAGATGAGGAATACTCCAGAGAAGATGGCAGATGGAGCAAAAGGCAGGAGAGCTGTAGGCAGAGCTGCTGGGATGAGTGAGGTGCTGTGGTGGAAGTGAGGTAAGAAGTGAAGTAGAAGCCAGTCAGGTGTGTTGTAAATGCCAGGTGGAAGACTGTGCGTTGTCCCTGTTCCAAAACAAGAAGCCCTTACAACAGAGGGGCAGAGTCCTCAAGATTCATTCTCTGGATTTCTGGAGTTCTGCCTCAACAATAGAGGGGGCATAATTTGGGAAGTCTGGTTGGTTTAAAGTGTGACTGTGTTAAAGTCAGGAAAGGGAGGGGGTTCAAGATGGCTGAACAGAAGCACCTGACGCCTGCTTCTCAGCTGGTGTGATGGCTCTCGAGGTGATGATGTGTGCTGTGCAAGACTGGTGGCCCCAATTCAATCCCTGGGACCCACATAATGATGGAAGGAGAGGGGCCTGTGTGGAGGCCCACAAAAGTTTCCTAGTGAGATCTGAGCTTGCTCTACCCAGCAGGGCGGCATTGAGAGGATTGCTTGGCCATGTACATGGTTACCAGGTGATTGGAAGGGTCTGCTGCACTTGGCTGAGCTGGGGGGAGGTCTTTTGCTCCACCCCTTGGCATTCCTATAAATAGAAGAGACAGAAGGAGCCAATGGAAAATGATCCAGGCCCTCCTGAGGCTATCCTGTGTTTCTATCTGTTTCTTTCTCCTCTATCCTTCAATCTAAATATTTCTCACTTCACCCTCCTCAAGAGTACCCTGTGGGGGAAAAATGGGAGCAGGTCTCCCACAGGCCTGGAGAGATGGTTCAGTGGTTGGGAGCATTGGCTGCTCTTCCAGAGGACCCGGGTTCATACCCCAGCATCTCAACTGTCTTTAACTCCAGTTCCAGGGGACCTGACATCCTTTACACACACACACACACACACACACACACACACACACACACACACACACACATATACAGGCAAAACACCAATGAATAATTTTTTAAAATCATTTTGAAAAATGGAAGGAGAGAATTGAATCCAGAGTTGTCCTCTGACCTTCACCATGGTAAACACACAGACACACTAAAGTTTACAACTTGTTTAACAGGTATATAACACATTTTTAGATAGAATGAGAAAACAGCAGCAGAATAGGGAAAGGTATTAGAGACCTGGGATGGGTGTGGTACGGGAATAAAGCACCTTGATGCCTGATGCCTCAGTTCCAGCCACAGGAAAGGGAGTTTCTCTGTAAAGCATGAAATCAAGAGTGCCCCAGCAAACTTGTCAATGGGATGCTGGCAAGTCTGGCTAGTGAGGAATTGCACATCCCTCATAGGCTTTTACCTAACTAGACAACTATCTTGAGATCTGTTCTGTAGGCAGCTTTGGGGAAAAATGCATGTCATCTTCTGAACCTCAGGGGTGCTGTACTCAGAAGGCATCTGGAGAAAGGACTTGTCTTCTGACTTTGGTCTGCTCTATGGGTCAGAACACCAGCTTATTCCTACCTCTGGGATTTGAAAGATAGTCCACTGAACTGGTCAACAGGAAGTAGCCCTGTGAACCAGCCTTGGTTCTGTGGAGTGACTCAGTATGTTTGAGTCAAATTTGCTGGAGATTCTGCATTCTACAGGATGGATATTGTTGCATGAAAAAGGAAGGGTAAGGAATATAGAGAATGGGTGTAAAGTAATAGAGGATGCCCTGTGCCTTCTAGCCTCCAGGCATGAAACAGACAGGCACATACCTCTGTACACAGACACAAAAGAATCCCTTTTTAAATTCAGCAATAAGAAAAATGTATCATTTTAATATAACTGTATTTCAAAAAAGTAGAAAAACCTTACTCATGTATAAAATCACTTCATTCTCTAAGCTCTAGAAAGTAGGATATTTTTCATCTCCACCTAATGAAATAAACAGAATCCAAAATGTATTTATTCATAATGTTGTATAGACCCCAATTACTTTTCATGGAGCTCAAAATTAGTGCTAAATCTCTGCAAAAGGTAAATTTGGATGACCTCCAGTTTATCTTACCACCCATCTCAAATGCATCCTCTAATCCTCTACTTTCTCAGGAAATTACTCCTTATAGTTAATATTTCCAGACTGAGTCCCAGGCAGGTATATTGGCTAAAAGAAAAATCAGATGGCTGGTTTGTTCTGACCCCTGCAGAATCAAGTAAGTATGAAACATTTTAGAACACACTCCACAAAACTAATTCTGCCACCTCACCATTAATCTGTACCAATCATACAAGTGAGTCCCACAGAGAGTTCCCACTGTCTATCTGCTTAGGTAGCACTTCCAGTACCTGAATCAAACTCTGAGTAATAGCTCTTGCCCTCGAGTCCACAGAAAGCATTTACAGAACATTCTGTCTATATGTTTATCCAGCTATCTTTAGAAGTGCTTAGAAAACCTTGCTACATCGAGGCAAGGATTTTAACTTACTTACAGGAATAGTAACTATCCAGGTAACTTTTGTGTAAACAGAAAAGGATGCTTTGGTTTCAGGGGATGGCTCAGAGGTTCAGAGCACTTGTTGCTCTTGCAGAAACCTGGATTCAGTTCCCAGCACCCACATGATATCTCACAACCACCTGTAACACCAGTTCTACAGGACCAGAAACCCTATTCTGACCTCCAAGAGCACTGAATGCACGTGGTATACACACACACACATACACACACACACACACACACACACACACACACACACACACGTAATACAGGCAGAACATCATACACATTTAAAAATCTTATTTAAAAAGGTAAAAAGGAAAAGGTGTTCTTTCCTTGGTATGGGTGAATCCTGACACTGAACCCCTAGGTTACTGCTTCTACTCCTGCCTGACAATGCATGCCCCAAAACAGACGGTACTTGGAAGTGGAACTCCCGAAATAAGGAAAGTCCCGTTTGAAAGAAATTTTGTGAATCTTGAGTTCATCATTGTCAGAGAGCACTAACAAATGTATCTCCCCGCAGCACCTGACGAAGGACCTTTTATATTCCAAAATGGGGAGGCTGTGGACCACAGTGAGGAGAGCAAGGATCGGACCATCATGCTCCTGGGCGTGTCCTCACAGAAGATTTCAGTTCGACTGAAGAGGACTGTTGCCCACAAGACCACCCAGACAGAATCGTTCCCGTGGGTTGGCGGCGACACACCTGCTGGTCACTTTGTGTTGTCTTCCCCACGGAAGCCTGCGCAGGATGCTCTTTACGTGCTCCCCAGTCCCCCGTCCCCATGCCCCAGCCCAGTGCTGCTCCGAAAGCGAGCATTCGTCAAGTGGGAGAACAAAGAATCTCTTATCAAACCCAAACAGGAGCTTCACCTCAGGCTCCGGACCTACCAAGAACTGGAACAGGTGCTACCCTTCTCCCTTTTTAGCTCTCCTGCTGAAGTAAAATCCAATAGGGAACGCATAAGAGCGAATATCCAAAACAAGTTGATTCCTAGCAAGTTAAGTTAGCAGACAAAAAAAAAGGAAGAAAGTTGCCAAATGTAGGTAACATAAGCCATTTTAGTGTCAAGGAAGAGAGGAGACATTAGCTTGAATGGTGTTTATTTTTCCTAAGGAATGTTTTCATGCCCTTTTCCCTCAGACACCAAGATTTGCACCATCCACCTAGCTTAATGAGCTTATCTGTGTAGTATACAGTGAAGCCACCCCCAAGGTTCCAGGATGCTCATCATTGTTACCAGCAAGGTTCCTTCCCTGCCAGGGAGAGTCAGAGAGCTGTGTGCTAGACAACATCCCTGACTTGATTTGGTGACTGGAATGAAGAACATGGAAGCAGGAGGAACATGGGACAAAGAGCCACAGATTTTCTGGAAGAAAACATGCCTTTTACTCAAAGTACCTTCAAAATGCATGTTAGCAGACAAGTTAATCAGGAGGTAGCCACACTTGGGTTACCTTAGGAAGAGAGACCGCTAAAAGTTACTCTTTAGAGCAATAAAAGAGATCGTGAAAAGGGAACATGGTATAAGTAGAGGACTTTGGTCTGAGACTAAGACATTTATTTTTGGTTTTGTTTTGTTTGTTGCTGTTTGTTTTAGTTTTGGTTTTTCAAGACAGGGGTTCTCTGTATAGTCCTGAATGTCCTGGAATTCACTCTGTAGACCAGGCTGGCCTCAAACTCAGAGATCTGCCTGCTTCTGCCTACTAAGTTCGGGTATCTAATCCCAGACATTTCTTATGCCAGTTATTAAACACTGTAACCTGGTTGGTCCTCTGTAAAATACAGGGCTAAGAGTGCATGCTGAGGTTTCAAATCTTACATGCCTATCAAAGGTAGCAAAATAGTTGTGAATAATGCCATGAGAAACACTTGACAGAATAATTCCCACCCAACTACGAGGGCCATAAACCTTGATGTTTTATTAGCTGCTTCTCTTTTTTTCTTACCTGCATCATAGAGACCTGAGGACCAGAATTCTCCACAAGCATTTTAGAGAACAATTGTGTGCCCTGCTTTTCCATTAGGGACCTGCAATGACTGGTCTTTAATCCAACAGTCCTCGCCACAAGGAATGAGTCCAGTTAAACTAGTGTTTAAAATAGCATGCAATAAGGACGGCTGATTACAGCTGTGTATTGTAATACACATTAAAACAATGTGTTATTTTAGTTCATGCCATAACTGAATCAGCGCGGAACTGAATAAAAATGGAAACTAAGACATTTGGGTCAGATATGCCTGGGCTCTAGAACTATGTGTTTGCACTTTCAGCCCATCTAAAGTTTACAGCCAAAACCTATTGCCCCAGTGTACCTGAGGATTAGCTGCCTATTATCTGACAGCATTCTATTATCACATAGCAGTGTCAGGCTGGCAGCAAGCACTCAATCTCACATAAATTGGTAGAGAGCACGAGGTAATTCAGTCTGAGAACCCAGAGGGTGCCCAGTTAATCAGATGCTGCACCTATGTTTTCTGACATCCATGTAAGTCAGTACGACTTGAGGATACGTTCCTCGACACCAGAAGCTTGGAGATTACCCAATGGCTATACAGTGAAATTGCTGCCAGTGGAACATTAAATCCCCATTTGGGATGAGACAAGAGTCTTCCATCAGAAAGGCATACTAGTTATCACTATTGGGGGTTGTGAGCCTAGGTTTAATTAACTATAACATCTCATTTCACTGTTTTGAGGTACTGCTTTTATTGTTCAGAGTAGACCAGACCACAGATTACTTTCTGCTAGGTTACAATGCCTGCTACACACTATCAAAAGGTGGTGTCTTCCTCCACTCACTTCCCAAGAATGGATTATTCTGTCTGCTAGCCACTCACATCTGTGATACGATAACAAAGAGTAATTGCTATTTGCTCATGTCCATGATAAAGTGTTATTTTATACTCACAGCTAAATAACTACTTTGAAAATAGTTGGTAATTCTTAACCTCAGTGAATAGGAGATACCAATCAAATTGAATACTCTCGATGCTGTACGTGATTTCCCACTCACTGCCTCTCTATTAACATGTCCTATTCTCATTTCTCTTTAGGAAATAAACACCCTGAAAGCAGATAATGATGCCCTGAAGATCCAACTGAAGTATGCACAGAAGAAAATAGAATCCCTTCAGCTTGAGAAAAGCAATCATGTCTTGGCACAGATGGATCGGGGTAATTGTTCTTAATCCCGAAATTCAAGAGAATCTGTGGACACGTATCCTGGGATCTCACTTCAAAAACTGACTGTAGAGGTTCGGGCAACTTCAGATGAAGTCTTGAAAGGGGGAAAGCCAGCTGTTGTTGTTGGCGTCATTGTTTTTTTACCTAAAATATTCTTAATGTGAGTCATTGGTTTTCAGTCAGTGGACTCAATGGGAAGCTCAAGTTTGGTAAAGCTTTGAGCATTCATATTAAAACCCTTTTCTTTCTTTACTGGAACCAATACCAAACCGTGTGCTCAAATAAGACTATAGTTTCCTCATAGTGTCTCAGGCAGCCTGCTTTACTGATTTGTAGATGAAAAGTCCCTGAAGAACCAATGTGCTGCCTTCCCCAGGGTTTCTGCAAACTTCTACCCAAGTCTGCTCATAATGGAAACAATACCCTGAAAGTGGTGACTTGGACATGCCTGCATTGTTTGTGACACTGATCCCTACCTCACTACCTCAGATCTGATCAAGAGCCTCCTTCCTGTCCTTCCTCACTTGCCCCACCCCACTCCCACTTCCTCCCTTGCTGGTAGGCACATCAGCTTATCTACCTAGAAGTGAACTTCTAGACATGTAGCCTGGTTTTAAATCCAGGGCTTTTTAATTGAACTTGACATTATCCAATTGCAGGTCAACTCATAGCCCTAGGTCTTAGTGATCATGAAATACAAACTACAACTCACCATCCACAAATAGCAATTTCCATGCCATACACAGCTAATTAGCTAAGACAAATGACATAAACGTGTTTGTCCATGTATTCTCTAGTGGGTACACTTAAGAATCCGTGACTTTTTAAAAGAAATGGTCTGTAGACAGTGTTTAATTCTTCATGCTCAAGTTTCTCTTTTTAAGTAAACTATCATAAGGTTTTCTTTTGAACTGAATTTGTGCTTAAACTGTTTTCACTTTTACTATCTAGAAATAAGCTAATGGATGTGATGGCTTTAACAGCTGACAGCATGTACATATGTATAGAATATGTATATACAGTATCAGGCATGCATGTAGCTCAGACTTTCTCCTTTAGAGAATGCAGACGTGAATCAAATACCTTTTAGTAATTTACACAAATTCACAAATACAGTTCTGTTCATTAGAAGACAAACTGCTAATGATGTAAATTATATTGTTTTGCAAAATCATGAATAACAGTCTCTGAGTATTTATCATGAAAGTTAAAAATCAGTGTGGGTTTGACTTGTTGCCTGGGAAGCTATTCATAAAATTTGTCGGCTTTTCAGCTTTCAAAAACATTTCATCTGAACGTGTCCTTTTGGGAAGACTTCGCTTCCATGCTGGGGAGGTCTGGCACCATGCTAACTTGTAATTCATACACAGGGTGAACAACTTCCCAGAGTGCCATCTCACAAAATGAGTTCCAAACCTACAGCCAACAGCACTGAGTCTCCAGAGGAGTGTGAACTGTGTGGTGCTGCCCCTAAAGTACTCAGATCACTTACGTTTATCTGATGAAAGCCTATTGTCCATCTGTGTACCTTTGTGGAGTTTTAGTGACAAAGAACTGACTTATGGTGAAAGTTTCACTTGACTTTAATGAACCACTTTACACACAATTTTGTCCTTCTTCTACATCCATAGTCAGAAATTCTCAAAGCATAGCTACCACCTGGTACATCCACCTCTAGCAGGTGTGATATTATATGGAACAATTACATGGAACAATTATGAGTAATAATAGACCTCACAATATGAGTAATGACAGACCTGAAAATTCATATTGTTCACTATGGATAATTTCCTCTGCTATGTACCAGTACACGTGTATAGCTCATTTTTTTTTAAAACACTGTCTTTTTTCTTATTCCCCATGCCCAATAAAGATCTCCCAAGGAGTTTTTATGTAAATAGCCTGTAATATAGGAATTCAGAGGGCCTAGGTCAGTGATGATCATGGCTAGATGATCTTACGTCCTGCAGTAGCAACAGGAAAGACAACAGGAGGCAGGGATTTCATCACAGATCCTTACAGTCCAGCAAGGACAAAAGATGTCGGGAGTCTGCCCTGGTGCCGATCCTACAGAACTGTAGGAGCGGGTGGGATCTGCTGGCACAACCTGGAACAAAGTTCTGCTTCCCACACCAAGTGTTGTCTACCATCTTGCTTGAATTGTTTGGGCAGACGTGTGTCTGCCAAAACAAGGGCAGATGCTGTCACTAACAGCGATGTCTCTTCCCATCTCCTCTGGTGACTGACTCACCCCCTTACTGACCACTTGTGAAATTCTGTCTAAAGATGTATAATGTAAAGGCTGCAAGAAAACAAAAATGTACAGACTGTAAAATTTTTGATACCTTGTAAGTTTCCTTGTCTGATATTTATATGATAAAAGACATTTGGATCCCTATAACTTCAAGGTCTTGTGTTAACTTTATGCATTTCATTTGACTTTTTCCTGGAATTCAAAGCAAAACTACTCCATTCTATTAAACAGTTTTCTTGGGGGGATAAGAGGAAAAAACAAAGACAACTCACAGCATTTCCTATGAAATTACTCTAACAAGCTGACCCTGAAGGAAAGGTGAAAATTCTTCCTGTCCACCCTCATTCCCAATCTGCAGGTCTCACTGTAAGCTGTCTACCTCACATGGTAAAAAGACATTTTCTGGTTATAAATTCTTTTGACATTATGCTCACTGTTTGCCAGGAGTACTGGTAAATGGTTTTAAATTAGATGCTATGTATTTTCTTTTTAATGAGACAAGTTTTTCTAACTCTACAGAGTACAAGGAAACAGCTCAACAGCCGCTTCCCCTGACTCAGTTCACGAGCTCAGACAGCACTGATGTTCCCAGCCCAGAGGAAAGCTCAGTTACTAATTCGGAAATTTCTAGTAAGATCGTGTCCACAGGTGCTCATAGGTGCTCCAAGCTGGGCAAAAACATGGAAAAAAGGGGGGACAAAAAGTGTAAATATAGAAAAAGCATGAAATTTGAAAACCAAGAAACAAAGAGAAAGTATCCAAAAAGGTATTAGGTCTTAGAGGTCAGTGAAATGCCATTCCTCATCAGTCTCCATGTACTCAACCATTCCTAACACTCTCATGTGATGACCTTCCACCACAAACGCCCCAAGAAACCATAGTGCCATCACAGGCATCGAAGAGCAAATAGTCTGCAAACAAGTTCTGAGCAAAGGGTATCATCATAATCCCACCTAAGCTATTAGGTAGGCTGCAGACAACAGGGCTTCTCTCTGCAGTGAAGCTCACAGCTGGGGACACAGAGCTGGCTCCACCCAGCTGTGATGTCAGAGGTGCCCAGTTGAGGAAAGGCTGCAGATGGTTGCAGGGACAACCCCACAGCACGCACAAAAGGAACAAGAAGAGTGCAATAGAAATAAACTAATGTCTCCTTCATAGTTATATAAATCTACAGGGTTAGAGGGAAAGAACAGACATGGTGGTACAGGCCTGTAGTCCCAGCACTCAGAGGGCTGAGGCAGGAGGATGCCAAAGTTTGAAAATCAAGTTCAAGAGCAGCCTAGGCTGCACAGCAAGAGCCTCTCTCAGATAGATGGATGGATGGATGGATGGATGGATGGATGGATGGATGGATGGATGGATGGACGGGGAGACAGAGAGATTAGCTGTAAATCATCCCTTACTGTCAACAACTAATGCTCATGAAAAGAAAGAAGAAATGTGAAATTTTTCTACAAACTTCTTTTTGTCTATTCCACAATATTTTCCTCATATACAAGTATATTTTATACTGTTTTGCCTTTCAGAATACACAGGTACTGATACATGTATTTTCTTAGTTATGGAAAGGCTTCTGCTTCAATTACCACACATGAAAAAAAAATATTAAATACAGACACAAAAACTCTAAGTTTACAAGTGACCAACAGTTTCCCTTCCCCACATTCTTCAAAGGGTTGGCTTGAAAACACATGCCTGTGACTGTGGCACATATAATATTTACTTTTGCATGTTGCAGATTATTTTAAATTTTATCAGTTTACTATAGATAAAACAGCACATACTTGCCAATCAAAAGCCAGTTATGTGTTGTCCACAGATAACAAGCTGGTTGTTACAGACAACTGTGACCTGGAGCCTGCACTGAGGGTTTGCAGGAGTGAGCAGCTGTGATAGAGTATCTCCACTGTCCACACTGGATTAGAACCCCTAGGAGGAACAGTTCTGGGTGTGTCTGTAACAGTGTAAAGTCAGGTTTAGCTGGAGAGAAAAACCTACCTTAACAGTGGATGGCACCGGCAGGAGACCTACCTACATGCCTGCCGGTTGTGGCCTGGGCATGATTATGGTGAGCAAATATATGGTGGGGTATGGGAGAGAGAAAGAGACAGGGTGGTTCATGTCCTGTGGAGAGAGGCAGATCTGAAGAGGTGAAGGTGATGAGCTGCAGGCTAAGGTGGGTGGCTTGTTTGCCACACAGGGCCATGGTGATGTCCTTATTGCAACCAGTCTGTTTGTGTCCATGGCTCCTATTACCACTGCAGGATGAGAGGGCTGCAAAATTGGCCCAGCCCCTCACAGGCTGACACTAGGGAGAACTGGCCCTGTCCCTCACCAAGTGCAGCACTTGGGAGAGTGGATCCTGCACCTAGCCTGGGCAGCACAATAGAGCTGACTCTGCTGGTGAGGAGTGGGGGAGGGTGAGATTGCCCTGAGGGTGGGAGAGTAGGAGAGCTTTCCCACCAGCCTCATCTGCCATGTGGTAGTATGGGTGAGGGAAAGATGCCCTCCCCACCTTGAAACCTGCAACAAGCAGTGGACCTGTCCCAGCCCCTCACCAAGCTGCAGCAATTAGGAAAACAGGTCCTGCACCTCACTTGGGTTGCACAATAGAGTTGATCCTGTTGATAGGGGTGCAGGTGGGCTGGCCCCAAGAATGTAAACATGGGAGATCTGGCCCTGGCCCTCATCTGCCATAAGCAAGGGAGAGATCCTCTGCTCTCCCCCTTGCCACCTGTGACAGGTGGGAGGCTGGCCCTGAGGTCGTGCCCCTTACTGGCTGCAGCACTCAGGAGACTTCGCCTATACTTCATCTGGGCAGCATAGTAGAGGTGACCCTGTTGACACGGGGTTGTGGATGAGCTGGCCCTGAGAATGTGAAGTCACAGCTCCTGGTTGCCAAGCCTTTGACTACTCCAGTTAACAAATCACATATATCTACCCCTAGCTGGAATCTCCCAAAGGATACCTTAATACAACCTCTGATATACTGAAGCTAGAGATGACTCCCTGAGCCCTGTGACACAGCCTGCCTTTTAGAACTTGGTGTCTGAAGCAAGGGTACTTAGAAGGAACAAGTTATTTTTCACAGCATAAAATAAAATCAGTATGTATCTTTGTTCCTTTAAAGTAATTTTGATCTTATTTTTTTTATTGAGAAATTTACACATGCATATAGTGTTCTGATTAAATCCATGCCCCTACAATTCCTCTCCTGCCCCCACCGCATACTTTTCCTTCTTAAACTCATGTGCTCCTGTTTTTGTTCTTGTTCTGAGTCCACATGGTGCTGCCTCCAAGTGCATGGGTTTGTCATCTACTAGAACATGGGCAGCCTCTCATGTCCTACATCCCTGAAGGAAGCTGGCTCACCCTCTCTAACTGCCAACAGCTCCTCAGCTAGGGGGTGGGCCTTCAGGAGCCCCTCCTCACTCCATGCTGGGACTTTGTCTGGCTTGGTCTTACATAAATAAGTCTTGTGCACACTGTCACAACTGCTATGGATTCATATATGTAACCATCCCTGTGTCCAGAAAACACTCTCATTGTAGTTACCCACCATCTTCGGTTTTCACAATCTTTAACTTAGCTATTCAGTCCATCACAAGGGTTTCATATCCAACTGGAAGATAAGCCATGCATACATAATGAAATAAAGAAGACTTTGGCTTCAGTTAACAGAAATTTAATAAAAATCTAACCAAAGGAATTTCATCCTATTAAAAAATGACAACTGCTTACTAAGCACAAATATTAGACACTTTCTCTGTTTTGTAAAATAGAATTAACACTATAGGACAGATCCACAGAAGTACAAACAAGAGTCTAGATTCCTTTCTGTTACAGTTGGAGTCATTAGTGTGTCTCAATCCTGAACAAAATACCAGTTTACAGTCTAAATTCAATCATGACAATAAAATACATTCCATTTTCCAAGTTGCTGGTAATAAATATTTACATTTTTAAAAATAGTTTTTGGGGCTTTTTTCTCATTTTTTTACTTTTTAAAAAGACACAGCATGCTTGAGTACACAGAATATGGAAAACATGTTGCAGGATCACCTGGTAGTATAAAATGGCCTTCTGTATTCAAGAATGCCATCCTTAGAGATACTACCACGGTCTCCCTCAGGGTGACGTTCAAGTATGCTCCTCAGAACACTATCTCTACATTGTATCTAGTAAGAAGCAGTGCCCTCTAACCCTGCAGTTTTCAGTATCTTCTATACCCACCACCACCACCTCCCCCTCCATATGGATCTCCATAACCTCTCCCCCCATAGCCCCCTCTCCCACCATAGCCCCCTCTTCCACCATAATCTCCCCTCCCACCATAATCTCCCCTGCCTTGGAAACCTCCTCTACCACCCCCTCCCCCACCACCTCCTCCCCACCCTCCTCCCCCTCCCCCACCTCCACCCCCTCCCCATCCTCCTCCACCACCCCATCCACCTCTACCACCCCCACCACCTCCTCTGCCACCACCTCCACCACCCCAACCACCCCTCCCTCCGCCTTCTTGTCTCTTCTGCCAAGGGGGCATTTCAGGGGGTGGTGGTTCAATTTCATTCGGCCGTCCTCCCCTGTCAGGTACCCTTCCCATAAGCACCTGTGTAAAAAAAGAGTTTTCATTAAGTTTCTATTTTTCAAAGTTAAAATTTACATAAATGTTTCAGATAATATTAAAGTTATTATTTCTAAATAAAGCCAAATCTTTGAACATAAAAAGGTTGAACATGGAATGAATTAATACTGAAAATATGTGTGATGTTTAACAAATTCCTAGAAGTACAGTATTATTTTTAAACAAACTAAAGCAGTATTCCCTACAGTTGAAGTCTTGTTTCTTTTCTCTCATTTAAATTTATTTAGCAAATTTTATGGCAAACATGGTATCTGTCACATTAAGAACTATTTTAGTAAAATGTTTATAAGACAAAACTATATAACCTCTGTTAGTCAACTTCCACAAGGGTTGATCTGGCAATGGGCTAGCCAGGAAGTCTGCACTCCTCAGATGCACTTTAGTCCATCAGTGCAAAAGACTACACAACATGCAGCTCCCTTTGAATGGAACAGCAATCCCAAGTTCTGTTTTGTAGCAGTTTCCTCCCAGAGGGAAGCGTTCCATCCTGCAGGAAGCTCATTAACACAGGAAGTAAGCAACTCAAAATAGCTCAAGAAGTCCCTAAAACTGACCGGATTCACTATGAAACAGAACAGAATGCTGAGCCTCTCTCTCAGAGGAGCGGAACTACACAGACCATTCTGAGAGAAGCCCTGCTGCCCAGAAGAAGCTGAGACCAGCAACACTGCATGAAGAAGCGAAGCCCAACAGAAGTGCTGGAAGAGGCTCAAACCACGCCCACCACCTGCTGAGCTGCCTGCAGGCTGTGCAGTGTGCTCCAGGTTCCCATCTTTTGGGAGCAGACCATGCCGGGCTGTGGTGATGCAGCTGTCTGAGGTATTTCTGCTCCTATAAGTAACCCCTCACCCATATTCCTATAAGTAACCCCAATAAAATTCACTGGCTGGAATTGATGGTATCCATACTTTGATCTGCCTGGGCTCCAAATCTGGGGAGAGTCTCCCAAACAAAGTTTGTCACATAACAAGTGACAGAGAGAGGATTCTTATGATCTACTCCTTTCTTGGCAGAAACTTAAGACCAATAATGCACTTACTATATTATTACAGCATAGACAACCTAACTCTAAATCCAAGGCATGAAATGTTTGCACAGTAGAAGCACAGGCATACAAAAAAAAAAAATGTGGCGCCGGGCAGTGGTGGCGCACGCCTTTAATCCCCGAACTTGGGAGGCAGAGGCAGACGGATCTTTGTGAGTTCGAGGCCAGCCTGGTCTACCGAGAGAGATCCAGGAAAAGTACAAAGCTACACAGAGAAACCTTGTCCCGAAAAACAAAAACAAAAACAAAAACAAATATGGCACAAAAATTACCTCCAAAATTACCTCCCAAGTATGGGTATAAGGTATACACAAAACAAATTCTGTGTTTTAACACTGGTCTCATCCCATGATCATTATGTGGGGATTTGAAATAAATATGTTTTTTAAATCTGTATTTTTTAAAAATTACAATTTAAATCTTTATTAAATGTCATTTAAAACACAAGCACTTCTTTCCAAGTATTTTGAATGAGGACTAGTAAACCCTTAGAGAGAGAGCATGCACACAAACACCAATTTCCTTAGCCATGCTTTTAGCAACACTTGGAAGGATAGTTTCCACCCTTCTACAGACATAAGCTACATTGCACACTTACGAGAGAGTGAAAAATCACAGGTAACTATGGAGGGTGCTGTGGATATTGCTCTGTATAAATAAAATGCTGATTGGCCAGTAGCCAGGCAGGAAGCATAGGTGGGACAAGCAGAGAAGAGAATTCTGGGAAGTGGAAGGCTGAGGCAGAGAGACGCTGCCAGCTGCCATGAGGAGAAGCAGATGTAAGATATTGGTAAGCCACGAGCCATGTGGCAAGGTATAGATTTATAGAAATGGGTTAATTTAAAATAGAAGAACTAGATAACAAGAAGCCTGCTACGGCTATATAGTTTGTAACCAATATAAGTCTCTGTGTGTTTACTAGATTGGGTCTGAGCAGCTGCGGGACTGGTGGGTGAGAGAGATTTGTCCTGACTGTGGGCCAGGCAGCACTGGAGAAAACTTCAGCTATAGGAAGGTGTCAACTTCTGCCACAGCACTGGCACAGCCAAGGGGACTCCAACAGTTTTGAGGCAACAAGGCAAAAATATTCACCCCTCAAGCAAAGCAGCCAAAGAATCAGGTAGATTGCAATGGCACTCTTAATGAAACCCACAGAAAAAGAGGCCAGGAATTGGAGGGCGGGGGGGGGGGGGGGGCACAAGGGTCTAAGCAATGGAGGGGTGTGTGTGAGGGGGGTGTTGCATGGGAGGGATTTGGGGGAGGAAAGATAAAGGGTTTGATATAATTATATCATAAATCTAAAAATTATTTAAATGCATAGAAGAAGTTATGTTCTAAATATGATGGCATGCGCTTTTCATCCCAGTATGTGGGAGACAGAAGCAGGCCAGTCTCCATGAGTTCAAGATCAGCCTGGTCTGCATAGTGAGTTCCAGGTCAGCCAAGGTTACACAGTAACACCACCACCACCACCACCACCACCACCACTACTACTACTAATACTACTACTAATAATAATACATTCTCACTATGCAACAAATTTCCACATTTAAGAATCTTTAACTCTCAGCAATAATGTCCTAATTACCAAATCAATCAATCAATCAATCAATCTCTCTCTCTCTCTCTCTCTCTCTCTCTCTCTCACACACACACACACACACACACACACACACACACACACACACCACCACCACCACCACCACCCTTTCTTAGCTATTATTCTCACAAAACTTCGGCTAAATATGTAAAGATGCTGCCCCCAAACAGCTTACAAGCTCTCCCTCAAATGACCAAGCTATACAGTAAAATCTCAGAAAAGACTGACTTTAAACCACCATGCCGAGAGACAGTAATATGGGTTTGGTAGAGCACTTACCTAGCATGCAGGAGGGGAGAGGAAGGGGAATCCTATCAAATCAACTACCTGCATCACTGCTTTTGATTGTTTTGTTCTTTGGTCATATAATCGCCTGTGGATGCTCTAGATACAGAAAACTTTCTACTCAAGCTAATGGTGACATTTTGAATTAGTCTGTAGGGCTCCGCCATTACACAGTCAAAATCACAGACATCCTGAACTTCATGCAGACCACTGCCATTAAGGATTGAAACAGATGCTAAAGAGATTTCAATTGTATAAATCAAATAGATAAAGCAAATACTTGAGAAAGCTACTGGGAAAAGCACTTCTCAATTCCTCGGCTTCAGAAAGCTTTGATTTACTTCATGACTACAAAACTGAAAGGGCACACAAGTGATAATTAAATGCAGATGGATGTAAGCCCCTCTGCCACTCTTCTCTCGTCCATCAGGGCATGAATAAAAAATGGACTAAAACCTGTAAAAATAACAAAGCAGAAAGTTGTAACTCATTCTCCACCAAGCTGAAAGAAAAACTGACCTTATTAATGGCACATGCTGTCTTCTCCCGGCTGATGCCACTGCTTGTCCTGATGATCTTAGACAGGTCTTCCCGGGCAGCAAGCAGATGCGCCAACGTGACTGTTGTCTTGGGTGACAAAGCATACCGCTTGGGCTGGTAAATTCTTGCTATATTATCTGTTTTTGCCTAAGTGATGGTGAGAGGGAGGAAATTAGCAGAAGTGAATCCAAATGAAAATCAGTAGTGAGCACAATCTTTAGAAAAAAGACAATTTATAATATACAAGCAGGGAAATAGAGAAGAGAGTAAGCATCCCAATACCTGATGCAATGTATGTAGTCAAATAAATAGAAAGAAATAATACAGATAAATAGAACAAAATAATACTACTCATGTTAACACGATACAAAACAGGTAATAAATCTTGCAGAAACAAAAGCCAAACTTGAAGAAATGGTGAGGACTATCAAATGTCTGGATGGGGAAGCTGGCCGTTGTCAGTTTCCTTCAGTTTAACTTATACATTCAGAGCAACTGTAGCCTATTGGGGATGGTTTTAAGAAAGACAAGAATATAAAAAAATAAAAATGTAACCTTAATCCAGAACTGAAGTATGGAAGAATGACTTAAATATTTTAAAGTTCTACCATATACTAATAATATGTAATAGGAATTTATCTTTTTGTCTCTTTGTTTTGTTTTGTTTTTTCAAGCAGGGTTTCTCTGTGTAGCCCTGGCTGTCCTAGAACTTGCTCTATAGAACAGGCTAGCTTCGAACTCACAAAGATCCACCTGCCTCTGCCTCCTGAGTGCCAGGATTAAAGGCATGCGCTACCACACCCAGCTGAATTGATCATTTTTAAAGCTAACATTTACACTTATTAAGCACACTACACTGCTTTCAACACAATTCCAGAATTATTTGTTTTATCACCCCCATCTGCAGCTTGCTGAAGTCTCTAAGACACAGTGAGAAATTCCAGCTGAACCACATGCTAATGCAGGAAAAGCACCCAGGGCACAACACACAGGACATTCACTGCCTTACCTCTCTAGTTAACTGAAATTTGGAAGGAAAAAAGATGAAGCAAGACAGAAAATGGATATTTGGAGTCTCATAAATAAATGAATATAAAAATAATCTGAGAAGTGTCACAAATTAATGAGCACAACGAAAAGATTATTTTCCACGGAGTGACATGAGATGATGGACAGTGAGCAGAACATCAGTGATGACGGTGGTGGCGAGGCACATTCACCAAAAGTCATCCCAGAGAGCAGACCCGTTGAAGTTTTACCTTTAATTTTAAAACCTATCACACTGTACAGATTAAAGTTTCCATATACTATATATCAAAGGGTTTAAAATAAAATCATCAGAAAATTGAGGAAATATTCTTAAAGTGATATGTGAACTTTCTTAACAAAAAAGTTCAATCAAAAGGAAACCAGGAAGACACAGTTAACAGCATCAAGACACAAGTAGAAAACAGGAAATTCAAATGACTAATGGGCCTATGGAAAACAATTTTCCTGATAAGAAGAAACAAATTGGTAAGTTTTTAATCTATCAGGTTAGCAAGAAAGTTAGTGAGACCTCCAGAAGATAAAGTGAGACAGGACAACCCATACACAGAAGCTTCAAGTATTAAAACTAATAACCTTTCGTGTAGCAAATACCATTTTAGGAATCCACCATAATACATTGAAATTTACAGTCAATTATGAAAGTTATAAAAATTGCTGACATTAAATAATATAGGGAAAGATATAAAATTAGAGTTAAGCAAATTATAGCATCATATGGTAAATTTAATTCAATCTTCAAAGACAGAGCTCCTTGCTCCCAAGGATCCAGAAAGTACTGTGCACTCAGACTTCTAGCTCTCAAGAGATCAGAAAATATCACAGGTATAGGCCTTCTGCTCCAGTGGGTCCAGAGAGTATCTGGGAAAGATGCTCCAGAGGGATCCAGGAGCACCATGGGACCACATTTCCAGCTGCAGCAGCCTCAGAGACACATGCAGGGTCTGAGCTTTGGCTCCAGTGGTCTCTAAGGTCAGTGTGGTTGTGAGGTTTTAAGTTCTGTAGTGCTCACCAGAGCTGAAAGCCAATACTTCTGTGGTTCCAGAGCTTAACCCCAGACCTGTACTCCAGCCACAGCCCCCAAACAGTAGACTTCAGTGAGTCTGACATTCGCTATCCTGACCCTAGTGTGCTCACAGATTCCAAGGCAGACCAAAGTTTTGACTCTATATGGCTGTCTCCAGGCTGAGTGCACAGCTCCACCCTTGGTCCTGTGGTGTACAACCAAGATGGAAATCATGTCAGAGCTTCCATTTGACAATCAACACTAAGTTTCACCAGTCCCCATAGCTGAACTCACAACTCACAGATACATCCCTCTAGGACAGCAGTTCTCAAACTGTGGATCTCAACCCCTTTTGGGGTTAAACAACCCTTTGGGGGGGGGTCACATATCAGATATCCTGCATATCAGATATTTACATTATAATTCACAAATGTAGCAAAACTACAGTTATGAAGTAGCAACAGAAATAATTTTATGGTTGGGGTCACCACAACATGAGGAACTGTATTGAAGGGTCAAAGCTTTAGGAAGGTTGAGAACCACTGCCCTAGGAAGACTCACAGAATATAACACATTCAAATGGACTGGAGGAAGAGGAAGTCAAAACTTAAAGAAAAGACCACTTCAACAGATGGACAACATACAAACACAAGAACTATGACACAGCCATCATGCATGACCCATCTCCATCCGACCAACACACCTATGATGCAATCCAAAGCTACAGAGATAGATAACTGAGTATCTGAGAAATAATTCAAGACTTTTCAAAGAATTAATGATCAAAGAAAGGTCCAAAGAAACATGCACAAAGTAAGGAAATCTATACAAGACCTCAACAAGACAGTCTCTAAAATGATTGACAGTCGGTAAAATTAGAGGGAGATGTCCAAATTATGAAGGAAAAATGTATCAATAAGATTGAAACACTGGAAAAAAAAAAGAGACAAATACTTGGTGATGGTTAATCAAATAAAAGCCACATCTGGAAGCATCATTAATAGACAAGACCACACAGCAGAACATGGCTCAAGGAAAGAGGACAAGGTTGAGACAAAAACATAAACAGACATATAAGGAGGAAAATATTAAGAATCCTGAATGAAATTTCCAAAATGTCTGGTGTAGCAGTTCAGAGTTAAAATGAAATGGGACAGACTATTTATTGAAAATATCAAAAAACTTTCCAAACTCAGAGAAAGAAATAGTATTCAAACACAAGAGGCATAGAACTCCAGATGTGACAAAAGATGAAACTCCCCACAACAGGTCACAGTCAGAATGTCAGATACGACACAGAGAAGTAACCGCAAAAGCACAGGAAAGCATCAACTCACGCACGAAGGCAGGAACATCAGAATTACTCTACTTTCCATCAACAGCCATGCAAGCCAGCAGAGCGTGGGATGCTGCAAGCTCGGTAAGTAAACAGCTGTGAACCAGGGATGCTCTGCCTAGCAAAGCTAGCTTCCAAGACTGTTGGAGATAAGGATATGTCATACAAACCAAGGCAATTCACAACAAACAACCCAGTATGGTAGAAAACTCTTAATAGAGTACTTTATAGGGAGGGAGGCAGGCAGGCAGGCAGTCAGGCAGTCAGGCAGGCAGTCTGCCTGTCTCCTTAACATGAATACATGAAAGGGTACCCATTCCATGAGAAGAAGTTCAGATAAAGAAACGAGAGCTGGGAAAGAAACAACCATACCCAACACAGCAACTCAGCAAACCCTCAAAACTAATACAGAAAGAAAATAAATACCAATAATTCAGCAAAACAGAACATCACCAAGAATATGTATAGGAAATAGTAAGTTCCTGTCTATAAAACCTAAACTGTAAATGGCCTCAATTCACCACTAAAAAGATACAGACTAACAAACTGGAATTCCTAGTGACAAGGGACAATGAGACCACAACTTCTCAGAACCCCTGGGGCTCTAAGAAGGCAGTCCTCTCACAGTAAGAAATCTGAAAGGTATCAAATCAGCAACCTAATGTGCATCTCCAGCCTCCTGAAAAGCAAGCAGCAGCCAGTGCCAAGCCCCACAGAAGGCAAGGAATAACCAAGATCAGAGGAGAATTCATGAAACAGAGAGACGACACGGAAAGAGAAGACTGTTACAGAGGAGTCAGGTCCATGACAGCTGTACTTTAACAAGCACTAATTCACTCCTGTAAGACCAGACCTCAAGGCCAGGACAGAGCACTCAGGAGGGTGACGGCCTGCCTTCCACTAGACTCCACTGACCACCGTGGTGGGAACCAGCTTCTAGAATATGAACCTTGACAGACATCAAACCATGGTGGTATGTGACACCAAGTAATATAACACAGGAAGAACTGCTCAATTGCACCAAATAATAATAGCAATGTAATATCGGTCAGAGTTGAATAACTGACAGCAGATTCACCCTCTGAAGGGTATCGACTAAAAACTGCCAGATGAACTGGGCAATCAATGATTGTCACACATGGGACATCACAGAGCACAAGACAGCAGTCCTTGGGAGAAGGACAGTCCTGCAACTGCCCCTATTTGCTGTTTGGAAAGTGCTTACACTATGATGAGGGAGGAGCAGAGACCCCCACACTGATACTAGGGAAAGAGGAAAGGCACCAAGCTATCTGGAAAGCCTCTCGTTGGGAATGGCTCTATCCCACAACTCCTTTCAATGAGAAGACATGCCACAATCAGCCAGCCTAAGAAACTCAAGAAACCTATTCCAGTACTACCTAAACCTATTTCTATACTGTTTTCTTCATTAGTTACTCACTACCTCTACCTCAGTCAGCTCACAGAAATACTCATTTTGTACTAAAATAAATCAAACCGTGCGAGTTAAAATCAAAGATGAAAGTCAGGAGAAAACTGTCATCAGCAAACATGAACCTGTAGGAGACTATAATCATTACATGTAAGAGGAGTAGTGGTCAGCTGAACATGTGGCCCAGAAGAGAATTAAAGCATCGAAGTGGCCTAGGTTCTAAGAGCAGAGAGCAGCAGGAGCTGCCCCACACTGCCACCTGCAGGACGCCGGTGGAAGAGCAGCCTCACCTTCGCTCTATCGGACCATCCAAAGGACTGCACGGTCACATCCAATCGCTTCATTAGCATCCGCCGGCGGCATTCATATTCACAGGAAAGGGCATCATTGATTCTGTCCAGTTTTTCCTAGAGAATTTGGGGATAAAACCACAAGATCAGGTTCTTTGATGTTGCTCAGAGAAGAAATTTGAAAATTACTGTACTTTAAATAATATTATACTTAATGATCATTTTATGATCCTATGAGACTATGGAAAAATATTTAAATAACAATTATAAAACATTTATAGTGTTCAGAAGCTATTAAGAAAGCTTATCTTTCATTAGGTATATTTATTTAAGTAAAACATCAATTTGCTAAGCAGTGCACATGAAGGAAATAATATACCAATAACTGCCCATCTTGCAAGCCTCACAAACAGCTTTTCAAATCCCAGCTCTGCTAATATATTGGCCGCTATGAATATTCTTGGATAGGTAGATATTAAATTACTAACTTGATTAAAGTGTTATGATAGATTACTCTAGAATATCTGTCTAATTCTCTAGAATACTAAATGTCCATTCACAGAAGGAAACCAGCGCAAAGGACTGGACGTTGGTCATCCCCTCAAAGGTTCCTGTGTTGGAGGTCTGGTCTGAAGGTGGCAGAGGGACTAAGAAAGAGTACAGAGAGCCTGTGTGAAACGGGGCCCAGGGAGAAGTTTACGTCCACTGTAGGGATGACCCTGAAAAGGATTTAGGAACACCAGCCTCATGACTTTTCATCTGGCATCTTCTTTGTGCACACACACCAGCCTTGCCATCCACCAGGACGTGACGGCCAAAGTGGCCCTTGTCAGAGCTGGCGCCTTGCAGTTTAACTTGACTCTTTAAAGCTGGGAGCTAGGCCTCTTCCCAACAGTAGCCTACCTCGAGTAGTTCCTTACAGTAACAGACGTTAAAAATGAACCAATCCAGTCATGCCTTAATTCATTTATAGAATTAGTAAAAGGAACACTTACTGCCTGTTCTGAACTTAAATCAACCTTTAGCAGTGGTTTTCCCACATGGTTTTTCTGGACTTTAGAGAGAATATCCTTCACCTAAAAGTAAATACGAAAGATTATTTTTTAAAAAAATACATATATATAATTTAAAACCATCGTATTCTTATTTGATGTGCTGTTTTGAACAGTAAATAATAAACATGCTAAAGTGAAATCACTAAGGCACACCTTCAGCCAGCAGGAAAGAGGGTCATGGCAGTGCCAATCCCCCATGCACAGAAAAATGCCAGTGACATCCATTCAAATACACAGCATCCGTGCCCGAGTCAGAAAGTGTACAGAGGTCAAGTTAAAATGGTGTGTGCACAATCGCTGTGGGATTTCCTCAAGCTGGCACTCTTTACTTCCTGCTAAACTCCCAAGAGAGAAACAGTGACATCTAACAAGTTCGTCAATTTTTCTCCTTGATAAATACCATAGTCTGTACTTATTCTGATTTCACTGTCCCACGGGACAACAGGAGACAAGCTCTCTTGTGTCAGTCCTGACAGACATCCTAATTACCTTTACAAAGCCGCTGTGTTAGGGCATCTTTTTTATTTTGAAAACAGGATAGTAGACAATGACTTTTGCTTTAGTCATTCCAATACCAGTAATTTAGCCTGAAAGAACTGACTGCAGAGTAAATTCTAAGTTAGGCTTGCCCTCCTAACTAGAGAGTGGTTTGGTGTCTTATACAATCAATAATCACAGCCAATAAGCAGTAATATTTCTGTAAGAATTCAAAATCAGGCTGAAGAGACAGCCCAATGATTAAGAGCACTCACTGCTCTTTCAGAGGACCTGGGCTCAATGACCAGCAACCATATGGTGGCTCACAATCATCTGTCACCCCATTCCACAGATCCAACAGGCATGCACATGGTGCACATACATGCCTGCAGGAAAAACAAAGTAAATGAATATAAAACAAATCCGAAGAAAAAAATTCACAAGCACCTTAAAAACTGGGATGATAATAAGAAATGACTGTAAACAGGAACAGGAGTTTTGTTGTTAAGAATGCTCTAAAGTTAGTCAATAATTGTAATAATGGCTATACAACATAGAAAATAGACTAACATACATTTAATATGGGTAGATTTTGAAATGCAGACTGGATCTTGAGAGTTATACTTAAACACTAGCTCAGAAGGAGTCTGTACAGCACTTCCCCAAACCATAGTAAACCTTCTCCATCAGTCGACTCTGACCACACAGTGCACAGGATGTGGCATCCTTTCTAAATTCATTTATTTTCTTAAAACATGCTGTTTCTGTAAGTTTCCCAAACACCGTAACTACCAATAGGGTTACCTTACATATCTTAACAACTAGGGGTCAGCTATCATCTCTCACTCAAGAGGACACTAAATGTACAAACAATTTTTTTTTTTTTGTTTCCCCAAGACAGGGTTTCTCTGTGTAGCTTTGGAGCCTATCCTGAAACTAGCTTTGTAGACCAGGCTAGCCTTGAACTCACAGAGATCCGCCTGCCTCTGCCTCCCAAGTGCGGGGATTAAAGGTGTGTGCCACCACCGCCTGGCTAAATGTACATGCATTTATACTTTCTTAGATTTCTAAAATGCAATTAGATGTTGAAAAAAAAAAACTTGTTATAGACTGAGCCAAGAGTAGCAGCTCTGAGAGCTGACTGCCTACACTCGAATATTGTGGGATATTAGTACACTGTGTGAAGATATGCTGCTGTGATTGGTTTAACAAAGAGCTGAACAGCCAATAGCTAGCCAGGAGGTATAGGAGGACTTCCGGGCAGAGAGAGAGGAAGTAGAGATTAATCTAGGTGCACAAGAGATGCCAGGAGACATGGAAGAAGCAGGATGGGCGGTACACGGCAAAACACAGATGACTAGAAATGGGTTAATTTAAGTTATAAGTTATAGTGCTGTGGATATCGCTCTGTGTAAATAAAGTTCTGATTGGCCAGTGGCCAGGCAGAAAGTATAGGCGGGACAAAGAGAAGAGAATTCTGGGAAGTAGAAGGCTGGAAGAGACACAGCCAGCTGCCACCATGAAAAGCAACATGTAAATACACTGGTAAGCCACAAGCCATGTGGCAAAGTATAGACTAACAGAAATGGGTTAATTTAAGATAGAAGAAGCAGATAACAAGAAGCCTGCCACGGCCATACAGTTTCTAAACAATGTAAGTTTCTGTGTGCTTTCTTGGTTGGGTCTGAGCAACTGTGGGACTGGCGGGTAAGAGAGATTTGTCCTGACTGGGCCAGGCAGGAAAACTCTAACTACAATAAGCTACACCATGCTTTCATAATTAATAATAAGTCTCTGTGTCATGATCTGGGAGCTGGCTAGCAGGACAGAGAGAAAGATCTGTTACACTCAAACATCAGATCTACCACACTGCAAAACAGTACCTCAATTTCCTCCTGTGGAGGTTACAGGCAATAAAAACACCCATTATCACAACATGTAAATATTCAGAACAGTAAATGACATGAGTTTGCTGTCACATTACTGAACAGCTTAATTTAGAAAGTAAAAAGTATCTTTTACAATCATAAGAGTGTCCCGTAGGAACATCATATGTAGAAAAAACAAAACACGACATTTCCACTTCTGAGAGGAACTGATGGCTAGGAGGTGTTTTAGGTAGACAGCCCAGATGGCACAGTCAGGAAAAATGCAGGAGGTACAAGATCATAGTTGCTGTTAATTGCCCTATCAGTGTACTTATCCATTCATTTGCCACACAACAATAGACACTTACTAAACAATCAAGAAAGTATGCTTGCTCACTGCCAAAGAAAGCAGAGTGTGAACATCCCACAGGGTGTGGGGAGGTAAGTGTCCTTCACCTTACAAAATAGCCACTTCTTTCATTATATTGTATTACAACCATAGCTAGGAAAGCAATCTTTGAATATGAAAAGTGATTTTTATCATGGAAAACTCTGGCAAACCATTAGGACTCATTCAACAAGATATGATTCTTGAATATTATAAATTAAATTATATGTATATTAAATATGAATCAAAAAACTTAGCTTACATATAAATCTTTGGAGGGAGTATTTTTGTTTTGGTGCTGGGGAGGGAATCCAGGACTTTCTGTATGATAGGCCAAAGCTCTACCACCAATATAAACCTCTAATAAGACAGGTTTCTCTTGAAATTGATAATCTGTATCATAACTGGAATACAGCATTGGCATGTTGGCATTTAGTTGATTTTTTGATAAAATATATATATATATGTATATGTACATATATAAAGTACCTTTGATTCCACCTGGCTCAGTAGGAGTGGAATGTCGGAAGTGTTTGACTTGGGGACTCCAAGGGCGTCACACACAGCTTGAACTTCCTGGCAAATTTCACTGTTTTTATCTAACTGAGAATTTTTATGTTTCTTCTTCTGTAATATCTGTAAAGCTTGAAGTTCTGTACTTAAAAACACTATAACAAAAAAAATCAGAAAAATAACATTAAAACATACATGAGAACTTCTTGAAAAAAAAAATCTGAACTAATTTACATAAACAAGTATTAACAATATCAAAGTGAAGACTAACTTACAAAGAACCAATGAGAACAGCAGCTAAAGAACACCTCAAACCTGAATGACAAATAGCCACTGTCCACTGAATTCTCAATGTAGCACAGAGTTCAACAACACACACGTCCCAAGGGGGAGCCTTAGAGCCGCTGTAGGAATACAAACTGATATATACTCCAAGCCTCACTCAAGAACCTGAAGGCATAAACTGTATTTTATCTGATTCTCTGTGATGTACCCTAGTGCCTAGGGCAGTTCCTGGTTTAAGAGTAGGTGATCAAGAAATGTTTCTGAACTGTCAACCAGTGCCCATCACTAAGGAGAAGATGTAGAAATCTTCACAACAGCTTAATTTCCCAAAGAATTTAAAAAATTAAGTAAGACTGGGCTGAAGAGATGGCTCAGAGGTTAAGAGCACTGACTGCTCTTCCAGAGGTCCTGAGTCCAATTCCCAGACACCAAATGGTGGCTCACAACCATCTGTAATGAGACCTAGTGCCCTCTTCTGGCCTGCAGGGACACATGTAGGCAGAACATTGCATAAAGAATAAATAAGTAAATCTTTAAAAAAAATTAAGTAAGACTTCAGAGACGATGAAGTTAGCCATTTCATAATAAACAGAGATGAGTGAGGCAAAGGAAAGCTTGCTAAAAATACAGTAGAAAGCACAAACACAGGGATTTACTGACCATACTGTATTAATGTGTACTAGTATAGTTTATGTAAGAATGTCTAAAATGGTACAATCCTTTTAGTCAAATACAAAAGCCTTTTCAGTATGTAAGCTATGTAATGTCTCAATGATCAAAAGTATTGGTTCTGATCTGGAAATAACAAAGGTACGTTAAACACATGTGTTGAAATGTCCTAGGGAAGACAACTTACACAGAAGTTTCAAGCAGTCATCCTTCTTCGTGAGGCGGTCTTTAATATCTCCTGATACGAGTACCGAGTACGGACAGGCCATCTCTTTTAAAAATCCACTTATCTCAAGCTGAAAGCTCTCGAGGTCATCCCTCCCTTTAAAAGAAGTCATATGTATTCACTGAGCGTTTACCACAAAATCCACCACTGTAAAATTCATCACAGTTGATTTCCATTTTACATTCAATCTATATACTTTCACTTTCATCTTTAGATAGGTAACTGCAAGGCTTGGGTGAAAGCAAGCACACAATGAATACACACAGAAAGTGACACCTAAGTTTAAGAACATGAGGACATGCTCATAGGATTGGAAATATTTCTACATTTAAATCTTTCATAATGGAGTCTCTATGAAATCAGAGAAGCCAGACACTTTTTTGAGTGTTAGCAACCAGAATATTCAGAAGCATTATCGGAGCAACAGTCCAATTCTTTTCTTATTTTTTGTTTTTTGTTTTTTTGTTTTTCAAGACAGGGTTTCTCTGTAGCTTTGCGCCTTTCCTGGAACTAACTTGGTAGCCCAGGCTGGCCTCGAACTCACAGAGATACGCCTGCCTCTGCCTTCCGAGTGCTGGGATTAAAAGCGTGCACCACCACCTCCCAGCCAACAACTGTCCAATTCTACTGCTTCTCCATACTCAGATAATGAATGTAATCATGGAATTTAGCTTCATTGCTATCTTTAATATAATTATAAGGAACCTGCATCATGCTTTAAATGTAGATATTTTATTTTGTTTCAAATGAATTCTGTCATTTATGATTTTTTTTAAAAAAAAGCAATTACTTAAAAAATAGCTTTGGAAAAAAGGCTACTTTTTTCCTCAGTGAATACCCAATAATTACTCATTTCTCATTTTATCAGACTATCTGAAATTCTACCAGATGCAGGAAGACCCCAGTAACCAGATGACAATGAATTGAAAGAATAGTATAAGGTACTAAGAAATTTATAATCATAATATTTCCATGTGAATCTATGTCCTAAGACAAAGACTTGAGAGTAATATTTAAATTGAGGAGTATACATATTTCTAAAAATTCAAAATGAGTCAGAGTGAAAAGCTCCAGTTTTTAAACTAGCCAATTCACACCACCTTTTCCAGATAGGCTGTGATGGCTTACAGTTTTGGAGCAAATTTTAAGAACCAACTTTGGATTACTATAAAAATGAAACCAGACTTTAACAGCCAGTACTGAGGTTCATCACATCAATGATTTTTCCTTAGATAGTGGTGGCAGTACTAATAGAGCTACGATTTGTGCACTGTCCATTTGCTTTCCTAGAAGAGGAACGGGGTAGAACGGGCAGCAGTACCGGCTGAAGTGATGCTTTCTTCCAGGCTGCATAAGGACTTTATTTGTGAGCCTAACCAAACGCAGAGCTCCGAAAACTCGGGTGAAGACAGTCCACCCTCTGCTGCCTTGGTGAGTGCCTGCTCTTCTAACAGGGGACCCTTATACCTGGAAAGGAAGAAACAACAGTTTAAAGATGAAGTTGTTTTGATATTAGCCATTCCAACGAGAGTGTGATGAAGTTTCAAAGTTGTTTTAATTTGTATTTCCCTAATTGCTAGGGATGATGAACATTTTGAAGGGTTATGTCCTCACCATTTTTATTTCTTCTACTGAGAACTCTCTGTTCAGATCCATAGCCCCAGGGGAGGCCAGATGACTCCTCAAACAATACAGGCTGTTGCTATTGCCTTTGGATACCTCTCAGAGGTTGAAAGTAAGCCCCTACTGCTGAAGACACACTGAAGACCTAGGACTTGGATTATTTGAGCTGAATCTAACCCAAAGCCTCCTTCCTACAATCTAGCTCCCATGGAACCAGAAAGTACCATACAAGCTGCCAAGGGAGGGAAGCAATCAATAGTCCTACCCTGCTGCGACACCTCTGAACCACAATAGTGCCCAGCATGACAAGATAGCCATAAGGTACAAACTCATGTTTGCAGTACCAACAGCCATCTAAGTGAACTTAAGGCCTGCTCAACAGGAAGGAAAGCATGCCTGCTACTCAAAACCTAGCCAGCTGGGGCCTGTCAGGTCACAGTCTTAGAAGAGAACCTGTATCACTTTGTTAGACCAGCATAATTCCTTAACTACATTCTAAACCTTACCCTCATTTCCACAGACAGATGGAGCTTCTCTCTACAGCAAATGGAGATCATCACAGAAAACCACAACTGGACATACACAGAGAGCACTGGATTGTGAGGAGCCTGGCCCAACTAGGTGTATCTGCAGCAGAACTCCTGAATCTATGGCTCAGGAGCACCAAGGAAGAGAGCGCACACGGAGTATGAGAGCCAGGGTACAGGGAACTCTGCTTCTCTTAGAGATGGCTGCATAAATAAAACCTGAACAGAAGATACGAGCAGACATGCTCGCAGAAGGGAGAACAAATCTCATGGGCCCCACCCCAGACAAAGCACTGCAGTCTACGAGTGAGTACTGGGAGAACTGGCCTCTCCCAGGGATGAACACCCTGACTGGTTCTCCAATACAAAGTGGTCAGCCCTGAAACTATACAAATAAAAATGGACTCAGCAGGATGTATTGACACGTCAGTGTGTAAACTGAGAGAGATATATGTCTAAGAATAATAAAGGAAAAGAGGCTATCAATTTGAGACTTGTGGGATATGACAGTTCCTGGAGGGAGGAGAGGAAAGGGCAGAAAGAACTCGTAATCTGTCTTGTTTACTTTTAAATTCTTTTTTTTTTAATCTCTTACTTTCTTGGGGGGGAGGGAGCTCTAGTCCTCCCTGCCACACCCTGCTGCCTGTTTTCATACACCACTTTATCAGAATATAGACATTTACTGCACTGACTTGTGATCACAGCCGCTTTCAGGGCAGAGTGGAACAGCTGACCATTTACTGATTATTCTTATTCTATGTAACTAGTATTTGGCCCTTTGACATTTTTCTAGCAATTTAAAATATTATAAATGACACAATACCAAACAATCTTAATAGCCTTGTATGTCTCAATAGTAAGAACTACAGTGAAAAAAAGCATAAATGCAAGTTTCCAGTATATAAAATAAAGCTAAAAAAAACCTATGAGATCTTAACCTATATTATTTATTTCATAGTTTTATCATTTAAAATATTTCCACAAGTTGTATTAACCAAGACACTCAATTTTCAAAATGCCTTATACATTACTTCAAATGTACGACAGATCAGTTTTCTATACTGACTGTTTCTGCACCTAAGGTGTTCTTCAGCATCATGCACGCACAGCTATCTGCACACTCAATGTAGCAGAAGCTACTCAATTTGTACCCTGAGAGTTAAACTGCTCTCTCTGGCTAGTAGAAGCACACTCACACAGCCAGTCGGTCTATGCCCTTACTTTCCTGACAAGCCAGACACTTCTCTACTAGGGAGGCACCTTTAATTCAAACTACAATATGAGTTCATTCCCAGACAATTCATCTAATCAACAGTTTGAGAACCACAGTTCTGTTTTGCTTTTTAATTTTTAGGAATTTCTTTTTGTTTTCATTCCACTTTTATTTATAATTTTGCTGTATAATTACATAGAACATATAGTTTAAAGTCTACCTTACAAAATGAGGTACAACCACACAATTCTAGCTTACTGTGTTTTTGTCTGTTTTTAAGCAGGGCCTCAGTGTATATATAGGTCAGGCTGGCCTTGAACTCACTGAAGTCCAGGACGATCAACTCTCAGCCCCCTACCTCTGCCTCCTGAGAGCTGGAACTGTAGGTGTGTGCCCCACAATCCTAGCTTGCCATCTGAATCTTATCTCCTTTACTCAACTCCCACCCCAGAGTTAAACACATTTCTTAATTTGGGGCTGTCCTGCAACTATTTCTAACATAAAAATCAACATACTTCTTTTTCTCTTTGGGATAAAAGTTAGCTGCTACATGCGGTTTGGAAGTTCCCTTACACACACAGGCTTACTTCAGACATTTCTACAGACATATCATCTGCAGGACTTCTTAAGTTTTTTCTTCTGTAAGCCTTTGCTACAGAGAACTTGTTATGCAACCTTGAGTATATAGATGTGTAAAGTAGGTATACAGATCCAACAGTTACTGATAATAAATCATAAATTTTCTCTACTGTAGTTTTACCATCAACGTATCAATAATACCCATTCCCCCATAACTCACCAAAATTGCCAAACTTCTGTATTTTTACTACCTATTGAGTCAAAAATGAGTTGTATTTCATGAAGAATATTTTCAAATCTACATTTTGCAGATAAAGAAATTAAGCTTTAATGAGATTTAAGTAGCAAATCAGGCCCAGGCCTAGACATGCATATTTATAAATCACTTAATCTTTGTAGCACTACTTTGAAGTCTGTATTAGTCTAATTCTATAAATCCAACAGATAAGAGATGGCTTTCAGATTTAAGCCCAGATGTGACCCCAAACACTCGACATAAACTCTAGACCTCTGTCCACATCTGTAACAAAATGAAACAAACAGCCTAACTCAGATGACGCAGCCAGGACAAGGCAGAGCTGCGGCTGGGACACTGCACCAGCTAAAAGCTGCTCCTCTACATGCCACTCAGGCCTTACAACGCCTCTCACTGAGACTTAAGAGTACACATTCATTTCCCCACTTGCGTTCATTTCTATAATAAAGCGAATATCTAAGTTATACATAGGTGGTTATAAGTCATTTTTCATTGAAATCCCCATTAAGAGAGTCAATAAAAACTGATCAAATCACCAAAACACTGACTTTGAGGAGAAAAAAACAACAACAACCCATAAACCTCCTGCTACATCAGCCTGCCTTCTCCTCTGAAGCACTTCTTATTATAGTGTATAAACGGACAACCACACATGTCTTTGCACTTAACTGTGAGCTCCATAAAGCCAGGCACCAGTATGTTTTGCTCACTACTGACTCCTCAGAACAGTGTCCAAGGCAAGCCATGCTTCATAAATGTTTGAACTAAATATGACCCTCACCCTAGACTGTGAAGCTCTGTAACATCTGCAACATTACACTATACCTCTGAAACCAATGACTCCGGGAGTTGGTAGTATACACCAGACCAGAACCTTTTCATCTGCTCTGTGCATGGTTGCCATGTACAACCAGTCCAGCTAGCTGGACTGGGATGTTCATAAAATCATAGACCACTATAAATAAAAAAGCATGAAATCATCTGCTTGAGGATACTCATTTCATGGAAGAGGAAACTGATTCCTAACTGGTTTTCTTTTGTAACCACTGCATCTCTGCATTGGCCTTCACAGTTTTCCTATTTAAGTCATTCCATTAAATCCTTACCATACATGACAACCTAAAGCACTTTCAATGATAAACTAAATGGTTTCATCACAATAGAAAATACATTATTCACGATCTTCATGGAGATCTGAAAAGACAGTGATCCGTTACAACACATATAATCAGTAACATTTTCCACATTTCACCATCATAGAAGGAGTTTTCAAACTTCAAAATCTTGTCCTTGGCCATTCCAAAAAAAACCCAACAGTTCTAAAGTGTGTAAGCTCTTCTGCTTCTCATATTGAATGTAAACTAATGTTCCTCAGCAAATGCCAACATTACAGCAAATTTCACTTTCTTAAACGCTATAGTAGGAACAATAAGTTGAAGGAAAACCAATGTCTTCCCATTTCATAAACGCCTTACAAGATCACAAAAATTTCAAATGTCAGACTTGGGAGCCAAACTGGTGCCTAAACACTTCCAGCTATTTGAACTTAGTATATAATTACATCCCCAGGCCAGGTAAGAGAATTTCACAGAAGTATACAAATGGTCCTGGAATAATCCCTGGTTCTGCTATTTCATTTAACAAACATTTTACTCATGAACATGTAAATGCAAGGTTCTCTTCTGCTGGGTAACAGCAAAGTATGTATTATCAGAGCCCAATAAAAGTGACTCTTGAGAGCCGGGCGGTGGTGGCACACGCCTTTAATCAGGAGGCAGAGCCAGGAGGATCTCTGTGAGGCCAACCTGGTCTACAGAGCAAAATCCAGGACCAGCACCAAAACTACACAGAGAAACCCTGTCTCGAAAAACCAAAAAGGGACACTTGCTAGGACAATGAAGTTTGAGGGAACAAAAGCACAGCATGGGGGCAGGTTACAAGCTTCTTTAGGAACAGTTATCATAAATAGAAGCTGCGTGTAAGGAGGCAAATGATTGTGTAGATGGCACCAACGTGAGGTCAGAGGTTTGTTTATCAACCCTCAACCGTTTGGCCCTTTGCTTACATGTATGCACCCTCCTTTGAACTTTTGCTTCATTCCTTTACCCAATGGGTCACTGTTCCCTGTGACAAAGCCCGCTCTAGTATGTTGCCAAGAATCCATCACTTGAAGAAAGCTGACACAACACCTGTTTTCCGGGAGCTCGGTAAAGTTCACAAGACAAAACGTGGAAAAAGAGCAGGGCTGTGAAGACAACCAGGCTGGGGGAGAGTAATACTGCGTGTGCAGATATCATCACCGCCCCCCCTGGGATCCTCCCTCAGAGCATCTAGCGCTCAGAATTATAAACTGCAACAGCTAACAGCACTCTGAAAACTGTCCTATCTCCCTGCCTACCACACAAACATGCATTAGGGAGCGGGGAAGGTTCAGTGTTGGGGCTCTCACTCAACTAAAGACCGTCCCCAATCTAAGAAGCTGGAGTGAGTCCTCCTGAACCTGGAGGAAGCCAAAGATTGAGTGGCGTGCGACAACAACGGTCCAGAGGCGGGTGCGGTGCGGTGCGGTGCGGTGCGGTGCGGTGCGGTGCGGCGCGCTCGAGTTCTACGTCCACACAGAGGGCCCCGGAGGCCGGGGGAGAGCCGGCTGCGGGGTGAACGAGATGGGCAAGGCAGCGGGACCCAGGCCCGCGCCGGCCCGGCCTGCCCTCGCCGCGGCAGCTCGTCCCGCCGGCTCACTAGGTCCTGGTTAGCTGGAGCACAGAGGCCTGTGCACGGCCCCGCACGGCCGGGCCGGGCGAGGCGCGCGCCCGAGCAGCAGCGGCCACGCGCAGGGCCGGCGTACATCCCCCCGCCATGGGAAGCGGGGGTCCGCGAGAACACTCACCCCAGGGCCTCCAGGGTGTCCAGGACGTCCCCCTCCATGCTAGTCTCGGGCCCGAGCTCTGGCCCTCTCATTGTCGCTTGGCCCCAAACTGTTCGTCACTCTAAAAATCCCGCCGGAAACCAGCGTCATTACGCCAAGGTTCCGGGGCAGGTAGCCATGACGACCGTGGAGGAGCACGTGGGTCCCAGGCCTGGAAACAATCCGTGCTTGGGGCAACCTAAAAAGGATGTTTGTAACAATAGACATTTTAAAATAATAATAATAATAATAATAATAATAATAATAATAATAATAATAATAATAATAATAATGAAAATAAGCATATGTTCATAATAAAAAGGCATCTTTGTGTTAGGTCTTATCCACGTGTTTAAGTCAATCTTTTTAGTATCATGATTCAACCCTAGTTGTTGAACACTCCCCCTCCTTAGATTTTTTTTATTTGTATGTATGGTGTGTAGGGGTGCCATGTGTGTGCTGGTGCCCTGGAAGCCAGCAGAGGGCGTCAGATCACGTCCTCTGGAAGAGCAGCCAACATTAACCAATGAGTCAATTTTCCAGTGCCCCCAATACATGTACATCTCACTTTTTCTTACAAAAATATTCTGAAAAGAAACTATAATTATCATGAAAGTAACAGCATGTGTGTAAATAAACCAATTGAGCCGATCTATAGAGCAGTGTTCTGGTGTTAATAAGAAGAAATCAAGAGTATTATTTTATCACGAATATAGAACCAAATAGATGATCTGTTGTTTTCATCTAGCTGTAGAATCACCTCAAGTATGTACTCTGATTTTGTGTTGTATTACTGATTATTTATGAATATATAAGTAACAAAATACAAATAGTAGCTACAAATCCAGATTTAGTAGAAACATCCTTAAGAAATAAAAGCAAAGGCTGGGCAGTGGTGGCACATACTTTTAAGCCCAGCACTCGGGAGGCAGAGCCAGGTGGATCTCTGTGAGTTCAAGACCAGACTGGTCTACAGAGTGAGATCCAGGACAGGCACCAAAGCTACACAGAGAAACCCTGTCATGAAAAAAAAAAGAAGGAAGGAAGGAAGGAAGGAAAACACAAAAAGACATCTTCTGAGAAGCAAGTTTAGCATGAATTATTTCCAGCAGATCATGTCAAAAGGAACCTCGGGGTTCTTTGAGTGAAAAGAAAATAATGACAGATGAAAACAAGAGTGTAAAAACTGATGAGAAGCACTCCTAGGAAGAGAAAACTGAGATAAACATTGGCTGTTTAAAACAGCCACAGCAATGCCACGTGGAATTTAAAATGTAGAGAGTGTTGGGGGAGAATTAACAGAGTTAAAGCATTACAGCATTCATCATTATAAAATAAACAATTTATGGTAATGACTCAAGGCTGTACAGCATCATCTTTAAGGTATTCAGTAAACAATCATCAAACACAACAAACAACTGAGGGAAGCGGCAGGACAGTGCAAACGATCTGTTAAAGAGGAAGCAAAATGGAAAGTAAAATGCTAAACCATGATATAAGATAGCTGAGTAACAACATTAATGCCAGCAAACATAATTGGTAGGACAATAAGTATTGTGGGAAGAGATAAGCAGGGAGATTTCATTATTATTTTTTAAGTGGAGAGAACAGAAACCTGTAACAATCATAAATGTTTGTTTCACACTTAACATCAAAACATTTTAAAAAGTTCAGAGCACAAGCAACAACCCAAGGGAGTGTTCTGATGAGATGACATGAAATACTGCATCTCTAAAGAGACTCAAATGCTATTCAGCAATGAGATTTTGCCACTGTCCCATCAAGAGCTATATTTATTGTCCTCTTCAATCCAGGCCCTATGATCACTTTGGTCAATAGAATATGGTAGAAATGATGTTGAACCTATCAGTTATAGTCTTTAAATAGTTGTCCATACACACACACACACACACACACACACACACACATATATATATAAAACAGGCTACCGGGAATGGGATGCCTCCTCTAGAAACCCGAGGCTGAGATTCTGGGGCCATGTGTAGAGACCAAGTGTCAACGTACTGCTTGGTGAACCCAGATAAGATCCCAGGACATAGCCATCATCTTGAGCATCTCCAGCTGAGCCATCAGATGATCAACTATAGTCCTAGGCCACAAATGCCAGTAACTTTGTGCAAGGTCCAAAGCAAGAACCAATTAGCTGAGCCCACCCAACTCATAATCAAAGAGATAATGAATATTGTTATTTGAATCACTAGGGTTTGGGGTAATTTATTATGGGGCAGTAAATAACTAAAATAACAGTGTTTGGTATGTTAATACAAGATTTGAAATCCTTTTGTGGTTCTGCTATTTTGGACACGTGGCAGCTGAGTTCAGCCTAAAAAGATACATGGGGAGTGTGCATAATTATGCAAAGAGTTGCATGGTAAAATTTAGAAGATGGCACATTATCTCTCCCAATATTGTATAGACCAGTGGTTCTCTACCTTCTTAATACTGCAACCCTTTAATACAGTTCCTCATGTTGTGGTGACCCCCAACCATAAAACTATTTCATTGCTACTTCTTAACTGTCATTTTGTTGCTGCTATGAATCATTGTGTAAATATCAAATATTCAGGATATCTGATATATAACCCTGTGAAAGGGTCATTCAACCCCAAAGGGGTCATGACCCAAAGGTTGAGAACCACTGGTGGAGATTAAGACTCAATCATATTTACCTATGTGTAAGGAAACTGGGAGATACACTCTTCCTGTGTGCTTAGGAAAAACAATACATAATTGGGAAGACACTGAATTGTCTCTGCCACAATATTCTTTTAAGATTTATCCCTCCAGTTCAACTATCCAGAAATCTATAGTTTGATCATATATCAAATCTAAATTTAAAGTGACTCAGAGACCTAAATATAGCCAAAAATCAAAACCTTTTAAGAAAACATAGGGAGAGTCTTTGAGATCTTAAATTAGGCAAAGATTCCCAAGATATATCACTAAACACAATTCAGAAAAGCAAACATGGATAAGCTGTGCTTTATCAAAATTTACTTTTGCTCTTCAAACTATTAAGAAAATGAGCTGGACATTGGTGGTGCATGCCTCTAATTCCAGCACTTGAGAAGCAAGTGGATGTCTGTGAATTGAAGGCCATCAAGATTTACAGAGTTCCAGAACTGCCAAGGCTACACAGAGAGACCCTGTATTGAAAGAAAAATTAAGAAAATGAAAAGCAAGCCACAGACTTGCAGAAAATATTTGCAATTCATATCTTAATTTTTAAAAAGGCCTGTATCCAGAAAAAAAAAAAAAAAAAAATATATATATATATATATATATATATATATATATATATATATATATATATATATAAAACTATTAAGGGAAGACATCCATGCCTCTCCCCCCATGCAGTTCCGCTCAGATGGGGACTAGCTAGTCACAGGCCAGCCAGTGTCCTTGAGGCTCTGGCCTGAGGGAAGACATCCATGGGCCCCGTTCTGAGAAACAAATATGTGGTGGAGAAATGAGAGAGAAAGAGAAGTGGGATGGTGCATGTGCTGGAAAGAGGCAGAAAGGAAGAAAAGAAGAGGAAGATGGTGAGGAGTAGACTGATGTTGGACAAGTAGACTGCTTGTCACTCGGGGCTATGGTGATGTCCAGGCTGGGCTGCTGTCAAAGGCAGCAAGAGACCCTCACAGGAGAGCTGGCCCCTGCACTCAGGAGAGATGACCCTACCTCTCACCACAGACAGGAGTGTACTGACCCTGAGGGCATGGGCATAGGGGAGCTGACTCTACCCTTTTGCCTGAGGCAGGGGACCCCTGTGGCCTGGACTGACCAGCTCAGCTACCACCCAGGCCCACAGGCGGGCCAACACCCTAACTTGTACCCCATCTAGGACCTGCTGGAGCTTGTGAAGGGAATGGTTCTATGGAACAAAACCTGCAGGATTTCCAAGAAGTCAGGGCAGCCATAGGATATCCCAGAGGAGTTCTGGTGAGGATCCAGTGATGATGGTCTACCAGAAACCAGAGGCCTTGAACCAGATCAGTGACTCATCACAATAAACATTTGCTAGTAAAGCTAATAGGACAAAAGGGTATGCTGTGTGACACACCATGGCTCCCAGTGTCACCAGGATGAATGAAGAGATGTTGGAGAGGCAGGAAAGAAAAAGTGAAGAAGGGTTTTGTTTGTTAGCTTGCTTGCTTTGTTTTACTTTCTTTTGTGGTGGGGGCTCTGCAGGGGTGAGGGGAGAAGATGGGGGGACTGGGTGATGAGCAGAATTGGGGTACATGATGTAAAACTCCCAAAAAATCAATAACAAAGTTAAATTTTTAAAAAATCTATTAAATCACAATGATTTTTTTAAAAAAATAATAATAAAGAGTACCCAGTCTCCAAAATAGCAAAAAGGTTTGAATAAATACATTTCACTGAAGAAGATAAGCAGGCAGCAGATCACACAAAACTATATTCAATTGTTTCTCACAAATGCAAATTAAAGTCATGAAAGCCCATTATGTGTAGATGTAACCATCTTGTTAAATAAGAAACACAGAGCCAGTTGCAGAGTTAAAAACCACGAGGTCAGAGCAAGAGCGGAAAAACCTTACCCTTCACTGCTTCTGCTGTCCTTCCTTTCCACAAGAGACCTACTTCTGTGTGTCCTATCTTTTTTATAGACTTTCTGTTCTGTTTTCTCATTGGTTGTAAACCCAGCCACGTGACCTCCTCATCACTGCCTGTTTGTACAGACCTCCAGGTCTTCTGTGGTTGGTATTGAGATTGAAGGTGTGTGTCTGCCATGCTGGCTGTGTCCTTGAACACACAGAGATCTACCTAGCTCTGCCTCCCAAGTGCTGGGATTAAAGGCGTGCGCCACTACCGCCCAGCTTCTGCTCTGGCTGGCTCTGATCTCAGGGCAACTTTATTGACATACAAATAAAATCACATTTCAATACAAATAAAGTATCACTATATTTCCCCTTTTCTATTTTAATAAAAAGAAAAAAAAAGAAAAAGTTATAACTAATATAAGAAAAACTATATACAAAAGTACAATAACTATATATACCATATATACAAACAATAAATACCTAAACAATGTCTAGTCCATTTGCATTTGACAAATTCAGAGAAAAATAATTCCATTATCTATCCTATTTTGGTAAGTCCAAAATGTACCTGATTCACTTTCTATCCTAACTTATATTGCTAATGGAACTGTCTTATAATGTCTTTCAAATTTATATACTTACACCTCTTAGTGAGTTTCTTTTCTGAAATTCTTAACAAGGAAAATAATAACTATAACTAACTGATCTTCAACTTCCTCAGAGACCCAAGAAGGAAATAATACGACCTAATAAAAAATAAAAACAGGAAGTGCATGCAAGCAGCTTCCAAAAAAAAATGTGAGTTGACAGAAACAGCCAGCTGCTTGGACAGTCACCTGAGTTTTCTCCACAGTGTTGGGGTATCATCTTCAGCCTATAGGTTTAGCATATCTGACACACTCATTTGTGAACTAGGATGTATACAAGGTCAACAGTTTGACCTCACATTTGGTGAGAGCAGTCCATGTACCAGAAACACCTGAATTCCCTTAGTGTCATGTCATGATCCAGGATTATAAATTCTGGAAATTATTGATGTTTTTTTCAATTCAGCTGTCCATTTTTCTTGGCTGTGTATATGTGGCTTCATCTCAGCATCCCGTTCTTCTCCACATCCCTCTATTAAACGCCAGTCTACTGTTGAGAGGGGTGAGGTTAGTTAGTCTTCAAGAATAACTGTTTCCTCTGCTTTTCCATTGTACATCAGAAGTCATCGGCCCACTCCCTGTTCAGCTGCCTTTGAAGAAAAGGGCACGGTACCTTTTCCAGATTGCAAAGGCCACTCACTTCAGGGATGGTGCCATATTGTCCTGGCTTCAGAAGATGCCTTTTGTTAAAGCCACAACCACACTTGTTTTGGCAAGAATCGGTAGTCCTTGGTTTCATGTCCTGTCTGTCCTGTTTGTCAGCAGTTGATTCGAGGGTACTTTGTTGTCCAGTGCCTAACTTTTGCCACAATGAAAGTTAACTCCATACGCAGTTTCTTCAATGCCCATATTTTCTCTGAAGTAGATTGGTACTGCCAGTAGCCGACATGTCTCACAGTCATAGCAAAAAAGAAAAATTCCTAAGTTATTAAAACATTTTAAATGCCATATTCTGTAGATCTCTGAAGGGTTTGAAGATGACCTGTCTATCTAGAATATATCTGTTTGATCTTGAAAACACACCAATTATGACTACAAGTTCAATTGTAATGTCTAACCACTAACTTTCATTTCTATATAGTGATATTTTATTTGTATTGAAATGTGATTTTATTTGTATGTCAATAAAGTTGCCTTGAGGTCAGAGCAAGCCAGAGCAGAAGCTGAGCAGTAGTGGGGCACGCCCTTAATCCCAGCACTTGGGAGGCAGAGCTAGGCGGATCTCTGTGTGTTCAAGGACATAGCCAGCATAGCAGACACACGCCTTTAATTTCAATACCAACCATAGAAGACCTGGAGGTCTGTACAAACAGGCAGTGACGAGGAGGTCATGTGGCTGGGTTACAACCAATGAGGGAGGAGAACAGAAAGTCTTTAAATACAGGACGCACAGAAGTAGGTCTCTTGCGGAGAGGAGGAACCGCAGAAGCAGTGAAGGGTAAGGTTTTCCACTTTGGCTCTGACCTCATGGTTTTTAACTCTGCAACTGGCTCTGTGTTTCTTATTTAACAAGCAGGATACATCTACATTTCTATATATCCTAATAGTTGGTAATACTAACATTCAAGGATTAGCAAATTGCATTACATTGTTAAATGAATGGTATAAATACAATATCTTGAGGAAGAATAGAAATGTGTGTAGGGCATATTCTAACAATCTCCATCTCAATAATAATAATTTGTATACAATATAAAACAATCCAATCCAATGTAAAGTATTTAAAACTAGTAATTGTCTTTTTCTTTTTTTCTTTTTTTTTTAAAAAAAACAAGCACCTTTTGCCTAGCCCTTTTCCTAACCCTTAACAACAACTTGTAACCAACCCCCCTAAACAATGAAAACTATCCCAGACCCAATACCCATAAAAAGACCAAAAAACCACCCACCCCACACCACCCCTTTGGGAATGTGGGCATCGTATTCTTAAAATTGCTTCCTGATGGGTATGGGCGAAGTTATCTTTATTCTGAAAAGAAAAATTTTGGGTTAATTGGCAAATTCTAGGAAAGGTAACTATATTCTTTGTGATCCATAATGCCAAAGTTCATGGTTTATCTCAAGTCCTTATTCAAGTAGTCTTTGAAACTGGATCATCTCAGCTAGCCATCTCAGAATTGCTCTATGCACTTTGTAGTCCAAAGATGATCTGTAGATGATGTTTGTCAGCTTAGTGATATTATTTTCCACATGGAATTGTCATTGTGGAGCCCCATCTTCTTCCTGGAGATTTCAGTTGATGTTAGGCCTGGCTGTGATTTCCTGCAGAAAACTGAAAAGAGACTTGAACACAAAGACATGTATAGGTAGCTAATTGAAGCCTTTTCTCTAGAATTAATTAGTACTCTGTATGACCATTAATATCTTAACAAAGTTTAAATACATATCTTGTAAATTTTGATCTAAAATTCATACTTTAAGAAAAGTTTAAAGAATCATAATAGAATCAAAGAATTGAGATTAGTAATAGAATAGTCCCTTAATTAATTTGGTTTTTCTCCTGTCCCATGTCAGAAGATGGCTCTTTCTTCTGGTATGATACAGGGAGTTTTCATTTTCCTTTTAATAACATGCTTGAGTTTAAAGAAGGAGAGAGCCATTCTCCAACTCCAAAATCAGCTTTAAACTTTAATTGAACTGGGACTACAAGAAGACCAATAGTACTAATTTTTTAGAGAAGAGCAGAAACAAACATTTAGGAAGATTTGTGAAATTTTGTAGATGATATACCAATAGGCCATTTTACTCTTTTTCGTGGGACAGATGATTTGTCCTTTTTCTTCAGATGTCTCATTTGTCCAGTGTTCTTGAGATTCCTTAGCCTTCATTCTCCTGAAAGACAAAAACAAAAACCCTTCCCCAAGACTAATTTTGGGGAGGTTCCCTTTTGGCAAGTTACATCTGATTAAATGAAAAGGCATGTATTAATGGTATAAGTGAGTTTAAACGGGATGGTCATGTTGGTTGATGAACTATCACCTCCTCTAAGTAAGAGGTCTCTCTTGTTCAAATCAAACCTTTATCAATTTTGATGGCAACTTTATTAACATACAAATAAAATCACATTTCAATACAAATAAAATATCACTATAATTATGTAACTTCAAAACTGCTAAGCTTTTCAAAAAGACTGGCCATATCAGACTTAAACCAGAAATGGAGCAGACTGAAGTCACACATCACCAGGAGAAATGTGAGCAAGTGACTATGAACTACTTCAGAAGATAGCTCATGGCTCCCTGGAACGCTGAAAATTAATCTGTCGTATGTCTGTCTCCACTGTACAGCTAGACATTCACACAGACTATAGGAAACAATGTCCAAAGACTTGTGTGTGATGTTCATGGCAGTATTTGTGATTGCTCCAAACTGGACATGACTTCATAACAATAATGTCCATTGATAAGTAAACTGAATAAAGAAATGGTAGCATATGACCTGTCAATTGTCTTAGTTAAAGCTTCATTTGCTGCAGAAAAAAAACAAACAAACAACAAAAAACAAAACAAACAAAAACCACACCAAAAAGCAAATTGTGCAGGAAAATGTATGTTCACACTTCCACACTGTTGTTCATCATCAAAGGAAGTCAGAACATCCATTTCAGCAGGGCGGGAACCTGAAGGCCTGGAGGAATGCTGCTTGCTGGTTTGCTCCTCATGGCTTGCTCAGCCTGCTTTCTTATAGAACCAGGACCACCAGCCCAGGGATCGCACCACCCACCATGGGCTGGGCCCTCTCTTATTGATCACTAATTGAGAAAATGCCTTACAGCTGGATCTCACAAAGGCATTTTCTCCACAGAGGACCCCTCCTCTCTGATGACTCCAGCTAGTGTCAAGTTGACACACAAAAGTGCCCAGTACACCAATAAAAAAAATCAACTGAAACCAAATGGGTGAATTTCAAACAAATAAAAGGTGAAAGAAACTGGTTTTAAAAACAGTACATCATAAAAATTAATTTACATAAAATTTGAAGAAATACACAGTAACTCATAGTGACAGACAGGGATCAGCTGTTGCCTGGAGACTGTGAGAGGCAGGACTGTCAGGTGAAATAAGGACAACAGAACTGCAGAGGGAGCATTTAAAGACGATTGGCGTTTGAATGTACGTAGAACTGTCAAAATTTAGGAAGTTGCGTGTTTGATGTGTGTTTCTTTATTGTGTGTCAGTCAGTGTAGTTGTTCAATAAAACAGTTTTGAAAGCAATTAATTTCTTAATATATATTGTTTAATCCATAATTTGTAGTGTTTGGGGATTGTGAAAGGAACTATACTGGTAGTTTGATATAACAAAAATCTTTAAACTCAACCTTACAAAGCCACTGAGCCATCTCATTCAATAGCAGTCATCAATGTTAAAGGAAAAGTAAAAACCAAACTAGGCAGAGTTTCTCCGTGTCTCTGCAGCCACGCTCAAATAACCATTCAGAGACTCATTATTAATTATAAACACTCAGCCAATAGCTCAGGCTGGTTACTAGCTAACTCCTATATTTTAAATTAACCCATATTTCTTATCTAATTCTGCCACGTGGAGGTACCTTCTTTCAACAGAGCACATCCTCCTTTCTTCTCTCTGCATCTCTCTCTCCCTCCCAAGACTCTGGCCTTCTTCTTCCCAGCATTCTCTCTGCCCCCAAAATCCTACCTAGCTATCAACCAATCAACTTTTTATTAACATTTTCACAGTGTACAGAAGGATTATTCCACAGCACCAAACATGTACACAAATGCAATTTTTGCAAAGGTCTATTTCATTCCTGGGTAGCACATTTAACAGTCAGTACATTTAAACAATGCCTAGGTGACTACAGCATCGGTCACATGATGGCCAGTAGCTGTCCAAATGTATATTATACAGCTCTTATACAGCTCTTCCTTTGGTTTTGGTCACCTTGGTGGAGGAGTGGGTGCCGGTCATGTGGAACTACATTAAGGCTAAGACTTATGCTATTCCCAGAGGTTTCTTTCAGATGGATTAAATCTCCAATCCCAAGCAAGGCCACATCTGTGACCTCCAGCTTTGGCCCTCTTCTAGTGTGGCAGAGTACTGTAAGCCCCACAGGAGGCCTCAGAGTTTAAGCATGCCTTCTCAATGAAGGGTGGCATTGCTGGAGATTGCAGAGATGGGAGCAGTGGATCCAAACACACTTGGCTGTGATGACAAAGAGAGTGCCGGTGTCACTGGAGGGGTGTCCACAAAAGGCTTAGTGAAATGCCAAGACCTCCACATGACTCTGGTCAACTGGTTCTCCAATGTTTAGCGGGACCTTGGTGTATAGCTAGAGGTCTCCAGTCCTATAGGCCACAGCAAGGATGTTCCTTGTCAGCTTGGATCCGTCACTGTCACAGGTCATGTGGTATCCAGCAAGCCAGCCTTCAAAACCAGATGATTGAGCTCTGTCAGCACAACCAATGTCTCTACATCCTTCCCTCTTAAGGGACTTGACGCCAGCACTCTCCATCCCTGCTGGGTGCAAATGGAGTGTCAGAGGGCATTTTCAGATCTTAGCAAACCTGATCATTAACTGTTCCCCCTATTTGTATTTAGTCTCCAGGGTCCCAGTAACCATAGCAGCATTTTAAAAAATGAACCAGATGTGGAGAATTCCACACCACTGCATGGCTTTGTACATCCAGCTTCCCCGATCCCAAACTAAATGCTTTTACTGCAAACAACTTTGTCAAGTTTGTCAAGGTTCACATATGGTGAAGGCATACACACTGGCAACACACAATAGCAGCCAGCTTGGCTGCTGCAGACAAGACCACAGGAAGAGGCACCTCCACTGTCACTGGGCTCTCTGCTAAGGTGTTGGGGCTCTCTAATGGTTGAGCTGCAGGAAATGAATGGAACTGGAAATTACTAAGCTAAGTGAAACAAGGCAGATTTAGAAACGCAAATGCTATATGTTTTTTGTCCCATATGTAGAACCTAGATTTAAAATTAGATGTGGGAGAGAGGGCAAGCAGATGAAACTGGAAAGGCAATCATAAGAGGAAGGGGAGACATATTAAGGTGTGTGGGGGGTAATGGAGTACGTGTGACATGAGATCAGTGGGGAGAATATTGTCTAAAAGGAAGGGAGCCAGCCAAAGGGCCACGGCAGTGCGGACAAGAGGTGGGGCATGATGAGAGCCAATGACACACAGGCACAAATGTGCACCAATGAAACCATCCCTATCCAGTGACTGGTGGAGGCAGATGCAGAGATCCATGGCCAAGCCCCAGGTGGAGCTCCAGGAGTCCAGTCGGCAAGAGAGAGGAGGGATTGTATGAACAAGAGCTATCGAGACCATCATTGGAAAAAGGACAGAGACAACTAGCCAAACTAGTGGAAACACATGAACTGTGAATCAATAGCTGAGGAGCCCCCATGGACCAGGCCCTCTGGATAAGTGAGACGGTTGACTAGCTTGAACTGTTTAGGGGGCCCCCAGGCAGTGAGACCAGAACCTGTCCCTAGTTCATGAGACGGCTTTTGGGAACCTAGTTGCCTATGCTCAGCCTTGGTACACGGAGGAGGGGCTTGGACCTGCCTCAACTGAATGTACCAGGCTCTGCTGACTCCCCAAGGGAGACCTTGCCTTGGAAGAGGTGAGAATGAAGGGTGGGTTGGGGGAAAGGCTGAGGGGTGGGAGGAGGGAGGACAGGGAACCCGTGGTCGATAGGTAAAACGAATAGAAAATCTCTTAATAAAAAGAAATAAAATAAAACCCACTCCTTTGCATGATAACTTTAAAAGTTAATAACAAAGAAAAAAACTTTGTGTAGCACAGGTATAGCATAGCAGCCATCACTAACCAACTTGGGCACCAATAAGCTTTCATAGTAATAGATCTTAGCCAAAAGGCCTAGAAGCTATGTCTTCTTTAAGACTTATTTTTATTATTTTAAATTACGTGGGGGGAGGTGGGCATGTGCACATACAGGACCATAGAGGCTACAGACAATAGATCCCCTGGGGCTGGAGTTGCAGGTGGTTGTGAGCAGTCTTGTGTAGGTTGTGGGAACCAAACTCTCAAAGAAAGAGCAGTATGTGCTCTTCTGTGCTCAATATGTGCTGAGCCATCTCTCCAGCCTCAGGAAGCCATGCATTCACCTGCCTTTGTTAAGCCTAGGCTGGACCTTGGTATTTGTCTTAAGCTGACTCTTTTTCTGTGCTTGTAGCACACATGAGTGTCTTTGTGTTCCAGGCAGTAAAATGTAGACAGAAGTGTCTGTCCCACCTGGTCCTGCAGCCATTCCGTCCCAAATAAACACACAGAGACTCGTGTTAATTACGAGCCGTTTGGCCTATGGCTCAGGCTGGTCATTAACTAGCTCTTAAAATTTAATTCAACCCATTTCTAGTAATCTATGTTTTGCCACATGGCTTTGTGGCGTTACCTGTGTAACAATACACCTTGATCCTCTGGCAGCACTCAGTGTCTCCTCTAACCCTCCCCTTTTCCCCCCTGTATCTCTCTTGGATTTCCTGCCTGGCTCTATTCTGCCTTACTATAGGCCATAGCTGTTTCTTTATTAACCAATGGTAGCAACACATATTCACAGTGTACAGAAAGACCATCCCACGGCAGCAAAAGGCTCATTCTGAAAAGGCTGATGCTGCAGTGAGGATGTGTTTGCTCGAGCCAATGCACAGACCAAGAATATTGAAGCTTAAGGGATGCTTCCAATGTCATCAATGTCATCAAGGCCCTGGCTTTCCTTTCCACAGCTCTCTCCTCCCTGACAAGAACATTTTTGATGTTTGTCTCACTCACAAAAGAGGGTTTAGTCTAAGGATACTTAGAGGGGAAGGTGAAGGGAGCAGGCCAAAGCACCTTGGCCTAAGTACTTCCATTTTAACCAGACTCCTTTTTACCTGCAGGGTGAAATTAAATTGAAGTTCCCAAGCCCTAGGGGAGCTGAGAACTTCCAATGGCCGACCAACCTCCTCCCTAAACCGTAGGAATAGTTGTTATGCATCTTTAGTTTTCTAGAAACATTATGGTTGTTCCTAACAGCAGAAGGAACAAATGAATCCGATTGGTTGGACTGAAAAGCTTGCATTGTGTATCAGTTGACAATGATGGAATACTTGAGGAAGTCTCTAATCTCTAAATCCTGATTGGTGAAAATTGTAACTGTAATTCGGCAACATGTTTGTGATTTTTGTGCTTATATACTTGCTTCAACTGGCATTCAGGGTTGCAGTCAAGTCTGTTCTACAGTTCTGATTAATCAGCCCCCCTCCCTTCTCCTTTTCTTCTGTATTTCCCTGAGGTAAATCTTGCCTTGTAGTAACCTCTTATGCCTGTTTGGGTTGATTCTGAGCCTCGGACCACAACAGAAAACTGCTAATGACATTGTCATGTATTTCTTTGAGATATTATTAAAATAGAACATAAAGTTAGGAGGAGACACTGCTTTATTTTAATTAATTTAAGTTATTAACTGGTGTTACATTCAGTGTATAATTAATTATTTGGTTCAATGTCTAAAAAAAATCCTTTTTATCCAGATTCAAAATGAGGATCCCAGACTTATTTGTGTGTGTGTGTGTGTGTGTGTGTATATGTGTGTGTGTGTATGTGTGTGTGTGTGTGTGTGTGTGTGTGTGTGTGTGTGGTGTGTGTGTGTACATGGCCATGTGGAAGGCCTGTGGGTGGGTGTACATTATATGTGTGTATACATGAATATGAAGACCTGAGGCTGATATTTATTTTCCTCAGTCACTCTCCTCCTTAATTTTTTGAGACCTGGTGTCTCATTGGTTGGACTAGCTGGCCAGCAAGCCCCAGCGATCTTGGCTATCTCTGCCTCCCCAGTGCTGGGATTACAGGAGTGTGCTGCTATCCTGGCTTTTCATGTGGGTGCCAGGGAACCGAACTCAGGTTCTTAAGCTTACAAAACAAGAACTTTACTGACTGAGCTATCTCCCCAGCCCTCAGATTTCTTTTAAATGGAATGAAGAATACTCGATAGTCACAGAATACAAACCACCTACCATATCACCTTCAATGTCCTCTTTGGTTAGTTCAACCATTTGTAATGAAGAAGACCATGATCGCCGCCATGAACCAGTGAATTCCTGGGAGACCCCCTTGTGGGTGTTGTGCTTTCCCCTGGATTCATCCAACTAGAGAAAATCTTCACAGACAATGCAGCATGACTGAAATCCCACTGGAGACATGGTGAATTATGATATCTAACTTGTGAGGAACACCAACGAGCAGCCAGAAAGGACAACAAAATCAGACTCCATGGATGTGACCCGTCAAGTCTGTTTTCCCAGAAGGAAGTCATTTGGTTATCTTTGTGAAAACAAAAGACTGTCATTCCTTCCCCCTCCCTCACCAAACTTTCAAAGTCTACCCCACAACGTGACATAATTCCTCTAGCAAAGCTACACTTCCTAATCCTCCCCAAACAGTATTACCAGCTAGGAACCAAGTATTCAAACACCTAAGACTATGGGAGACATTTCTCACTCAAACCACCACAATCAATAAAGGCAGAAAAATGGATTACAGATTGCTTGAAACTGAGGTGGCTTAGCAGTTAAGAGCACTGGCAACTCTTCCAGAGGTCCTGAGTTCAATTCCCAGCAACTACATGGTGGCTCATAGCCATCTATAATGGGATCTGATGTCCTCTTCTGGCATGCAGGTGTACATGTAGATAGAGCACCATAAACATAAAATAAATAAATCTTTTAAAAAATTTTTAAAGATGTGGAACTCTCAACTCCTTCTACAGCACCATGTCTGTCTGTATGCCACATGTCCTGCCATAATATGGAATAAACTTCTGAAACTGTACGCCATCCCCAATTAAATGCTTTTCTTTATAAGAGCTGCCATGGTCATGGTGTCTCTTCACAGCAATAGAAACCCTAACTAAAACAACTGTGTTATGCACTGGGCATTTAATTCTCTTAATGGACCTGTGAGGATTAAGTGAGTAGCTGAATGGAATCAGAGGCTCATTGGTGGTGGGGAAGGACCTTCCTTAGCTTCATTCCACAGTTACCATCCTGCCTCTCTGATATAACAGAGGCAATCCTGGTGCTTCACATTTGGAGCAACACCTCTGCAGTTCCTACCTCCACTCTGACTATCCACATGCATGAATACACACAGAGACACAGACACACATACATAAACACATAGACTCATATACAAACACACAGACACATATATGCACATGCACCTGCAAATATAGGAAGTAACTTTTACAGCTCTTTATACGTGTAGCTCAGTTCAGCTACATATATACACATCACCTATATCAGCTAAATATATCACATACATACATACACACATATCCGTGCAGGCCCTAAACTACATACATATTCATTATAAATACATATATATTCTGGCTCTTGAGCCTGTCCACTAGGGTTGTGCTTACATGGAGGGCTTAATGAACACTCTAGAAAAGGGAAGGTTGAAATCAGCTCTGATGGGACTATGTCCGACCTTTACCACCACCCCTGTTGCTTAGCTCCCAGGAAACAAACAATGGCCATCCATCAAGCATCTTTCTGGGGAAATGGTGAAGAAACTCACCCTGAGGAAAAAAAAAAAAATATATATATATATATATATATAGACACCCAGAATCTTTCACAGCCTTTGGGGAACTCAGAACACACATACTCCCTTTTACTTTGTTAGCTAGCTCAGATTGCTTCCCAGAATTCCAAGACAGCAGCAAAGATGTCCAGAAGCAAAAAAGAACTTCATCAGAAGATGGAAGGAGCTCTTAAGGCCTAGGACCAAGGTTTATGAGAGAGAATGGCTTCATTCATTCATTCACTTCTAAAAGACAGGACCACAATCACACAGGATCACAATACACAAGTTAGTAAGAAATCCATCAAGCTAGCCTCAAACTCACAGGTACCACCTTGCCTCAGCCTCCCAGGTTGCTAGCATGCACCATCACACGTGGCCAGAGAATACCATTCTTTTTTTCTCACTCATCCCTGCCTCCCATAATCAGGGTGAAGGTTCAAGTGGAGCAGAAGATCAAGTCAATGTCAGAGCACAACATGGGGGGTCGGGGGAGGGGGACTGGGGACAGCGGACGGTCCACTTTGTCCAGAAAAAGCAAAGCCTGGCCCTGACCTGAGGTCTCTTTGACAGAACGGTGGAGGCAAGGGACGATGAGAAGTAGGAAGAGGGTGCCATTGTGTAGGAGCATTCGCGGAGTACCGTAGCAGAAGAAAGGAGCCATTTTCCCCAGGGGTGAGCGAGCCGCGGGCTGCAGCTTAGTTGCGCTGAGTCACACCCCTTCACTTAAACTTGTATAGCTTTTCAAAAGCAACGATATGGCAAGTGGCTCCGAAGACCGGACTGTCCCAAACGTGAGGCTTTGCATCAGATAAGTTACAACTTTATGCCACTGGGTTGGCAGGGAGCTTCGAGTTCAGTGAGGTCCCCCCTAAACCCCATGTACAGTGTGCTCCCTAGGTCTTTCTTCAGACCCCACCCCTCCGGGCCAGCAGAGTCATGTCACTCGCAGCTCAGACTGCTAGGACCTCTGCAAGATTCGGTAGCACTGATGCTTGTCAGACATTAGAGCAGACGGGTCTGGAGAGATGCATCAGTGGTTAAAGGCACTTTGCTGCTCTTGCGAAGGTCCTAGGTCCAGTTCCCAGCATCCAGCTGGCTGCTCACAACCATCTGTAACTCCAGTTCTAGGGGACCTAACATCTGTCTGGCCTGGGTGCCAGGCAGATCATGGTGCACTTACATACACGCTGAGAAAAGGCCCATACACATAAAATAAAAATAACAAAATCTCTTTTAAAAGAAATTAAAACAACATTGTCCTCTAAGCATGGTCTAGCTGAAGAATTCAGTTTGTTCCCCCAAGAAAGGGTGAAAAACAGTAATAGTCTGTTATTCAACATGGTTTTCTTTTATCAATCTAAGGACTCTTCCTGAGTGTACATTGACATTACAGAAGGCTATTAAGTCAAGGGAAATAACGGGTTTCCCATATGAAACTAGTGTTGAGGGGGAGTGCCACCTATTCTAGCCATTAATTTGTTCACTAGCGTTTGTTAAGCACATACTGTTTGTAAAACCTTATGCTGAGACCTAAGTTGCAAAGACAAAAGAGAGTCTAGCCCTCCACAGGCCTGTGTGTGGTTCAGCAGGGTGCGTTTTCCGGGCCTCAAGACACGTGCAAGTTGCTACAAGAGGTTAATCAGCTGCCTCCATCTCTTGCAGCTTGTGGCTGTGGAGCATCAGCCCAGACGCATGCTCACAAGAACCTGTGGACACCTATGCCCTGAACAAGCCCTCTTCCACACCTCGGTGCACCTCACTTCACTGTGGGTTCTCCCCCAAATCATGGGAAGGATCCATTGTAAGACAGGTGGCTTTCAGCACGGGAAATGAAGGATGTTAGTGATGGTTTCATGCCCCGCGATCTGTTTCCATTTAAAGTCATGTAAGAAGGAATGAAAAGCCCGGAATCCCACTGATTTCAAAGACATGCAGAGCTTGCTGTGACAAACTCAGAAGTAACCAGCTGGCACCAGGGGAAACCCACCCATTGAATAATTTGCGTGCCAGAGATTTAGGAGAAGAAGCTCTATAGAGCCACTAGAGGGCGCCACAGCTCTGAGGCGCAGAGAGATTTGCCCTGCTTTCCGCTACACTTTAATTTTGTCCCTCAAAACTCGCTTGTCTGTCTGCCATTTGTCTGTCTGTTTGAGAGGCCTTGCTATGTAGCCTTGGCTAGCCTGTCCCTCACTGTGTAGCTGACTTCAACATCACAGCTGTGGGATTCTACCTCATCTCAGCAACATTTATTTTTGGGAGAGCACACACATTAAGAAAACAAACCATGTTAATGGAAAGGAGCTCCATGATGGGGTAGGGCAAGGGTGCGGTGACATTGTGTTCCCCAATATATTGTGCACCCTAATAAACTTGTCTGGGGTCAGAGAACAGAACAGCCACTAGACATAGATAGAGGCCAGAAAATGGTGGCACTCCTAGCATTACAAAGGCAGAGATCCATCTGGATCTCTGTGAGTTCAAAGCCACACTGGAAACAGCCAGGCATGGTGACTCACGCCTTTAATCTCAGGAAGTGATGGCAAGAAGCAGAAAGGTATATAAGGCGTGAGGACCAGGAACTAGAGCCTGGTTAGGCTTTTAGGCTTTTAGCAGCACAGTTCAGCTGAGATTCATTCCGGATGAGGACCCAGGGGCTTCCAGTTTGAGGAAAAAGATCAGCTGAGAAGTTGGTGAGGTGAGGTTAGCTGTGGCCTGTTCTGTTTCTCTGATCTTTCAGCGTTTGCCCCAATACCTGGCTCCAGGTTTGTTTTTGTTAATAAGGCCTTTTAAGATTCGTGCTACAAAAGGGTCCTACCTTAACCATTCAAGCTCTATCATAAATTCTATCACAAAGGGATCAATGAAGCATGCACTGTGTTCACTGGAGGACAAAAATGCCCAGGTAGGGTAACGAGACAGGAGACAGAAGGCAGAGTCACAGCCCCACCCTGCCTCACACAGCCAAGGGCTGAGGTGAGAGGAATAAAGATCAGCTGCCTGTCTATAGTCCAAAAACACAAGCCTGGACTTTCAATGCATAGAGCGGGTATTTGGCTTAGAATTTCCACATGGGATGGGCCCCACATAGAGACAACTCAATACAAGATGGGAACTTGTAAACAATAAATTACCAGCTCCGTTCACATTAGGAAAGTATATGCATTACCAAAGAGTGATCATATTATTATTATTATTATTATTATTATTATTATTATTATTATTATTATTATGTGTGCAGTATATGCATGTGTGTGCATGTGCATGCAAGTAGGATTATAGGTCAATGTTAAATGTCTTCCTCTATCTTTTCAACTTTCTCTTACGAGACTCTGTCTTGCACTGAACTAGGAACTTACTAGCCTAGACTGCCTGGTCAGGGAGCACCAGGAACCTGCCTGTCTCTGCCTCACAGTCCTGAGAGTAGAGATGTGTGTCACTGTGTCTGGCTTTTTTTGTGGGTGCTAGTGATTCAAACTCAGGTCCTCATGCTTGTGTGGTGAGCACTAAACTCACTGAGCCATCTCTCCAAGCAATGACCATACCTTTAAAGAATGTGTGAGAAGAATTTGGGGAAAAAAAATCCTACTAATGTTTTTAAATTATGCAACACTGTAAAACCTTTAGAAATTGAATACTTTAGCAGTGTTTATGGCCTACTAGACTAAATAAAGCACAGTCCTTTAAGAATTCAGTTCCATCTCCATCCATGTTGAGCCTAAGTTTAGTGTCTTGCGTTATCTGACTCCCTTGTAATGATGATGTTGAGATGTCAAATGTAAAAACAACATTTGAGTTTCAAGTTCTATGTGTGAGGGAGCAAAATGCCAATCAGCAATGTGTGTGTGTGTGTGTGTGTGTGTGTGTGTGTGTGTGTGTGACACCAAGGTCAAACATCAAACTTCAAAATAATGGGAGAAAAATCTACTCAAATAGTTTTCTCCTCTATTTTTGTTCTTAAATATTTAACACTTAATCCATTCCGCCATTAAATTTTAGTTTTCCGCTGTAGAGCTGCTGAACAGAAAACTGCTGAGATCCTCAAAAATACAACCTAACAAGAAAAAAATAAAATTCGCATGAGCCTTTATGTGAATGTCTATTTCTCAGGAATTTTTGAGTCTCAAGTTAATCAACTTGCTTTAGAATAGGGTCAATGGTGCTCTTTTAGAATAAATAATTAAATAAATAAAAGCAGAGGCATCGCAAAATGGCTCAGTGGGTGAAGGAGCCCCCCACCCCACCCAAAGATCTGAGTTTGATACCTGGACCCTACATGGTGGAAGGAGACAATCAACTACTGAAAGCTGTCCTCTGACCTCTACATGAATGCCCGGATGTGTGTAACACACACACACACACACACACACACACACACACACACACACACACACACAAATAAATGGCAAGGTTTTTAAAAATAAAAAAGGTAGAATATGGAGAAATAAAAGGCCCTTTAACCCCAAAATACCATGTGTTCTACCTTCCAGGCAACTGATGTCTTATAGTTAGTGTGCCTTTGGCAGTGAGCCTGCAAGACAGTGCCTTGCAGGTCAATCACGGAGGATGCTAAAATGCCCACAGAGGGGCCTGAGAGTCTGCTGTGGGAAGATGAGAGTCAAGGTGAGCAGTGGGCTCCCACCCACCCCCACCTCTAACCTAATTAAGGTACATTAGATTTCTGAGCATGAATTTCCTTGAAGGCAAAACTTAGCTGCCAAAATATATGAACTAGAGGACTTAGCAGTGATGGAAATATTATCTCTTGGCAATGCTCATTTTGGGGATTATCAGCAGTTATTTTCCCATTTTGTCTGTATTTTCCAGATTTTTAACAATGAGGAAGTATCACTCGTGTAATTAAAACATGCAGAGTTACATCAGACTGAAAAATAGGCTTTGCTTACTTTTCTAAAAAACACAAAGTGCTGAGAAGGCGTTCTGCCGGGATCCGGGCATTTTACATGTGAGCTGCAGTTTTCAAACAGTAGCACAGCTGTTTTGTGTCTTAGCCTGAAGCTGTGAAAAAAAGGGGAAAGATTTGGAAAGTGGGAACTGGGAAAGAGACTAAGAAAAGTAGCTGCTATTTCTAGGCCGCAGTCTCCCTGGCAACGCGGTTCTCAGAAGCAGTGTCTTCCTCCCAGGACCTAATGGAAGGATGAGTGGAGGCACCTCGAGAGCGGTAGAGAGCAGGGGAGCTTTGAGACCAGCAGAACCACAGACAGATGGTCTGCTGCAGATAAGGCTGCTCATGGCCAGCATCACAAAGCTGTTCACAGAGCCTGGCAGGAAGACAACACCAAAACAGACAAAGAGTAAGGAGGAGACTCCTGTGATCCGAGCAGGCCCAAGAGCTCAGGGACTGCACCAGGATGGAGGAAGTGCATCTCCAAAAACCAGCTACCAAAACAGGTGAAATTAACAGCAACAGGTTGGCACAAGAAAACTACAAAAGTATTAAACATAGGTACCAGAATCTAAATTAATACTTAAAGAAATATATTAATAATATTAAGAGAGTAAAAGCTTGATCTGACTATGTTGTTTAGAGATGGGTCCTTTGAGGAATGATTGTGCTTATATAGGATCACAGGAGTAGAGCTCCAAGACTGAATTTTAATGACTTGTAAGGAGAAGGTGTCCTGGCTACTTAATTATCAACTTGATACAAGCTAGAGTCATTTGGGAAAGAGACTCTCAATTTAGGAAGTTCCTCCATAGGATTTACCTGTGTGCTATTCTGTGGTGCATTTTCTTACCTAGTGATCAAGGTGGGAAGGTCCAGCCCATTGTGGTTGCTGGTTCTGGATGGTACAAGATGGCAGGCTGAGCAAACCATGGAGATCAAGGCAGTAAACATCACTCCTCCATGCCCTGACCTCAGTTCCTGCCTCTAGGTTCCTCCCCTAAGTCCCTGCCCTGACTTCCTTCAATGAGGGAATATAATATGCCAGTGCAAGGAACTGAACTCTTTGCACCCACACTGCTTTTGGTCATGGCAGTTTTATCAGAGCAATACAAACCATAACTAAGGCAGAAGGACAGAAGCAAGACATAGAGAGATTCACACAGGTTTTCACAATGACATTGCACAGTTGGCAAGACTGTGAGCCTGAGCCTTATCAGTTATACTTCCATCCTCCACAACTGTGAACTAAACAAACCTCCTTTCTTTATAAAACCTCAGCTGTTCCATTGAGGTAAGGAATAGCAAGGGGTCAGGAATATTTCTAAGTAAGATGCTCTCCAGCCACCACCAGCACAACAACAATAACAACAACCACAAAAAAACAGTAAAACACTAATACCAGCATAACTTAACAACAGTTGCACCAAAGGAAGAAAATGATCATGCATTTTCCTACATAGAACACTAAGAAATGTCCTCTGGAAAATCTCTTTGCCCACCCCCTTCCAACACACCTTTTGCCAGGGTCTGCCTGGGTAAATGGATGGAACTAGAAAAGATCATGCTGAATAAGGTCAACCAGACCCAGAGAGACAAACACCATCTTGTAGTTCCTAGCTCCAAATCTTTTGATGTGAGTTCACAACCTTGAGTAACTATAGAAACCAGGAAATTAAAGGAGGGCCATGGCAGGCAGGCAGGAGCAATAGAGAGAATGGCAGAGTCTGAGTGATTTGAAGATAGGAAATGTATGAGGGGCTTTAACTGAGGGGGGGGAGATAAATACAGAAGTAGGGAGGAGGGCAAAATAACAGTATGGATGTCTTAAAAAGTCAGGAGGAATCCTATTATCTATTTATCTATCTATCTATCTATCTATCTATCTATCTATCTATCTATCTATCTAAAATTCCATATAATGCATATAAGCCTGTGTATACAAGTATATATAGTTTACAGGAAAATTTTCCAACTGGGATGACAATGCCCTAACACCAGGTATGACCAGACCCCTTTAGATTGTGTTGGACATGGCTGTCCACGAGACTTCCAAATCATGACAGGTTATGGCTGTGGCTCTTGGTTGCTTCCCAGAGGTTGGAGGTAAGCCCCTATGGCTGAAGACACCATGTGTTTTGGACACAGGATCTAGAAGACATGAGTTGAATCTAGCCCAAAAGCCTCCTCCTAGATTTCCTAGAGGGCTAGGTTTCTGGTATCAGAAGGTGCCATGCAAACTTCAAAGTGGGGGTGGGGATAACCAACTATACTACCCAGCTGTGACACTGATGAACCCCATCAACGACCAGCATGGCATGACAACCCTTCGGGTGCAACAGACTACATATCCCTTGTCAGTAACCAGTAGTTCTCTAATTGGATTTAAGGCCCACTCAATAAGAGGGAAACCATGCCTTGAGCTGGAAACACAGCAACTACCCAAGGCTAATGAGTCACACACAGATCTTGGAAGAGAACCCATTACTGTCCCTTTACTAAACCAGTGTCATTCCTAACTACATTCTAAATATTTATCTTTTTATGCACAGATAAGTATAGGTCTCACTCCACATCAAAGAAATGTCTCCTTGAAACAGATGCCACCACAGAAAACCACAACTGATCAAAATCATGTGGCGCCTAGCCCCAACTGAGACAAGTACTCCACAACTCCTGCACAAGTGTGGAAAGACTGTAAGAACCAGAGCAACAGGAAGTTTGCTGTAAGCGTGGATCTCCTAGCAATGTCAGAGAAACCATACCCATGCCGACTCATCATCATGGCTACCTAAATAAGGCCTTAATAAAGGCAACAACAATACACACACTAACATGGAAAGGGGAAAGTCTCACAGTGCCTCAACCCTAGACAAAGAACTACAAGCAACCAAGGAATTCTTCAAGAAGGAGAAATCATCTTCCCCAGGGAAGAGCCTCCAAATTGGTTATCCAACACCAAGTAGTTAGCCCTGAAATCATGTACATATAAGTAACTTTATGTGGACTGAGAAGGTTGTATGTAACAATTAATGAAAAGAGAGACCATGAACTTGAAAGAGGGCAAGGAGGGGTATATGGGAAAGTAGGGAGAGAGGAAAGAGTAGGGAGAAATGATGTAATTATAATCTCAAAAAAATGAAAGAAGATTTTTAAAGAGAGAATGAGTTACATTTGTTAGTTAGATATGTTTTGTCTGTATGTGAGTATATTTATAAATAGAAACACTCAGGTCAGGCAGTGGTGGCACATGCCTTTAATCCCAGCACCCAGGAGTCAGAGACAAACAAATCTCTGTGAGTTCGAGGCCAACCTGGTCTACAGAGTGAGATCCAGGACATCCAGGGCTGTTACATAGAAAAAACTCTGTCTCAAAAAACAAAAACAAAACAACAACAAAAAACACTTTAAGGACTTTAAAATAGTTTGGGCCACTATTGCCTCTGTAAAAACAAATAAACAAATAGTCTCTATTTCTTTGTTTTAATTGCCAGAGTCCATTCTCTCCTTCCACCGCATGGGTTCATTGGGGAAGGGATCAAACCTGGGTTCTCAGGCCTGGTGGTAAGCCCATTTCCCTTCTGAGCCATCATAAAGGCCCTCTCCCTGCATTTTTGAAGATCCCTAGCTTGTGATCTGTATGTCTACTTCAATTTTTACCATGTTCACCCTGTGCTTGATGTAAATAGTTATGTGAGTGAATAACAAGACAATGGTACTTGAGGACTTTTAGGCATCCATTTTCCATTGTTTTTTTTTCCTATGATTTTGTTTTATTGGTTTGGTTTGATTTTTCACCATTAGTGACTGAGCTGAGTGTCTCCCTCTTAGTAGGCACATGTTCTATCATTGAACAATTTCCCAGGTCCTTTAAAAAAAAAAAAAAAAACTTTTAAAAATGTTTAATTTTAGGTAAGGCCCAGTGCCCCAGGCTGGCTTTGAACTTGTGATCTCCTGCTTGTACTCATGAGTGGTAGAATGACAGGCCAGCCCGACCAGGCCAGCTTCCCATTCTTCTCTCATTCAGTGCTCTGGTTCCTTCATCTCAGATGCAATTGAATTTGTTTTTTGTTTTGGTTTTTTTGTACCCAGTTTTTAGAGTTGTTTCTTACATCTTAGAGTCACAGCAATCTTATTCTAGTTCTTGTTTGTTTGTTATTTCATTGAGAATTTCACACTTCGTATTTTGATCATAGTCATGCCCCCATCCCCAAACTTCTCCCAGATCTACCCCATTCCCTACCCACAAGATGTGGGTCCTTTTTTCTTGTTTGTTTGTTTGATTTTTTTTTTATTAGTCTTTGTTTTTCCATCATCAGATCCAGCTAGTGCTGCCTATATATTCTTGGCCACCTGGCCGTTTCCTGGAGTGTTAGATCTACCAAGGCCATGCCCTTAAAGAAAACTAACTCTCCCTTTCCTAGCCCTTACTGATTACCAATAGCTCCTCAGCTAGTCAGTGTCAACTCCCTGGACAATGCTGGGACTCCATGCGGCTTGAACTTGCACAGGTCTTGTGCATACTGTCACAGCTGTTGTGTGTTCACATATGCAACAGTCCTGTTTCCTCCTTACAATATTCTTTCATTGTCGTCCACTGGCTCTGATCCCTGAGCTTTGAGGGGAGTGGTATGATGTCCCTTCAGGATTAAGCATTCCACAGTCTCTTACAGTTTCTATGTCTCTATTCTGTTTCTTGTTTGTTTGTTTATTGCTGTGTGTTGTTTGGTTGGTTGTTTTTTTTGTTGGTTGGTTGGTTGGTTGGTTGGTAAAACAGGGCCTCACTATGCAGCCCTGACTAGCTTGGAACTTTTATGTAGACCAGGCTGGCCTCAAACTCATAAAGATCCACAGCCTCCCCTATAGTGCTGGGATTAAAGGTGTGGGCCACCGGGCAGAGGTTTATTCTGTTTCTTAAACCCTATTTTAGATATGTGTTCTTAAGCCCTGGTCTTGAGAACAATGTGGTTTTTGTTTTGCTTTTCCCTTCTCCTGGGCTTTAGCTTCACATTTCACCTGCTTGATCCTAGACTGAAGTGACCTTCAGGCAGTCTGTGCTTTGCCTTTCGCCCTGTGTTTTGCCCTTGGGCCCTCTCCAAGGGCAGCGCATGGATCACCTCCTCAGATCCACGTATGATATCCATAGCTGGCCCGCAGTCTGCAGCAGGATCTCATCTAGCTGGGATCTGCTGAAATGAGATGGAATCTCTCCCTACCCCACTCCACAGCTCTTGGATGCTCAAACAGATGGAGTTCATAACACACGCACGACAACCCCGAAGTGCCGCCAAGGCTTCCCGATGGCTTCCACCACAACTCTTTGCTTGTGGGAATCAAAGCTCCCAGGATGAAATTCAGCCCTCCCTCACTTCCTGCCCAGTTGTTTCTCGAAAGTGTTCCATTCTGCTGAGCACAGGGAAAAGATACAGAGAAACGGGGGCAAGGCTGACTGCTTGGACACAAAGCTCCAGAAAGTGGAGTCCACTCCAAAGACAGCCCGTGGGTCTTTCCCGGCAAAGACCTTCCATTTCTGAATGCCAGGCCAAGGCCTTCCATTTCTGAATCCCAGGCTAAGGCCTTCCATTTCTGAATCCCAGGCTAAGGCCTGTCTTATTCTCGTTGTCCACACACAGAAGAGATGACCAATTTTGTTTTCCAAATCAGTTTCTTAGGTTTTGAGATTGTAAAATTCTTCCAGATGGGGGCGCCAGATGGACCAGTGATCAAACAACGTGTTTTCAATGATACTTTTCAAAACATGAGCTCTGTTTATCAGCCTGAGGAAAGCCCCTTTCAGCCAGGTTTACTACTGTTTGTTCATTGATGTCCCCTGCCAAGTGAAAATCCTTTCCTTTTTCTCCATTTGTTGGAGGGTTTTGTTTGTTTGTTTGTTCTTAATATTTGCAAATTTTGCATTCTAAAAATCATGTTGAAACCCAGATCAGGGTTACAGTGACGGTAACCTTCTGGTTACTAATATCTTGTTTGTTGCTGTTTTTGTTTTAATGTTTGTTTTTCCTTTTTATGAGAGGAATAAATAGCCTTTTCTGTAACATCCTTGTCAGGCTTCAGTATGGAGACTCTCCTGAACTCCCAAGACAAATTGAAAAGTGCTGTGCACTCATCATTTACTAAGACTGTTCATGGTTATGGCTTCTTGTATGGTTATGTTTTTCTTTCTCTTTATTAAATGTTTGATATAATTTGCCAAACAGGTAAATTATGGGTTTGGTTTGGGGGCAGTTCATGCATTTCATTTAAGTTTTTAAATTAGTTATGGTGGTGGCGCGCGGGGGTGGGGGGGTGGGATTATAATACCCCCCCCCTTTTTATTTTTTACTTCTTTCACACAATACATCCCAGCTGCAGCTTCTCCTCCCTCCTCTCCTCCCAGTCTCTCCCCACCTCCCCTCTCCCTCAGATCCACTCCCCCACCCCCATTTACCCCCAGAAAAGAGCAGGCCTCCCAGAGATATCAATTGAACACTGAACAACAAGATACAGTAAGACAATGCACACTCACTCACCTCAGGGCTGGGCAAGGGAACAAATAAGAGGAAAAGTGTTCCAAGAGCAGACAAAAGAGTCAGAGAGCCTCTCTCCCACTGTCAGGGGTCACCTCAAAACACCAAATCAACAACCATAACATATATTCAGAGGACCTAGAGTAGGCCCATGCAGGCTCCTGGATTGCCCCCATTCAGTCTCTGTGAGGCCCCATGAGCCCTGCTTAGTTGATTCCATGGGCTGTGCTCTCCTGGTGTCCTTGACCCCTCTGGCTCCCACAATTCCTCCTAACCCTCTTCCACAGGGTTCCCTGAGCTCCTAGGGGAGGGACCTAATAGAGACCTCCAACCCAGCTGCTCACTCTCTCTCTCCTCTCTCTCCCTCTCTCTCTCTCTGCCTAATGTTTGACTATGGGTCTCTGCATCCACTCCCATCAGCTGCCATCAGCTTCCCCAATGACTACTGGAACTGGACTAGGCATCAATCTGTGAATACAGCAGAACATCATTTAGGAATCATTTAATTGACTTTGAGGGAGGGCAGTCATGTTTGATTCTACCCTAGGTTTCTGTGCTACCCTGCCTCCAGTTCCTGGTAATCCAGGCAGTGTCAAGCATAGGCTCCCCCTCACGTTGTGGGCCTCAACTTAAACCAGTCATTTGTTGACTACTCCTATGAGCTTTGCACCATCATGCCCCAGAACATCTTGAAGGCAGGCCAGATTGTAGGTGGAAGGTTTTGTGACTGGGTTGGTGTCCCAGTCCCACTATTAGAAGCCATGCCTGGTTACAGAAGACAGACAGTTCAGGCTCTGTATCCTCCATCACTAAGAGTCCTTGATAGGGTCACCCTCATAGATTCTTGGGAGTTTACACTGCACTAGGTTTCCATCTGGTCCCCCAAGTGCCCTCCAGTTCCAGTCATCTGTCCTCATACTCTTCCCTCCATCCTCCCCCCCTCCAGCTGATCCCTCCTCTCCCCATTCTCACCTGCCCCCAGTCCAGCTGAAAAATCTATTTATACTATTTTCCCTTCCTAGGAGATCCATGAGTCTCCCCTTGAGCCCTCCTTGGGACTTAGCTTCTCTGGGTCTGTGGACTGTGGCATAGTTATCCTTCACTTTAGAGCTAATAGCCACGCATGAGTGAATACATACTATGTTTGTCTTTCTAGGTCTGGGTTACCTCACCCAGGATGATTTTTTTCTAGTTCCATCCATTTACATGCCAATTTCATGATGTCATTGTTTTTTGGGTTTGGGGTTTTGTTTGTTTGTTTGTTTGTTTGTTTGTTTGTTTGAGACAGGGTTTCTCTGTGTAGCTTTGTGCCTTTCCTGGATCTTGCTCTGTAGACCAGGCTGGCCTCGAACTCACAAAGATCTGCCTGGCTCTGCCTCCCGCGTGCTGGGATTAAAGGCGTGCACCGCCACCACCGCGTGGCCTTATGATGTCATTGTTTTTAACTGCTAAGTAATATTCCACTGTGTAAATATGCCATATTTTCTTTATCAGTTCTTTGGTTGAAGGTCATCTAGGTTGTTTCCAGTTTCTGGCTATTATGAATAAAGCCGCTACAAACATAGTAGAGCAAATGTCCTTTTGGTAGGATGGTGCATCCTTTGAGTATATGCCCAGGAGTGGTACAACTGGGTCTTGAAGTAGATTGATTCTCAGTTTTCTAAGGAACCACAATATTGATTTCCATAGTGGCTGTACAAGTTTGCACCACACACCACCAGCAATGGAGGAGTGTTCCCCTTGCTCCACATCCTCACCAGCATGAGCTGTCACTTGTGTTTTTGATCATAGCCATTCTGACAGGTGTAAGATGGACTCTCAGAGTCTCTTTGATTTACATTTCCTCTTATCTTTTAAACTCTCCCCTTTTTCCTACCTATTGCCAGTGGAATCTCTCTTTTTCCCTTCATTTGTCTTACCAAGGAACTATCTGATTTTTCAAGTAATTTTGCTCAATTTTTTACATGCATTTGTTTATATTGGTAGTATTTTCATTTGTAAAAGAATGGCATTTTTATATAAATCTATCCCTTTCTGCTTTGGAATTACTTTCTTTGAATGCCCCCCAAAAAAAAATCAGAAAAAAAAAAATTATCTCTGTTTTTTTTTTAGTTGCCTCTCATTTGTTTTTCATTGTTGACAAATTAAAATTTCCAAATAAAAGATGATATGCACATATGTAAAAGAAGATACACCAGATAATTCAGAAAAGTGAAAGGTAAAATTCTATCATCACTCAGTTTCCCCTTTTCTTCTCAGTAATCCTAGAACCAGATCCTTTGCCGAACTTCTGAACTGTCTTTTAGTGTGGACTAGCACATCTCTCTGTTTCTACTATATAAAATAGACTTCAAATCTCCTGGGATACATGGTTCTAAACCTTCCACATGTGTTCACATGTTATTCATTAGACAGTTGATTGCAAGCATGGTTTTGTTCTTCTAAATTAGATCTTATCATACTAGAACATGCCTCAGAGTCACCCGTGGCATTCATAAGCACACAGATGTTGTTGCTCTCACGTCGCCCTCAGATTTCCTAATCCAGTGGGTCAGAGGAGGGGGAGGGCTGAGAATTTGCCCCGGTGGCTAGTCTCTTGCTTGTTGCTAGTCCTGATCACATTTTGAGAATCACTGTCTTGGATGACTTCTTTCAAGTATCAAAGTAATGACCCTATTCCAGTGCATTTAACAAAGAGAAATATAACTGAGGTCATTTGTTGATGTATCATGAAGACGTGTGAATTTCCCAAGCTCTGACTGTAACACAGACACCACTTTTAAAGTCAGTATCATAGCAGAGTGTTCCTCATATATTTTCTGATAATGCAACCCCGATGTGTAAGTAAATGGTGATATGTTAGTGGAGCACCACAAATTTAAGGCATTATTATCTGCAACCGTCTGGCCATGTTTCACAAGACTGGCAATTTCCCATGTTTACAGAGGGGTGGGTCTTTGAGGTGTTTGGGCCTCTGAGCTAGGGATGTTCCTCAGTGAGTGGCACAGCAAGAGCAGGCCCCAGGTTTGCTCTCCACAAAGATAACAAAAAGAAACTACTAGAACAAAGTGCAGATTTCAGCCTGCATCAGTATCAAGAGGAACATTTATCTGACCTGTAGATCCCATGTCATCACCAGGAACACTTGTCTGACCTGTAGATCCCCATTTCATCACCAGGAACACTTATCTAACCTGTAGTTCCCATCAGCATCACCAGGAACACTTATCTGAACTGTAGATCTCCATTCCATCACCTTGAACACTTAGCTGACCTATAGATCCCCATGCCATCACTCAGAAGATTGGAAATATAGGGCATGGGCCTGGGGACTTGCTTTTTAAAAATTATCCAGGGTAATCTTTATGTACCATTGCATTTCACCACTCTGGGTAGTGGAAATAGAGTGAGTATATTGTTATTGTTATGAAAACTTCCAGAAGCAGGAAATAGCCCACAAAAAAAGGAAAAGAAAGGAAGGAAGGAAGGAAGGAAGGAAGAAAGAAAGAAAGAAAGAAAGAAAGAAAGAAAGAAAGAAAGAAAAATTGAAATGAAGGTCTGCTTACCATTATCAACTCCAGTTCATAAGCAATTCCTGGGTACCCAGCTCTCTTTGGGGTACTTAATGTATTTCACACTCATTATTCATGATATAATGAGAGTTTTTTTATTTGATTGTTTGTTTGTTTTTAATGAGGGCATCAGAGATGGCTCAGCAGTTACAGCACTTGATACATAAGCAAAGCAAGAGGTCTAGAGTTTGGATCCCCAGAAGGTATGCATATGCTGATGGGGGTGGGAATGGCTGTAATTCCACCCCTGGAAGGTGGAGACAATTCCATCCTTGGAAGGCAGGGACAAGATGTCTAGAGAGACTAGCTTTATTGGTGAGCCCTGCGTTTTGTTGAGAGACTCATCCTCAAAGAATAAGGTAGACCAGCGATAAGGGGGAAGATTCTAGATACCAACTTCAAGCCTCCGCACACAAGATCACACCCATGTACGCACATGCATCTAAGCACACATACCTATTCACCTACACAGCACACTCACCCCCCCCAAAAAAGGGGATGTGGAGAGAGATACAGTAAAATCTATAGGAGAAAAATCAGTAAGAGAGATCTGAACCCACATCTGACTGTAGTACCTTTGTTCTTTCCTTATAGTACCCCTCCCTCCAGCGTATCATCTAAGCAAAGCAGGAGAGGGTGGGTTGCTCCATCTACCTGTGCAGCCCTTTGGATGGGGTGTGATGATGGGGGTGGAACTGCTGGAGCTTGTCATAGTGATATTTCAGAACAGTTAAGCCCTTGGTAAACTGGTGTTATGGAGACACAGCCTGAATAATTAAAGCAAAAATGCAGTTTTTAAATGTGAGCTGTCTAACTCAGCTCCTGGGAAAGCCACATTTCTCAGAGACCTGTTCAGTCAATCATCCCCTGAGTTACCTTTGAAAAAAAAAAAAAAGAGTGTGATTCTGGAACCCAGCATGCACTAGGAACAGAAGGGCACACAGAATCTGGAAAGCCCAACACTAACATTACCGCGCTCTTCCTTCTGATGTTTAAATCCGTGGGTGTGTGCTTCTTGGAAAATTTAATCCACATGTTTTAAGATCATTTACACTTAACCCATCAAACTCAGTTTTGGAAGAGCCCGTTTAGTGTGTAAGAAGCCTGATGTGATTTAAGAACAAAACAAAAAACACAAGCCATATGTCCTTTGCCATCCCTCTTCCAGCTTCTGAAGCTGGAAGTTGTTATTTGTCCATGAGAGTCAAACCTAGAACCTGAAAACAGGCCACGGGGGGCCTCACCTACAAGTTTGTGAAGAGTGATGGGTCTGAAGTCTGAACAAATAAGTTCTCTCATTTCCCAGAAAAGTCAGTTCGCAGCTGTGGGAAGCAAGCCCACCACACCGCAGATCCTGCCTCCTCCACAGACAGCCTTCTGCCTCTCGATGGAACAGGAGATGTATTCCAGATCTATCTGGTTTGTGTTCTAATTCAAAGAGAGCTTTGCTCACTTTTCTCAGGGTAGCATTCTTGAAGTCCAATTTAGTGATTCATTCCAGAGAAGACCAAGGAGCATCCAACAACGATGAACGGGCTCCCAGCTGTGTCTGCCTCACTCCTGGGGTAAGATCTCCAGGGAGAGTATCCAGGCTCTGCTGAGTGTCAGTCACCCAGAGCCTCTTCAGGGACACTGAGATAATAGGGATTTGGGGGTGTGTACATAGCATGTGTCCAAGAAGGGAAAGAGGACTTAGCCCCGCACTTTCGTGCATTACTTATTTGTGTGCTCCAGCCCCTCTGATGTATCGGGCTGCTTTTAATTGTCACAGTTTTATTCTTGTTTTCCAACTTGGAACTGTCATTAAATTACTGTGTGTGCTTTTTTTAAGGCTTTCAAAATCAATCTCAAATCCTGGGTAAATTGTTTCTTATTATAGAATCACATTTAAAGTTGATTTAAAAAAAAAAAAAAAAAAAAAGGTGACGGCTCAACAGATAAAGGCGCTTGCTTCCAAACTTGACAGTCTGAGTTCAGTTCCTGGAGCCCATGTGGTAGGAGAGAACTGACTCCTGTAAGTTGTCCTCTGACCTCCATTCTTTTACCAGAGCACTGTACTCACCCACAAACACAGTAAATAGATGCAAAGAAATACAAGCAATGTGACAGTCCTTCAATAAATTAGAATTACCATATGCTCTAGCTGTTCTCCTGGGTATACGCCCTAACAAATAGAAAGCAGGGCCCCAACAAAACATTCATACATCAACCTCCAAAGCAGCTTTACTTAACATAGCCAGAAGATGGGAGCAACCCACATGCTTGTTTATTAATAAATGCATAAACAAATGTGGTATATGCACAAAGCAGAGTACTGCTCACCATTGAAAAGGAGAGAATTCTGACTTGTGCTTTGAGTAGGCGTTGGAAGTATAAGGCTAAGTGAGAAAAGCTGGTCACAATGTGCTTCCTTTTATATGACATACCTAGAGATATCAACTTCATAAAGACAAAAGTAGGTTGATGGTTGCCAAGGTGTGGGGCAGGGGAGCTGGGGGTTGCTGTATGATGGGTATGATTTCAGTGTGCATAATAAAAAGTGCTTTGGAGAGGGTGGGTTGTGATACTTGTCCAGCAATGTGAATGTAGTTAATGTACGCTTTAAAACTAAAAATAGGCCAGGCAGAGGTGGCACATGCCTTTAATCCCAGCACTTGGGAGGCAGAGGCAGGCCGATCTCTTGTGAGTTTGAGGCCAGACTGGTCTACAAATCGAGTTCCAAGACAGCTAGGATGGACTGTTACACAGAGGAAACCCTGTCTCAATAAATAAATAAATAAATAAATAAATAAATAAATAAATAAATAGATAGATAGACAGACAGATAAAATTTTAAATAAATAAATAAATAAAAATTTAAAAAAGAGACAGTTAATTGCACATTACAGTATTTTACAATTTTAGAAAAGAAAGAGCAGGAATGTGGGGTTCAAATTAGGAAATGGTAACAAAAATGGAGGTAGAATGTGTGAAGGAATCTGTTGAAGAGGAAGGGAGCATGCAAAATGAATGGAGGAAGAAGTGGGTTTAGTTTGGATTTTTTTAAAGATTTATTTTAATTAATTAATTAATTTGTTTGTTTGTTTATTTATTTATTTTTCGGAGCTGAGGACCAAACCCAGGGCCTTGCGCTTGCTAGGCAAGTGCTCTACCACTGAGCTAAATCCCAAACCCTTATTTATTTCATCTTTAATGATGTATATATGTATGTGTGGTATGTGCACATGAGTACATGTTCCCAAAGAGGCCAGAAGAGGAATCAGATCCTATGGAGCTGGAGTTACAGGCAGTTGTGTGCTACCCAATTGGTTTGCTGGGACCAAACTCATGTCCTCTAGAAGGGCACTATAAGCTTTAACCTCCACTGACTGAGTCATTCCTCTATTTCCAGGAATCCTTTTTTTTTTTTTTTTTTTATTTATTATGTATACAGCATGTATGACTGCAGGCCAGAAGAGGGCACCAGAGAGGTCACCAGAAGAGGGCACCAGATCTCATTACAGATGGTTGTGAGCCACCATGTGGTTGCTGGGAATTGAACTCAGGACCTCTGGAAGGGCAGTCAGTGCTCTTAACCCCTGAGCCATCTCTCCAGCCCCAGAAATCTTTTTGGTTGTTGTTGTTTTGGTTTTGTGTTTGTTTGTTTGTCTATTTTGTTTTGTTTTTATCGGAAATTAAATCCTAGAGGAAAAACATACAAAATCGTCGCACTTGCCTTGTCTGTGTGTTTTGGATCAGTAAGGCACAAAGCAAAGCTGGACCTTGAGGTTGACCAAGAGAAAGATGAGAAACAGAGCATTTGGCTCTTCACCGCTGGGGAGGCTCAGGATGGCTGAGGGGATTCCTGAGTTCCTGCCAGTTACCCACAGGAGCACCTAGACTCTCCCTCAGTGAGTTCCGCGCTGCATACCATCCCCAGAGAGAGGTAAACCACAGTTTTCATTTGATTCTTAGCCACAGGCTGACCAAACAGGAAGCTTGTCCTAGCGTCTCCAGAACTCAGAATGTTTGTGGAAGGTGGAGTCTTGCCAGCGCTCAATGAGTCAGCCACAGTTATCCGGAGGGGAGAGCTAGGGTGACCACTTTGGACAATATGCTGTTTGGAAGTGGGGATTTCTTCTGCAAAATTTGAGCTTGGGAACATAGCGTGCTTTATATAAAGCAGAAAGTAAATAAATGATTTCAAGGCATTCCTCTCCCACATGACCAATTCAAACACCAAAGCCGTCAAACCCAAGTACCAAATGGATTCAATGAGCACTCATTTACCCCAACCTTAAAAATATAATACACATGAAACTATTTTAGAACAGTTTTTTTTTTTCTTTCCCCAAAATGGAACTCACTGAAATAGAGACACACTGGCCACAATAATTTAGTTTTCATCAAGTGTGGGTTTTCAAATTTCACCAAAAGGACCCCAGAAAGAACATCTTTTTGGTAGAACAAGCAAGGCATGGCAGTTTGATGCCATGCTGGGAAGTATGTTGAGCCGTATCTGAAATAATTTTTAATAGTTTAGCAAAAGTTAATACAACAACTAAAGCTGCTTTGTGTTTTCTTTGTCTTTGTGTTTTGCAATGTTGGGGGCTGGGCCCAGTGCCTTGTACTTGCTACGAAAGGGCTCTATCCCTGAGGGACACCCTCAACCCAAGTCCCTTATTTCAATTTGAGAACTGAATTCCCACTGTTTCTTCTTTGCTGCCCTGATGTTTACTTGTAGCTGACATTATTAATTGTATTATTCTCTGACCAGTTGTCTTCTGATACCCATGTTTTTCTCCTTTCATAGTGACAAAACTCATAATCTTTTAACTGACCTTCTGGTTGCATGACCTAAAGATATTTCTCATTCTCATTTACTGCTGAGTGGGCTATGTGACTAATTTTGACAAATGCAAAGAGAAAGTGGCATATGAAACTCCTAAGTTTACTTTTAAGTAGAGGGGACAGAGCTGGGCGTGGTGGTGCATGCGCCTTTAGTCTTAGCACTCAAGAAGCAGAGGCAGACTATTGGATCTCTGAGTTCAAGGCCAGCCTGGTCTACAGAGAGAGTTCCAGAACAGCCAGGACTACACAGAGAAATCTTGTCTCAAAAATAAAGAAAGAGAGAAGGGGAGAGAGAGAGAGAGAGAGAGAGAGAGAGAGAGAGAGAGAGAAGAGAAGAGAAGAGAAGAGAAGAGAAGAGAAGAGAAGAGAAGAGAAGAGAAGAGAAGAGAAGAGAAGGAAGGAAGGAAGGAAGGAAGGAAGGAAGGAAGGAAGGAAGTTTTTTTTTAAAACAAGGTAAACAGAGGAGTATGCTGTTAAACAGAGGAGTATGCTGTTCTTTGTACCTCCCCCACCCCCTCACCATTGGCTGGAATTCAGATGTAAAAAGTGTAACTGTTCTCATAATAAATCAGGGTCATGAGATTCTTGGGAATGGAGCAATAAGATGGAAGGTGTCTGGGTCTCAGGCCTGTGTGAGCCTAGATTGCTCAGCTTTGACAAACTCTAGCACTCCAGAACATGGCCCTTTATAATAGCTGAAACTACTTACAGTGGTTTGAATGAGAAATGTCCCCCAAAGGCTCCCATATCCAAATATTGATGCCCAGTTTACAACCTAGTTGGAGGAGATACATCACTGGGAACAGGCTATGAGATTTCATAGTCTCACCCCCACTCTCTGGTTTGCTGTCTTTGCTCCCTTGATGTGAGTTTTTGGCTTTCTGTCACAGCTGCCGTGCCTCCTGCTCCCTGCAAGGCCTCCCCACGATGATGGACTATTACCTCCGGTCATCACCTTGGTCATGTTGTTTTATCACAGTAGCAGAAAAGTCACCACTACACTCCTGTTTCTTCATGCTTTTAGCTAACAGTCATCATTAACCAACAAGCTATTTTAAAGTGTTATACTACTGAGGGATACAGAAGTCTCAGTTCCATTCTGTCTCTAAGCCTAGACATGAAGATGGCATAGACATGTATTGGAAGATTACATGTTGCCCCATTAAGATGGACATAAGTTAAATGTCCCCAAAGCGACTCTGTCTTGTGAAACCTGCAGCCTTGTCTTCAGTGTGTATTTTTCCTCCCTCTGAGCATCTCCCTGTTTCTCTTGTAATATATCTGCTTAATTCTATGTTAAAACCTTTTCTTAATAAACTCTAACTTTGCTTCATAGAAAAGCAAACAAAGTTAAAGACAGAAGAGGAAAAGGACATGGTGGTCGCAATTCTGCATCCAGCCTGTGTCCATCACTCAGCCGCCTGAGGCTGTGGCATACAAGAGGCTTCTGTGAAGGAAAATTTGAGCAATGGGCCTCCCACCCAAGAACAGTCACACAGGTACAGACTAGACTCTGTGTCTTATAAGGTCAGAAAGGACCTGAAATTATTTTTTTTTCAAGGAAAAATATGGCTTTGCAAAGTCTCCAGGAGCCAGGCTTGGTGATACATAACATTTAATCCCAGCACTCAGGAGGCAGAGGCAAGCAGATCTCTGTGAATTCTAGCCGACCTGACCTACATATGAGTTCCAGGTCACCCAGAGCTAGAGCTACATAGTGAGATCCCATCTTTTTAAAAAGTCTTCAGGGACTCATTTCCTAGGTTAAGAAAATCCTGCAGGGTTTTCTATTCATGTACACACTCTCAAGACTAAGTTTGTGCATGTTAGTGAAAAGCTTGTTGTATTTCATTCTGATTTTAGAACAGTCTTCATGAAAGGCATGTTTATTGGGAGAGAGTATAAGAAAATATGCAAAGTAAGGAAAGCAAGAAATCTGAAGCAGGACAGGAAGGCTGAGATGTAAAAGCCCAAACCGTTAGTGTAAATAATGTCAGAATAGTACTATTCCTTGGGGACCCTGGCCCAGATTAGAGTAAACAGGAAGCCAATTCAATAGATATGAACCCATTGATCTGTGCTTCAACTTAAATTTCAAAAAAAAAAAAAATTAAAGAGCTTAAAAAATGAGAGCATGTAGGAGGGTTAAATTAAACACAAGCCAGAGGAAGCGTATCTTCCAGGATTCTGTCCACCAATCCCCTGGGAAGTTTGAATGATGGTGATCAGACTAGTTGTCTATATTTTACAACCCCTAATGTAATAAAAATGTGGCAATAGACATCAATAACTTGCCTAAACCATTACTTAAACACAGATGTAATGGATGGGATTAGCTAACACCACCTGAACTCAATCTTGACATCACACCAGAAGAGACACCCAACCAGTGTAGACTTCCTGGTATGACATAGCAGGAAGGGTATAGCACTGTGACCTAGGAAATAATCTTACAACATATGAAACTGGAATATGACCCAGCCTTAAGGATCTGCCTACTGGAAAACCCAGATTAATCTTACAAAATATGAAAATGGAATATGACCCAGCCTTAAGGATCTGCCTACTGGAAAGCCCAGATTAATCTTACAAAATATGAAACTGGAATATGACCTAGCCTTAATAATCTGCCTACTGGAAAACCCAGGATAAAGAGAAACATGCTGGATGCTATCTTGGGGGTAATCAGCAAAATTGGGATTTAATGAGTCAGTATGAGTAGCCTCACATAAAGGAAACTTACCACCTAGCTTAGGTTCCTTAACCAAATTTAAAAACAAAAACCAGTTATATCTATGAGATCCAAAAGGAAATTTCGACATTAAAATATTGGTTTTATGACCTTAGTTTAAGCAATAACTTTTAAAATATGATACCAAAAAAACAAGAAAAAGAAAATATAGGGCTAGGGAGGTGGCTTGGCTAGTAAAGTGCTTGCTAGAGACATGAGCTGAATCACAAGACCCCACACAAAGGCAGAAGGAGAGGACCGACTCTACAAGATTGCCTTCTCACCTCCACACATGTATGTGCTGTGACACACACACACACACACACACACACACACACACAATTTTTTTAAAATACTTTAAAGAAGGTATGAATTAGAGTTCATCAATATTAAAACTTGATGCATTAAAATATTAGCACACATCTTGGAAGTGAAATAAATCCACAGAATAGGATAAAATATTTTCAAATCATATCTGACAGGGCTGTGAATCCAAAATGTATAAAGAACCTTAAAATAAAAAGTAAAAGTATAGTTCAATAAAAATAAGCAATAAAAATGGACAGCAGAGTTCTTTTTAAAATGCTTATATAAATGGATAATAAACACCCAAAAGATATGCCTGCATATGCAGTAGTGGCATAGATACTATATGAGTAACCAACCACTTTCTGATTGGGTTGAGGGCCTACTACAGGAGTAAACTCATGCTTTGTATTGTAAGCTCTTGTGACTAGGTATTGTATAATATTAGTTAAAGATGTGTTACATTTGTTTATGTTATGGAATATTTGTTTAACGATGCAAAGATGTGTTGCATTCTTTTGTGTTGCATTTGTTTAACTCTGTGAAGCTGTGTTACCTTGCCTGCCTAAAACACTTGACTGGTCTAATAAAGTGCTGAATGGCCAATAGCTAGGCAAGAGAAAGGATAGGTGGGGCTGGCAGGCAGAGAGAATAAATAGGAAGAGAAGAAGAGTAGAAGAAAGGAGCAAGAAAAGGAGAGGAGGAAGTAGGGAGCCAGCCACCTAGTCCCACAGCCAGACACAGAATAAGAAGGAACCAATAGATATATGGAGATAGAGAAAGGTAAAAGCCCAGAGGCAAAAGGGATGATTTAAGCTAAGGAAAGCTGGCTAGAAACAAGCCAAGCTAAGGCCAGGCATTCATAAGAAAGAATAAATCTCCATGTGATATTTAGGAACTGGGTGGCAGGCCCCCCAAAGAGTAAAGAGTAAAAACAAACAAACAAACAAACAAACAAAAAAACCAAAACCTCAACTACAACTAGGGAGCTCATAGGCCACAGTAGTGAATCTACTACTAATATTTTGCTAACTGGACATAGTTCAAATGGCCTTTAAAATGCATAGATTAGTAGAGCTTTCAATTGTCATCAGAGAAGCTTCAAAGTGCAGAGGATGACTGTCTGTGGAGTGCTGAGCCATAAACAGGACATCTATTTCATAGTCGCCCCTCAGTGTTCAGGGAATATCATGGAAGAGGGGGTGGAAAGATCTGAAGAGCCAGAGGTCAGGGAAGACTGGGCAAAATAGTGTCTTCTGGACATGACAGAACCTCTGCACTTATGAACTCATGGCAGCTGTGGTTGCCTGCACAAGGCCTGAGTGTATGTGCTCAGAGCCCAATAAAAGCCAGGAGTGGCAGCACTGGAGAAGAGCAGACAGAAGCAGTGAAGCTCACTGGCCAGCTAGTCTAGCTGACCATTGGTCTCTAGTTTGGTGAGACAATGAGCCTCATAAATTAAGGTGTGGGGCAGTTGAGGAATATGTCAACCTCCTTTAGTCTCTCAGTGAACTTGTACACAGGTCTACACACATGAACATGTAGGTACACATGCAGCAGCAACACACACACACACACACACACACACACACACACACACACACACGAGCCATCATCTCTTGGGGAGAGATATACTGTATTTGAGATGACATGATGGTGAGCTCCAACCTCTCAAAGTGTGTCTGTTACAGTTTTCTCAGAGTTCTGCATCCTGAATAGCTTCAAGGCTGCTGGTTGAGATGGTCCAGCCTCACAGACTATTTTAGCCAGGACTTGGCTATTTTCCTAATTTTCTCAGGGTGCTCCAAAAATTTCAGCACCCCCGGACAACAGGAAGCAATCTAGAGAACATAATACCCACATTCCCCAGAGGTAGGTTGGGTGGTTTTTGGTCATTCTGTAGGTTATGGATATTTGTCATCATTTAGGGGGGTGGTTACAAGTTGTTTTTAATAATGGTCAGGAAAAAAAGCTGAACAAAGATTAGATTCAGGGATCTTGTTCTGAAAAGAAAAAGGAGGAATATAGAAACAATAGGCTAAAAGCGTAGGTTATTGAATCTACTTTTAAACTAAAAAAGCAACTACTAGCCTTAAATATTTTACACTGGTATGGATTTTTGTATATTGATACAAATTTAAGGTTATTTTTGTTAGAGAATACTATACATATGTTTCTGTTCTTGTTTAAGATATTGTACCTCAACAGCTCATTTAAAAATGTAATGTAAAGTTTTAGTCCTTGAAAGCTATTTAGGATAATAAAGAAATTTATCTATAATAATCAAACTTGTAGTCATATTAGAAATGTTTTCAAGATTAAATACATAGATAGATAGATAGATAGATAGATAGATAGATAGATAGATAGATGGTCATTAAACACTTCAAAGACCTACATAATGTGGCATTTAAGATGTTTTAATAAGCTAACACTTTTCATGACCGTGAGACACATCTGCTCCTGACAGCACCAATTTATTTCAGAAAGGATGATGGGCATCAAAGAAACTCCATATGGAGTTTGCTTTTAATGTGGCAAAACTAGCCATTTGGGCAAAAAACTCTTCATGTCTTGAATGCTCACCATATGTTGTCCAAACTGGACAAGGAGGACACAAAGGAAAGATGCTGTTGAATTTTGCCAAGATAATGTGGGACAGTCCTTCAAATCTCTTGATTCATAGAAAAGTCTGTCAGATATTATAGGCCTATAGGCCAAAGATGGATGCCCCAACATTGCAGAGGAATCTTGGGGTGTCTGTCAGGGAAGCCAAATGTCTCTGTCATTTCTTAGTTTTGAAAGGTGCTTGCAATGCACTTCCTACTTACTCAGGTAATATTATATTCTTCTGAGGTCTTTGATGGAGTTGAAGACTAGATAGTTATAGTTATACTTTTCCTTAGTTATGACAGAAGATAAATTAAGTACAAAACTTTGGACTCATCAAGAGAAGATAAAAATGGAGTATTTTCTTTGAATTTGCCAAATACATTATATTGTAAGTGTAATTCTTATGTGATCTTTGTTCCTATTGTATGTAGTTGTACTATGTCAGAGTTAAAAATCCTTTCCTTTTTATTTAAACAAAAAGGGGAAAATGTTGCAAGACTTTTGAGTACACTGTGTAATGATATGTCACTATGATTGGTTTAATAAAAAGCAGAGCAGCCAATAGCTAGGCAGGATTTCCAGGCACAGAGGATGTTGGGAAGAAGGGCAGAGTTACCAGGACTGGGAGGAAGGAGTATGAGCAATACAGAGTAAATGTAACCAAGCCAAATAAAAGAGCATAGATTAAAAGATATGGGTTTATTGATGAAATTATTAAGGCCACTCCACACAGTTAAAAGGGAGGTTTCTTTTGAGGGGTAACTTACAAGTGAAGGGATAGGTAACAGGGTCTGGGAAAGGTGTGGCGCAGTCCAGCAGTGTTCTCTGGAGAACTCTGCTCAGTCTAACTCCAGCATGCAGGGTCCAGGAACCAAGAGAACTGGCACATCCAGATCTCGGGTCTTCAGGGTCCTCTCTTGGTCCCGCCTTGTAGGCATGACCATTACCAAAGCCTCAATACGAGTTGGAACTTCCAGATCAAAGATCAAAGCTGGAATGGCTACCCACTACATGGGTTAATATAAGTTAGTTAGAAACAAGACTAAGCTATCAGCTAAGCTTTCATAATTAATAAGAAGTCTCTGTGTTGTAATTTGGGAGCTGGATGGTGGGCCAGAGAAAGACTCACTATAACACCCAGTGTCTCAGTTGACTTCCTTTTGCCTTCAAATCAAGATGTAGCCAGCACCATGTCTGCCTACATGCTGCCATGTCCCATGATGATGATAATGGACTAAACCCCTGAAACTGTAAGCCACCTCAGTTAAATGCCTGTCTTTATAAGAGTTGCCAAGATCACAATATTTCTTCACAGCAATAGAAACCCTAACTAAGACACTTCCTTTGGATTGTCCTTTTATAAGCTAAGAGTATTTTTATATTTAATTTTGAGAAAACCACCAAACTATCTTTCAAAAAAGGTTATTCTATTTTGTATTCCCATTAGCTCTGAATAAGATTGCAGTTGTCCAGGTCCTTACAGCATCTGGTATCATCAGTGTTCTGGAGTCTTGCCATTGTCATATGTGTGTAGTGAATCTCAGTGCTATTTAAATTTCCATTTCTTTAACAACAGATGATGTATCTTATTGTTGATATGTGTACCATATGCACACCTGGTGCCTGCAGAGGTCAGACAAGGGTGTTGATCCCCTGGGACTGGAGTTACAGGCAGGTGTGAGCTGACATATGGGTGCTGGGACTCAAAACTAGGTCCTCTGCAAGAGCCATAAGAGAGCTCTTTGTGTGTTTTGAATAGCTCATGTCATTTGCACACACACACACACACACAAAGAATAGAGCAAAACAATGCAGTGCAGGAAGAGACCAGATGCGCTAGGGTGAACAGACATTCTCATAGACCAGTGACCTGCTTTACGGGAAACAAAACCTTGCCTTGAAATTTACACAGTGAGACTGTACATAATTGCATGAAAAGATCTGTTTTTTTTCCTGAGACATTTTTCATTCATTAGTATTTTCAAGTTTTTCATACTGTACACATTTCTTAAGATACATGATACCAGCAGCAACTGAAAACGAATGCCGAATTTGGTGCACATGTCTTATCTACCTCAAAGTAACAAAAGTATGTGGCAAAACACAAACCACCCATAGTGCTCCACGGCATCTGCACTCTGTCTAGCCAGCGTTTACCATAGTAAACTCTTGAGACCCGTTTATAAATGTCCTGGTATTCATTCTTTATAGTGAAGTGTTAAATACATCACATCTTATTTATTTTTAACGAATCAGTGTATTTTCTGTATTTAATTATAAAAGTTAACTTAGTTTTAAGTTTATTTGCAACTGCCCTTTTTTCCATTTGGCACTATGGTTTGTTGCCTGCCAAGCTGATGACGTCAGCTTGCTCTGAGGCTGTCCATGTACGTTAAGTAAAGTACTCACTGTGTATAGGAATCTGTATTTTGGAGGTGCTTGATCTATCTACAAAGAAAAATTAGGAATTTTTATTATAAAATGCTCCTAGAAGTCTTAATTGTGTTTATTTTTTAAAAACTTGTAATGTTAGACTTGTGTGCATGGAAGTAATTAAGGTACATCATTATTGTAGTTTAAACATTGTACATGATAAGCTTCCCCCTACCCCCGGTTTTTACTGTATGTTTTTATTGATCTATTCCCCATCCCTAGGCAAGCATGAATAAAATTAGGTTAAATGTAAAAAGAGAGAGAGCGAGAGAGAGCTCTTTGTGTGTTTTGAATAGCTCTTTTCCCAGATAAATCTTCTGTTACTCATCTCCTTCTCTACAGTGTTTCCCCCTCTACCCCCAAGCAGAATTCTTTGAAAGTTAATGAAATTTGGCTCACTGGTTCTCTCCTTCACGGACCTCATCTTCAGCGTTCATCAAGGAAAAGAGTCATCAGCAAACAGAAGACCACTAGCTGCTCCCCCTAGTGGCTCTTAGGAGCTTTATCATTTTGCACTTTACGATGAGGTTTGTGGTCTATCTGTAGTTGTTTTTGTGGAATACAATGTCTATGTATAGGTTTAGTTTTTCATGTTTGGATATTCAGTTATTTTGCTTTGCTAAGGTGAGAAAACCAGGCACCAGAGAGGTTAAGCATTTAGTTGGTTAAGCATTTGGCTGGTTTAGCGTTCAGGCTTTGGAGCAGCACAGTTCAGCTGAGAGCCATTGGGATGAGGACTCAGAAGCTTCCAGCCTGAGGAAACAGGATCACCGGAGGAACTAGCAAGGTGAGGAAGCTGTGGCTTGTTCTGTGTCTCTGATCTTCCAGCGTTCACCCCAATAACTGGCCTCAGGTTTGATTTTATTAACAAGTACCTTTAAGATTCCTACTTCACTTTGCTCCTGTATAAAAACAAACAAACAAACAAACATAAAACTATTGGCTTTATTTCACGGGCCTGTTTCTGAACTGTATCTACTGTATGCATTGTTCCACATGGTCTTGATTATTATTGTCTTCATGTGTCCGGTGGCTAGGTAATGTCAACCTTACTTCAATACTGCATTGTTCTTCTGCGTTGGGACTCTATTGGTTGCTCTTAGGCCTTTTCCTTCTCCACATAAACTTTATGACCAATTGTTGATATCTACAAAATGACCTACTTGGATTTTGATTGAGATTGCACTGCCTCTATAAGTCAAATTTGGAGTATGATATCCTCTTCCTAGCCATGAAATATCTCTTCATGGATTGTCTCTTCATTTATTTAGTTCTCTAGTTTCTTTCCTTTGATCTTACAGCCTTCGCATATAGATCTTATGTGTGTTTTCAAGATTTGTACTTAAGTATTTTATATCACAGGGTACCAAGACAGATGGTATTTTGTGTTAAGTTCTAATTCCACCTGTTCATTGTTGTAATATAGGAAAGTGGCAGTCTTTTGTACGTCACCCGCCAACATTAGCTTTATTGGTTATTAATTCCAGGGTGGTCTTTGCTGTTGATGATTGTTTAGAATTTTCTGCAGAGAAGTCTTTTATAAAGATTCATGTAGAAATTGTTTTAGGGGCTGGAGAGATGGCTCAGAGGTCAAGAGCACTGACTGCTCTTCCAGAGGTCCTGAGTTCAATTCCCAGCAACCACATGGTGGCTCACAACCATCTGTAATGAGATCTGGTGCCCTCTTCTGGCCTGCAGTCATACATGCTGTATACACAATAAATAAATCTTTTTAAAAAAAAAAAAGAAAAAAAAGAAATCATTTTAGATTACTTGGGTCAGCTTCGGTTGCAACTAGTAAACTATATTGCTATAGCAGGAAAACAGCCATGTGCAATATGTAAATAAAGGAGTATGCCTCTGTTTCAATAAAACTTTATTTCAGTATATATTTATTACATCACTACTTTACATATTTAGTTTCAGAGAGTAGGTAGATTGATGATTTTGACTCGTGAGCTGTGGTCTGCTGGCCCCTGATCTAGAACAACTGACCCTTTGGAACCTAGTTCCAGTTCTCTTTTCACTGGCCCAAGTCCCAAACACAACAAAAGTTCAGGAGCTTGCCACTGACTGGCTCTTTCTCATTTGTGAGCACTTAGAAGAAACAAAAATAGCATCCTTGAACTGAGACTTCCTGTCCATGAACTCCTCTCAGCTCAACCTCTATCTACAAATGACAGTTTGGTGGCCTCTTCAAATCTCTTTGTTCTAAAACCTGAAGAATCTCACCACCAGTAGTCAGGCTACCACGGAAGGGGAAATCTCATAAGATCCCCCCCCTCCAATAAACAAAAAAACTATAGGATGCCCAGGACAGCTGAGAGTAGGAGGAGCAGTCTTCCTAAGGGATGGTTTCCCTCATTGGCTAGCCAATACCAAGTGGTCAGCCCTGAAATCATATACATATAATTAACAGTAAATGGACTGTGGGAGTGCATTTTCAGGTTCCTTGTGGCTTTGCCCAGCAGGTCTGCATAGAGATGATGATTGGACCACGGGCCTGAGTGCAGGTGTCTGAGATGGTCGGCCCTGGGCTGTGCTGGGAGGAAGTCTTTTGCTCCACTCTTTGGCATTTCTATAAATACCCTGGGGCAGAGGCAGTCAGGGCCCATTGGAAAAGGTTCCAGGCCCTCTTGAAGCTATCCTGTATTTTCTATCTGTTTATCTCCACATTCTAAATCCTTCTATCTAATATTTCCTGCTGCTCTCACTCAAGAAAACTCTGGGAGCTGTGGGGTTGGTGGGTAACTGCCCCGCAATGGACTGAGCTGGTTGTATTGATTTATTTAGGCATGTGTGTATATACATGCAGCAACAAAAGTTAAAGGAAAAGGGGCCATGAGTCTGAGAGGGAGCAAGGGGAGGGTGTACATGAGAGGAATTGGAGGGAAGAAAAGGGGTAAATGATGTAATTATATCCTATTTTTTAAGGTTTATATAGTGATATTTTATTTGTATTGAAATGTGATTTTATTTGTATGTTAATGAAGTTGCCCTGAGGTCAGAGCAAGCCAGAGCAGAAGCTGGGCAGTAGTGGTGCATGCCTTTAATCCCAGCACTTGGGAGGCAGAGCTAGGTAGATCTCTGTGTGTTCAAGGACACAGCCAGCATGACAGACACACTCCTTTAATCTCAATACCAACCATGGAACACCTGGAGGTCTGTACAGACAGGCAGTGACGAGGAGGTCATGTGGCTGGGTTTACAACCAATGAGAAAACAGAACAGAAAGTCTATAAAAAAGGCAGGACACAGAAGTAGGTCTCTTGTGGAGAGGAAGGACAGCAGAAGCAGTGAAGGGTAAGGCTCTCAACTATTGCTCTGACCTCGTGGCTTTTAACTCTGCAACTGGCTCTGTGTTTCTTATTTAACAAGACGGTTACATCTACAGGTTTATTTATTTATTATGTGTACAGTGTTCTGTCTGCATGTATCCCTGCAGGCCAGAAGAGGGCACCAGATCTCATTGCAGATGGTTGTGAGCCACCATGTGGTTGCTGGGAATTGAACTAGGACCTCTGGAAGAGTAGTCAGTGCTCTTAACTGCTGAGCCATCTCTCCAGCCCCCTATATCCTAATTTTTAAAAATAAAGAAATTGAAAATCCTCTTTGTCCTGTGACATAAATAGCATTAAAACAGAACACACGGACTAGAGCTTTAGATGAAGTTCCAAAGGAGGAAGTGTTTCAGCACTAGTTCTGGGCATAACTGTCCTTGAGTCGGTCAGGTCTTAAATACTTCAATAAAACGTGAATTAATCTGGTGCCAGAATCATTAAACAAAGTAACTGAGTGGGTAAAAACATTGTCTAATATTTAAAGATCTTTCTGTTTCTCTCGGGCACATGGGTGCAATATCACACTGAATCTTACAAAGGCTCAGAGAGTTTCCCCACTACAGACCTTAGGCACACTGTTATGGGCTGTGGAAGACTAGAAGGTAAAGGATAGTGGGCAGACAAGAGACGACCAAAATCCCACACTGCAGTGCTTACCGGCTTTTGTTTTTGTTTTTCCTGTCTGCTATTTCCCAGGCTGAACTTAAGAAAGTTCTGAACAACTGAGGAGTAAGCCCTGGATGACCAGAGAGAGCTAAAAACAAAAACAACCCAAAAAGCCTTATATGCTTAGCCCAGAAACAGAAAAGGGAACTGCCACCTCCTTCCTCCCCTCTCTGTTTTCTCACACCTGCAATACCATGCAGTAATGATGGAGGCTGTGGCCACAGAACTGAACCTTCTTTTGCAGTCCAGGGAGATGGGGTTCCAAGAGGATGAGGCAATCGATGACACCCTCTGTCTCTCTTTCTCTTTGCCCCCAGTTGGTCCCATGGGCAGTGGAGTCAGATAACTAAAGCCTCAGCATCCTGGCAGATGATGATATAAGAAGAATTCAAGAAAATAGAGTTTAGGAAAATGATGCCCCCACCACCACCACTCCCATGCTGTTTTTGAAACACTGGGGTAACTGCCTAGCTGCAAATGCATGGAACTGATCCTCATCAACCTTCCAAAGACATGGGGGGCAGATGGGATGATGGATGGCTACCTAGACTACAGACTGACCACAAGGAGACCCATGCAGGAGAGCCAGCAGACTGACTCAGAAGAGATCACAGGAGGGAGTTGGCCAATCACATAACTGTTCCACACACAGAGCACGAAGCAGCCAGATGGTAAAGCTCCTGAAATGTCCTCAAAAAGAACTTATTTTCTGTGTAGTAATTTTAAAACAAAACAAACAGCAACAGAATGGCCAAGAGCCAGTGTTATTTCTTAAGGTCTTTGGGCGCAAGCGTCAGAAATACCCCAGTTCACTCAGGCAGAAAACCATTTTGTGTGAAGACTACTTATTGGCTCAGGGAATTGACAAGAACAGAGAAGAACTAGAACAGCAAGGTGATGAAAGGTCCTGAGGAGAACCTCTCACTGGCCTTGTCATCAGGGCCACTCAGTTCCAAAGGGCTGCTCAGGCTTGGCCTCTCAGGGCGGGAGGGTTGCTGGATGTTTTGGATTTCCATGGGGATGTCCAGAAGGACTAGGGGACAAGTGCAAACTGGAGAGATGTTCACTTGTCAGCTGTCAAAAAATAGGTAAAATACAACCATCGCCCTGTCCTACAGATGAGAAAAGCAGAGTGTAAGAGGCCTAGAACATGTGCTCCCGACTGCCAAGGAATTGCTGGAAGAGGCTCTGGCCTCCAGGGAGCTTTGTACAAGCCATGGTGCCTGCCTGAAACAAAGAAGAGAAGTAATTTGAAGCAGAAGTTCCCATTTGTGCCTGACTCTGCAGTTAAGACGAATGATAACCCAGTTTTGTTTTTCCGTTTGTTGTTGTTGTTTTTAACAGTTTGGAGTTTTATTTTGCCTTGGAAATATGAACAGTAATTTCTTTTTCAGTCTATACTGCCTCTGATATATCCCTAAGGAAGCAGTAATTGAAGCTTTTGGCCACATATCCATTAGCAATATTCTTGAGGCTTGGTCCTTGTGTGTCTGTGTTCTCGTGTAAACTATGTCTACCGCAATATTCATTCATTGTGTGTGCTCAGCAACATGTTAGCAAACTGCTAACGAGTCAGTTGATGAATGTGCGTCACATATCTGGTCCTACGTTCAAATGATTTTTAGACTTGATGTTAATAGCTGCTTTAATTAGAAAAAATAAAAAGATATGTAAACCCAAATGTGAAACTTCATCTTTGGCTATGTTCATTAAATTACAACTATGGGTCTTGTGTTTGTAAATCCCACTTATGCAAATGCCAAGGGTTTGGGCGGTGGGAGTGCAGCGGAGAACTGAGTAACTTTCCATTTATGCTGCTGTTAGGCAAAGGAGAAGATGTTACGTTGTTTTATTTTTAGCAGATGGTTTCAAGACTCCTGTAACTTTTTTTTTCAGTTAGAAAACTTGAATATATTAGAAAGCTATGAGTCCTACTGTTTAAGGGTTGTGCCGATAGAAGAGTTTATTGGAACTAGCCTGGCATGGGAGAGTTCATCGGGGCTAGGCAGGCATGGGAGGGGTTGGAGAATGTCTTAGTTAGGGTTTTTATTGCTGTAAAGAGACACCATGACCACGGCAACTCTTAGAAAGAAAATATTTAATTAGGGTGGCTCACTTAAAGTTTCAGAGGCTCAGTCTATTATCATCACAAAGGGGAACATGGCAGCATGCAGGCAGATGTGGTGCTGGAGCTGACAGTGTTACATCTTATAGGCAACAGGAAGTCAGCTGATACACTAGATGGTATCCTGAGCATAGGAAACTTCAAAACCAGCCCCCACAGTGACACACTTCCTCCAACAAGGCCATATCTACTCCAACAAGGCCATACCTCCTAATAGTGCCACTCCCTGAAAGACCCCCGGAGAGGTCTCCCTTCAGGAGAGACCCCCGGCTCAATGAGCACGCAGCGACCACCGATCAGATGCAACAGCACGAGGTTTATTCAAACACAGGTACCTGGGGCAACAAAGCCTCTCGGAAGACCAGCGCGCCTCTGGGTTGGTGGGATGGGTTTTTATAGCAAGAAGCGCGGGAAAGCATTAGTCAAAGGGTTCTGATTGGATAGTTTAAACAAGGCGCGAATGGTTACAAAGCTCTGATTGGACAATTCAAGTGAGGCCCGGATAGTCAAAGGGTTCTGATTGGATAGTTTAAACAAGGCGCGAATGGTTCTGATTGGACAATTCAAGTGAGGCGCGAATATATAAGCATAAATCAAATGGGGCGTGGATTCAGGCTCAGGGCGGTTTGTAGGTTTCCTTGGTAACCAGATATGTGTGTCGACTCAACCCCTATCTAGAATTCCAGCTGCTCTGGTTGCCTTCTAGCTGAATTCCTTTGTTCCCCTACGTGCCTCGCAAGCTAGGGGGTTTGCACAACAGGGCAATGCTTATCGGCTATCTGGGCTGCGGTGGGGCCATTCTATTTCCTGGAACTGTCTTTTGTTCCCTTATAAGCCTTGCAAACATAGCATTCCTATAGGGGTGCCGGGGGGTCTTTCATCCCTATGAGATTATGGGGGGTCAATTACATTCAAATTATCACAGAGAAGCTAGCCTGGAATGGGAGGTTTCATAGGAGCTAGCCTGGGATAGGAGACTAGGGGCTAGCCCACCATGGAAGAGTTTATAAGAGCTAGCCTGGAATAGGAGGATTCATGGGCGCTATCCCAGCATCCTCTGCAACAGTGAAACCATGACAGGATGGAAATGCATTGGATGGAAGGCCTTTGCAGGTTGAGAAGTGCCTCAGCAGGGCAAGTTCTGGCTGCACAAGCATGGGGACCCACACTGGAATTCTCAGCCACCACCTAGACATGGGTGTGGTTGTCCCCACATCTATACTCCAGCACTGGAGAGTAGAGATGGGAAGATTCTGGAACTCACTGGCCAAGCAATCTATCCAATAGGTGAATGTCAAGTTCAGTGAGAAACCTTACCTCAAACAAACAAACAAACAAACAAAAAATGAAGTGGAGAAGAAATCCAGTAGGAACTCATCTTCAGTCCTGCCCTTCATGTGTATGCAATGTACGTCTACACAGACACGTAAATACACAGAAACATGTATGCACACATACAGCACCTATGCTCCTTTGCAAATTTCTTTCTCCATAGCACTTCAAAAAAAGGGGGGGCTCCTGTCTCTCTAGTAGACTTCACTTTTTCCTTAAAACAGTAGATTCAGAATGTTCTTTAACAATCTGCAAGGGAGCATACTATCAATAAGTATATGACAAGGAAAATGGCAAACGTAGTAAGTGTATTTTTTTTTTAAGATTTATTTATTTATTATGTATACAGTGTTCAATCTGCAGGCCAGAAGAGGGCACCAGATCTTATTATAGATGGTTGTGAGTCATCATGTGGTTGCTGGGAATTGAACTCAGGACCTCTGAAGGAGCAGGCAGTGCTCTTAACCCCTAAGCTGTCTCTCCAGCCCCTTTATCTTTTATAAAATAAAAACATTCATACTTTATCTCCTCAGTGAAGCTTTCCTTCCAGCTTTTTTGGATGGGTTGCATCAGAAGTATTTTCCTCTGTAACTGTTTAAAGAAAAAAAGTAAAATAAATTTCAACCTGAAGGCATCAAGAAGTTCATTAAAAATGGGGATGGGGGACCAGGCAGTGCAGTTAGACCTGCTTCTCTCTCTAAGAAGAACCAGGCTGAAAGGGTCAACAAGCTCTCAGCTCTGCTGACCATCGTATTTGGGGCAATGGAGCCTAGGGGTAAGCTGGTGGCTTATGTACACATATATTCCCACACACATATATACTCGCAGAATGAGAATATATGTATGTGGGAATATATATGTACATATGTGTATATACATACATATATAACATGTATATGTATATATACATACACATATACTCATTCTGTGAGTTCTGTTTCTTTAGAGAACCCTTACTAATGCAGTTACTTTTCTGTTGCTGTGATAAAATATCAAACAAAAGCAACTTAGGAGAAGGAAGGTTTATTTTGGCTCACAGTTCCAGGATACTGTCCCTCACTGTAGGGAAGGCATGGCAAACAGAGCTCAAAGCTGCCATCACATCATCACCAGTCTTGAATCTGAGATGGGTGAATGTGTGGTGCAGCTGACCTCCTCTTTCTTCCTATTTGTTCTGTTCAGGGCCACAGTGGGTAGGTCTTCCCACATTAAATAACTTAATCAACATAATCCTCCATAGGCATGTCCAGAGGTTCATCTTTCCAGTGACTCTCCATGCTGTCTCACAGACAACAATAACTATCATGGCTGGATTAGCCTTCTCAATAACTCAAGTCCAGCTCCCAATCTTTCCAAACTCTATGTGAATCAAGGTAATCTCTAACTACTACCCTTCCTTGCTTCCACTTCTACTTAAGCAAAGGCTACCTTGTTGGAAGAGGGGCACATAAGCCAGAGATTAAGACAATCTGATCAATGTCAGTCTCATTAAAGAATTATTAGGTCCTCAAGAGCAGAAAACATCGTCAAATATAGAATGTAGGCAGAATATTTTGTCCCACCAGTCAGCTGTTTCACCAGCCAGCTCCCAAATAACCACACAGAGACTTATTTTTAATTATAAATGCTCAGACAACAGCCTAGGCTTAGTAACAAGCTCTGACAATTTAAATTAACCTATATTTCTTATCTATGTTCTACCATGTGGTGGTACCTTTCTTCAGCGTGGCATGTTCATCTTGCTTCTCCCCATATCTTCTGGCGACTCTGCCCTTCTTCTTCCCAACATTTTCTCAGTTTGGCTCTCTTGCCTAACCTCTTCCTGCCTAGCTATTGGCCAGCTGGCCCTTTATTAAATCAATGAGACCAACACATCTTCACAGTGTACAGAAGGATTATTCCACAGCAGAAGAAAGAACACATGACAAGGGATCCAAATAATGTGGTTATTAGCTATGAACTTAAAATACATATGACTAACATGCCCAAGTCATTAAAAGACAACTCTGAGGATATTGGCAGAGATTCAGGAAGCATAAAATAATCACAATCAGGGCGGGGAGGGGGGACACACAAGTAAGACTTCAATGAATGGACTGGACACCAAATTAGGCACAGCTTCAAAAACTGTGTCAGCCAGATGTAGATCAGAGGGAAATGTTTAGACCGAAGTATGAAGAGATGGCCGGAGACACAGAGTGGAGAAGAACAAAGGGGAAAGGAGCAGAGAAAATAGGTAGAGGAAGACACATTTGCAAAGAGAATGAGCTTCTGCATGCTGGTGACAGAGGCGAGACTTCACGTTCAAGCTGCCTAAGACATCCTGTGCAGGCTGACGCATCTCTCAACAGGGTCCACCGTCACAAAACTAACCTCACCAGTGGCAGCTGGTGGTCTCTGTAGAGGTCTGCCTCGCCTATCTTTAGAGAAGCCTGTGAGTGTTGTGTGGAATGTGTTTCAAACGTCTGATTGTGCTTTCGAGTCCTGAAGCTTTTCTCTCCTCATTTGGGTCACAACGACCAACTCCTGTCCTGTCCATAGTGCCTGCCTGCATAGAGACTTTGTATTCACCTACAGTTTCTTTTAGCTCTCAGTTGCTCACTATTGAAATCTAATATCCTCTAAGCACTTACACATAAAGATTCACACAAACAGACTTTGTACATTTCATTATTAAAACATTCCAGGGCAAAAACAAATGTACTTGAATCTGCTAATTCAGAGCGAGCGCAGCAAACCCTTCTATAAAATGACAGAGTAAATATTTGAGCTTCCTAGGGCACTTACAATCTCTCTTGTACCTTTAAAGCAACACCATCATGGCGCAAAGTAACCTCAGGCAGTCCATTAGCTACAGGCATGGCTGTGTCCCAAGCTTCATTACAGCCAGTATTACAGATGGGCTATAGTTTACCTGCCTTTAATTTAAGTGAATAGCAACTTCCCACTCTCTAGAATTTTTTTTTTTTTTTTTTAGATCTTCACTGTAATGGTTAATTTTTCTTGTGGATTGGATGCATGTAAGATCACCCAGAGGAGGAATCTCAATGAGAAACTGTCTAGATTGGCCTGTGAACAGATCTGTGAGTGACTGTTCTTAGTTGGGTTAGCTGAAGTTGGAAGACCTGCTGTGAATATGAATGGCATCATTTCCTAGGCTGAGCCTGAAGAGGAAGAGACCACACTGAGCTGAGCCCAGGCAGGCAGGCAGGCAGGCAGGCAGCAGTCCACTGCTCTCTGCTCTTGACTGGGGAATAGGATGTGACCAGGTGTTTCAAGTTCCTGCCACCTCGTTCTCCCTGAAATGATGGGCTGTCGCCTGGAATTGTGAACCCTTCCTTTCTTAGGCCACTTTCGTTGGGGGCAAATTACTACAGCGGCAGAAAGGAAGCTAAGACATTCATATGGCCGGCAATATCTTCTAACATCACAACACAGATTAGGCCATTGCCAGGCTAGTCTCTAGGAATCATTTCTAACATATTAATATAGCAAAAGTTTTCCAGTGACAATTTTTTAAATATTCTATTAATAGAGAAGCATATTTTATATGTTCTTTGGGTTTAGAGATACTGAATATGCTGCTGAATTGTGCATTTCAGAATATAAATTTAAACACAGCTGGAAAGAATGTAAAGGTTTCTCATTATGTTGGATTGCTAGTTTTTATAGCTTAGTCATGTTGGCAATATTTGAAATAGCAGTGCAGGGTGGAGTCATTACTGAGGATGGAGAACACATTCATACATGAAATGAGTTTTTAGTCTTTAGGTCTTTGGGTTGACTTTAAGGTACTCTGTAACATTATTGAATGAAAACATGTAGTGACATCCAGTATAGTCTTTTATCTTCAATTTCTTTACAGATGTCTGCAAAGCTCTTTTGCACATTTCATCAAAGCTTAGGTTTTTAAAAGCTGAATAATACTGTCTGTTAGCTTGGTTCCTATGTAATGTGACCAACTTTCCTGCAGACCTCACTGTCAGTAAATATTTGGAGCACATGATTTTTCCAGTTTTCCAATTTAAAAAAAGGTACATGAATGTTCCATTATTTTCTTCTCTCTCCAAGCCAGTTTACTTTTACTGTCTGGATGGCTAGTCTTCCATGCCAACCACAGTCCTTCAGAGCAGCAGGCCCCTGCTCTTAACAGACAACCCCTAACTTACATTGTTACAAGGGCTGAGTACATTCAGTAGAAATGCAAAGTGTTTTGAATGTTAGGGAATGGGAAGAATAAGATGTATCTGGTATCCCTGGGGGTGTCAGAGGACTGTGTTTGAAAATTATGGCAGTGAGAGCAGTGTGATGGTGGGCAGAGGGCCACAGGAGTTGAGTGGGATGGAGGAAGACAGAGTGCATGAGAATGCAATGTAAATCTCTCACTGCTAAAGGACAGGTATAAACAAAAGGGGAGGCTGGAACCCTCCATGGCAGACTGGAGAAGAGTTGGTGAGTGGCTCAGCAGGTAAAGGCACTCACTGTGCAAGCCTGATGACCTGAGTTCAATTCCTGGATCTCAGATTGGAGAGAGAACAGACTTCAGAAAACTGTCCTCTGATCTCTGATCTCCACTTGTTCTCTGTGGCATTAAACACACACACACACACACACACACACACACACACACACACACACACCAATAATAATAATAATAATAGCAATAATAATAAACAAGACTAAAATAAATAAAAAAGGATGAGCTTGTGCTTTTTTAATTGTGTGTTTTTAAAATAGGTAGACAGATAGATCTAAAGATAATAGATATTCACCCAAACTGACAGACGGATGTTAATGCATGAGCATGTGTGTATGCATATGTACACACCTGTGCAGGGCAAAGGCAGACAGCTGCAATACCTCAGTAGCAGCCCACATCTAGTGCCTTTTCTAATAGTGTCCTTCACTGAAGCAAATTGGAGACTGGGATGGGAAACAAGCCTGGAATATCTATGGTGCCAGATAGTAAGAAAGTGCTCAGAGAATGGAGGGCATGTGATCACTGATCGGCCTGTGATGGGAGCTATTGGCACAGGCTCCAGTGGACAAAATTTGGGGCAGAGGAACAAATTATAATGGTGGTGATAACAAAGGGTGTGTTGAAACCCCTGAGGAACCCTGAGTCCACACTTACATCATGGTGTGAATAATAAGCAATTACAGAAAGGGGGAGCTTTCAGCTCATAGAATAACAAGCACAGGTCGACAAAGGCATGAAAACAAGAAAGAAGGAGGGGAAGGCTTATTATTGAATAAATAACTAGAGGTACAGCAGCAGCAATAATGCAGACACATCTGGGCAAACCAAACTGTGTCTACTAGACAAATGCAGGGCAATGTGACCATTAGCAAAGCCAGTATTTGTCGTGGATTCAATCAAACACACTAACTGTGGTGCAAGCTATGATTTATTTACTCACTTCAAGCTTCGCTGGTATCTTTGTGGAGCTTGTGAGAACCCACCTCACTCTGATGGGAGTTGGCACATAATGGAGAAGAGTGGAGTGCTTTGTGGAGTGCCAGCATCTGGGGCTGAGGACATAGCGCAATCTGCTTGTCTAGCACACATCAGGTCTTGGGTTTGATCTTCAGTACTGCATAAAAACTGGCCATCGTGGTGTATGCTTGTCATTCTAGCACTCAGAAAATGGAGGCAGGAGGAGCAGAAGTTCAAAGTTATCGTCAGCTTCATAGAGAATTCAAGGCCGGCCTGGACTGAGACTTTGTCTTCAAAAGAAAGAAACAAACAAAAGGCTAGCATCTGGCATCAGTTAGTACAGGGCCACCACACACAGCGTCAATGAGGCCCGAGCCAAGGGAAGGTAAGCAGGAGCAGCAGCAGCTTTCCTCCCCCTTGCCAAGCAGCTTGCCTTGGTGGGCAATGGTATCATCGGGAGGAAAGAATGCAGCTTTCTAAAAGCCGCACTGAGAGCGGCAGGCCATCCATTCGATCCTTGTGATGAAACAGCCTTTATGATGACAAGGTGGTGTGCAGTGGCCCTAGGCAAGAGTGGCATTTGAGAACTAGTCTCCCTGAGGACAACTTCTCTGATGTGGAGAGCTATAGTAAGGCTGTCAGAGTGACAGAGGCGCCAGCAGGGAAGCCTGTGACAGCATGAGAGAATCCATGAGCTGGTCCCCCCTCCCAGTGCAATGACATGGCAGCTAAATACAAGGACCCTGTCCTAGGCAGTCACAGCCACTAGGAGGTGCATTAGGCTCACCACGGCCTCACCATAATGAGGGGGTGGAAAGCCCTGTTTCCAGGAAGTGCTTTCCATGTGGCTCAGGGTCTGCCTTAGAATTGTATTCAAGTTTGTGTCCCAGAGGTGGGAATGGACTGAGATGTAATAACCATACACTATCCTGCTCCCAGGGACTCACAAATTCTCTACCCCCTCAGGATGCTGACTAACATCCTGCAGCGGACACTCATCGGTTCTAGCCATGGGATCCTGGGGAGTTACATGCTAAGTGAATGAATGCTTACAGGCAAATATACCTTTGCCTCTAGATGCATTTCAAAAGGTGATTTATGCTTTTGCAAGAACTTGTAACACAGAACGACATAGTTAGGTTGCTAAGATGTGCCGGGCAGAGGGTCAGTTGATTGGAAGGCAGCTTTGTCACTCACAGTACCAGTCCTGAAGCCCTGACTTCTTCACTCAAGCCCAGATGCATGGCCTCCCACACTTTCCCACGCTGTTGGCATACAGACTTAGAAGAAGCTGTTCTCAGACTCACTGCATGGGGAGTCTGACTTCTCAGCTTCCTCCCTGGTGACTTCCCAACTTGGCTTCTGTAGGAAGAAGATCTGCTTTTCTCCCAGAGGAGGCCAAATGTCATGACAGGAAAGAAAAAAAAAAGCTGCTAGCAACAAGGGGCCCCAGAGCAAAAGCAAGGAGTAGGTTGGACCCAAGACCCTGACTAGATCCTTCTACTGGAATGGAGAGGGGGAAAACAAAGGGTTTGCTAAAGCTGATTCACTCACTCAAGAGACTTCTCATTCCAGTAGCTCTGCATGCCTTCCTTGGTTCTGTCCCCACCCCTGTACACCCCCTCACTGCTAGTTCTGAAAGTCAGTGAGTGATAGGTTAGCATGGTGTTCATCCCATGGTGTCACCTAGCAACGTGCTGTTCATAAATAGCCACAATCATCTCTTCTCCAAAAATGGCTAAAACTTCTCTTAAAGGCACCAGGCAAAACGCTTAGCTCTTTGGAGCTGGTGTGAAGTATTCCCGTCTCAGCCTTACTCCCAGCCTTCCTCTTCCTCCGCTCAAACTGACCTCCCAGTATGTTCATTGTTTACACATTTCCTCCTAGGGACCACAGCACAGCTGTTCATGTAAGTCTCCCAGTTCTTTTGCAAACTTCATTGAGCTAAAAAACAACTCGAAAGCCAAAAACAGCCCTTTCTAATCTTCACCTTTTGCACTTGAGAGGAAATCACACTAAAAGTAGTAGAATTAGAATATTAACTCTGAGAAAGAGTTGCCTCTAGGAAAGTTAAAAGTGTAATAGATGTACAGTGCTGTCAGGTGAGAGATTTCTCTTTCTATTAGAAGTTGGAATGAAGTCACTCTGAGAAGACAGAGGGCTCAAGCCTGCACACGAGGACACCATTAAGGCCCTAGGTAGCATGAGCTAGCAAAATGGTGCTGAGAAGGATCAGCCAGTGAGTTTAAAACACCACAAAGCTCCATATTTTGCACTGAGACTTCCAGAAAGAATTTTGGTCTGTGTGATAGTAGAGTGTGCTCCCTCATTTCTTATCAACTTGATATAAGCTAGTTTCATTAGGTAGGAAGAAACCTCAGTTGAGAAAATGCCTCCATCACATTGGACTGAGAGCAAGTCTGTGGAGAGTATTTTCTTGATTGATGTAAAGTCTGCAGTTTGGATGCTCAGAACCCATGTAGAAGCTTCACAGTCCTGACAGCTCACCTGTAATCCCCACACATGGGAGGAAGAGACAGTTGATGCAGGGTAAACTGGTTACCTACTTAGAATATTCAGAATTGTTGAGGCCCATGAACAGTCAGAGGCTCTGCCTAGGTAAACAAAATGGACAGAATGGACAGCCATTGAGGGGGATAACTACCATTAACTTTGGGCCTTTGCATGCAAGTATACACAGGTGTGAACGTGCGCACGTGCGCGTGTGCGCGCACGCACATACACAAACACACACACACACACACACACACACACACACACACACACACACACACACTCAGAGACCAGAAAAAAAAAAAACCCTTTAATCAGTACTCTTTGAGTACTGATTAAATATATATATATATGGATTCCTTCCTCACAGTTGTAGGGAGCTAATTTAGCCCAAGCTTAGTGGTTTTTCTGGGCATTCTCAGGTAATTATTCTGTGACTACTTGATGCTTTTCTTTCTTTCTTTCTTTCTTTCTTTCTTTCTTTCTTTCTTTTTTTTTTTTTTTTTGTTCTCTTGTATGGGACTCCAAATCCAGCACAAGGACTAGTGGGGAGATGTAGTTTCCAAGCAGGGTCTCCAAAAAGGTATTCAGCATGCAAAACTAGCCCTGGGCCTAGAGGAGCAGTTAGGTCCTTCAGTCTCCAGCACCTCTCTCCCACACAATACCAGGCATCCAGTGGTGGCACTGCCCTCTAAATGGGTATTGCCACTGATGGAAACGTATCACTGTGGGTGTTCTGATCTTAAGAGTACTGTGTCTCAATGGAGGACCAAGGGAAGAGGAAAATGTTTAATACTACGTGTTCTTTATTTTCTAAGGTGTCCCCAGGTTTGCTGAAGACATTGCAGAGCTACAGAAAAGGTTCAAACAGCTCCACGTGATGTTTTGAAATTCATCCCAACTGTAGGCTGATTGACCTGAACTGGGATAGACTGCCAGAATCCAGAAGCTTCAGCCATTTCCTTAGTGTCAAGATTCTACCTTAATGATCTCCTGATCCAGGCCCGAGACCTCAGGAACATAGTTATCTCTCCTCCTTTTGCAACTTGGTAGAAATATCTCCCACAGGACCTCCCTAAACCCACTTTATCAGATGTGTGGCATAACCTGCTGTCTTATTTGGGAGCTTCTTGCCAGTCATAAAATGGCAGTTTTCTCACACTAGAGCTTGTTTGTGTGGAAGATGATACCCAGGTGCTTACAGTACCTCTCAATGATGACCCAGGATACCCTCATAGTTTTGGTGTAAATGTGGTCCATGTTGGCAGGTCCTGGTACTGTTTTATTTATTGAGCTCTTGTCTGCTAGGGATCAGGGGGATAAACCTGAACTTGTCTCAGACAACTGAGTTTATGACTATTAAATAGCCACAGTCTTTAAGAGTCCGGTGCACATCCAGAGCTGTGAGCAGGTATGACTGCTAGCCAGAGCATCCCAGGATGGCTTTCCTGGGGAGGGGATGCGGCAACTGCTTGAAGTGCTGGTGGGAGGTGGTTAGGAGCAGCCAGTGGTGGCAGCTGTCAGGCATGGAGATCTCATGTGCCCTTGTGGTGGGAGGAAGCATGGGCTGAAAGACTTAGAGAAGGCCAGAGGAACAAGCTGCAGGGCTGAAGGCCAAGAAGGGTGCTGTGTCCTGACAGCCCCAACAAGAGGTTGTGATTTTGCCCTATGGACAATGAGAAACCACCATAGCAGATTTGAAGGTCCAGGGAATAGATTAAGGGACTAGACAAGGCACCCAGGATGAAGGATCGATAGACAGATACAGAAGTCTGTCCTGAGCTGAAGTCTTGATCTAAAGGGGTGGAACTGAGCCTTCTATTCTTACACTCTCTAGAAAGGATGTTCTCTCAGCGTGTGTTCTCTTTTGGCTAGCATGGGTATAGAATACTCATTTTTGTTTAGGAAATAGGGAGCTATTGAAAATAGTATTTCATTTTTCTATATAGGCAGGGCTTCATGTTCAAGGCATATTCACATTCAGCTTTTCATTCTGCCCTCAACAAAATTTATCATTTCAACTCACCCCTTAAAGATCCTTGCATTCACAATCTTGATCCTATTGCTATGTGTATTTCCAGGCACATCATCAAAAACCTGCAGCTGCTAAGCTCATTATGAAATCCTAGACTCTCTGAGGTTTGAGGGAACATTGGCTCTCAGTTACTACCATCCTACTTATTTTGCTGAGGCTCAAAGAGCTAGCTGAGGAAGAGCAGGGGTTCCAGTGAAGTAAAACAAGCAAAAATCCAATCGACACTCAGGCTCCCTAGTAATTACTGTATTATTTTCACGTTTGTTTTTATTTCAGTGCTTGGGATCAAATGTAGGGTCCCGTATAGTCTAGGAAGTTTTCTTCCACTGTTTATCTCAAACCTCTCAAAGGAGTATTTATTTATTATTCTCTGTGTGCATATCATGTGTATGCAGACACTGGTACTACACATGCATGTGGAGGTCAGTGACCAAATTTTTTCTTTACATGGGTTCCAGGGATCAAACTCATGACGCTACACTTGCATGACAGGTGTTTTTACCCAGTAAGCCCTATCTTGCCAACCCTCATAAAGGAGTTTAGAATTAAATGGCAACCATGTGTAGAATATGTATGCTTGTACACCTGTGTGCACATATATGGGAAGACACCAAATGAGGTTAACAGGGCATCCTCCTCTATTGCTCTTTAAATATAGTCTCTCATTGAACCTGGAGCTCAGTGATTTCTTCGATAGGCTATTCCATCCCTGCCCCTACACTGAGGTTAAAGTTGCATGTGGCTATACCTGGGTTTTGATATAGGTGTTCACTCTCAGGTCTTCATACTACAACAGCAAGTGCTCTCACCCACAGAGCTGAATGGCAATGTTAAGACTTTAATGTAGCTCAGTGTGTCCTGGTTGTGCTAACATGACAACCCAGTTGTCACGTCTGACAAGCCTATTATCTCAATCATCAAATGAAGTGTGGCTCAAAGCAATGTGTAAGACACTTCAAGATAGAAATGGCCCAGTCTCCTCATCCTGCCTCTCCAAGTGGGAACTGGCCCACACCAAGTACTTTCCTCAGCTGCCCTCCCTCAGAACTCAATACCAGGATAAAAAAAACATCCAAATGGGTGGAGTGAGCAGGTGAGTCAGAAATGTCTGCTCTGGCAGGGACCCAGGGCAGCTCTTCTGAGAGAGACTAGAAAGTTGCACATTGCCTAGAATTTAATGAACACCAGAAGCCTGTTCAATAGAGAGAGGGTGGGCCGTGCACTCAGGCAAACAAGCCAAACTCCCTAGCCTTAAAATCAGTCTTAAAACTCCTATGATCAGCTAGGGATGTAGCACAATGGCTAGAGTACTTGCTAAGCATGCACAAGACCCTGTTCTTGATTCCTAACACTATATAAAACTAGGCTTAGTGGTGTATGCCTGTAATCCCAGAAATCACGAAGCCAAAGGAGCAGTGTAAAGTTATTCTCAGTTGTATGGTGAGTTCAAGGGCAGCCCAGGTATGTGGGATCCTGTCTCAACAAAAACAAAAACTGGCTTGGGAAAGTCAGTCAAGTGCCTGTATTGAAAACACAAGGACCTGAGTTCATATCCCCAGAACCCACATAAAAAAGCAGGGGTGGTGTGGTGAGCAGATGGAGTTCTCAACTTGGCTAGGTCAGGGACCCCAATGCTTCAGACCCCTGGGAATGGTTAGGCCTTCTCCAGAAGAGGCTCAGAAGAATAGCAAAGCCTTTCCCTGGTCCTAGTATGGATGTGGACACTGTGTGTAGAAACTGCCAAGCACAGCCTCCCCTCCCAGAGGACTGCAGCCTGAGGCTGCTCCCTCTTCGACCTCCTGAGATGAGCTAGCCCAGATCCTCCCCTAGCTACTGGCTCTAACAAACTGGCTGAGTTTTCCTACTGCTGCTGGTATACCAGCTTTAGCATGCAGGGCCTAACCAATTCAAGCTTTTGAGTGCACATGCCCGTTATTTCTTCACTCCATGTTACCTCAGTTTGGTCAGTTTCTAAGCTGTGCAGGTAACAGCAGAACACTCCTGTAAACCTTGGTAGGGGGAAACAGATTACTGAGGGTGGATTCTGGAACCTCACTGGCCAGGAAGCCTAACAGAATCTCTGAGGTTCAGGGTCATGGAATGATCCTGCCTAAATAAATAAATAAGTAAATAAATAAATAAATGCAGATTCCCATCAAAGACATGTGTCAACCCTGAGTTATCTACATGTATGCATGAACAGCCACACACATGTGTACACATACCTACACACACACACAATTTTAAAAAGAAATCTTTAAAAGCCTAGGCAGTGAGTGCTTTGTGGGCTGTAGAGTCTGCCACAGCTACTCAGAACTACTCCGTGGTGGATGCACAATGCAGAGCATCCTACAAACACAAACACACATTTTATAATGCCAACTTTACAGACATTGACATTTGAATTCTAAGTCATCTTCATGTCATAAACTCATCGTTTTTCAACCACACTAACATGTAAAAACCTTAGAGTGCAGGCAGAATGGAAGCAGGTGAGCTAGCCTTGGCTCACAGGGCTGTAAAGAAAGATGGCCGGTCTGGTTGTCTGCTGGGAACTGGAAACATCGGTTCTGTGCTCGGGAAAACGAGCCACCTACCATTGCAGCAATGGTGCCACCTGTGTTCTGTGGCTGATGGCCTCAAGCCGGTAGTATTTCCCCCAGTGTGTGCTGAGTAGGGGCTCAGTCAGTAAAGCACTTGCCTTGGATGCAAGGGATCTAGGTTTACCTTTATATCCCGTGTGTTTGTTGTTTGTTTTTTAAGTGTGCTGTAATGTGCTTGCTCCATGGCAGCCGGCCTAGCTTACATGTCCACTTCCAAAACAGTGACAGCCTTATCCCCTCCCCCCAAAAAAACATATTTTTGGATGATGCCTCAGGAATGATGCCCAAGGTTGACCTCTGGCTTCCTCATGCAGGAGCATATGCACCTGCACACATATGAGCATGTACACCCATGCACATCTGTGAATGTACACACACACACACACACACACACACACACACACACACACACACACACTTGCACCTATTTTCTCCTCTGGTTCTCAATCTTCCTGTCTGTGCTTCCTTTCTCTGATCCCCACCCCCATCCTCCCACACTTGCAGTTTCCAGTTGTATGTAGAAAGGTGTGAAATGGGAAGCAAGCACTTTTCTGTTCCATTCATTCATACAAAAACTGCATGAACTACTTTATTAGTGAAATATTGTTATTTACCTATGCATTGGCTTTAATACATGGAGGTGAACCATGAGGAGAAAGAGACAAGAAACTGAACTCTATGGACCATTATTTGCAAACAGGATGGTTACGTCAGTTTCTCTAAAGACAGCACTCAGTAGATGGCTAGAAAGCCCAGTCTCCCACATCATGAATGAACAAAAGAAATAAAAGGACATGACCGCTCCTAGGTATGGTGGAGATTTATTGCAGATATGAGGGAATATGGAGATTTATTGTAGATATGAGGGAATAAATAGCCAGAGGCAGAGAAAGGGACAACTGGAAGAGTCCTGAGTAGACATGACCAACAGACTGAGCTGGGCCATGTGTATGTGGGGGATAGGCAGGAGCCAAGAGGTCAAAATGTAAACAGGACCAGTGTAGCCAAAATGGCTGGATTATACAAAGAGCAGTTGTGGGGAGGGCAGCCCAGCCCCTGGGGGTAAAGTTTAGGGTAGGGGGCAGGGTGTGCCAGCCAGCATCTGCTTTGATGTTAAAAGGCACCTCTACCTGTTTCGGGTTGAGACCCAACACACCATATGCTTACTTTCCAGTTTACTTGAGTCTAATCTGAAATTCTCATCTGCTTTCCTTACTTTCTTTGGCCTTATTAAGCTACTCCTTCTTGGATTTATTGCTTTGGTGTTTCAGTTTGGGCTCAATTTTACTTTCTTCTTTTAAAAACCAAATGTTAAAGGTACAAATTTTCTTAAGTACTGCTTTGGCTATACATGTTTCGATATTTGGTATCTGTTATTGTTGTTTAAATAATCCTAACTTCAGCTGGGTAGTGGTAGTGGCACAGGCCTTTAATCCTAGCACTCAGGAGGCAGAGGCAGGTAGCTCTCTGTTAAATTCAAGGCCAGGCTACAAAGCAAGTTCCAGGACAGTCTGGGCTGTTATTGAGAGAAACTGTCTCAAAAAAACAAAAATAATTAACTTCTTCCAAAATTTTACTATTTGCTTCGTGTTTATGTATGTATGTATGTATGCATAGGCATCTATATGGAGGTCCGAGGACAACCTGTCCTTCTACCACATGGGGCCTGGGTATAGAACTCAGATCCTTAGGCTTGGAGGTAAATGAACTAACCCTTAGTCCTTGAACAACTGTCATGTCCATAGTGCTAATCTTAAATTTTTATTATAGGTCTAATTTATTACTTTTGCAGTGTTCTTAAGGTTTCTTGTGTGTGTGCATGCATGTGTGTTCCTGTGTGGGTGCACAAGTACCACAGTTTGAGTACGGAGGTCAGAGGTTAGGTGTCTGTCTCCACTTCCACCTTGAGACAGGATCTCTTTGTTGTTATTTCTAGTGTTTATGCCAGGCTGGCTGGCTCATGAGCTCTCAGGGATTCCCCTGATTCAACCTCCCATTCTCCTAGAGTCCTGGAATTATAGGTACATGCTACCATGTCTGGCTTTACAGATCAAATGAGTCAGCACCCACAAGGCCTTTAATATTTCTTAAACATTTGAGATGTGTCTATAACCTAGCCTTTTGAAATTTATTTTATTGCCCAATATCATCATTTTCGTAATTTTTTTGTTTGAAAATAAAGTATGCTTCATATTTTTAAATGTTTTTATGTGTATCTTTTGCCTGCACGTATGTATATGCACCATGTGTGTACGGTGTCTGCAAAGACCAAAAGACGATGTCAGTTCCCTTAAAACTGGAGTTACAGGCAGTTGTGAGCTGCCATGTAGGTTCTGGGAACTGAACCCAGGTCCTCTGCAAGATCAGCAAGCACTCTCAACCACTGCGCCACCTCTCCGGTGCCATATTTTATAATTTGAGATACAGTGTGTATTCACTATGGACAGGTTTATTTTGGCTCAAGAGCTCAAGGATACCATTCATCTTTGTATAGAAGTCACAGCCCCAGGAGCTTGTGGCAGCTGACCACACTTTCTCTGCATCAGGAAGTAGAGGATGAATAAACGTTGGCTGGCGCGATTAGTTGGCTTTCCCCGTTTACAGTCTGGGACGACAGACAATGGAATGGTGCTACTCAGTTAGGGTGGGTCTTCCCACCTCAGTTACTCTAACCTAGGTAGCTCTTCACAGATACTCCAAAGGTTTTGTTTCCACGGAGATTCTAGATCCTCTCAGTCTAGATGGTAAATCTGGCAATCAAGATTAACCAGCAAGCAGGGGACAAATGAAAAGCCTAAGAAAAGAACCATTCACTGGAAGAAAGGGGTTTCAGATCTTCAGGAGACAAGTCTCTATGATCTTATGTAGGCCAGACCAATAGATTAGTTGTTGGGTGCCTGCTTATTGTGCTCAAGACAGTGAGCTCATTCTCAGAAACAAACTTTAACAACCTTCTCCCTCCAGAGGGAAAACGACTTTAATCAATTGCAGATCAAGCTGCAGGAAGTAATGGATGAGTGCCCACATTTGCTAAGCACAATAGACTTGAGGTTGCACGATGACCAGGAAGCAAACAGAGGCCTCTTTGTTAGCTCCTAAGGCATTGCACAAACATGGTACAGAGGCTCACCCTGACTTTCTACTGTCACCTTCGAAACATTCAAAGCACAATTCTTTTAGTGGCATTAATACTGAAGTCAGGAAGGATTTAGTTTTATTTATGTGTGTGTGCCTATATGGATTTATGTGTACCACATGCGTACAGGTGCCGGCACAGGCCAGAAGAGGGTGTCAGATCCTCTGGAACTGTAGTAAGAGAAAGTTGTGTGTTGTCTGATGTGGGTGCTGGGAAACAAAACCAGACCCTCTGTTAAGAGTAGCTAGTGCTCTTAACCCCTGGATCCATCTCTCCAACCCTGTACAGACTTCCCTCTGAAACCTTAATATTGCCTCAGTGTCACTGTCGACAAGGCAGAGGTGAAAAGAACGGAAGAAGCACTTACGTAAGTGGAGGGAAAACAACAGCAACAAAACGGTAACACCTGAACCTAGAATGCGATGGGAGTGGTGCACACCAGAGGCTGTACTGATGGGAGCTGTGCACACCCGAGCCTTATTCTGAGATGGGAGCTGTGCACACTTGAGCCTTACACCACTCCCATCTCAGTGCAAGGCTCAGGGTGATGACTAGGCCAACTGGATGGTAGCAGTGCAGCGGTCCATCGAGGCAGAGAAGAGCATGAACAAAGGTCTGAGGGATGAGGGCAATCACTGAGAACTGGAGCATCCTCAACTCTCTGGAAGAGACACACTTGGGTAATTCAGCATCTGGTTTAATGGAAGGTTGTTATGATGCAACTCAATGGCCTTGCAGAAATCTCTACATTTCCTTGACCTGTTACATGAAGTATACTTGTCTAAAGAGGGCCTTACATCCCTGGGTCCTGAGTCAATCTGATTACTTCCTCAGCATCTCCTTAAGTAACTGGTCTTAAACTCCATTTTCTCCTTGCAAGAACATCATTATCATTTGTTAACATAAATTGCTTTCATACTTTAACAAGATCTAGATACTTTAACAAGATCTACTAACTAGCAGGAAGCTCATGAATTTAAATTTTAAGGCAGAGTAAAAACACTGACTCCCCACAAAAGGCCTTCTTGGTATGAACTGACATTGCCTGAAAAAGCCACATCCCTGTCAGACTCTACAACTGACCAGAGAACTTTGTCATTACGGAGACTTGTAATTTTGGGCTATCCTGAATTCCTTCAGTAACTTTATCATGCCTCCTCTGTATCAGGTAAAACCTTTGGAATATGTATTAATTTAGCAGATTATTCTACCCTGAAGCTAAAAAATGCTACCAGATAGCATCTGAGACCTTTAGCAATGGTTTCCTCCTGCTACAACTCATGTGTTCAAAGTCTCCACCAGTGTATGTGGGGACTGCATTTATGGCTGAACTTTTGTTCTGTAATTTTCACAGGAGGAGGTGTCATTCAGGGTAACCGGAATCCATGCTCCTAGGCTATGTTCACCCAGACTTGGCCAAGATAAATCTCTCCTTTTCCTTTTGGCACAAGAGCTGTGTTCTGCATTGCTGTGGTCTTTCTTAGAAGAACAGAGAGGAGGGCTGTGTACGTGTGTACGTATGTACACACACACACACACACACACACACACACACACACGCACACACACACACACACACACACACACACACACACGCACACGCACACTGTTAAAATTCCTTTTTATAAAGTCTTCCTCTACAGACTAAGTTGGAAAATATTTTTAGAGCAGGAAAAGGTAGGGAAGAAAGTATGGAGGACACAAAGATCTAAGACACAACAAACCTTAAAAAAAATCGTATTGATGGTTCCAATCTGACAATATGAGTTAATAAGTAATAGAAATAGTTAAACCAACTTCAACTGATCCTGTCCTTTCTTCCCACTCATGCATAGCCTCTTAACTGTTAAAAACTGCTTCCTTAGTACACCAGCAACTCTGAGGGAAGAGGGACAGTAACCTTGCCATGTTTCAGAAGTAATCCCATCCCTCCCACCAACTCTACTCTGGTTCCAAGGACAGACTTGTGGGAAAGCGAACAGAAATGGCCCACCATTCTTTGAGGAGTGATTCGGGACTCACTGGAGATCACTGTTTTTCTTCAGCCTTCAAGGGGAAGTATCTGCCATTGCTCTGGTGAAAAAGAATCCCTCTAGGGAAATGTCACCAGTGAGTAATTCCACACTAGACTATGTCTAGCTTTTAAAGTGAGGGTCAGCCAAAGTGCCAGGCCTCAAGGATTCACCCGAGCTCCACTGCAATTCCATGTTCCCACTTTTCTGGGACTCTCCATGCCTCAGTAAGAGGGCTGAACAGTAGTTCAGGAATAAAGGGGAATAGAAAAAATAACTCCCTCATGATCTAATTCTAGAGTGAATACTTATTTCATATGACCCTTCTAATCCTATGAAGTGTGACTGAACCTGTCACAGACAGACAACTGCACCAGGACTCTAGTCAGAGACAAGGGTTCAGACCATGGTGTTCGCTCACTGGACCTCAGGAGCACTTCTTAACCTCCAGAGTCTCCTCTTAGGAAAAAGGACCCATACATTATAGTTAAGTAAGGATTAGAAGTGACCAGGTATAGGATACTTCATGGAACAATAACGTTCTAGTTATTCATGTTAGACAAATGGAGTTTTGAACCATCATTTATTTCAAGGATCTAAAAACTCAGATCTCAGAACAGTTAATTGTAACTAAATTCACTCCAACTATCAGACATTCACAGATTTTTAATCATTTATGTGCATGTGTCTGTATGAATGTATGCCACGCGCCCGTGTGTGTGTGTGTGTGTGTGTGTGTGTGTGTGTGTGTGTCTCCCCACCATAATGAGAGAGTGCATCAGATCCCCTAGAACTGGAATTACATGTCATTGTGAACAGCCTGACGTGGATGCTGAGAACCACTCAGGTCACCTGAAAGGGTAGCAAGCACCTTGAATCCCTGAGCCATCTCTCCAGCTATCTGGTTGTTTCTTCATTCTTCAAATGACTACAACTATAACACAATAACCTAAAAGCATTATTTTGGTGATATTATCACAACTGATACTGTCCTAACAGTCCCACCTTGTTTTTGACGTAATACAAAGGCAAGTGGTGTACACACACACGCACACACACACACACACACACACAGAGTTTGTAGCTTGTTAAACATCTGCCTCACATCTTTAAGGTAGCTAGTAACTGCAGCATGGGTACAAACCAGTAACTACGTAAATTAACAACAATTCTCTGGATTGAGGGTGATGTCATGAAGTCGAACCGTAGGGGAACTTTCAGTTAGAGAATATGACTGAAGAATGAAACCACATTTTAGATGGAAGCGCTTACTCCTCCTGCTTTCTTCTCTAGCGATTACCATCTTACACAGCATATGCTCTGAAGAAGTAAGAAAAAGCCCTTTTAAATTTCATGATAGGTTTAATTAGGTAATTCCAGGAGAGGGGAGATCACTGAAACAAATCGTCTACCATCTGAGAAGTCCAATTACATGGTATGATGGAACAAAAGCACTTACAAACTCATATGTGCATATTTACATTATATACTCACAACTCTCAAGCTAGGTGACTCTATGTGGGGAGATGCATTAGGACAGCAGTTAAACAGGCTTTCACTGCTCACTAGAAAGGATGCAGCTAGGCTCCTAGTGGGGGTAATATACACGTGAGGCACTTCTGAGGTCAAGGAAATAGAAAGCAAAACATCCTACACACTGGAAATGTTCACACAAAAACTTGTGTATCTTTAATACAAAGGCTTTCGACTAGATTATTCTTGAAATTTTTCAATCACTAGCAACTTTTTCAATACTAGCTTCTGGGACAATGGGCAACGTTAGTATACCAAAGCAACCAAAAGGTTGCTAACCGTCAGGCTGCTAGGCTACGAGTACCTTGACGCCCCTTGTAATTCTCCTTCCCTCCCCGCCCACTTTTTGGTTTGTATAAATCATCTCTGTCAGTGTGTGAAAGTTCTTAATATTTTTAGTTTGACTCACCATAAAACACACATGGCCCTCATATCATTTATAGCAACTTTCTAGTGTTCCCCCTAATACTTAGAAATGTGATTCTGGAAGCCCAGTCAAGAGTAAGAGCAACATTTTAGTGATGAATTGATTTTATCTGTTAACTAAAGTTCTCCAAGTTATTTTTCAGAAAAAACGATTACACTTGCTCAATGCACTGTTGGGCTACAATTAAAATTACTTTAAAAACACATTAATCGAAGTTACACATTCCAAATATAATCAGACATTCAATTTCAACAGAAGCAAGACCCATAAAACTCTTTCTATTGCCCATTTAGAGGAAAATACATGTTTTCTGCACGCTGAAGACTGACAGAGTATTGAGAAATACCTGTGTGCCGCTTCATTAAGGGGACAGGGAGAGAAGAGGAGAGCAAGACTCACCCAAGGACTCAGATGGCACTATACACATGAATTCAAAGTGCATTTGTATCATTTCAGAAGCTCATTTTAGGCACTGCTGAATAACCAATGAAAATAGGTAGTTTCAAGTTTTTCCCTTTAAATTTTAAGCCCTGTCTTATCATCACCATCTACTTAAAAACACACACACTCTCTGGAATTGTCATGATAAAATACAGGCAATTATGTTTATTTTTTAAAAATTCTCCCTGACTGGCACTGGGAAGAAAATAGGAATACCATTTTGGTAATGGCTTCTCAGTTAAAGGAACTGGTTGTATAAATGATTCGGTACATACATAAGTTTGACTGCCAGTTCCAAGTTTCAATAAATATTTTAAAACAGGATATGTAAGAAAAAAAAGTGCTTAAAATCTTCCAGCAACCAAAAAATGCATTTGAGGAAAGATTTATTTACATTCCTTTGAGCTGTTCCTTACCCCTGGTTTCTCTGGTAGGCAGTGGGCCACCCTCTGAACAGCCCTTTACTGGGCAGACACAATTTCCATCTCTCGGCGCTGGTCTAAAATCATCCAGCAGGTGGCACTGGAACTCCGCAAGTGTTCCTGCTCAACAAATCAAAGGCTTCCCTTAAGCCACAAGAATCACTGGAGAACTACTGACTGAGCAAACAAGCCCACCAGGCGGAATTCTTTCTGGTCATGCCATTCTGATGATTTTCAATATTTACTTGTACTCTAATAGTTTTGTTGAGCCATCTGCTTAAACTTTAGACACAAGAGGGTTTTGAAGGAAACGCCCAATGGCAATGCCCAATCTGTACAGCGAATGAGAAATCATTCCCAAATCCACCTCTACATGCTTGGGAATCGGATTAAACTGTCCAATAGATTCACATAGGGACTCAATATCGTCAGCTACTTTTCTGGACTGATTTGAATTCGTATATACTAATTACAAAAATCCAAGGTGGAAAAAAAAACCAATTTCATTACCATAGTTTTTAATGAAGAGAAATGTTTAAAACTGTAAAGAAAAAATGGGAACAGGATGGCAAAATCTTAGCAGCAAAGTGGTTAAACAAACTGAAAATATTAATGCACAAACATTAAAATATTAAAGCATGTATGCTGCGTATAAAATACAGTAGAGAACCAGGAGATGCACTGTAGTGACTAGTGCTTAACAGAAAAATGATTAATTTTGTTCTTCCCAGAAGTATATACACAGTTCATTTCCACGGCATTTCCTACATAGCCAGCAAGTTATTTTCTTCAGTTATTCACACCTTCCTCCAACCTGAATTATAAACTCCATACTTACAAATATGAATATTCATTCAGAAGGAAAACCTGTATTTCTATTTCAACAATAAAAAGGAATTTTGAAAGTTAACAGTCTGCTCTAGGAAACCAAGTTTATCTGAAAATGTCAGGGATGAAGATCATCTGTGTAGCAGCTTCCAAATATAGAAACAGTAAAAATAAGACTTAAAATTGCTGCTACAGTGTCCGATTTTGGATTTAGTTCATCCAATTGATTTTTAGTACAAAACTAGAAATAACCTCTTCTTCATAACATCTATAGTTATCAATATATTTTTCTTCTTTTCAATGTGAAATAATACTTCAAGATGATCTATATACATAATGTTGTCAGTTCAAGCTGTCATATAAATATAAATGCTTTCTTAAAAAAAAAGTATCTTACAGACAGAGAGTGTTATATATACATTGCTCAGTTTGATCTGGGGCAAAAGAAGACAGCTAACACAAGCTGAAGCGTGACACAAAAGTAACGGTACAGAAACGACACTGAAAACCTGCGTGATTTTCTATCACATCAGAAACTTTAAGCAGAGGGAAAAAAAGGCACACTGCTCAAGTGTCAAGGGAGTATTTTCAAAGAATCCCTCAGATGGTTAGAATTTTAATGTAACATTTAAAAAAAAAAGATAATTTGATCCCAAAACACTTTTAAATGGTTTGTTTAAACATACCATACCATTCTGTAAATCAAACATCCCATAATACAAATGCTCTTCAACAGGATGTGATGAACAAGATCTTCCATTCACAATGGCAGGTTAAATACTTTCCTGGGAGAGTTCTGCATACATTTTAATGCAAAGTAACTTTGCTCCTGGCTAGCTGAAATAAAATGCAGCTGAAAAATATTATTGTTATGTGAGTAATAATAAGCACAGAGGATTAAGCTTAAAAAAAAAAAATCAGTGAAACAGCTGTGTACATTCCGGTTTAGCAGAATGATAAATGGAGACTCAAGAAGAAACTGCTACACACTAACTATCCAGTTAATGCTCCTGCCTTGTAAAACCTTTATGAACTCAGTTAAGTTTTTTTGAAGGAGGAAACTCTGAAAGAAAACAACTTGCTGGTTGAACACCACAAAAACAACTAGAAACCCTCACTTTCTCTTCTATATTTACTCAGTCTCTTGATATAAAAATAAGTGTTATGTTTCCATCAGAACATTAGACAATTACATCTGTGCTTAAAAAAAAAGTTGGTCACTCAAGGCTATTAGAGTATTTTAAAGAGTTTAGAGTTCCAGAATGTACAGATAATAACTCAATATAAATTGCAGCCAAAGAAAAATGAGGATGAACATATCAAATCTTTCACATGGATACAAACGTTATTAACTAGATGAGTTAAATACTCAAAATACATGGAATGTGGTGGTAGATATATGCACATCTACCTCAGAACTAGGAAGGGCAAGAAAAGTTTAATATGTCGTAGTTCGTACCTTACATTTAGTTAAATATAAACATTTGTTATTTATACATAAAACTGCTTTCAAAAAACAACTAATAAATGATTTAGTTGTATTTGTTTTCTCTTTTAATTTCCAAGTATTAACTTTTCTGTACTGAAATCAACTGTCTCTTAGTGCACTTTTTAGTTAATGTCCTAAAAAATTTATCTTTAAAAAGTCCCGTCACCTAGTGCATAAATATAAAAATGCCAAAATTAATCCCTTTTAGTTGGATCATAATCTATGTTGACCTGTTGTAGTCAATAACCAGAAATGACTTTCTTCTGCAAATGCTCTATGATCTGTCCCAGAACATGCCATGCACTCAGGGAAACATCGGCACGGCTAGGATCTGTAAATCACAAGAACTGACGAGTTCTGCTTCCTCCAAGCATGGCCTCAATGATACCAGGCAAGATTCCATACTCCTTGCCAACAGCTTCCACAAATCCAAGTTAGCTAATTCCTGGAGATGAAGATTTTAAGCTCATGTTGGCCCTGGCCTGCTTCACCCAGCAGCCTTATGTTTCCCACCACAGCACCCACATGCCTCCCCACAGCGATGGCACATTCTCAAAGGGACGTAGCAGCACATACATGGTACAATGAAGGACAGCGCTACCAGGGCTAACCATCTTAGGCAGAACTTGTCATCACTAGTGTCACATGAACAAGGGTCAGAAAAGTCTCCCTCTGAGTCTGACATACAATGATAGAGCATGCTCTCTGCACAGAGCATGCAACTAACTTGATATATGCATCTTTTAACAGGATCTGGAGCATCCTGGCATTTTCCCCTGCCATTTTCTTCATGATTAAACCTTTCCTGGCAGTACACGCAGCGAGAACGTTCCCCATCCTCTTTTCTTCGTTTCGACTTAAATTTTAACGAGGGAGGCTGTGTCTTAAATACCACAGAGTCTTTCAGGGAACTTAACTTAGTTTCATCTCCACAGTGGTAGAGATAGTCTGATTTTTTACTGTCTTGTTTAGAAAATGGAATATTGGAGTCAGTATCATCTCTCTCCAAGTCATTTTTCCACATGTCTGGATGTCTGTAGTCTGCATACCGACGTATTAAGATATCTCGAGGATTTATTCTGACAATCTCATCCTCATCTTGAAAGCTGACGTGTCTGATTGACTTCAAAGGGACCTAGACAAGATAAAAATTGCAGAAAGGACTATGACAGTTAATTTTATGTCAATTTCATGGAGCGACCCTATCTAGGGATTCATTCACAGAGCTCGGTGAAAAAGTTTTGGATGAGATCAACACTTCAGCTGGTGGACCATATCCAATCAGATAATACCTAAAACTAAAACTATCTCTCTGGCACGGCAAGCAGGGAGCCTTTGTACTCAGGCTCCAGTTTTCTTCCATCTCCAACCCAATGGCTTATCTGTAGATTTTGGGTTATTATTTCTCTCCTGTACTGGAGATTGAGCCTAGGATCTTGTGCCTGCTAGGCAAGCACTCTACCATTGAGTTACACTAACTAGTTCTTTGCACTTTGTATCTTGTTACAGGACCTCACTAAGCTATCTAGGCTGGTCTTATATTCTCATTCCTCTTGCCTCAGCCTCTTGAGTAGCTGGTCTTATAGGTCTGTGCCATAAGACCTGGACTAGATTTTGGATTTATATTCCGTTATTGTATAAGTAAATTCATTACATGATCCACTTACTGGTTCTATTTTACAGATTTTTTTTTTTTTTTTTTAAGTTTCAAAAAGCTGGTTGCCATTGTAGTAACTTTAAAAACACAGAAACAGGTAATGATTCCTGACTAGAAATGTTTTCTGACACATGTCAGAGCCTCAGAAACTACTAGTAAAAATACAGCCTATAAGGTCCTGCTGGTGAGGACTAGGACAGAAACAAGAATGCGCTACTGGACACTGGGAGAAAGAAAATAAATGTAAGTGACGAGATCAATCGGTTTGGTACACTTGGAAGGTGGAACTTGGAAGTAACAATACTTGCAAGCAGAAGTGCTGAAAAGTGTGGGTGTGCACGGTTGTGCTTGCACACAATGATAAAGGATTTCCTAAGCAAAGTGAAACTAAAACTGGATAATTCTCAAGTGTATTTTTATTGCAAACCATGGGGAAGTGGAGAGGATACCGGGCACATGGCTGGATAAAGCAAAATGCTGCCAACATGGACTAAAGCAGGTAGTGCAGGATGAAGACAGAAGGTCTCATCTCTGGGTCTCTGCAAAACAGGCCAAGAGCACTGTGTGGCTATAGGCATACTCCATCCTTGCAGTAAAGAAGCTGACTCTGGAGGTTGGGCTGAGATGTGTTCCCACAGTTTAAGAGCGAAGGCTAGTCTTTTATTGCAGCAGACCATGCTACGGTATTCTAGGACCCTGACAGCAATGCTGATACTGGGGTCAGGATGAAGCCGGGAGGACCACCAACTCAAGAGGGCAAGAAGAGACAAACACAAAACCAAAGATGATTAATTCCAAGTCCTAAAATGGAATGAAATGCTTCTTATTAGGGTTTGGACTCCCTTAGGATGAACTATGACATCTTCATTTCAGTTTCTCAATTCTGTAATGGGACTGACTGTCTATTTTCTACTCTATACTTTTCCTAACATTGTATTCTAGAAGCTATCTTCTGTCTGGTTCCACAGAGAGGAATTTTGTCTCAAGATGAATCATTTCCCAGGGGTTATCTATACTTTGTTGAAATGATAGTTTAAAACTTGGGAATTAGAGTACATGTTGGAGTGGGACAAGCTTTCTGGACCCCTGGATGCAGGTGCTATTATTACTCTCTATGTGAGAAGGGCATATGAAGGCCAGAGTATAAAGTGAAGGAAGCAGTGCATAAATTAACAACATGAGTTCCTGTTTTGTCCTATTCTGAGGATGCAGAGTTAAAAGCCACTCAGGCTGAATAGAGCGCAGCAGATACATCCTGAGTAAGTCTCATGTACATTTCACTCAAGGGGAAATTAGACTTGGATGCTGAGCTGAGCTGCTGCATTTCAGACCAAGAGACAAATGACCATTACTTACCCTATTTTGGGACTTTAGGCTCCCACACTCCTTAGATATTTGCCTCTGTACATATTCCATACTTCGGCTCTGAATGTCCAGGCCTTGCTGACTGAATGGCATCTAAAATTCCAAAAATTTCTATTTTAAGTGACAGCAGTATAAATTTCTTACTTTAAACAAAACCAAGTACAACATACATTTCAAGCCTTTACACCTGATAGGTTGTAAAATCATGCCTAACCATCCTCTTCACCACTGCACACACCAAAACCCCATTTTGATAAAAAGCAGAATCAGGCTAGAGAGATAGCTTAGCAGTTAAGAATACTTGCTACTCTTACAGAGGACTTAGATTTGGTTCCCAGCACCCACACGATGGTTCAAAGCCATTTGTAACTCAGCTCCAGGCGATTCAAGCTGTTTTCTGGCCTCCACAGGAACCACACATGTATGTTTGCTGTGCATGTATGTTGTGCATCACATATGCAGGTAAAACATTCATACACACAAAATAAATCTTAAAAAAAAAAAAAAGGAAAGAAAAGCAGAATCACTTCCTCCCCATTTTACTCTAGGAAAGAATTTTCTGTTGTTGTAAAATGCATTTAAAATCCAATTTAGCAAGTAACATCTTGCACCAAACACCGCCCCCCCCCCCAAAAAAAAACCCATCAGGACCATCAATAAAACCAAACAACACAGAAGACAGATATGGCGACCCATGCCTGTGATCTCAGCACTTTGGAGGTGAGAAAGGAAGATCACTAGAGCTTAAGGATAACCTGGACTAGAAAATTACAGTTCTAGTCTAGCCTGGGCCACAAAGTAAAATCCCGTCAAAACAACAAAAATGGAAGTGGCAAGGCACAATACTCACAATGGTTTTTTTGGAGTGATAAAAATATTATAGAACTGAGTAGAAGTGACCGCACAATCTTGTAAATATATTAAAACCAAACTTAAATACATTAACAAGAGAGATTTTATGATATATGAATTACGTTTTTTTAAAAATGAGCGCAATGTCCTGATAAGATTTCTTAGCTTGAGTTGTAAAGAACATGAAAACTCAATAGATTGTGGTCAAAATTTTACCAGTTTACTTTTTAGAATTTTATAGTAAAATTAAATAGACATAAAAAGTAAAGGATATGAAGAACTTCCATGTTAATCATCAGTATTTCAGTCATTCTGTATTCTTTTTATTGTTTTACTGAAACATTCTGATCTAAACCCTGCTACACTTAATAATTAAATTGTAATTTGAAAATAGCAACACACATGTGTTCTATATGAAGTATGAGGTTTACAGGTAGAACATGTAAGAATTCAGGAATTAACAGGGAAAGAGACCAGTATGGATTAAAAGTTCTAGTAAGACTCCATGAAGGAAACAAAGAATAAACTATTTGTTAAATTATAAATAGGGGAACATTATAAAGAAGGAAGTATGAGGGAAACTTCTTGACTTAATATAATGACCTCAAGTTAAAAAGTACGTAGTCTTAATGGCCAAAGCTCTGGGGTAATGAATTTGCCTAGCACATACAAAGCCCTGGTTTCATGTAATAGTTATTTTATTTTATTCTAGGAATAGACTTTAAAAAGTAAAAACGTCCATTTTCTCTTATTATCCCTATTTTATTATCTCAAAATCACATATACACACCCCATATAAACACATACACATTCTGCAACTATCCAAGTTAATGGATCAATAATACAGATACAGTTCTCTCATGTGACCTGTAAGTAAAGAGACAAATGGACAATACTGCTCTTATACTCATTTAACAAAGGTGTTAAAATATACACTGCAATTAAGTGCTGCTTTTGAAAACGCTGGAAATGCATGCTATTTCTATTATCTTTAGGATAATTTATCAGCTCAAAAGCCAGAAGATACTTTTTCAAAAGGATTCTACTCATAATGGCAACAAAATAGTACAAAGGAGTGAATCTGACATACAATCCCTTTTCTTGAAGAAAATATAAAGTTAAGAGAAACAGAGAAAGAACTATATTGAAGGATGTACCATCTTCACGAAGGACACCAAAGCCTCCCTAAGCTAATGCACTGATTCAAAACAACTCAAATATAAAACACAAAAAGCTTTCTTTTTTAATCAAATTTAAACTGAACAAGCTGCTAAGTTAGGACACTTGCTGAACATTAACATTTCTTACAGAGATGGAATCTAAAGATGACAATGTGGTACAGGAACAGACAAAATGTTAACAGATCTCATCAGAAACACTAGAAACTGACCCATACATACAGGTAAACTTGGTATGTGACACTCAGGACACTATGAACCAGCAGCAAAAACTCTGATACAGGGACTTTTTGTATGTAACACACAGCACTGTGCACCAATAGGGGAAGCTCTAATAAATCAGTTCTATGCAGGAAATAAAAACAACTGGAGCTCCACTACAGAAGAAAACATGTCGAGCTGTGTTAAGGACAAAAGTCACAAAACTTTCACAACAGGGAGAAAAATGGCAAGGTAAGTACAGAGAGGAATTTACTAATTAACACCAGCAAATACACATAGACACACACACACACACACACACACACACACACACACACACACACGACAGGAACCACAGATAAACCTCAAAAAGGACTAGCATTCAGAGCATGCAGCAAAATAACATTTAGTTTACTACTCAATATGAGGTTTGAAATGACAGCATGTTCTTAAATAATTTATCAACAATAACAGCTATTTCCAATTACTGGAATTTGTATTGATCAATATACACTCCCTGTGCACAAAGCATACATTACTTATGTAGTCTAACTTGCAGCTTCTTAAACTGAGTGACCTCATGAAGTCACATATTTAAATGTGGGATTTGAAATAATAAATATAAAAAGGTAACAGCTGGAGGTTTCTGAGGATACAACCAGACCAAAAAAAAAATTAATTCAAAATCAAACATCATCAATCTGAGGCGATTCTGTCAGCACTTGCCCATGTTACCACTTCACCGCAGCCCTGAGTCTAAACACACACAAGGCAACATTGCATGGTACACGTCTTCAGGTCATGCCTAGGAACACTGTTTGAAACACTCTGCCTTAGATCGAAGACTACTGTTATGAATGGCAGTCTCCTTACTATATTCATAAAAGGCTTCCTGCACTTACAGAATCGTAACTGTTTAATTGTAAAATGGGCTTTATTATTTTCCTGCTGCCATCCCTCAGCATGTATCAGCACTCTATCTTTATTTAGACTGTACTGTTAACAGTATTTTATTTCAAAAGTTGCTGACTTACAAGTTTCGTTTTAAAAAGTCAAATTTTGGTAAAGGATTGATTAGGAGATTTACCTGCAAATTTCTGAAATGGCTCTAAACATATACCTGCTATTTTGTATTTGTGAGAAGTGGCATTCTCAGCATTGACAGTAATAAATCAAAATGTTGATCAATTCAGAATTTTTTTTTAAAGACACACAATGTTTTGCAGTATTAAATACTGCACCTGAGGCAGGGTTTAATTTTTAATTTTATGTTTCTAAGTGTTTTGTCTATACATTTGTTTATGCATCATGTATGTGCCTGGTGCCTGTAGAGCTAGAACGGGGCATTGGATTCCCTGGAATTGGAGTTACAGTTGTGGGTCCCCATATGGGTTCTGGGAAGAAGACTGGGGTCCACTGGAAGAGCAACCAATGCTCTTCACCACAGATCACTAGTTTATTTATGTAAAAATCTTATTAGTGCACACGCTGCATTCGTCTCTGGTAAATTTAAATGTTACCAAGGAGCTGTTTACAAGTCAATTTACAAGTTATCACTTGTATACCTATTTTATATCCATCCATACTTATGGTCACACAAACATTTCTTATGCAAAGGAGGGTTGCTAGAGGGGAATGTATAAGAAAGGCTGGACCAATTTGTCACAGAGTCCAACATAAAAAATGCACCTATGCACTCCCTAAGAAACTCATACATGCAAATAGCTGGAGAACAGAATTATCAAGCCTGGCAGAAAAAAAGGACCAAGTGTAGAGATCCAGAAAAGCAGAACACTAAGCACATAAAAACCAAAGAAACAGAGGTAAAGGTAAGAGGCAGGCTGGGATGCTTCTGGGTTGTGTGGTGGCTTCCTGGGTGCTCCGACATTTCACAAACCCCTGATCATGACTTCAACTCATAAACATTATCTTGTTCATGGTAAAAAACAAACAAACAAACAAACAAAACACCCAGCTATAATGACTTTCATGCCAGTTGGTTGAACTAAGCCTTAACTGAGTATTATCATTTTCAAACAATGTACTTATCTACACAAACCATTTAAGCAGCCCATGGAACACTAATGGAGCCAAAGACAAACAATGACATCGTCTGCAAGCATTTCTGGAGGGAAGACTCAAAGCTAGCACTGGGGACACTTTCCCACAGACCTCCTTTCTGCAGATCTCCTGGGCATACGCTTTGTCCACCTCTGTTTCAGACCTTTTTAAGGACATGTGCACAGGGAATCCCCTGAAAGATAAGATGCTCTCTCTCTGAAGGCAGCATTGTTTAGTGCCCAAAGAAAGGAAGACATAAGTAAAACAGTCAGGCTGGTTACAGTCTTGACTTCCTGAAGTCTAAGGTTCTGTTTTAATTTTTAGCATTTCATATAAATTCCTAGATATATTTAGATTATTTTCTTTTCTTCTCCTTCCAACTTCTTCTGTGTCCTCTGCTACTCCCTCTCAAATTCATGGTCTCTTATTCCTTAATTGTTATTGTTAAATAATACACATAAATTTAGAAATACAACCAGCTGAGTCCCTTTGATATTTCTCATGTGTTTGGGATTAGCTCAGCAGGGGCTTGTTCCCGAATTCTCCTTCTCTCTGTAGCCATTAACTACCTATAGCTCTTCATCGAGGAGTGAGTCCTTGTGAGAACTCCCCTATGCTGGCATGCCAACTGGTGTTCAGTTTTCAGGTCTTGCTTAGGCAGCCATATTGTTGAGATTTCACAGCTGCAGCTTCTCTCTCATATAGAGAAGACACTATAGTTCTCACAGCAGTTGTCCTAGTTTTCTGGCTCTTTAATCTTTCTTCCATGTTCCCCAAGCCTTATATCTGTGGGCATAAGAGTAAGTGTTTAAAATACAGTCAGAAATTAAACTGGTTTAGAAAAGTGGCAGTAGGGGGTTCTCCTCTAGGGCCTGTGACCTTTACCAGCCACAGAGAGTTGGCCAAATCCCCTCCTACTCAGTGGACCCAATGTCCAACTACACGACTGTTGGTTACTCACTGAATACAAGCACCACTGTTGCATCTTTCAGAATATTAACATCATCCCATCATGGGGGTATCACAACTGGGTATGTCTACTGATTACTTTTCTCCCTTGGCAGCTTGCATAGCTCCTTCAAATACTATGAGAACTAGTCCTTATAGCTCTAAGATCTATAATGCAAGCCTACTTTGTATATCTTGAGCAAACACCAACCTGATGTTTTAGGAAACAAGGACACCAACATGAAAATGAAGGTCATGCTATTACATTATATTGAGAAATAAGGCTCTTTGTGTCTTACCACACAATCTTGTGTCTTCTGGAGGAATTTATAAACATGGCAGCTAAATTTGGTAGCTATAAGTAAGGTTAACATTCTAGACTTTATAGTTCAACAGGGCAACTGTCCAGTCCTTTTGAAAAGGTAGCTTCTCTGTTGTAGAAAAGGATCTGTCATTAAGATAACTCTGAAGCAAACAACTAAACATTCAAGCAAAAAGTTTTTAGTGGAAGCCCAGATCATGAACTACTTACTGCATGTAGAGTATGTGCTAAGATGATAAGATACTGGTTATATAATCCTCTTGGATTCTGATTTTTTATGTATAATTTCCTCAAACTGAAGTATTTAAATCTTAGAAAAGGGACTTTAATGTAGTTATTTTGAAAAACACAATGAGGTTTCTGCTCTGCAAACTATGGGTTGGATTCTGTACTGTGGGAAATTCTCCATGATGCCTTTCAGATTATATCCAAATACAAATGGTATGGAATCCTAACACCATTGTGCTGAACACAAGAATGTTTTACTCTTGGTAAGTATGAAAGCACCATCATTTGTGGTGATACTGTGTCCCCCAATATATTGTGCACCCTAATAAACATATCTGGGGTCAGAGAACAGAACAGCCACTAGATAGACATAGAGGCCAGAAAATGGTGGCACACATACCTTTAATCCTAGCATTCTAGAGGTAGAGATCCATCCAGATCTCTGTGAGTTCAAAGCCAAAGTGAAAACAGGTAAGCATGGTGACACAAGCCTTTAGTCCCAAGAAGTGATGGCAGGAAGCAGAAAGGTATATAAGGCATGAAAACCAGGAACTAGAATCTGTTAAGCTTTTAGGCTTTTGAACAGCATTTCATCTGAGATCCATTCGGATGAGGACACAAAGGCTTCCAGTTTGAGGAAACCAGATCCGCTGAGGAATTGGTAAGGTGAGGTTAGCTGTGGCTGGTTCTGTTTCTCTGATCTTTTAGCATTCACCCCAATACCTGACTCCAGGTTTGTTTTTATTAAGACCTTTTACGATTCGTGCTACCATCATCAAACACATAATTTTGTATATTAACCCCGCAACAAATAAATGTATAGCTTTAAAGGAAACAAACCCATCACATTTAATTCCTGCTAACTGAGACAGTTACTATATAGCTCTGTCTCTAATCTTGGAGATCAGGACACATTTGAATTAGAAGAGACTAGGAATAATGTTTTCTTTATTTAACAAAATACTTTCCCCAAGTGCTTTACATATCACATTTTATCACTGTAGTTTCCTAACTCCTGGAGGCAGATTCCAGTACTACCCAATTTATAGACCAAAAAAAAAAAAAAAAAAAAAAAAACCCTAAACTATGGAGATGTTATAAGGCATGTACCTAACAAAGGACTTGGTTCTAAAATAATGCAAAGAATATCCCTGCAATTCAGTAAGAAGAGGCCAGGCAACTCAATGAGATGTGCAAGACTTTTTAGGTTCTTTATAAGAGAATTCCACAGGAAAACAGCTGCTCAATATACTAGCAATCGGGGAAATAAAACTTAAAATCACAATAAAATACTATTTATTTAAACCTAGTGACTACTTCAGTATAAAAGAAAGGTAGAGTAACACCAAGTGTCCCAGGAAATGTCAACTACCTGTTGGAATGCAAATGGGACAATGACTTCGAATTGTTGTTTTTGAGTAAAATTGACAATCCATATAAATGTTCTGTGTTTTGTCTCTGGTGTTTGTATAACCCAATATACAACTGTGTACCCAGGTTTGTGAAAAACACACCAGATTTTACAGTTTGAACATTCAATAATCTGGTGCCAGTTCTCTGCTTTTTTCCCTTTGTTTTTAATATGTTGTGGTTTTCTTGCAGATTATATACACCTTTGCTCATGGTGTTCTCTGTAATGGAGACTGCATGTCTCTTCTTGAAATCAAATGTGGAATTTCTAGCTTCCTTTATGTAACGGTTATTTGGAGATAGGCCTTTGGCTGATAGTTAGGTCATGAGAACAGAGCTCCTGATCTGACAGAATTAGTGTCCTTGTTAGAGCCACATCTGTCTTTATTTCTATCATTCCCAACCAACTAGGGACATGGCAAGAAGGCAGCAGTTGGCCAGCTAGGAAAAAAGGCCCTTACCACAGCCACTCCGTCTCCCTGTCACCTCGGCATTCTAACTGCTAGAGCTGTAGGATAAAAGAGACAAACAAAAACCTTGCTGTTTGAGTTACCCAGTTCATGTTGTAGCACAACAGCCTGAACTACGCTACTCCCTCTTCTCTGTCTGCAGCACTCACCTTCACATCCTGATGCCCTTTTACAGAGCAGTACATCAACCTATCTGTGGCCATACCACCCTGAATGCACCCAATCTCGTCTGACTAACATTAAGTATAAATCAATATTCTTTCTGGGTTTTGTTTATTTTTAACCTGGTAAAGAACAAAGGGTCTTGGTGCTCTTCTGTGGCACACCAGTTTATATATGCTATACATACGAATAGTACACATTTTCTCACCTGGCTGCCTTGCAAGTAGACTCTTCTGGCATTCAGATCTTCAAAGGGTAAAGGTCTTATGTCTGAGCTTCTGTAAGGCTCACTGGTAACAACTGTCTCTTGCTGGAAAAGGTGATCTTTCACTAGGGAACGAGAAGCGTCCTCTTCAGTGGTCTAATGGGAATAACATCAACAAAGAAAGACACTTCAGCACAATTAGTAAGTCTATGTCATTACCACTGCTATGAAAGGCAATTCCCTGAACTCAAAAGTACACAATCAGAATGCCATGCCAAAACAAGAGGAAATTTAGAACACTTAAACTTCTTATTAAAAATAACTAAGAAATGAAAGGCTACTGTTCCATAGAGATACAATGATAAAGCCTTTAATTACATTGAAAGAAATACAAATACATAGGTGATGAAGAAATTAGGAAGTAAATACAACAATTTACAAATTAAAAATATAAAGCACACAGTAAAAACTATACTGATGATACAGTGAACAGAAACATGAACAACAGTGGTCCATGACCATGCTGAACTTGCTAATGACTTGAACGTTTCATTAGTCACCATAGACTTAAGTGAGGAAATATACTTGACTAGTGATGGTCACTTAAGACATTATTTCAAAATATCACAAACAGAAATGTCTATAATAAAATGTTACATAAAGTAAATGTTACGTAAGTGAAAAGTAGCAACTATAAGACAAAGTCCTAGGTGTTTCCTTTTCAGTGTAGATTATATCATTTGCCATTAATGTGTAATTATTTGAGAAGAGATTTTGACAGTCAAGTAGAAATGGCTGAGTATTTTCAGACTCAAATTATCCTAAAATAATCTGAAATAATCACTATAGTTTTAGCAAATTTAAAGGTTCAAGATGTATATTTTGTTTCTTAAATAAGTTTTGAAGAGTTTGCTAATGATACTTCTAAAATAAACAAGTAAATTATATAAACTGACTAGGATCTTTTAAGTTTATAAATAAAACTTTATTTTTTTGCTCTAGAACCACAGTCTCCAGCTATTTAATTTTTCCAGAATACAATTTTCTAAATTACAAAATAACTGTAACATCTAGTAAAACCGTTTATGTAAAAGCAGCCATTACACCAGGAATCAAGCAGTTAAAGTTTAAAATATACATGAGGACCCAACTGCCAAGTAACGCCAACTATGTCAAAACCAGTTAATTCAAATAAAACAAACAAAACAAACAAAACAAAAAAGGGCAGTTTTAAATAATTCCTTAATGGTAAAAAACAAACAAACAAACAAACAAACAAACAAACCAAAAAAAACCCAAAAATGCAGTTTTAAAATGAATTAAAAAATTCCTTAATAAAAAACAAAACAAAAAACAAAACAAAACAGTTAAGTCACATTGTGACCTAATTCTCCTAACAGTTGTCCCAAACTATTATGACAGTTAATGCTAAATTATTGAAAGGAAGCTGGCTAAACACTGTTAGTCAGCAAACATTTTCTGTTAAAATACATTTGAAAATTGGGAAGAGCAAAAAAGAGAAAAAGAAAGAAACTTGTTTACCTGCTGGAGACTTTAAAAAACAAACTACCCAGCTACCCACAAACTGAATATAAAACAATGTAAAACACAAATGTCTAAGAAAAAGGACCTTGGAGGCTTTGATTCGCTCATTAAAATATTATACAAAATTTAAATGATCAGCCAAATTTTTACTATAAATTTGGTACAGTATCAACTTTAGAGCTGGTTGGGATACTTACAAGATAAAAATTTTAATAAGCATGAATTACAGCAACAAAAATAATTAAAGGTGATTATATGTTTAAGATAACTTCTTTGATTGTGTTATCTTTTACTAAAGTATAGCCTAATTGAGAAGTCATTTAGGAATTCTAAATTAAAGCTGGACATGTAGCTCAGGGTACCAGGACTTGCTTAGCATGAGCAATGCCCTGGATTCCATCCGCAGCAGAGCAAGGAAGCAACAAAACTTTTTGTTCAAAACAATAAGCCTTACTTATGTATCTGAACAAACACAAAACGGTTCTAGAGCCCAGTGCTGACTTGGCTAGAATTCTATACTTCCGTGAGTTGAGTGACAACTGATGAATTTTTAAGTATACCCTTAAATGAGTCTCAGCCAGCAAAACAACTAAAGCATCATTTGGACACGAGAAATGACCAAACAAGTGTTTGAAAAGTGCTATGCACACAATGTATAATGAAACACATATTACTTATATATTATGAAAATATAACACTTTAGACAATCCCGAACCAGGAGAAAGGTTTGATTATTTTTATGTTGTTAATTCTTTTTTAAGATATTAGGTTTATGCTTTTCTCTTTACTTTTGATAAAGAATCTTAATATTTTAAAGTATAATACAAATACACTCTACCAGTGAACCAGTCACTTTTTAAAAACCATAATGTATCTTTTCCCTTTCACCTGATACAATGAACTGCAATATTCTACACCCTTGCCTGAGATTTCCAGATTGATGCAGAGTAACTCTCTATGTCCATAAAATGACTCTGTAAACATGTGAGCCTTTCCAGCCACTTTCCAATCTATTTCCTCTTCTCAATACCCACTGTCTGACTGAAAGCCCCATTATACTTCTTGCTTATCTCATTTTAGTGTGATTCAAACTGATCTTTTCAGACTTTGGCCCATCATTTTCCATGAAGATTTTTTGATTTCTTTTTTCTTTTTTTATACTCAAAGTCCTATTAAGAGTCCCAACTACCAAGGCTGTAAGAGACTGGGCAGAACCTCCGGAATATCCTCCTAAGGTAATTAACTACACAGTCCACAGGAATGCACTGGGAAAGTTTAATAAAGTTCAATTTTATCTTACAAGCAAAGAAATGCACTACATTGCACTTGCTCAAGAATTTTATTTTATTTTTTTATTATTTTTTTGTTTTGTTTTTCAAGACAGGGTTTCCCTGTGTAGCTTTGCGCCTTTCCTGGAACTCGCTTTGGATACCAGGTTGGCCTTGAACTCACAGAGATCTGCCTGCCTCTGCCTCCCAAGTGCTGGGATTAAAGTGCATCACAGCCACCACCGCCCGGCTCAAGAATTTCATTTTTGAAGTTATCACAAATTACATTTTTGAAAAATGTGTGGCTAGATGATATTCAACAAAACCTTAATTATTAAATATATATACATATTTTATATATATATATATATTGAGAGAGAGACACACACACACACAGAGTAGTTAAAAACTGTATGCTCAGATTTTGTCATCTTATAAATTCCAAAAACTTCCATAATTCTGTTGTCCTAACATCATAACACACATTTCTGTATAATGTTTCTAGTGCCAGTTCATTTTAGAATTGACCACAATCAACTATTCTGTTTAAGAGATCTCCTCAGGTACATTTTTGCTTAAGAATAAACTAAGTCCCCTCATATACACCTTTGACTTTGAAGACAGGATCTCACTAAATATGTAGCCTTGGCTGCTCTGGGACTTATGTCATTCAGACTGGCCTTGAATTTACATAGATCTGTCAGTCTCTTGCTCTCTAGGGCTCAGATTAAAGGTGTAGGCTTTAATGTTTCTCATGCTTCCCTTAACTTTTTAATTCTGTACTTTTCTGAGAGTTTTGTCTAGAAACATCACTAATATATAATATTCTACTTAAGCAACCTCAATGAAATAATTGTGATCAAACAGTAAGAAAGGAACATAATAATGTCAAGACATATCTGGCAAAAATAATTATAGAAAAATTGGTCCATGTGCTGGCTTAGATAACAGAAGAGCATTCCAATGAAAAATTCATTTGGCTTAAAGGAACTTTTAAGTTTGTAGAGATTCTTTACTGTAGATATAGTTTTGAGACAGTAAGTAGTAGTTAGACAGTTCTTGCTAACTATATAAATCTTCATATAACCTGTTTTGTAAACCTATTTCTAGGATTCTAGCCCAAGACAACACTTTAGGAACGTGAGCAGAAATGTATGTGAAGAGTGGATAATCAAACTCAACCTAAGAAGCGTCAGAAACCTTCAGGGCCATGTGACAATGTGTCTAAAAGTGATGGTGTGTGCACGACACGAATACACTTCAGGAGAGAGCTAGGGCCATCCACTCACCTTACTCTCAGAAACAGAGCCTTACTAAAAGTAAAGCCTTTCAAACTCAGCATGTCAACAATTTGTCTCTTGCAGTCTGAAATCTATTTTTGGACCAACAAACGTTAATTGAAAGCTTTTAAATCATTTTGGCTATGGCATCTCATTTTACAAAATGATTAAACTGAGTGCTTCTCAATAGTGAAAAGAAGATGTGAGAACATTTAAGTTCTGACCAGCTGGTTTTTCTTTATGCCCTGAAGCATGACACCTAAGATCTTTTCTTTGTACAGTCTCAAGTATGTTATGAGGTATATTTTGTGGTTATATCAATAAACATTATCTTTTTAAGATATGTTCTTCTTGGGAGAAGTGCTGCCTTCTCTGATTGGAAAGACATTAAAAATGACACTGAGACAAATATAAACTGGAATTAATAAACAAAATAACCCCCACAAAATTTTAATTGCTTTATAGGAATAGTCTAAGAAAAGAAACCAAATAAAAGAACACAGTGGTTAAGGATTTTTAGTCACAACTTTAAACTTAACATTTTTCTTAAAAAATCCTTTCTTAAGTATGTTTGTGGTCAAGGCTGCAATACACACCAGAAGTAAAACATGACCAAGAGAGGACATTACACCAAAATGGGCTGGACCTGTTCTGGAACTAGTCAAAGGCAGTTCTCACGGCAGGTGATAAAGACACTGAAGCGCTGAGAACAGGAAGGTGCTCTGCCACCAAACCATCGTCTATCTAACCATTATGGCAAGGAATGTGGTCTTAGTATCTGTTGGATAAACTAATGAATATTGAAAATGGAGATTCCTGCTCTGACATTTAATCTTTTCAAGATATTAATTTAAATTTGACTTTTTTTACTTCCACTAAGCTGAAAAAATTAAAAAAACAGGTCATATTCTAGCTGTCATTACAAATAACTGTCATAAAACAACTTGTAAAAAGGTAAGTAATGCATGGGTCAATGAAATGGCTCGATCGGTAAAAGCATTTTGCCTCCAAGGCTGATGACTTGAGTTCAACCCCTAGAACCCACATGGTGGAAGAACCGACTGACTCTCAAAACTTGTTCTCTGATTTCTACAAGTGTACTGTGGCACATGTTCCCTATCACATACACACACATGCATCCCCCGACCCCCAACCATTATTCTCCACAACTCTGGCATATTATCACTAGATAAACTATACACCATTAAGGTTAATTAAGTTGTTGGGGTTTTATTTGTTTTTTGTTTTTCAAGTTTCAAACCTGAACAAACTCTCAGAACAGTGTTTTCTTGGGGGGGGGGGGGATAACGACTGGTTCAGAGTACTGGTACTTTCACTCTTCCAGAGGACTTGGTGGGAGGAGGGGTTGGGGAGGACACATCCTATTCCAAGCACATACGTGGAGGCTTATGACCACCTGTGACTTCAGTTCCAAGGGATCTGATTCCTTCTTCTGGACTCCTCTGGCACTGCATGCATGTGGTGTGCACACAAACACCCATACACATAAGATACAAATAAGGACCCTCTTTTGCTGTAGAATAGTCCCTTTGTAAAGTGTGAAGATCTGTTGCTGTGACTGGTTTAATATACAAGCTGACTGGCCAATATCTGAGCAGAATAAGGTTAGGCAGGAAAGCCAAACTGAGAATGCTGGAAAGAAGGGTGGAGTCAGGAGTCATCAGCCAGATGCAGAATGAGTTGGACACACAAAATGGGATAGAAGTAAAAACCTTGAGCCTCAGGGCAGCACACAGATTAATAGAAACAGACGAAGGTATAAGAGGTAGTTAGTAACAAGCCTGTGCTATTGGCCAATCATTTACAATTAATACAAGTCTCTATGTTGGTTACCTGGGAGCAGGTGGTTCAGGGCAGGAAAACTCCACCTACACTTTTTCTACTCATCTTAAAGAAGTTAGCTTCTCTGCTCACACACTGTTTGCTGTATAAGACATCTCCACAAAACTCAACAGCTTAAAACAATTTTCATAACATAAATTAAGTCAGAAATTTGGGAACAGCATAGATGTACAAAAGTAAACAATCTCTACCATTAAGCCAAATTTCTCATTGGAATGTTCTTTTGTTGTAAAAGTCCCATTTAAATCAATACACAACAAGTAAAGGAGATTTCCCTCAGTGTGTGAGGCCTTATCAACATAGATGATGGCCTGAAGAGAAAGGACTAGGGGTCTGGAAAGCCAGTTCAGTGCTGCAGCAGGAATTTGACCAAGTTCCAGCATGCTAGTGTGACCACTTGATAGATTTTAGACTTCCAACCTCTACAACTTCATGAGTCAATTCCTTACAAAAACAAACCTCTAGGCAGTGGTTCCATTGATCAGGACGACTAGGTAAATACAGAATTTGTGAAATTTGTGAGTTACTCACATGAATTCTACTGACTTCCTAAAGATGTTTATGTTTTATAACTCTTTTCAAGCCAAACTACTTACTTGTGAATCATTTTCTCCTCCTTCAGCCTCATTTTTTGATGCTGGGCACCCTAAAAAAAGAGGTCAAAGTTAATTAAGCATAGCATTTACATATATTTTGTCTTAGATTTTAGTATTAATGGTTGACTATGTCATTATAAAGATCAAAGATTGATTTCTGGGTTGCTTGGCAACAGATTCAAACACCACACTTGTAGTTGTTCCTGTTAGAATAATTAAAGTGACTGCTTCTATCATCTCTTGGCAAATTTCCACTTTCTTTCAAAGCTAAGCAGACTAGTTGTGTTCTATTTCTCTGGTTGTTTAAGTGATGTCAAAATGTGACTAATTCAGTATTTCTAAATTGTGTGATCCAGCAAACACATTCAAAAATCAAGATTTCAGTTGCTCAAGTTAAAAAAAGAAGTCAGTCTTGACTTATTATGGGCAGTTAAGGCTCCACTGACTGACTTGTCATACCTATGTCTGCATAAGCTTTTATGGTGTTGAGTGTCCTTAGTTACAATAAATTAACGTAAAATGATATGTAGTAGAAGAGTATACTGCATTTATGTTATGACACATAGCTAGCATGAAACAGGCATGAGATGAAACATAGCCCTGGTAAAAAGTAGTTTATTCTTTGGGATAAAAAAAAAAAAAAGTGACAGAAACTTACTAAGTTCAGAGAACTTTGATGATGATGATGATATTCAACGTTTAACAAGACAGGCTGAATACAGCAATAGTAACCTGCTTAGGCAAGTATGCATTTCCTCCTTAAACATAAACTGGCACAATAATGTGAACCTGATTTACTCCATCTGAGAAAAAGGAGTATTCTCTTATAAGTGTATTAGTACAGGCTTAAAAAAAATCAATTCTAAATTTAAAATATATGACTTTAAATTTTAATAGTTATAAATAATGATCTTCTCTTTAAAATACTTGTTTTATAAATCTTAGCTAAACAATTAGATTCAACTGGGGAGCTTTAGAAAATATGCCAAAATCAACCAGCTTCACACACTATCAAAAGATACTCAGTACTAAGCATTTTCAAGCTCATATCCAGTTTTCCCATGAGTAGTTTATTTCTTCATATTTTTCTAAAATACCCCTGTACTTCTCTATTTTCTGTCCGCTTGCTTTTTCAGATACAGTCTCATAACTCAGGAAGATCTTGAGCTCTCAACCCCCCTGCCTTAGTTCCTGAGCACAGGACTAATGGGCATGTTTGACCACACTGAGGGTTATTACAGTTTGATTCAGTTACTCTTAGCAAGTTTGTTTCTATTATTGAAGACCTTTTCCTTCTCCATTAGGAGAAAAAAAAAGTGGTTATTCTCTCCTATGGGAAGAGATGGGTTTAAATGCAGTTTCTTTCTGTTTAAGTAAACACACACCAGAACTATTAGAAAATAAATTCTCCATTTAAAATTTCCATGTTTGGGGCTAATCAGCATTTAACAGACTGGTAATATATTAAAGGGGATAGATGGGATTGCAGTCCCTGCCAAATCTCAACAAAATCACAGTTTTATAACTGAGTATCTAGAGTCTCCATATGTTTGAGTATGTACCAGGTTTCTTTATATCTCATTAAAGAGAAAAGAGTGTAATGGACCACGACACACACTGTTGACAGGCTCTTCACACTACAACGTTCAACTGCTATCGACTTCAACTTGCTTGACAAACATAAAGGAAGCCAAGCAGCCTTCTCACTGCTCACTACTCTCTTTACTCACTGTGTCCTTCAAAGTGTGGTCACAGAACACAAAAGCTTACTTGATTAAAGGACAGCAATTACTTTAGGTCAATGTTACAGAAAATATCTACTATACCTATATAATGTGTAAACATTCAGAAAATAGCAACCACAACAAAAGCCCTACCTTGAGAAATATCCTCTATAGCTCTTCGAATGCCTCGATCAAAAGCCCTGGCATCAGCAGGACTCTGAAAGGTAAGGCCGAACTTCTTTTCATCGATCTTCCAGTGGTGAAATGTGGGAGTGACCTTATTATAAATGAGGTCTTTTTTAAGCATACATTCCAAAACCACCTGCCAAAAGTCGGGTGCCAAAGTTAATGAGCACACAAAATCCATCTTCAGTAGCTATTGCATAAACACCGAGGACTAGAACTATGATGAGTATTTTTAAATAGACTGAGATATTGAATGTAATCTTCACAAAGTCAACTTAATAAAGGGACTAAGAGGATTAAAAAGATCATACAAGTTGTAAACAGAATGTGACTATGCTATCATTTAAAAGAATAAACACAGTGCTGCATACAAAATTTCCAGAAGAATATACTTAAAATTGTTTTTGAGAAAGCCTGGGAAATAGATCCAACAAAAATGGTAATGACAATTTAACTTTTGAAATCACTCTCCCCTTTGTTCCTTGTGCTTCTGGGTATGTAACAAGTGTTCCACTATTAATTACATCTTCCAGCCATTCCTTTGCTAAATTTTTTAAGAGACCCATTACAGAAGCAGATCAAATACCTATTTGCCATTTTAGTAGCTTGGTTATAAAACTTTTCTCCCCCTCTTTGAGACAAGGTCTCACTAAGTATGTCTGACTGGCCTGAAACTTCCTAGGTAGAACAGGCTGGCCTCAAACTCAGACTGCCTCTGCCTCCCAAGTGTTGAGATTAAAGGTTGTGTACCACCATGCCTGGCTCTAGCTTCCTCATTTTGAAAATACAGTAACAGTATTAAATACATCTTATAATTAGTGAATGAAAGTTTCGTGTAATTTGTGGGACAATACAGCTTTGTTTCTTCGTGTTTTATTTTTTCTGAAATGGTTTCTGGGAAGTAACAACAATAGGTAAAATGCCTTTCTCCCTTTTACTTAGGTTATCTATTTTTAACATTCTCTCTATAATTCTAATGTATACACTTTTTATTTTATTTCATTTCTGTTTGTCTATTTTTTTAGTGCTAGGAATTGTATTTAGGGCCTCACACATGCTGGCAAGTGATCTACCACTGAGCTACATTCCTAGCCCAACATTTTTGTTTATTTTATTCTGAACTGCAAGGAGGTAATTATTTGATGTCCCTTTAATTGCTCTTTAATCTTGGGTGCCTTTCTTAAGACAAGACTGTTCTTGTATGTAACACAGTGACCAACGTTAACATGGAGACAACACTTTAACTTAAGTTCATATTCTAATTTTGTCTGATAATAACATTTTAAAAACTTCCAATACAGGATCCATTCTAGGATCACACATTATCTTAGGTCTTTAATATGGGGGCCACTCTCAGCCTTTGTCTACCATAATATCCACAGAGTACTTTCTATCACATTAGCTATAATTATTACTACACAAAAGAAAAATTACACATCTTAGTTATTTTAAGATTACTCTATAAGGCCAAAAGAAAGCAATCAAAAGTCACCTAAATAACACTCAGATCATAAATCCTACTTTATTTCTTCACACTAGTCATAATGACTTCAAAGCACCTTGTTTCCTAGTCTGCTCATTCCTGGCACTCCTAAGACTAGGAATGCCACAAGAACAAAAATTTGGACTCAGCTTTTTGCCAAATTTCTGACCTCAGAGCAACATGTGATATGCATATATACACACCCATTATATGTTAAAAAACAGTGGTGAGATCTGAGCATCTTCTCACCACTGCCCTCTATTCCAGCTATCTCCTTCATTGGCATGCCTTTTCCACACACTGCTAACAATCTCCTTATACAGGGTAACTACTCTGCATGTGAAGTATTTTCTTTCTTTCTTTTTTTTAAATAAAAAGCATACTTTGTTTCAACGTTTACAGTCTTCCCAAAGCTAGGATCAAAACCAAAATCCTAATCATGGCTCCTTACAACCCAGAGATGGTTCTACTCCATCCCCCTCATTTCCTACCCTCTTCTTTGCTCCCTTTACTCATCTGACAATGACTCTGGAGAGACATGCGCAGAGACAGTGTGGTACAGGTCACTTTCTTTGCCTATACTTTATTAATACTTCCTACTTTAAGATCTCAATTCACAGCCAGGAAGTGGTGGTCCACACCTTTAAATAAGTTCAAGGCCCTGGTCTACAAAGTGAGTTCCAGGACAACCAGGGCTACACAGAGCTGTCTTGAACCCTCCCCCCCCCCCCCCCCCCCCCCCCCGCCACTCCAAATCTCAATTCACACATGCATTCATGAGAAAAGCCCTTCCTGACCCCTAGACAAGATACAGTCTGATAAAGTCTCTGACACTGTAATTTCAAACTGGTTATTTTTTACCACCTCCTTCACTGAGTCTATAAACTGGATGCTGTATTTGGCTATCACTATATCCCCCAATCTTTACAACACAGAAGCAACCTTATATATATAACAAACATCCTTCCTCAGAAAACTACACATGTGCATAGTTTCTTCAAAAAATTTGTAGGCTTCATGTGTTTTCCAGATCTCCACACACTAATTTAGGTTATACCAGGCTACAATTGACTTTTACAGGTTCTGTAGAGTCCAGTGGATAAACATTTTGGAATTTTGGAAAGCATTACTAAATCAGTATTCCATGCTGATTTACTATTTCTATACAACTATTTTTCAGAAACAGAAGTAGAAAAAGAGCCAAATTAAATTCTAGAACTCAAGAAGTAAATACTGTATTGGTGTTAATCACTACAATACTTGTACTGTAACTCATTCATGTAGGAAATGGAGTATTTTAGAAAATGTTAAACTGGATTGTTTGAAAACAGGAAGAATAAAAAAGTTTGCTTCTAGTTACTATGTAACATGTCACCAAATCTTAATTTTAATGCCTGAAAATATTACTGAATTAGCTCATTGGATTTTCTAAAATTAGTACTACTGTCCAACTGTTTCTTCTTAGGTAAAATCTCAATGTGATCTACACTACTGTCCACCACCAGTTCCCAAATGCTGTCTTCTCAGAGATACACACACACACACACACACACACACACAGAGAGAGAGAGAGAAAACAAGTTTTAAAGATGAACCTGAAAGAATACTGAAGAATGAAAAGAATAATGATGCAGTTTTTGGATATACATGAATGCTTATAGAGGAGAGTCTACCCAGAGTTGTGTAAACATGGAGTTCATGCAATACACCAACAAGTACAAGGGCAACATACTAATTAATTATGAACCAGAACTCAATTTGTTTTTACCTACATACTAGGAATTTACTTGCTGATACTACACAATACATTCAATGTAGCAGAAAGCTTCTCTTTAGGAAAGGGCTATTATGGTGGTAGCTACTGAGGGTTTAAGAGGAGTCAGTAGAACAGAAAGACAAGTTAGCTATTTATTATTACTAATCCCCAACAAAAACCTTTGTAGATAATCTTTAGCATATGCCCCTGAAGATGTGTTGTATCAAACAACAGTTACATAAATCTCAGATTCCATGTCTGAGTTAAGTAATTTCTTTCCCATTTAAGTCACACAAATTACAAAGCTCTTTCACATTTGACTGAAAGCAACATTAACTGAGGGAGACAAGGGTGGAGGAAGGGAATAGCAGGGAGGAACTATAATTATTGGAGCTTCTTTATAGGAGAAGACCCTGCATACAGGAAATGAGTAATTCCAAGTCCTATTAAAACTATTCTAAATGCAACTGCCAGACATCATAAAAACATGTTTTAAAACCATAAATAGTTTGGTTTGCTTATTTCGCCATCCATAAATGCAGTTATAGCTTGAAATGCAAGGCCAGGAGCTGGATTTGTGGGCAAAAGTGTTTGTGGTACAAGTGTAAGGACCCGAATAGACTATCTCCAGAACCCATGTAAAGACGAGCATGGCAGTGCACATCTGCAATCCCAGTGTACCTACTGTGAGTTAGGAAACAGGCAGAGAGTCCCTGGAAGTTCTCAGGCCTGCAAGATTGACATATTCAAAGACAAAACTATGAAGACAAATAAGGTGGAAGGCAAAAAGAATGTTGTCTGACCTCAAGTATGTATCGGGATGTGTATACGTACACACACACAGAGAAAGAGAGACAAAGAGAGAGAGACAAAGATTGTATGCTTCAAATGTATCTCTACCTAATTTCATAACTCAAATTCTTTTCCAGGACTTAGTTTAGGAAATGGGTGAATTTCGTCAGGTCCCCTTGATAACCTTAATTAATGAGTTAGTGAGACAGTAACACACACAAAAATACAAATACACACACACACAAACACACACACACACACACACACACACACACACACACACACACACACACAAATAGCCTCATCCTCATTTCTACCCCAAAGAAAAGCTTATATTAAGGTAATAAAATATAAAAAGCTATTGTATATATTAACACAATATTAAATCAATAAAAATAATTATAGAGAATACTTTCCTAAAATATTTTGGCAAGAATAACCCCCTAATTTGTGACTGATCCATTTAGAATATGGCTGTTAGCAAAGATCAAATTAAAGAGCCATGTTTTAAAAATTACATTACTATTGCTTTTTACTCAATCATTAACAAGTATACTTCTGTTAGAAAGTAAAAATGTATTATTCCTATTCTGTTAAGGTTAAATAGATGTTAATTATAAAAACTATATAAAACTCTGGTATTGTGGAATATTAGTTGAAGATGTGTTGTTTATGCTGTGGAATATCTGTTTAATGATGCAAAGATGTATTGCATTCTTTTATGCTGCATTTGTTTAACTCTGTAAAGCTGTGTTACTTTGTTTGTCTAAAACACCTGACTGGTCTCATATGAGCTGAATGGCCAATAGCAAGGCAGGAGAGAGGAATAGATGGGGGTGGCATGCAGAGAGAATAAATAGAGGGAGAAGATTAAGAGGGAAGAGAGAAGGAGAAGAGAGGAGGATGCCAGGAGCCAGCCACACAGCCAGCTGCGGAGCAAGAAAAAAAAAGTATATAGAATAGAGAAAGGTAAAAGCTCAGAGGCAAAAGGTAGATGCAATAATTTAAGAAAAGCTTGACAAAACAAGCCAAGGCTAGACACTCATAAATAAGAATAAGTCTCCGTGTATTTATTTGGGAGCTGGGTGGTGGGTCCCCAAAGAGCAAAGTGTAAAAAAAAATCAACTACAGGGCTGGAGAGATGGCTCAGAGGTTAAGATCACTGACTGCTCGTCCAGAGGTCCTGAGTTCAATTTCCAGCAACCACATGGTGGCTCACAACCATATGTAATGAGATCTCGTGCCCTCTTCTGGCCTGCAGCCATACGTGCTGTATACACAATAAATAAATAAATCTAAAAAAAAAAAAAAAAATCAACTACACTCAGGAATTTAAAAAATCCTGCTATTATCAATTTATTAAAATCCAATATTAAAGGAAAAGAGGAAAAATGGGGTCTCTGTGCTATTAAGTAAAGTTAAAGAAAAGAAGAGATGGATGGTATATTAGCTAATTTTCTCACTGCTCTGACAAAATACATGAGAAAGATAAATGAAGTCTAAGGAGGTAAGGCATATCATGGCAGGAAAAACACGGTGACAGCAGCTTGAGGCGGCTGGTCACTCAGCCACAGTCAGGAGGGAATAAGACGACTACCTGAGCTGTTTGGTCCCTTTGTACTCAGCCTGGGTCCCTAGCCCACAGGTCCCTAGCTCCACATTCTGGGTCTATCTTTCCTTCCTCCTCAGTTAAACCTCTGTAGAAACACTCTAGAGGTCCAGAAGTGTGTGTCTTCAGTGATTCCAAATCCAGTTAGGTTGACAAAGATGATTATTCATCACACAAGTTAATGAGCATGGATATTTTTAGTAAAGTGTCCAAAATAACAATATTGAGTTATGAAAAACAGAACAGAAACATAGCACACTCCCAAAGCATGATGAAAGATGGTGAAAAAGAAATTTGGTACAGTAACTTGTCAGGTCTGTGGGCCTTGCACCCAAGAGCAGCGGGATCCCATTCCATGTCTACCACGTACTGTCCAGCTTACTGTCAAGAATTAACTGAGGTAACACATAAAGTATTCAGAGTGGTATTAATTGTCAACTTTATAGAATTTGGATTCACATGGGAGATGGACCCTGAGCAGGCTGGTGGAGAGTTATCTTCATTACATTAATTGAGTGAGAAGATCTATCCTAATTGTAGATGGGGCCATGCCCTGGGCAAGGGATCTTGAACTGTATAAAATGGAGAAAGGAGCAGAGAACTAGAAGGCATTCACTGATCTTTGCTTCTTCAATTGTGAGAAAACAGATTTAAAGTTGGAAGGGTAAAGCTGATTTGGACAAGACCATTAAATTTCATCTGCCACCCACATGCTAGAAACAAATGCATGAAAGATGGTCTTTAAGGTGTGTAACATTTAAATGTTTATCCACGGTATAAAATGTATCTTGATAAAAGAATCACAGACTGCATTCTCTAGGATAAAAAGTGAAAATAACCTAATTTTCTAGTGAACTATACAACTACTTCTAAATGCCCAATGAATCAAGGAACTCAGCATGAGAATCAAACAACCCTAAGAATCAAAGAGGAAATAACTACATAGGAGTGGAGGGCAGTGCACAAGGGAAGAGTTTTGCATTTATAAAGGCTTGGTTTCCAAGGAACAGGAGGCAGGGGGTGGGATCCTATGTGGGACAACCAAAGCAGAATGTTTAAAATGAGTTTGTAACATAAAAACATTACCAGATTAAAAAACAAACAAACAAACAAACAGGAAGCATAAAGAACTTGATGTCAAAAGTACAAAATAAATATACTTTATTTTTTTAAAGAATTTAGAGCTCTGAAAAGATAGAGATTAGATGACTGGTCATAAATACAATTCGTGCCAAGGTGCCATGAGCCTTCTTGCAGAAAGAGGCAAGAGCAGCACTTAGAATATGCACAGAAGGGAAGACTGTAGGACCTATACTCATCCTGAAGAGAGAAGGAACAGTGGGAGGCCCCTCTCCAGGCATCTGTGCTACTGATGCACATACAGCAGCGTGGGATGCAGCATCTGCAGGGAAACTGGCAAAGGAGAAGAACAAGAGAGAACCTATAAAAATGTGTTTAACTCATCTTAAAGGATACACAGAGGTGATTCAAGGAGGAAGGACAACCTTTTCAACAAATTGTGCAGAGAAAAAAATCATAGTATTAACATCTTGCCCAAAGACAGAGAATCTTAATTTAAGTATCACACTAACTAAAAATTAATCTAAAACATAAAATACAAAACTATCGCATGTAGGACAAATTACAGGATATAGCCTCAGAAACCAGTCAAAAGAACAGTCTGTGGATTCGACACCAAAACTGCAGTCTGATGAAAGAAAAACAGATCAATGAACGTCACCAAAAGTTAAAGCTCTGTAAGAGCCGACTAGAGAATGAAAAAGAAAATTATAGGCTGGGAGAAAACATGTGCACAGCACATATTTCCACAGAGAGCGTAGAATCTATCTAGCGTAGAATCAACACTGAAGGCTCAACAGAAAGAAAGTACCCTAGTGAGGAAATGGGGAGGACAACAAATACTCAACAAGAAAGGAAACCATTAGCTACTAGGGAAACACAAATGAAAACAAACCTACAATGACTTTCTCACTAGATACCTAATTATTAAAATTGAAAAGTGAGTCCATGCAATCCTGACAAGAATGCAAATTTAACACAGCATGGACACTTTCAATATAAGTTTGGCAGCTTCTTATATCATGAAACAAATGATAGCCGGCCAGTGGTGGCGCACGCCTTTAATCCCAGCACGCGGGAGGCAGAGCCAGGCGAATCTCTGTGAGTTTGAGGCCAGCCTGGGCTACAGAGCGAGTTCTAGGACAGGCATTAAAACTACACGGAAAAACCATGCCTCAACCTCACCCCTGCCAAAAAACCAAAACAACAACAATAACAAAAAAACAAAACAAAAAAACCCCAAATGATTATCACAAAAGATCATTTATCCTAGAAAAAGAAAAGCTATGTTCACAAATAAATAAATGTATAATAAAGTGTATACAAATGCTCACAGTAGCCTTATCTATGAAATGGCCCTAGAAGAACCTAGAAGTCCTTCATTAGTCAATGACTAATATAAAAATAAACTATACTTAGATTACAAAATACTAACAATAAAAAGGCCAGACTTTTAAGGTGGGTTATGCTGAATGAAAAACAGACAATCCTGAAAGGTTGCATACTTCCAATTCCATTTTTATAGCACTTTGGAAATGACAAAAATAGAAATGATCCAGAGAACAATCAGTGCTTGTCAGGCTAAGAGTGATATGTATGTGGCTATACATATTAACAAGGAGTCACTGGCTACTTTGTATCATGCCTGTGAATGTTAATTTATGTGCTTAAACTCTACAGATCTAAATACAATAAAAACTGACTAAAGGTAAAACAAATCTGAAGGTAGTTGTCTGTATGAATATTCTAGTATATTATACAGTTTTAGAAACTGTCATTTATCATTGGTAAACTGAGTAGAGGATATACACAAGACTTCTTTACATTGTTTTTATAACATTAATAATCTAAATTCACTTTAATAAAGTTACAATATTATACTTTTTTTTTTTTTTTTTTGGTTTTTCGAGACAGGGTTTCTCTGTGTAGCTTTGCGCCTTTCCTGGAACTCAGTTGGTAGACCAGGCTGGACTTGAACTCACAAAGATCCGCCTGCCTCTGCCTCCTGAGTGCTGAGATTAAAGGTGTGCGCCACCAACGCCCGGCTATTATACTTCTATGCACAACACTAGAAAGACTGTGAATTCACAAAGAAAACAAGGGTCCTTAATCATCATTCAGAAAGATCGACTCAGTACCTAAAAAAGAAAAGTTACATGAAGAACTTTAAAAGACTCCAAGAATGGTAAAAAGGGAGATGGTGATTTTTATGTATATATGAAAAAGATTAAATGAATATACTCCTATGGCTTAACAATAAGCCATTTATACTTCTCTCTCCTCTCTCTCTCTCTCTCTCTCTCTCTCTCTCTCTCTCTCTCTCTTGCCAGAGCTGAGGACCAAACCTAGGGCCGTAGCGCTCTACCACTGAGCTAAATAAATCCCTAACCCCTATACTTTTCAAAGAATAAGCAAAACACATCCTACAAGAAAGTAATAACACTAAACTCTCTATATACAGTTATAATAATATAAGAAAGTCTGTTTGCCCAGAAATCTACCAACCAAGAATGAAGCAGGAAGCTGCCTGGAAATGAGCAGAGTCCCTGCAAATTCCTATGCTGTAGCTCTAGCCTCCACTGTGGCTTTCTTTGAAGACAGGGCCTGTGAGGAAGTGACAAATGCCAAATGAGGTGAGACACGCAGAACCTAAGTTGTTAGGAAGCCAGCGTCCTTGTAATGAAAGAGATAGCAGCACCCCTCTCTAGGCCAGAAGACTTGGTGAAGAGTCTGCCATGGAGGAAAGGCCCTCATCAGAAACATACACAGGCAACACCCTTGATCTGACTCTGCGACTCCCAGAACTTTAAAAACATCCATTTTTGTTGTTGAAGCCATCCAATCAATACTGTATTATGGCAACCTGAGCAGGAAGTCCAGAACACAGAAAGACAACAGGAAATGATTAAATACAGACAGGAATGATATTAATTAACCAGTCAACTAAAAGCGTGGATAGTAGGTTACAATTTAGAGTCTGATGATAGAAGTGGAGAAAGGTAGTATTCAGCACCAATAATTTCAGTTGAAGATTTGGACTTCAATTCAGTAATTAAGAAGGCTACAGAAGTTTCATAGCCTTGACAGAAGTGTAGCATCATTTCAATATAGCAGAATCCACAGAACAAACTCAGTAACTAAGGCACTGACTGGTGATCATCTTTTAAAATACACAATTCAATCTTAAGAAATGTGAAAGGTCAAAGTATGAAAGGTGAAGTTGTCTCAAAGAGGAAATAAGGGCAGCCAGAAGGGTAACTGGCCAACAACTCCCAATCCTAACTTTCAGGAACCAGGTACCACAAGGCTCCAGAAGACAGCAAACTGTAGGGCTTTTCCTCTTCAGGAGGTATCAGCTACATTAAAAAAAATCAACTGCTCTAAAACTACTTCTGAAAGAAAGTCACAAAACTTATGGGTGCCCACAAAGATCCTGAAGGTGTAACTGACTTCTGTATCTGTGCACTGACCCTGCAATTCAAAGGTAACGATGGACTGGTTGAACACTGCTGGCATCTGTCCCAATTCCATTTATTCACAGCAAAGCTGATTTTCTCAAAGTACTCTATCTCACCCAATTCTATTTTTGACCTGTGGCAATAGAATATAAATCTGCTCTCTACCTTTACTTAGTCATGTGAGCATCTACTTACAGTCTCCTATCTGCAGAATTTTAATTAAACTTTTAAAATATTTATTTTATGTGCATGAGTGTTTGCCTGCATGTATGTCTATGTACTGTGCACATGAGTGTCATGCCTGGTGCATAAGGTCTGAAAAAGGATCTCCCAGAGGTGGAATTACAGATGGCTGAGAGCTGCCATGTGGGTTCTAGAAATCGAGCCTGGGTCCTCTCAAAGAACACCAGTGCTCTTACCCTGGGGCTATTGGTTCCATACTTGTAAGAGTAGATATATATTGCTTTAACTGATCCATAAGTACTCAAGCAATAACATGAAAATAACTGATGATCTATTCTTGAGAAAAATGTAGCTAGACAGATGAAAACAAAGATGGCGAGGGCCAGATTGTTTTCTTTTGAAGTAAGAAAATAAGATTCTCCACAGGAAAGTTATTGGTAAATACAAAGGATTATTAACTCCAAGCCTTAAAAGGTTTGCAATGGTAAACAATATGGATGCTAAAAAGAACTGAGTAAAACTGGGCAATGAGAAAAATTAGGAGTCTTATCTGTGGCAACATAAAAAGATGCAGAGGAGGATGACAGAAACAAAGTACAAATAAAAGCCCGGTTGAACAAGAAGAGGTCACAGTTAATTCCTAGGTGAATGACTACTGTTAATAAATATTTTGATTCCACTTACCAAATCCAAAAAAGTCCAAGATTTGATATAGCATACTATCCAAAACTAACATCATAATTGTATCCTACTTTAAGAATGCTCAAGCTGTGGAAACCTAAACATACAAACTAAAGTATAAATCATCTTCACACAGATGTTACCCAATCTTTTCCGTCAACCTGCCATTGGCTACTCAACTTCCCCACAAAAAATAACAAAAAACCTTCCTACACCCTTTCTTCTAGCACTACCTAGCATATTGTTTATTCAATATTTACTTATCTTTCAGTAGAATGTATATACTCTGAGAGCAGAGATCTTTCATTTACATAATCCCAGTTCTTTTAACTGGATTTGGCACAAGCATCTACTGACAAACTATGTATTACATGGTTGGAAAGACAGTTCACCTTTAAAAACATAGTATTAAAACAAGTTATAGTATATGGATTCAACAGGCTCTGGAAATATGTGTGTATATACAAATAAATATGTGCATGCAATAGCAACTGGTGAAAAAGCAGGCTATGAATTAGAGGGAGAGGTACACAAGAAGGTTTGGAGGGAAGAAATGAAAGGAAAAAATATAATTCAAATACAATCTCAAAATATTCTAAGCTTTTAAAATGTAGTTATTAAAAGGACATGCTGTATGATTTTTGCTTTTATAGTGATATAAAAACTCATCAACTTATTGCCCAGCACAGAATGGATGAGAAAATAATTTACAAGATAGGAAAAATAAAATCAATGCTGATAAATATTAATAAAAATACTAAAGACAGAGGAATTTAGTGAGCTTAGGAGAAAATTACAGGCAAAGTAATTGAATAGGCATTAAATCTTAGGGCAAAAGAGGAATGTTAGGAAAATACAGAGTCCCAAGTGGATTAGAATAGCCCTGACTACACCAACCATATCAGGAGAACCTGCTGGGAAGAAGACCAGAAGGTCAAGAAGACAGAGAGCCCTCAAGAAGGTAAGAAGGCCCAGAGGTGGAAGAGCTGGTACGGAAATATAGGAGGAGGATGGGCAATGAAGACACTCTATATGGAGTTTAACTACTTCTTGGCAATTTTATCTTCTTGGCAAAATAGCCATTTGGGCAAGAAACTGTTCTTGCCTGGACTGCTTGACAAAATGTTGTATCGACTGGACATGCAGGACCCACAGGACAGTGACCACTAAACTTTGCAAGGCAAAATGGTCCTTCAGGTTCCTGCTTCGCAGAAGAAACTGCCAGATATTCTACAGGACAGAAAGAAATGACTAAGAGACTCTAGCCCTATGGGCTTTAGATGGACACCCCAACATTACAGAAGAACTTTAGGTGAACTGTCCAGGCAGCCAGCTTTCTCTGTCATTCTAGATTTTTGGAAGTTGCTTGCAATGCACTTCCTGTTTACTTAGGTAACATTTTATATATATCTGGGATCTTTGATATAGTTGAAGACTAGATAGTTATAATTTTCCTTGGTTATAATAAAACATAAATTAGATATGAAACTTTAGACTCACAAATATAGGATAAAGTATTTTCTTTAATTTTGCAAAATACAAATAGACTAGATATTGTAGCTGTAATTCTTGCTTGATAACTGTTCTATTGTATGTCATTTTACTATGTTAAAGTTAAAAACTTCCTTTTTGATTAGACAGAAAAGAAGAAGTGCTGTAGAATGTTGTTCTGTATGCTGTGAATGTGTATTGCTCTGATTGGTTGATAAATAAAATGCTGATTGGCCAGTAGCCAGGAAGGAAAAACAGGCGGGATAAGCAGACAAGGAGAATTCTGGGAAGAGGAAGGCTGAGTCAGAAGTCATCAGCCAGACACAGAGGAAGCAAGATGATATGGCAGAACTGAGAAAAGGTACCAAGCCATGTGGGTTAATTTAAGAGTAAGAGCTAGTCAGTAATAAGCCTGAGCTAATGGCCATACAGCAGTTATAATTAATATAAGCCCTTGTGTGTTTATTTAGGTCTGAGCAGCTGTAGACCAGACGGGACACAGGAAAACTTCCAACTATAAAGAGTTGCTTTGGGGAGCAACTGTGAAGGTCAGAGCTGAAAGTGAAAGTCAGAGGCTGTGATCTGCAAGGTACAGCATCAGCAGAGGAACTACTGTATGTGGGCGGCACACAGAAATAAATAGCACAACACCTCTCCTCCCACTTCTCCCCTCTTCCTAACCTTGATATTCTAGTTCACACAACAGTGTCTTTCAGGAGACAGGACTGCCAAGAAGGCCTAGACCTACATAAAAGCTGGTAAAGTCCTTTAGCTTTTAGTGGCACACACTCCTATAGTATGGCCATTTGACAGTGGAGTAATTCAGAGGTACCATGGGAAACTTAGCAGGAAATTCATGTTTTGTACTTTTACCAAGTTCAACCCATAGCAGAAAGATACCGGTGTTTTAAGATTTCCCTAATATTGAAAGGGGGTCAGTGTCATTTTAAACGAAGCAATGGGCATTATGTAATTATTTTATCTTCTTGGGAAATACTCTCATTTTGTCATGGTCTCCAATAGATAGCAAAAAGCCCCACTTTAAAAAATATTGTTGTTGAAGAAATGAAAAACTATTTTTAATGAAACTTCATTTTCATTAATTGTCTATCCACAATCTACTTATTAATTCTAAAAATAATTCCTTGATCTCCTCAGCAACTTCCCACACCAGAAACATATGTCTTTCCTTTCCTCATTTCAAAATTACCTTTGTCAATTAATGTTTACATTAGTAACTATTTTCTAACCTTCTTGTTCTTGTTTTCAAAGCACCTTAAGCAATTCTCCTGTTTTAGGAAGGTCTCACTGTATCTTCCTCTTGCCATTGTATAATCTTTGGGAATCATAACAAATAATTACAAATCAAAGGCTGGAAAAGTCAGTCTTCTCTTAAAGCAAGGCTCTGTTTACCACTGGAGGGGGAGCTAGCTTTCTTTAATTCAAGGGTCTTATAAGCATCCTTTAATATTACCTAGCATGTCTCTCAGTCAGCAGTGGCCATGTGCAACTCTTCTGACTATTTTCTAAGGGGTACTAGTTCATTCAAGAGTCTAAAGAACAAGAACTTCACTTCTATAATTCAAAGGGACTGAATTCTAAGAATCAGCCCACAAAGGAGTACAGGATAGTTTCTAGCAACTACCTAATTATCACATGGAAAAACTATTAAAATACTATGTTTATTTACTAGGAAAACCTTTAAAAGAAATTAATTATTAATTTGGAAAGAATTTATGGATTTCCAGATTTTCAGAGTAAGGAAGCCTTTGAGAAAACAAAACCAGACCCCCCCTCCCCAGGGGGAGGAGGAGGAAGGTATAATAAAACCAATCAACAAAATAAGTCATAGAAATAGACACTGTTATCTTAGAAGGCCTATTATCTCTTGATTTCAATATTCCTGTCTTCTTTGCCTTGAGACTGTATACTTCAATATTTTTCAAGATATGCCCAAGAGTTATTGTCTATACCTTTGTCCCTAAGTCCCCATACCTAAAATGCTTAGTAACAGCTAATCTCTGAAACAAACTTATAGCAACCTTACAACTGAAAGCAATGTCTCCTTGAGGTCTACATCTGATCTGCTTATTATCCCTGCATCACAAGAAGCCAACAGGTGAAACAACAGATGCCTTGATTCCTGGTCAGTACTTCTGGTAGAAAAACCCATCTAGTTCACTAGCTATCATGGACAGTCCTCTATCCCAGGAGGAGGTTCTGTGCTTGCATATGTACACTCTCTCTCTTTCCCTAAGTCTCTGATTTCCTATTGTTGAAAACATACTGAACACTCTCTCCATCAACCTGAGCTACTTCAGACCAGCTTCACTTCAAATTATACTGCTTGGTCCTTAATTAACATTATGTAAACCATCTCAATTAATATATTCAAAGTTTTATCTTATATTCAGGTCATCTCTTACTAGCAAATATCCAACTTTTATTCCACATTTGACTTCTATTTAAAAAAAAAAAAAATATTACCAAAGGTACCACAAGAAACATCTTAGATCCTTTCTCTTTTCACAGTTTCTAAAATCTACAACTTATTTTTTAAATACTTAATTATCAAATTAGTAACATTATACTCTAGGACAGACTACTTACAACAGCATTATGATTGCTACTTAGCATCTCCAAGCTTAAAATATGCAGACACCATTCTATGTGTGTACAGAACCACTTTTAAACTTTATAAGGTGACACATTCAATTTATTCTATTTTGCTCTGATTCCAACTGGAGTTTTCCATAAAACTGAACATATTCTAGTTAACTGTGATCCACTGTGCCATGTGTACCATTAAGAAGTAATTATAAACCCACAAAACAGTGGTCTTGGGAGGATTTCAAGGTGATTTAGGATAACTCTAACCATGGGAGAAATTTGGGCAAAGATTAGTTTAGCAATTTTCTAAGCTATTGAAATGATACTTCAGTAAAAAACATGATGAAACCCAAATCCCAATCTAAAATAAAGTTGCATTCAAAATTTTCATGCACAAAAGAATTATTTAAATCTCAAACATCTCTGAAAAAAGTAACAGAGGCTAAATATGCTTATGAACTCATCTACAAATATATCTAAAGGGATTTCTAGTTACTTAAGATCTTAAGAAATTTTCAACACTATTTCTATTTTCTTCTACATATATGCTCTTTCCTTGATACAGAAATGACCCTAACATAACTCAGCTTCTCCTATGTAGTAGTTTTTGGTTCTCAGGTAAAATGAGAATAAGCCTTCCACACTTAATTAAAAAAGGACAGATAACATCAAGCACTAGAGTACCATTTTAAAATCTATTTACACACACACACACACACACACACACACACACACACACACCAAAAAACAAAAACAAAAACAAAAACAAAAAAACCCATATACAAAGGTGGAAAATAAGGAGTGGCCAGTAGGTGATCTTATGTGGCTAAAGAAATTTATGGGGAGCCGGGCATTGGTGGCGCACGCCTTTAATCCCAGCACTCGGGAGGCAGAGGCAAGCAGATCTTTGTAAGTTTGAGGCCAGCCTGGTCTCCAAAGCGAGTTCCAGGAAAGGCGCAAAGCTACACAGAGAAAAACCTGTCTCGAAAAACAAAAAACAAACAAACAAACAAAAAAAAAAAAACACAAAAACAAAAAACAAGAAATTTATGGGGAACTAAGAAAGAAAACCTGAGATCCCAAGAGTCTAAGGCAGAAGTAAGCAGTTTCTCTGCAAGGGACTAATTACACACTTAAGGCCTCTGTGGCTGCTACTAAACTGTCTTTATAGTGTGAAAACAGTAACAAACATAAATGAATGACTTCAGCCAAACTCCAAATAATTTGTATGGGGCTGGAGAGATGGTACAGTACTTAAGAGCACTGACTACTCTTCCAGGGACACAATTCCATTCCCAGCACCCACATGCAGCTCACAACTACCTATAAATCTAGTTCCAGGAGATCCAATACCCTCTCTTCTGGCCTTTGAAGGCACCCAGATATACATATAGTGAACAGAAAAAAAATGCAAGGAAAATACTCATATACATAAAATAGAAATAAATTTTTTTAATTAAAGACTTTATTTATGGACACTAAAATTTGATTTCACATAATTTTGTAAGTCACAAAATTATGATTCTTTGACTTTACTAACCCTTGCTTTTTGAGAAAAAGTCTGTGTGGCTCAGGATAGCATAGAACTATGTATTCCAGGCTGATCTCAAACTCATCATACTCCTCCTGCCTCAGCCTGCTAACAATCAAGGTTACCATGAGCCACCATGATCAGCTTTCATCAACTCATTGATATTATTTAAAACAAACAATATCCCACCCCCACCCCCAAAAGAAACATCATTAGCTCATGGTCTGAATAAAAAACAAATAAAAAGTACAGGTGGCATGCCTGAATCTGTCCTTCAGACTAGGAGTCTCTGGCCTAATGAACAAGGAGAAAAGTGGGGGAGGCTAGAGAGCTATTCATGAACATTCTGGAGTTAATCGAAACAGTAAAGCAGTAGCCCCATGCGATATGTATACATTACTGTCAGATCCAGCCAGACACAGTCGCAAATTGCTGTCTTTAACATAAACATAAAAATGACTCCCAAGAAATAATCATTGAGTCACAAACAAAATTAACTAACTCTCACATAAATGGTATACCAGTTAGAATTTTAAACAGATAACTCATTTCTTCAGAAAGTATCCTAAAATTACAGTAATAGCTACATTAATCATTACCATTTTGTCCCTGAGTCTCTCTCCACGGATAAAAAAGTCCGCACAGCCATTCTCTTCCTGATGAGGGACTCTGAAGACAGTGACGCTGCTCAGTCCGCTCCCTCCAAGTGGTAGCCATCCGCCACTTGAGTCATCTCTGGTCATCACCACAGCTCGCACTTGTGCATAACTATTACTAAAAGAGATGCAGAGACCAGGAATTAGCTTTTCCATAAACAACAAGAAAGCCAATGTGTTGGTCTTGTTTAAGATGCCAAAGACCACAGTAATTACTATGTAGTAACTAGTATGTTCATTACTTACTTCCATAATAAGCCATAGGGAAAACCTAATTGAAAGGGGGAATCCACAAACTGAAGGTTGTTCTTTATTTTGAAAGCTCAAATCATAATAAGACTACAGGACTCCTATTTCAATGCATCATTTGGTAGACAGCATATCTGGATCACCCTGTACATGTATGATCACAGACCCCAGACAATTCGTCACCTTGCCTCTGTGTATTCATTTGCTGCAACATTACAAGGACAAATTACTACTGGATTTTACTTTAGCTCATTTAATTATTCCTAAGTTCCCAACTGTTCTAGAATATATTATAAACAAAACATTGAAATAAGCATGCTTAGACTTAGAAGTCCATTTTTAAAAATTTCTACCAATGAATGGAGAGCCTACATAATTTTTTATAAATTACAGAGGGATAAATATTCTGTTTATTCATCAATCAAACATACCTGCGGACACCTTTCATGCCTTCATTTTGCTAGATTCTACTCTTAAGAGACTAGTTCCATTTCATATTGCTCTCCCAAATTAACAATGTTTTTTTACATAAAATCTAGGATATTCGCCAGGCAGTGGTGGCACACGCCTTTAATCCCAGCACTCAGGAGGCAGAGGCAGGCGGATCTTTGTGAGTTCAAGGCCAGCCTGGTCTACAGAGCAAGATCCAGGAAAGGCACAAAGCTACACAGAGAAACTCTGTCTCGGAAAAAAACAAAAACAAAACAAAAATCAAGGATATTCACTTATTGCATTAAATATCCTATACAACTGACATGTAGCCCTCAGTTTAAAAGTATTTACCAACTATTAATAAACCATTTCTAAGTCTGCATAATAAATCATGCAGGGGCTAGAGAGATGGCTCAGTGGTTAAGAGCACTGACTGCTCTTCCAGAGGTCCTGAGCAACCACATGGTGGCTCACAACCACCAGTAATAAAATCTGGTGCCCTCTTCTGGCCTGCAAGGACACATGCAGGCAGAACATTGTATACATAATTAATAAATTAAAAAAAAATCATGCAGACATAGAAAAGTATACTGGGGGTTGGGGATTTAGCTCAGTGGTAGAGTGCTTGCCTAGCAAGCCCAAGGCCCTGGGTTTGATCCTCAGCTCAAAAAAAAAAAAAAAAAAAGAAAAGTAAAGTATACTGGATACAACTTAGATCTGTGAATAATTATAAATATAATAAGCTGAAGTTCTACACAATACTTCTATACCTCTTAATGTATCTCTGCATGCTCTAAGCTGCTGCTTGTCATTCCTATGGTACTACACTTGTCCAAAAGTCCTTCCCTTGCTTCTGATGTTTCCATTACTTTTCTAATTTTTAAAAATTATAAACTCTAATTGTGAAATTTATTTATATTATTTCCCTCTTCCCTTTTTACTCCCTTCAACTCCGCCTGTGAAAATCTTTGTTATTTCTTTTATTGAGGTAACTTCATACACAGTACCATGCATCCACTTTAAATACACAGACACCACCAAAGTCTACAGATGTGTGCTATGCAGCTCAGTACAGGTGTTTGTGTCCCTGCAGAATGCATTGCTATCTAAACCCAAAGGTGAGAGTATGTGGCAGTGGAGTATTTGGGTCAGGAAGGCAAGCCCTCATGATTGGGGTGATCAACCTTAGAAAACAAACTCTTAAAAGCTACCTCATTCTTTCTCCCATGTGATGACATAGCTAAAAGAAGGTCACCTATGCTCCTGAAAGTGAACCCAAACAGACAACTTAATCTTCATGTTCTCATCCTCCCAAAGTGTAAAAAAAAGAAATGTTTATTGATGACAATCCATCTCACCTATGCTTTATCTTGTAGATGCACAAATGGACTAAGATATACAGAAGCACCATGAAAATTTAAGATATTTTTGCCACACCAAAGAATCCCCTTTGCCTTCTGTTTTTACTTATAACATGCAGACAGTTTGGCCCAGGCTAAATTTTCATATAAGCTGAAGCAAGTAGTATTACTATCATTATACTTTTTAACTCACTACACTGCTTTAGTGTACCAAAGTAAACTTGACTAAGTAGTCCCCTAGTTGAATCATTGATTTTTTTCTTACACTGAGGGAAATCTGGATCATTCCAGTTTGTAAGCCATGATCAAACTCACACACAGATCTCTTTTTCTATAATCCTGTTTTTGAGACCGTGTCTCATACAACCCAGGCTGGTGGGGAACTCACTACGTAGCTGACAAGGACCTATACAAGTCTGTTATTAGCAATGTTTTCATTTCTCTTAATTACCTAGAAGTGCAATTATTAGGTCACAAGGCAGTTGCATGTTTAATCATATAAAAAGTTAGTAAGTTGTTTTCCAAAGTAGTTGTAATTATACATTTTGTCAAAAATGACAGCTTGTGTTCCATATCCCTACTAATATCTGGGGTTTTCAGTATTTTAAATATCACTGTATTGTGTACATTATAGTGCTATTTGTCAACTATTCTTGTTGTTTTTCGAAAGATTAATGAGAACTAACACCATTTCATTTGGCCATGTGCTTATCTTCTTCTTAAGTCTTTTCATCTCTCTTTTTAAAGACAAGGTCTCATTATGTAGCCCTGACTAGCCTGGAATGAGCTATGTGGAGCAGGCTGGCCTCAAATACAGAGATCCACCTGCCTCTGCCTACTGAGTGCTGGGATTAAAATTATGTGCCACAATGCCCAGTTTGCTCATTTTTAAATTAACTTTTAGAAGCTCTTTACATATTCTGGACACAAGTCTTTTGACAAAGAATATTACACTGCCCAGTACTGTGATTAAGAGTGAGGATTTGGTTGACCATGATGGAACACACCTTTAAGCCTAATACTCAGGAGGCAGAGGCAGACAAAACTTTGTATGATGGAAGCTGGCCCCATCTAGTCAACGTAGCAAGTTCCATGTCAGGCAAGGCTACATAGTAAGACTGTCTAAAAAGAAAAGAGAAAAAGAGGAAGAAGAGGAAGAAGAGGAAGAAGAGGAAGAAGAGGAAGAGGAGGAAGAGGAGGAAGAGGAGGAAGCGGAAGAGGGGGAGGGGAAGGGAGGGGAGGAGAAGGAGGAAAAAGAAACATGTAGATTGTAGTCAAATGTACGTAAGTTGGATCTAGGTTTGGCTAAATACTAGGTCTGCAACCTTTGGAAAAATACCAAAGCTTCTGTGCCTAATCTTTGAAGAAACAGCACCCATCTTTACTACAAGTAAACAGCGCCTAACACATAGTGAATGCTGTATTTAAGCAGATGACAAAAAACATTAAACTAAAGTTGCCATTCTGGTTATCCAAAGCCAGACAGTGACGACTTTCTATCGCTAGTCAACGTAAGTATACAGAAGCTCTGATGGCACTGGCTTTACAGGGAACCACTCGGTGTCTACACTTCTTAGTACTTAGCTCCTCTTTAGTCTCTTGCCAATCTTCCCTTCGAACTGCTCAGAGACATAGCAGCACAAATGATTAACAGCTTCTCGAGGCTAGATTCTTTAAGGTACATGAAGGAGTTCTTAAAAGATTTTCTTCATTCTTGTTTTTAATTTAAAACTAATACGTACCAAAACTTCTGATCTCTGCTCTCTATTTGAACAACTGTTTAAAAGTATTCATTCACATAAAGTAGAAGAATTAGCTACTACAGTGTAACACAAGACTGAGCACTTTCTAATTGAACAAAGACTTATTTTCCATAGACCTGGAAACTAGAAGTCCTGGATCAAGAAACAGGAAACTTTTTTGTCTCTTTACAGTCCAGTTCTTTTGCTCCAAGATGTTGCCTTAAACCCTGTGATCTCCAGAAAGTAACACTGGCCCTAAAAACTTCTATATTAAAGGCTTGGTGGTTCAGCTGATGCCACTCTTAGGAGCTGAAACTTTCTAAGTGGGACTAACTGGAAGAAGTATGTCATAGGAGCACAGTTTCAGAGGACACACTGAGATCCTTGTTCCTTTCCTCTTTCTGCTTCCTGGCTCACTAGGAGTTAAGCAGCTGTTAGATGGTGATCTCTCTGGCATATGATCTGCTCTACTACAGACCCAAAGTACCTGGGCCAAGTGATCATCTACTGAGATCTCTGAAACTATGCCAAAGTAAGATGTCTTCCTTTAAAGCTTATTTTCTCATGTAGTTTTCAGAGCAATGGAAAGATGACTAGCACAGACAGAAAAGTTAACTCGGTACTTGGAAATAGTAGGAGCTCCTAGTAACCCAGTCATCTCTCAGCCTCACACCCAACACACATCTATAATGAACTGTAAAGCTCTTTAACCATATATGTATTTTCTTTTCTAGAGACAGCATAGATTTAACCACTTTTCAATTAATGTAAGAACCATGGCTACACAAAACACAATTTCTTGTACTACTCTAGCTTCTCCTAGGACTAGCTCACAAGTATTTCTCATCTAGCCTATCTGTACTTATGCTTTGGCTGACTGTCTTAACATTTGTAAAATAAATTCTTTTCCTAGTTTTTCTTTCCTCTCTGCCTCTAACTCTTCTACAATATACCAACTGACACATATCTTTATGTGAGCTTACTAAAAGGTTTACTTAAATTTCTGGCCTCCAACCAACAATATAACAAATTTCTATTGCCTTAAAGTCACTGGTTCTCTGGTACTTTGTTCCAGCAGCAGCAGGAAATGAATACAAAAGCATGAAGGAAAATCTTGAGATATGAGAGTAATCTGTATACAGGAGAGGAAAATAACCATTTTCCTACAGCAAATTATAATTAACTGCCCTTCTTATCCACAAATCGAAACCTCTTAGAATTCTGTAAGTTGTATTCAGTACAAGAATTAGCTCGCGCTCGCGATCGCGCTGTGTGTGTGTGTGTGTGTGTGTGTGTGTGCTCGAGCGCTTACAATGGCAAAATGTTTTTGTGTTTTCTTTTTACTTTTCATTATGGCATTATTTCAGGCACACATTTGCCATTCAACTATTAAGACAGACAGACACTAAGAGAACCACATTACAACTCATTAATCTATTCACTTAACTAGGGAACACTACTTATATGTCATGTACATAAACAAAATAGGAAATTATGTTCCTTTTTCTGTAGAGGCTTCACACCTCTCCAGTAAAGACTTAACAAATAGAAATCACTAATATCCCCTTTATTTGGAAGGGGGGTAAGACAAGATCTCATATGTAGGCCAGGTTTCTTTCAAACTTGGGGCCTTCTCCCTCAGTTCCTGGGTGCTGGGGTTTTAGGCAAGTACCACCACATTTGACTTAACAGTCAATAATTAAGCCTCTACATATGTTCAAGATTATTACTTGCTACTGCAATAACTGAATGCAAAATGCAGTAAGCTTGGGTGGGGGAGACTGATTTGTGTTTCATCTTTCTCAAAACCTTACTGTACTAATCCTAAAGAAGGTAGTTACTTTCCCACTTGAATAAGAAAATTAAGGACTGAGTATGATTAGAAAATTCCAAGTCCAATTTACTCTTCTGCACTAGTAAGTTTAAAAGTAGAAGAAACAATTCCCATATAGTAACTATCAATCCAAAGTACCAAATGGCATTATGTTCAATACCAAGTCAGCCCTCCTGGCTTTCCAAAATCTATGGTAGTGAAATCACAGGCCAGGAGGGAATTTCCTGTTGTTTTGCCCTAAGGATTCAGACAAACCAGACAAACTACTTTCTAAATATCTGTGTTTATACACATAGACTAATACAGTTCTTGGCCTTGGTCAGAGAAGCCTCTTTCTGAAGTAGATGAGTATTTAAAGTATTTAATTGCTGAGAATCAGTGACTGCTGAGTACTCACTCCAAATGGTATATGTATGTCATGTCCACTGAAGTCCAGGAAATAGAGCAAAGAACAGCCGGAATGACTACGGGAAGAGAAAACTGGGGAGAGGTATGGGGGGGGGGGGGCTGTTATGGAGACAATCATGTACACAGAGTAGCAGTAACTTCCCTCTCAGGAAAAGGGAATCACTCTCAGCAAGGAAAGACCAGAGAAGAGTGGAAGAAGAGAGAGACACGAGTATAGGAAGGGGTCAGAGGAGAGTCAGCAAGCAAAGAAAGAGAGGGAAGATAGAGGATAGTGGAGTGGGAATGAATGTAATCATAGTGTATTGTATATAAGCATGATACTAATTTTCTCAAAAAGCAGAATGAGTAACAGATACTAAAGAGAACTCAAATAACATATGATGTTTATATGCATATATCTATATGTTCTATATGCCTGTGTATTCTAGTATGGTTTCCGTTGCTGTAAGAAAACACTGACCAAAAGAAACTTGGGGTAGAAAAGGGTTTATTTGGCTTATAGGTTAATCTGCCATGAAGGGAAGTCAAGGCAAAAACTCAAGACAGGAACCTGGAGGCAGGAATGAAGCAGAGACCATGAGGGAAGTTGCTTCTTATACAACCCAGGACTAATCTGCCCAGGGGTGGTACCACCCATGATGAGCTTGACCTTCCCACCTCAATTATGAATCAAGAAAATGCCCCACAACCATGTCCACAGGCCAATTTTATGGGGACAACTGAGATACGCTCTTCCCAAATAACTACTTTACTCCCTATATTTTCTTCTATCAGATTCAGGGTATCTGGCCTTGTGTTGAGGTCCTTGATGCCATCTGGAGATGAATTTTGTGCAAGGTGATAAATATGGATCTATTTACATTCTTCACATCACACATTCTATACATCTAGTTTGACCAGCATTATTTGTTGAGAATGCTACTATCTTCTGTACAGTGTGTATTTCTGGTTTCTTTGTTTGACCAATGGACCTGAATTGAAAACCCAAATCTAATTTTTTAAATGTTTCTACATCCTAATTTTTAAAACTACACTTTGAAGCAAAAACATCTAAAGTTTTAGAGCAATGCCACCAGTTAAATATGATAACCTTGGGCTCTCCCTATCTCATTTTCCTGGCCTGTAGAGTAGGGTAATGCCTATTATTACAGTATTGTGAGGAATAAATGAAGACACGATGTGAAATGCTTAGCACTGTGTGTGCTCATACTCATGTGGCTAGTAAATCTTATAATGATCTGATTAAATTAACTTTCTATGTTAATAATGAGCATTCTGGAAATGTCTCATTTTTGTATTTACTATGGTTTTGTGGAAGAAATCCAGGAGGTAGTGTCCTTCTCAAAATGTAAGATTATTAACTATAGCTAAGAATCAATAATTAATTTTCTAAATCTGCCACAAACTGTATATTTTATAGAATGGAAACACATCTAACCAAGTCAAGCATCTACAAAGTCCTCAAAGAGGAGAGAACTCCTTTTTTTAAGCTGAAGAATGAATAGAAGTGTTGAATTACCTTTTTAGAATGAACTTCTTACTGACAATATCATCAACTATCCAGAATACATAGTTAAAAACTATGATAGCTGGCATGTGATGCCCATAATCTCAAATCTGAATAATAAAGCAGAGCAATCATAATTTCAACACCAATCTGAGCTACATAATAAGATCTTGTCTTTAAAAAAATAAATAAATAAAAAAGACCAAAAAAAAACAGAATGAGAACCATGGGAAATGGATAAGTCCATAGAGTACGTACCACAAAAGAATAATGACTTAAGTCTGAATGTTTAGCACCCATGTAAAAAGCCTGGCACAACAGGGCACCTGTAATCCTAGCACTGCGGCGATGAAGAAAGGAGGATCTCTATGATGTGATAACTAGCCAGGCTAGCTGGATGAGTCGGCTCCGGACTCAGGAGGAGATCGTCTCATGAAATAAGGTGAAAAGCAATTAAGGAGAACCACCGACACTGATCTCTGGCTACATATCTAGCATTCTCAAGACCCTGTGTTGATCCAGCATGGAGAAATGATGAGAGGGAGTGTGAAAGAGGGGGGCCCCTAAAGAGATGCCAACATTAATACTAAAATTCAGGGTGAAATAAAAACATTATACAACAGCACAGTAAGATAAACTTGACTATTATACATTCCTACACAACAAAACACCATAAACAAGGTGATAAACAAGGTAACGAAAAGTAAGCAGCAAATTGATAGTAGCAAAATATCACACACACTTTACTGTTGCTACTGATATAGAAAATTGCCAACTAAGTAGTTTAAGACAACACACATTTATACAGCTCTGTGACTTGGAAGTTCATAGTTTCACTGGGTAAAAGCCAAGGCATTAGCAATGCTGCAATCCTTTCGAGATGCTCCAGGAGAGAAATAGCTCCTAGAGGCTGGTAACATTCTTCAGCTTACAGCCCCTTCTCTCCTGTATGAGTCTCCCTGAAATCACTTCTCTCTGACCTCCGTCCCAGTTGGGAAAGCTTACCACTTTTGGAAACCTATGGGATTAGACTGAGCCCATTCAGGTAACCCAAAAAAAGCTCTCCACAGCAATGCTAACTGCAGTCACACTTTCAAGGCTGATAGCATATTTAAGAGTTTTGGGTTTAGGGAAAGAGCCTTTTTGAGGCAGGGGAGAAATGAAAGATATATTATTTGTTCTCTCTGCCACAAATAACACAAGCAAGCAAGCAAGCAAAAGGCATTCCTCTTAAAAACTCCAAAACTCTATACTAGTATGAAATTTTCAAGAAACAAACTTAACTTAAAAAGTGACAAGAAAAAGAAAAGGCAACTCCAAAAATCAGTAAACAAGGCAGATAATTCAAAGTTTGTGAATAACACCCATGGGCCATTAAATAAAAAAGAATCATAGTTATAATTAAAAGGATGCAAATTAGAGATGACCAAATATCAAGACATTTGCTAGTTCAAGAGACAGTGAGAATATGAAAATATAAATTAGTATGGTAGATTTTAAAGATATTTTATGAACATCCATCAAACTTTAAAATGTGAACATTCTCTTACTTTCAGCAATTCAGCTGCTCCCTCCTTCCATAATGTCCAAACCTACTACTCCCTACATAGTGCAAGTAAGTACCCTCTGTCAACCTGGAAGAACTGATGGCTCTGTTCCTATTCACTACTTATACTATCCTATATCTCACTCACTTGCTCCAACATAGCCTGGTATTGCAGTCTTTCCCACACTCCTTTCTGGAACACACAACATGTACTCCTTATAAAGGTGCTATACACATCTCATAAAACAAAGCAGCTGTTCTATGGAAATTGAAGGGGCAGCTCAAACAGTGTCTTGCCTAAAAAAAGGTTGATGCTCTCCTGTGGGATATGTAAAATGTAGACATCTCCTAAGAGAGCAGCTAGGAAGAGACAAGCAGGAGAGGAGATTATTGTGCAAATGTTTCCATTAAGTGGGATGTGAATCCAAGACTCAGATAATGGATATCTGACGGCTAGTGTGATTAATAGACTTACTTAAAGCAAAAAGCAGATACCACTTCATTTTTCTAACACAGGTTAATATAGCTCTCTGAGAAATTCCTTTTTGCCAGCTAGGAAGAAGGCACACAAGTCTGTTCTCATTTCTGTTTCTAGTAAAAATTATATTGCTCAGTCATTATTACATGGTATTATCTGTGTTACCAAAGACATTAATGACAGTTGTGGGTTCATAGATAGGATGAAATAATACTTTTCTGGCTATATGGAACAGCAGCAAGAGCATTTAGTGATAGATGACTGTTGACGGAGATTTGCGGCTCATCCTGAGAAGGGAAGTCCTTTACTCTCAACATTGGAAGGTGGCTTTTGCTAAGAATGGAGCAGCAAAACCTGTTCCATTCAATTGCTAGGACTTCTGAAAACACTGTGAGCCCCTCTGAGGTTCTGTGCATACAACTTCATTTAGCAAAGATGAAAAGCACTTACTTTTCCAACTTCATCTAGGGGCAAATACTTAGCTATATGCATGCTAAAAGAGCCCACATAACATCTTGGCGTTTAATGGTAGGTAAGTGAAGTAGGCTGTAAGCTGCCAGCTTTAGGGGAATACAGTCAAATTGGGGATACAAAACAATATGGAGTCAGTGGCAGGGACCCAGATTCATCAACAGACTAACAAGGAAGAAAACTGAGTATGTCCACATAGAGTATGTGTCCTAAATATGAGCAGCACCTGAACATCTTAGAAGTGCCTCCAGGCATTCAATAAATACCTGACTCAACAGGTGAAGATGAGAGTCACAAAGAACAGATAAAGCAGACATTAAAATAGCTAAACAGCTTCTTCTAAAAACCTTCAAGACCGACTCTGGCATGCGGACACTAAAAGGTGACTTACTCAAAATGAGAATTCAGTCGGAATTTAGTACTCCTCAGTGGTGTGCATACAGAGTGACATAATGCTCCTAGAATTTTATCCACAGAAGGCAGTTTAGAAACTTCCTCTTAAGAGGCCACAGTTGTCTGGAAATAGAAGCTGTGAAACTGTGGGACCTTTGAAATTTTAAGCACTCCTTCCTCTTAATGCAATATAAATCGATTTAATTTTCACTGAAAATTTAATGTCTTGCAGCAACACTGTCCAATAAAAAAACAAACAAAAAACAGACTTCAAGCCACATAACTAAAGAGAGCAGCACTGAAAATGGTGACTACATTACTCCAAACATAAACACCAACAGACTGAGTAAAATGTGCCCAGAATCAACTGTTAGAACTGTAGATACAGTGACTAAGCAAACACAAAGTCAAAGAGAAAAAAAAAACAAACAAAAACAAAATCTACCACCAAGGCTAACCTGAACTACATCAGTAAGTTCAAATAGCCTATGTCACTATGTCAATTTTGATGACTGCTCTGTAATTACAGGAATATAAATCAATAGGTACAACACTGGAAATTTATTTTAAAATGTAACGGGAGTGGCTGGAGAGATGGTTCAGCAGGGAAGAACACTGGCTGTTTAAGGGAACTGGGTCTGCTTCCCGGTGCCCACAGGGCAGCTCACAACCCTCTATAAATCCAGTACCAGGGGATCTGACACATTCTTCTGGTTTCTGCAGCACTGTACACATGAGGTACAGACATATACACTAAAATAAAAATTTTTTAAAAATCTTTAAATTTAAGGGGACAGTACAGAGAAAGACAGCACTCTAATGCTTTTTTAGGAACCGAAGTACTCATAAACAAATATTCTTGCCTTTGTATTTTCTCCTATATAAAAATTCATACACATTCTCACTATTGGTTGAGGCTATGAAGCCTTCTCGTTTATGAACTCTAGGCATTTATCTTACAGTTTTTAGAATGCCTGTGATGTCATCTATCCACTCTTAATGGATTGTTTTAGCTGAACTAAATAATCAAAAAGCCATCAACTTGAACCAAGTAAGACTTCACAAAAAAGAAAGAACGTAGATTTCTTTATCGGCACTTTAGCTCTTCAGTTACAGTTTGGTGATGGTGAAATGAGCCCCTGTAAGCACAGGTAGGTAAAAGCTGAGCTCCACTGAGAAGCCAAAACGTCTGTTAACAGTCCCACAAACAGCTTCATGTCATGACAAGGGAAGAATGTTAACTCTGGCTTTCCACCAAGCCTAAGTCAGCCAGTCCTACCAGTCCCACGCTATTCATCAACAGACAAAATGTCACCTAATAACAGAGCTGACAGTCCAGACTGCCAGAATTAAAATCCACTCAGTCATTTTCCACAAAAAAATGGATTTGCTTAACTCTTTATTGCTATCTAGAAGGGAAGAGCCATTGGATAAACAGGTACTTTCTTACAAATATACCTTATTTAAAGAAGAACTTCCTTGGGCAGTTCAGTTTGTTAATATTAGTTTTCAGAATATGGACACTGTCTGGTTCTATACAGAATCTATTTAATGATACCCTGTCCATGTATGATGCATTGATAAACATCGGAAGAAGTAACTAGTCAGTTCTCACACATAGATTTTTAAATTTTTTTAATATTCACTAATATTTATTCATTTATTTGTATGTGTGTGTAGCAGTTCCTGTACCACTGTGCATGCCTGGAGGTCAGAGGACACCCTACTGGGGTCAGTTCTCTCCTTCAACCACGTAGGTCCAGGGATCAAATGATGTCACCAAGAATGGCAGCAAGTGTCTTTACCCATTGAACCATTTTGCCAACCCCCATTTTTTCTTATGGTGATTTATAAATCTGCAAAATCATTGCTTCTTTTAAAAAAAAAAAGTCACTGGAAGAGGAAAAATAAGAAAAAAGATTGTAAAAAAAAAAATACTCTGAAATAATAGCAAATATGTGTCTTGGATCTAAAAGTGGAGAGCAAACTGGAGAGTTCACAGATGTGGACAGAGGAGAGCTAGCACCAGGTAGTTCCGAGAATGGAAAGCCAGGATACACATTTCCCTGAATCAAACCTTCCAAGGACAGTCTGATGGCTGATCTCATTTCCAAAAGAAAAGAGATCCCTTTGAGTACTACAACACAATCTCTTCTGGCAGTATTCTCTAAGGTTTTCTTGCAGCGAGATATCCTTAAATTAACTCTTCTATTTGTCCATATCTATATTAATACATAAGTGTACCTAAGTCAAAGGATAGCAAGTAAGTCTCAATATCTCAGTGGTAAGACACATGCCCATCAAGCCAGCAATCCTAGGTTTCATTCCCCAGCGCGCGCGCACACATACACACACCACACATACACACACACACACACACACACACACACACATGATCTTTGAACTTCCTTTCAGATCCAATCAAAAAAATATATTTACATTTACACATACTCTACCAAAACACAAAAATAAATCATTTTATCTCATTCTTCAGTGTTCTGGGCTGCTGGATTCCTTTGGTGAAGAAGTTAGAGGACTCTCCTGAACTTACTGATACACATATAAGTACACAAGTATCCATGTACAGATATAATATACAAATGCCAGCGAGACATTTTACACATCCTCTGCAATTGAGGTTCTCAAATGTAGTAAAAACACTTCAAAGAAAAGGGACTTATTTGTAAAATACATTGAACTTCATTTTAAATTTGTCTCTAGCTAAGGGTTGTTCACTGACCGCCACCTCATCAGTTTTAGGTTCATAAAATCCTTAAGAGTACCAACAAAGGGTCTCTTCTCAGTGTTCAAAATCTTGGAATTGAGTTCCACTGTTTAGTTAATTTGTCTGTCTTGGTTTATCTGCTAATTCCCGAACCAAACACTGAAAAGGTCTGAGAGTGAGGAGGGGATGACTCTCTGAAGAGAAGAAGAGAGGCACTCTCACAGATAAAGAGGCAAAGTGTGACTGACAGACTAAAGCTGCAAATGACACTGACTTCACTAGAAATGTGGTGCAGGGTATGTAAAATACATATGCACTACCCAGGTGTGAGGTGGAAGAGTCTAACCAACAAGAAAAATGAATTCAACTGAATAGAAATTTTACCAGTAGATGGCCTTATATATTTAAAAAAAATTATTCTAGGCTTCAATGCTGGAAAATGATTAAAATCTAAGAATAATTACACTAAAAAATAGACTCAAGAAAGCTTGGAATAGCCAGAAAGCAGAGACAGAAAGGCAGCTAGGAAGATGTTATTTGAATCCTGGTACTATTTTAATGCTGAAGCCTGGGACTACAGAGTATCTTTATAGACAGAGCGAGAAGGTAGAATTCTAACTCTGTTCCTTTCAACAAAACTCAGGCTTAAAAGACGAAGGATGAGACAAAAGCTACAGGAATCAGATAACCGGGCGGCGAGACTACAAACCTGTAAAGACTGAGCCCAGCAGGGTGAAGGGAAGTTGCTAGCCCAGAATAAGCGGTCAGCATTGGTACGGTTTGGGTCACAACTGTCTCCTAAAGGCCCCGTACTGTAGGGCGTGGTCACCAGCCTGGGGTGCTCCTGAGAGATGGTGGAAACCCTCTCCTATCCTACACCCTTCGTCCCAGGAACTGAGCAGCTTTGCTCTGTGACATGCTACTCTCATGACAGGTCCAAAGCAACAAAGCCAAGCAGCAACAACAAGATGAGTGGCACATGCACTGAGAACGTCCACAGGCAGTAACAGGAAGCTTGAGGGACCGTGCCTAGTCACAGAACACTTGCTAGTTTTTCAATTGGACAGTCAAATTCACTCAATTTTTTAAAATAAAATAATATATTAAGGCTTGCTTGTTAAAGGGCTTGCCATAAAAGTAATACCCAAGTTTGGGTCCCTAGAAGTCTGGAACTAGGTGGGCACAGCAGTGTGCACCTGTGATCCCAGCACTGGTGAAGCAGAAACAGGAGGCTCATTGGGGCTTGGTGGCCAGCCAATCTAGTCACAGTGAGCTCCCAGTTCTGCAAGAGACGCTGTCTCAAAAAAAAAAAAAAAAAAAAAAAAAGGGAAACTGACCACTGAATGTTGACCTCTGGTCTCTCAACACATGTATGCACATATACACACACAAAAACCAATGCATTAAATACCAAATACCCAAGATAAATAAGACACAGTTCCTATCCTCAAAGTACTCAAAATATAGTGAACTTTAATAATGTAAGGAGAATAATTTTCTGAGGAGTTTAATTCTGATGGAATTATTCTATGTATTTAACAGAGGCTCTGGAAGTAAACCTGTGAGAAAGATTGTAAGTCAGGCTAATTTTTGAAAAATACTCCTTTTAAAAATCAGTGATAGGGGGTTGGGGATTTAGCTCAGTGATAGGAGTCATGATACACAATATAGGAGGGTAATTTAAAATGTAATTAAAGTCAAGACAATGGTTTTGTTTAAAATTCAGACATGAATCCTATGTTTAAGTATAATTTGAATGCAGAAACAATAATAAACTGGCATAATAAATGTGAAACACTCATTTATTCAGTAACAGGGACTCATAAATTAGGTTATAAAATCCAGATTCTGGTATCTTTTGATGGATCCAAACACTTTAGAGTCTGCTTTTTCAAAAGAACTAGTCGCTGTAAGCATCTGAACTTCCTCAGTGCCCTACATACCTGCAATAGTGTCACAGGTCTTAACATGAACAAGAAACAGTAGCTGAGTTGGATAACACTTCAGTGCTGGAGGATCCCACCTTCTGATGCAACATTTCACTCCAGATGCTGCCTTGTAGGGACGGAGGCCCAGTATTGGGAAGGTTTCAAACCATTTAGAGAAGTTGGACATCTTGCTCATGGGAAAGCTCCTGGCTTCTTAAATGGAGGCTTACTTAAACGTGGAGGACCATGTGCACTCCACTTTCCAGTCTGTCTTAAGGAATGATTCTTCAGCACAGTAAAAATATACATGTTTCAGCCATTTTCACTTTGGCATGAACCTGGCTGTAAGTTTTTTGTTTGTTTGTTTGTTTGTTTTTTGAGACCAGGTCTGATACTGTAGCCCAGGCTGGTCTGGACCTCACTAAGTAGCCAAGCTGCCTCAAGACGTGGCAACCTGACTCGGCCACATCATGTCCAGCTCAATTAAAGCTACAGAACAATAAAAACTACATAAACCTAGCACACTTCAGAATCTATAGACAATGTAATGTAAACAAGAAGCTTATCACTCTATCCTAATGACTTAGCTAAATTTAACTCTAATGACTTTTTTTCATTTCAGTGATGAATATTTAACCTTTCAATATTAAATCCAAAACTTAAAGACCCCAGTAAACTCATTAGAGGGTCTACCTTCTTACTACTCCCAAAGTTCCCTCACTGTATTTCAAACACACATCTTCTATCCCTTAACAGCTTTCTTCTACCCGTTATCTCCATTTGATTTACCCCAAAAATATGTAATTAATTGGACGATTGCTTCTTCAGTATCAGCTGGAGTCCTCCCAACAGTAACACTGACACCTCCTTGCCATCCTAATACTTATGACTGAGATAATCTAATTAATTTAAATATTTTTGTCCATCTCCTAGTAACATGGCCAATAATTCATATAAAGTGGGCCTTTCAACTGTATCTCACACAATATCATATGGGATAGTAGATGTTCAATATGCAATCACTGAGAAAATAAAAAAAAGTATGAGAAGTCCTAACCATCTCAGTTCATTAGCATGTCATTAGCATTTCATCAGTCTCTATGAAAACAGTAAAATATTTTGTGAAAGTTTTGTTCCAAGCAAAGGGAAAATTTCAATATGCAATATTGATCAGTAAGTGTTGTAATATTAATTCAACCTCCATTCCTAAAACAGCTGCTAGAGTGCAGCTTCTCCCCTTTTTTTAATAATTTATTTTTTAAATTTATTTTATGTGCATTCATGTGAAGGTGTCAGATTCCCTGGAACTGGAGCTTCAGACAGTTGTGAGCTGCCACATGAGTACTGAGAATTGAACCCAGGTCCTCTGAAAGATCAGCCAGTGCACTTAACCATTGAGCCATCTCTCCAGCCCCAGGAACATCCCTTTTTTAGGTTAACTTTTTTCTGTGGCAGGAAGCCTAACATTCCAGAAGGACCTCTAATAACAGAGAGGTTAAAGCAGGTTCATTCTTACAAGCTAGTCAAAAGCCATTCAATATGGAAATGTCTCAATTTGTGTCATTCAGAGAAAAACATCTCTGATCTTTCCAGGAACCAGGTGCTCTGCATCCAAGCAGCCTAAGGAAGAGTAGAATATTAACAAGAAGGAACAAAGGATTTTCCTGGTAGAAGATTATCTTAGACAAAGACCACACAGCAAGAAAATGTCTAAGGTGAGAAAACAATGCTGTAAGATACAGACAAACCAGTGCATACATGGTAAAAATAAGGCTGCTCTTTACTAAGAAAAACACTTTTTGAGCAGGGAAATGTAAAATCTACACTTAAAAAAGAAAAGCACTGTCTTGCAGATTAAAGTAAAAAGTGGGGAGGAGCCAAATGAATGAAACACAGCTGAAATATAAAATTAGGAAAGTAACTGGAAAAAAATGGGTTAGAAAAACCAAACGGCATGAAGGCATACTCTGTGCTGCTCAGTGTGCTTCTGAAGCTTAAGTCTGTAAGTTGTACTTCTATGCATTTTTCAATTGACTCTGATCTCTGCAGTAAAGGCCTGTCAGATATTCTAAACAAAGAATTAATGGCATAATCACCTCCACTCTACCCATCACTCCATGTGGCCTATTCCAGGACAGCACTATAATACATATGCTGTACATCGTTGTTATGTTCAGCTATACCTCTCACATCAATGTTCTATGGCAGGAAATATAAGATTCCAGAAGGACGACCTCTAAGGACAGAGAAGTACAAGCAGGTACATTCTTATAAGGCAGGCAAAAAAAGGGATACTCCACTCCAGCAGTTGTCTTAAGACAGATGTGCTGGCTGAGTTAATATTATAACACTGCACTGATTAATTTGTAAGCTCATAGACCCTCTTTTAAACTCAGAGTGTCTGGTAGAGAATAAACGCTAAACAAAAGTCTTAATTTTAATAGGGGAATGCTTTTCTTGAGTTTTTACTGTATATGCTACATATACACAGGGTAGGGGCGGTAGAACTTGCCTATCAAGCAGCAGGAGCAGAATAAACATATAGTATTTAAAATACTGTAGTCCAGATGAAACCGTGAGGTTCCTCAAAAAAAAAAACAGCCCTTAATCTTAATATACATGTATCAGAGTAATCTAATGTGTTTATTATGTCATTGGTTCAATCCAAATGTTTGAATACATTTCTCATGCCAAGGGCTAATAATACCCTTTAAAACAAAACAACAAAAATAGATGAAATGAAAACTGCAGACATGTAGTCTGAAAAATATATAAATGTACTCTAAGTATTTAGTATGAGATTGCAATATCAGATCTGTGGAAAACAGAATGTATGTTCAGTAGTATTAAAGTAAAAAGCAAACTTTCTGGATAAAGAGCTAAAAGTAAAATGTAATTATATTAGAAATTTTCATAACTCAGAAGTTGGAAGCTGAAGGATCAGCTGAAGGTCAGCACCAGCAACAGAGTGAGTTTGAGGCCAGCATGAGATACACAGACTTTCTCAAAAGAAAAAACAAACAAAAACAGTATTAAAGAACAAGCAGAGAAAAGGCAATTTACAAGATGAACATCACCGTGTTCAACATCACTAAGAAATCACTGAAGTAGAAATTATTTACAATTGAGATGACTTTTTCAACAACTGAAATATAATAACAATATCAGTACAATCCATTCTTCTACACTTATGAGAATGCAGGTACAGTTTGGCAACACCACCCCCCAAATACATTTAAAAACTATACATACATACACCCCTCAGAGCCAAAAATTTTACATCTAAAAAATTAATTCCATAAAAACAGAGAGATACTCAAGACTATGCATAAAGCAGTTTAATAAGGAAGGGAAGCAACTTACTAGAGGCTCATTAGCCAGAGACTAAAAGTAAATCTTCTGTAACTAAGTGTTATTATGAGGCACACTGTATTCAAGCTAACACAGTAAGTACGAGGAAGTAGACTTTGAAACAGCAGGAAACATCATGATCTCAGTTTGAGATAATTTCTACAAGTGGATTTGTTCCTAAGGAAGAGTCACAACATATCGTAGTGGTCAGAAGATACAGAGGTTACTTTTTTCTTCTCTCACAACAGCAAAAACAAGGAAACAAAATAATCTGAGCTCTAAACATATTAAACTGTCCATTCGGCATTGAAGATTTCAGTAGCCTATTATGCTTGGGAAATTGGGTTCAAGACATGTTTAATTCTGACAATAATGCCCACTGACAGGACTGCATCTTGTGTAAGAGCCAGAGCAAGGATTCAAACCCCTGTCATCCTGGTTCTGCTCTGTGCCTTAATTAGATGTGCCTTGGATGAAGTGGATATTCTCTATTAGCAGCGGTTTTATTGATGTAAGTATAAGCACATAGCACCTATTGAAAAAAAATACAATTCCATAATCACACCCCCAAACATTACAACCTCAAAACATGTGATTGTACTCCACAAACATTCATCTCCAAGTGTTTACCATTCACAGCTGCCTTGAACTTCTCATCAATCCCTCAATGTTCAGCTACTCACAAGTTCATGGAATTCACTAGATGCTACAAGATCCTTTGTAACAAGGATCAACACAGGCTTCAAATCCGCCTCATGATTCCCATACAAAGCAGCAAGAGAAATGTGGTTTAAGAGCAAAAAGGTTTGACAGTGAAGCACTTAAATACTACCAAACCATGGTTGTTACTCAGAGGGGGAAAGGAGTTTGACACACACGTGCGTGTACACACACACACACACACACACACACACACACACACACAGGCATCACTAGGGGGAAAAACATTTAGTCTAACAACTTTTCATTTCTGAAGTTTTAATGAGTCAAAGATTATACTAAAGGCATACAGAACACACTTTCCAAAGCTACCAACCAACAGACACAGATAATTCATTCTGAGTATTTTCAGGACCCACCAATCAAACCATTCTATTACTGCTTATCTGTTTTGTCAACAGCTTTTCTAGCAAATAAAACTAGAATGAATCAAGGATATTAAAAAAAACTGGAAAGAATCAAGGATGTTAATCATGACTTCTACATCTGAATAAGAAATTTTTAACACATTCCTTAGTTGTATTTACAGACTGTGTAGATTATGTTGTAAAGCATTATGAATGCAGTAATGCTAATGCCCACCAGATTATGACAATTCCAAAAAGGTCAAGTTGATTTCTTAAAATAAGTGAAAGCTTTTCTATCCACAGAAAAATATGCAAACACACACAAAAAGTGTATGAGGTTTGAACACAGGGCCCACCACATATGCTAGGCACAGCCTCTCTTTCTCCTGTCCCTGAGCTACGCGAAGAACTAATAATACTTGCTGCCTTATCAATGGATAAACGTTTGCTGCACAAGTCTACAAACAAGAGGAATGGAATTTGGATCCCAGGCACCCATGTAAATGCCAGGCGGTTGTCGGGGCGTATCTGTAATCACAACACTTCAGAGGTGGTGACAGAATCCCTACAACAAGCTGGCTGGCTAGACTAACCCACTAGCTTAATAGGTGAGTTTAGGGGTCATCAAAAGACCCTGTCAGCTCAGTAATAAAGTGGAGAGTCATCAAGGAGGACACTGGACACTTCAACCTCTAGTGCATATTCGAACTCATACCCCCTCAAAAAACAAAAAAAACAAAAAACAAAAAAAACAAAAAAAAATCAAAAACAAGCGAGCCTGTGGGCAATTTCTGTGGCACAAACCAAACCTGCATGTAGATGTAACCGTCTTGTTAAATAAGAAACACAGAGCCAGTTGCAGAGTTAGAAACCAAGAGATCAGAGCAATAGCTAAGAGCTTTACCCTTCACTGCTTCTGCTGTCTTTCCTCTCTACAAGAGACCTACTTCTGTGTGTCCTGTCTTTTTTATAGACTTTTTGTTCTGTTTTCTAATTGGTCGTAAACACAGCCACATGACCTTGTCACTGCCTGTCTGTACAGACCTCCAGGTGTTCCATGGTTGGTATTGAGATTAAAGGCGTGTGTCTGTCATGCTGGCTGTGTCCTTGAACACACAGAGATCTACCTAGCTCTGCCTCCCAAGTGCTGGGATTAAAGGCGTGTACCACCATCACCCAGCTTCTGCTCTGTCTTGCTCTGACCTCAAGGCAACTTTATTAACATACAAATAAAATCACATTTCAATACAAATATCACTATATGTCACTTGTTCTTCCCCAAGTCTGTATGCTGTTCTGTCAGAAACAACTAATGGGGGTCAGTTAATTTTTTTCTCCACTTATAAATTTCAAGCTGTGTCTTTTTTATACACACCTTTTTGGAGAGTGGAAAAGTGAAGAAACAGCAGCATATTACGTATAGAGGGCTAAAAGCATGGACCCTAAGCTACTATAAGGAACCTTAAAAGACCTAGACCAACTTGACAAAGCCCAGCACTCCATTTTGAAAAAAATTCAGATGATCAATCTTTTCTCTATGGAACTATGATGATTTCTGACTTCCTAAGACAATCCATTCCACCGTCAGACAAACCACATCAGGAACTTAGCTCCTGGCTCTGTACATAAAACCAAAGTCTGCTCTCTTCCTTTAAACTTCCACCTGCTCAGTCTACTTTTACTCTCAGGAGCAGAGTGTGATTCATTCTTACCATGTGAAAAAAATCGTGAGATTCCCACTATCTGGAGCTAGTTCACTGACAAGTTTCCTCAAAGCTCCGTTTGATGAGTCTTCATCTACTCTACTTTCTGAATACCACAGGACACAAAATAGAGGCACAGGTAAATGCAAAAATGAAAATAAATTTAGTATTGTATGTCTGTGTATCATATTTACACATTAACTGAAGATTCTAAGCCACCTAAGAACACAGAAAAGGAAATAATCACAATCACCCCACCACCCACCTGTACTAAAGCACGGGCTTAAGAGGAAAGTGGCGAAGTAAACAGGATGTTTTCAGCAGCGTCTCCAACGTGCACTGCATAGGGCAGAAACACTAGTGTTCAACACAGCCTCACTCAGGGCGAGCATGTAAAGGGTTTAGAATTGTAGTGGCTATTTTCAGATTTGAAAAGCTATATACATTTTAATATATTTTAACTAGGCTGTGTCCAGGAAAGGCAAAAACCAAAATTATTATTAAAGCAAATGGGAAGCTCGGAGTGATGGTGCATGCTTTTCATCTTAGCACTCGGGAGACAAAGACAGACAATCTCCTGTGAGTTCAAGACCAGTCTGGTCTATATAGTGAACTTCAGGTCAGGGTATGTAAAGAGACAAAAACAAACAAACAAACAAACCAAACAAACAAAAACAAAAGGAAGGAAAAGAAAATACAGGAAAATTATATCAGTATCTAAGTGGTTAAGTAGAACAAACCCTGCCTTGAATAGGAGTCTAAGTTCATAGCCCAACTCTTACTACAACTTTATCTGGATTTTCTGAGAATTATCTTTAATTTCAGCTTAGTTTTCTCCATCTGTAGTGTAGGCTAAATAACACTGTGGACTTACTCCAAAGCCAATGAGCACGCTGGGAAGTTTTTAAATACAATTTTCTAATGAAAAGAACTAGTGCTCCTTGGAAAGGTGGTGACTCCAAAGTGAGGACAAGCAAAACAGGCACCAAGCCTACACATCTGTGACACCAGAACGTAAGGACCCAAAAACTGAAGAGTTATCAAAGGGACAAAGAACCAATACGCTGGTGCTTCCCAATGGCCAAGTCCAGGGACACTGACATAAAAATGCTGACAACGGGCCAAAGGTCATACTAATATAAGTATGCATTTTAACGAGAAGAGAAGACCTTCTATCATAAACCAAATTATTAAAAGAGAGAAACCATGGTCATAGAAAAATCATTTGGCAAACTCATAGTAATTATTGTAGATCAGAATTATCAACAAATGAAAAAGTAGTGAATATATGCAAGAAAACAGTATTTTTCAGGCATCAAAAATCTCTCCAAAAGCTGCTTATTTATTACAAACAGAACGTAACAGTTAGGAAACCTGGCAAACATCTTAGCCAAATGTTCCATTGGTCTCACCAACCTCCTGAACGAATACAGTACTACCACTTTCTAACATGTGCACAGGTACTGGTGCACACCTTGAGTTGAGGAACATTCTACAAATACCTGCCCAGTACTCTTCAGGCAGTGTTAAAATCATAAAAAGAGAAATTAAAGAGCTGTTTCAGATCACAGGAGACAAGGCAGAAGTAACAACTTACTGCAACATACAATCATGAATTAGGGCAACTGGTGAAACTTAAATAGTACTGATAGATATTAGCAGTGTCCTAGACAATATTGTCTATGTGTTAACTGTTTCATTTGGCTATGCAAGATACTAACATTTTTGGATACTAACTGAAGATATGTGTATATACTTTGTAAATCAATCCCTACTTTTCGAGGTCTAATATGTTTCAAAAGAGATACTATTTCCCTAACCTTACCCAACTGCTTTGAGATTATGGGGAAAAAAAGTGTTAGCAGATCTCAGCACCTGTTTCTGGTTCTGATGCTCCAAGAAGCAGACACTTGCTCTTTGCAGTCACGCAAATACACCCTCAAGTCTATAGGAACAACCTGAACTGTCTGTCAACTGTAGAATTCTAGGCCTAAACCAAGGGCATCAAAGAATATTTAGATTCCTACTTTAAAGAGGGAAAAACTTTTTTTTAAAAAAAGAATTAGCTTTGTCAGTGAACATAAGATACTAAAATATACAACTTTTATGAAGCAAAACAGCAGTATGAGTAGCTATAATTACCAAGAAATGCCACCTATCTTCTAACAGCTCCCCCAAGACAACCCTTAAGAATATGTAGGTAGACAAGGGAAGTAATGACAGATGAGTATATTTAGCTCACCTCTTCACTGTTTCTACCTTCACCTTTTACCCATAAAGATTTCAGTTTTCAAAATAACTGAATGGAAAGGGAGAAGTAAATACAGTTCAGTCTGCTCATGACCAATTAGAGGAGTATGCAACTCCAAACCTGTTCTTCACCTCAAATAGCCTTTTGTCTTCTGATCAGAAAACGAAGCTTTTTGGAGCATAACTTTGAGAGCAGCACATTTCACACTCTTACATTAAATGCTGGCCCAACTGTGCTAATTGTCATATATTAACAATTATAAATTAATGCACTTCAAAGCTCTTTCTAGTGAAGGAATATCAGAATATCTATCATAATAGATATTTCACCTACAATATACAAAATATAAAGGTACAAAAAGACTACTTCCACAGTACTCATTTGCTCTTTTGCTCCAAGCTGTAACCAACACTTAAGCATTTAACTTTTAAGTAAGACAAAATTTACCCTGCCATATGAACTTTAAGATATATCAGTCATCAAGATTGTAGTTACATATCATAAAACTTGTTGTCAGCACCAATCTACATCAGTGAAGATGATGAGCATCAAAGAAACTCTGTATCAAGGTTACTTTCTTTATGGCAAAAGTTAGCCACTGGGCAAGAAACTGCTCTTGCCTCAACTGCTGACAGTTGCTGTCCAATTTGGACAAGCAGGACACAAAAGAAAGTGACTGCCAAACTTTTCCAAGACAAGGCAGGACAGTCCTTCAAAACTCCTGCTTCACAGAAATGTCTGTCAGATATTCTAGGCCTGTAGGCTGAAGATGGATGCCCCAATGTTAGAGGAACCTTTTATGACGGTCCTGGCTATTTCTGTTATTCCTTAGTTTTGGAAGTTGTTTGCTCTGTACTTCCTGTTTACTCAGGTAATATTTTATTCTTCTCAGGACTCTGGAGTTGAAGTCTAGATAGTTATAGTTAGACCTTTCCTTGTTACCAAATTCAAAAAAAGAAACTCACAAAAGAGGTGTAAAGTACCTAAGGTTGAGAGACATTAAAAAAAATAGTTTTGGGTTGATAATTCAAGTTAGGATAGAAAGTGAAAAAACTTTGGACCCATCAAGATAGGATAGATAATGGAGTATTTTCTCTGAATTTGTCAAATGCAAATGGACTGGACATTGTTAATGTAATTCTTGCCTATATATATTTGTATATAGTTACTGTACTTACTATATAGATTTTTTTTTTAGTTAAAACCTTCAGTTTTTATTTAGACAAAAAGGGGGAAATGTGTGATATTTTGACTGTGTTCTGACAAATAAAGCTTGCTTGGAGTCAGAGGGTAGAGCAAGCCACCAGCTGACCATAGAAGTTTGGAGGAGTGTAGACAGAAAGGAAACAGGAAGTGGTAAGGCAGGGCTGAGAGAGGATCTATGTCCAGGAGGAGCAGTAGAAGTAGGAAGCAACTGTGGCTGCTCCCTGTTCTCTGATCTCTCAGGTTCTTACTCCAATATCTGTATTGGGGAATATTATTTTAAGGCGTGTTACTTCTGTTTATACTGCATTTGTTTAACTCCGTGAAGCTGTGTTACTGTGTCTGTCTAAAACACCTGATGGTCTAATAAAGAGTTGAACAGCCAATGGTGAGGCAGGAGAAAGGACAGGTGGGGCTAGCTGATAGAGAGAATTAATAGAAAGAGATCTAGGAGCGAGAAAAGGAGGAGGACATCAGGAGCCAGCCATTCAGCTACACAACCAGCAACAGAGTAAGGTATATAAAAAAATAGAGAAAGGTAAAAGCCCAGAGAAAAAAGATAGATGGGATAATTTAAAGTTAAGAAAAGCTGGCTAGAAATAAGCCAAGCTAAGGCCAAACATTTATAATTAAGAATAAGCCTCCATATGTAATTTATTTGGGAGCTGGGTGGTGGGCTCCCTAAAAGACCAGAAACAAACAACAAAATATTTGACTTCCAATTTTTTACTGATAAAGATTAATTAGATTAACACTTCAGACTTCAGAACTGTAAAGGTACGTGCACATGAAAAAATGTCTCATAAATTATTTCATTTCAACACTTTTCTCATCTTGGGGGAAACTGTACAACCCTCTCAGTTAAATCTTTATCTCCAAGCCCTACAGTACAAAGAACTACCACTATTTCTAATAACTGGAGAGAACTGCTTGAGAGAATGACCCTATTCATCTATTCATCTATACCCCAATATTTACACCCAGAATACCACAGCATACATAAAAAAAGTTAACTCCTTTCCTTCCTCCAACATTTCATAAATGCTCAACAAATGCTTGCTGTGTTACCTCATTCAGTGACAACACTAATGACTGTGCCAACCCTAGAAGCAGTACAAAATGTGGAAGATGAACTATATTTGACTAATAAATGCCACAGCATCCTCATTTCCATCTGTCTGGCTACTGCTACCAGCCCTCCATTCAATATCCATGAATGATCAAGCTCTGTAAGTCTACTACACCGAAACATTTAGTGACCTCTAAGATATGGAGAACTTACATAATGGCTTTCAATTAAAGAACATTTCCTTACTGAAGCAGATCTAAACATTTTTTTAACATGACCTGAATACTTTAATGTCAATGACATTTAGATTATCATACATAGCACAGGGATAATCATTTATTAATAGGTTCTGGCATTTTGCCATCCAGTAATAAATTCTTCTAACATTAGCATTAGCATTTATCACAGTGAAATGATTACTTTAAATAACAAGTAAACAAACAAGAATCTGGTGCTATAGAAATGGCTCAGTGATTAAGATTACTTGCTGCTCTTGGAGAGGGTTGGAGTTTGGTTCCCAGCACCCATGTTAACAGGCAGCTCACAATCACCTGTTACTTCAGCTCCAGGAGATCCAACGCCTCCTTCTGATCTCAGTAAGCATCCATATACAGGCATACAAATAAAGATAAAATTAAAATTAAAATAAGAAGAAAGACAAGAGAGATAAAGCAAACCAACGGTAACATAATGCACTTTGCAATTATCAACCGAGCACCCAGAAGATCATACAGACGTCTGCCTTCATGAAAAACTACCTCAAGGAAACAACCAAGAATATTAACAAAGCAGCCTGACAAGAGGGTGTGCACAGACAGCTGGGGGAGGGGGGGTTCAGTGCATTTCAAGTCCACTCCAAGTTGGTTTTTATCATTTTTAATCAATATGAAACAATGCACATGTGTGTAAATCACTCCAGACTTTTAAATTACCTAAATGGTTAGTCCATAAGAGTAATTAACTGAAAATAGAATTATATAATAGAATAAGTCTTACTCAACTGTTTCACATTTTTATAATTAAAAAAAGGCAAAGTAAGACAAATAATATCTTGAAATTAATGATGCAATGAACAGGAGAATAAGTCAAATTACATAACAATTAAAACCAAAGTGCTAGAAATCATCAGAGCGATCTTACTCATCTTAGCATCGGGGAAACTGAGTCTAAAAATGGGTTTTCAAATGATTACGTATCAGACAATGCTTAATACTTTATGGGCAGAATGAACAACCGTCAGCATTCACTATCATGAACAAACTCAAATAACCCCAGGAAAGAAAATGCAGTGTGTTAACAAAAGGTATATTACATACCAATACCAATGAATTAAAAACTGCATGTTAAAAATGCTTAAATATGCCGGGCGGTGGTGGCGCACACCTTTAATCACAGGCGGATCTCTGTGAGTTGGAGGCCAGCCTGGGCTACAGAGTGAGTTCCAGGACAGGCGCAGAGCTACACAGGGAGACCCTGTCTGGGGTGGGGGGGGAGCTTAAATATGCAGCTGGAGAGATGGCTCAGTGGTAACTAAGTGTAGTAATCTTATGGAGTTGAGTTCCCAACACCCACATCAGGCAGCTTACAATTGCCTGGGACTCTCAGCTCTGAAGAATCCAACACTTTCATTCATCCTCTCTCTTTCTTTTTAAAACACAAAGTTAAACAACATTCTGGTTTGATGCATTAATTAAAGTTATTTGCAGCCGGGCGGTGGTGGCGCATGCCTTTAATCCCAGCACTTGGGAGGCAGTTCGAAGCCAGCCTGGTCTACAGAGCGATCCAGGAAAGGCACCAAAACTACACAGAGAAACCCTGTCTCGGAAAAAAAAAAAAAACAAAACAAAAAAAGGTTATTTGTTACATAGTCTTGACTTCTACCTAGTTTGTTTGTTTTTATTCAAACAAGCCTGATTTTAAGTTCTGGATTTATACTTATTCAAGACCTTAATTCATCAATAAATTAGTTCCTAAACCAAGTATATAGTTATATATCCAAGGAGGTTATTTCTGAATTAGCAAATTAATTATCTCAGAATAGCAGGTTAAATATCAGAACTAAAGATAATATATATTAATTTATTGCTACAGTTTTCATGATCAAAATTGGCTGCCTATATAGAAGGTGACAAACTCTTGGTTGGTCCAATTAAAGTTCTAACAGATTAAACCAAGAAGGGTGAACTTCTGGCTAGCAAATCTCTCTCACCACTAAGATCTTAGCTGGTTTGCAGCTTACAAAACATGAGTGTGCATTACCTCTTGAAATAACTGAAACTGAAAAGGCTAACTTCTCCCATGAAAGTAAACTTTTGACCCCTGTACAGTGATATAAACTGTTAGGAAGATGGCCCTTTCCACCTAAAGAGGTATTACTACTGTTTTCTTTTTTTTGTTTGTTTGTTTTTCCAAGATACAGTTTCTCTGTTTAACAACCCTGGCTGTCCTAGAACTCACTTCATAGACCAGGCTAGCCTCAAACTCACAGAGAACCGCCTGCCTCTGCCTCTGAGTGCTGGGATTAAGGGTGGGTTCTGTATCTACCCACTCTTTCCTCAAACTTTTAACAGAACACGGATGAAAATGTTCACAATATATTAGTATTATTTTGCTTGTTAGACAGAGGCAGAGGTAGGATCTCTGTGAATTGGAGGCCAGCTAGGGCTACATAATGAGACATGGCCTCTAATTTAAAAAAAAAAAAAAAATTGTTTTTTTCATTCCACTTATCACAGACACAAATTTCATAGACCTAAAGACTTGAGTTCTAGACTCTTGGGGTACGGTTAAACCAAACTTGTCACAGAACTATATCCAAATGCTGGAGAACACTACAATACTTTACCTGTGTTAACTTGTGAAACTAAATAGATATGTTATTAATATATTTTGATAAATGGCCAAGTGAAAATGACTTTGTGGTGTTCTTGGTCATTAAGTAAAGCTTAGAAACTGGCATAATGTTAGTGTGTTCCTTATAGACCTCCTCAAGTCAGCATTTAAGCCCAGTAGCTTTTTATTCACTTTTCCAACTAATCCATGGTAATGGGGTAGGATGGTTAACTTCCTTATAATCCCCAACTAGCTGGGGTTAGGAGATTATTTAAACCTGATGAATCTCAGAAGAAGCTGACATTTATAGTGGGACCTCCTTTCCCAATGACAACAAAATGGTTAGCCCAACTTAAAAGTTTCTGATGTACAGATCAATTGTCTGCAAATTGTATCTTTTAATACAAAATTCATGTGTTTACTTTACCATGCTATCAAGCAGGATTTACTTAAATATTACAAAAATAATATAACAAAATTAGCAAAATCAAATGACCTAGTGTGTCTACCATTGATAACATCAAAACAAATCATACACTATTAGCATCAAAAAGGCCCATAATGCTTAGTTCAAACTCCTTCAATCACAAAGGAGCCAACTGTGACCAAGAGAGGTTATCACTCACCCTTGATCACAGAATCAATTACAAGAAAAATGCCTGACAATTTCAAGTTTAATGTTCTTTGTATTATACCACAGTGCACAAAACAGTTAAGTTAAATAGATGTGCAAATGACTTCTGAATAATCACTTTAATTCTATTTATAATGCAGTATTTTAAAAAAATTCTTGATACCTTAAAACATTTTTTCTAAACAAATCATTTCTACTTTACCACCCAGCACATTTTTAAGACAGTTTGAATAGAATTTCATTTTCTGCATTTAAAACTGACATAATTCTCAAAGACAGATGGACAGACATTTCAAAGCCTAAGTATTCTCATATACTAAATTTTTCTTTTGTATATGGTAATTTAATAAAGAATTAAGACATGATATTCCTAGATTACCTCAAAGAAAAAATAGAAACTGATGAAGAAAAAAAAAATTCAAGGTCAAACTAATACTGTTCAAAAAAAGAAAGCCCAGAACAAACAAATTCCAGTATTAGACTGGTAAACATCCAAGTATATCACACATGGACATACAGTAGCTACTAAAAGTCACGTTCTAGAAAGATAATTAAAACACAGCAAAGTATTTACATATATTAACCTACCATAGTATCCATTGTGAAACTCCACTCCAGTCAGAGAGGGTGTGTGTGCATGTGAGTGTGTATAAACACTAGTTACATAATTCTTAAATAAAGCATTTTTCAGTGCTTGGCACAAAGTGAAACATCCAATATATAAACAACATCATCAAAATCACAGGTAAAGGAGTATCCATGAAATTACATAAAAAATCATAGTCCTTGTTATCTCATGGTAGCATAGCAAGTAAATTATTCATCTCTGAACTATAGTTTTTGTTCTTGCATTGGCAATTTTAGTCCAAATGCAACTCTTTGAGAAGGCTGGAGAAGAAATGCAAACCTCTCTGTATGACCCTTCCCAACACTTAGTGAGACAAACCTATTAGTCAAGTTCAAGTTATCCCAATCAGAGCAAGGTTGTCAGTCTTGCCCCTTGGATACTTCTCAGTCACCAGTAGCAGCATTTGATTAATTAAGGGGCCTATAATTTTTACCCTTTCCCCATCAATGACCTTCTTTATCCCTAGCCAGTTTCTCATATTTGGCACCACGGAGAAGCTGTAAAAGGAAGAAATTTTCAGATCTTCAAAACTGATAAACATAGATAAATGACTACCCTTTTATTGATACAATGCATAGCTCAAAGGCCAACACAGTGATTACTCCAGAAGTATCTATGATAGTTTTAGGTCTCAACTATTATTTCCAGAATTGGAGGAAATCTAACATGTCAAAAAAGAAGCCAATTATGGCCTTAGGAAATAAAAAGGGTAAATTTTTAAAAGATAACAATAATTCTTCCCATAATCTTTCAGCCTATTTTCTAACAAAACTAAATGATCCCAAATGCATAAAATATCACACACACACACACACACACACACACACACACACACAAAGTATATAATAAGCATTATGAAGTAAGGGGCAATAAGAGACATAGAAATGAGTAAAATTACATTATGGTTTTAAAAATCTAACTACAAGCCGGGCAGTGGTGGCACACACCTTTAATCCCAGCACTCGGGAGGCAGAGGCAGGCGGATCTCTGAGTTCGAGGCCAGCCTGGGCTACAGAGTGAGTTCCAGGAAAGGCGCAAAGCTACACAGAGAAACCCTGTCTCGAAAAACCAAAAAATAGAAAATTAAAAATAAATAAAAATCTAACTATAAGTATGGCTCAAGTACACAATGACACACAGCAGACTGTTGGAGAGCATGGCACAATTAAGTCTTCTGGGGAAAAATTATTTCCACAAGATTTTTTTTTTTTTGAAAAATTATTTTGAGCATGATAGCATATAGTTTAAAAAAAAAAACACAATTCAAGACCAGAAAGCTTTATATGAAAGAGGAAGAATGAAGTTGGAAGCAGATGAGCAAGCATTGAGGTCAAATGAATTCTAAGCAAATTCTACATTACGTATTCATGATATCCACATAAACATATTACTTGAATAACTGTTACAGAGCTTCCCAATGTTTCTTTCCATTCAGTTCTAGAATACTTTCTAACTATATGTGTATAATGTATGCATAGACATATACATATATAAGACAAATGAAAGAAAATTCATATACTTGCGTACTACCACTGTGAGGCAAATTTTTAATGACGCATTAAATGATATAATCACAAAATTTGCTTTTGACGGGAGAAATGCTTCTAATTCAGATTTATCTCAAGTGATTCAATTCTAATTAGCCTCTTCTAAAATTGCTGTAATCCCAACTTGATATTAAAAAGCCCAGTACACTGACATGGCAGGCAGTTCTGGCTTATTTAAGCACCATAAACAAAATCCTTGGTTTTTCAGCTAGTTCACTCCTCCAAATTTGGCTTTGGCCAAATTGGCAAAAGGCATGTAGTATGATATTCACTCAACAGCAAATCACAAAGATCCTTAAGTATTCCATAATATATCCTTAAATGTTCAAAATTTAATTAAAAGGCTAACTCATTTTATATATAATATGGTACATCTTTATTCAGTTTCTACAAAATGAAATATTACCTTCGAAAATAAAATCATGTGTGGTAGTTCCTTTATTTGTGGCATAAAGCAGTTTTTTTTTTAGTTTACTGTCTTTTGAAAATTCATTTAAAAATGCCTTTATTACATTTATTTGTGTGACTGTGTTGGACACGCAGGTGCCACATAGATCAGAGAACAACTTGTGGGAGCAGGTTCCACCATATAAGTCCCAGAAATGGAACTCAGGTCACCAGGCTAGATGGTGTAAAGTGAGTTTAGCAGCTGAGCCATCTTACCTGCCCAAAACATCTTATTTTTTAAACATGAATTTGAGGCAGTCTAATGCTCCATCCTATTCTCATTCATTTCCTCATTTGACTTGTCACTGTTAAGACAAAGCTTTCTACGTAATACATCTTCCACTAATTCTTGATTAGATATGCAATCTCCTCAGCTATTTATCTACCAAAAAAAAAATTAAATTCAAATAATGGTTCAGAATGAGGATTCTAAAAGACCTTATTCTATTTCAGTACAATGGCTATCTATTAATTTTTAAAAGTCAACACACTCTTCAAAAAATTAGTGATTTTCATTTTCTTTCAAAGGCTAAAAACAAAGAAAAACGAAGCAATAAAATGTTCAGCACAATTTCTACTGTAATTAAATCCCAATGAACTATGGCTTAAAGAAAAAAAAGAAAAATACAGGGCCATTTTAAACTATACCTAAACTACTATATCTCTTGCTCTTTCATAATGTATGATTACAAATAATGAATTTCCGTTTCCAAACTTCACCTCCTACGTTAAAGATGAGATATACAAATGACCAGATTAAAATCGACATTCCAAGAAATCCACTCTGTGGTTGAGCTAAGGCACAAGTAAACAATGTCAGCTTTAGCAGCAATGATTACCAGATGATCACTGTCATTTTTCCGACGTTAATTAAAAAAATATATTTTTTACTCTATAAAGAACATTTCAGAGAAAAATATATGCTAAAACAGATTACTCTTTTCCTACCCAAACTAATACTACAAGGCTCCTAGGGAACAATGTAGTAAAAAAGCAGGATATATTTGTGAAAATAATTTTAAAAATCTGGATGAATAATTTCCAAATTGTTCTGTTTCAAAGCATCAATATCTTGAAAATTAAAATCATCGGAAATATTTTTTTTATTTTAGTGCAACAAAGGTTCCATACACTGAGATCACTCTCACACACTTACTTGCACTTTCAATTTACCATAGTACCAAAAAAAGGCCCGTTTTGAAACAATCTATTATAGCCTGCATGAGTCCACATCCCCTGGTTTGTTCCTCAGCCGCAGCAAGGCACTACTACTTTCTACACTATTAAACTGGTAAGACATCCTTGCCCACCTCTAAAATAGATCTTAAGATTTTCTCCCAGCTGCTTTCTTCCAAGATGCTAATAAAAGTTCCAGTCCTTCCCTTCAGCATTTTCGCAGTTTTTCTCCTAACCCAGTACTGAGACAGGCTTCTTGATCTCGCTCAAAATAGGTCTAGTCTGCGGAAGGCAGTGACAGTGTACTGCACTGTGAATGGACAGCCAGGTATTTTATGAATGGAGGCGATCACGTGATCCCAGCACCTCCCCGAACTGATATTTCCCACATAACTGTGTCAACATTCTGAGAACTGGGGTAGTTGTTTGTGTGTTCGTATGTTCTAAAATTTAATCTAAAACTTCTAATTCTCCTCACTTCCTGAACTCAAAAATCTACATAAAGACAAACAAGCTTCGAATGTTTTTCTTAGGAAACCCTTTCAAGTTGTCCAAGGTGATGGATGTTTAATTATTTCTTTTTATGAATGAAGTGTGCTATGCAAATGAGGGCGATTCACAAAAAAGAGAGAACATGGCGGCCACTTCTGCTTCTAGACTGCACTGACTGCAGCAATCCACCTCCTTCCACACCCGCTCCCTCAGAGTGTGCTTTTCAAAGAGGGGGGAACACTGCTCGGCATTTTTCTAGCTATTTTATATTAAACAGGCTTCAGCACTGGCCTTTAAAGCCTTCTCGAGGAGGTCCGAGTTGAGGAATGTACTTTACTTAAAGGAATGCATCCTCATTTAACTCTTCATAATCCTCCAGAAACAAACAAAACTTGAACTCAATTACAAGGAAACGGATGCCAATATTCTGCCCCAAATTAACTCTCTTCTCAACAGGAAAATCTTACAGCACCATTATTCCTCCAAGCGGCTGCTACGTTAAAGCAAAATGTTTTAAGAGGCACAGTGCTTCGTTTGGAAAACATAAGGACAGCCCAAATAAGAAAAAAAAAAAAAAGAAAAAAGAAAAAAAAAAAGAAAGAAAGAAACAACTTAAAGTCATGGAATGCTCTAGATGAAACTGATGAAGTCACCAACGCGTTCGGCAATGTAAACGGTGCTTCATCACAGACGAAAGCCAGACACTAGCATGCAAAATTCTCAACTGCTCTGTTCTTGATGAAGACAGGTTCAATATGCACAAAGGTTAAAAAAAAAAAAAAAAAAAAAAAACCAAAACAATAGCTCAACATCGCCCACACTCCAGGTGTCCTTAATCCTACTTAATTCTTAAAATGTTTCCCTAACCCTATTTTTTTTTTTTTAACCAGAATAGCACAGGTCGTGAGTTTTAAAAAGTGGGGCAGGGGGCGAAGGCTTAATCTGCATTTAAGAGTCACTGAGTCATCGAATTAGGATTCGAGAGCAGTTTGCGGCAGGAGGTGCTCCCACACCTTAGTTTCCGAGCGAAATAGCCGTAAAGGGAGGGTGGCTCGGTGGTCAAGGTGTTGGGGGTGGGGGGGCATGTGTGTGCAGGAGTGAAGGGCAGGCAAAGGGTACTTTCTACTCCACTTTGAGCCAGCCCACGGTACTCCGGCTCGGAGACGTCCGAGGGCTCGGGCGCCTCGGCTCTGCACTCGATCGCCTTTCCCCAGCGGGGAGGCGAGCGCGAGGATGGGGAGGGGGGCTGCCATTCAAGCACACGGCCCGACAGACACAGCGGGCATCGATCACCCCCGGGGCGGGACGGGCTGGGGGAGGGGGCTGCCCACCCGGCTCACCCAAGCCGGGGCTCGCTTACTCGTTGTCAGAAGTCGCCGTCTCCTCGCTCATCTTTCCCTCACCGTGATCCGCTCAGGAGATGGAGGAGCAACAGCAGGCGGGGAAGCAGCGGCAGCGGCGGCACCGAGGGGCGGCGGGCGGCGGCGGCGGTGGAGGTGGTGGCGGCGGCCGGCGGGGCGCGCGGGCAGCGGCTCGGGGGCCTCACCATGGTGGACGCCTCACCCGGAGCGGCGCCCCGCGAGCCGGGCAGCCCGGCCACCCCCGCAGGGGGGCGGCGGCGGCGGCGAGCGCGGCCGTGGCGACCCCAGCGGTGCGCTGCGCCGAGGCCGGGTGCGACGCCGAGACGGCGCGGGCGAGCTGCGGGCGCTGAAGGGACGCGGCCGGCGGCCGAGGCGGTGCTGCTCTCAGGGGCGCGACGACGACCGGAGGGCGGCGGGGGCCGGCGGGGGGCAGCCGAGCGCTGGCTGCGGGCGGCGGCGCGGTCCCGCCGAGGTGCCGCGCACCATCTCCCGCCTGGCCGCCGGCTGCCCGCGCGGCGCGCCCGGTCGGCCCTCGGGGGCTCCCTCAGGCGCGCTCCAGCTGGGGGGCCGCAGGCAGGGCGCGAAGCCGGCCGTCCGAGCCCGAGGGCGCAGTGCCGAGCGGCGGCGAGGAGAGCCGAGAGCAGCGCAGCTCCGCGGGCCCGCTCCTCACGCCCGCGAGAAGGGAGCCGCGAGGGGGGCGGCGGAAGCTCTCACGCCGCCCGCTCCTTCCGCCGCGCGAACCGGGGGCGCCCGCTGGAGAGGCAGGCGAAGTAGTCCCTCGCGACTTCTGGGGCGGCGGGGCTCGCGCGGGAGCGGGCGGGCGGGCGGACGTGGGGCGCGGCTGCGAGCGGGCGAGCGGCGCGGGGCCTCTGAGGGCTGGCGGGGGGAGACCTCAGAGCCGCGGCCCGCAGACGAATCACTGCAGCTCGAGATCGTGGGCAGCATAACAAGTTTCAGAAAAGTAGTTCCCTCCTCTCCTCGCTTCTTCCCAAATCGTCGGGCAGCGGGAGCGGGGCGAGGAGGGCGGCGGAGGGATATGCCGCTGCACCGCGCGCGTGTGCGTGCGCGCGCTCCAAACTCTTGGCACGCCGCGAAAGGGGGCGGGGGTGGGAGCTGTGAGCAGAGCTGCTCCGGGACTGGCATTGTTGCGACGCGCAACTCCCCGTTACTCGGCCTGGAATACCCAAGTCGTCTGTCCAAACAGCCGGCATACGCCGTGTGTTCCGGGAGGAAATCAGAAAGGCCACTCCGTTCTGCTCAGTCCGCGTGCACGCGCGCGCGTGTGTTGTGTTTTCCTTGCAAAGAATGGAACTGGCATGAGTTCATCTCGAGTTAGTGGGGGTTACAGGCTGGGACTGCAAAGCGAGCTCCTCCTGCTGTCCCTCTAGTTGCATTGCTGCAGTCCCCTTGCTGCTTGCACGAGGGAGTGAGAAGTGTGTGTGTGTGTGTGTGTGTGTGTGTGTGTGTGTGTGTAGAGTTGATTTCAATACCTCGCAGCGCGACTCTCACTGCGCAAACAGTATGCAATGCAAGGCATTCATCTCTGAAAGCCCGAGTGCTTGTTAATGGAGAACGGCTTCCATTGAAGCCCGGGGTAGGCGGGTTACATGAATCTGGCGCATCCAGCAGCACAGGAAATAACTCCCGCTGCGAGTGCGGTTGCATAACGATAGCGCAGGAGATGCCTGTGTAGCACGAACTCTGCCGAACGGAGGCGGAACGTTTGTGGGATAGGCAGCTGTCACGTTTGCATAGTCAGAAGACAATGTATGCAGTCGTCCCAAGAGGTCTTTTTTTGCATAGGAACCTTCTAGGGTTGAGGGCTGGAGCCTGGGATCTTTGTGACTAAAGGGCTAAGAACTCCGGGCTTTATAAAATTATCTCTTCTCTATCTACAAAGTCAGCCTATATACAAGATGGCCTGGGGGACTGAATTCCAAGCGCTCCCAAGTTCCCGTCACGTCTCCCCAGGCGGTTCTGCTCTAGGCTTCTCACTTTGTTCTCAAGTTTACATGACCCCTAGGGAAGGAAACTTGCAGCTCCAGCCACCTTGAGGGATAGAACAATTCCAGAGGAAGAAGAAAGTGAGAGGGCCTCCCAAGGAAACCGACATTCTCCTGCCAAGGGTTTCCAGGAAGCCTCAGAATTGCTGCTCTCCGGATGAGTACACACTGGTGTGCTAACAAGATTGTGCACATAAGGAGTGCCAAACGTATGTTTGAGGAAGGAATGAGAGCGCAACCCAGCCAGCCGTGCACAAAAATCCATACCGTAGATCACTGAGGTTTCTTTATATAACTGCCTTCCGGCCACGTCTGCCCGATTGTTCTTCTGAAGGAGGAAGCAGCCGTGGTGAGGATGGGAAAGAGAAGTGAGTGGAGCCTGGGATGAGATCTCTACCCGTACCATTTTGAACTTGATTGTGATATGAAGAACCTGAAACCCGGAGCGCTGGTGCTAGTCTGTCCTCCAAGTACTGCCACTAACTGACTTTGCCCACTCAAGTTGAAATCAATCTGGGCCTATAATTCCAGATAATGAGGGGGATGAGGCAGGAGGATTGCAAGTTCAAGGTCTGCCTGGGTTATAGAACCAGTTCAAGACCAGCCTGGTGAATAAGACCCTGTCTCAAAATAAAAATTTTACATTAAAAAGAAGCCAAAGATCTGGCCTGGTAATAGAGTACCTGGGCAATATACATGAGGTTCTGGGCCAAGGCCCCAATACTGAGGAGGGAGGGGAGGTCAAATCCCTCCTAGACTTTTTCCTAAGCAAGTCACTTAAACTCTGCCTAGTGCTGTGAGGTAATAGCACCTGTTTCGTGGAGGTTTTACGTGGATTACTGTGGATAGCAACACACGTAAAGAACTTAGAACAAATTCAGAGGTGATAGCAGGGCCAGTTCTCACTATGATTTCGTAAGACAGAGGTATAAAGCCCACATCACAGTGCTGGCACGTGAAGGTTAAATGTGAACCTCTCGGTACTGTTCATTCAACAAATAGCCATCTGTCGTCTTCTGTGGACCCCAGCAGACACATGACCTGGCCCTCGGTAAGCCTTCAACAGTGATAACCATCAGAGTGATGATTAAGGACCAAGTTGGCCGTGTGCAAGGCAGCTTTCACTTTTGAGCAGGCACAGCTGGCTGAGGCTCCTGTGCAGCACAGAAATAATCAGACTCAGCTCTTGGGGAAGATGAGCAAACTGGCTTTGTCTACCATACACCAAGCAATGTCCTCTCCACTTATACAGAGAGAGAGCTTACTGAAAGGCTCAAAATGTGGTCAACAGCCTAAAGTAATACTCCTCAGCTTATTCTGTGCCCTATGGACAAGACACAGTGGGTCATCAAGCCATCAACTCCTTTTAGTTAGGATTCTTCTGTGTCCATTTTAAGAGGACATTTGTAGTTCCCACAATTTACCAGTAGTTGATGATGTTACATATATATATGTGTGTGTGTGTGTGTGTGTGTGTGTGTGAACATGTATATATGTATGTGTATGTATATGTATGTGTGTGTATGTATATACATATATCCCTGACCTATATAAAATATATAACTTTAAATATTATATATAATATGTATAAAATGTATGTGACATATATGTAATATATTATATATTTATGATATATACTATAATATAAAGTATATTTTTTTTAACTGTGGAACAGAAATGATCTTACAAGGATGCTCAGAGCCCAGCATCTGGGTTTCTTGATGTATAAGAGATAAGGCAATTGATTGGTCAGGGCCCTGGAGTGGCTCCTGCATGGAGTTTGTTCTCACATGGCTGAGAGGGGCAGGCAACATGTCCCACACTGGTGGTGATCAGTGTGTGGCGATGTGTGGCAGGAAGACTCTGCTGCTGCAGGCTCTTTCAGCTTCAGCCCATGGTCAGGACATTGGATGCCTCCAGGCAGAGTTTGCTGCTGAGCCGGACTGGGCGCAGTTCCACCGGCCTCGGAACTGCTCTTAGTCTTGGAGGGTGAAGTGGGCGAGTTGGCAGAACTCTTTCTATGGAAGTCTGATTTAGAGCCTGCTCCTCAAGCCTGGCTACCAGAGGAACAAGAAGCTCTCCAAGAGGAGCTTAGGGATGACCTTGTCTACCTGGTCCCATTTGCAGCCCGTTGTCATACGGCTTTACCTCAAATAGTAGTCTCCAAAATGGACACCAATTAATGATGTTACCCAGTCCATCTGTCCAGCGGTTCTGCCTGCAAGTACACAGACTTGCCCCGTGGGACCATCTCTGACGACCAGGCTGTGGGGTGCTGCAGACCCTTCCCCTGAGTTGAGAAACTAGGCCTCTACCTAGAAACGCAGTGTCTGAACAGCAGAGATGGACTTTGTTGTGGTCTGGTCTTACTCAACCATGAATCTGCAGCCCAAGAGTCTCCAAAGGATAGTCTCCTGGTGTTTCTCTTTCAGCAAATGGTTTAAGGAAAAGAAGGGGGGGGGGGGTAAGCAAAGGCGATATGCAAGACCTTATTTGCATCCTGATTTGAAAAATATTTTAAGATAGATGATTGGGGAATATTGAATACTACCTAAGGATTTGATGAAAATAAAGATTGTCCTTTATGGCTATGTTTTTTAAATCCTTATTTTTCATATATGTAAACTACAGTAGTACAATTTAAATGATATGGTATCTAACAGTTACTTCAAAATAAAAGACTTAAGAGACTAGTTTAGGTTCTTCAAGGGAGGGGATGTTTATATTTTCCCAGGCGGGGCGGGTGGGGTGGTAGCAGGAGGATGGCCACAATTGCTGGATCCCACAGGTGGCTGGCTACTCTGTACTTTGTCCTGGGCTTCTTAAAGTTAGCCACACCCATTTAACACCAACCAGTTAAAGGGGAGTGGCCATAACCTGAATATTTAAGTCAAAGGAACCCTTCCCTCCCTAAGATGCTTTTTGTTACATTTGTGATACCAACAGAAAGGAAACCGGAATAATTATGAGTCGTGCCAAGAGCCAAAGAGAGAGGAGCAAAAACATGATTGTCAAGTGAGGCTGGGACAGGATGATTTCAGAAAAGCCACGTCACAGGTGGGTTCTAAGTTTCAGGCAGGTAATTGTCCCAGTTTTGTTAATACATTGCTTGTCAACTCAACAGGATCTAGTGTTACCTAAGAGACATGTTTGTGAGGGGTTTTCTAGGTTAGGTAAACTGAGGTAGAAAGACCCACTTTAACTGTGGGTAGCACCGCCTCACAGGTTAGGGTCCTGGACTGAATATAAAGAAGAAAGCTAACTGAGCACCAGTACCCATCACTTTCTGCTTCTTGCCTGTAGATGCCTCAAGTTCCTGCCACTCTGTCTTCCCCCACATGATTGGCACAGCCTGACACTATAAGCTTTTCCTTCTGAAACTGTTTCTCTCAGGGTATGTTGTCACAGCAGTGAGAAACAGAGCTCACAGAGGTGACAAGGATGGAAAATGGTGCCCTCTCCTCTGCCCTCACCCGTCTTCCCCACTCTACTCCATAGGAACCATCTTCCCTATGAACTCAGAATTTGTCTTCTGAGGTTCTTTCCTTTTTGCCTTTACTATTTATACATTATTGTTAACGCATTAATAGCCTTTTTTGCTAGTTATCCTTTTTATGAATGTATATTTGTTTCCTCAGTTAAACTTTAGGGACTTGAAAACAGAGGCTAAGTTTCCTGTTGTTTATTTGTTTGTTTGGTTTTTTCAGTGTACTTTTTAGCAATGGTTTTAGATAATAGAGCTTCCAAGGCAGAAGACTGTGCTGAGGTCTTATCTACATATAAAAGTGAAGTTGTGTTGCCTGTTTGTGGGCTAAAACCAGAAGTTCCTCACACTTCCTACTGTACTGGAATACATGGTGGTTCAGCATTTCACACACGCTATGTCTGGTCCTCTTCACTGTCAGCGGATATTTGCACATTTGGCAAGCCTGAGAGGAGAAAGCCATGACAACATGTGAGGTTCTCTTGGTACTTAAAGGACTAGTTAGTTTCCTTCTACTGCCCAAATTCACTAGCATTGCTCCTTTGCAGTTGTTATTCATCAGAGTTTACAGTTTGACTAGTTCTTAAAGGACTATTTTCATGTTGCAATATGCTTGGTATAATCTCTCTCTCTCTCTCTCTCTCTCTCTCTCTCTCTCTCTCTCTCTCTTCTCCTCCTTCCCCTTCTCGCCCTCCCTCCCTCATTCTCTCTCTCCCTCCCCCTTTTTCCCTCTCCCTTTCCTTCTTCCCTCCAATCCCTCCTTTCTTCTCCCTCTCCCCTCCCTCCCTCCCTCCCTCCCTCCCTCCCTCCCTCCCTCTCTCTTTCCTCCTTTCTGTAGTATAATCAATCTCTTGGCTAATGAGCCCTACCCGGCAGTGGAATTACTACATAGTAACCACGTTTCTAAATAGTTCCCTTGCCTCTAGTGTGGGTCTCTCTTCTTCACTGAGTTTCCATCTTTTTTCAAACTCATGTAAAGTATGAAAGGCAAGTGTGCTGTTTTCTTTTTCTCCCTAAGGACTGCAATTGTTAGTCTGGTTGTATCCGGTATGTTTGGAATCAGTTTACTTTTAATGCTATAACTGCCTTTTACAGGAAGTTTCCACAGGCTTCAGATGAGGACAAGGGAAATGATCAGTCTGCGATTTCCTTTCTGTTTAGTGTAATCCTAGCAGGGAGGGTGCTTAGCAGAGCCTGTGCTACTGAACAGAGCACCCCCCTCTACCACTGTCCTCCCAGAGGGCTGCAGGATTCCTACTCTAGAAAGGTTATATTCCCTTATAACAGTCATGAAGGGTTGAATATGCATCACAAGAGATTTCTAAGGCTATGTGCATGCAATACAGATTTATTAATGGTATAAGAAAAGAGTCTAGGTAGTACTCAGATTTTTGTTTTATAGCATCAACTTCCCCTTTAGTGAGTAATAATTAACTTTTGTATAGGATTTTAGGGTCCTTTAGGACCTAAACTTCTATGTCTTTGCCTGGTAAGTATTATTACTAACCACAAGTTACAGAGATATGGGACTGAAAATCAGAGAGGTTAAACTGCTTGTCACGGGGTTCCACAAGTAGTAAAGATGTAGTTGGAGCAGGAAGTGAAATCACGTGCTTCAAAAACCTATCTCCCTCCCCCGCTCCTGTGTGTTTCAGTATTTTATAGAATATTTTGAATATAGGCTCCTAGATAGGATTTGCTTCCATTTTGACTCATTGTTCTTTTGGATGATGGTTTAGCAGGAGAATGCTAGCTTTAGATAAAGGGAGATTAAATTCCTTGGTTGTTATCAGTTGCCTTCTTTGGGTCTCAAGTTATGCCATCACTTCTCAGGGTGGACCCCAGAGACTTCTGAGGTCTCTTTTATAAATTAGTAGTTAAATTAGAGCCTTAATAGCAAGCATCCTTCCATCAAAAGCAAAAGTATCTGGGTATCTGGTGTCTTTGGGCGGTGCTAGCAGCATTAACAATCATGGTGGCTGGAAGCCATGTGTGGCTATTTATTCCTGGGGATATTAGGGACATTTCAAGTGCTCAATAGACATAAACTTAGTGGACAGTCAGTATAGAACATGTCTATTATCACAGGAAGCTCTCTTGGACACCTTAGAGTGTAGATGTGTTGCTATAAATAATACAGGGACTTATTTTGTTATTAAAACAGACATATAACAATAATTATGCCTTCAAATGTGTTATTACTGGCATGAACAGGGACACTGGATTCCCTCTTTTGATATCCTATTATCTATTCATTTCCACTTACTAAAGGTGAAAGAGAGGATAATTTCATAATTAAGGTCTTTAATAAGCCCACAGGAGGTATCTCTCTGTTGGGGAACATAAATTCACTTATTTATTTGTTTTATAAAAATACTTAAAGCGTCCATCCTTGCTACTCGGAGCTGCAAAGCATCACCTGAAGTTTGTTAGAAATGTCAGCTCCTAGCCTCCACCCCATCCTTAACTGGATTAACAATATTCCCCAGAGAACTCATCTGCACCTTGGTGTTTATGAAGCCTTCATGCAAAAATGAATCTGTGGATAGTAGTATCCTTTGCTAACACCAACGGGAACATTGTGTCTCACACTTGCTGGACTCTGAGAATACAAAAATGTAAGGTAATCCCATCACGGATCTGGCTCCTTTCCTGGTCCCTCCAAGCAGAGCCTTTGCTCTGTTGTTCTTTGCCCTCTTATGCAGTCTGTGACTTAGACCCCCCTCCCCGCCCGCCCCCCTCCCCCCCCTTCCCCATTACCTTGTCTTGCCTCACCTCTGGGTGGGACACCGCTTACCTGTTTCCCTGCAGTCCTGAACTCGGCTTGAGAACTGCCTCCCAGTGAAGGTAGAGTAGACAACAGACCTCTGGGGACATCTATGAGGGATTTTTTTAGGTTGGGATCATTGATGTGGGAATGACTACCCTCAATGTGGATGGTAACATTCCATGGACTGGGGTTCTGGGATGCATAAAAAGGAGAAAGCTTGCTGAGCACAGACAGTCTCCTTCTCTGCTTCCTGATGGTGGAGGCCATGGGACCAGCAGCTTCAAATGCCTGCTGCCATGCCTTATCCACTATGATGGACTGTGGAGCCATGAGCTGAAATAAACCCTTCCTTATGCAGCTGTTGTCAAGTTTTCCCCTCCACCCAACAATTCACAGTAGAGCTAAGACAGGCCCTGCATCCTTCTTCTCTCTAAAACTTACCTGACTCACAAACAAACAACAAAAAGGCCGTTCTTCCCCCCCACCCCCTAGCTCCCTCTGCAATATTACTTACAATTTAACTTGGTCACTCATGGCTGGGTTTGTATAAAGCTTAGTATTTGTAACACAACTCATTTGAAGTTTCTTGCAGTTCTACATGTTGTTTTAATTGTCAAAAAACAAAAACAAACTTAAAGACTCTTCATTTACCAACATTGCTATATGTAACAATTCTTTATCTGGTGGACAGGATGTATGTGTATATATGTGCAGTTGTAAGTCAAAACCATAATGTAGATGTTTGATGGACAGAAATGGAAGCTAAAAGGAAATGCTAGTACTTGAGAGGAAAAAATGTTATTTCTTTGAAGCAGCACCTTGTGCTATCTAAATGTTTTCTTTTAAATGTTTATTTGTGTGTTTGTTGAGGTTGTAGGGGGCATGAATCTGGAGGGTAGACAACTCATGGGAGTTCTTTGTTTCCATCTTGACGATCTCAGGGATGGAACTCAGACTGTCAGGCTTGGAGGCAAGCTCCTTTACCCACTGAGCCGTTTTGCCCGACCTTCCTTTCAGTTTGCAAGCTTTCCATAGTTATACTGTAGGACTGAACAGCAGAAAAAAAAGCTATTGTAACAGTCTCTAAGAGCCAGCTAGGGGTGGTGGCACATTTCTATAACCATGGTGATGAAGAGATTGGAGCAGAAGACTTGCCTTGTATTTGGGGCCAGCCTGGGCTACATAGTGAATTCCAAGCTACCCTGGGCTACAGACTAAGACCTTGTTTCTAAAAAAAAAAAAGACTATGCAAGATTAAACATTGAAATAGTGCTCATGGGTCTTGAAGCTAGAGAAAAGAGGTGACTACAAGCACAGGGTGTGGGATCTACAGAGCTGCTTCACGTCCTCAAGGAACCCCACACTCTTAGGAAGATGTGCAAACACAAGGCAAACATTGAGTCAATAAAATATGCCATGTGACTAAATGCCTAGCAAGTAATAAGTTAACTATTAAGACTCTCTTCATCTGAAACCAAGTTTTATTAATATCCTCAAATGTGTCCATTTTGGAAATTTATTTTATTATTGTATGATGCTGTACTTTTATATAATAAAAACACTCATACAAACTGGGTGTGGTGGTGCATGCCTTTAATACCAGCAGGCAGGTGGATCTTTATGAGTTTGAGGCCAGCCTGGTCTACATAGCAAGCTCTAAGACAGCCATGGCTACATAGGGAGACCCTATCTCCAAAAGAAAAGCAGAAAAAGAAACCTCATGAAAAATTGAAAACCAATCATTTACAAGCTAAAATCTCTGGTTCTAGTGAGACCTGGCCAGTCACCTCACCATAAAGAACTACCTTCATTCTCCTGAGACTGAACAAGCAGACACGGCTTTCCTTTACACTAAAGAGCCACCTTCAGCTCTCAGGCTCTTTATCAAAGGCCCTACAACACTTCACACCCTATTCGCTGCTGCCTGGGCTTTAGCCAATCTTTGTTTATTTCAAGTTTCCTTCCTTTGTTGCCCTGTCCCAGACTTCCTTCTGGGTCCCTTGCCAAGCCATGCCACATCCTTTGAACAGTCTCTTTTTACCTGTCTTGTTGTGCTTACATATTTTAATCTCCTGACTGTTTCTACAAAATGATTGTTTTGGAAAAATAAAATTGCTTTCTGCAAATATTTGGCCCAGCCTACATCTTAGCACTTTGTAGCTATTCTTGTTTTGGGCCATGAAACTATTCTTAACTCCATTTACTTAGTATCTATATTTAGTTGTCTGTCCTTTTCATGCTTTTCTAAAATTTCAATATTCAAATGTATCTATTTGTTGTTATAAGAAAAAAACAAGTGAGTTCCGGGATAGGGTTTTGTTTGTTTTTGTTTTTTGTCAGCAGTCAACATGACTGTGATAATTCACTCCCCTTGGTAGGACAACTTTGACTTTGTAACAGTATCTGGGGAGTTCCTGTGCACTGAAGTGAAAAGGTATCATTAGAAGGCCTGACACGCTTCATCCACATTTATGGAATCTACACTACAACAATGTAGAATTCATTGTTATAGCATGAGTATAGGTGTGTTTGTGTATGGATATACAGGCCATAGCACACATGTGGAGGTCAGAAGACAACATTAAGGAGTTGGTTCTCTTTCCATATTTCTGTGGCTTCCAAGGATCAAACTCAATTCGCCATGCTTGCATGGCAAGTCCACCTGCATGCTGAGCCATCTTCCTGGTCCCCATTTGCCTTTTACTTTCCCTAAAATATCATTTACTTGGAAAAGTACTTGTAATAGCTAGCTCATTTAGTTGTAGCAACTACCATGCCTTGACTCAGCATTTTTTTTAAATTATTTTTACCACTTTCACTTTTAATACATATGTTCTTTGTAAGACTGAAGTATTCATTAGTAAAGTACTCTTCTGAAAATATCTGAGCCACCTAGACTTTACTAGTGAGCAGTATTTTGGTTTAACCCTCAAAGGACTGGCTCATCTTTATAAACTCACAGAAGATCTCCTTATGAGGAGAGTTCATTTGTTGAGATAATCACTTTAAATACAACATTCATACTAGAGATGAAGTAAACACAGTCCTTGACTTCAAGAAACTTGCAGTCTAGTGAAGACATTGACCCGTTAAAGACTGTAAGTGAAGAGCTGAGTGAAGTATCATGGGAGCAACAGGCTTGGCATCACAAAATAAAGAATTAACAGTAAGTCACCATGAAGCATTATTGTGAAACATAAATAGGAACAAGGAAGTGAAAAAACAAAACAAAACAAAACAGCCTTGAACTTGACTCTCTCCATGTGTGCACAGAGAATGTGCACAGAGAAGTGCTGCCTGCTGTTGTGTGCTTCAGCTTCCCAAGGGCCAGCTGGTGCCCAGAGACCTGACAAGTGAGTGGTTCTCTCTTCTGCACTCTGAGACACCAAGGCCACACCACTGAGTGAGAGACTATCATGGTCCCCTCCCCTCTCCCCACCTTGGAAAATACCTACCTGTCTGGTACACACAGTGACCCATAAGTATGGACCTTGCAGGCTTGGATTTTTTCAGCTGTCTTTCCTGGCAGTGTTTTGTCTCTTTGGTCCTTTTGAATTAGGATGACAATCTAGTTAGTACCTAAAGACCTACAGAAACTAACCTGATACATAATTAAATGTGTTTTGCTTTGATTCCTAGATCCCAACTGCCTGCAGTTGTCTTTTGTGTGACTTCTGAATGCTCAAGGCCACCTGCCTGGCCTCTCCAGCACCCATCCCAGGGCACTTTTCACTGCGTCTTCCCGGTCCCTTTTCTGAGTGCATGTAAAATTTCTACACTACCTTTATCTTTGTGGGGGTCTCATTTTATTCTTTAAAAAATGTTCTAAAAGTTTCTAATGCATGTTCTCAATATTAAATTAAGGAGCCAGGAGGCCTAAACTGGGCATAATGACCAGTACTTGGAAGCTGAGGCAGGAGGATTGCTGCCAGTTTTTAACGAGCCTTGGTTCCATAGCAAAATCCAGGTCCAGCCTCAGTTGTGGGCACATTTGAGGCCAGACTGAGACTCTGTTTCACCCGACTCCCCACCCCCCCCCCCCAAAATAATAGAAAGAAACCAGGAATCTTACATCCTAAAATATATTTTGTTTTCCTCAAATATCTAGACTACACTATCAACAATGTTAGTAGTTGGAAAAATCACATGCTGTGGACTAGAAATCTGAAGGAAGCTCATGTGAGCCTGAGACATCATGTGTAATTCTAAACAATAACTCCCCCAAAAAAGCACAAAACAATATCAAATGGAGACATCACAATGGCTTCTACTCAGATCGAATGGACTTGGAGTCTTCCATCCTGTGGTGCTTAGTGTTAACTGTCAACTTGATAAGACCCAGAATCACTTAGAGGATATGCCTTTGGCACAGAGTGATGGACTGACTGTCTGGGTTAGACTCACCTCCTGGCATGTCTGTAAGGAATTGTCTTGATTAGGTTAATTGAAATGGGAAGGCCTGCCCACAATGCCCCGGGCTGGGATCCTGAACTGTACAAAACAAGAAAATGAGCTGGGCACAAGTAGTCCCTGTTCTCAGCTTGCCAATTACAGATGAGATGGAACCTGATGCCTCAGTGGCTAGGACTTTCTGGCCATGATAAACTGGATCCTGGAACTGTGAGCAAAAAGAAACCCTTTCTCCCTTAAGTTGCTTTTGTCAGGATGATTTATCACAGAAACAGGAAAAGAAACCAAGATACTTGCCCCCTAGGAATCCCAGAGAACAAAGAAAATGATACTAAATTGCTTTTGAAATTAAATTTTAAAAAATTAAATCAAATGTTCCTTGTAAACACTAGGAACTCTGTCAGAAGTTACTGCAGAGTCAGAGAACACCAAGTTTACACATCTCCAGAGTACTACTGTTAGTAGTTGAGAATATAAATGTGCATGCAGTAAACATGGGTTTGCTTATACCACTATTGTACCACACACGTGTATGCTTTATAGCACTGTTTATTCTTTTAAACAATTACATGGTAGTTTGTAATGTGGTTATACAGTAAGGTAGCTGTTGTGGAATATTTTTAACTATGTAAATATGTGCTACATTTTTTTATTCTGCAGAATATTACTTTGACTGTGTAAAAGTATGCTACATTTGTTTTTGCTGCATTTGTTTAACATGTAAGAATGTGTGTTTAATTCTGTAAAGATGTGTTGCATCTGTTTCACCTTGTCTGCCTAAGGCACCTGATTGGTCCAAAAAAAAAAATGCTGAATGGCCAATAGCTAGGCAGGAGAGGGATAGGTGGGGCCACCAGGCAGAGAGAATAAACAGGAGGAGAGCTCTAGACTCAAGAGACGAAAGAAGGAGGAGAGAAGAAGGGACACGCTCTGAGCAAGAAGCCAGGCAGACAAGAGCCAGCAGACATGACAAAAGGTAGATAAAGAGAAACGGGTTAGTTAAAATGAGCGATCCAGAAACAAGCCTAAGCTAGGCAGAACATTCAAAGTTAATACTAAGTCTCTGTGCCATAACCTGGGAACTGGTTAGTGGCCCAAAAGAAAAAGCTGGGTGCAGGTACCTGCATCTGTTTATTGATCTGTTTCTCTATCAATCATTGCTCATTAGTAGGTTTTATTTTTTCCTGTGAGAAATAGTACTTTCATGAAATTTTGTATATTTACCTTAAAGTATACTCATGCTTAAAGACAAATATTTCTCTCAGAAAAAATTTACCTAAGTGGCATTCCTAAGTTAAAAAGGAAGAACAACTTTCTTTCTTTCTTTCTTTGTTGACAGGCTCTTTCTGTGTAGTTCATGTCTGCCTCAGCCTCCTGAATATAAATACTACAGCTGACTTGAGAATAAGTAATTTAATTAAAGACAGAACTACATGGCCCTCCCTCTAAAGCATGTTTTTTGTTTTTTTTTTAAACCAATTGTTTTCTCATTAGTACTGAATGACAGTACCATTTTCTCTGTCACACACATAAAGGATATTGATCTCTCTTCATTTTTATTAATGTGGCACCCTACCCAAATACTCTATTTCTGCTTTGTTTTGTTTTGTTTGTACTTCCCTAATCACCAGCTTTAATGTCATTGACATTTCTTCTTCAATGAGCGTCATGATTTACCTGCTTCTCATCTATTTCTTTGCCTCAGTTTCCTGTTCTGTATCCTTGGCTTATAACAAAGTAGCCATAGTGACACTTATTACTCCAATCTTATTTTAGGATGGTGATTTTGTTGTGTTGGGGATTGAGTTCATTGGTGCTAGCCAAGTGATCTACAACTTAAACATGCTCACAGTCCCTATGAAAACACTTATTTATTTTATGCTATTAGTAGAAGGTCATTGATTTTGTTTTCTGAGAAAAATAATGGATAAATAAGGGTGTCATTTAGAAAGGCTTTTCAGGGGTTTTCTTTCCAATAGTTAGTGTGATTTCACATTTTGCTCTGGGCACACACAATGCACCGTGCATTGTAGTCACACCACAATAACTGCTTATTCTCCAGGAAGGAATTCAATAGAGCTGTTACAGGTACATTTGTTGCCCCAGCACTAAGCTGTTCAATCAACTCCTAGAAGCAAGTACCCAATGTCTTCTTCCCCAAAGCAGAAATGAGCAATAACTTTCCAGAGAGACACCAACAGATGGGTGTTGCTGGACTCTGCAAGTATGACCTATGTTCTATGCTGGTGGAGAGGAAGGTAATAGTTAATGTTGTTGGATGCTCAGCACCTGCCCTTGTCCAGTCTCCCTTGCTCCATATATGTCCGTGGTCGTCTCACCACAGAGAGGTACTCTCTTTGGCATCGTCCTCCTTTCAGTAGGAAGGAAATGAAAGCGGATGGGGGTTAAATAAGCTCAAGCTGGTTTCACAAGAAAGTAGCAGAGTCCCGATTCAGAGTCAGGCCATCTGGTTTCATGACCACAGTGCTGGGACTTCATGACCAGTGTGTACCTAAAACAGTATCAGAGAGGAAAGAAACTATAAAAAGGACATAGACAGAGACAAGAAAAAGTGACTGTCGAGGGGGAAACCAGAAGGGAGAAGAAAGGAAACAGTGAGAGTAAAGAAAGGAAATGGTGAGAATTCCTTCTGCCATCCTATCCACCGATTGGACCCATGGCTAACGCCAAGCTCAGCAAATATGCCGCACTTTCAAGTTGGTTTTCCTCAGCCTCTCTGGCCCTCTGCACACCCATATGCAGAAATCTTTCTTCCAACTTGAAAACATCCCCCAGCTTCTCACTTCACTCTACTACAGTCTCCAGAAACTCTAAGGGACCTGAACTCCTTCAAAGAAAGGTCTAATACAAACTTCTAAATAGTTAGAAGAATATCCTTGAAAACACTGTGGAAAAGCCATCATACAGTTCAGAATTGGGTTTCAGGGGCTCACTAATTCACTGGACCCACTTATTTTAAGCACAATAGAAAAGATAGTAGAGAATCATTTCATCCAAGTGGCCCTCAGCTGAGAACAATTCCCCTCTGCCCCCAACCCCAAAACACACATCCAGAGGACACTTGGTGATGTCTGGAAATATTTTTAGTTGTCACAGCTCAGGGGCTGAGTGGGAGGGAATGTCCAGGGATACTCCTAAGGACAGCCCCTCAAGGCAGCAAATTATCTGGCTCAAGATGTCAGCAACAACAAGGTTGGAACCCCGTTTTCTGAGAGAAAGTGGTACCTAGGCTCTCTCTGATAATATGGAATCTGTCCTAAAACAAAGTCTAGAGGACACACAGAGTTTATTTTTTTTTTCTATCCATTTTCTATTTTCTTTCCTTTCAACTCCTTCCTGATTGGCCTTAATTCAGACGATTCATTAAGAAAAAATACACAATAGAAATAGTATAAAGGCTTAAGCCAATGTATTTGGGTGCAATTCCTTGCCAGAGTTTTCTCTTTGGCCATAGAATTCTTTGGATAAGTATTATGTGAATGATATGATTTGAATGTCTCTTTATAAAGCCAGGGATTAAAATGAAACACAGCAGATGTTGAGATAACAATAGCTAAAATGAGAAGCTTTATTCTACTTAAACTATCTGAAGAATAATTATTACCCTCAAATTAGGCTACAATATTTCTTACCTTAACAAAATTTTACAGATTTGAAAATTTCCTCTTATATATTTATGAATGATCATCTACAATGTTTATATAGGGAATTATTTTACATGTTTAATGGTAGTAACTGAAATTTACATGCTACTTAAAATTTTGTGTGCTACATATTCTGTTCAGTCGTGCGTGCATTAGGTCATGAAGCGTCATAAATCTTTTTAGTGGATGTGAAAACTAGGAATTCAGGTGAGGGGTTTACTCAAGATTGCATAAGTGAGTTGTGGTGGATTGAAAGAAAATGGCCCCCCAAACGAGCGGCACTATTAGGAGATGTGGCTTTGTTGGAGAAGGTGTGGTTTTGTTGGAGGAAGTGGTCACTGTGGAGGTGGGTTTAGAGGTGTCATGTATGCTCAAGCCACACCCAGTGAGATAAACCACTTCCGGTACACTTGGCTACTTCTCCAGCACCGTGTCTGCCTGCATGCCACCATGTTGTGTGAAACCTTAACTAACACAAGTAAAAGCACAGTAGGACTTGGATTAATGTTCTCTGAGTCTGGCCAAATCTAATATTATTAATGCAGCCGATTCTGCCTGTCCCAAGATCATTTTAAAAAAATCAACTATATCCCCATTGGTAACCTTAAAATAAGTAAACAAAATCAAGGTACAAATACTATAAATACATTGTTCCTAGTAATATATTATTTTAATTGTAAAAGAACTCTAAAGTAAAAGTTTTAAAAATGAATGCAATGGGGGTTGGGGATGTAGCTCAGTGGTAGCATGCTTGCCTAGCAAGCACAAGGCCCTGGGTTTGGTCCTCAGCTCTGGCAAAAAAAAAAAAAAAAAAAAAAAATGCAATGAAGAGCAAATAAAAAGTTCTAATATTTTTTTCCTAAATTTCAATGGATGTAGCTCTGTGTAGCCCCTGAGACTCTTCTAGCCTTTTCAGAAGACCACTGGAGTTGTAGGGTCATTGTTCTTTGCTGCATGCATCAAATTAGGACACAAGGCTCATCTGTGTTTCTTCAGAGGTCCCACTAAAAGTGTCTTCTTGTCTGATCAGTGACAAATGCCAATCACAATGCAGAACCACACATAAAAACAAATGAGCCAGTACCAGGCTATGGTTCTCATCCATCAGATAGTGCAGCGTGGCAGGCAAGCAGGGCTCTCTTTATTACCCATCAGGAAGAAAATTCAGACCTACCACATGACATCAAAAGTTTCCCCACACTTCATTACAGAAGACCTTTATCTCAGAGTCCCAATGAAATTGTCCTCTAATTCCATTCCAGCACTGCTTTATATATGACTTGTTAAAATATGTAGTAAGCTCACTCACTAGCTGAAACTGCAAAGCTCTTCTACTATGCAATCAAGAGACCGAGTAAGCATGAAGGTAAACCTTGGGGGCATGAATCGTAAGCATCAAGGTAAATTATAAGCATACTATGTAGTTACTTGATATAATTTGGCCTACCAATTTCTAAAGTGTCAATTCTTTGCTTCCCTTTCACTTTTTACCAAGACCTTTTGTGGAGGTGGAACCTGTGGTTTCTTGCCTGGGACAAAGATATGGTATGGTGAGTGCGGTATTCATCTCGAGCCAAAATTGAAGGGGACAGCTAACAGATATTTTAATTCCTTTTTAAAAATAAAGAGTAAAGTTTAGATAAAATACATGAAGCTGAGTATCCAGATTTTAAATAGTGACAGTGAGTGCGCCTGCCTTCCAGCTTCCTCAGGATTATGGAAATAGCAGCCATCCTACCTGTTTTCTGTCTCCCTTTCACATTCAGGTATGATAACTCATGCCCTAACTCCCTGATGGCCTAACTTAATCTATAGTTGTGGTCCCCATTCTAGGAACTCTCCTTTTGCCAGACACTCTTTTTTTTTTTTTTTTTAAGTTTTTCGAGACGGTTTCTCTGTGTAGCTTTGTGCCTTTCCTGGATCTCACTCTGTAGACCAGGCTGGCCTCGAACTCACAGAGATCTGCCTGGCTCTGCCTCCTGAGTGCTGGGATTAAAGGCATGCACCACTACCGCCCAGCCAGACATTCTTTATAAGTTTGTTTCAGTTAAATTGCTTCCAGTGGTGCGGAATGCTCCTGTCTGGCTACCCACTAAGCCTTCACAGCCCTTTAAATCAACTCTTGGGCATGATAAAGATGTGTGAACATATTGGGCAGAACTATTTTCATCTCAATTAATAGATAATTCATTGGCCAAGTGGCTGATTTAATTTTTAGAATAAGGAGCTTAATATTAACACAATGATTCTGTGGGATCACTTTACATAAAGGCCAGAGATGCACCAGTTCTCAGATTCAACTGGGATCACGAATCTGCAAGTGAGTCTGTCTCACTACTGTACCCAATGACTATGCCCTCCTTCCCTCCTTCCTGGCTATGTTTACCACTCAGATTAAACTGCTGAAGGTGGCTACCAATTAGTTGCAGGTTGGTACAGTCTCAGCTTCAGACACCAGAAAGAGGTCAACAGAACCTTTCTAGCGCTGCTGTGAAACTCCTTGGAAAAATCTCCTATCGGCTCAGTTTAGGAATGCTTCTGCCTGGACTAATACTGTCCCTCAGTCAGACTTGACTGATGTGGTGGTAAGTTGTGTGATCCCACTGTAATTGCACAGATGATGGAGTTGGATAGGCGCAGGTCCCCTGCTACACTAGAGCTTGGCAAACATAACTACCCATACTTGCCAAAGGCATCACTTAGTCCATGCCCTTCATGTAACCAATGATGAAAGAGGCTCAGGAAAGTTGGTTTCCCCAAGGCTGGTGAGAAAGCCAGAACTGGTTCCCAGGTGTCCTGAGGGCCAGTTCCATGTGTTTGTATTCAATAGACATCCATGAGCATTCACTGAGGACCACACCCGGAAACACCAGCAGCAGAATTTCTTATCCTGGCCATACCACTTCTTAGATCAAACCAGTGCTATTCTACTTCCCCATATTCACAGTAGTTACCTCCTCTTCCACCACCCCAAAACCTGGCCAGAGGTAGGCACTCAAGCCAACACCTCACATGTGCTTAGTCAATTATTCTACCAGTGGGTTGCCTCAGTGCTAGACAGCTGCTGCTGCTGCTGCTGCTTCTTTTTCTTCTTCTTCTTTTCCTTCTCCTTCTTCTCCTTCTCCTTCTCCTTCTCCTTCTTCTTCTTCTTCTTTGTCTTCTTCTTCTTTGTCTTTTTCTTCCTTCTTCCTTCTCCTCCTTCTCCTCCTCCTTCCCCTTCTTTTCTTTATATCTTTGCCATAATCCCTAACCTTCTTTATTGAAATTGTCAGGATTGGTCATCATGTTTCCACATGCCAATTGACTCCAGTATCAACTTCTCTAAAATCCACATTGAAGAGTGCCTGACTATAAGCACAGCCATGAGAGCCATAGTAAAAACCTACAGCAGGCTTTTGGAAGGGGGAGGGTATTTTCATCATGTGAGAGGCACACTGTATGTTGAGAAGAGGAAACACATCATTATTAGTAATTATTATACCCCATTCAGTGCTTTGCCTCAAAGAAACATTTATATTTAGAGATTGAAAGTTCTTAGAGAGTTGCTTAGAAGGGTTAAGAGGGAAAGGAAAGATAAGGCCATAGAGGAAATCAACTCTTAGTTTACAGTCAGATATCATGTTTTCCATTTTCTAGTTAAGTGACCTTCAGAAGTTCACTCAGCTTCTCGGTGCCTTTCTTACTAATTTATAAAATAATAGAGACTGGATAATATGTACTGAAGTTCCTTACCCCACCATGTTCTTTAAAGGTTTTCAGAAGCCACGTAAGTAGAAGTTTCATCCCAGTTTCAAAAATATCCTTTTCATAACAAGCGGTTATACAGTGCTGCATGTCCAGATGAATATAGCCCACACTTCACTCTCTAGACGAAATGCAGTGGCTTAGTCTCTGAATATCAGTACTGGAAAGCTTTGCCCTGCTTTGTCCCTATCATATAAGAGTGCCTCTTTTGGTGGCTAAAACTTACCTTCCATTGGCTTTACAAAGAACAGCAAGCCTCCAAGTGACTCTCTGCCCAACTCATGGCTAAAGTATTTTGAAGCATAAACCTAATTAATCTTACCAATAAAAACCAGATATTGGGGTAAAAAACTTGAAAGAGGAGCAAGGGAGCAGCCACAGTCACTTCCTACCTCTCCAGATCTTTCCATCAAAAGGGCTGAAATCCTGTCCCCACCCTGCTTATCACTTCCTGTTTCCTCTCTGTATAGACCTCCAGACCTCTATGGTTAACTAGTGGCTAGCTCCGCCCTCTGACTCCAAGCAAGCTTAGTCAGAACACAAACAAAATATCACACAACAGTATTACAAATATGTGATGAATATAAGCTGCAGTTCTCCACAAATGGCATACAACAGAAATTTCAGAAAAGAAGGATAAGAAGATGTCTTAGTTACTTTTCAATTTCTATATAAGAAAAAAATCATGACTGAAGCCACTTATAAATGAAAGTGTTTAATTTTGGCTAACAATTCCAGATGGCTAGTCCATGACAATCATGGTAGGGAGTATGGCAGCAGGGAGGCAGGCAGGGAGGCATGGTGCTGCAACAGAAGCTTAGAGCTTACATCTTGAAATATAACTGTGAGGCAGAGAGAACTAGCCAGGGATGATATAGAAAGCCCACCTCCAGTGACACACCTCCTCCAACAAGGCCACACCTCCTCCAACAAGGCCACACCTCCTCATCCTTCCCATACAGTTCCACTAGCTGGGGGGGGGGGGGTATTCAAACATGAGCCTATGGGAACCATTCTTATTCAAAGTACTATAGAAGAAAAGAAATCTTATCCCCTCATTGGATAAGACTTCTGTGCCTGCCTAATTACATTTTCTAGGTTAGCACTGACTTCTTCATAACTTGGCAATTCATTTAGATAGTTACAATTCTGTTCTTTCTCATATCAGAACATTTTTCTATCTGCTATCTGATTTTATTTGAAAAAATTCTTGAGCCCAGTAATTTTATATTACTGTGTTCCCTTGACTACAGCTATGCATTGATGGGTCCTGGAAGAGACAGTCTGTGAAATGTGCCAGTTCCCAGAGACAGCCACCGTCTCTGCCGCTCAGTCTGGATAGACATTCCTGGAAGCAACCACTCAGGAGTGCTACTTTTAGAAACAATAGCAGCTAAGATCTGCTGCCGCCAGAGCCAGGACACAAGGCTTTATCTTTTCTGAGTCTCTTGGCTAAGCTGCTGTTTGAAGGTGCTTGCTGAGCTGATAGTTGAGTGTTAGACTCCATGCAAAATTATAACCATCAGGGTTTTTCAGTCATCAAAGTATGGAATGGCCTCAGAGCTAATCTTCTGGCATAGCAGGCTGGAAATGGACATTCAAATCCTTAAAATACATAAGATTTTATCTCAATAACAAATTGTCCTGACCACATAAACATTTAGTTCCCGATAGCACATAGGAAACATTCAATGAATATTAATTATTATTATGAAGGGGCCTATGTATCATGATTTATAATGATGAAAACTTAAATCTCTCTCTCTCTCTCTCTCTCTCTCTCTCTCTCTCTCACACACACACACACACACACACACACACACACACATCTCAGTATATATAATACACTGGTAGGTAGCCACTAAACAGTGTGCCAACAATGCTGAATTTGAGGGTGTATCAAAATTAACCAAAGAACCTGTTGAAGGTGAAATCATCAAGCCCCGCCCAGGATATTCTAACTATTGCTAGAAAGATCCATAAACTCAGTAAAGAAAACATTAATTTTGCTTAAAGCGTGATCCTTTAAGTCAAGAGAACTGCCCGCCATCAATAGTTTCTTGTTCAATCAACCTTTATCTTCCTACAGTCCTGTTTTTAAAGGACATTGTAACTCCTTCAGGTCATTGGAAACAGACTTGATTATTATCTATATGTTATTCAATGAGGTAGTGTCCCCTCCCATATTGATGTCATTATAAAAAGTGTCCTTCACCTTTTTATCACATCATTCCCTCTGTGTCTTTGAATAGTTCTCGATACTTATTTCTTATTGATCTCTTTATAGAAATGGCTTTAGGACACAAATAGTATTTCTTCCAAAGAAAGAGAGCCATTCAGAATGAGATTTCATTCTCTGGATGGTCTTTCAGTCTGTTTTCTCTGGGGCTGTTTTCACAGTGAGTGCATTGAAGGCAGAGGGCAGACTGCAGGTGAGCACTGTGAAAGCATTTCACATCCACCTCCAGAGGTTGTCCTTGGAGCTCCAGCCTCAAGGTAAATAAATAACTGTGCACCTTTAATTCAGCTTGCCCAATGCAAGGTACGAATTCAGAAGTGACTGACACAGCACAAGTGTTTTTCTATATGACACCATGTGTCTTAGGATTTCTATTGCTGTGAAGAGACACCATGACCACAGCAACTCTTATAAAGAAGACATTTCATTGAGGTGGCTTGCTTATAGCTTCAGATGTGCAGTCTATTATCATCATGGTGGGGAGCATGGCGGCATCAGGCAGCCATGGTGCTGGTGGAATAGCTGAGAATCCTATATCTTGCAGGCAACAGAAAGTCGACTGAAACACTGGGTGATATCCTGAGCATAGGAAACCACAAAGCCTACCTCCACAGTGACAAACTTCCTCCAACAAAGCCATACCCACTCCAACAAAGCCATACCTCCTAATAGTGCCACTCCCTATAAAATCATGGGGGCCAATTACTTTCAAATTACCACACCAGGCTTCAAAGAACACCATGAGCATGCCATGCATTGATATGGGAGATTCTAAGAGATTTCTTTTTTTTTCTTGGATGCTTTCACTGTATACCATTGTTGCCTGAGATCATAGGACCAATACAGACTGATTCAGTATAAAATGCTCATATAATGCATTTTAGGAAGTGTGTTGAAGTCCTAGTTTTTCTTAGGAAACAACTTCTCTAACAACTGGAACAAGAATGTAATGCTTATTTGTGTCAAGCATGTATGACTCTGATCACTTTCTTTTAATACTGAGTTCTTACTTCTCTATAATATTAATCATCTAATTTCATTTTTTTTTTCTTTTGTGAGTGGTTATGTGTGCATATGTGTGTCTAAGCACGTGGAGGCCCAAGTTGATGTCTGGAATCATCCTCCACTGCTCTTCCAATTTATTCATGGAGGCAGAACAAACCCAGAACTCACTGATATGGCTAGTCTGGCTAACCAGCTGTCTCCACCTTCTGAAGCTGGAATTATAGGCAGGTTACCACACCCACCTGCTATTTCTATGGCTTCTCTCTGTAGGTGAGCATGTATGTGGAGGCCAGAGGCTAGTGTCAACTGTCTTCCTCAAGCTCCCCTACCCCCTTACATTTTGAAGTAGGGTATTTCTCTGAGCCTAGAATACATGGACTTGGCTAGACTGCCTGGACCACAAGCCCCAGAGATCCTATTGCCTTCAACTCCTCAGTGCAAGATTACAGGTATGCACCACCTGGCTCTTTCCCCAGGGTACTAGAGATCCAATGCAGGCCCTCCTGACTACCTGGCAAGCATTTGCTTACCTTTGCTTACTGAGTCATCTCCTTGGCCCCTGGCCCTTCATTTCTTAATAGAATTGCTTCTGAAAAATTCCAGCTTTGACTCAGACTAAGAGGAAGAACGTGAGTTCCTAATAGAGCCAAGAAATCTATGGAGAGCAGGGTATTGTGGAGAACACCCCAAGTACAAAATGAAAACAGAAATACTGCCTAGCAGGGAGAAGAACATTCTAGAGGGAGGAAGTGTAGAGATGACTGAGAAGTGTAGACTTGGACTCACTGGGATTTGCCAAGGTGAATTTTGTTTGAATAGTCATTGCTGGGCTCACTAAAGTAGAGCTCTTGGCCTGGTCAGTCTTATTCTCCATTAGGACTGTTCAAGTAGTTTCAGGCCCCAAACCCTATTGACTATCCACATCTTTGATAACTAAGCCTTAGAGCCTGAGAGTTCTGGGTTGAACTTTAGCTCTGATACTTATTAGATGTGTAACCTTGAATACATTCCTTAGCCTCTCTAACATTCCTAGTCTGTGCAGCGATATCACATAGTTTCTTTGTGATAATCAAGCGAGCTAATATATGCACATCATTATCATAAGAGTGGAGACAAATATTAATTACATCACAGATGCCATTATTGTTTATCTTTTTACTCCCATAATTACCTGTTTATGCAATTTAATAATTTATTGGGTGAGCTCTTTAAATGAAACACATATACTATCAATCAGATAGAGGTATATTTCAAATAGAGATGTGTTTCTTTCCAGGGGTTTGAGTAATTTTAATGTCCTAACTTATATTTTATAGCCAAACCAAAAAGAACAATACAGAAACATAAAAATGTATTACATAGCTTCTACAGTAACTAGCATAACCTAGTGACATACATGCTTGTGTTTTTACATTAGTAGAATATGATATTATTTGGTAAGATTTTGTTTGTTTATTTATGTATTTAGATAGGGTCTCACTGTGTAGCTCTGGATGTGCTGGAACTCACTATGTAGACTAGGCTGGCTTTGAACTCAGCCTGTCTCCACCTCCTGAGTGCTGGGACTAAAAGCATGTGCTACTATCCTGGGCTTTGTTCCTTCTTTGGAAGGGTTAGTTTCTACAGAGATAAAATAATTAGTTGAAAATGGAGTATTTTAGTTCAGTTGTAAAGACCAAAGGAGTATGAAAACTCTCAGTGCCCTGCCCCTCAACCATGAACAGGTTTAGGAGTGAATAAAGCTAGGTGGCAGGTAACTGTCTCTTGATGACTTCATTATTCCACTTTAGCTAAGTAAATATTATGTGTACATATATCATACACTAAACATCAGGGATTCAAAAATCAAGGTGTCATACTGTAACCCTGGAAAAGAAAAATTAGATTGTAAAGGTGTTGAGCACACGGGCATTGTGCTTTTGAGGAATGTGACTGTGCACATATTATTACAGTCTAGTGTCTCCTCAGTCTGTCTTGGCTATAAAATCCTGTGCTTACATGCATTTTTCAGATTGCTGGTTTATTCAGTTAGGTAGATACTTATTTTTCATCTTATGAATGACAGCCAAATTTCATGCCCTAGAACCAGGGACCTGGGTGAACCATTAGCTAGGACCCTGAAAACTAACTTTCTCTGTTGCAGAAGCAGTTGTTGTCATCAAATTGGCGTCATGCCTAGAGCAGGCTGTGTGACTCAGTGACAGTTGCAATCAGAGCGTGGAGCTGGAGACAAAGAGGTCATAGATCAGGAAGTCACAGTGACGATGGCCAGCAGGGGTTGGATGTTTTGATATGAGTGCGGCATTGTTGTTGTTTAAGAATTCTTTTAATATCACTCACTAAACACACCTCATCCGGTTTTGTTGCCTGAAATTTAAACACATTTTGGTGTCTCAAATACTCTGATCAATTCTACAAGGTCATTCTATACTAAAAGCAAACTTCAAACACTGAAATAGCCATTCAGCCTTTCCGGTGATTCTAGATCTTTGGTTCTTAGGTTTAAATGCTTACTCTTACTTGAATCACACCTAATTTTTAAAGTCCCTTTGATTTACTATTCACCCCAGGCTAGATTGGATGCTTTATAATTGGTTTAACAGAATTGATTTCCAAGAGAAATCGTCAAGCCAGCATTTTCCCGTGTTTCAAAGTCCATATTTTATTTTATTAAACAATGAAGTTTCATATCTATATCTGGTTTCTAAGAGTTATGCATGTACATGGCTAATGGTCATATGTATTTGCATTGATTTAATAACTATGATCAACTTAAGGGAGGTGAATATAAAAATGCTAAGAAATATAAATGAGGATAAGACATAAGATTTATAGCTCAGTGTATTCCTTTGTAGTATATCAACTCTCTGGCACTATAAGGTGAAAATGCTTTAATAATAGCAGAGACATCCTAAATTGTGGTTGAATAAAACTTTGGTAATACTAGGTGTCTTAGTCCATTTGTTCTCATATACAAATATGCGAGGCTGAGTCATTTATATATAGCTGAAAGTTATTTCTCACAGATGGAAGCTGTGGTAGTTTGAGTGTAGTTGGCTCCCATATGCTCATAGGGAGTGGCACTATTGGGAAGTGTGGCTTTGTGGGAGTAGGTATGGCCTTGTTGGAGGAAGTGTGTCACTGTGGGGGTGGGCTTTGAGGTCTCATATGTGCTCAAGATACCACCCAGTGAGAAATACCACTTCCTGTTGCCTACAAGATGTAGGACTCTCAACTACTTCTCCAGCATCACATCTGCTTGTATGCCACCATGTTCCCTACCATGATGATAATGGACTGAACCCCTGACACTCTAAGGGAGATCCCTTAATTAATTTTTTTTCCTTATAAGAGCTTCCATGGTCATGGTGTCACTTCTCAGCAATAGAAACCTAGCTAAGACAGAGGTTGTAAATTTCAAAATCAAGATGTATTTGGTCTCTGGTTTCTGTTTCCAAAGTGGTGCATTGAACATTGTATCTTCACTTGGTGTAAGATGCCAAAGCAGAAGTTCAGTGTTCTCTTGACCTTCATTCTGAGGACCTTCATCCCATTCAGGATGGAAGATCCTTCAGGACCTAGTCTACTCCTCAAGGCCTTGCTTCTTAGTGTGTTTCATTGGAGATTAAGTTTCAACATGAATTTTGTTGAATGTAGTTCCAGATAAAGACAAATACAATAAATTTAGGACAAAAAGAGAGAAGAGTCCAAGATTCTGAAGTAACATCTTCACATAAGTTTAAATTATTGAGGCTTGGGGAAGCAACTGTCTTACTGCTGTGGGCTTAGACTTTGCAGTGTGTTGCCTAAAAGGAAACTCAGAATCAGTGTGATGAATAACACTGATTGGGTTTGGGGTCAGACGAGACCCTGGTTGGTTTTTATTTCTGTCTCTTATGTGGTCAGGAACAATTTACTTAACCTTTGAGACTCAGTTTCTTGATACTATCTACCTCACCTGATGGTTGTAAGACCAGAGAAATGTGTGTGCTTATCACCTGATTCCCATATACTAAATAACAGCTGTTGTGATTAAGTCATTATCTCTGTATCTAAACAATCACAGATAAAGGAAGCTTTGCCAAACTCCTACTGCATCTAACTTTTCCTTTTCTCATTACTCAGGGGACAAGTTGATAAGCTGTCCCTAAGATAGAAAGCAGCCAGCACTAGAGGAAAGACCAGCCTGGAGTCTTGTTCCCCATGGGCTTTGCACAACTGAGAAAACGAAGCCCATTGATTTAATTTATACCAGTGCTCTTAGCACCAAGGGAAGTCATCCTCCGAAAGAAACAGACAAGCTAATTTCCCAAGGAGAGAACAACAATTAGCTAATTCATGAACGAAGGTTGTAGCTACAGAACACTCATTTGGCCAAAGATAGTCCGTCCCTTCTTAGCTCACACCAGCAAACCAAGATTCCCAGGCCACTACAGAAGTTGCTGCTTAAGGATCGATCCTACCATGAATTACAAAGAGATGTTTGTGATGCTACAAGATGTTAGTATTTGCACAAAAACAGAAAGCCAAGCCTGGAAGGGATTTCACAGCTCATTTGTTCATACTTAAAAAAAAATAAAAAGATATGGAAACTGAAAAGCTCAAGGAAGGAAATACTATAGTCAGTTGTCTATGATAGGATACAACATTTCTCATTATGATCCTACTCCTATCCCTACTCCTAGCCAAGGTGCTGGGGCTTAGGCAGAAGCAGAATGTGTGTGTAAGGGTTCGGAAAGCCAGTGGCCTTGCTAAATGTAGATCTGGCTTCTGCTTATGTAATTTTCCTTGTGTTTTCAATTATTTACAGGGATATATTATTTATATACGTCTAGAACTTGTGCTTTTAGCACTCAACAAGCAGGAATAATTTATAGGCTTGTGAGAGCTTCCTGTCCTTCCCTTTCAGATAGGGCTCTTTTGCATTGTTAATTAATTGTTACATTTCAGTCTTGTGCAACTTCCTTTCCTGGCAGTCCTGTGGTAACTGGCCAGAGAAGAGTTATCTTCACATGCACATTCCAAAATCCAGGTTGATTTTCTTGTCGGTCATTTCTCAACCTTCAAGAGCCCCATGGCATGACCCAGCTGATTAAGGCCCTAGACACCGTAAGTTTCTACCAGAAAAGGAGCTTGCTTTTTCTCTGGGGAAGTAGAAGTTACTTGTTTCAGCTCCCCTCCCCCATCTTGTTTTTTTAAATAGTCAAGTTACTGAACTGCCCTCTCCTCCACCTTTATTCCTCCTGCTGCTTGGCCCTGACTTCATGACCAGTGTCATCCGGGCTTCTGACCATGCAGGCTGTCATTCAGGTGAAGGCCAGAAGACCCACATTTTGCTTTTTTTTTTTTCCCAGCCGCTACTGCTTACTCCCAGGTGGTCCTAAGTGGCTCTTTGAGAGTGCTTTGAAGGCTGTCATCTCTCTCTGCGGCGGCGGAAGCCTGGGTGACAGCCGCTAAGAAGTTAACTTGGTGCATTGGAGAAGTGGCTGTCTGTGAAGAGGCAATATCCTGGTACCCTGCCCTAATCTTGTTTCTCTTCGAGGACAGGATGCTTGAAGGCCAGAAGTTCCTGTTTGGGTGGGCTAGTAAAAAACTGATTAGAACTGAGATGGCCACCACAGAGACTGCCGGACAACCTGTAAATTCATTTTAATTCTATCTGCATGCACAGAGAACTCCTCCCTGTGTGCAGCACCATGACAGTTGGCGATAAAAGAACCAGAAAAGGAGCAAAAGAGGTAGTGTCCGAACTCCGGAAAAATCGCCACCAATCGCCAGAAAATACATGAATGTTGTAGCCCCTTTAGCATACTCATGCCCTCATCTTTATTTCTCTTAGACTGTATGTTAGTTATTTATTTTGGTACTCTTACCCCTCGAGGAACACGTCCTGAACACGACAAATCCACAGAAGAGCTGTTTATTAATATAGGATAGAAAGAGACGTGACAGGCCTGTGTGAAGCACACATGTGAGTGAGGAGAGGAGAGAGAGAAGAAGAGGAGAGAGAAGAGGAGAGACGAGAAGAGAGACCTGTGCAAAATGGCGCCGGCTTTTTAAAGAGTACAGGACCACATGTGGCTACTCCACACATGTGCGCAGATTACATGGCCGCACGCGCTTTATACAATCATGTAAAGCCACGGAGTCCTAGCCCAACCGTGTGGACATACTGTGATTTCCTATCACCGTATCTATAACCTCCTGACCCCAGCAGGGTGAGAGGTGACTTGTAAGTATACCTCTTACTTCTGGTTGTGACCCTTGGTGATGTTATTGGATGATTCCGGAGGAAGGATGACTCAAGTTGGGGTGACACTGGGGTGAAGGCCCAAAAGATCACCTCATAGTTACGAGTTTGGCATGCTGGCAATGCAGGCCTCGCTTTTCTCCATGGAGCAAATGGTAAGTTCCTTGGTTGTTTCTCTCCAGCCTGGAGAATGCAGCTCTCTCTGTGCCTGTAGCTTTTGGAGAGGTTAATATTGCAATGAGAGCAATAGGTTTTTCTCAGTGGAAAGTGGGGAGACACAGCAAAGTATTCATACAGAGGCTCTGTGTGTATGGCTACTATCACTCAAGGACATGAGACCTTTGGCTGGGGCAGAGGGAGGCCTCAGAGCTTGGCTTTTTTTTATTTTAATTTTTATTTTTTTGGATCCCTTCTTTCTCTTTGACGGAGCCATGAGGTGAGCAGTTCATTCTAGCTGGCAACAGAGTACCTTACCACAGCTAGGAGCCTTCACGAGGACACAGACCATCCTCAGGACTGTCTTGACATAGAGATACTACAGCCTAGCAACCAAATAGTTCTTAGGTAAAAGAACCACTCAAGGACATTTTTCTTTCCTCAGCCTTGTCAGTTTTTCATTTGCTACTTCATGGCATGGTAATAGTCATCAACCAAACACTGGCTAGTGACTGACAGTGATAGGTAGATGAATAGGCATCTTAGTGACAGCCATTGAACTCTCCAGACCTAGGCTTGTTCATACCAGGACCCCCTTCCGCTATGTGACATATGTTTTAGGAGGCCTGACAGCAACTGTCAGTCAAGGCTTAAGAAATGTGCTGGGATGCGTATACTTCATAAATGTGCCAGGAGCCCTAACAACAGTTGTCAAGGCTTAAGGAATGTACCACAACACCACTGGTTAGGTACAACCGGCCAGCCACAGCACAGGCTGTCTGGGACCTCCCTCTCAAGAGTTGCTTTATTTTTTTAAGCATACTGCAGGATAGATGCCAAGAGGTTCTAGTGCCTTGTAAGGACAACTAGACAGCCAGAGAATTCTACTTAGTACTAGCCAGTTAGGCCAAGTAGGTGGTAGTTGACTGTGTAAAAGTTGAAGGAGAGGATCCTGGGAAAGATGTTATAAATGCCCCAGGAAAATTCATTTGGCACAAGATGTGTATTAGCTCCATATTTAAACCGTCTTAAATATCGAGTAATTTTTTTTTAAGGGCCTCAAAGTCTGGATGACTATAAAAAAGACTTCGTGTGTGACATCCTAAGGCTGTATCTTGAAGCTCAGCTAACAGCTCCTCATGGATCCTTTGAGGAATGCTTAGCACAAGGCTAAATTGTATATTAAGTAAGCAAAACTAAAAGAGACAGGAAAGTAGCGCTTCAAACTTACTCTGCATTCCTCTTGTCATGGCCCCTGGGTCATATACCTCAGGCAGATCCGGAAGCTTTTCCAAACCTGTCTGGATGTTAAAACACTCACCCTTTTCTTGATAAAGATCTAGAGATCTTCTTACCTCTTGTTTATAGCCAGAGGTTAGGGCTGGCTTAGTTCAGAAACCTTGAGGAAGAAAGGGAGTGTAGCATCTGACTTTCCTCTTCTCTGCCTTCCCTTCCACTCCACCCCCACCCCGGCCCACTCCCAGGATCCTTCAGGACAAAGGGAGGCTCAGGAGCAAAGTGAAAAATAAAAGGTCTTATTGAAGCAGGGTACTTCATACCCGTAATCCCAGTGTTTAAGGAGGATGAGGCAGGAGGATAGCTGCAAATTCCAGCTCAAACAAACCCAAACAGAAACACAAACAAACCAACAAAGCATGGAGTTTTAAAAGGATAAGGTCTCCCCTGAGAGGGGCCGTGTTACTGGAGACTTATTTCTTTTAAATGATAGACGCCTCATTCTGGATTGTTCCTGCATAGGGTGGTTCTGTGGGTTTCTCCAGAGATGCAGTTGGGGCTTTTCTAGTCTGTTTGTTGTAGGAGATCTCAGCCAAGCCTTTCATGACTCTCCCCAACTGGACATTTTCACTCCCCCAGCTCTCACAGGATATGCCTTCTGAGAGAGGCCTGCCCCATCAAGCTGCAGTCTGTAGCAAGGACTTGTCTACCGAAGATATGTAAGTACTTTCTGGGATAATCATTTGGCTCCTTGGAAAGGTTTGGAAACTTTGCTGCACAGAAACCTGGAAGAATGTCTTGTTCCCATGGGAGCCTGTTTTTTCTTTGCTCTAGCATAGCAGGTCATTCCCGACACCCTCCGCAATTGTTAGTATTGACAAGGTGTGCAAGGTTGTGGCTTAAAAGTGAAATGTTGGGGTGTCAAGTTGTCAAGGAGTGGAATTGTGATGCCTTGTCTTGGTTGTCAACTTGATGGGATTTAGAATTGGAAACAAATCTCAGGGCATATGTGTGAAGGAGTTTGTAGGTGTGGTTAACTGAGGTGGGAAGACTCACCCTACATGTGCGCAGCTCATCCCTATGGGCTGGGGTCCTAGACTGGATACAGAGGAACAAAGGCGACCAGCGCCAACCCTCACTGTGTTCTGTTACCTGGATGTGGATACAATGTGGCCAGTCATTTTAAACACCTGCGACCATGCCTTCCCGTGTGGATTGACCATAGTCTTGAACTATGATTTAAACACACACACACACACACACACACACACACACACACACACACACACACACAAAACCTTTTCTTCCTTAAGTGGCTTTTGTCAGTTATTTTGTCCAGGCAACCAGAGAAGTAATTAAAACACCTTTTAATTACTGGCTTTTACCCTTTCTTTCTAGGCAGTACACGTGCATGGGTGTGTCAGGTTCCAGGGTACACCGGCCACCTCATTGACTAGTTTTTCACTGTTCTGGTATGGGAACAGTAGGTAACGAGCTCTGAGCGTTCACTACTGACAAGGACTGAGGGGAGGGGAAGAGGCCTTGTCTCCCTCTGGGAAGCCTCCCTCCTCTCCTAAATGTGTTTTTTCTTTCTCTCTGTTGTCTTTCTCTGGGGAACGCCACGGAGCACTAACTCAATGTGAGCATGACATGTCTCTAGGCTCTCTCCTCCTTCTCTGGTCAATCTCTAATAGCTTCTTAGATAGAGACTGAGGGTGGATGATGTGCTAAGAGATACTATATAGGGTTCCTTTCACTGCAAGAAAGTTTTGAATGATAATATAAAACTGCCATTTAGAACGTGGGATAAATGCTGCTTACTGTTGTACGTGTTGAAACAGCCAAGATTCTAAGACAATAGAAAAAGTCCATTTAAATGCCTCTGCCCTCTCTCTTATAGAGAGATCCTTTAAACTTTTTTCATGGGTTATTCTACATTTATTAATTTGGACATTGTTTTCTTCTCTTAAAAACATCCCTGCAACAGCACCTGTCATCTTACATACAGACCTGCTCTAATTCTTATGGTCTACATTATACCATGTAGATGTTCCCGGGTTTCTGTGATTGCCAACAATGCTAAAGTAAATAGTCTCTGATTATTTTTGGAAGCATGTCTGCAGAACAAATTTTTGGAAGGGAATCACCAAATTTATAAGTGAATTTTAATATATCTTGTCTGTTTATCAACTCTTTCAAGCAACTACACAAGCCATTAGGCTGTGGAAAGTCCATTGTCCATGCAACACCAGTCAGGGGCAGCAGAAACACTGGCATGTTAGTCTGTCTGACAATCAAAAAGATGTTACATTGATTTTTATCTTCCCTTTGTGTCCACTGTGAGCAAGACTGTGGTTCTTGCCATATGTTGGTCAGTCTTTTGTCTTTTTTTTTTTTTTTTTGCTTTTGCTTTTTTTTTAATGTCTTTTGCTTAATTTTGTATTCATAATTTTTGTATTGATTTTTAAAAAGCATGTCATATGTTAGAGACATTTGTCTTTTCTGGCATGTCAAATGCAAATGTTGCCTCCAGTTCTTTAATACGTTTGCTTTATGTGTATCTGGTTTTTCAAGGAAGTTTTCCAGTTTTCTACAGTAAATTCATCAGGTTTCCTGCTGGAGCATCTGGATTTTATGGCATCTGTAGGAAAGCTGTAAGGTTAAAAAATATTTTAACCCATTTTCTTCTAGTGGCTTCATGACATATTTTTCAGTTGACTTTGTGGGATACATCTTGAGGTAAATAAAATAAAATAAAATAAAATAAAATAAAATAAAATAAAATAAAATAAAATAAAATAAATAAATAAAATGTGATGTATTATTTGCTTTTAACAGATCCATGATCTCTTTAATTCCTTTTGCTCTGTTTGACAGTGGTAGATAAAGATTTAAGTTTCTTTTTATTTTACAATTTTTTCGCTTTTTTTTTTATTGGTTTGTTCAGACAGAGTTTCATGGAGCCCCACCTGTTTTTGAACTTGCTGTTCAGCTGAGACTGGCCTTGAACTCCTGCTCCTTCTGCATCCCCAAGTATGTTGGTAACAGGTATGCACCACCACCTATGAGCCCCCTTTTAAACACAGTTTCCTATAGCTAAATGCAAAGAGAGATCATAAAGGCAATATTTTGTTGTTTGAGATAATGCCCTTTGTGGACTTTCCAGGAATCGTAGCCCCAATCTTCCAGGTATTTGTTTCAAGGACCAGCATTTGTTTGAATGGCAGTTACAGTCTGTTTCAGATCCAGTGATGACAGAGACAAGTGTAGTTTCTCCACATCAATTTTATAGCGGATGCAGAGAGGGGAAGTAATAGGCCTAAGGTCACAGAGCAAATTAGGGTGTTGAAATCCAAGGTCCTGGGCCATTTAGCCCATTTCCCTGATCGTTGGACACCATCATGTGCAAAGCACAGGTAGAAAGCATTCTTCTCCTTATTGCATTACTCAATAAATTACATAATCCACAACAAACACAGCCAGAGGGCAGTGGAGAGGGAAAGCTCAGCCCATTGAAATGTGCAGATGTTTCAGTGAGTTGGGAAAATGGCCCGCTCACCGAGATCATATATAATTGACAATGTGAGTCAGACTTGGGCATCATTCAAAATTAATCTTAGCCCCTTAATGAAATTGCTGACTGTTTTGACTTGTTCCCCTCTGTCTTTTCCAAGTTGCCTGACAGTGTGTTACAGAGACAGTCTTGTTGGTCTGAGGCTCTGTTCTCAAATGCTGAATTATGGAGTGCATTAAGGAGCTGAGAAGATCTGTTTGGAGAGGCAGGAACCCAGTAAAGCTTCTAATTTTTCCATGATGACTGATGGATTTGGAGCACTCTGAAGGGGTGGCTGTATAATGCTAAGTGTTTAACATGCGCCAGCTTTGTCACCTGACGTGAACCCTTTTATTCCAATCTCCCAGTCTTCACACACTCAGCAAGGAGTGGAGTGGGAGGAGGGGCTGCTGCCAAACTGGGGTGGGGGGAGAGGAGGAGGATTTCTGACTTTGGAAGCAGGGAGAGGTGAGGGGGGCAGTGTGGGCAGGGGCAGAAAGGCACTGAAGAAAACCTGCCTGTGTCTTAATTACCTGGCATAGTCCCTGTGTTGGTTTCATCGGTCATTGGATCTCTTCCAAAAATGTTGTTTTGCAAAGGGTGTGTGGAGTGAAGTAGGCTCGTTGGTGAACAGGCTATTCCTTGCCAACAACAGGATATGAAAGAGTTCAGCTCCAGGAAGGTCCCTGTGCCTAAAATGGTGGGGGGAAAGTCGGAAATGGCCTCCATCTGACCAGCTGCTATTTTCTCTAAACTCAAGTGGCTCTGGGGATTGGTCCCAGCACCTCATATACTGGGAGGCTGTGTTTCATCTCAGGTGCCTCAAGTTCTTCAGTTAGCCTGTGGCTTATGCGGTCAGTGCAGACAGCTCCGACTCCATTGGCGTTACAGGCAGCGAGTATGCTTGTCGCAGAAATGGCTCATTCCTTGATGTGCTTTCAAGTGCTGTGCCCTATGAATCCTGTTGGCAAGAAAACCCTCCTCCACCCTAGCACTTACTTAATAAATACGGCTTGAAAGGCAGCCAGAAATGCATATGTTTGCTGTGCTGTTGGATTCCTCCTTGAAAGGGGAAGGCTCTTCTGAATGGGATGCACAAAAGATTCTGTTAATTCAGTGAGCTTACAACATCTCCCTGTAGCAGGAAGAAGAAGTAATAACATACCTTGTTATGCCACGGCTTGCTTTGACAGTTTATTGTTCATGCTTCTAGGGAAGAAACCGCCACTCTGACCCCTCGGTGGTCCCTCGTATCCTTGTGCTGTCCACACAAAACTATTCATGACTGTCAACAAGACTTATGAGACCATATCCGGTGGGGTGGAGGTGAGAGGACTAGATCCCAAAGTCAACGTCTTTGCAATACATTCCAAGATGCAAACGATCAGAGTCTCATTACTCTTCGAGGCCTATAGTAGAAAACAAACTGGAGCATTCAATACTCAGGTTAAAGAGGAAACAGATTTCAGGGCTGTGGTTTTTTTCTCTCTGAATTATCTTTATGCATGCAATAGATCTTAAAACATTTTAATCAAATGTATGCCTAAGTATAGTTGAGTATGTTCATTACAGCTTACTTGAAAAGAAGACTTCTAGAAAGCAACTTAAGCCCACAAAGATGAAGGGGAAGCAGCCACCCAGCCAGGAGCACACATGAGGAGTATAATCAGAAGATGGTGTGAGATAAAGGAGCTAGGCAGGTATCTTCAAGACCCTGAAAACACAAAGGAATCCTTAGCTTGCTTTTTCCCTAATGAGTCTGTAGTTGGCTTGAAAAGATGCACCCCTTCCCCCAGCAAAGACCCAGGCTCAATTCTAAAACCAGGTTCCCTAAGACCTCCACCCTATTCTGGATGACAGTACGTGCCTTTTATTCTTGGTTAGCTTCATTGTGTATTCTGTATGTCCCTGAAGACTTATACATCACCTTCTCCACTCTGGGCTTTGGAGATGACTGCTCTGGAGCTGGTCGGCTGAGCTCCCTGTCTCTGGTTTTTGCTTTTGTTTGACTCATGGGCAGGACTGGCTGGAAGTCAGAAGGAAGCAGGAAAAAGAGATGGGTAAAGTATTCTCACTGCCCTTCCCTCCTGGCCTTAGTGGCTCCTGTTGGGGGCCCTGCCCATAGTACAGGCTGTTCTAGGACTCAGCCCTTACTCTCTTCTCTTGTCCTTCAGATTACAGACTGCCATTGCTGGGAGCCTCCTCTTAGTGTGAGTCTAGGGATAGTTTCCATCATTTATTGGCTTCCCTTGGCCATCATTCCTGCCTTTCACATACTTTGAGTGAGCCATCTGTTTTCTGCCATGATGATGACTTGTTCATATATCTGTATCAGCAAGGCTTCTGAGAACAGAGCAGTCAGTTCTTGATCTGGATCCAGCCATTTTAGAATGTTGTGGGTTTCTGGTAGCCAGGCAGTCTTGAGCCCTCACCATTGGGCTTGCAATTCCTGCTGTGTTTTGGCTCTGTGCACTGCCCATGGGAGCTGCCAGTGGTAGGCTCGGCTTTTCTGCTCCAATTTTTCCTTGCTTTGGATCAAGTGAGTGCTTCCTCTGTGTCATTTACCGTGATGAACTTCTTATGTATTTTACCACTTCTCCAGAATGAATGATTTCTGCCTTTATCCACATTTTACAAACAAGAAAAGTGATTAAAAAAGAAAACTTGCTAAAGTTTACATGTTTAGTAAAAGCAGAGATTCAGATCCTGATCTAAGTTGTGTCCTAGCTCATCCCCAGGCTTAAATCTTAGAGATTGCCATAATTATACACCATGTTTCTGTGTACATTGGTGCAGGAAACATCCCAGCTCTTCAAAACTTAGCTACTGGTCTGACCTCACAGAACTTGTGGTCCTCACCCACCTCCTGTTCCTGCCCATCTGGAGTTTGATACTTGACTTAGTCAGAAAGAACTATCATAACAAAACACCAATGGGTGGCTTCAAGAATATAATTTGTTTCTCATTGTTCTGGGGGCCAGGAGTCCAAAGTCAAGGTGTCCAAAATCATTTTGAGGCCTCTCCTCTTACAGGGACAGCTTCTATCTCTCTGTGCACACAGAGTTCTTGTTGCACACATAGAGTAGTAGTAGGAGGGGTGCTGTGGGATGTTCTGTATGTCAAAAGTGTTGCTGATTGGCTAAAATAAATCAAGTGCTGATTGGCCAGTAGCCCAGCAGGAAGGATAGGGTAGGTAGGACAAGGAAGAGGAGAATTGTGGGAAGGAGAAGGCTAAGGAGAGACACTGCCAGCTGCTGCCATGACAAGCAACATGTAAAGACATTGGTAAGCCACAAGCCACGTGGCAAAGTATAGATTAATAGAAATGGGTTAATTTAAGATAGAAGAAGTAGATAACAAGAAGCCTGCCACGGCCATATAGTTTGTAAACAATGTAAGTTTCTGTGTGTTTACTTGGTTGGGTCTGAGTGTCTATGGGCCTGGCGGGTGAGAGAGATTTGTCCTGACTGTGGGCCAGGCAGGAAAACTCTAGCTACAGAGGGGGAGTGAGCTATCCCCTCTCACATCCTTCCTTCTTATCTCTTCCATCTCTCATTCTCTCTTGGTGCTGGGGATCAATGCAGGATTTTGCACGTGCTATGTAAATATTCTACTACTGAGGTATACTCTCAGCCTCTGATATTAGGATACCAGTTCTATCAACTGAAGACCCTGCCCTTATAATGTCACTTAGCCTCTCTCACCTGTAGTAGGTTCTGTCCCTAAATAGTCACATGGAAGTGAGAGTTTCTGTTGTATTTTAAAAACAGTGAGAAGGAGTCACACCATACAACAGGGCCCATGTGGGAGTTTTATTGGGTGGGAGAAGGGGCAGAGACGGGTCCCTGGGGATGAGAGCAAAGGAAGAGAAAAAGAAAGAGACAGGAGGTGTACAAGGCCCACCTTTTATAAGGAAACGTAGGGGTATGTGTGCTCTTAGTGGCTGCAGCTGAGGTAATGTCCTGTCAAGACCCTGTCCCAGAACCCAGGAAGCAGAGGCAGGCAGATCTCTATAAATTCAAGGCCAGTTCGTTCTACATAGTGAAAACCTATCTCAAAAAGGCAAACAAACAAAAATGTGTAAAAACACTCTAATTATCTCTTTCCACACAGAATGGTAAGTGTTCTTATAAAGAGATATGGTCCCTCCATTGGATTATCCATACACCTAGATGTCAAGATGTTTAGATCCCAGTGATTCTTTGTTTTCAAGCATCAACATTGCTGTAAGAACTAGCTAACTCCAGTACACTCCACTGCAGATGGTACATCTGTCTTTTCCAGAGGTCAGACTAAGGAGAAACAAATAAACCAGAAGGACTTTAAGAAATGAGGAGAAGGAGAGGAAAGAAAAAAAGATATGACCTGTTTATATGGGCCCATTTTTCATGATATGATTTATCATTGTAAAGCTTGTCAAAAGATGAATCATTTCTTCCACCTCTCTCTCTCTCTTCACTAACTACTTTCCAGCTTTCTCAAATTCTTATGTATTTTATTTTATGTGTGTGAGTGTTTTTGCATGCATGTGTGTCTGTGCACCATGTACATTCCTGGTGGCCATGGAGGTCAGAAGAAGGTGTCAGATCCCCCTGGAACTGGAGTTACAGATAGCTGTGAGCCGCTCTGTGGGTGCTGGGAACAGAATCCAGGTCCTCTGAAAGAATAGTAGGTGCTTGTAACTGCTGAGCTGTCACTCTAGTCCTGTTTTCTCTTAAGCATCATTGACCATTTTTTAAATAAATCACTGGTAGTTCTCTTCCTAGATGCATACCCACCTCTTCCCTATATGCAAACTACTTCAGAAACTACATGTAAATTCAAAATAGGATGTTAAATGTGAGGTAGGCTCAGTGGTGGAGTATTGGCCTAGCATGCATGATACTTCAGTTTCCATTCCCAATACCTAAGGGAGGCAGGGCAAGTTGTGCATACCTGTAATCCAAGCACTCAGGAGACTGACATAACAAGACCAAGACTCTAAGGACCTGGACTGTACAAGAAGACTCTCTCTCAAAAATAAGTAAGTTACTGTTTCTTAGGAGTGTGATTTCGTATTTCTCTGCCTGACATCAGGACAGGATGCTTTAAATACAAATACTCAGCCTAAGCCCTCCCTGTGCCATTTAAATTTAGTTTAAGAGGTATCTTCAAATCTTGTCATTCTGTCTAAAACTTAATTTTAAGTACTTCGGAAGATTTTATTACGTTTGCGTCTGTATATGTATGTGTGTGGTAGATGATATATGTCCACACGTGTTTGGGGGTATGTACTATGTATACATAAAGAGACCAGAGGATGAAATCGGGGGGCTTGCCATCTTAGTCAGTGTTCCATTGCTGTGAAGAGACGCCATGACCACAGCAACTCCTATGAAGGAACTCACTTACAGTTTCAGAGGTTTAGTCTATTAGCATCATGGGGGGGAGCATGGCAGTGTACGGGAAGACGTGTGCTGGAGAAGCAGCTAAGAGTTCTACATCCAGATCCACAAGCAGCAAGAAGAGAGAAAATCTGGGCTTGGAATGGGCCTTTTGAACCTCAAAGGCCTCATACCCCCACCCCAGCGCCCACCCCCATTGACACACTTTCTCCCACAAGGCCACTTCCACTAACCCCCTCAAGTCATGCCACTCCCTGATGATTGTGCGTTCAAATTTGTGAGCCTGTGGGGGCCATGTCCATCTAACCACCACACTTGCCCTATCCCTCTCCACCTGATTCCCTCTAGAGAGGGTCTCTCACTGAAGCTAGGCTGGAGTCTCCGGTCTCTGCTTCTCCACTGTGCTTGGATTACCGGCATGAACTATCGTACCCGTTATTTCCATGGACTCTGGGGAGATGAACTGAGGTGTTAACGCTTTCACAGCAAGCTCTTTGATCTAAGTCATCTCCCAGGTGGAGAATATTTATCTCCTTGTAAATGTTGTAAAAGAGAGAATTTTCCCCCTAACATAAAAGATCTGATTTCTGTTTTTGTTTTCTATCACAGTGGATCAGGAACTAATGCTAAGTTCAGTTTCCAAAACAAAAATATTATGCTGGACTAAATTGCGCTCCCCGCATCTTTGTGTGTTGAAATTGTTAGCATTTAGGTATCTGTACTGGCCTGCCCCACACCTGGCTATTTTTCACACCTTTTTTTTTTTTTTTTAATTAAGAGAACATTGTGTAGAATGAGTATATATATATATATGTGTGTATGTATGGTATATATTTAGTTATATGATATGTTAGCACAAATATGTCTCTTTTTCTTTATGATATTACACACATACTAGAAAGAAGATCCAATACACTAGTAGTAATCCAAACTACTTGTGTTTTTCCTCAATTTTCTGCACATGCATTTGCTTTAAGAAATTTAAATTACATTTATTAGTTCATTTGTATGTATATGCATGCACGTGTGCATGTAAGCAAATACACATGGCCATACGCATAAGCCTCAGAAGTCAGAGGAAGCTTGCAGGAGTTGGTTGCCTCCTCCCAGTGTGTGGCTCTTGGAGAGTGAACTCAGACCTTCAAATTTTACCCACTGAACCATCTCCTCAGCTCTTAGGCACATTTTGAAGAGGGAGTGATAGGGATATATGGAGAGCACTTCTGGGCAGTACAGTTAGGGCAGGGTGCTTGGCCCCTTGGATATAGGATGCAGTCTTTGCCAAGAGGCAGGGATGAGAGAACTACTGGTTCTTCTGTCTTAACCACGCCCTCATCTGTTATCACTCCAACCTTCCAGGACAGAGGCCTGTTTCTTAGGCATTCTTGGTCTGTAGTTCCACCACTGTGGGATGGTTTTCTCTAACTAGCTCCAATTACTCTTGCTGAATCTAAGCCTGTTGTTTCTTGTTCTATCTAGAGGAAAATGCAGAATCAAATAGTCTCCACATTGCCTTTGAAACCTTTCTCTTGCTTTTATAAGCACACTGCCGTCCTCTGAGTTATAAACAAGTTAAAGAAAGAAGATAACAAAATAGGCATGGCCTTAGACAAATATCTTCAGAAAGTTTCTTATAGCCTCTGGATTTTCTTATTTTTAATCTCCTCATTTATTTTCTTGAGTAAGGGGCTATACCAGCACACAAATAGGAAATGGCACACCCATGAGCGTTATGAAAGAATTTTGTGAATAAGGGTCTTAAGTGGTCATACTAATGGGAACTTACCATTTGGTACCACAAATGCAATGGGCCTCTGTGCAGCCTACCCTACCTTGAAACTTCCCCTCCATGTTTATACCTTATGACTCAACATTTCTTCAGAGAAGCACAGAGGCACAAGGCAAACCTCTTACATGAGGTGTTTTCTCTTCCTCTTTCTTTTTTAATGAGTAAAGAGGGAGACTTTCAGCTCCTTCGTTGGCCTTTCTAGCTTCCTTGCCAAAACTATGACATTCTAAAGGTATTTCCCTAACAGAATTTCTTTGACAAGAAAACAGTTCTTGCCATATTCCTTCCAGGAGGGCAGCATTAGAGAGGGAGGCCCCCAAACATGCTGCTTCCAGAGCCTCTCACCCTTCCATTCTGGACTGTGTAGCATGTGAGTTTTGATTTGTGTAGTCAGAAAGCATCTCAGTGAAGTTTGTTCCCACACAAAGGTGCTGTGACCGAATACAGCAGTGATGCTCTGTCCTCCAGATTAGGAAACAGACCTCCTCCTCACACCGAAAGCTAGAAAGAGAATCCATCTACCTGGACCAGCAGACTCTTTGATGGATCATCATATGTGTCCATAGTAGCCAGAACATGGGCAGATCTTATTCTGGATGTTTCTGTGAAGTTACTTTTGGTTTTAATCAGTATCAAAATCTGTAGACATTGAGTAAAGCTGATTACATACTTTAGTGTAGATGTACCTCATTCTACCAGGTAAAGGCCTGAATAGAAAAAAAAAAAAATTGATCCTCCCACTCCTGCAAAGAAGAGGGAATTCTTCCAGAAGACTCTTTACAAACTGGACTGCAAGTCCTCAACTTCATATTCATGTGAACTCTTTCTTAAAGAATCAACCAACCTCTTCATGACCACACATTCTCCCTTAGTATACACTAACTGCTTCAGTTTCTTTGGAGTACTCTCGTGAATGCTGCTCGGGACATAACTTAAAATTGGCCATTAAAGTTTGTTTGAAGCCAACTTGAGAACAGCAATTTGCTATGTCATACCTGGATAAACGGCCAGTTCCGCCCTTCTCAGGCCATGGTTCCACAAGAGGCTGGTATGATGTATGTTGTCATAGGTAGTCTTAATTTAGTCTCTGTGTCTTCATTTTGTAAATTCATACTGTAAATGTATTGTTCCATGCTTAGTATTCTTTACTGTTTTCAAGGAAGGAGACAAAATGATTAAACTGGTCTATGGTAGTATGATAATAGAATTATCCAAGTGTTTTAGAGGCGTGGGGAATGTTCTTAACAACATCAATGGTGTCTATATGACTATCACCTCTTTACCCCTATCTCACCCTCAATAGGTTCACTTTCTCCTCCACTCCTCTGGGATGCCATAGTCCTCTTGCTTTAGGATCTTTGCATGTACCATTCTATCTGCTTGGAAAACTCCTATTTGTAGGTATGTATGTAAGTATTTAAGTATGTGTAACATGCACATGAGAGAAAACATGGGATTTGCTCTTGTGAGTTAGGCTTATTTTGTTTAACGTGGTGCTCTCTAATCCATTTTCTGGAAAATTAATACTTTTATTTTTCATTAGGACTGTATACAAATCGATGAACACACTCAGTCTTAAAATTACTAAGAAATCCTCTGCACTTTAGATGAGAACTAATCTTTTTGTTGTTGTTGTTTTATTTTGGTTTTTTGAGACAAGATTTCTGTGTAACACTGGCTGTCCTGAAACTCTCTCTGTAGACCAGGATGGCCTTGAACCTGCTGAGATTAAAGGCACATGTGCCACCACTGCCCAGTTTAGATTTATGGTTTGGAAGTGGTGACCTGTATTCTGAACAACAGAGTTACTGAATGAGTCGTGCCACTTGAAGATAGGAATATGAGGGTACAGGATTTTCTTTAGTCTGAGATTTTAGGGAGTACTTTGACACCTAATCACATGAAAGAGGGAGTCAGACAAAATGTATGGCACCTTCACATTTCATGAAAATGAAGATTAAAATCTCAAACTTTCTATTTGTATGTGACTTTAGTGAATTTCAGATACAAAGGATCACACCAACTTACTTTTAAATGATCCTTCAGAAGCAATATAGATGCCTGTTGCAGTTGACAGGGAGATAGTTCTATTTTGTTTCAGAAGAGCATGACAGCCAGAGACTGTGATTCCTTCCCTAGTTATCAGGTGATGAGCAGACAGCACACAGACTGTGAAAATGGCAAAGCTTGAATCAAAGCAGCCAGACAATGCTGTCTCCTGAATATCAGACCCATAGGGCTGTTCCCAAGCCAGTTCTGAAAGACAAGACAAAACAGAGCCAGAGCAGAAGTGCTGACACAAGCCAAGGAGAGCAGTCTTACTCCATTACTGTAACAATCTGGACAAAATCTCTCTCTCTCTCTCTCTCTCTCTCTCTCTCTCTCTCTCTCTCTCTCTCTGTGTGTGTGTGTGTGTGTGTGTGTGTGTGTGTGTGTGTGTGTGTGAGTGTGTGTGTCTTCAAGCTGCATCTGCGTGACTCTGAAACCAACACAACTTGGCCATATAGGTCATGTGTACATTCTGAGTGAATAGGGCCCTTGATCACATTCCTGCCAATTATGCTGTTCTCAAAAAAGATCTGCACTAAGTCTTAACATGTCAAGAATGCTCTGTGGAAGAAAAAAAAAAATTCAACAAAAACCAATGGTGGAGAATTTTCAAAAATAGAAGGAAGAGGCCTTATGGGAGTAGCAAGTCATGACTTTTTCCAGTCAAGTCATACTGAGGTAAACCACCCATTATATGAGTTATTATTGCATGATCTTGAATTAACTTTGGGCACAAAGATTTAGGGCCTTTAGAAAAAAAAAATTTTTTTTGTAGCATCTATCCTTCCACTGGCCCATCATTTTTTTCTCATGGTGTTTACCTTATTCTGGCCAGAAAAAACGTGCACTTGCATTTTTGTTTCAGTTTCCATCTCCATTTCTGCCCCCAGTCCCTAAAGCTTGAGTTGCTAGAAAACAGAAAATCTGTTTTATTCCTCTGTAATTTCAGTGCAGTTGTAGTGAACATGGAACTGGTTTCAGTGCAGATCTTCCATAATCGGAGGCCTGCAGCATTTGGAGGAGGTGTTCTCGGGGATAACCTGGCAGTTCTTCACATGCAAACTCACCTGTGCCAGAGACTCTTCCGATGTTCTCTATTCAGCCTCTTGGATACAGCCCTCCTTGGCTTGGACCAGATCCCCCGTCAAACCAAACTGGCAGAATTGCTTTTCCCTGAAAGTGGCCCTTGGGAACCTGGCGACAAGTCCATCTTCCATGTCCAGGCCGCGCAATTGACATACCTAGATGTGAATCCCAGCTTTGCCAGTTTCTGGCATTGACCTTGGACAAATTTCTTAATCTCACTAAGGGAAATTGTCTAGACAAATTCCAGAGGCGGTGCCCATGGCCCGAGGGCATTTCCTGTTGCTCCCAGCACTTGCGTAGGTGAGGTGGGTTCATTTAGAGGCAACAGGCCGAGAATGACTGGAAGCTGTGTAGCCCATCTTCTGGGCACCGTGGGGACATCAGAAGGAGACTTTGGCATGAGCTGTGATTTAAAATTTATTCAGAGAAATAGCATACAGACAAGCAACCAGGCCTTGGCATTGCTTCCTGTACCATAGAGAATCCAGAGTCGGCTACTGGATCTGCTGCTAGGAATCCCAGTATTGTCACCACATCCTTGAACTGTGAAGGAACTGTGGAAACCCCCAACACTGCTTCCTCTACCCAGACCTGTGAAAGGAAATTACCCTTCTAGGCTTTTTTTTGGATTTGGGAAATACAATTAACTGACATTTCTGAGAAGTCCCATGTGAATCACTCTGATAAAAATGTTTTTATTGCTTTGTATTGGCATCTTGTCTTCTCATCTGTATTCCGTGACTTTGGGGATCTTCTTTATACTAACACAGCTCAGAAAGTGCCAACAGCAGAGCAGAGATATAGGGGCTGTTCCTTTGGGGATATTATCCCCACTTCATGGTTATCAGACCTTGGAAGAACCTCCTTGCCAGGGGCCATAAAGTACATGTACAGGTGAGGCAGAAACCCTAGGATTTGATTTCCAAATAGTTTGCTGTCCTAAAAAGCCTTTCCAGCATTATGAGAAAGGAAATTGGACCATGGCTATCTTAAAGTTTTGACATGCTCTGAAGTGACCTTAATCATCTGACTTGCCAAAAGTATATTTACTTAAAAATAATTTGTGAGTATTTTTATGAGAAAGGAGGCAGCATTTAATAACTGTACGTGATTTGGTGAATCATGTCAGTGACTCCTTACATAACAGGTATTTCCCTCAGGCCATCCCAGTCATGAGATAGAGCTGGGATGCCCTACTGTAGCAAATTGATTGTTCTGCCCCCCCCACCCTTGCCCATGACCTGTGGGAACATCTATCTCATCCAATCCCTTCCTCTGCTCAGATGGATGAGATCCTTCGGGGGTGGGTGCTTAGGAACTGTAGTCATTCCCACACATTCATCTCTGTCTGGCAGCACTAGTGTTTCCTGACCTGGCCTCGGGCCATAGAACCATCTGCCAGTCTTGTCTGCCCTCTTTCTGATACAAAATGTTCCACAAACTAGCACAGAATGCTTTTTCTCTTTATTCCAGTGGACCTGGCCATTACTTGAATACAGAAGGCAAGAAGGCATTACACCTAGTGATCACTATTGAGGATCTTCACTTCTGGACCAAGCTATCTCAACCTACCCACCACATCATATTCTGCTCTTGAGAGAGAATTATCTTGAATGGCCTCCTTTTCCATTTCTGACAGTCTCAGGACATCTTCCTCTAGTCATTGCTTCCTCTTTCCATCAGATGTTTATCCTGAGATTGAATGAGCAAAGTTGGTTGGGCTTGTGTTGAGGGGTAGAAGGTATAGGTTTTTGTTATCCTTTCCTGAAAGGGGAGGAATCTAGGATATAAACAAAATGATTGATGTCTATATGTAGCCTTGACTGTGGCTTCCTGCAAGACAGTTTATTATATTGTTCTAATGTGTTACATTATTTTTTGAGATAGGGTCTTAATATGTAGGTCTGCTAAGCCTTAAATTTACAGTCTTCCCACTCAACCTTTTGAATGGTGAGATTACAGGCAATACCCTTTTAATTATTTTGTTTTTGTTATATTTTATAATTAATAGACTGTTACAGAAAAAATTATATCTATATAGCATTGAAACAGACAATATAGAGAGTTTCAGTTTTTAGTTTTGGAGTTCAAAGACTTTGGGGTAAATAGACATAAACTTGTGACTACGTTTCTAGCTTGTCAAATTACTGAGAGGCATGCAAAGCAATTAATAAATTCAGCATCCTGAATAGATCATGTGCCATTCTGTCAAATTTATTAAATGTGCTAACTGCAGAAAACTTTCAGTCATTCAAATGTGAATCACAAGTAATGACGCATGTTTATTTCATAGTTCAACATACTCTTTTCTTTTTTAGTTTAAAAGAGATCTAATACAGCCAAATAATATTCTAACAGTAAGTAGGACATTCTAATTGCTGGTACCCTTTCAGTTGCCTCTGTTCTGCATCCCTATCTTGGTCTAGACCATTTATCCAGAACCACAAATTGATTTTTAAAAGCCATGGTTGCAGTCTGGAAGCAGAGTGGGAACTCCATTACTGTGTGGTTTTGTCTTTTTCCAACTAAGTCTGTTATGCCCTTAAAGGGTTGGAGAGTTTGAGGTCCACTTTAAGGATATAGTAATGGCTGAAAGATCGATGAAAAGGCTGTAAATATTTGTTGATTGATTGTTAATTGGAAAAAAAAAAAGGCTTGGACTCCTTCATAGTGGCTAGGAGGAAGTGTGGAATATTCCTTTATACTGTGTGAATATATGTCACTGTTGTTGGTTTAATAAAAAAAGATGACTGAACAATAGCTGAACAGGATAAAGTTAGGCAGGAAAGCCAAACTGAGAATGATGGGAAGAAGGATGGAGTCAGAGGAGTTGCCGGCAGATGCAGCGAGAAGCAAGATGGCATGCTGTGCTGAAAAAAGGTACCAAGCCACATGATAAAGTGTAGATAAGAAACATGGGTTAATTTAAGTATAAGAGTTCGCTAGTAACAAGCCTGAGCTATTGGCCAAGCATTTACAATTAATATTAAATCTCCAAGTCACTTATTTGGGAACTGGTGGGTGGTAAAGAAAAATCCACCTATAAATGGCACCCAATGTCTGGCCAAGTAGATCCACATAAGACTTGAGAAAGGTTCTAAACACACAAAAATAGAGCCAAACATGACTTCTAGTCTTGTGTATCTCATGCTGGTCACAGTACAAAGACAATGTCTCCTGGCAGCTGCCTGCATGCTAGAGCTATCAATGTGCCATGAGCTAAACCACATGGCAGGTTTAAGGTTTTGATCATGTAGACAGAAAAAGTTACAGATAAGTAGTAAAGCAGGTTCAGATGGAAAAATCCTCTGAACAGGTTATAATGTGTTTAACAATGTGTGTAGACTTAAGGAAAAAATGGGTATAGACAGTCATAAAAAATAGTTTAAAAATAATAAAGAAAAGTGTTTAAAGAAAGAGTAAAGTAATAATACAAAAAGAATAAGCCACATAAAGATGGAAAATACACAGAGTCTGGATCCAGTATGTTATTGTGTTGTCTTTAAATTTTTTGGCTGTTAAGAGACACTGGATTATGAAAGGTGCTAGATTAAATCAACCTATATATTGTATCTTGACTTCAAAATGGAAGCCAAAAGGTATGTTGCTTTGAGGGAGAGGTTATGCTTTTATTTCCACAATAAAGGAGAGGCTGTGTATTCATTCCATATTGATATGGATCAGGTTTGATCGAGGGAGGACCCCCCCCCTGAAAATTCTGACTACAAACATAAATAAATAAACCTAAAAAAAAAAAACAAAGAAAACTACAAAACATGTATATTTTACCTGCTCAAACATAAAACAAACAAACAAAAAAATCTTTGACTAACTTGTATACAATGCACAGTCTATACTTATGTTAATACAGATATGTATGTTACCTTTAAAAAGTTATGTATTTTCTGAACAATGAGATGAGACACCAATGAAAACATATTGCCCAGGTGATCCTGCATCTCAGAATGCCTCTGTTGCAGTTTACTCAGAGTTCTGCATCCAGAACAGCTTCAAAGCTGCTGGCTGAGACAATCCAGCCTCACAGATTACTACAGCCAAGACAATGATTGCCCTAAATTTTCTCAGGGTCCAGTGTCCCCAAACAAAAGGAAGTAGTTTAGAGAAAAATGCCCACATTCTCAAAAGATGGGTTATGGATGTTTATTATCATTTATGGGGGGTTGGTCACAAGTTGTTATTGGTAATGATCAGGAAAAAAGCTGAACAAAGGAAATTAGATTCAATGAACTTGTTCTGAAAAGAAAAAGGGTGGAATATAGAAATGATAGGATAAAATGGTAGATTATCGAATCTGCTTTTAAACTGAAAAAGTAACTACTGTCTTAAATATTTTACATTGGTATGGGTTTTGGTTTATGGATACAAATTTAAAGTTATTTTTGCTATACAATATATGTATTTTTACTCTTGTTTGGGATATTATGCTTATGCAATTCATTTAAAAATGTAATGTATAAATCTGGGTGGGGGTGGTGCATGCCTTTAATCCCAGCACTCAGGAGGCAGAGCCAGGCAGATCTCTGTGAGTTCAAGGCCTGCCTGATCTACAAAGTGAGATCCAGAACAGGCACCAAAACTACATAGAGAAACCCTGTCTTGGAAAACCAAAAAAAAAAAAAAAAAAAAAAAAAAAAAAAAAAGTAATGTATAATTAAGAAATACAGGTTAGGAGTTAGTCATCTATAATAATCAAACTTGTAGTCATATTAGGTATGTTTTCAAGGTTAAACAGATATATTTAGATAGATAGATGGATGGTCTTCAAACACTTCAAAGACAGACAGAATGTGGCATTTAAAATGTTTTCATAAGATCAGACTTTTCTTGATAGTGAGACACATCGGCTCCTGGCAGCACCAATTTACTTCACAGAAGATGATGAGTATCAAAGAACCTCTGAATAGAGTATGCTTTCTTTATGGCAAAAGCTATGGCTAGCCATTTGGGCAAAAAAATTTCCCTTCATCGATTGCTGTCCAAACTGGGCCAACAGGATAAAAAAAAAGTGCAGCTGCCAAACTTTGCCAATACAAAGCAGATATACTAGGTCTATAGGCCAAAGATGGATGCCCCAACATTACAGAAGAACTTTGGTCATTGTCCAGGCAGCCAGATGTCCCTGTCATAAGTAACATTACAACCTTCTGGGGTTTTTGGTAGAGTTGAAGGCTAGATATTCATAGTTAAAGTTTTCCTTAGTTATAATGAAAGGTAAATTAGGTAAAAAGGGGGAAGCATTGTGGAACAATCTTTGTACACTGTAAATATATACTGCTCTTATTGTTAATTAAAAGTTGATTGGCCAATGGATAGGCAAGATTTTTCAGGGCAGAGAGAATGGTGGGAAAGAGAAGGGCAGGGTCAGAGGAGTCAAAAGCAGATGCAGAGGGAAGCAAAATGGGCATGCTGTACTGAGAAATGGTACCAAGCCATGGTGCAAAGCATAGATAAGAAATATGGGTTAATAGAAAATTTAAGAGTTAGCTAGTAACAAACCTGAGGTATTTGCCAAGACTTTATAATTAATATTAAGCCTCTGTATGGTTACTTGGGACTGGCTTGGGGTACAGAAACTTCTGCCTACACTTTTCAATCCAGTTATCTTATTTCACATGTTTGAGCTGAGTGTGTGTGTGTGTGTGTGTGTGTGTGTGTGTGTGTGTGTGTTTATACAAGAATAGACCTTTACTTCCACCTTACAATCTTGCAAAAAGGGAAAATTAGAATAAAACTGTTTTCTATTTACTTAATTCAATGGCATAGCTCAGATAAATGTACAAAAAAGTGACAAATTGGACAAGGGCAACTTGAATAAGAGTTAACTTTTATTTTCAATCTACTGAAGAAAGATAGTTTAGGTGGAGCAGATGACTACCATTGTCATGAGATATGGACATTATCAAGACACTTTTCTGCCCCCAAATATCTTTCCTTTGGCTCTGTCATAGACACTGAAAGGCAGGCAGCCATTGTTAGCCAAGATAAAGACTGTGTATTTATAGGTGTCATTAAAATGACAAACATCTATTATGTGAGAAAGATACATCTCAACATATCAGGGAATACTTAAAATATGAATGCATGGATTTTTTATTTTGAGAAAATTAAAATATTTGAGATAACTTTAGATTCATATGTAGTTGGAGGGACTGGTACAGAGTCCTCACACTTCCCATTAGTTTCTCTGCCTTGTGTGACTACAGTACAGTATCACAACAAGGAAGTTGATATTGATTCTGTTTTTGTAGTCCTCTATTCTGATTTCTACAGTTTCACATTTACTACTTTGTGTGTGTGTGTGTGTATATCTATACATATATATATGTAAATATATATTTAAATACATGCAATTTTATGATGTATAACTACAATATGGCCACCATCATTGTCAAGATACATAGATAGAAAATTCAAATCTTCAGGATACACTACCCACCCCCCCCCCCCATCCACTATCTTGTCTCATGTCAACCAATAATTTTACTGAACATGGAGAAATCAAGTTGGTTTCACCGAACTAGAAGGTTTACCCCTACTGACTAACGTTCATGGTGCTAGAAGGTACTTTGCATGCAGAGGAGAAAAGTAATTATCGATTACCCAACTACAAACCCTTTGACCTATGACAGCAATCTGCCAGTCAGATATACTGGTGCAACAGCAGTACAAATGTTATGGAAATGATCAACCACTCTTTGATCAGATCTGAGGCCCACTCTAGGAGATGGAACCCATACCTGACTATTGAAGGGTATTTGTTTATGCCGTGTAAAGAAGTATTGCTATGATAGGTTTAATAGAAAGCTGAACAACCAATAGCTAGACAGAAGAGGTTAGGCAGGAGTTCCAGACAGAGAGAGAGAGGAACTCAGGGAGAGAATCTATTGTGGGTTTTTTGTTTGTTTGTTTTTTATTTTTTATTTTTTTTTATGTGGAGCCGAGGATTGAACCCAGGGCCTTGCACTTGCTAGGCAAGTGCTCTACCACTGAGCTAAATCCCCAACCTCAGGGAGAGAATCTAGATGGGTGGGAGACACCAAAGAGACCTGGAAGGAGTCAAACATACATTATGGAGGAAAGATAACAAGCCACATGGCAGAACGTAGATGAACAGAAACAGGTTAATTTAAGCTATAAGAGTTAGGAGGGCACAAGCCTAAGCTAAAGGCCAAGCTTTCATTTATTTCTTTGTTTTTTGTTTTTTGAGACAGGGTTTCTCTGTGTAGCTTTGCGCCTTTCCTGGTACTCGCTTTGTAGACCAGGCTGGCCTTGAACTCACAGAGATCCGCCTGCCTCTGCCTCCCGAGTGCTGGGATTAAAGGCATGCGCCACCACCTCCCATCTCACTTTCACAATAAGTTTCCATGTCATTATTTGGTGGCTGGAGGTCCCAAAAGGAAGTCGAACTACACCTGCCACTGCTAAAGTGGCCCAGAACCTGAGACTAGAAGGCAATGAAATGACTCCTAAAGACATATTGCTATACCCATAGATCAGATCACTGCTCAAACCTCAGCCAAGAAGTGGCCTCTTGAAGGAGAAGGTAATGAACACAGAGATCCACAACTGGAAATGCTCAAAGAATGAGAGACATTGGAGCATTCAGCTCTAAACAGGATGTTTTTACTACACCCTTCCCCTCAAGGCTCAGGCAGGGCTCTATTCAGAAGAGGAAATGAAAAGATCATGAAGGCCGGAAGTGGTAGCTGCCTCCAAGAAAACTGTCTTCCAGACACAACAAGGTGGCTACACAAATGAACTCGCAGAGACTGTGGCAACACATGCAGGACCTGCACAGGTTCAAACCAGACCAATTGCCAGTACTGAGAAGGGATGCAGACACAAAATCCCAACCCTAACTAAGAAGCTGTTTGCAATTGATAGATCTAGGAAAGGTAAAATCAGTTTTTTCAATTGACTTATCTCTGGGTATATCAATCATGCTGCAGGGCAGGCCTTGTGTCCAGGAGTAGTTGGCTAACCCAGAACAATTTCCATGTTTCTTGTTTGTTTTGTGTGTATATATGTATTGTGTTTTGTTTGGGTATTATTTGCCTATTGGGTTTTTTCTTTGTTTTTATTTTCATCTTTTGTTTTTTAATTCTTTTTTTTTAGAGAGAAAAAGAGAGGGAGAGGACAGAAAGTTGGATGGGTAGGGAGGGAGGGAGGGAGGGAGGATCTGGGAAGAGTTGGGGAAGGTGAAGAATATGATCAAAATATATTGTAGAAAAATATTTAAATAAAAATTAATTCATTTAAATATTTTTTCATTTTAATAATATTGTATCTGTTGACTCCTGAATATGAGACCAGATTGGTTTTTGTCATTTAACATAATTCCTTGAAAATTGTGTGCACCAACAGTTTGTTTCTTTAAAAATATTATTGAAAACAATGTTTAAAGTATATTTATTCATTGCTGTTTTATGTATATGAATACTTTGCCTATGCTTGTGTACACTATGTTTGTGCCAGGTCTCCTTGGATGCCAGAAGAGGCCATAGGATGCCTTGGAATTGGAGTTACAGAAGGTACTGAGCTGTACTGTGGGTGCCAGGGATGAAACCTGGATCTTCTGCAAGAGCTATGGCTGTTCCTAACCACTGAATGAGCTGTCCAGACACCTAGGTTGTTTTGTTTGTTCGTTTGTTGTTGTTGTTGTTTGGTTGGTTTTACCCCTGAAGAATCTTCCATGGCTCTGGATCCACCATTGTTACTAAAGGATGTTTGGGCTGTTTCTAGCTTTTTGCATTTATGAATCTTTTGTCTCTTGATGTTCTCTTTCTTTGACTTCCTGTACATTATTTAAGAGAGTTAGGGAGTGTGATTTGATGTATTTGTAGTATTTGTAAAGCATATTTTCTGGTTTTGTTGCTCTGAGTACTGCTATAGACATAGGGAACTCCCCATGCTTCACTGGTACTGTGCTTCTCCACTGCTGGGGAAGTGGGCAAAGCTCCCCATCACTTCAGTTCCTTCATCCTCCCACTGGAAAATGGGGATTCAGTTTTAAGATTTAATTACCTTACACCTTTTCCACATATACCAAGCACCTCATCAAATGCTGTTTTATGTTTTCACTTTAACAGTGCACCAGGACTTTTAAAAGCATGTGAAGCGGAAAAGTGCCTATCATATACATTCCTACTGCTAGTCACTATGTTCCTTTTCTGGGTGAGATGGATGTAAACAATTACTAGTGAGAAGGTGTCCTGCTGTTAATTTTCTGTATCGTGAGGATTTATGACCACCCATGCAACAAAGGGTTTCAAATAATAAATCTCCTCTTGTAAACTCTTGACAAGAGGAAGGGTTGATGGAAAAGAATGAGGATTTTTAGATTTACAGAGCACTTGGGGAAGAAGTGACATTGTCCAGTCTTTTCAAAGGTAGAATACTGTTCTTTCCTTCTTCATCATTTGTTGCCAAACTACCAAAAAGCAGCCGTCATAAATCTTTCTAGCTGGTGTTGTACACCACCACTGTAAATGAGCAAGTAATACGTTCCAGGGGTTGCTTAAATCAGCCTGCTGTTTTGCGGGGATGCATAAACGAGTTCTGGCATTGTGGCGGGGTGGAATTAGAATTCTGGCCCTCATACCTCAGTTTACTTCTCTGTTCTCTAGTCCAATGTGTGATGTGGAACTATAATTCTCAAGATTTCTCATTTGAAGAAACGTGGCGTGGCTGAGTACAGCTTGGTAAGCATCTATAGATAGTCTGCAGGAAGTCGTACAGGAAGGAAATTTGCTTCACTTATGCAACTCAGTGATTGCTAGGGCTCCTCCCCAAACTCCATGCTTCTTTAGTTCTTTCTTCCAGCTTCTCATTTAGGAACAGTTTCAAGCACACAGAATAGTACGAAGAGTATTTTTTCATAGTCACCATTTTAAACACTTTATCCTTTCTTTACCTAGATAATGTCATCTGAAGTGTTGGTAGTGAATTACAAGCATCATGGTACTTTAGTCTTGAATTATTCAGCTATACTTCCTAAGAACAAAGCTCTCTCAATCACCACAACATACATTATCAACTTCAGGAGAATTTACATTGATTTTCTTTTGTCTTAATTTTACACATATTCCAATTTCACAAGTTGACTTAACAACGTTTTCTCTCTAGCACCCCCACTTCCAGGACATAGCTGCTTATGTTTTCATAATTCTTTGGTCTCCTTTAATCTGGAACATTATACAACTATGTCCATTTGGGTTCTCCTGATCCAAAGTTCAATAGAAGATTGAAAGCACACAAAAATGTATTTGGGGCAACATTATGAAAAACCAAGCAGGAAGTATACAAAGAGAGACAGAGATGCTATAGGTCTGTCACCTGGGAAGGGAGAGAAGGAACCTTAGTTCCCTGAGATGGGGAGGATTAAGTGGGAAGAGAATGCATGACAGCTGGAAGATGGTCTCAGCTAGGCTCCTTGGGAGTTCCAGAGCAAGGTTCCTACTGGAGGAACTCTCCTTAGGCATGAGGGGCCCACTTGTCTCCCTCTCTGTTGAGTCCTTGGGGGAGTTTAGTCTCTGTATAGCTGCGGTGACCAGCTTAAAGGTCATGGGCAGCCAAAGGCCATGGGCAGAGGTCATTGACATTTTTGAAGAATATAACATCCTTTCTACTTTTAATGAAGCACCTCCCATTCTAACCTAGTTCTTTTGAAACATTCTCCACAGTCTCTATCTTTTAAATAAATTATTATTACAATCTGAATATTGAGGTTCTCTCAAAATTTATATGTTGGGACCTATTGTTCCATGTGAAACATGAAGAGGTGGGTGAGGCCTTTCTGAAATTGATTACGTTATGAGGGCTCCACCCTCATCAATGGGATCAGTGCCTCATAAAGGAAGACAGGGAGGGTTGTCTTGCTGTGTGCAGACACAGAAGCCTCATCTATGAGGAACAGGCCTTTGCCAGACATCAGATATGCTGCTGTGTTCTGATCTTGCACTCCCTAGCCTCCTGAACTATGGGAGATAAATTTGTGTTGCTTGTAAATTACCTACCCTAAGGAGTTTTTTGTTACTGCAATGTGAATGGATTGAGATATTGATTACTGTCCATTGGTGCCCCTCTTCTCTTCTATGTTTTAGAATGTATCAACCGGAAACAAAAACAAGTGGGTGTTGCTGGCAGAAATGATTAGTCAGTTAAGTTTTACTTCTGGTGATATTAATATCTGAATCAATAGACTGGGTAAAGTGGGTTGTTTTGCCCAGGGTTAGTGGGACTCTTCCAATCTGTTGGAGGCCTGAATTAGATAAAAGTCTAAGGAAAAGAGAATTCTCTCCTTCCTTCTCCCACCTCTCTCGGTAGAGACATATGTTTACTGGTTTTGTTTCTCTAAAGAACTTAAATTCATACCCTCCTGCATCCACACAGAATAATATCCTAAATAGACATTATGGAGGAGAAGCATATGCTTTGTGCCCTGTCTAAGTTTTTGGCCCCAAGACCTGTGAGCGTAATACAGGGTTGTCTTACATTTCCATTTATTTCTGGTCATTTAAATGTAAGCAGGGTGATTTTTTTTTTAATGCCATTGACCAAATCTTCTGCTCTATTTAATAATTTAAGGCTATATTGTGAATTTGTTGTAATCAAAGTGCCCTGCTGGACTGGTAGAGTTTGCTTTAAAAGTCATATAAAAAAATAGAATTTTCGTTCATGAAAAGTCCATATGCTAGCATAGGAAATCAAAATTAAAAAAAAAAAATAGCCGACAGGTTGTGGTACAAAAGGAGGTGGTAAACAAATGCTGCCAGAGAGATGGATTAGGAGAAAGGCCACCGTGGTGTAGGGCTATGTCACACAGCACCAAGGCACCAAGCACACAGCAAAGATGGCAAACTCCTCCTATTGTTGGAAAAATATACAAGCTCAAGACTGAAAAAAAAGGAGAGATGAGTACAAGAAATTTATACAAAAAACATGTTGGCTCTGCAATCCTGACAGGCTGTAATAACAATAGTTCTCTCCTATCCCAGGACACACTCCTCCAAGCACCACTTCCCCAGGCATTTAGTCACATTCCATTTCCTCCATTTTATGAATGAGACAGTTTAGGTTGAGTGGTCTAAAAACCATTCTGGTTTTAGTGGAAGTTTCTGGTGTGTGTGTGTGTGTGTGTGTGTGTGTGTGTGTGTGTGTGTTGAATACAAAAGAAAAGAGAAATGAACCCAAACCCCTAGACATTTTGCTTGCCTTTTTCTTATGATTTATTTAACAAACTGATATTTAATTTTACAACAGCCCTGGAGGCTAACTGCTCTTATCCTAGTATCAGAAATAAGCAGACGAGGCTCAGAGACATCAGGTAACCTGCTTCAGATCAGAGCAAAGGTGAGCTAGGATCTGGAAACAGAAAAACTTCAGAGGCAGCAGTGGTTTCAGTAATCTCCAACATTCCTGTGGACAGCCTCTCTACCTCCTCCAGGTACTTTCAAACAAACCTCCCTTTCATACTTCCACAGTAACATCTAGAGGTTGCCCCCTAAGGCACTGATGACATAAATATGGGAATGACCGATAGGTTTAGCACATTCGTTAAAAAAGTTAGTTGTTAACCTCAAAGAATTTTCCATTTCTGGTTGGTAGAATGTGAGAGGAAATGGGCCTAGTGGGCCTCAGAGCTTAGCCACCAACCAGGACTGTGGCCTTGAACTAGCTACTTCAGCCTTCCTGGCCAAGCATCCCCCCCTTGTAAAATGAGGCCATGCTGAGTAATATTTGAGGGCTCTTTCATTTGGAATATTTTGTGATTCTACAAACATTGAACCAAGGTATAAGATGGGCAATTGACTTTAAAAATATTTTGTGTCATTCATATTTCCATTTACTTTACCTTAGCAGGTGCATTGACTCCACATACAGAGCAAAGGGTCATGTCCAAGAAGAGGATGGTTTGATGAGGAGATGCTCTGAAGAACCTTGGGTACCAGGTCTGTGTAGTGATGGTACTTCCAGAATAGCCACCAGTAGTCTATACTTTCAAAACTATTAATGTAAAGCTGCTCTACATACAGAGGTAAGGACATTTACTATTTTTTTATGTTGCCTTAGGTTATCCTTTGCTAAGGAAATATTGTTTGGTTGATGCCTTTAAGTTATTCCTACCAGGTGATAAAGTATCAGTCTTAATGATTTACCTCATTGAATGGTGTAAAATTCTAATTGTATAAGACAAACCATACACACACACACACAAGCAAAACCAAATCTGTTGTGACATACACTTGCACAGACCAACAGAAATGATGCAGTTAATTGCTCTCCTCCACTTTCTCCCAGTTTTAATAGCTACTGGTAATTGCCACTTCCCAGGGATTCATGGGAATGTTAGGTAGATTGCCCTCCCTATCTATATTAAACCATTTGTAACAAGTGAATAAGAGGGACCTGGCAAGCAAATAAATTTATGGGCTTAATTTTGTTGCTTGGATTGAGTGCATGTGTTCCAAAATGTTTTTTAATTGCTGTGACCTTGCCTACTGATGAAAGCCCAGGAATTTATGAATTGTTACATAAGATCTACTGATAGATGAACTCTTATCTGCAGAGCAAGTTGACTTTCCATTTATGCTTTGCAGAACAAGTTGGCTTTCCATTTATGCTTTCCATACTTACTTGCATTTATATTTGGGGAAATACCAAGCAACTTAAAAGACTGTGTTAAATAGTTTTTAAGAATTTAGTAACTACATAGGCAAAAGGCCCAAACTAGACCCCAGCTACTGAAACAAGCCTTAAAAAGACACATTTATTAACCACAGATGACAGGGTTCATGTTACATATCTTAATACATTTTGGGGATATAACAGTCCTTAAGTAGTTACTGTCATCAAGTGATGATATTTGCATGAGTTGCCTGGACTTAGAACTTATAGAATTCCTTCAAGGTACAGTGTCTTTCCAAATGTCCTTTAACTCATTATGATCATCACACTTTATTTATTATGGTTGTTTTTAGCCATTTAAGTAGGAAGATGCTCATATAATTCAAATCGAGGAGGCTTGTGCAGACCAGCATGTTAGTACAGGAAGCAGCATTTAAGCGAGACAACTGTTTCCAGCAAATAGCACCAGTGTTCTCCATCCAAGCCTCATATCATAGCTACCTACTGGTTTGAAAAATTGCTATAGATCTCTAGGTCCTTTCCTAGAGGTTTCATCCAGTATTTCCAAGGTTCTATTATATCTATTAAATTATATATAAAATATATGTATGTATATATTTCTATAGTTCTAATCTTCTGTAGTTAAAGGGTCACAGTTGGTTCTGATGCACACTGATCCTGAAGTCTTAGGTATAGTTGAGTTACATTAAAAGTTTTCATTTCTTCTCTGTGAAATCATTTGTCAAAGGTAGTATGTATATTGGACTTTAGAACAAGGTAGACTGGTAAGTTCCAGCACTCAGGGTGGACACTTGAGAGGGGAAAATCACTTACTTTCACTGAGTCTCAGATTTTCAATAAACTTTGGATGCCATAGTTTCCTAACTGAATGCTGTGACTATGACGTCTGGTCATTTGTGGGCCATGTTTTCCATGGCACCTTACTTAGTAAATACATAATATAGCATAGCTGTGATAACTTCTTCCTCAGAGGCCAAATACAAGAGATGACTTACCTAAGTCAGGAGAACCAAAAAATTACAAAGCCTGGTTATTACACAAAAGCTTTTGGAAATCAATGATTAGCTACTTTGGGAACAGAGGGACATGGAAAAATAGAATGAGTCTTCTTCAGCATAAAGGGGGATGTCTGAGAAGGAGGTTTCTCTGAAGACAAGATGTAATAATGAATACTGGTTAAGGACCAGCCTCTACCAGAAAGGTCATTGCTACTCTCCCTGGTGGAGGAGTGGGTTTTCTTGGTAACTCGGGTTTCTGTTACTGTAACAAATGCCTTAGGAATCAACTTAGGAAGAAGAAAGGTTTTTCTCAGGCTCAGAGTTTTGAAGGTTTAGTCCATGATCAATAACCCCCATTGCCTTTGAGTCTGTGGTGAGGTAGGAAATCACAGCATAATGTAAGAGCTCATTTTATAGTTGGGGAGTGAATAAGAAGAAAGGGGAAGAGGTTGAAATTCTACAGTCCCCTTCATATCCCAGTTACCTGGAGGCCTCCAACAAGTCTGCTTCTAGAAGTTTCCACCATATCCTAATAGGGTAAAAATAGACAAGTCTCCCTCCTTCCTCTCTCATCAGAATGTGTATATATTTTACAATATTTTTGTTTTGTTATTTACCTATGTATATATGTCTGAGTGTGTGTGCACATGTGTTTTTAATACCATGTGGAGTCCAGAAGAGTGTGGCTGATATCCTGGGGCTGAAGCCGCAGGTGGTTATGAGTAGCCTGGCTTGTGTTTGGGAGCCCAAGCATTGTTTTGTGGAAGAGCAACAATCACTCTTAACCACTGGTTCTTCTCTCTGTCCCCCGCACCTGCTTCTGACCTGGACTCCTCCTCTTATATTACTTAAGTCCACTATCCTTTTGTCTCTGTCCACTAACCCAGGCTCAATGAACATTTCCTCCATCTCTTGAGTTTAAGTTCTCAATTTAATGATTAAAACATACCCATTATATTACTTTGTGAATGTTAGTTCTGCCTTCCCAAGTTATTTTCAAATTTTCAGAGGCAAAACCGTTTCTTAACCCACATTTGTGTCTTTTCCCTTGGCAAGTCCTACAAAGACTCGGGTATAAAGGATGGCCTCATAAAAGCAGACTGAGTGCCAATAAGCACCATCTATATGTGAAAGAGGCAGCCTGGGAGGCATCTTTAATGCCTAGAATGTTATCAACTTAAGTTCAGTTTTCACCAGCTCGTCTTTGCTTTCCAACAGAGGCATACAAGACACACAGATTATTGTATCCCTCCATGGACTATCTTTGTTGATGCACTTAGATTTCTTGTTTTTTCTTCCTCTAAATAGTGGCTTGCAAAATTGTTTACATGTTATAATGATTTGGCATGGGGAGATGATTCAGTGGGTAAGAGCACTGGCTTTCCAAACACAAAGACTGAGTTCAAATTCCCAACATCTTTGTAATTGTCAGGTATGTCACAGGACCTGAGTTCAAACTCCCATTACCAACCTAAAGGATCATCATGGCTATACGTGCCTGTAGTCCCAGCAGTGTGGGTATGTATGTGTGGTGGGGGGACAGATGGAGCCAAGAACACACTGACCAGTGACTCCAGTTAAAAAATAATGAAGTCCAGGTTCAGTAAAAGACCTCATTCTCAAGGGAGTTAGTTGGAGAATTACAAAGTAAGATACTCAGTATCCTCTTCTGGCCTCTTCATGCACACACATAGGCATGTACACTTGCACATACATACATACACTATGCACAGTATACACACAGACACAAAAATGCAGGCAAGCATGTGCATACACACGAAAGAGAGAGAGAGAGAGAGAGAGAGAGAGAGAGAGAGAGAGAGAGAGAGAGAAAGAGAGAGAGAAACCTCAGACTAAAAGTAGGTAATAACTCAATATCCAGGTCTGGAGTTTTTCGGTGGTCTATCCCAATCAATGGCCTCCCTTCTGACTACTGTTTCCCAGTGACTGAAGGCATACTCTGCAGTGGGACTGGAAACCAGAGTTTAAGAAAGACCATGTGCAAGAATGAGCCTCCTTGTTGCAGCAGGTTATACATGGTCACTGTTCCTCTTGATTGCCCATACTCCCAATGGCATCCATCATTTAAATCCCAAATGGAATGTCATTGCTCTGACAAGTCTAGGACGCCAATATTTGAAATGTTAGTTACACTTTCTTAAATGCTCTACTGTTTTCTCCACAGCTCCCACAATACACGGAGATTCGGGTGTCTATGTGCTCAGTACGCTTCCTTTTCCCCCTCATACCTTTAGATTTTGAGCTCAGTGACGGAACAGACCATGCCACATCTGCTTTTCTCATTGCTATAAAGTAGACACCCATCACAGGGCATGTCTTAGGATCTTAGAAAATCCTTAGTGAAGGAAGGAATGCAAACCTGGTGAGTATTTATTGGAGTTGGGGAGTGGCAGAATCCCATGATTCCCTGGAGAACATTCTGTCAACAGTGATGTAGAGTGAAGGGACCCACCTCCAGCCTTGCAAGGCAGGCAGTGATGCTCGTATATGGTACACCCATTAGGATCACTTGGATGTTTTATTGAAGGAACAAATGGCCATGTCTCAAGTCAAGGATGTGTGGCATTTGTAGCATGATGACAGAAACAGGAGTAAATTGGCCCATTGACTCTGGTGCCCTCAGCAATGTCATGTGCTTACAGACTATTGCTTTAGATAATCCTTGACATTACTTTCAGAAGGCCTGTCCCATGTAGAGCCAGGAGCCTTTGTGCTCTGTGCTAAGATTACAAAATTGAAGTTAAAAGTCCTCTCTAGAGAAGAGATGGGTTATTTTTAAACAACATCTCTGCAAATTAAGGCCTCCCAGGACTATCGACCCATTTTTATTAATGGGGCTAGTGGAGTCTTAATCAGATATAAACCCTGTGAGCTACAATAACGATCACCCTGGCAAGATATGTGCACTGGTGTAATAGTGGCGCAAATGTTATAAAGGTAACTAACTACCTTATGATTTGATTTAAAGCCCACTCCACAAGATGGAACCCATACCTGCTCTTTCTGTGCCAAGAAACTGTAGCTGGACAGGTCATAGGCCCTAGAAGAGAATCTACTATTGTTATTCTGCTTAATGAACCTAGTATTAAACCATCTTCCCATGACTTATCAGTACGCCAGTAGGTTAATACATCTCTTAATCCTCATCAGAGGAGATTCTCTTTACAATAAATGATGATAAAGAGGGACCCTCTAATTTCAAGGTGCAGAGAACCAGAGACTATGGAGTACACAGTCCAAAATGGAACAGCTATATCACCCTCTCTGCTCCCAGGGCGCAGGGACCATTGCTGAAGAGGGTGTAGGCAGACTATAGGAGCCAGAGGCAGTTTATGACCCCAATAAAACAAAACAATGGTTTTGTACAAAGCATAGCAGTTGCACATACAAACTCACAGTGGTTATACTGCACAAGACCTATGTAAGGAAGGTGAGCAGGAAATCCCATCCCTGGCCAAGGAGCTAGTGGTAATTGATTGCACTGGAGAGGGAGAGTCAGTTTTCCTCAGAGGTGTGGCCCCTAGTAGACTCCCCATGCTCCAGTGGATAGCCACAAAACCAAGAATACATGGACAACACAAACTGGACTGCATGGGTTTTTTAAAAACGAGGGAAAATGGTATTAAACATTACTGAAGAGTTGACCACTGGCTTTAGCAACATGAACACCATTGGTGTAGAGCAGTTTTGATACAAGGAGAGGCAATCCTTGATACAGGGGGCTTTAGAGAGAACAAATTTTGGAGACATGAATGTGCATAACTCTTTGGAGGAGCTGCTATAAGGAAAAGGGTAGCCAGGTATGGTGGTACAAACCTGTCATCTATGCACTCGAGAGGCTGAAGACAAGAAGATCAGAGGTTTAAGCCAACCTGGGCTACATGGAGAATGTGAAATATCAGCTTGCGCGCATGCGTGCGTGCGTGCGTGCGTGCGTGCGTGCGTGCGTGTGTGTGTGTGTGTGTGTGTGTGTGTGTGTGTGTGCGCGTGCGCGCTGATAGAGTGGTCAAAGGGAAAAATTGACTGAAGAGGGTTAACAGAGCAATGCTTTTGAATGTTTAAAAGGACTGGGATTTAGTGAACACCTGTAGAATTTAGACAAGACAGGAGAACAGAAAGTTCATTCCTGGTAACAGGATAGAAGGCATCTTATATGAGCCCAGATGTTGGTGGGTAGGTGGAAGTTGAGACAGAAGTGGGAGCTTGTGGAAGTTCTCTTCTGATTTTTTTTTTCCCTCAGGGAAATAGCAATCAAGGTCAACTGCTGAGCGTGAAGATGGGGGCGGAAGTGTTGGGAGATTTACGAGAAAGGAGGACATACAGAATTGTTGTCTGGGAGAATAGAATAGTAAGTGACCTAGGGAAATGTACCCGGACTGTTGGCCGGTATGAAGAGCATGCTCTAAATAGGCTCTCTCAGTTTCATGAATTTGAAGGAGACCAGTAAACACAGATGAGTATTTTCTTTCTCTATTTGGATGCATGCATTCAGCCCAAGAGTAAGATTTTTTTTCAAATAAGGATAAGAACAATTAATTGTATGCTCACATGTAGCAACCAGCTACTAAATTAATTAAGAAATGACGGATTTGTGTAAAGTCTTCTTCATTTAGCACTGCTGGAGAGTGACAGAGGGAACCTCTGGTTAATTGAATATTTTAGGTAACAGAGGCCCTTACATTACATAACTACTTGAAAAATAGAAGATTTTTTAAAAAAGCTAAACAAACAACCTCAACTAGCACATGAAAACACTTGGTTAATAATGTCCAAATATTCAGTGGTATACATTGTTATGAAAAATAATAATCATGGCACATCATGGGAAAATACAACTATCTGGGTTTGTGGTAATTTAGGATCTAGATGCGTTACACCAAGAACTTTCTAGGAGGGGCCGGGCCATAGCTCAGCCAGTAAATGCTTGCTGTTTAAACACAAGGAATGGAATTTGGCATCCAATACATACATTAAAAAAAATAAAAGCATGTTGGTAGTGCCTTCTTATAATCCCAATGTCCCAGTGCTGGAGAGGCAGAAATAGGCAGATTTCTAGAGCTCACTGGCTGTCTACCCTGGACTAATTGGTAAGCCTCTGATTCTAGAGAGAGAACAACAACAACAGACCCCCCCATTCACCCACAAGGTGAACAGTGCCTGAGAAATGATAGCCAAGGTTGACCCTTGGCCTCCCCCAATGAAGACACACAGGCACCAGTGTACACAAAAACACACATATGCACACCCCCTCCAACAAACACAGGAATTTCCCAAAGGATAGAAAAGTGACAAAGGAAGTTGGTAAATGTAGTAATATCTTCAGAGAGATCCATCCATCACATCTTAGACAGCATTAGAGTAACATGTTTTTCCTTCTCTGTTGTCTTTATCTGGCACACTGAGGCCATCAACAATGAGAAGACACTTAACTTCTGAGTCTGGGGGATGTTTTTTTTCTGCCAATGGCAATGTCAACAAGACCATGAGCAACAGTGCTCAAGTTTAACATCTGTCTCCTAGCCACTTGTGGTTTTCTCCTACTTCAAATTCTTTTAATGCTTGTGAATCTGCCCTGCATTATTTACTTATTTTTAAGGGAAGCTGATTATATGAGCAATATATCTTTATTGAATATAATTTGGAAAACATGAAAAAGTAGAACAAAGAAAATTCAAACCATTATCTCACTAGAGATAAACACAATTAATAAATACTTTTGATGAGTCTCAGTCTAATATTTAAATTCCTACTTAGCTTTAGAAAATTTGTGTCAATTGGTATCATTTAAACCCTTTTAACTGAACATTTTTTTTTTATGAGAGTCTCCCATTAAAAGACTTCAAAACCACAACATACAATAGCCTATCATATGAACCTTATTGGTTATTTAAGAATTCTTTATTGCCATACATTTAAGATGGCTTTAAATTTTAAAGACCACAATGCTGAGCATCCTCAAACACAAATCCATGGGGTTTTTGTTGTTGTTATTGTTGTTGTTTTGGTTTTGTAGTACAGTCCATTTTCTTAAGCCACCTTCCTAGAGACGGAATAAGTGTAAAGGAGTTGTTAGGGTGATGTGTTTTGTGGCTCCCTTGTTCTCTTCAGTTTCTCACTCCACTTTGATTTCAGCCCATCTGACAAAGCTCAGTGCCCTGGGCAGCTGATGGCTTCCCCTCCATCATTCCCCTTTTGTTTTCTGACAGTTCCCACAGAATACTCCAGCTGTCAGCCTCCTCTGATCCTTTATATAGGTGACTGTGTACGGGCAGGAAGAGGAAGCATTGCAGTGTTGTCTGGCTTGTCTTGAGTGTAAACTCCTTTTCGTAAATATTTTCCCTGCTGATTGGTTGTTGTTGTTGTTGTTTTGGTTTGCTGTTCTTCAGGATGCTCAGCAAACAACTGCTTTCCTTTGTCGAACCAGGCAGAATCCAAGCATGTACATAACCCTGTGTGCAAATGCATACTCACCCACCAGTCCTCAGCCCTGCAGACTGCATGTTCTGGAAGATGGCTGCTCTTAGAGGATCACCTGTGTACATACTGGTTTATCTTTGCGAACAATGCACAAGGTTGCTGTCCTAAGCTTTTCTATTCTTCCTTTCCTTTTGACCCCCAAATTCCTCTTAAAAATAGGGCTAACCTAAGGATATTTCCCTTCATTTTAACTCTTCCACTTTGCCTTCTCCTCTGTGTTAGGCAGATACATTGAACATCTTTCGTGGTAAGGTTCACATTATACCGGATGGGCATAGTGTTTCTCTGTCCCTACCCCGTGCAGGCTTTATCTCTCCTCCTTCTCGCCTACATGTCTGCTTCAGTAGATGTCAGACCACAACCTGAGCCAATGACAGAGCTGTCTCTCTTTGTGATGATGCAACGTAATCTCTGACTCCAAGACCCATTCTGTGTGTGTGGTCAGAAACAACCAATTGAAATGCTTTTTAGGGTTTGCCTTTTCCCCTGATGGGTCATGTGCAGAGGGAAGGCTTGATGAATCTGAGAAACAGTCACAATTGCCCTCTTGGTCATGGGTCGTGTTGGCTTGGTACTGTTTAACACTCCTATAACAGATGAGGCTTTGCTGAACCCATGTGGGTTCTATGGTACATAGATCTCTCTCTCTCTCTCTCTCTCTCTCTCTCTCTCTCTCTCTCTCTCATTCTTACTCTCCCTCCCTTCTTCCTTCCCTCCTCACCTCTGTATGTAGCATCCTGCCTCCTTTTCTCCCCTCCCCCAATTCTGTGTTTCCACCAATGTCTTTATTTTTCTTCAGGAGATCAATTAACTAAATTCTTCCTCTAGTTTCTTCCAAGGGCTTAAGAATCTAGGCAAAACAAATAACATAGCGCCCAAAAGACTTTTGACTAAGGACAGAATTGATGGAATGCTTTTAATATCTGAAGGAAAACCACAGAATTCTATCTCAAATAGTATTCCCATCACAGTAAACATAATGAAAGTAAGAAACGAGAAACAGTCGCTGGCTCTCCCATGCTTCCGAATGGCTTCACCAATCCTGTGAGACGGTGGCGTTCTGTGTCCACTGCCTTCCTGCTGCTTTGCTTACTCCCTGACCATATGATCTGGCATCTGTCTACTTCTGCCCTTCTCTTGAAGCACTCTTCCCTAAGCACAAGTCCAACTGTTTTCATCTCTCCCACCATCCCCCAAACTTCCCTTTTGGTCTTTTTGATCTTCCTCTTTTTCTCCATGCCATTGAACTAGTCACTCAGAGAATGAATTCAGTTTTTGTCATTTTAGAGGGATTTTGGAGCACACAAGACATGTGGATAAGTAAATAAAGAATGCTTCACAAGAAACTGTTGCTTCTGGGTTTAATGCTCTCAAAGCCCTGATTCTAGGCGATGTTCATGTTTTCAATCCCTCCTCCCCACACTTCATTTCTTTCTTTCCCTCACAGACTCTTGAATTTCCTATTCACTGAGCTCCTACTTCGACTCTGCTCTGGGTTTCTTCTCCCTAAGCTTGTTCCCCTAGAGAAGTCCTACATGCCCGTATAGAGGTAAGGGGTAATACTGCATGCCGGGACAAGTATCCAGAATCATCTACTGAATGACATTTATTATCACCTACTGAGTAGATTGGATTAGACATCCTCTGCTACCTGTTCCTCTGTTAATGACCTTATATTTTCATTAAGGCTTAAGACCCCTCCACCATTTCTCCTGCCTCAGCCTCCAGCCTCAGTCTGTCCAAGTGTTTCTTCCTTTCCAGTCTGCCTCTCATCCAGCCTCCCCTTCAGGACACCTATCACATTGGCTTTAAGCCCTTACATGACTAAGAACTTTCTTCATGCCTAGAACATAGACATGCTTTCTGGTCCCCAACTTTTTAGACTAAAGTTCATGACCCCAATTGGCTCTCATAACTAAATATGGAAGTTTCAAAAAAAAAAAAAAAAAGAAAGAAAGAAAGAAAGAAAAATGGCAACAGTAATAGTTTTATGAATGTACAATAATTAAATTTTAATTCAGAATCAAATGTGTAATTTGGCATGTTCCTCCCAGCATATTACCATGCACACCTTCACAGTAGCATTGGTCCTGAACACGCAGTGTGTCTGCTAAGCATGACATTGCAACATACACAGTGAATGCTACCTCCAACACCTTGGGTATATGCCCAGGAGTAGTATAGCTGGATCATGTGGCAGTTCTGTTTTTAGCTTTCCAGGAACCTCCACACTGATTTCCATAGTGGCTGCACCAGTTTATGTTCACACCAAATAGTGTATAGCAGTTCCCCTTTCTCCATGTATTTGCCAGCATTTGTTTTCTTGGTTATAGCTATCCTGGCTAGAGATGAAATCTCAAAGTAGTTTTCCTTTACAATTCCCTGATAGTTCAGAATACTGAATATTAACATATATACAAATATATTTGGCACACACACAGACATATCTATATGTGTGTGTGTGTGTGTGTGTGTGTGTGTATAATTTGTGTTTCTTGTTTTGATAACTTTCTGTTCAGTTCCACAGACCATTTTAAAGTCAAATTTCCATTTTCTTGATGTTGTAATTTTAAATGTTTTTGTGTAACACCAATCCTCTGTTAGACATGCAGCTGGCAAACATTTCCCCCCTTTTTTGTAGGCTGTCTCCCCAGCTCATTAGCATTTTCCTTTACAGTACAGAAGATTTTGATTTGATGATTTGTTTTTGTTGGTCTTATTTCCTGAAGGACTGAAGTCATGTTACAAAAACCCTTACTTATGCCTGTATCTTAAAGTGTACTGCCTTGTCTTCAGGTCTACCACTGGGGTCGTTGATCCATTTGGAGTTGATTTTGATGCAAGGTGAAAGGTAAAGACCAAGTTTTGCTCTACATGTGCATATCCAGTTTCCACAACAATCTTAGTTGGAAAAACTGTCTTTTTTCCTGATGTGTAATATTGTTCAGAATCATGTGGCTGTGGTTGTCTGGATTTGTACCTGGGTCTTCTGTTCTACTCCACTGATTTTTGTATCAGTACCATACTGTTTTATCACTATGGCTCTGTCATTCAGCTTCAAGTTGAGTATGATGGGCTCTCAGCAGTATTATGTCCAGGATTGTTTTGGCTGTCTGTGGTCTTTTATACCTTTGGCACTTTGATTGGGATTTCATTGGTTCTATAGATTACTGTAGGTAGGACGGCCATTTTCTCAATATTAATCCAGTGAATCCATGTGGATGGGAAGCCTTTCTGTCATCCAGTGCCCTCCTTAATTTTTCTGTTTAGTATTTTAAAGTTAAAACTATAGAATTATTTCACTTCCTTGGTTAGGTTTATTCCAGTGTATCCATTTTTTTCTTGAGGCTTTTGTGAATTGTATTATTTCCCTGATTTCTTTCTCACTATGTTTGTCATTGGTGTAGAAGAAAGTTGTTACAGATTTTTATGTGGTAATTTTACCACTTTGCTAAAAGTGTTTCCCAGCTCTAGGAATTTTCTGGTGATTGTTAGGCTGTCTCATGTATAGAAACATGTCAACTGCAAATAGTGATGCTTTGACTTCTTTTCATGTTTGTATCTTCTTCAAGCAATATATCGAATAAAAATTGGGTGAGTGGGTGCCCTTGTTTTGTTCTTAATCTTAGTGGGAACGCTTTGAGATTTTGTCAATTAGCATGATGGTAGCTATCAATTTGTCACAAAGCTGGGAGCACACTGGAGCTGCAGACAGTGCAGTAGGTTGGAGAGTGTCCTTTCAAGGCGCTTCAGTTGGTCTAAACTTCCTCCAGGCTGGCTTCTGCTTCTTCCAGGCAGTCCATCTGGTCTCAGAGTCTTCTGTGTAACTTGGCTTGGCTGAGAGTCTTCTTTGCAGATCAGCTTTCTGCCATCTGAGGGTGACTCTTAGCTGTTATTGCTTACAGGAAGAGGTCTAGTGAATCTGGTCAGCTTTAGGAACTTCCTAAAGTGATTTTGAGCTATTTAGCTTCCTTTTTAAGAAAACTTCCCTGCAGAATAGAATAGTTCAGTCTCCGAGGAAACTGCTACACAGTGAGCCACCAGTGTGGCTGTTGCAAACTGAATCTTCTGCCACCCCTTCACTTTATTCTTTTATTTAAAAATCTTTGTTGAATTTGTTCAATGACAATTTCAGCCATATAACACACACACATAATACATACATATATATCATTCTGATTACTGTAACCCTCACCCTCCCTTATCTCCTTCTACCCTTTTACTTCCCCTTCCTCAAGTTCCTTCCCCATATTCCTATCTTTTCTTTGCTTTGTGATGTGAGGCCTGCATGTTATTGTTTTGAGGCCGGATCTCACAATCAAACCCAGGGCTCGCAGCTTGCTCCATGGATCCCCTGGCTCCTCTTTCCAAGGCTAGAATTACAGGCAGGCCACCATGCCCACCTGTCATTTACATGGATTCTGAGGATTTGACCTCCTGTCTTCTTGCAAGCAAGGGCAGCAAGCTCTGTACCTGTTGAATCAGCTCCCCAAGCCTACGTTAGTTTTTTTGAGGAAATGTCATAGAGTTTCCATAAAGACTGTCCTAAATCCTATTACCACTAGCAGTGACTAAGCACTTCTTTTTTCCTTATACTCTTCCCATCACTGGGACCTCTACTCTATTGATAAGCATCGGCCATTTATGTTTCCTTTTGAGCAGTGTTCTTTCCATCCTTTGTCAGTTTTAAGGATCAGGTTATTTGCTTTCTCAAGTTGTTTGAATTCCTTATACATTTGAAATATTAATCTCCTATCAAATGTAGTATTTGCAAATTTTTTCTCCAGTCCTGTAGATTGTCTCATCACTTTTTACTGTTTCCTTTGATATGCAGAAGCTTTTTAGTTTGATACAATCCCATTTGTCTATTTTGGCTTTTCTTGCTTATACTTTTGATGCTCACAATATGTAATATTTTTGTTATTATTTTAGTCAAGATACTTTCTAATTCACACCATGAATTCTTTCTTAGAAATAGAGAGAAACCCTGTCTTGAAAAACCAACAACAACAACAATAACCAAACCACAAAAACAATTACTTGGGGGATCACCTAGTTACTTTTCTGTCATTGATTTGGTTAATTTCCATGTGATTAAAGACTTTATTCAGTGTGATTTTAACTTTTGAAATTTGTTGACACCTTCTTTGAGATCTAGCATATGACTGGTTTAATAGATGTTCCTTGTGCATTATAAAAAGTACACTCCTAAATTGTTGGAGATAATGTTATATATGTACTAAGCAGCCAAAAATTTAAATCATTTGACTATTTATGGTACATATACAATTAGATATGGGTAATTTTGTGTATATTACAGGTTATATTACATGTTACCATTAACTGTAACTATTTAATCATTGTAAAACCTATGTTTTAAAATTCACTTTTAGTTTTCTCCTTAGTATACAGACTAAATACCATCCTGGCATTGTTCCTATTAGATGGTGTATCATTTTATGTGGTTGTCAGGGGAAGGCACTTCTCTACTTTTGTTTCAATTTCTGGTTATGGAGGTAAATCTGGGGAAAATACCCCTGTAATCATATATTCCCTGTGCTGTTTCAGACAAAGGAAAGTTAAAAAAAATCCAGTATGTGTTTTTTGTCAGTTATAGGAGTTATCTGAAAGTTTTCTTAGTAGGAAGATATAAAAAGAAAGAAGAGTCCAGGCTGTAGTGGTGCTCACCTTTAATACCAGCACTCGGGAGGTAAAGGCAGGCAGATCTCTGTAAGTTTGAGGCCAGCCTGGTCTATGGAGTGAGTTCTAGGACAGCAAGGACTACACAGAAAAACCCTGTCTTGAAACAAACAAACAAGCAAGCAAGCAAGCAAGCAAACAAACAAACAAACAAACACACAAAAAGAGAAACAAGAAACAAAATCTAAAACATGTCCCTCTAACCCAATGACAGGCTATGTCTAAACAGAACTAGCTCACTAAAGACATTACTATTCACTTCAGTTTGAAAGTCTGTTCATAGTATTCTTATCCATTCATCCATCCATTTAGTCATTTATTAATTTAACATATAGTGAAGATTATTGAGTAGCAAATGCAAAAATGCCTATAATGAATTGTCTCCTGGAGCAGCAGTGGGAAGTCTTGTAAGGAAGAAAGAGAAACATGAGGGAAAGCCCATACTCTGATGTCTATGAGGATGGCAGCAAATGCAGGCTACTCTGAAGGCATAACAGAGAAAATCAAGTCTTTCTGCAATAGCATCTTTTTGGTTTATCTTCAGATGACAGAAATTTCCTAGATGAATGGACATTTAAGTTGAGGTTTTTAAAATGAGCATTAGAGAGGTGTACCAAAGAAACTTTTGAATAGGGGAAAGAGGCATGTCTAACCATTTCAAACAGGAAAAGATTAGCTATCAGGAATTACATGTCTATGCAATTCTTGGCAAGGCCAGAATGGGCTGGAGCATAATCATCCATAATGAGTCAGAGAATGCCACCTATTATGGGAGATACTTTCTTGCCTTTGCAGGAGGTGGGAATCAAGGGTTCACTAGACCCATTAATTTAAAAAGAATATAGTTCAGTGATTGGGGAGCAGGGGTCAAGAAGCTGGTATCATAAAGTTTCTGCTGTTTCTGGAACTATGCCAGTCAACATCCACAGAGCTGGCGACTGTGAGCTGGGAAGCAGAAATAGCCTCATCTGTACAATATTCTCTGCTTGTAGGAAGAAAGTTGTTGGGAGATAATGTCTTCCACACTTCCACTTTCTGCCCTTGGAGTGATTGCATCTGGCTGATGGAGCTTATTTCACATCCAAAACATAGCTGTCAGGGTCTGGGGCATGTGGTTTTTAGTTTTGCAGGTTTTTCTGTCCATAAAGAGAGTACATGAGGAAGAGATGGTAGTGGATACAAGATGTAGATAAATCTCCAAGCATACCTGGAGAAGGTGAAATGGGAATATAAGAGTCTGAAGGAGGGGATAGTTATAGAAGAGAGACAAAACCTCGTAGAGATTTGAGGGCAGTTTCTAGGGTGGCTGGAGTAGGGAAGCAACAGTTGCTGAACCAAGAGAGAAGTACATGGAGATGATTAATATGTACTGGGGAAGGGATCAGGGAGGAGGAATAGTAGACTTACAGACACACTAACTAAGAGGCTATTGCATTAACTAAGGTAAGTGTTATCAGTGGATGAACTAAGACAGCAGTGGTAGACATCCTGAGAGCCAGGGATAACATCATGTTCTTTTTCCATGGTGAGTCTTCTCTCTGGACCATCCTTTTCTTCTAGGTCTTTGTTTAAATGCAAGGCTCGTAGGATGCATTATTCGAGTTCAGGGCAATTCTCCACATCCTGGGTGTCTGCAGCACTTGTGGGCAGTGTTACTTCAATCCTCATTTAGTTTCTCATGGTCAGTGTGTTTAGGTAGAAAGGAAACTTGAACAGCATGGATTAGGTGTCCTGCTTTGTTGATGTAGCATTTTCTGAGGTCCACAGAGTTAAACTGTATTTCCTGAAGGTTCCAGATCATCATGCAAAGTTGCCAAGGTTGACTGTCTCAGGACAAATTACATGAGTCATAAGCAACTCTGACATGGAAGGTTCTTAAAAAATGGGATGGATGAAGCACTTTTGTTTTTCCAATTGGGTCTTCTTGAAATGATCTTCTGGCATGAAATTGTGGTCCCCTTGCTTTAGCCTTCAACTGCAAGGATTTCAGGCATATGCTGCTATGCCTGGCTTGGGATGAAGGTTTTAAAGAGGATTTCTCTGGAGCTGTGCTAGAGGAGTCTCACTCTAAGAGGGAACGATGAGAAGCCTACACCTGATCTCAAGTCCGATGGAGGTGCTCACAGAGAGCACTATTGCATTTATTATGGAATCAGGATTCAGTGCAGACCCCAGCTGGCTCCTGTTAGAGAAATCCAGCAGGCATGAGACAGGCTGGTTTGCTTAAGAAGGGTGAACTAGAGGGGTATGTATGATTCACATTGAGGGATCTCAGATGAGGTATCCTGGGCTGTGTAGCTCTTTCTAAGAATTTACAGAGGAGCTCCTAAGAGTCAAGGTTGTAAGAGAGAATTGGACTGTTTTCTGACAGTACTCATTATGTGAGAATTTACTGCCTCATCCCAGCTCTTGTCTGTTCTCCCAACACCCCTTGACTCTGGAGAAAGGACCAGAATCGGTTTAGCAAAAGGGAGAAAGAAAAGTACAAGGGAAAAAGGAATCATTCCTTCCTTTACTATTTTGCTGTCTTCCTCCTATTAAGTGAAACTCAGTGTGCCTGAGGATGCTGCCTCTGCACAGGCTGGCTTCCCTGCATGATGAGCTGCCACCCAAGTCTGCACCTACACTAACTGAAAGCCTAATCTAGGCTCATGTTTTGTAAGAAGTGACTGTGTCCCAGCCAATTGTAGCAGCTGAGCCCCGGTCAATCAGAGGCAACCAACTTTTCCAACTATACTCGAACAAGATGAGCTGGGATCCTCTGCACTTCATTTCTGTATTCCGTATTTCATTTCCATTTTCTTTCCATAGATACTATTTGACTGTGATGAACCATAGCTCTTTGGGCTGGTTCTGGGTCATAAGGAGTGTCTGATTCTAGCATGGTGAGTAAAAGCCACTTAAATTCATTGTAACTTTGCCTTTACCATTACCTGTCTCAAATATTGGAGGGGAAAGGTGATGGTTTAATTTTAAAATCATGGGTAAAGTTTTGGTTATTGTATATAATTGGGTCATCTTAATTTTGAATTTGAGTATTTTGGCAGTTTGAATGGTAGTTGGGTTTTTATATATTATTATTATTACCTGCATGATCTGGAGAATCATAGGACTTTTGAGTTTTCATCCCACTCAGTGAAGGAAGTTCTTTATTAATTGGCCTTTGTTAGAGGAGTGGGAAGCAAGATAGCTTGGTGCTCAGACCCTATCAATTCTGTTAGGCTGTGTGCTGCCTGAACTTCACTCCCAGAGTGTCAGCTGGTACAATTCCAGGCAGAAAAGGCAAAGACAACATGATATATTATGAAAAGCTTTCTGTCACATCCTAGCTGGATGGCCTTGTGGAGCATACACAACTTCTACAAACCCTGATTTCACAATCTGTAAAATATGGCAGATAATATATGTGCCTTTTTCTTTCATACATTTTGGTGGGAATTTAAATAGGACAGTATACTTGAAATGATTCCCAAAACCCAACAGGTACTCAATATAGATGAAATGCTTCATGATTGATGTACCTTGATCAGGCAATGCTTTGAAAGCTTCCAACACCTTTCTTATGAATGAACTGAGTCATCCTGAACCCACAACCAGATAAGACTAACTATAGCAAAATAAATAAATAAATAAATAAATAAATAAATAAATAAATAAATAAATATTAAGCTCCATTCTAGGAGAATGTTCTCCAGAATCCCCTAAGGGCCCATTCCTTTTGCTGACAAGGCCAGAAAAATCCATTCTGCCTAAGTGTTCTGAATGTTTTAGCTCCACTCACAAAAGCAGTTAAGGACTTCACACTGATAGCAGTTTTTTCTTTCTACCATTTTTCCTCACCTTCTTCAACGTAAGTGTTGAATTACTGACCAGTAGTTACCTGGAACCTGAAGGGAACCCGAAGGAGGTAGGTAGTAAATTACTCAGAGAGAATGTGGGTGGGAACGGCTGACTGAGGAAAACTCTCCATTTGTCTCATTAAGGGTTAGGAGGGTAGAAGAGCAGGAGAAACTGGTAGAAACCATCTCACAGATGACGTCATCGGTGACTTAGGCATGGGATCTCCCTGGCCAAGCCTGTAGCTAAAAATGCTTCTAGCAGTCCTTGTGTGAGGCGGTGCTCTGATGTGTTGTCTAGAAGACCAGGACAGAAAGAAACATTTGTGAAGGAAAGTAGATCAAGAAGGAAGGGATGCCTAAACTCCCACAGGAGGCTGTTTGTCTTCTCTGTCTCCCCAGAGTGTTTCATGTCAGATTTTACGCTCCCTGAACTTGTGATACTGGTTCCAACTGTTTCCAACCTTTTGGGACATCACAATGGAGTCTTCAGCTTTTTTTCCTGTGACAGATTGAATGTAAAAACATCTACAAGCCACCCTTCCTTTTTCCTCATAGGTGTGCATGCTCCACAATGAACTCCGTGTTCACAGACAAATAAGCAGAGTGGGAAATAAGTCAGAGGAAACCCGGAGTAGTACTTGAATCTATTCAATTACATCAAAATTATTTCTACATAATTTACCTAACGAGCACATGACTTACCAAGATATTTCTGTCCTGGTTAGCCTTAACTGTCAACGTGTTGCAGCCTGGAGTCATTTGAGGGGGAAAGGCTTGATTGAGGAATTCTCTAGATTAGATTGGTCTGCAGGTGGTTGTTTTAATTATTAACCAGTACGGTAGGGCCCAGCCCACTTTGGGAGGCACCATCCCTAGGCAGGTGGTCCTGGGCTATACAAGAAAAACAGCTAAGTATAAGTCTAGAAGACGGCAAGCCAGAGAATGGGCCAGCCAGTGCCATTCCACCATGGGTTCTACTTCACCCGTCAGAGTTCCTGCCTGACTTCCCTCAATAAAGAATTGTGACCTGGAAATGTAAGGCAAATAAACTGTCTCCTCCCCAAGCTGCTTTCAGTCGGAGTGCTTTTTATCATAGCAACAGAATGAAACTACACAACTGCTTGGCAGTATGATGATAAAACCAGATAACTCTCGCCGGCTCTACAAGTTAGCTTCCGTCTAGCCATTTGCAGCTCCTGAGTTTCATATGCTTTCTTGACTGGAGAAAGGACCCATAACAGGCTCTCCTCTGCTCAGAGAAGCCTAAGTGACAGACATTTGCTCTCTTCCAAAGGTCTGTGTTGGGCAGTCCACCAAGTTACACAGTTACATTTCTGGTGTGAAACCTGTAGGAGAATTTTGATTATAAAAAGAAATAGTGAAGCCATAACCCCCTCAGGATGTCTCCGTGTAGGAAAAGGGCTGCTCTGCAGTGCCATGGACTTGTGGCAGTATTTCTTTCTGCTCTTCCAGACTCTTCTTCTCTTTAGCCATAGAGAAGACTCCCAAAGAATTGACATGCCATTTCTAAGAGCATCTGACCTCTGATTGGAATTCTTGAGATCATTATCCACAATGGAGCTCTGTTGGTCAAGTCCCAAATATTTGCCAGCCCATGAGTGTACTGTGGAATATCACCCCCCTTTGAGGAGACAAATACAAAACAAAATTATTTCTTTATTATTTGGGAGGAATTGCAGACATATATGTGTTCTGCATAATTCAAGTCTAATGCTGATCTTGTCATTTATTGATTTAAAGAATGCTGTAAATATCCAGCACCGTTGTTAATTATATAAGCACTTGAGGGATGACACAATTTAATGGATAAGCAATCTGTGACACTGTAATCTTATAACACATTTCATACTGCACTTTCTTACCTAGTGCATGGCTCTTCTCAGAAGGATATTTTCGTTGCTGTCCTTGGGAATAAGAATAGATGAGAGTCTGCAGTTATGTAACCACAATCCATTACTGAACAGTGGCTCTCACACATGAACTGTCTCTCTGGTATTCACAGTGCAGCTAGCTGAGGCCAAGCTCACCCCAGAATTTTCCCCAGAGCAATCCATGGCTGAACTGCTTGAGTGTAACTGGGAGCCTCTCAAGATAAGAGGCTGGTGTTCGGACCTAGCTGAGGTCTTTGCAACCCCAGACTCATGGTCACAGTGACCCCACCAGCTTCTCTTTGCTGGAGCAGCCATTCCTGAATCTGATGTTGGGATTTCCTCTCTGTCACTTCACAGCATGGTGATATCTTAGGTCCTTTCAAAAGGACCCTCCTCTATCTGTCTATGATGTGATCAGGCACTAGAGCTTCTCAAAACTCCCTGAATGAACCTAAAATGTCTCAAAGTTGAGCTCCCACTCCATGGCTCCTTAGGCCGTGGGAGGAAAGACTGTTTACTCAATGTCACTTTCCCCCATTTTCCTGGACCATTAGGCAACTTAAAAGCATTGGCTCAGGGATATGTTGGTGTACAAACACTGTGCAAAGCATTTCCCTTCTTATCTTTGGTAGGAAGAGACCTATCATCTAAAAGTACCTCTCCCTCCCCATTCTAGAAGATTTTCGCTTCCTTGGAACACTCAATCTCAACTCTTTCTAAAATCCTGCAAGTCCCACTGGATGTAAACATCCACAATAGGAGCTTGTTCAGAAGTATACTTCAGGCTTCAAGGCCTCTTGACAACAGCCTTCCTTTAAAGTATGCGCTGAACACATAAGCCGGTACACATTCATACTGTTGGCAAAACCAGTCTCAGCTCTTTGACTCCTGTTCCTTTGATTCCGTGTGTGTGTGTGTGTGTGTGTGTGTGTGTGTGTGTGTGTGTGTGTGTGTGTGTACATGAGCATCTTCTGATTCCTTGCCCTCAAAAATAACAAGGAAAGAATCTGTGGACTCCCTGTCACTCCTTCTTTGGCATTTCCTGCACTTCCCTATTTCCTTGCTTTTGCATGGATGTTTCTGTCTTTCACATGCCTTTGCCTCATTCTCTCTCCCCCTGACAAAGTTCTGCTCATTCTTAAATTTTTACCCACCCATCATTTCATCATGCAACTTTCCCAAACAGCTTTTTCTAAGTAGAGCTCCTGGATTGCTTGCACATCATCTTAAATCATTTTTAACTGAAGTCTTATCCAGTTGCGTTAAAGTTAGGGTTTTTTTTTTTGTTTGTTTGTTTGTTTGTTTGTTTTTTATTTAACAGTTGTGGTCTCTGCCTCTGCTATCTCAGTTCAATAAATGCTTCATGAATGGCCAACTGTTTCTGGGGTTTGGGGCAAGAAAGATGAAAATTAATTGGTTGCTCTATCATCCCTGTCCTCCAGTAGCTCCCATTGAGGTAGGAATTTAAATGGTTATAGTGACCCTGGATAGAAGATAATAAGGGAAATTCTAGGGGCCTAGGGTGTTATAGAAGAGCACACAAAGCTGGAACTTAAAGGACAAACAACTTGAAAAGATTTTAAATTTCACCAGGCGTAGAGTCACTAGAAGCATATTTAAGCCTAGGGAACAGTGTATCTAAAGGCTCTTAGATGCTGGAACCACATGAGTGTAGACCACCGCTAATCTTCATTAAAATACTGTCAGATAAATCTTAATATGTTCCTGCAGTTGGAGATGGAAGTCTGTCTAGGTATTGGTCTTCTGTGGAATGTTTATTGTAGTGTTATGGTTGGTGTAGAAAGCTTTCATAATTTGGGCTACCTCTAAAATGCTAGACATATTCCTGTGGTTATTACAAGGTACAAATTTCCATGTTCAGAGGGAAAATATTCTTGGGTTTTGAATCTTTGAGACATGTTTAGATTTGAGCTCTGTTACTTATGAGTTCTGTGGTCATCTCTTACTTCCTTGTGCTCACCTGGTTCTATGGATGATCATTACATAAGATGGCTCATGTAAGGCACATGTAAAGCTATCTGTATAGTGCCTGTCACTTCAGAAGAGCTCAGTAAACAAACAAACGATCAAACCAGATTCTCTCTGGGTCAGAAAATGAAGGAATTTTGGCACAGATCTCAGCTGTTTGTTTGGTCTGGGTGGAATTTGTCTCAACACTTCCAGCTAAAGAGCTTGTTGGCGACTGAGTTCCCTCTCCTTCTTTTGATTCCATGCTCACTTCCTGGATCCAGCTTTTCCATCTGCATTGTGAGCAGAACTGTCCATCCCCTCCCTCCATGCTGATCTCCACAGGCTGGCTGCTGCAGGAGCGCTCACGATTTCTTGTAAGATGAAGAGAAAAGTGCTTTTAGCTTGGAGGTTAGCCAAAAGACAGGGGCCTGAGCAGTGAGGGAGACCATGAAAATGAAGGAGGGCGGACTTTCTGATTTGTGTGCCCTGCCCCCAGCCCTGAGCAATCTGTTCCTGTTTAAAACAAAAAGCAAAACATGTTTCTTCAAACCAGTTCAGGAAAATAGTGATGACTAAGGCAATATATTTATTTCAGCTGTCACAGGAGCCATGAATTTCTGGATTAAAAAAAAAATCTATTGCATTTTTAAAAAAATTATATGGTTCTTGGCCCAGGGATTCCTGAAAGAAAAAAAAAAAAATCTGGGGGCTTTTCTTTGTTTGTTTTTTGTTTTGAGATTTTGTCATGGATTTAGTTATTTTTGGAATCAAGAGTCTTTCTATGTAACCCAGGCTAGCCTGAACTCATGATGCCCCTGCCTCAGCTTCCTGCGTGTTGAGGTTATAGATGTATACCACCATGCCTGGCACAAGTTCTTAATTCTGAAATTTTATTTTTTTTTTTGTTCAAAGAGTTAGAATATTGGTTGAGAATCACATGGACCTAAAGATGGCGAGTAGAGTTTAACTAGTTAATAGAGACAAATGGAAGCTTCATTCATTCGTTGCAGAACCAGAGACTATAGATTCATTCATTTTAAGTTAAGGAGTTCACAGAGATGCATCAGTTACCTTATGTTTCTTAATAGCTGATGGGACCGCAGATAAACAAACAAACTGTTTCAGTACAGTGTGAAACAGGCCTTATAGAAGTCCAAGGTTCTACAGGAGGGAACTCAAAGACCTAAAAGATGAGCAGAATTCATCCAGAGGAAGAGAGCTGTGGGTGGAAGAGCATTCTAGGCAGAGAAAACAGCACCCCATGTCTTGAGGATTACATAAGAGTATGTGAACATGAGTGACTAAGTTAATTTAAATGTCCCTGGACCACAATGGCTGGCCATGAGGCTGGCAGGATTCTCATTAGCTTCTATTCAGCTGTTTGATGCTTCCAAGGTCTGCATCAGACCATTAATTGTGGATACAGGTAAAGTAAGGCTCTTTGTGGCTATTGGCCAGGCTATTGCCACCCAACAGGATTTTGCCAGAGAGATGTGTAGCATGTTTTCCATTTTGCTATTGTTCGATGCATGAATAACTTCAAGAGTTCCCAACCATGTTTGATGAGTCTAGATTTAGATGTTCTTTTAACTCATTAACTAAATACCAAAACTGTATTCCAAGTCTCAGCTACCAGGATCTCAGTTGGTATTGTGTGTATATAGGTGTGCATTTTCCTGTGTGTGCAGGGTTGCACACGCATGTGTACACATACAGAGGCTAGAAGCAAATGTTGAGTGTCTTCCTCTATTGCTCTCCATTTTATTTTTTTGAGACAAAGTCGCTCACAAACTGTAGCTTACTCTCTTGGCTAGACTGACTGATTAGCAATGCCCTGGGATTTATCTGTCTCCATCCACTCCCTAGTCATCCTTGGCTGGACCTTGTGAGCCATCTTTCTAGCCCCAGGTTAATATCCTCAGTAGATGGGATTCCTTCCTATCAAGTAATAAATGAAAAATGAGGGGACTGTGATGGGATGGATCCCAGGTATACGTGCTTCCTGAGCCTTAACCATTAGTTCATATTTAGCAATTATTTTTTTTACTTATTTTTTTAAGATGAGCAGTGAGGAGACAGAAAAATACCAGAAAGATGAGCTAACTCAGATGCTGATCAGAGCTACTGAACATGAAGTCATTTTAATAGCGGGTTGCAAACATAGTTATGTGGTTTACTTCATTAAACATGTAGGTCTATCTTATTCTTAGAATCCTGGCAACTGGTAGGAGTTGGGGGGGACCAGCAAGGGTGACCTAGGAGGCTGGGGAAGGAAGTAAAGGAGATAAAACAATAGCAAAGGATTATACTAATTCAAGGAAAGAGATTAGCAACGTGGCCCGTGGCTTTGTGTGCTAACTTTAAAAATGAATAAGCACTAAAAAAAAAATAGTAAAAAGCAATCATAGAATCTAAGGATTATGAATTATTTCTGAGATCATTTGTTTAGAACCTTCCTTTTCAGACAGACAGCCCTCTGGAATGTTAGGCCACACATCTGCTCTAGCATCCAGCCTCTCTACCTCAGGGCTTTTCTGTACCTGATTCCCTGGTGTGTCCTCTCCTAATAACATTTTCCCTCTTTTATTTGCTTAAAACCTCCTGAGACTTTCCTAAGTATTTACTGAGTCCCTCAAGAGCTCCTGACCAATATTTCTTAATATGTTACCTGTTCTTATTTCTGCATTGAATGTATTTCCTAGATATTTTGTTTTCGTGTGTAGGATTCTCCTGTGATGGAATTTACATAATTCTATGTATTTTAATCATTGTTCTATTACTATCATTCACAATGGGACCAGGAACATGACCGACATTCAATGTATATGTATATATACTATTATTGTTGCTGCTGCTATTGACCCCGAGGCTAAGGCTGGCTATGCACATCCACTGAGCACATGGGGTTTAGTCTCAAAACTATTGTTAGTCTGAACAATAAATGAGTGGAGAGTTAAGTTGCATTTTGTTCACACTTTATCATCTGAAATTTGAAACATATATTGAAATGCATATATAAATATATATTTGAACATATATATTGAAATGTCTATATTTAAATATAATTTTTTTGAGATAGGATCTCTCCATGTATCCCTGATTGTCTTGAAGCTCATTATGTAGCTCAGGCTGGCCTCAAACTCACAGAGCTCCTCCTGACTCTGCTTCCCTGGTGCTGGGATTAAAGGTGTGTTGTGTGCCACCATGCCCACCGTTAGTATGTTTTTAAGATTTATGAATGAATAAACACTAGAGTGTAACTGACTGGGCGAAACCACTGATGCTTCTCCCACCTCAGGGCTTCTCAAATCTCTACATGCATATGAATCATTTTTGACTGAGGATGTCTTGGTTCTGGAACCGTGTGATTCTGACAAGACCTCAGGCAGTGCCATTGCTCCCAGGCTGTGTGCCACATGTCCCAGTTCCTGCTGCTGCAGACACTGACCACAAGTCTGCAGGTTCCTAAGGCTGGCTCTGCACATCTACTGAGCACATGGGGTTTAGTCTCAAAATCTCCTTTTCTGAATAATGAATGAGTTGAGAGTTAAGCTGCATTTTGTTCATATTTTATCATCCAATTTTTGAAGCATAAAGGGAAAATGAAAGATTTTCACGGTCAACTCATTACCCATATTTCACCCATAATAATGCACAGCAGTTCCCTTTTGCCCTTTAAATCAAGTGTTGATTTTTCGTCTCACATTGGTACATGTTGCACTGTAGAGCACTTAAAAATGAGTTGCAGGCGGCATTGTACTCCTTCCAGAATACTTAGGACCCTTCTAGTTGGGATCTGGTGTGGACCATTCATGAAGCTCATTCCTGAAGCTGGCTGCATTGACTACCTCTTACCTACACTGTTATTCTTGGCACACTGGAATGAACACTCCTGGGAACGCTGGACATAGTCTCTTGTTACCTCTGCAAACACTAAAAAATAATCTTCAAGGAACAAGAAGCAGAAAACAGTAGTTAACACTAAATCTTTAAAAATTGTTTAAAAAAAAAAAAAAAAGCCCGGTGGTGGTGGTGGTGGTGGTGGTGGTGGTGGTGGTGGTGGTGCACGCCTTTAATCCCAGCACTCAGGAAGCAGAGCCAGGTGGATCTCTGTGAGTTCGAGGCCAGCCTGGGCTACCAAGTGAGTTCCAGGAAAGGCACAAAGCTACACAGAGAAACCCTGTCTCGAAAAACCAAATAAATAGATAGATAAATTTTTTTTAATAGTTATATCTCAGCTGGGCCTTAAACTTGTGGTGATCCTCCTGCCTCTGCCTCTCAAATGCTGGGATTAGAGGCCTATGGCCTCATGCCTGGTGGACTTTTTGAGTTTCTGATAAACTGTGGGCCTGCGGTTCTTAACCTCTTAGATTGAGAGACATGTTTGGCACGCAGTAAGTGGTAAAGGGTTGCTGGAATGTTGACTGCGGAAGTAAATGCTCAAACTGCCAGAAATTCTCCTTCTTAATTGTTGGGGCATGGCTTTGCCAGGCACATTCCAATTGAGAGTTCCCAAGGACACAGGAGAGTCACCTTTGCAGCGGGTCATGCTTTGTTGTTGGGGCCTGGCCTTTGCCTCTCTAGCCTTTACTCACTACTTATCAATTTTCTCCCAAACAGCTGTTGTCAGTCCTGTCTCCAGACTTCATCAAATGTCACAAGGGAGACAAACTGTCCCGCTCTTTGCGAACCACAGAGCTACTAACATTGAAGCTACACACTGCAGCTAGCTCTGTTTAACATGAGCTAAAAGCCAAGCCTGGAAATGTATATGTGTCAGGGGATATTTATTTGTTTGTTTGTTTATAGACAGGGTCTCATGTAGCCCAGGCTGGCCTTGAACTTCTCATCCTCTGTGTCCACTTCCCCAGTGCCTGGAGTACAAGCATAAGTTATTGTTCCAGTTGTAGTGCTGAAGATTGAACAGAAGAGTTTGTGCACACTAAGCAAGCACACCACTAACTGAGCTTTGCCTCCAATCCTGAGATTACCTGATTTCTTAGGGTTTATGATGGGACTGTAAAAGGTCCCGGGGCTTAAGGTGCTGGGAATGAATTCCAAGTGTCCCCAGCTGAGTTCAACAGTTACTACCAGGCTCCATTGTGGGTACCCTTCTTTTTTTGTTGTTTTTGTTTTTTGTTTTTTGAGTGTGGTCTCTGTCTTAGTTTCTGGTCCATGATATATTTATTCTAATTGGACTTGGTTTGAGCACAGTCCTGGTCCTTGATCCTGGGCAGAAGAGCCCGTTCATAAGTTATCCTCTTTCCTGGGGTTGGTTGTCAAGGTGCTATTTTAGTCTGCAGTCCTTGGATTGCTGGCTGGAAAGCTGCTGGGGTATGTGTTCCTGCTGCTTCGCAGCTCTAGTTGAGACTCCCCACTTTTATAGATCTGGGGGTGTGGATGGCGCCTTGGATGTGACTCCGGGTTTCTAGATTCCTCGGGATCATATAACTGGCACTATTGGCAGCTCTTTTAGAGGTGGCCTTCCTTCTCTTTGGTTTCTCTATCCACCTGGGACCATCTGTTCTGCCTTTTTTTTTTAAAGCCTAGCCTTGCCAATTCAGAAAGTGATAGGCCTTGAGAGTTCATTTTTTCCAGGCCACACCCATCAGACCTGCTCACCGGTTTCAGCTGTCTTTCCAGCTTGGTTGGTGTCCTGGGTTCTGTTCATCAGCCTCTCTTGCCTTCAGAGGCAGCTCTTTTGTTTGCTTCTCCTAACCACAGTGAGCAGCTAAAGAGAGACTTGTAATTAAACCCAAATGGCCCACAAACCTCCTACTTCCTCTTTGGTCATTGAACATCAATTCTGTTATTTGTTCTTCCTCTATTACCTGCCTAATTCCATTCCCTAAAGCTCATTCAAGTACACCCCTTTCTCTACAAGCCCCAAGCTGCCTTTGCCACTGCCCAAACACTAACAGTCTTACTTGTCCCTTTTGTTCTTAGCAGGATGAAAGCTGGGTGTCCACTTTGCATGAACATAGCAGTGGGGCTGTCTAAATTTGATGCCTCCTCCCAGCCTCAGCCGATAATTGCCCTTTCCCCCCTCCTTTTTGTGAATTGTTCTTTGGGGGCCCTTTAACTAGGCTGAGGAGAATTGTTTCTGCACACATGTGAACATAGTTGAATTATACTCTTCTTTGTCCTCCCTATAACTAACAACATGGAATTATCTTAGTTAGGGTTACTATTGCTGTGATGAAAAATCATGACCAAAACAACTGGAGGAAGAAAACCTTTTATTTGGCTCACACTTCCATATCACAGTCAATCACTGATGGAAGCCAGGACAGGAACTCAAACAGGCCAGGAACCTGGAGGCAGGAGCTGGTGCAGAGGCCATGGAGGGGTGCTGCTTACTGGCTTGCTCAGCCTGCTTTCTTATAGAACCCAGAACCATCAGCCCAGAGATGGCCCCACCCACAATGGGCTGGGCCCTCCCTTATCATTCACTAAGACAATGCTCTACAGGCTTGCTTACAGCCCAGTTTTATGGGGTCATTTTCCTAATTGAAGCTCCCTCCTCTCAGCTGACTTCAGCTTATGTCAAGTTGACATGAAACTTATTCAGCACAGGAGTGTTTTACTTTACAGAGCTCTTCTTTCCACAATGTGAAGGGAGAAACAAAGTATAATGTTCAGTATATATCAACTCAGCTGCTAACACACCCCTTCCCATGGCATCTCTACTAAATGGTGGACATACAACACCAACCGCAATACAGAATTACCCACCACTTGAGAGATTAAGGTAACATATGACTTATTCGGCTCCAACCACAGCCTTGGCACAGCCAGCTGCTCTACTTAATCCCTCTCTGTGCACTTTACTGTTTGGTTTTTATTCTGACTCTGGTCATCCATCTCCTCTGGTCTCTTCCTTCCCTCCCTCCCTCCCTCCCTGCCTCCCTGCCTCCCTCCCTCCCTCCCTCCTTTTTTCCTTCCTCTCTCCTTCCCTTCCCCTCTTTCTTTGTTTCTTTGTTTCTTTCCTTCTTTTCTTTCTTTGTTTCTTTCTTTGTTTCTCTCTTTGTTTGTTTGTTTGTTTCTTTCTTTCTTTCTTTCTTGAGACAGAATCTCACTATGTATGTAGTAGCCTTAAGCTGGCCTCAAACTCACAGAAATCCACATGCCTCCACTTCCTATGTGCTGGGATTACAGACATGTCCTGCCAGCCAAGCTTCCATAGCATTTATGATTAGAAACTTCAACAGTTTCTGAAGCTCAGAAAGGGCTGTCCTGGTGAAATCAGTTTCCACCAATTAGCTCTTAGACACAATTCTTAAGAAGTTGGTTAAAATAAAACACCTTTTTTTGTACCCACTCACAGATAGCCTTTGTGGGTTTACTTATTCTGTAAGCAAATGTTCATCTCCTCAACTGAATGGGCCTTTTAGTTCATAGTAGTTTTTCCTTAATTGAATTTTTCTTCTTGGGCTTCTTTGTGGCTCGGTGGTAGAGGGCCAAATGTGCCACATGACCTGGCACATTAATTAACCCTTAGTACTCCAGTTGGTTCAGAAGGTCTCCACCACCCCTTAATAATCTATACTCCCTGTTGTTGGATCAAAAAATCATCTGAGTATGGATGCTTGTGTACTGGCCAAAATATTTCTAATGTTATTGGATAGCATTGTGGAATGGCATTAAGAATACTCTGTTAAATCAAAGGAAAATTTGGGTTTAGTCCTGAATCTGACACTAGCTTGAAATGAAATAATTTTTATTCCATTCAGGCTGCAAGCTTATTTTTTAATTTGTTTTTATTTTATTTTATAAGTATTAAAAATTTATTTATTTTTATAAGTATTAAAATTAAAATATAATTACACCATTTCCCCCTTCCCTTTTCCTCTTTGACCCTTCCCATGTACTCCCCTCATTATTCTATCTCAAATTCATGGCCTCTTTTTCTTGTTTTCATATATATATTCCTAAATATATAAATACAATCTGCTTAGTCTATATAATGTTATTTATTTATTTATTTACTTATTTATTTATTTATTTATTTATTTATTTGTGTGTATATGTGTGTGTCATTTCAGGCAGGGCTGACAACTTGGTATTGGATAACCATAACCAATTTGGGGATCTTTTCTGGGGAAGACTCTTTCTCCTGCTCTTTGCATTTCTTAGCTTCCGGTAGTTCTTTGTTGAGGGTTAAGGCCCCATGAGATTTCCCTGTTCCATGTTAACATGTCTATTGGTGCCATTCTTGTTCAGCTCTTGTTTAGGCAGCTATATTGGTGAGGCTTGATGAATATAATTTCTCTGACATTTATAGGAAACAAAATTTCACAGTAAACTTCCTTTTCCCCTCTTACAGTCTTCCTGCCCCATATTCTGTTGTGGTTCCTGAGTCTTAGGTATAGGTGTATCAATTGGAGCTGGGCATACATAGTCACCTGTCTCTGCATGTTGACTGGTTGCAGGTATGTCAGTTGGAGCGAGGCACACACAATCACCTATTTCTGCATGTTGATTGGTTGTGATTTTCTGTAGTGCTCTCCAAATTTATCTTTTGAAAACCAAAGACTTTTCAATCAAAAATTCTGTGGTTCCTATGTTTGCAAATATTACCACAAAAAGCATATTTTAGGAATGTCTCTTTAGCCCTGTAATTTCATAGTGATAGACCTTGCTGTGGATCACTATGAAGTCATTTTTTTTCTAAACAACCAATAGGCTTTGGAAGTTTGGAGACACAATTCTTAGAAATCAAATCTTCTCCTATTATCCGGGCCTCAGATTTTCAAGAGAGCTTGCCCAAAGTCACACCTTGAAAATAAATGGAGTTTAGATTTGAAGAGTCCAATTTGTACAGATGATGAGATTAATGGCAGTATTTGAAGGAAAATTGGCTGAGAATTCTCCCAGGTTGAAGTGAGACATGACTCCTTAGGTATAAAGTACATTTCAAGCTTCAAGTAGCCTAAATAAAATAAATTAGTCCCAGAAGGAACTTTGGAATATTAAGGATAAAGAGAAAAATCTCCAAAACTATTTAATCTCAAAGGAAAATTGCCAAGAAAATTAAATTGCAGCAGACTTCCCCTCTGTAACCATGGGTTTCAGAAGGCAACAAAGCAAACATCTATAAAACCCTGAGGGAGAAATAACTGACAACCTACAATTGTATTCCTAGGTAAGTGTTGTTCAAGGGTGAGGGTGAACTAAACATGTATTCAGGCATATATTCTGCCCAGAAACCCTTCCTAAAAGAACAATTGTATCATAAAGACAAGTGTACCAGAGGGGACAAGACAAGTATATTAAATAAAAATGAGCACAAAGGTTTTAGGATCTTGTTAAGTATAACAGAACAAATTGGCTATTAAAAATTTAAATAGCATCTTGTGTTAAAGAAGGAAGAAATGCTAATAGGTAGTTCCTTTGTAGGAATCAGAAATGTTCAGCTACAATGTGTTGTGGAAATTACTTTGACTATGTAAAGATGTGTTACATTTGTTTATGCTGCATTGGTTTAACTATGTAAAGATGTGTTTTGCATTTGTTTCACCTTGCCTGCCTGAGGCACCTGATTGGTCTAATAAAAAGCTGTATAGTCAGTCAATAGCTAGGCAGAAGAGGGATAGGTGGGGCTGGCAGGCAGAGAGAATAAGTAGGAAGAGGAATCTAGGCTGGGAGAGAAGAGAGAAACAGAGAGAAAGTGAGGGAGATGCCTTGGGCCAGCCAGCCAGGCAGCTGCCAGACAGACAGACACGGAGGAAGCAGGGAAGTAGAACATACAGAATGAAAGAAAGGCAAAAAGGCTCAAGGCAAAATGTAGATGAATAGAAACAGGTTAAATTAAGTTATAAGAGCCAGTGGGACAAGCATAAGATAAGGCCAAGCATTCATAACTAATAATATGTCTCCGTGTCATGATTTGGGAGTTGATTGGTGGCCCAAGAGAAAGCCTGCTACAACAATGCCAATACATTTTCCAGTTTTGTTAGGAGAAAATATGTACAGAAAAATTTAGACTTCATCAGAAAGGCATATAATCTAAAAATAGTTGTACTTCAGTACCTATGAGGATATGCTTCCAAGATTCTTTGCAGGTACCAAAATCTGGATATTCAAGTTCTTTATTTAAAAAGATGGCATAGTGTTTTCATTTACTATGTACTCTAAACAGTAGGGACCCTATCCAGACGTAATTTTTTTCTGAATATTTTGACTGACAATTGGTTGTACCCAGTTTTGGAACTCATCAATACAGAGAGTAGACTGTGAGTATGTTAAGGAAATCAACAGTAGACTAAGGTTATTATGTCGTCATCAAAAAACGAAACAACCTTGTCTTTGGGCTGGGAAGATGATGCAGTGATCAACACACTTGTTACACAAGGGTGGGTGTCAGAATTCTGATCCTGTTGATCCCTCTAATATTAGGAGAGGGTTTATCAGCCTCAGCAGACAAACTTTACATGTCCAGGAAAGATGGAACTTGCAGGATTCTAAAGGACCCCTCTCTAGAGTTACAGAAGCAATGAATGACGGCTGGGCAGGAGACTCTGATGAGTGGGGCTGTAGTGAGGAGATTCTCAGACCTGTGCAGCTGTCTGCCAGTTTTACAAATTGCTGCAGGGATGCAGCTTTTGTAGGCCATCACCCATCTGGGGTTGGGTTTTTGGTGATGCAACTGTCTTTGGGTTATCCCTGCTCCCGTATCTCCTCACCCATCCCCACATCCATAATCCTGTAAGTAATACCAAGAATTGGTTCAAGAAGTTAGAGTTATTACTTTAGTCTGTCATGGGTTCTCTTTCTGAAGCGACTAGAAATGTGTATGTTATGTCATCCTTAGAGAAAATGTCACATCCAGCAGATTCCCAGAACCCTCAGAAATACTGGGTGAGCATGGTGACCCACTATTTTTAAATAAGAAAAAATTTATCCATTGTACATACCAATCAAAGATCCCCCTCTTCCCTCATCCCACCCCTCTAGGCTCCCCCTTCCAACCCTTCCCCATTCCCTCCTACAAGAAAGTAAGACGTCCCATGGCGAGGTACATTTAGTAGAGGCAGGTCCAAGCCTCTCTCCCTGTCTCAAGGCTGTGCGATGTGTCCCATCATAGGTGGGCTCCAAAAAGCCAGCTCATGCACCAAGGATGGATTCTTATCCTACTGCCAAGGGGCCTCTAAAGTAGATCAAGCTACACAACTATCTCACTATTCAGAGGGCCTAGTCCAGTCCCATGCAGGCTCCACAGCTGTTGATCTAAATTTCATGAGTTCCCACTAGTTTGGTTTGGTTGTCTCTGTAGGTTTTCCCATCATGATCTTGATGCCCATGCTCATAGAATTCCTCTTTTCTCTCTTTGACTGTACTCCTGGAGCTTGGCATGGTGTTTGGCTGTGGATCTCTGTATCTGCTTCCATCAGTTACTGGAGAAAGGCTCTATGATGACAGCTAGGGTATTCACTGATCTGATTACTGGGATAAGCCAGTTCAGGCACCCTCTCCACTATTGCTAGTAGTCTAAACTGGGATCATCCTTGAGGATTTCTGAAACTTCCCTAGCACTTGGTTTCTCGATATTCCCATGATGTCTACCTCTATCATGGTATCTCTTTCATTGCTCTCCCACTCCATCCCTGTTACAGCTCAACCATCCTCTTCCCTTATGTTCTCATCCCCCATCCCCTACCCTCCATTGCTCACCCCTCATCCCCAGTTTACTCATGGAGATCTCATCTATTTCCCATTACCAGGATGATCCATGGGTCCCTCTTTGGGTTCTCCTTGTTAGCTAGCTTCTCTGGAGCTATGGATTGTAGTCTGGTTATTCATTGCTTTATATCTAGTATCCACTTATGAGTGAGTACATACCATGTTTGTCCTTCTGAGTCTGGGTAACCTCACTCAGGATGATATTTTCTAGTTCCATCCATTTGCCTGCAAATTTCATGATGTCATTGTTTTTCACTGCTGAGTAGTACTCCCTTGTGTATATGCACCACATTTTTTAAAAAATCCATTCTTTGGTTGAGGGGCATCTAGGTTGTTTCCAGGTTCTGTCTATTACAAATAATGCTGCTATGAACATAGTTGAGCATGTGTCCTTGTGGTATGATTGAATATTCCTTAGGTATATGCTCAAGAGTGGTATAGCTCTTTTTTTTGAGAAACCACCATACTGATTTCCAAAGTGGCTGTATAAGTTTGCACTCCCACCAACAGTGGAGAAAGGTTATCCTTGCTCCATATCCTCTCCAACATAAGCTTATTGGTTCGCTGTTTTTGATCTTAGCCATTCTGACAGGTGTAAGATGGTATGTCAGAGTTGCTTGCATTTCACTGATGACTAACAATGTTGGGCAATTCCTTAACTGTCTTTCAGGCATTTGAGATTCTTCTGATGAGAATTCTCTGCTTAGCTCTGCAGCCCATTTTTTAATTGGATTGCTCACTATTTTGATGTCTAGTTTCTTGAATCCTTTATGCATTTTGGAAATCAGCTCTCTATCAGATGTGGGGTTGGTAAAGATATTTTCCCATTCTGTAGGCTGTTGTTTGTCTTATTTACTGTGCCCTTAGCCTTATGGAAGCTTCTCAAATTCAGGAGGTCCCATTTATTAATTGTTGCTCTCAGTGTCTGTGCTCTCCTGTGCCAATGCATGCAAGACTACTTCCTACTTTCTCTTCTATCAGGTTCAAGTAACTAGATTTATATTGAGGTCTTTGATCCACTTGGACTTGAGTTTTATGCATGGTGATAGATATGGATCTATTTGTAATCTTCTACATGTTGACATCCAGTTATGCCAGATCATTTGTTGAAGATGCTTTCTTTTTTCCATTGTACAGATTTTGCTTCTTTGTCAAAAATCAGGTGTTCATAGGTGTGTGGGTTAATGTCAGGGTCTTCAATTCAATTCCATTGGTTCACATGTCAGTTTTATGCCAATACCAAGCTGTTTTTATTACTATAGCTCTGTATTAGAGCTTGAGATGTGACCCACTTATAATTCCACTGTTTGGAAGGTTGAATTACGGATCCCAGGATCATGGTGGCTAGTTTGGCTAGCAAATTCTGGATTCAGTTGGTACCCTGTCTCAATGGATAAGGTGGAGAATCCAAGAAGACTTGTGACATCAACCTTAGACTTATATATGCACACGTGTTCAGTATACATGCACCGACACATTCACATGCACCCATGCACATGTAAACATCCATCCATACATTTGCTCAAGAAAAACCAAACCAAACCTTATTCTCTAGAACAGAATAAGGGCTGAATTACTAAATAACAATAATAAAATAACAATAAACAGAGGAAGGAAGTCCAAATGTAGGAGGAATGATGATTAATGAAACTATATATACATTTATATCGTACTTACTGCTTTATTTATTTGGAGGGAGGATATGTCTGTGTGCCACAGTGCACATGCGGAGGTCAAAGGCAAACTTTCAGGAGTGAGTTTTCTTCTTCCATCATGTGAGGAATTCTGGGGAATCAAGTTAGGATGGCCAGTCTTGTCCACAAGCACTCACACCCTGAGATACCTTGCCAGCACTGAACATATAATTTTTGATATGGGTCCTATATCACAAACTTTTGGATTAGTTGGTATTATCTTTCCTTTGGTGGCAAGAGGAAGCATAGAGACTATCCATGATACCAGGATTTGGGGAACTGGTTTACTCTAATTTATTCTCATATTCAGCTGTTAGTTCAAAGTTGAAAACTACCTTCCTTTAATGTTATTTACAGCATGATCTCAGACAGATTTTCAAGTTTTCCAGATACAAACTAGGAAAAATCCCATATGAAAACAATTTTCATTTAGTACTGGAAGGAAGGAAGGAGAAGGAGAAAAGGCAGAAATGAAAACAAAACCTTTTTCTCCCTCTCAACCACCTGGCGCCCATTTGAGTCCTCTCAGACTTCTTTAATGTGGTTCTTTCTAGATAGTCCACAGGCTGGAGAACACTGACCAGCATGCGGCAGCTGGAGAGAGTGTTGTCTGTGTTTGCTGTAATTATACAAGGATTTTGCCACTGGGGGAGAAACAGAAATATTTGGGACAATCACTGTTACCAATACACACTGAAGTTAAATTGAAGCTGTGTTCAATTTCCATGTGGCAAATGTGACTTCAAAAAGAGCCTGGGCTTTTGAAAGCTGGATATTTGCAAATATTTTAAGTTTAGTTGCTCAAGTCTTTCAACGGGTTCTGATCCTTCAAACCCCAGGAAATCAGTAGTTTGCACTGTGCTTGTGACAAGCTTGAAAGCTCAATTTAATCATTTGCTTTATTCATTTAATTAGGGGTATTTTCTTCCTTAAAAAATTCTCTCTCTTCTCCCTTCCTTCCTTCCCTCCCTTCATTTTTGAGCTTAAGATCCTTGACTTTGGGTTTACCTTTTTCCCTCACATTAAATTGTAGGTCACTGAGTTGCTGGAATTAATGTTCTGAACTTCCCTGGTCCAACCCTTCATTATGCATAAGGGCATACTGAGAGTCATGGAGGAAGCACAGTTTTCCAAGTATCTTAGGACACACCAGAGGCAAAAATCTTTGGACAGAAGCCGGGATGATCTGAGAGCTGCCTTCATTCAGAACTCCTTATAACAGGTCCAAATAGACTGATAATTTCACACCTAGGGAAAGGAGTTATCTCCTCACTTCCATGTAACAAGTCAATTTTAATCCATCACATCCTAATGTTGAACACTAGCAACAAAAACACTATCATTAGAAATTCAGTGAAGTAATTTATTGATCACTTTGTTAGTAGATGCTGTGAGTCCTGTGTATACTTGTTAATTTACAGTTGATTTAGGAAATTCTCAGATTCACCTGTTCTGGTCAAAGTGGCATAAAATGACAATTTGCTATTTATATAATATTTCATGTACTCAAAAATGTGATAAAGAACTAGTAGACATTTTCATTCCCACCACCCTATTTAGTGATGCTTCATTCAAATTTATGTGCTTTGGTTTTACTCATGTTAGTATGTATCAACTGAGGTTATTAAAATGACTAATTTGTTTTTCTATTTCCTAGAGCACATTTTCTCTCATTTGTAGGTCTTACATTTTATATGAGTATTTAAAAACATGGATGTATATGTGACATACATATAAAAATTGTATTAGTTACTTTCCTATTGCTGGGATAAGACACCATGACAAAGACAACTTATAGAAATTCTTTAGTGGGGGCTTACAGTTTCAGAGGGTTAGAGTCCATGATGGCAGGATGAAGGTGTGGTGGCACCTTAGAGCTTATATCCCCAAAGCCACAAACAAGAGACAGAAAGAGTACTCTGGGAATGGCATACCTTTGGAAACCCCAGAACCTGTCCTGGTGACACACCTTAATCAACAATGCCACATCTCTTAATCCTCCCCAAACAGCCATAAACTGAGGTTCCAATATCCAAATGTCTGAGGCTCACATGGGACATGTCATTCAAACTGTTACAGAAATGAGGCTGTCTTGACTCTAGAGGAACAGAGGGTCATGATTGGGAGTAGGAAAAGGGAGAGACAAGAGCTACAGTGGGAACATGGCCAAATGTTCCATTGTGTACATGTATGAAAATGTCCCCATCAAATCCATTACTATAGATAATTAATATATGCCAATAAAATTATTTTTAAAAAGATTGTATAAGCCTTTATAGAGTCAATATTGCTTCTACCAGGGTACTGTGTTTAACATCCTTATATACTCATTACACATTTGAATGTCATTTTCTAGGACTTATGAAGTGGAAGGGCTGGCTTTGAGGCATTTTTTCAATATCATTAAATACTGCCTTTCACAATAGCTACATACCATTTTCCTCTCCCATCATTTTTATGGGTGTCTGTTCTCTATACATACAGTAAGAGCTTTCATGGGGACATTTTTATCTATGTATATGGTATGTTTTGACTGTGTCTCCCAAGATTCCTGCTCTCTTTGCCATCAGCATGTGAGAGCTCTTGCTTTCCACATCTGCCTACAGCCTTCAGATTAGCAAGTGTTGAGTGTGAGTCATTCTTCTGCCCATGCACTTGCATCTCACAATTCACTTCCATTCCTTTCTTCACTGTTGTGGGTTCTACTTTATATATATATTTATTATTATTATTATTATTATTATTATTATATATTATTTTATATATATTAATAATAATAATAATTATTATTATGTGTTTTAATTTTACACATCAGCCATGGGTTCCCTTGTCCTCCCCCATCCCACTCCCATCCCCACCTTCCCCCTAGCCCCTCCCCTCCATTCCCATCTCCTCCAGGGCCAAGACTCCCCTGGGGATTCATTTAAACCTGGTGGATTCAGTACAGGCAGGTCCAGTCCCCTCCTTCCAGGCTGAGCATGTGTCCCTGTGTAAGCCCAAGGTTTCAAACAGCCAGCTCATGCACTAAGGACAGATCCTGGTCCCACAGACTGGGTATCTCCCAAACAGATCAAGCTATTCAATTGTCTCACTTATCCAGAGGGCCTGATCTAGCTGGGGGCTCCACAGCCTTTGGTTCATAATTCATGTGCTTCCATTCGTTTGGCTATTTGTCCCTGTGATTTTTGCGGATTCTACTTTTTATGCTTTTGTTGAGTTCCTTGTTCTTTCCTGAGTTTTCTCATTGTGATCTTGCTTAGTCTACTTTTGAGGTCTTTGGTTTTGTTGTTGTTGGTTTTAAGAAGCTTCACTTCTGGCGGCTCCTGTGTGATGGAGTAGTTGGATTTCCCTTTCTTTTGGACAAACTTCTTTTGTAATTTGTGTCACTGGTGTGCTTGGTCATTGCCTTGATGGGAGCTGTGTGCTTGGTCTTGGGCCAGGGGGGCTTTGTGACAGTCTTGGTAATCCTTCTCAGAGTCTATTGAGCTTTAAATGTTCTTAATAGATTTGTTAACATTTCAAATTTACTTTAAATATATTACATATGTTGTAATTAAGTTTCTGCAGAGTGTGATTTCTCTTTTTTATGATTGTATTTTGAAAATAGAAATTTAAGCCTTTTACTGAAAGCATATGTACCAGTCTTTTCTTGAAAAGCTTTTCTTTTTTTTTTGGTCTTATTTACAAAAATCTTTATTTTACTATCAAATATTTTTTAAGGAGTTAAAATAATGCTTCCCTTATGACCTGCATCTTATTATTAAATGTTCTGTGTACAAATTTTGAACATGTTTGGATAGATGTAGAGGTAGGAGTTGTAGTCCTACAGGGAAAATGATCTTTAGGAAAAAATATACATAATTGGTTATTATTTTTAGGCTTTACATATTTTATATCAAAGTGTCTATCTAGAAACCTACTTTTATGAATCCAGTGATTTTTGCCCCTCTCCTGTCTTTATAATTCTCATTTTCTGATGTTATTTTACTATATGGTAACCAAGTAAAACATTGAATAGAGCTGAAAATAAGAAAAATGTCTTGTTTCTGAGTCACCTTACACATGCCTGTATTGTGTTGCCATGGAGCACTAACTTTGAGGTCTTTTAAATAGATGTCTATCAGTTCCAGAGAATTCCATTCTATTCCCATTCGGTTGTAAGTAAAAATTTCTTTTATGCAGTAGACTTATTTGCAGGCCAAATGAAGTATTGTCATTACATTTACTTGTTTTATTTTTATTTAATATTGCTTTGGTACTGAGGATCGAACCCAGGCTCTCACAGGTGCTAGGCAAGCTCTCTCCTATGGAGCCAAATCTTAGCTCAGTCCTACTTCCTTTTTAAAAAACACCCAAATAATGTGTATGAGGATATTTACAGTCTAAGAACCTTATACGTACTGACTTACACTTGAAAGTCAGGAGGAAAAGGAGGTGTGACTCACATATGAAGTTAATTGCTCAAATGTATATATACATGTATATACATGCCTACGTATGCATGTTGAGCTCTGCAAAGCTATGTTGGACTGATACATGTAGACTTGGAGTCAGGAGTTTTGAAGACACAAATATAACACTGAGTAGTGAAACAGAACCCTGGTGAAACACACAGGCAAACTGAGGGAATGTAATTGATATTGCACATTAATTTCAAGAAGGCAGCTACTTAACACAATAAGGAGACAGGTCTTCAAAGATCTGGTAGAAGTAGTTTAATTTAACTAGCTTGTTCAATCCAAAACCTGTTGCAGTCACTGCTTGAACAGCTCCCTCTGTGTACAAGGAGGCCCTGCTCCAGCCTCTGGGATAAACCCATGGCCTTTCCACCAGTCTTCTCTCTCCTTTCACAGTGGATACAGGGATTAAGGTCCTTTGGAACTCATCCCAGGTCTCTTCCTATATCAAACAAACAAAGCAAACACAGACAAACCCCCAAACACAATCTGCCAGTCAGGTCCTGGCTGAACACAACTGCTGTTGAGTTTTGCAAATGTTTACTGACATCCTGGTTTGTCTAATGCCTTAATTGAGTGTCTTGTGATGCAGGAGGATGAAGAGTCCCTAAATACTTTACAGTCTTGTTGTAACAGAAGTCAACAGAGATTGAGACAAGAACGTTGAAAGCAGAGTGATGTTATTTTGAAGTTCATTTCAGTGGTGGCTCATAGAGTGAGAGGCAGGAATTAATGTGGGTAAAGGTTTCCCTTTGACTTGGCTTGCTGGTTCACATTTATTCACCTGCTGCTCAGAGGCCTGTGGATATAGTGAGATAATTTCAGTGTTCTTGCTTCAAACGCCAGTGAAAAATGATTTGTGGAGTAACTTTGTGCATATTAGCAGAATCAGAACATTTTCTTCTCGGAATCTGAAGGTGGGTTGTCTTATTGAAAGAAAGGGAGTTTTCTTTGTGTGTGAGTGGGTTTGTGGAAACCCAACTCTGCCAGCTGTTTAAAATGTCTCTTCCTTTTGTTTTTGTCCCTTTTTTTTTTTTTTTCTGAGCAGGATGTTAGATTTTGTGCTCCAGTGTCTGATTAGCTGAGATTCTGTGGTTGGTTCTTGTCAGGCACTTACATGAGACGGGCACATGTTACTTGGAGGTTTCTGAAAAGAGGGTCTGCCTTTCCCTGCACTGTGCAGCACCTTTTCTTAGATGGCTGCAGCTGACAGTGAGAGTCTAGAGAATGCCAAGGCCTGATGCGGAAGACACTGCATTGACTCTGGGAGGAAAATGATCTGCAGACCAGAAACACTATCCTCAGTCATCAGAAGGGAAAAGAAACTTCTTTTGGACCTTCCTTGGACTAGCAGTCCATCCTATCTAAATCCTACAGTGCATTTACCTAAAGTACATCTTCTTTGCCCAAAGTCTGGGGTGTGGGGCTTTCATCACATAAATATGTAGACTCCTCTTTCCATTCAATATGAAAAGAGAGATGGTGAAAGGGGCCAGTGTGATTGCACAGCAACAAGAGGGTCACGTGGCATACCGACCTTCTCTTACACAGGGGCTTCAAAGACATGGTGCTAGAGTCTGCCAGAGAAGTATGTCTTCAGTCTAATTGTGTTTGTGCTTAGGCGTTCTTCCTTGCCTATGTGTGTGTGTGTGTGTGTGTGTGTGTTTTACTTGATATATATAAATACATACATTTATATTATATTATATAATATTATATATTATATTATATTTCTACTCTAAGGAATTTTAGTTTTCCTACAACTAGTTTGTAAATGGGTTGAAACGTCTTACTTCTTCATCGCCTCTGAACCATACTTGGTAACTTGGAGCTGAACTCTGAGTCATGTTCTCTCCTGATGAATAATGTTCTCTTTGGCTATGCTCAAACTTATGCTTAGTCCCTCTGGCAAGGCTTCCTAAAATATATAATAAACATTTTAGGAAAGTTTCAGATTGACATACAAATCAAAATGGCGAGGGATTCTTGGGTACCCCAAGCCTGGGACTGCATATTACCCTTGGTTGTGTTGTCTTCTTTGGCTCTTCTTGGTGTGGCTAGTCCTCAGACTTTCCTTATTTCTGACAAACATGACAATTTTGAGGACCACTGGACATCTGCTCTGTAAAGTGTCCCTCTCCTGGTTTTGTCCTATGAGTCTCAGAAGTAGACTGGGATTTTAGGGTTTCTGGAGGGAGGTGGAGGAGGTGAAAACCTTGCTTTCATTGTTCTGAGCAAGGATACCCATCCATTGACTTTTCACTGCTAGTATTTACTTTGACCGTGAGAATGAAGCAACATCTGTCAGTTTTCCACTGTGAAGTATCTCTTCCTCCCTCCCTCCCATTATGACATATGGTAAGGAAGTCTCTTTGTTGAGTGCACATGTGAGGAACAGGGAGTCCTGATCTACCCTGTCAATGATAGAAAACATAATAAATATATTAAATGCATAGAGTTTTCCATGGACAAGACTGTGCAGTCTACAAATAGATACTCCTGCTATCTCCTTTCCAGCCTAGGAAATAAATGTAAAACATGAAAATATAAAATGCTTAGAAGGTAATGTAGACACAAATTGACAGGACCTTGGACCAGGCAGTTGATTTTTAGATTTTAAACCAAAAGCACAAATACAAAAGTAAAATAATAGGCAAAAAGACTTCAGAAAAATTGGTTGTTTTGTGCTTCAAAGGATATCACCAGGGAAATGAAAAGCCAATGTATGGCATGGAAGAAACATAGAATATCACTCTTGTAAAGGGCTATTATCTAAAATATATAAAGTGTTTTTACAGCTCAATAATAAGAAAGAAAAATAAACTACTGTGGACAAAGGATCTGAACAGTTATTTGTTCAAAGAAGAGATACAAATGACAAATGTGTACATCAGAGAAATGCAAATGGAACTCTCATGAGATACTTCTTTACAGCCCCTGGGATGTCTATAGAAAGAATAATGACAAATATTAGTGAACACATGGAGAAATTAGAAGCTTCTTACATTGCTGGTAAAGTGGTGTTGCCTTGGAAATTAGTTTAGACTCCCTCACAAGGTGATTAAGTCATCACATATCCCAATAATTCTGCTACTTACATGCCCAAGAATATGAAAATGTGGGCATACACACGGATGTTTAGCAGCATCGTCCATAATTACCAAAAGGTAGAAACAACCTAGATGTTCATCAATGGATGAATGGATAAACAAAGAGATATACCATATAATAGAACAATAACTAGCAATTGAAAAGTAGTAAGTGATGATTACATGTTACAGCCTGATGACCCTCAAAGACATCTGTGAAATAAAAATAAGCAGCCACAGAGAACACATAGTATCTCAAATGGGCAAGTCATTAATGAATAGCAACAAGTAGGACTTGGATAATCAGGGGAGTTCAGAGGTTGTGGGCAGTGATTGCTAATGGGCATAGTTTTCTTTTCAGCATTAAGAGAATGAGACTGTTCTTAAAACACTATTCTCAAGAGAACACTATCTGGAGGAAGGAGAATTGTGAGGGTTTGAATGAAGAATGTCCTCCACACACTCATGTGTTATTGGTTATTTACTCTTTGGCTCTTTGGGGGGCCCACCACCCAACTCCCAAATAAACCACACATGGAGGCTTATTCTTAATTATATATAAATGTCCAGCCTTAGCTTGGCTTGTTTTTAGCCAGCTTTTCTTAACTTTAAATTATTCCTTCTACCTTTTGCCTCTGGGCTTTTTCTTTTCCTTACTTCTGTAATCTTACTTTCACAATTACTCCATGGTTGGCTGTGTGGCTGGGTGGCTGGCCCCTAGCATCCTCCTCGCCTCCTTTTCTTGTTCTTTCTTGTTCTTTCTCCCAGATTTCTCCTTTCATTTATTCTCTCTGCCTGCCAGCCCCATCTGCCTTTTCTCCTGCCTAGCTATTGACCATTCAGCTCTTTATTAGACCATCATGTGTTTTACGCAGGCACAGTAACACAGCCTCACAGAGTTAAACAAATGCAACATAAAAGAATATAACACATATTTGCATCATTAAAATAAATGTCAGAGCATAAACAAATGTAACACACCATAAAATAATATTCTATTACATTCATGTGTTTTGAACACTTGGTCCCCAGTTTGGGGAAGTTGTGGAACCTTTAGCAGGTTCATTCTGCTGGAGGAAGTAAGTCACTAGGGGCAGGCTTTGAGAGCTTATATCCACGCCCCACTTCCTGCTTATTCTTTCTGCTTCCCATGTGCAGTTAACATGTGATCAGCAGCTTCTTGCTCCAGCTACCTTCTGCCCTGTCTTCCTTGCCATTATGATGCCTACCCTTGAACCACAAGCCCAAACAAATGCTTCCTTCTTTAAGTTGCTTTGGTTATGGTGTTTAATAACAGTATCTAATACAAGAACACTGTGTCATAAAAAGCTTCCACCAGGTTACATTGCATAAACCTGTCTAAGCTCCATTACCTGAGGAGTACTTGATGCACTGACCAAGCTCTAGCAGTGCACAGTGAGTGAAAAGTTAATATCCTTTGGAGAAGAGGCAGAGACTTAGACATCTAAATAAATCAGAGTAATGGCAGTGATTTGAACTAGGAAGCCATGACTTTACCAAGGCCTTCATGTCAAAGTGTTGAAAAAATTTTTTTGATGTCTATGACCATTAAACAAGAAGAGCAAAAATACAACACAACAGAAGGTTCTGTATATAACTATTTTTGCAAAGATGAGAATGGTGATCTTTATTGGTTAGCTGGGTTGTACTGTCAGTTGTGTATGAAGAACACACAGGCATTTAGGTTCTTCTGGCTGCTTGGAGCTACAGCTTGGGTTGGTTCCTATGTCCAGCTTCAAACAAAGCACCTGCTTTTTGGACCTGGGCATTGACAGGGCCTGGCTATTAGACCCAAGATAGTAAGAGTGGTTATTCCAGCCCAGTCAACAGGCTGAGGAACTCTTGAAAGTGGTAGTATCAGTAGTCAAAAAAATTCTGCAAAAAGCGTCATTGTCATCACTGAGTGTCTTGCAAGAGTTGATGGCCACCTGCAGCTGTGCAGAGCAATACCACAAACAGGCAAAAACACATGTCCTCTTTGGATATGAGGACAGTTCTATGTAGTTACCCAGAACTATAGCCATCATTAAAACAGGTGCTACTACTAAAAACAGAGACAGTTGGAAGGGAAAACACAAGCAAATTAGTCCTGAAGGTGTACATCTGAAGTCAGAGGACCAGAAAAGGTATTGATTAAAACTGAAGGAGAGTAGAACAAATGAAAAAAGTTTTAGAGCTAGGTGGACCCTGATTTGTGACAGAATAAGCTATACTATAGCAATCAACTGGGACAGCGTTGTAACTTAGCACCACAGATGCTTGTTTCTTAGTCACACATGACCAGTTGGGATGATGGACATATTCACCCACCTAAGGACTCATGCTTCCAAACTCTTTGTACATGACCAGAGACTAGAGATGCAGGGCTATGGCAGCTTTTCCAGGATGGGACCTGACCTATGGTCCCATCTTGCATGCCAGAATCAAGCACTCAACATTGAGAAGGCTGGAAAATGCATTCCTCTTGTGAAACACTGAGACAAAAGATGGAAATGAATTAATATATAATGATATCCAATAATAAAGTATTTTCCCACTTGTATGATATCATCATACCTATATCTGCTTAGTTTTTTATTTTATATTAAGTGAGCTAAAATACCTGGGCCAATAAGATGGCTCAGCAGGTAAAGGTACTGTCGCTAAGTCTGATGACCTGAGTTTGATCCCCAGAACTCAGATGGTGGAAAGAAAAACCAAATCCCTTGAATTGTTTTCTGACCTACACATGTTATAGGACATGCACATGAGCATATACACAAATAATAAGTAAATGAAAAAATATTTAAATCGCCTAGTTTGATACTAGTTGTAATAACAGTCGTATTTTTCTAATATGCTTTACATACACATACTTATTAACTATATTATGTACACTACAAATCACCCACCTTATCACCAATGGTAAGTCTATATACTTTAGAAATGAATTAATCTAAGCCGTTAGTTTCTTTCTTTAATGCTTTTGTTTTTGAAGACAGGGTCTTGCTTTATAGTCCAGGCTAGATTCAACTTATTATCCTCCTGCCCCAGACTCTTGAACAATGACTTGAGCCCCCTGAGTCACATAGGAAGCCGAAATCAAAACCCAGAACTAGAGTCTGGGTTTTCTTCCCACTGTACCACGTTTTCAGTCTGCTAAATTTGTGGGGAAAGGATGTGGGCAACAGAAAAACAAACTGAGTCACTGCAATTAGGAGAATTTAAAAGAACAGAGGCACAATGTAGAAATATGCTGGAGGAAAAAGAACCAGTAGGAAGTTGTGGAGGCTGCAAGGCAGATGGGGTCTTTTGGAAAACATGACTCCCACACAAGTCAGCACTTTGGGTGCACGGCTCTTGGGGGCCTGTTTTCTGAATTACTCGGTCTCACTAATGAGCAGTTCTAGACCCTGAAGAACTGCTGGAAAAGTGGAGAGTGACCAATAGCAATGTGGCTGGAGAGGCTGTTGGGGCAGTGCTGGGCCCTGCAGGTAGAAGAAAGGAGGTCCTGTCTAGTAGCTATTACAAAGAAGTTCATTCATTCATCTAACACTGGGCATTGAATTATTTCATCTTTTGGCTATTGCAATAGAGTTGTTCTGAAAATTGATGTGCAAGCTTTCATATAGGCACTTTGCCTGGTTAGATATCTTAGTTGGAATGGTTGGGACATATAGTAGATATGTGTTTGCCACTTTTTTGGTAGTAGTGATTGAACTTAGGTCTTTATGTGTGCTCTCCTCAGCCTTCCTGGTATAGCTGAGTGTCTTGTTCATTTCCTGTCCCCACTTGAAAGTTGCAGTTGTGTTATATCCTTACTAATACTTGGGGTGGCCACTCTTTAAATCTTAGCCATGCTAGTTGGCATGTAGCAGTATCTCATGCTGTTGTGATCAATTGAATTTCCTGGTGGCTGATGTTTTGATGTTCCCATCTGTTGATGAATAATGATCTTTTTCCATGCTTATCAGCCATCTGCATCTTCTCTGGTGAAGTCTGATGGAATCTTTTGCCAAGTTATGAAATTGGGCTGCTCTCTGACATCTTAAGTTTTGAGAGTTCTTTATGTATTCTGGACACAGGTATTTACTTCTCAGATATGTGATTGCACATATTTTATTCCAGTTGGTGACTCTTCTTTCTACCCTCCAAAGACCAGAGTTCTTCATTTTTATTAGGCCAATTTTTTTTTTATCTTATGCATTGTTCCTCCATTATTTACCTAAGGAATCTTAATTCAGCCCAAGATCAAACAACATTCTTCTATTTTTTTCTCATAGAAAACTTCATACAGCTAGGTAGCATACTCCTGTAATCCTAGCACTTGGGGTCAGAAGAACAGGTGAGTAACTTGTCTGCCAGCTAACTTCCTCATTCCCTAGATTCAGTTCCCAAAGACCCATTACACTGCCCCCTCCCACATCACTGCCCACCCCACTTCTAGGCTCCTATGCTGTTGTTTTTGCTCTTTTGGGGGCCCACCACCCAGTTCCCAAATAAAGCACACATGGAGGCTTTTTCTTAATTATCAATGCCCAGCCTTAGCTTGACTTGTTTCTTGCCAGCTTTCTTTAACTTAAATTATCCCATCTATCTTTTGCCTCTGGACTTTTCCTGTTCTCTTACATTTGTAAATCTTACTCTTACTCCATGGCTTGCTGTGTAGCTGGGAAGCTGGCCTCTGATATCCTTCTCTTTCTCTGTCTCCTCGATCCTTCTCCTCCCAGATTTCTCCCTCTACATATTCTCTCTGCCTGCCAGACCCACCTATTTCTCTCTCCTGCCTCACTATTGGCCAGTTCTTTATTAGACCATCAGGTGTCTTACACAAGCATAGTAACACAGCTTCACAGAGTTAAATGCAACATAAGCAAAAGTAACACACCTTAAAATAATACTCTTCTTGCCCCTGCCCCCAACTCAGGCAGACTTGTACTGCCCAGGAGCAGGGTATACCAGTTAGAAGAACAGGTACAGGCCATGGCACTTTGAAGAACAAGTGTCCAGCGAGCCAGAAAAACAGATAGGCGAATTCAGGCAGAGACTCCCTGCTGGACCAGAGACCACACCTGCTGCCAGAACCACAGATGGGTAGTCCACCAGTGGACCTTCTCTACTCACTCAGTGCCCCCAATCTCCAGTCCCTTCTTCATCACCGTATCCCACCCACCCCCCCAACTCGAGCAGAGACCCTTACTGCACCAAAGGCCAACCTAGCTGCCAGAAGTCCAGCCCCCAACTTAGACAGAGACTCTCTACTATTGGGGAATATTACTTTAAGCTGTGTTACTTTTGTTTATGTTGCATTTGTTTAACTCTGTAAAGCTGAGTTACTGTGCCTGTGTAAAACACCTGATGGTTTAATTAAAAACTGGCCAATAACAAGGCAGGAGAAAGGATAGGTAGGACTGGCAGGCAGAGAGTACATATAGAAGGAGAAATCTGGGAGGAGAGATCTAGGAGCCAGAGAAGGAGGAGGACTCCAGGGGCCAGCCACCCAGCTACACAGCAAGCCACAGAGTAAGAGTAAGATTTGCAGAGGTAAGAGAATGGGAAAAGCCCAGAGGCAAAAGATAGACAGAATAAATTAAGAAAAGCTGGCAAGAAACTAAGCTAAGCTAAGGCCTGACATTCATAAGTAATAATAAGCCTTAGTGTATGAGTTTATTTGGGAGCTGGATAGCAGGCCCTGCAAAAAGAGAAAAAACAACCAACAACACCCTACTAGATCAGAGGTCATACCAGCCTCCAGAAATCCAGCCCACAAAGACCAGAATACCAAAGAGGAAACACAAACTAAGAAACAAAACACCAATGCAACAAAGACAAAATCAGAAATCAGAACCTAGACCTATAATCATTCCAAATCCATATGCTGAAACACTAATGTAAGAACACAATCAACAACAGCCAGGACAATATGTCACCACCATCCTACCACAACAAGACCTGAATATTCCAGTGCAGCTGAAGCACAAGAAAAAACCTTAAAACCAACTTTATGAAGATGATAGAGGTCATCAAAGAGGAAATGAAAAATCCCTTTAAGAAATTGAAGAAAAGACAAGCAAAAAAAAAAAAAAAATGGAAGAAATCAATAAGTATCTTAAAGAAAGCCTAGAAAGCCAAGAAAACAAACAGGTGAAGGAAAGTGTTCAAGACTTGAAAATGGAACTATAAGCCATAAAGAAAACACAAATTGAGGGAATTCTAGAAATGGAAAATCTAGGTAAATGAACAGGAACTACAGACACAAATATTACCAATAGAATAGAAGAGATGGAAAAGAATCTCAGGTATTGAAAATAGGATAGAAGAAATAGATTAATTGGTCAAAGAAAATGTTAAATCTAAAAAATTCCTAACACAAAATATCCAAGAAATACCCTTGTGCTGTATATAAGTAACACACCTCAATATCAAAAATAGACATTACCTCAGAGTGGAGTTAGAAAAAAATTTTACAAGCAAATGAACCCAAGAAGCAAGCTAGTGCAGCTGTTCTGGTTTCTAACAAAAAAAAGATTTCAAACCAAAATTAACTAAAAGAAACAGAGAAAGACATTTCATACTCATCAAAGGAAAAAAAATCTACCAAGATAATGTTTTAGTTCTTAACATCTATGCCCCAAATGCAAGGGCACCCGCATTTGTAAAGGACACATTACTAAACCTTAAATCACACATCAAACCTCACACATCAATAGTGTGATAATTCAGTACCCGACTCTCACCAATGGACAGGTCATCCAGACAAAAACTAAATAGAGAAATAATAGAACTAACAGAAGTTATGGACCAAATGAACCTAGCAGATATCTATAGAATATTTCACCAAAACACAAGAGAATATACCTTCTTCTCAGCACCTCAAGGAACTTTCTCCAAAACTGACCATATACTTGGTCACAAAGTAAATCTCAACAGATACAAAAAAGTTGGAATAACCCCCATATCTTATTGATCACTATGGGTTAAAGTCAGAGTTAAACAACAACACAAATTACAGAAAGCCTACAAACTCGTGGAAACTGAAAAACTATCATTTGAATTACTAATGGGTCACTGAAGAAATAAAGAAATTAAAAACTTCTGAGAATTCAATGAAAATGAATGCATATCACACCCAATCTTATGGGACACAATGAAAGCAACGCTATGAGGAAAGGTCATAGCACTAAGTGCCTGCATAAATAATTTGGAGAAATCTCACACTAGCAGCTTAACAGCATACCTGAAAGCTCTAGAACAAAAAGAAGTAAACATATCCAAGTGGAATAGATGGCAAGAAATAATCAAACTCCCGGCTAAAATCAATAAAATAGAAACAGAGTAATATAAAGAATCAATGAAACAAAGAGTCAGTTCTTTGAGGAAATCTACAAGACAGACAAACCAAAAGGCAGAGAGAGAATATTTAAATTAACAAAATCAGAAACGAAAAGGGGGACATAGCAATAGACACTGGGGAAATCCAGAAAGTCATTAGGTCATACATCAAAAACCTATATGTCACAAAATTGGAAAATCTAAAAGAAATGGACAATTTTCTTGACAGATACAACTTACCAAAGTTAAATCAATATGAGAAACAATTTAAATAGACCTATAACTCCTAAAGAAATAGAAGCAGTCATTAAAAGCCTCTCAACTAAAAAAAGCCCAGGGCCAGACAGTTTTAAAGCAGTATCCTACCAGACTTTCCAAGAAGGCCTAATACTAATACTCTTTAAATTATTCCACAAAACAAAAACAGAAGGAACATTGTCAAATTTATTTTATGAGGCTACAGTCACTCTGATACCAAAAACCACACAAAGATTCACCAAAGAGAATTATAGACCTATTTCTCTCATGAACATTGAAGCAAAAATACTCAATAAAATACTCATAAGTCAAACTCAAGAACACATAAAAAAGATCACCATAATCAAGCAGGCTTAATTCCAGAGATGCAGCCAGATTCAATATACAAAAATCTATCAATGTAATCCACCATATAAACTGAAAGAAAAAAATCACATGATCATCTCATTAGATGCTTTAAAAAGCCTTTGATAAAAATCCAACACTCCTTCATGATATAAGTCTTAGAGAGGTCAGGGAAACAGGGGACATACCTAAACATAATAAAGGCAATTTACAGCAAGCCTATAGCCAACATCAAATTAAATGGAGAGAAACTGAAGGCAACTGCATTAAATCAGAAACAAGACAAGGTTGTTCACTCTCTCCATATCTATTCAATATAGTACTTGAAATTTTAGCTAGAGCAAATAAGACAACTAAAGCAGATCAAGGGGGTACAAATTAAGAAAAAATGAGTCAAAGTATTATTATTTGCAGATGATATGATAGTATACATAAGTGACCCCAAAATTCTACTAGGAATCTCCTTCAGTGAAATAGCTAGATAGAAGATTAACAAACAAACAAACAAAAAATCAGTAGCCCCCCTATATCCGTCCAACAAATGGACTGAGAAAGAAATCAGGGAAACAACACCCTTCCCAATAGCTACAAGTAATAAAAAATATATATATCTCGGAGTAACTATAACCAAGCAAGTGAGAGACTTGTATGATTAAAAACTTAAACTCTTTGAAGAAGGAAATTGAAGAAGCCATCAAAAAAATGGAAAGACCTAATGCTCTTGGATCAGTAAGATTAACATAGTAAAAATGGCCATCTTACCAAAAGCAATCTACAAATTCAACATAATACCCATCAAAATTCCAACATAATTCTTTACAGACACTGAAAGAACAATACTCTACTTCATATGAAAAAACTAAAAACAATAGCAAAAACAATCCTGTACAATAAAAGAATTTCCAAAGGTGTCACCATCCCTAATTTCAAGCTATATTGCAGAGTTATAGTAATAAAAACCACATGGTATTGGTATAAAAACCATATGGTATTGGTATATAAACAATTTAATCAATGGGATTAAATTGAAGACCCAGATGTAAATCCACACACATGGACACCTGATTTTTGATAAAGAAGCCAGAAATATACAATGGAAAAAATAAAGCATCTTTAACAAGGGGTGCTGGCATAAATGGATGTCTGCATGTAGAAGAATGCAAATAGATCCATATCTATCATCCTGTACAAAACTCATGTCCAAGTATATCAAAGAAGTCAACATAAAACTAGATATACTGATCCTGATAAAGAAAGTGAGAAATAGCCTTGAACACATTAGCCCAGGAGATAACTCCCTGAACAGAACACCAATAGTGTAGGCACTAAGATCAACAATTAATAGATGGGACCTCCTGAAGCAGAAAAGCTTTAGTAAGGAAAAGGATACCATCAATAGAACAAAAAAACAGCCCATAGAATGGGAAAAGATTTTTCACCAACTCCACATCTGACAGAAGGCTAGTATCTAAAATATATAAAGAACTCAAGAAACTAGAAATCAACAAACTAAATGATCCAATTAAAAATGGGTATAGATATAAACAGGATTCTTAACAGAGGAATCTCAAATGGCTGAGATACATTTAAAGAAACGTTGAACAACCTTAGCCATCAGGGAAATGCAAATCAAAGAGACTCTGAGATTCCATCTTACACCTGTCAGAATGGCTAAGATCAAAAACACAAGAGACAGCTCATGCTGGTAAGGATATGGAACAAGGGGAACACTCCTTCATTGGTGGTGGGAGTGTAAACTTGTACAGCCACTGTGGAAATCAATATGGTGGTTTCTCAGAAAATTGAGAATCAATCTAACTCAATACCCATCTATACCACTTTTGGACATATGCCCAAAGAATTTTCAATCACATAACAAGGACAATTGTTCCATTATGTTCATAGCAGCTTTATTTGTAATAGCCAGAAGGAAGCAACCTAGATGTCCCTCCACAAATGGATAAAGAAGATGGAATATTATTCAGCTGTTAAAAACAAAGGCCTCATGAAATTTGCAGGCAAAGGAATGAAAATTGGAAAAAATCATTCTGAGTGAGGTAACCCAGACCCAGAAAGATGAACATGGTATATATTCACTTATAAGTAGGTATTGCCTGTAAAGTAAAAGATAATGATGCTAGGTCCACAGACCCAGAGAGGCTAAGGGGGAGGAGGTACAAGGATCTCCCTGGGAAAGGGAAATAGAATAAATTTCATGGGTGGACCAGGGGAAGATGGGGTTGGGAACAGGAGGAAACAAGTGGGGAGGAGGGCAAATACTGGGAGAAATGATTGGAATTGGGGAGTATTTCAGGGGCAAGGTGGACACCTACCATAATGGAAATTCATAATATCAGGGGACATGGAGCCTAAACTGGCCATCTTCTGTAAGCAGACTAGGCCTCAAGTAGAGGGATTGGAATACCAACCCAGCTACAAAACCTTCAAACTACAATTTATCTTGTCTGAAGTGTGTTCTGGGACAGGAGCCTAGCAGAATCCTCATCAAAGAGACCAGAGAGACATCATCCAGCCTCTGATGGGAGCAGATACAGAATGCCACAGCCAAACATTAGATGGAATTTGAGGAGTTCTGCAGAGGAGGAGCAAGAGGAAGGATCAGAAGAACCAGACAGACTAGGTACATGGCCAGAACATGGCCCACAGAATCAGCTGACTTGGACCCCTGGGGGCTTGTAGAGAACAGAAGCCTGTAGGGGTCCAATCTAGGTCTTCTGCCTGTATGTTATGGCTGAATAGCTTCATGTTCTTGTGAGATGCTTAATTGTGGGACTGGGGACTGTCTCTGACTCTCTTGCCTACTTGTGGGACCCTTTTCTTCTTGTCCAGCCATGTTGTGATGGTAAGTGCCCAGTCTTATTGTAAGATGTTATGTTGAGTCTGGTTGATTTTCTTGGGAGGTCTGCTGCTCTTTTCTCAGGGTAGACAGAGGGGGCGTAGGAGAGGGGAAGTGTGGGGAGACTGGGAGGAGGGGAGGGAGGGGAAATTGCTGTTGGGATGTAATATAAAAATTGCATAGAGAGCTGGATGGTGGTGGTGCATGACTTTAATCCCAGCACTCAGGAGGCAGAGCCAGGTGGATCTCTGTGGGTTCGAGGCCAGCCTGGTCTACAGAGCAAGATCCAGAACAGGAACCAAAACTACATGGAGAAACCCTGTCTTGAAAAACAACAACAACAAAATTACATAGAGAGAAGGATTTTTTTAAAAAGGCTCCTAGCACTTGGGAGGCAGAGGCAGGAAGTTCAGGAGGAGTTCAAGGCTGTCTCAGTTACATAGCAAGTTTGAGGCCAAACTTGGGGTACATGTGATCCTATCTCAAAGACAAAAGAAAACAAAACAAATCCCCAAATAAAAAGTTTTATTATATTTTACATTTGTGATTCTTTATAGTTGGGTACACTGACTGATGTGATTTCATTTTCGTGTGTTAAAATTCAGAGGCTCTAGCTGTTTTCAGAAAACAATCTCTTCTCTCAAGTGCCTTTATGTTTTTGTCGAAAGCACATGTCCATACCTGTGCGGATACATGTTTATTCATCACTACAGCAATATAATACAGCCTTGAATAAATGTAGAGAGATGACGTAAGTCCTTGAGAATTTTGAAACAATCTTCAGAAGACACAGTAGGAAAAGTCTTTCCTTAATGCCCTCATCCTTCATCTCAGGTCAGCATTAGAGGATGTTGACCTCATAGAATGAATAGGAAAGTATTCCATCTCCAATTTTCTAGACTTTTTTGTTCAGAATCAGTATTTTTTTTTCCTTAGTATATGGTAGTATATTCCCCAGTAAGGTTATCTTGGCTAAAGATTTTCTTTGTGAAAATGCTTTACCTATAAATTTCAATGCTTTGATACGTATGAGAATATTCATGTTGTCTACTTTTCCTTAGTAAGATTTAGTTGTACATTTGTTTCAAGACATATGTCTAGTTCATCCAGGTGATCAAATTTATTGGCATGAAGTTATTGTAGAATTTACCAATTTACTCTTTTAATAACTGTAGGATGTGTAGTAATGTCATACCTCTCAATCTTAATACTAATCTTGTTTGTCCTCATTCTTTTCATCTTGATAATTTTGGTTAGATGTTCATAAGTTTTATTAATCTTCACCAATATTGTTGCTATGATCCCCAAATACCTCTTTTTTACTATAACTTCAGTTTCCACACCTATTGTCTCCTTCCACAGAGATATGTTCTTCCCTTGAGAATAAAGTCTCCAAACATTCCTTAACTGAGTATTTCTTCTGGAATTTATAGTCTTAATTTGTTGGTATTTCCATCAATTCATGTTTATTCTACAGCCCGTCATTACCAAAAAGGTAGAAGAAAACTGCTTTTACTAGTTACTCCCTTAAACCTCACCTCTTCATGTCCACAAACCCTGTCTCCTAGGTTGGATACTCCAGCTATGCTGGACTGACCATATTCTTTCAGACTTTTGCTCTCTGAACAATGAACTTCTTATCCTTAAAGCTGAACTCAAATGTGAGTGACTCTGTGAACCCTTCCTGGCCATGGTGGCCTTGTTTGTTTTCTCACTGTCTTTGAATTCTACACATCTTTGTACCTTCTGGGAAAGCATTTTATTACAGAGTAATCCCGTTGCTGTAGGATAGACCACTTCCTCCTCACAGCCATGCTGAAAACCTTCTGCAGGGAAACAATTGTGTTGTGCTAAGCTTTGTTAAGAATTTTGGAGTGCCTAGTGCTAATGGAAAGTACCTTCCTAGGGTTGGTGGGTTTGAACTTGAGCTTAACAATGAATGGTTTTCATATGGGTCTCAAGTATTAAATGGGACATATTTATATTAACGTCTATAAAGTCTGCAGTTCACATTTAACTGGCTAGCTTGTGTGCTAAGTCTGGCAACCCTATATTCCTGTGGACCTAGAATCCAGTTTCTACATCCTGTGGCAGTTATGCACAGCCACATTTGCAATGTTCAGTGAAAACCAAGGCTTCAGTTTCGGTTCCACCCTCATAGAGCCTCTGGCGAAGCCAAATAGTCACAAAAACTATTTCTATAATCAATGATATTCAAAAGCTTCATATTTCTGATAAACCTTGACGTTTAAGCCACACATCTAAGAACATATCAAACGCTCATTATATGGGAAAAACCAAGCCCAAACATTTTTTTTTCTGCTGCCTAATGATGAGAATATATTAAAAGCATCCTGGCAGGTGTGGTTGAGAACGGCTCGATTGCACTTTTAATCAAACAATTGCAAGATTGAAACCAGTGTAACCTTGGTCAAGCAGCTTAACATTTCCATACTTCCTTTAATGTGTGCATGGAGGGGGGGGGGGCTAACCCTGCAGCTTCATAATATGCATTTAGAAGAGGGCCGAGGCAAAAAGTCAGGCCAGGAGCATGCATTACCAAGTTTTCAGGTTTCTTGCTACAGAATGAGCAAACCTGGAATCCGAGCCAGGCAATTGCCAAAAAGAAAAAAAAAAAGATTCCAGATCTGCATGGTAACAATTTAGACTAACTTGCACTCTTGCTGAAAACTGAGCAGCAGAGGAAGTTCCTCTCCTGGCCAGCTGCCTTCTGGCCTCCCCCCACCCTTCAGACCTTCAGGCTGCTCCCTCCCCACATCTGTTTCCAAGCCATAGAGCAGAGGGTCACAGCATGTGTCGCAATAAGCAGTGTTAGCAAGCAGCATGAATCAGTGGTAAACCTTTGATTTTAATTCCTTGCCTCTCAGAGAGAGGAAGTGTGGTCTGGTGGTTAACCCACTAAAAAAAGCAGCTAGGAGGCAAAATTCCTGGTCCCCAGCGCGTCTCTTCTATTCTTGTTGGGGTACCCTGCCCATCAAAGATCTCTTTTGTCTTCTGGTGTTGCCTTATGATGTTAATCCCCACACTGGCCTCACCAGAAGACTCACTGGGGAAACCAGGATGGACTTTTTTTTTTTTTTTTTTAAATACGCATCCAAGAACCCTCCAAGGAAAAAGGCGTCCACTCCTGTAGTTTTCACAAGGACTAGGCATGCGTCTTCAGGATCAGTTTGGGCTCAGCTGTGTGGTCATGACATATCACACAAACTGGAAGAGCTTTGCCGGAAACAATAGAAAGAGGGTTCAGCAGAAAGCAGCAAATCTCCCCAAGGTTGCCTTTTACAAGCTCAGGATAAAGGGCTATGGAATAGGGGAAAGGAGATAGGAGCCTGGTCTGCCTCTGCCCACTGAGCTGAGTGCGCCTGGGTAGGTCAGAAGAACTGTTTGGACTGCATTTTTATCATTTTAAAAATAAAAGTGACTAGATCATCTCTTTCGGTTCTGTGAGTCAATGAATTATTTCTGTGAGTTCATAGAAATGCCAGGATGGACTCTGAACATCTCGTTTCCTGAAAATGACAGGGTGCAGTCCCGGAGGTGTGGGCTGGCCTGTTTGGGGTTGTGGGAAGACAGCAACAGAGACAGGCGGTAGCTGAGAGGTTGGGGCCAGGACTGCGGGAGCGGGAACGGTCTTCCCCCTCCTCTCTGGAGGCTGTGCAGCTGGCCTGCTTATGCAAAGGCCTTGGCTCTTTTTCTTCTTAAAAGCTTTTCTGACTTGTACATTCCCCTGAGGAGCAGATTCATTGTTTTGCAGAGAATTTGTATCGTGTTTTCTTGAAAGGAAGAAAGGAGTTGGAATGGAAGGGCTTGAGGGGATTAGCAAGTGGGCTAGGCTTGGTTGCCAAAGAAATGAGTCTCTCCATGTGTGATAAACACACGCCTGCCATATTGCTGGCCTCAGATGTGTCCAGCAAAATCCTTCACTCCACTTCCACAAGACCTAGAAGGGTGCTCTTGTTCACGGACCGGACACCAGCCTCCTCATCTGTCTCTGGAGCTTGGGGGGACTCCGTCCATCCCAGAACAAGTGGGGGCGAGTTAGGAGAAGCAGAAATGAGTCACGGTTGTAGGAAAAGGATGTCTCAGGAACCGACACTGAGCAGGCTTCCTAGAAACATCCTGACAGGTCCCATAAAGCCCACGTTTGGTTCTAATTATAACATGCCCACATTTGAGCATTTTTGCAGTTTTCCCATGGAAACTGTAACACAAGGCTTCTGAGGAAGAGGATTTGACTCAGATGTGCTCTGTGTGTCTAAGAGTGGGAGCCAGTTGGACGTGTTTTTTAAATGAGTGGTTATTCCTGCTATTTTACAAAGGAGATGCCATCCTGGCGTGTCCATGCCTATTAACATATCTGTAAAACGGGGCTAGGCACATCATATGAAGGGCTAAAATAAGCTCCATATAATTAAAAGATAGTTTTTAAAGTTCAAGATGAAGAGCACGAACAAAATCTGAAAACATAGGATTCAGTTTTTCCCCAACTGGTGTCAGATGGCAAGCTAAAAGAACAAAATGAAATACCAAGAACTGACTTGAAAAGCAATTTTGAAGAGTGCCGTCATCCACGCGAGGCTAGCGCTGCGGTCGGCTCCTTGTGGGTCCACTCCTTGTGGGGTTCTTCAACATGGCTGCTCTTCTTGCAGAAGACCCTGAGGCACCGCAGGTGTCCGGAAAAATCATACTGTAGTCAAGTGTGATTTTAGTATTGCTGTGTTATTTTATCTTATAATAGAGAGGGTTGGGAGATTGCTAATTCTGGAGAGATTACTAATTTTTAATTCCATCCCAGTTCATCACTAATTTAGATAAATGAAAATTTTATTTTTGATCCGTTCTTTTCCACTTTTTGTCACTTAGATACCGGAGGCACAGTCAGAATCAGGAGGGAGAGGAGAAAGGGGACGCTCTTTTTCCAGTGTGAAATGTTGTGATGACTAGAGCCATGTGAGGGAAGAGGGATTTCCCAGGCTTCCCTGGGGATACAGCTGATAATAGAGTGTGTTGTGACTTAGAGCCACTTCACAATGGGTTTTTTTTTTTTTTTTCTTTTTAATTCTCTGTAAAAAATCAGCATATGTGACATGTAGCAAAGACGTTCTGGCTATCCATTTTACAAGATTACCAAGTGGCCCTGAGCTCTGGAAACCTCAGCAGTTAATGAAAGTTGGCGTGGTGTTTAAACCCCACCACAGGAAGTGGAGCTGATCAAAAATCATGCTGGCCATGTTTTGAAATTTTCCAGAAGAATAGGAGATTATCTTGCTGTATAAATAAAAATGACCTCAGGTTTAGTAACATCTTAGGAAGTGATTAAAGCAAGAGATGAATACTTTCCTCAGACTTGATTTCTTCAGATACATCCTTGTTCTGTTGTATGATAAGCCCAGAAAGTTTATCTTCATGATAAATAAAGCGATACTGATATATAATTTTATTTCCCAGTTTAAGCTTATATATTCATTCTTATAAGAAAATGTCATTTGCTGAAAACTGGGATTTGGCCTGGGGAGAGGACTCGATGGGTAGTGTTTGCTGCATAAGCATGTGCACTGGAGTTCAGATCTTCAGAACGCACATAGAAAGTGGGCAGGTGTGATGGTCAGCCTGTAGTCCCAGCACTCTGATGGCAAAAACAGGGGATCCCTGAGTGAAGCTGTCTAATCAGTGAGCTCTGAGTTCAGGCGAGAGACTCTGCCTCAACAAAAAAAGTGGAGCGTGATCAAGAAAGACACACTCAATCAACTTTGTAGCTTTACATGCACATGTATGCAGGTATGCCCATATACATGTGAACACACCCATGTACACTTGGGTACACACACACACACACAATGAATGAATAAAGAAATAAATACAATAAGGACAGGGGAGAAAAAAATCAGGGCTAAATAAAGCAAGCAGTAATGTTTTAAGGAAGTACCCCAAATACATTGTATGACAATTACTGATCAAGAACTGGACATGGGGAGCTGGCAAGATGGCTCAGTGGTTTAGAGCATTGACTATTCTTCCAGAGGACCCAGGTTCATTTCCCAGCACCCACATGGCAGCTCACAACTGTCTGACACTCTCACACAGAAATATATGCGGGCAAAACACCAACGAACGTAAAATAAAAATTAAAAACAAACACACAAAAAGAACTGGATGAGGTAGTATACCCTGTAATCTAAGTGTTTAGGAGGTGTAGGCAGGGGGATCAGAGTGAGAAGGAGGACAATAGTGAGGGAGACAGAGGGAGGAGGTATAGAGAACTCTCAGGAAAATTGAAAAATCCACAGGGAAGCATTATTTTATGCTTATATTAAAATACTTATATGATAAGTGTGTGTGTGTGTGTGTGTGTGTGTGTGTGTGTGTGTGTGTGTGATACTTGGAGTGATAATGATTCCTCTGAGCACCAAAGACTATCTAACGAGAGCCTCGTGCCAATCATGGGAAACCTCCCTTCCAGCTGATGGTCAGGGAAGTCCAAGAGACCCTCACAACAACATCAGCTGTTGCTGTTGTCTTTGGTTGCCTCCCAGAACTTGAAGGTATGACCAACCCTATTGCTGAAGATGCCACACACTTCAGACACAGGATTTGGAAAAATTGAGGTAGAACTGATGAGAAACCTCCTCCCTGAGGACTAGTTTTGATAGTATCCAAAGGAGTGATACAAGCTGTGGAGGGGGAAAAACAATTAAAAGTCCTACCCAGCTCCAAGCCTGTGAACCGTCACCACGACCAACACCACAAGCTAGCCTCAAGGGTGCAATAGTGGCTCTTATGTCTCGGGGACAACCAAGTGCCCTTAATTGGACTTAAGTCCTACTCAGTAGTACAAGATTCACACCTGGTACTGTAAACACAGCCAAGACACAGTGGACTGGTGAAGTCGTGGGTCCTGGATGAGAACCTACTACTACTTCCTAAACCAGCATAATTACCAACTGCAGGCCCGGTAAGTGTAGCTCTTACCCCTCACCAAAGAAACATCGTTTTGCAGCAGACAGAGACTATTACAGAAACTGGTCAAAATGCAGAGAACAGCTGACTACAGGTGTCTGTCCCTTAGCTACACGACACCCGCACTGAAGTGTAGGGAATAGAGATTTTTAAGGGCTGGGAGATCAGCATGTCTGCAATGAAATTGTGCCTGGACATGACAGGAAGTGACACTCATGAAATCTTAACCATATGATCACCTAAACTAGACCTGCACAATGACAAGACCAGGTGATATTAGCAAGTGGGAGGGAGAAATATGACAAGACCCCACTCTTAGCTGAAGAGCTACAGTCAAGCTCAGAAAGAGAGAACCGGTTTCTCCAGGGATGAGGCCCCTGACAGGTTATCAAGTCCCAAGGGGTCAGCCCTAAATTTATATATGAACAACACTAACTGGACTCAGCATGTGTGTGTATGTGTGTGTATGTGTGTATTTGTTTGTGTGTAACAATAATAATAGCTAAGGAAGTGGTCATGAACTTAAGAGGGGGGACATGGGAGGAAAGAGTTGGGTGAAAATGATGTAAATATAGCACTCAGGCATGAAATTATAAAAAAAAAAGTTTAGAAAAACAAACAAAGATGATCAAGCTGTCATGATTGCAGCTGCAGCTGGCTGCAGCCAGGATGGAGAGTTAGCCAGTCACCAGTGAGATAGAAGCTGGGGTAGATGGAGGACACTGTGAGCACATGGGCAAGAGCACTAAACCCAGGCAGAGGATTCCAGGGTGGCTTCTCCTAGGACTCGATGCTTAGCTGCCATCCTTCATGGTAGTTTTGTTGTTGTTGTTGTTTGTTTGTTTGTGTTTTTTTTCTCATTTCCACATTCATACTAGGATTTACCGTCACTAGCTTGAACAATTGCATCTGCTCTTATTTGCCCCTCATCTCTTTCCTTTTCTGTTGCTTCCCAGGTCAAATGGAGGGGTCAATCTCAGCAGCAAATAACAATAGGAAGCTTTGGACCAGGACACTGGTTGCCTTGGAACTAATTCCTTTTTATTTGTTTGTTTCTATGTCTTGAGACAGGGTCTTGGGTATCCAGAATGGCCTCAAACTCTTACCTGGGGATGACTTTGAAGCTCTGGCCCTCCTGCCTTCAGCTTCTGAGTGCTGGGATTTCGGGCATGCACCACCACACTGGGTTTATGGGATGTTGGGGATCAAACCCAGCACTTGATGCATGCTAAGCAAGCAATCTACCAATTGAACTGTATCCTATGCCCAGAACTTATTCTTTTATAGGAAGCTCCTCTTACACTTGGAAACTGATCCATCATGACCTTCTTGGAGAGGCAGATTTCTTGGCTACTGCATATTTAGCTGAACTGATTTTGCCTTTACCAACATTTTTTTTTTCTCACAAAATTACATGAGCAGATTTTTACTTCCTGGGTTAGCTCCTATCTCTCTTCTAACTCTGATCCTTAGGTAATATTTTTCTTTTAGATGTGCTGAACCACATTTAGTCAAATTCCTAGCTTCAAATACATTACTACCCTTTGGCTCACACATTGTCTCCATGCCTTCTTCTTTGGGCACTCATGTATTCACTATTTTAATTACAGGTGAGAATCCTGAGGAAAGATCAGAGCTTAGTGTTAGATGCTCAAGAATAGAGTCCAAAGTAAGAAAAAGAAATATCACTGCTCTTCCTCAAGTAGAGAAAACTTTTAAGAGCGAAATAACCTCAAGAATCCTGACCATCAACTGACAGTACACATGAGCACACAGCCTTTGCGTGAACAAGAGATGGTCTAGACTCTGGTAGCCAGTTTTAGTCAACAGCTATGTATTGGTGAAATTATTAAGGCCACTCCACGTAGTTAAAAGGGAGGTTTATTTTGTGGGGTACTTACAAATGAGGGGGTAGGTTACAGGGTCTGGCAAGGGTATAGCACAATCCGGCGTTGTTCTCTGGAGAACTCTGCTCGGTCTACCTCCAGCGTCCAGAGTCCGGGAACCAAGAGAGTGAGTACTTCCCGATCCTTCGTCTTCCGCTTCCTCCTCTGCCCCGCCTTGTGGGCGTGACCATTACCAAAGCCTCAGTGGGGGTTGGAACTTCCAGGCCAATGCTGGGATGGCTACCCACTACAGCTATGTGCATTGCTTTTCTTTTAAACAAAGTAAATAGTTGTACATGTACACATTGGTGAAATCAGAACACAAAGTTACCTAAAGTGACTCCATCAAGTTGTTTTCCCAGATGACCTGAGTACACTATCAGGCCAAACCTGCTGCCCCGAGGGCCATGGTGGATCCTTGTCCCATCATATCTCAATGGCTTGCATAAGAGGTTTGACTTGAAGATTTGTAAAAGGACCCCAGGGACAAAAGTAAATAGAAATTTAAGTTAGGAAACTGAATGTTGGTATAGGAACACACACACACACACACACACACACACACACACACACACACCTCACACTTTCTAGACTCTGAAATTGCTTTATGCAATGTCAAAAGGAAGAGAATGGTCCTTACTGCACAACCAGGTCCTACTCAGTCTTAAAGCTTTTCCTTAAGACAAATAGCATACATTTCCTCACTCTTGAAATAGTAAAAAAGAATTTCTTCTATTCACTGATGGGTTTTCTCAGAGTACTAACCTGACAGACTGACTTCTTTGCTTACTCTCTGGCAGCTTTCTCAATCTAGCCCACCATACTGTCTCTGTCCTTATCCAGCAGGAGTAGCTGTCATTTCATTCAAATTGACATCCACAAGACAAAAAGAGATGCAATAACATAAAGTCTGTGTCCTCTCCAACACTCTCATTCATACAACATTTATGTATTCAAGAATGCAAAAACGTTTAAGAAGGACATATTTGAAATGGTGTCTGAGGCTGTTTCTCAATGGAAGCCACTAGGGCAGTGTTTCTGAGACTCTCAGTGAAACCCTTATGCCAATGTGGAACCAATAATGCTTACTCATGGTACCAAGGGTGTTTATTCATGGAACCAAGAGTGCTTACTCATGGTACCAAGAGTGTTTACTCATGGGACCAAGAGTGCTTACTCATTGTACCAAAAGTGCTTATTCATGGGGCCAAGAATGCTTACTTATGTGACCAAGAGCACTTACTCATGTGACCAAGAGTACTTACTCATGACAAAGATTTGTGGACTCTTTTCCAGATCTGGTGAGACAGAGTCAAGCTGAGACGACGTGTGTTTTACAGGAGCTCTCGATATGATCTTCCGTCATCTAGGCATCACTGCACCAAGAGTATGCTTAAATTAGGTAAGAAATGTAAAGTTATAGTCAAATAAAATCATATCTGGCTCAAAGGGAATCAGCCAAAGTTCTTATAACCGTTTTATAGGGAGAAGGAATTGGTTCCATGCTTAAAAGAATTAAGTAGAAAAGGCCATCTTTATGGTAGGAGGCAAGGCCATGGAGACTTGCCGTCTATGGTTTCCGTGGAAAACACCACTTTGTAAAACTCTCTTCCTCCTCCACCTGTGGAAACAGAAAGCAAAAGCCCTGATCAGTAGACCACCCAGCAACAACCCAGCAAATCACTCAATAAAAGATAAACCTCACAAGAAAATGGATTCTCTACCCCCACACACCTCACCCCCAGCAGCCATCATTTGCCATTACCTCCTCAGCTAGGAGTGAGGCCTTCGGAGCCCCTCTCCTAGCTATGTTCCAATGGGCGGCCCTACACCTATGCACATACTGGTAGCACTAATGCACTCAGTGAGTTTTAAAAAGTGTGCTTTAAGTCAGGTGGGAAAAACAGTAGGGGGATGTGGGAGAAGTTAGAAGGAAGGGAGTGGTGGCAGATTAGAGCAAAACATTATTTTTATGTATGAAATTTTCAAACAATAAATACAAAAGGAAAAAGATAAGCCATATGTCAAATAACATTGGAAGCATTTTCTTCTACCCAGAAAGGATTGTGGTGCATGTTGATGGCAGTGTCCATTAAATTAGGTAGAGCAAACAAGAGTAGATGAAACATTCCTAACTGTTTTGTGTCCTCTGCACAAATTTGAAAAATTAAGCGTTTTGACAGCATGCTTGAATGGGATCACCGTTTTGGAAGGATCATTAGTCTTGCCTCAATGTTCTACTAAGCTCACAGTCTCTTCTCAGTGGGTGGACTTCAGGACTCTGCTCTTCCTGGAGGAGAACTGATGACTTTGTGTGATAGCCAAAATAGAGTCTCTTTTAAATGTTCAAAGACCAGCCACTAAGAATGACATCCTGACTAATATGTGCTATGGATAAACTTTGAAGACATTACACTGAGTAAAAGAAGCCAGGCACAAAAGGCCACATATTATGTATCCCATTAATATGAGATGCTCAGAATAAGCAAATCAATAGAAACAGAAAGTAGATTAGTGGTCGTCAGAGGCGGGAGGAGGGGAGCATGCAGAGCAATTGCTAATGGACGTGAGGTTTCTTTTTAGGGCTATGGAATATTCTAAAATTAGATAGTTGTGATTTTTGCACAACCTTGAGGAGATACTAAAGCCAACTGAGCGCTACATTTTAAAATAGTGGCTTTTATTACATATGAACTAAATTACAGTAAAGCTGTCCTTGAAAAAAAAATCTTAAAAATTGTCGACACCTGTGGAAAAATTTTGGTTCCTTAGTATGCTGAGATAGAGAAGTTAAAATTGAATTCATTTTATGAGCACAGTGGCTCATTCCTTCAATCCCAATACTCAGGAGGCAGAGTCAAGCAGATCTCTATGAATTTGAGGCTAGACTAGTCTACAGAGTGAGTTCCAGGACAGCTAAGGTCATGTAGAGAGATCCTGTCTCAAACAAACAAACAAACAAACAAATAGAATTCATCAGTAATCAAACTATGAGGCCAATGAAGAGCTGAGATTTTATGTAAATCTAGCCTTTTGTTTCAGTCTTACCATGTGCCCTATCTTTTTGATTATACCTAAAAGGTACAATGAAAAGTGAACATTTTTGTAAAAGTCTGTTGTCACACACAATACAAAATCTAAGAATGCACTGATACTAAGCAAGCTTGGGCCTTGCTTGAGACAGATTACCACTCACGGTGGCAGTTAAGGTGAATTTGGAATCAATGGGAAGGGTTACCACCAGCATTCACTCCTTAAAAAGTTATTTCAGAAGACACAGCTTGTTCTGACTAATTGTTGAGTCATTAAAAAGAGATTATTTTCAAAGGGTCTACTGAGTGAGGAAAATCTGCTTATCAATACACTGTAGAGCCTTGTGGTTTAAGTGTGATTATTTGAATCACAGTAGCTGAATGTGAGCTTAGCATCAGGAGAGTATTTGGTAAAACCAAGTCATGAAGTCCCAGCATGCTATTCAGTCCACGGTGCTTGTAGTCTGAATGGATGCTTCCACTTAGTAGTGCTTTTCAGGCACTTGTCCTTGTGAAGGTGTGAAAGAAGCAGCTGCCCTTTCTCTAACACACACACACACACACACACACACACACACACACACACTCACACGTGTGCACACACGCACATACACACGCACATAGGCACATGCACACGCACACTGTCACGTCACCTACACTGCTCTTCCATGGAGTTTTTAGGATTCACTCTGAAGTGCATCCATGGATGCTGCACTCTGTTTGGAGAATACCACGCCTATGTGAAGAGCAAACTTTAGTCTGCGCTGAAGTTTGTTTTCATCAACTCATGCTACTGTCCGTGAGTCTAAATTTGACAAGATTTATAACCTTGTTTGTGTGATGGGATGCTGGAGGTTGAGCCTAGGGTTTCACACATGCTATGCAAGTGTTTTTCCCAGTGCTATATCCCCAGCCTTCTTTTCACTTTTTATTTTGAGACCAGGTCTCACAAAGTTGCCCAAGCTGACTTTGAATTTTTGGTCCTCCTGCCTCCACTTCTCCATTGCTGGAGTTACAGTCTTAAACCTCCATGCTTGTCTTTTAAAAAAATCCAGTAAAAACACATACATATCTTAGGCAATATACACTTACCCTAGTACCAACTGCTCAGTTCCAAGACTGAGCTTTAATTATCAGGACTCTTTGGGAGATGACAATTACTTAGAGGAAGTGGGACTGTATGAGATTTCAAAATATTCATTTGACTACCACTTCCTGCTACTCTCAGAAGCCTCCTTCATCATGCGGCCTCCAAAGTTTCTTGTTATGCTTTAGTGCACATTGCTACAAATAAACATGTAGTAGAAGAGGAAAATTTTTCCAAACATGACTGTTCTAACCATTCAGGACACACCCAACTCTACTCACTGCGTGGATAGAGAGTATGTGGGTAAGCTCTGAGGTTTTCCTCTAAATTCTTCATGAAGAAGCCTCAGTGTTTTCTTTCTGTTGACCACGAGAAATATATTTAGTCATCCAGAAGGGTAGTTGCTCTGCCAGGGAAATTATCCCAAAGGACACGAAGCAAGCCATTCCTTGGCAGACCTGGGGGTTGGGTGGATGGGCCTTGTTTCAAAACAGCTTACTGACTCTGCCACCAAGTCCCCTGTCCTTGTGTTTTCCTGGGGAGGATCTTCCAAGGAGGCCACATGAGAGCTGACAGACTCAATGAAGGAGTGCTCTGCCATCTGCTAGCTCATAAGCAGGACTGCTCTTTTTATCAGAATTATTTTCAGATTTTTTGCAAGGGGAGGATATGGCCATTTTGAACACCAACTCAGTATTAATTCTCTACTTAAATTTTTTTTATTTGAAATTTCCTAATATGAACACTAGGAAACTTTTTTCTACTGGAGGAAAAAACGAAGGCTTAGTAAAATTTCACCATCTAGGGTGAAAGGGCAGATGTATGCCCATGGAATTCCCTTATATTTCTAAAGCTTTAAGAATAACATAAATGCCCGTCTGTCCTTGCTTTAAAAGAACTTTAAATTCAAGTGGGAATAAGAGTCATTTATTTGTTAAGTAAGGTCTATTAAAGTGATGCTATAGCATTTAGTTTATTATTTGATCCAAAGCCCTTGTGTGCTTCCCACCTCTAACCACAGTTACAGTAGGTCAAGGAGGTTTTGGTTCTTAGTCAGTATTAGACTGCAATTTTATCTGTTATAGAAACACACACACACACACACACACACACACACACACACACACACACACACACTAGTACAGAACATCCCCTAAGAATGGCTTGCCTGCAGGATTCTATTAGGGACTGAAAAGTGGTAGTGTTGGTGTGGAATGCTGGGTATTTATTTCCACTTATTGTCTATTTCCCAGTTAAGTCTTCTATAGATGTTTGTTCTTACCTTGAGTTAAACAGAAGGTCAGCTTTCTCTTCACTTTTTCCCTGATTAAAATAAATGTTCATAGTCACCTCTTTGATGGAAATGAACTGGTATCCTGGGAAGGATAACTTGAGAGTTACTCAAAACAGTGCTTTTGAATAACCAGGGAGACAAATTTGAGGCATCAGTGATCGGCTGTTATTTCACATACCATTGTTTCCCCTCTTCCACATTTCATAAGGATGAAATTCAAAGTCAGAAAGCAGAAAGGTATGTTGAATTCAGAGAAAGAACTGTTAGTATGGAGTTCTGAGACGGGGCTGGAGAGAGGCGCATCAGTTAAGAACACTTGTATCTCTTCCAGATGACGTGGGCTAAGTTCCCAGCACCCACTAGATAGTTCACAACCGTCTGTAACTCCAGTTACAGGGGAATCTGTTTCCTGATGCTGATCCCCATGAACACTGCATGTACATGGTGCACAACCACACATGTAGGCAAAACACTCATACATGTAAAATAAAAGAAATACTTTAGAAATGTGTCAAGAGTTGACCCTTGTTTTTTTCTTCTGTCTTCTTGGACGGTCTGACTCTGTGCATATACATGAGCAGGGTGGGCACCTTTCAGGAGATGACCTCGGGGCTTGAGCACATGCATTACATTCTGCTTCTTCCTTTGAGAAGGAGGATAATTGGAATGTAACCTGAATGGAAATCTACAGAGAGATGAGATCTGGGGTTCCAGGGACAAATGAAAGAAAAGCAGGCCGCATGCTAATCTGCTGTTTCTGGATCAATTTCAAGTATTGGCTTTAAATATACATCCTTTGCCTAAATATAAGGTGAACATTTTGTCTCAAAAATTATTTCCCAGAAAAAAAGGAAGTCACCTTTTAGATCCATCTTTATAATGTCATGTACTCATGAAATACCTGAATTTAGAAAAAGAAAACAACAAAATTACTGTCCGTGGAAGATATATGGGGTGAAAGGATCTAAGTTAGAGTCTCTTTGGGGTGTTTGTGGAGGTCATCTGCCAGAACTGACTCAGGAAGACAGAAGGAAGAATAGTGTGTCACCAATAGAGTAGTTCAGATTTTAGCTCTGAAATGCGAGTGTGAGATATTTTTAAAAACAAGCCTTTTAGACGTCACCTAAGAATGCAATTCAGTAAGTGGCGCATTATGGAGATTACAAATATAGACCCACAGGAAATGAAAAAATGAACAAATGTGATACAAATGGATGACTATGACTTGGGGTGACATTTCCAGTGCCGGTGTTGTTCATGGACTAAACAGCATTTGTTCTCTGTCTTAGAAGGACATGGCAATGATGGGCTGGAATCCTACTAGGGGAGGTGTGTGGACCATTGAGGAGAAAGACAGCTTTAGAAAGTGAAAATGGAAAAATACAGTGTTTTAAAAGTCAACACACAATTGCATTAGATAGTGATAATTATTATAAATATTGCTGTGCAGTGCTGGGAATGTAACACAAGGTTTTGCAAGCACCCTACCATTGAGCCACACTCCCCACTTTCAATGTATTCCTTCATGACGTAAATATAAGTTTGACTATGTATGCATAACTAAGTTGGCAACTAAATATTTCAAGCAGATATTTGGCTTATGCTTTATTATCCCTTTAAAAAGTGCTTCTCAGTGCTCTGTGGGGCAGGTAGATTGTTTGCAAAGCTATATATCCTTAAGTGACCATGGTGTCAGGGAGATACTTTTTTTTTTTTTTTAAACAGGTGAAGTAACTAAAATGTTATTAACTCAGGGTCTCGTAGTTGGTAGGCAAGGGGATTCCAAATGGAACTTGTACTTTCCTTATATAAGTTGGTAGGATCCTTCCTTCAGAGAACTCTCAGGCCCTAACAAACAGATACAAGAAGTTAAAATGGGTGCTTTTGAGTTCTCAATTTTGAGCGAGAATTTTTTACCTGTGAGAAACTGCTGCTTATGTATACACACACATGCACAACACACACACACACACACACACACACACACACACACACACACACAGACAGAGAGACAGAGACAGAGACAGAGACAGACAGAGACAGAGACAGAGACAGAGAGAGCAAGCAGATGCTACCAATTCCTGACCTCCCTCTGAGACTCAGTCTTATAGACTGGAATTGACTCTGGCCCAACAGGAAATTTATGAATGCTTTATGTCCATGTCCCTTGGAATTCCTTTGGAATCATTTGTAAATACATCGGTCTACTCTGACTCTGTGGATCAAATTGTAGTGTTTCCTAAAATCACTTGTGGTTTGGTTTTACAACACATAAAGTCTCCAAACCATTGCAACAGCCCAGTAGGTTATAAAGCCTGTAACCTGTCAATCATGGCGTAGGTATCATGATACTCAAAGCTTTAACAGGAAGATCCAGATTTTCCTCAAGGGAAACCAGTCATTCCCTGGGCTTTGGGTGTGTTGATTCTTATCAGGTTAATTATTCATATGTAAGTTCAAGTCCCAACTCAGAGTGCTTCTGGTTTATCTGAGGGCTAGAAAGGTCAGAGAACCCTTCACTGAAACTGGCTATCTTCCTAACAGCATTCTGTTACCACCACACAGGGGGACAAGAATGGATTCAGACATTCTAGGTAATGATGAATGGAAAAGCCCAGTATACGAGGAGTGTAAGAACACACACACACACACACACACACACACACACACACACACACGTCAATAGAAAGGAGCCAGGTTACTGAGAAACAGCAGTCCTGATGTTAAGTGGGGGTTTTTGAGTTGTGAACATTACTGAGTTTACATAGAAAGATTTCATATGCAGCAGCCTGGGCTCCAAGGACCAATTAGCTGGGTTCTAAAGACAATTGTATTATGTCTTGTATGGCATGGTTCTCTTAAGTAAGAATTTTTTTTTTTTTTTTTTTGGGCCTGTCTGAATAAATTGTCTCTCTTCTCACACCACACATCTAGTGCCAGTTTCTTCATTAATTTAGGTCACTTCAAAGGTCTAGGTTGCTTGACTGACACCCATTAGTTACATATGTGACAGTCCTTCACAGCAGTGCCCAGATTGAGCGTTGGCTGGCTACCTGGAGAAGATGTATGTCTATTGTGGCTAGGGTCTTGAGAGTTGTCTTAAAATTCTGTTTCCACCCTTGTTAGCTCTCGGTTCTCTGTTTACTCAGAATACTAAAGTACTGGGCTAGGGAGAGGGCTCAAGGGGCAAAATGCAGGACTTGTGCAAACACAAGGATCTGATTTCAACCCCCAGAACCCACATTAAACAAGCAAACAAAATGGCACAGCACCTGCCTATAGTCCTAACACTGGGGACATGGAGACAGGAAGACCTCTAGGGCTTGCTGGCCAGCCCAGCTAAGTGACTCAGTGAGTTCCAAGTTTAATAAGTGTAGTAGTTTGAATGTACTTGGCCTCCATAAGCTCATAGGGAGTGGCAATATTAGGTGGTTGGCTTTGTTGGAGTAGGTGTGACCTTGTTGGAGGAACTGTGTCACTGCAGGGGCGGGCTTTGAGTACTCCTATGCTCAAGCTACTCCCAGTGTTACAGTTTACTTCCTGTTACCTCTGATCAAGATGTAGCCAGCAACAGGTCTGCCTGCACACTTCCATGTTCCTTGCCATAGTGATAATGGACTGAACCTCAGAAATTATAAGTGAACCCTCCCAATTAAATGTTTTTCTTATAAGAGTTGCCATGGTCATGAAGTCTCTTTATAGCAATAGGAACCCAAACTAAGACAGTAAGAGACCCTGTCTCAAAAAATGAACAAGAGGGTTGGGGATTTAGCTCAGTGGTGGAGTGCTTGCCTAGCAAGTGCAAGGCCCTGGGTTCGATCCTCAGCTCAAAAAAAAAAAAAAAAAAAAAATGAGCAAGAGACCAGGCATGGCAGTCTCTGCCTTTAATACTAGCATTTGGGAGACAGAGGTAGGTAGATCTCTGTGAGACTGAGACCAGCTTAGAAAACATTGGTAGTTCTAAATCAGCCAGAGATACATAGTGAAACCTTGTTTCTAAATAAATAAATAAATAAATACATAAATACATAAATAAATAAATAAATGTATGTGGTGAATGCTAGAACATACTAATATCAACCTTTGTCCTCAATATGCATATGTACATATTCATGACCACTAATACACACACACATACACATACACACACACACACACACACACACACACACACACACACACACAAACATGAATGTGCTCAGAAACACATGCAAGAAGGGGTTCTAGAAAAGACCTGTTTATATTGTATTTAATTTATTTTCAAATATGTACATGCCAATACTGGTAAAGATTCATAAACGTATTTTCCTTGACTTCAAGAGCTTCTCTCTGCTTGGTTCCGGGGGCAGTAGTTAGGGTACATTGTTGCTATTTTATTCCAATAATCTATGCTCAAAGGTAACTGCATATGTTTTGTATATTTTGATCATAATATCAGAATCCTTTAAATTACATCTTCACTTGAGACTGGGTTTGGTGGTGAAATCCTATTCAGGCCTGTTTCTTTTGTTTGGAATTTGTTGATTCTTTTCTAAGATAGACACTGATTCTGAGGATGGGGAAGTTACACCAGATGTGAGGTTTTCTGAATTAGATCATTGTAGGCTCCAAGATAATCCACTTCAAGAAATACAACTAAATATCAGAAGATGGTAGGCAGTCTTTTGAAAAGAGAACTGAACTCTTTAGCAATCTTTATTGCCAGAGGGTCCAAGTGGGAGAAATTAAGTTAAGCCATCCTTTAATTTATATAAATAGTCAAGAAATGGCAATTGACTCTGTTTATAGCTCGGTTTAAATCTACTAAGATATGTAAACTTTGTACAAAAGTACATCTGCTTCCTGGATGTACAGTCAGTGTCTTGCTGATTTTAAACCCAGAGAAAGTTTGCTCCCTGGATTGTAGTCAAGCATGATCAAAAGTAGATTTCTGGAAAGCTTATTAGGGTCATGGGCAGCTGAGTTAAGTTCAAGGAAGTGGAAATTACTTACCTTGTAATAACCCACTAAATGAATTCTTCAATTATGAAGGCCTGTGTGATGTGATTCTTAATTAAAGCTAATGATTGCTGTGTGATACTGATGAGAGGAGGCCTTCATTTTGCCTTTGGATAAAATTACAGATGTTTGGGATGCTACTTGGATATGAGCCCCTTGTGGAGGATTTCTGAGCAAAGTGATCACTACACTTGACAACAAGTGAAGCAACTGTTTATTTCAATGTTCTGCCACATCTCAACATCACTGTCATTTTAGAAACCTGGATGTAAAATACAGATGGAAAACTGTCTTAGTTAGGGTTACTATTGCTGTGATGAAACATCATGACCAAAGCAAGTTGTAGAGAAAAGGATTTATTTGGCTTGTAATTCCACATCACTGTTCATCACTGAAAGAAGTTAGGACAGGAACTCAAACAGGCCAGGAACCTGGAGGGAGGAGCTGATGCAGAGAGGCCATCGAGGAGTGCTGCTTATTGGTTTGATGCTCATGACTTGCTCAACCTGCTTTCCTATAGCACCCAGGACCCCTAACCCAGGGATGCCACCACCCACAATGGGCTGGGTCCTTCCCTATTGATAACTAATTAAGAAAAAGCTCTACAGGTTTGCCTACAGCCTAATCTTCTAGAGGCATTTTCTCAGTTGGGGCTTCTTCCTCTCTGATGCCTCTAGCTTGTGTCAAGTTACCAAAAAACTAGCCAGCACAAAAACCAAAGGCAGCAGCTCTCAGAGAGAAAAGATAAACCTGGGTCAAGTCTTACCTGAGCCTAAAATTATGTATTTCAGCCACAGACACAATTCAACTTTTCCTTCTAAAGTCTCTCTCAGTGGATTAATTAGTTGTTAACTAGTAACTATTTCTATTATTACTACGATTTTTTAAAAATTAACTAATGTGAATGGAGAGCTTGCTGTAGAAGGCATCAGTCAGTCACATAATTTCATTTAAAATCTCTCTTTAAAACTTTATATTATGTTATATACACTTTCTATAAATATATAATTGCTACACTGTTACTATGTGTATACTTGTGTATAACATGGAGGCAGGCATGTGTAGATCAGAGGATAATTTTGTGAATTCACTTTTCTCCTTGTATCGTTACTTGGGTTCTGGGGATCAAACTCAGGATGTCAGGCTTGTATGGCAAGTGCCTTTACCTATTAAGCCATCTTTGGGTCCCTGTTTGGTTGGTTTTGAGACAATCTCTTGCATCCCAAGCTGATCTCAGATTCACTATGTATGCAAAGATGACATTTAACTCCTTATCCTTCTGCCTTTTCCTTCTGGGAGCTGGGATTACAGGCTTATGCTACCACACCTGTTTTGTTTTGTTTTTCCTATGGTGCTAAGGATTGGACCAGTGTGTGTATGTGTCTGTGTGTGTGTGTGTGTGTGTGTGTGTGTGTGTGTGTGTGTACATGCTATTTCCAGGCTAGAAATAGATGGGTTATTCTATGAGGAATCTGACTGGCCTAGCAAGAAAGACCTATTGGTTCTGACATTTGCTATAGCCAGCAAATATTTCTTATCATAGAATAAAAGCCACCAGTTAGCAAATCCTACTCAGATATATAAATTACCTAGAATGCTTTTGATTGGCTCTTAGATGTAGGTGGACTTTTCTGTCCCACCAACTAGTTCCCAAATAACCACACAGAGACTTATTATTAATTATAAATGTTTGGCTGATAGCTTAGACTTGTTACTAACTAGCTCTTATAACTTAAATTAACTCATATTTTTTTTCTTATGAAGGAAACATTTAATTGGGGTGGCTTGATTACAGTTTCACAGGTACAGTCCATTTTCATCATTCCAGGGAGTGATGCTGGAGGAATAGCTGAGAGTCCTACATTTTACAAGCAACAGGAGTCAACTGACATCTTAGGCAGTATCCTGAGCACAGGAAATCTCAAAGCCCTCTGCCACAGTGACACACTTCCTCCAATAAGGCCACATCTTCTAATAGTGCCACTCCCTATGAGATTATGGGGGCCAATTACATTTAAACTACCACAGTCCATTCCTTGGTACCCATAAGCTTTTAGCAATATCATAATGCAAAATGTGTTTAATCTAACTTCAAAACTCCCCATAATCTATCATAGTATCAACAGTGTTTAAAAGTCCAAAGTTCAAATCTCTTCTGTGATTCATGCAATCTCTTAACTATAATTCCCAATAAAATAAAATAAAATAAACACAAAAAAACCAGATCACATACTTTCAACATACAATGGCACAGGATATACATTATCATTCCAAATTATAGGGAAGGGAGCATAGTGAGGAAATACTGGACCAAATCAAGACCAAAAACCAGTTGGGAAATACTTGACCAATGCAAAACCAAAAACCAGCTGGGCAGACTCCAAACTCTGCATCACCATGTCTGATGTCAAAATGCTCTCAACGTCTTCAAGGCTGTTCTGCTTTAGTGACTGTAACACACTTCCTTCTCTTGGGTTAGTTCCACTCTCTGTTAGCACCTCTCCTCAGCAAGTGTTCCACCACTCTGGCATCGCTAACATCTTGGGTTCTCCAAGGCAATCTAGGCTCCAGCTCCACACAATGACCTCTCTACTAGGGACATGCCTAACACATGCCAGGCCTCAGTGACTTTATACCATAACTCCTTTCTTCTACCTTTAACTCCAAGCCAGAACCACATGGCCAAAGCTGCCAAGTTCCACTGCTTGCTGAGGCAGAAACATAGCCCCTTGATGAATTACATCTTCACTGGCTTTCTCTTTTCCTTCACCACCTAAGATTGATTGTCCTGAAACTGTATCTCTAGACCAGGCTGGCTGCAAACTCAGAGATCTACCATCCTCTGCTTTCCCAGTGCTAGGATTAAAGGTTTGCCCACTATACCCAGAGTCACAGAATTTAGGTCTATTCCACTTCCTGGTAATCTTTTTTCCCCTCAGAATTTTCATTTTATAATTTACCTTGTTCAGCTTACTCCTTTTTATTATAAATCTTCATTAGAGTTACCACTAAAAACCACTCAATAGGGTCTATACTAGGCTGTTTGGGGATTTCCTCTGCCAACAGAATTAATACAAAATTTAGCCTCAGGTGGACAAGGGCAAAAGGCATCCACTTTCTTCACCAAAATATCACAAGGATAATCAATAGGCAACATACTAATATTCTTCTCTTCTGAAACCTCTTGAGTGAGTCTCCCATAGTTCAAATAACTCTTAGCACCAATATCTTCCATGCTCCTACTAGTATAGCCCAGTAAGCAATGCTTAAAGCATTCCACTGCTTTCCAAACCTGAAGCACCAAAGTTCAAATTTCTCCAAACAAACACATGATCAAGCCTAACACAGAAATACTCCAGTTCCTGATACCAGCTTCTGTCTTAGTTAGGGGATTTTATTGCTGTGAAGAGACACCATGACCACAGCAACTCTTATAAAGGAAACATTTACTTGGGGTGGCTTGCTTACAGTTTCAGAGGTTTAGTCTATTATCATGGTGGGGAGAGGTGCTGGAGGAATAGCTAAGAGTCCCACATCTTGCAGGCAACAGGAAGTCAATCTCACCCATATTTTTATCTACCCTCTGCTAAATGGTGGTACCATCTTTCAGCATAGCAAGTTCATATTGCTTCTCTCCACATCTCCTTGTGACCCCAAGACTCCCCTCTCCTTCTTCCCTGTGTTTTCTTAGTCTGATTCTCCTGCCTAAATTTATCCTGCCTAACTATAGGCCAGTCAGCTTCTTTATTAAGCCAATCACAGTGATGTATGTTCATACAGTATAAAGGAATAGTCCACATTTTCACACTTTTGTCTAAATAAAAAAAGTAAAGTTTTAACTTTAACATAGTAAAATTACATACAACAAAAACAATTATCAAGTAAGAATTGCAGTTACAATATCCAGTCCATTTGTATATGACAAATTTAGAGAAATTATCTTTGTGAGTCCAAAGTTTTCTACTTAATTTACCTTTTATCATAACTAAGGAAAACTTGAAATCTAATTATGTAGTCTTTAACTTCATCAAAGATCCCAGAAGGGTGTAATCTTACCTAATGACAAGGACATTTGGCTGCCTGAATTGTCACCCAAAGTTCTTCTGTAATGTTGGGGCATCCATCTTTGGTCTACAGACCTAGAATATCTGACAGACATTTTGGAGAAGTGGGGAATTTAGAAGGACTGTCCTATTTTGTCTTGGCAGTGTTTGAAGACCATCTATCTATCTAAATATAGCTATTTAACCTTGAAAACATACCTAATATGACTAGAAGTTTGATTATTATAGATGAGTAACTACTGACCTGTATTTTTTAATCATACATTACATTTTTAAATGAGTTGCATCAGCATAATACCCCAAACAAAAGTAGAAAAAAATACATATAGTATAGCAAGAGTAACTTTAAATTTGTATCAATAAACCAAAATCCATACCAATGTAAAATATTTAAGACTAGTAGTTGCTTTTATAGTTTAAAAGTAGATTCAATAACCTATCCTTTTATCCTATCATTTCTATATCTCCACTTTTTCTTTTCAGAATAAGATCATTAAATCTAATCTCTATTGTTAAGCTCTTTTCTTGACCATTATCAATAACAACTTGTAGCCAACTCACCTTAAATGATAACAAACATCTATAATCCACTGAATAACTAAAACTCACCCATACCCATTTCTTGGGAATACTCTAGATTACTTCCTGTTGTTGTGGGTGCTGGTATCTTCGGGGGAACCTTGAGAAAATAAGGATAATTGTTGTCTTGATTGGAGTAGGTTATGAGATTGGACCATCTCAGCCAGCAGCCATGAAACTGTTTGGATGCAGAACTCTGAGGAGATTGTAAATGCTGGATTACCTGGGCCATCCATTTTCATTGGTGTCTGGTCTCCTTCTTCTAAAATTACATAAACCTTTAAAGGTAACATGTATGTCTGTATTAATGCAAGTATTGACTGTGTGTCATACACAAGTTAGACAAAGATTTTTGTGTGTGTGTATTTGAGTAGGTAAAATATATGTTACATGTTTTGTAGTTCTTTTAAGGTTTATTTCTTTATGTCTGTAGCTAGGATTTTCAGGGGGTCTTCTTTGATCCAACCTGATCCATATCAACCTGGAATGAATCCACAGCCTTTCATTTCCTGTGGGAAATAAAAGCATAACTTCTTCCCCAAAGTAACATGTCTTTTGACTTCCATTATGAAGTAAAGACATTTAAAAATATATAGTTTTGTTTAATCCAGCAGTTCTCATAATCCAGTGTATCTTAGCAGCCATTGTTCTTTCCTTAGCAATCAGAAAAATCAGACAAACACGGTAACAGATAGGATCCATATTTTCCATGTATTTTCCATCTTTGGGTGACTTTTTTTCCTTTATATTACTTTATTCTTTCTTTAAAAACTTTATTTATTTTAAACTATTTTTTCAATGACTGTCTATATCATTTCTCTTATCTCTCCCAAGCCTATGTATGTTTTTAAACACACTGTGACCCATTTAGAGATTTTTTTCTGTCTGGATCTGTCCTTACTGTGTATCTATAATCTTTTCTGTCTGCATGAGCCAAACTTAAACCTGTCATGTGGCTTAGTTTATGGCGTGCTGGCGGGGCTTGCTCTGGCAGTTCTTGTGCTGGTGGCTCAAGCTCACAGGTAGCAGCTGGGAGATGCATCTCTGTACTATGGCTGTCATGAGAGACATGGAGGAGGCTGTGATTTGCTCCATTTTTGTGTGTTTGGAACCTTTTTAAAGCTTTCTTAGGTCTTATGTGTATGTAGGTGCCCCATGTTGGGTTCCAGTTGTTGGCAGGCTTTTCTGTCCCACCAGCCAGTTCCCAAATAACCACAGAGACTTATTATTAATTATAAATGCTCAGTCAATAGCTTAGACTTGTTAGTAACTAGCTCTTACAACTTAAAATAACCCACATTTTTTATCTAACCTTTGCTACATGGCAGTACCTTCCTTCAGCATGGCACATTCATCTTCCTTCTCTCCACATCTCCTTGTGACCCCAAGACTCCTCCCCTTCTTCTTCCCAGCGTCTTCTTAGTCTGATTCTTCCACCTTGCTTATCCTGCCTAGCTATAGGCCAGTCAGTTTCTTTATTAAGCCAATCACAGTGGCATATATTCATATGGTGTAAAGAAATATTCCACACTTAGGTACCTTGTTTAAATAAAGCAAGAGTGGAAGATCTCAAAATCCTTCTAATGTAGAATGAGGGGCTAAAATCAATACATTAGATAATGTCTGTCTTACTATGACCAAAATACAACATAAGAGATGAAGGGTTCACTTTGGCTCCTAGTTTCAGGAAGTATGGCCCACTATGGCAAGGAAGGCATGGTGGAGTTCACAGTGCTGAGAACATGTGTTAGAGACTTCTTATATCATGGTGGACCAGGAAGTTGAAAGGAGGCCTGCACTGGGGGGTTTGGATATAACTTTCAGATGTCCACCACTAGTGATGTACTTCTACCAGCTAGTCCCTACCTCTGAAAGGTCCCCTATCCACCAAATAGTGACACTAGTCAGAGAACAGCTTTCAAAACACAAGTCAGCAGGGATCATTCCAGATCCATGACACGAAGCAAAGATCTATAAATAAACAACAAAAAACAAAAAAGGGGGGGGTTCTGTGGATAGCATGTGGAGTGAGTAGAAAATTTCTTAATAAAGAAAAACAAAACACAAAAAGAGAAGAAAAGAAACCAAAAGGGCAACAATGCAAATAGAAAATTCAGGAGGAAAATGCTCAGAAATGCCATAGGATAAACTGTTACAATCCATGCTGAGGACAAACATTTAAAAAAGAAAAAAAAGTATCCAAGGACAAAGTTGGAGAAATCTTCCTGAGAAAGACACAAAAACTGAAAAGAAAACATAAAACAAAAGGGTTAGAGGATCCATCTAGGAGGTCCAACGTCAACCAAAACAAGTTTCCAAAGAAGAGAGTAGAGACAAATTGAAGAAAGATTTGATGGTTAATATTGATTGTCAACTCTACAAGATCTAGAGTCACCCAGGAGACAAACCTCTGTTCTTATCTACAAGCATTTTCTAGGTGAGGTTAATTGAGGTGGGAAATCTACCCTAACTGGGCAACGCGGTTCGTACACTGGGGCTGGGGACTGAATACAGAGGAAAAAGGGAACTGAGCCCCAGCCTTCATCTCTCTCTGCTTGACTGATCTAAGGGTGGAGGAGGGAATGTATTTATGCACTATTTGATGTGTTTGGTTAATAGACAGCTGGGAAGGAGCTAATGACAGGGACACAGAAAAGCAGAATAGTGTTCATGGATAGCAGTAGAAATAAAAGTTTTACAAAAGGGGAGTGAAAGTGAGATTATGTTTTTCCTGTGAGTGATATTCACGTGATCATGTTAACTAAATACTGAAGGTTAATTGAATAAGAAGTCAATATTGGAAGAATGGTGTGTGTGTGTGTGTGTGTGTGTGTGTGTGTGTGTGTGTGCGCAGGTGTTGGGTGTGCACATGTCTGGCAAGAGGTTGGTGTAAGACATTTCACCTCTGTCTTCTTTAATAAGAATGCAGCAGGTCAAATATATAGGAGAAAAATCTCAGAAGTAACAGCAAAGATAATTTTCTAGGAATACAAATTAAGCAGTAGAATAAACAGTTGAAGAGTGGAAAGTGATTGCCTCTGAGCCAGGTGACATGGAAGACTGCTTGTTTTGCTTTATCATAAGCCTTTAGGTGCTATTTGAATTCCCAGATGGCTTGATTCATACCTGTGCTGGGTACTGATTTTTCACCTTGACTCAAGCTAGTCATCAGGGAAGAGGAGCCACCATTGAGAAAATGCTTCCATTAGATTGGCCTATGTGCAAATGTATAGGGCATTTTCTTGATTGATGACTGATGTGGGAGGGCCCAGATCATTATGGGTGGGGCCACCTGGGCAGTTGGTTCTGGATGTTATAAGAAAGCAGGCTGAGTGAGCCACATTGAGCAAGCAGAGTTCCTTCACAATCCTTGCTTCTGCTCCTGCCTCCAGGTTCCTGCTTAGACTCCTGCCCTTACTTCCCGTGATGATGGACTGTAACTTGCAGGCCAGATAAACCCTTTCCTCCCCAAGACACCTTTGGTCATAGCCTACCACAACAATAGAAAGCAAGCCAGGGATATGTATATATAATTTTAAATTTCATTTAAAAATGTATATATATATATACATATATATACATATATACATTTAAAATATATAATATATAATGTATATACATTTTAAAAAATGAAATTTAAATTTTTAGTTAAAAAACTTAAAATGGAAACAAGTGACAGTATAGAGCGTGCACACACACATATACACACAGAAAGAGAGAGAGAGAGAGAGAGAGAGAGACAGACAGACAGACAGACAGACACATGTGTGCACATATTGGAATAGCAAGGCAGCCAGAGCTCAGTCCTGACCCATGCCTGGAGGCAAAGGATCCATTTCCAATATTCCTTGTGTCTTTGGGCCAAGTCAGATCCAAGAGTCTGCTCTAGCTCTGTCATGTGTTGGAATGTGGGATCCATCACTGCTGCAAACTGTCACATAGGAAAAGCTGAGCAGGAATGAGAGATCATGCTGGAGGGCACACTCATTTTCACACTCAGACCTTGGCTGTGGTAGGGTTGGTTGCCAGAGGTGTTTTCTCCAGGGAATGGGACATTCATGCTGCTTAGAATCTGACTCATGTGGTGGGCATGTGGCAAAAAGGCAAATGATAACGATGGTAGCAGCTAACTGTTTTGAACCACCCAGAGCGCGTGATCACTGACTCAGACTCTACCAGTCTTCAAAAGCACCCCTCAACGTAATCAGCTGCTGAGACAGTTCCCATTTTCTTCCTTTTCTTCTCCTTTTCTTAAAATTGAAAATAATGTACTGTGATCACTGTCCTCCTCCTTCGTCTCCTCCCAGTTTCCATTTTCTTCACACTGTTAAAATTCTGTCCTGTTTTGGCTCTGAAATATGACACCAAAGGGTATCATGCAGGTCGGGACCTAAGATGGGATTGCAATATGAATGGCACATCTATATCAAAAGCTCATTCATCTTACATTTAAACTTACATGATATTTTTTCACAACTGAAATTCTTCCCTTAAGTGATTCTGGGACTAGGTGTTTGTGCATATTATATATATATAATGTTTTTATATGTAAAATGTGTACCTGAGAATGAGAGCTATCCAGAGAAAGAAGGGACAGAATGAGGGAAAGAGAGAGATATTCAAATTGGCAATTAATTTTTATTTTTTCGGTGTTTAATACTGGTGACTTATCATCTAAATAATACAATCTAGAAAATAAGAAGATGGTTCAGTCAGTAAAATGCTTACCACCCAAATGTGAGAATCCCAGTTTGAGCCCCCATCACTTATTTTAAATGTCAGGCATGGAACTGCATGCTTGTGATCTATGTACTGGGGAGGTGGAGACGTACTCATTCCTGAAGTTTACTGGTTGCCAGCCTTGCTTAATTATCAAGACTAGACCCAGATGCCAGTGAATGACTGTCCCCAAAATAAAATGCACTGCTCCAGTGGAACAACTCCTGAGGCTGCCCTATGGCCTCCACATGTGTGAACACCTTCACACACATATGTACCTGCATATGTGTGAACATACACCACATGTGCATAGAACATGATTTAGTCCTCTAAGGAAAACCATCCAGCCTGTGGCACAGGGCTTGTTTACATACAATTATTAAGACATTGCAATTTGGATAGTAAATCAAAGTCTACTCACAGACTCTGACTTGAGGTTCATTTATTACCATCTGGAAACAGGGGAAAGTCTCTTGTTCTTCCTGTACTTAAGGATGGATGACAGTTATTCAGTATTCCTGATATCTCACTGTGATTATAAAGATCAATGGTTAGCTATAAAATACTTGGAGACATGGAGAAATTATAATTGAGTGAAAAATAAAGTCCTGTGAACAAATTTCTGAAACTCCCTCCCCCATCCCTCTTTCCTCCCTCCCTCCTTCCTTCCCTCCTCCCTTCCTCCTCCCTCTCCAGGGTCTCACACTGTAGCCCAAACCCCCAGCAATCCTGTCTCTGTCACCTGACACACAAGTGTTGGGTCCCAAGGGACCACATCTGCTTCTTTTGTTTGTTTGTTTGTTTTCTCCTTGTACATTTGATTGAGCTAGGGAAAGAAGGGGAACATTTACTTACTGCTCAGGTACATGCCGAGCTTTTATACTTGATGTGCTGAACACACTACATTGAACATATAAGCAAAACTTACTTTTTCTTTTTCTTTTTAATAAAAAAAATTGTATTTACTTAGAAGCATTCAGAATGTCAACAAATCAGCTGCAATATTTTGGTTTTTTTTTTTTTTTTTTGCAATTACAGAGTAGTATTCAGTTAACAGAACAAGAATTATCTTCGTATAGGCTGCATCAGAGTCAGCTGAAGATGAAAAACAATAAAAACAAAAAAATAAAACAGAAACAATGACAACAAAAAACCCTACCGTCCCCATATATAACTAATTTGTGCTGTGCACCAACAAGAACCTGCTTTAAATTTTACAGCCCCCAGACTGGACCAGGCAAGGTTAGTGGCTATTGAAAAATACCACCAGGACAGGGCTATGTAAAGACACATTCGGTAGTGTGTTCACTATACAAAAAAAGACACTGTACAGTTTAAAAACAAATCTTACACAGCCTTACATTTCAATTTTTTCTTTAAAAGGAGTGAGTTGTGTAAAGGGGGTTAAATGCTTTATAGACAAGAAAAAAAACTGCTCTAAAACCAACTTATTCGTCATCATGATCATCTTCTTCTTCATCTTCCTCTTCCTCTTCTTCCTCCTCTTCCTCATCCTCTTCACCCTCCTCCTCATCATTCTCTTCCTTCTTTTTCTTGCTCTTTTCAGCCTTGACGACCCCCTTCTTGGCCGCATCGGGTTTTCCTTCAGCTCTGTAGCAGCGATATCCTTCTCATACTTCTCCTTCAGCTCGGCAGCCTTCTTCTCGCAGGGCTGCTTGTCATCCGCAGCGGTGTTGTTCCGCATCTCCCCAGCTTCTTCTCAACGTCCCCGATGGACAAGCCGGGGTGCTCTCCTTTGATTTGGGGACAATACTCAGAACAGAACAAGACGAAGGCCGAAGGAGGCCTCTTGGATGCATTGGGGTCCTCGAACTTCTTTTTGTTCTCCCCCTTGGGGGGGGGGATGTAGGTTTTCATTTCTCTTTCATAACGAGCCTTGTCAGCCTTTGCCATGTCTTCAAATTTCCCCTTTTCTTTAGCAGACATGGTCTTCCACCTTTCTGAGCACTTCTTCGAGAACTCTGAGAAGTTGACAGAAGCATCCGGGTGCTTCTTCTTGTGTTCCTCCCGGCAAGTTTGCACAAAGAATGCATATGAGGACATTTTGCTTCTCGGCCTCTTAGGATCTTCTTTGCCCATGTTTAGTTGATTTTCCTCCGTGAGGCACAGAGTCGCCCAGTGCCTATCCCGCTCTCGCTTGCCCTGGCGCTGTCTCTATGGAGCTCAATGCACTGCAATGGCCAAAACTTAACTATTTCTTAATAGCTGAGTACTTCTTTGAATGAGAGGCCTAAATTTCTTTTATAAAAAGATTTGTTTTACTTTTATGTGTGTGTGTGTGTGTGTGTGTGTGTGTGTGTGTGAGTGAACGTGGGTACAGGTGCTGGAGTTACAACTATTTGGAGATACACCCAGCTTTTTACTTGGGTACTGGGATCTGAACTCTGATTCTCAGGATTATGCAGCGAGGGCTCTTAGCTACTGAGCCATCTCTCTAGTCCTCATACCTAAGTTTTAAAAATCTTCTAAGTATCTTCAATCACAAAGCAGAAGACACAAAAGAAGAAAATTATGCTTGCTCCTTTGGATACCATACTTCCCTGATTCTTTTTAAAGTCACCCTTTCAAAACAAGAGCCCACTTTCCTCTGAGAGCGGAAATGTGTGTTAGAGAAGATGAGATATATCTTTTGTTTCTGATTGATCCAGCCTGATTCAAAAGCTACCATCAGCAGTTCTAATGGGAAAGGATATGAAGTCTCAGGTGTGGCTGGTCTGCTGAACATCTGCTTTTTGATAGTGTAGTGGTCAAAAGCTTATTGATTTCCGTCACAGGAAAGGAGGAAGCAGGCTGGAGATGCTTTCTTGCTGTACTTAATGTGCTCTCACCACCACTCTCCCATGAATTCCCAGAGCAGAGCTTAATAAGGCCTTGTGCATTGTCCTTGGGGTTATTATTTGAATGTGAATTGCAATTGAAATGACACTAAAAACACCCAGTTTAACAGGAGTGTGTTTCAATGCCCTGAAGGCTGATTTTGTTGGTGAATATAAGGTAAATTAACTTACTTTTGATATTCTAATTCCTTTAGAGACTTCCATAATTGGCACCTAGATAATTAGAGTGAATGAAGCTACCAATGTGGGTGCTCTCCTCCTCCGGCAATCTCCATCTCCAGCTCTCTAAATCATAAGATATACATTTGATTGATCTTTGTACTGAATAATTTCTCCAAAGGTACCACACAAATGAGCGGCTCTTCCCCCTCCCCCCTTTCTAATTTGTTGTTATAAGAAGAGACACAAAAATCTTAGAAGTCTGGGAAGGAAGTCCTAGGTTCAATAAACTGGGCCCAGTGGTGCATGTCTGTAACCCCAGCGGTTGCAAGGGAGTGTCATCTTAGGGAAATTCAAGGTCATCCTAGGCTACATAGTAACTTGTGGCTATTAGTGGTAGAGCCTGAGTTTCTAGAATCTTCACAGTTAACTGATTTCTCTGCCACCCTGTCCTTGTTGGTATACATGTATTTTTCTCCAAGAAAGGATACTAAATGATATTTTTATGTTAGTAGAAACAAATACAACAAAATCCCCAAAGCTTTAGCCTAGAAGTTCTTTTTATTTGCCAACTTATTGATCCTCAGATTCTTAAGCTTTGTTCATTGAGAGGGATTGCTAATGAGTTCCCTGCACATTTCTACTAGACTTACTCCCCTCAAGAATGGAGCCCCAGAAGCTGAATGTGTACTTCGAGGCTTTGTTCTTGTATACCTCCATTGACTCCATCAGAGAGGGCATTCTCCCATGACGGGCCATCTTGACTTTCTGGTATTTGCAAAGAATTTTGGATTTCACAATCCCAAGAGGCACAGTTACTAAGAAAGCTCTCCTACTGAGAGGCAAAATGGAAAGAACGCTTCAAAGGCAGACTAAACAAGGAGAGAGGGTTTAGGAAACAGGGGGTGGGGCTGGGGGAGAGTACTAGGCTAAGGCAGAGAGAAAAGTTAAGGGAATGGAGAGATAATTGTTTACAGGCCTTGGTTTGTTTTTGTTTGTTTGTTGAGAGGTTCTTACTCTGCAGCCCAGACTAGTCTTGAATTTACTATGTAGCCCAGGCTGATCTTGAATTAATGGCAATCCTCCTGTCTCAGCCTCCTGTCTGAGATTAAAGGCATGAACACTATATGTAGTGTGAAATCCTTCTGGAGAATTTTCTCCTAGCTGGCTTGGTCTTCATGGGACCTGTCTTTCTATACATGTTGTCCTCTGTGAGACAGTAATGACCTCTTTGCAATTTCTTAATATCAACCATCTTTAGTTGAATGTGTTGTTGTTAATAACCATTGAAACCTGTTAAGAGAAAAACTTCTATATTTGCTGAATTCCTGTTAGATGGTTCATGGTTATAGTTCTTAAAAGTGCTAGAATTTGAGCTGGATTCCACTCTGAGGCTTTGGTCAGCTCTGGGTTTCTAATAAATAACCACAGCTGTTTGGGGTAAAAGGACAGAAGATGGTCTTTTGGGTCTTTTGCTGGGATTTGAATAGTCTGAATCATTTGCATTTGGGTTTTCTGTGGCAAATCTCATTAGAGTAGTGATTGGACTATGTCTTTTACTCTGGCGACGGTTACCTGGCTTAGTTTAGTTTACAGGATCCCAGTCGAATTGTTTTATGCCAACATGCTTGCATGACAAAGATGTCTTTGTTCCTTTCTGTCACAGCAACATCATTGCCTGCTTTTGTGATGGCCACAGAGTTTGGAGATGGCGTTTGTTGATGGTGAACACACTTGAGAGGAGAGTTGACTTTCACTTGGAGGGTTCTAGAAGTGAGTACTTCCAACATGTTCCAGGGAAGGCAAAGTGACCACTTAAAATGAAGGCAAAGCATTTCCTGTGTTGTGGGTGCTAAAACTACATTTCTGGGTGGCTGTGTTTTTTCTTTGTGAAGCTATTATCATTTTATTTTCTACATACATCTTCAAGTTATTTTCCAATGGAAAAACAGAAGCACCCACTGTAGTTCAGGCCAAGTAGCCACACATGTCCCATCCACAGAGACAGAGTGAAGGTTGTTAGTGCTCAGCATTCCAGACTGAAAATATCCGTCTGTGGAGCAAGCTCATGGAAGCCAGCATTCCTCTGGGTTTGCACAGTCAATACTATTAAGAATGAAGAGGTGATGGAACGCAGAGTTTTCCTCTCTTGCCTCACTCTGGAGAGACCAACCGAAAGAGAGGAATTTCAAGTGATGTACTATAAAGGTTCTGCAAGATGTTTTAGAGGACCTTTAGGGACTCTGAACAGGAGAGCAAACACAATGTTTAGGTAAGGTACACACTCACTTGTTTGATGTATTTGGGGAAACCCAAGAAGACTCTATTTTCCAAAAATATCTTCCCAACCAGCAGTGGACCTGTAGTTCCATAATTAGAGATTGAATTTTGGTTTAAAGAATCATTCCATTAACACGTAAATAGTCCGGGGAGTTAGCTATGAAATTATTATCTAGCTAACATGTTGGCTCAAAAGAAGTCATTTAAGCAGGATGTATCAAAATGCGAGATGCTTAAAGACATGCTTTGTCCTGCATAAAGTTCTGATACTTTCCCTCAAGATTCCCCATTCCCCACCAATTCACTTGTCAACTCACCCCTGGCAGGGTACCAGAGATCAGGATATTGAGAACCACTGTTGTAACCCTCAGGGCAAGTCTGAGGATTGTTTTCTTCAGTTACAGTTAAATAAGACTATAATATGACGGAGTTAAACATTTGGATGGGTAATGAAGAAAAAAACATATAATTTTGACACAAGGATAAACAGTTCTGAAGAAATTGAATTGAAGATGCTTCATGGTGGCCAGGCAGAAGAATTCCTGAGCAGACTGCTGTCCGTTTCCTGGACTCTAGGAGACAGGTGTAGGGGTTTAGCCCCCAGCAGCAGCAAGAACAGGAGAGAGACTTGGGAGTGAAGACAACAAAGATCTGAAGGTTAAGTTTGGATGTCTGAACAGTTATGGCAGTGGAGTGGGGCTCTTTTGGCTGTAGGTGATTGTAAAGAGGAGCCTGTGAGAGCATCTACATAGGTTTGTTCTGCTCTTGGATAGTATTTTTTCTCCTGGATCCTAACACACATATTGATCTCTGTGGAACGAGCAAGCTGAACCCCCACAAGACAAATGGTTTTGATATTTGCCAATAGGACTCAACCATGTTAAATTTTCTTCCTGAATCTGGCTCCAGCTACTGTGTCTGTGTGTGACCAGCCTTGGACTAGTCAAGTACAGAAGATCTGAGATGTTCCCCAAATCAGGGCTCTATATCTAGTTTCAGGAAACAGGTGCTATCCCAAGGATGGTCCAGTCTTGAATGTGCATATTTGCTGGAATGAGATTTCAAGAGAAGCCACAGAGAGCAGTTAGTTTGAGAGAATCCACAGGGTCAACAAACATGTGTTTAAACAGTTTCTTAATGGCCACTAAACTAATATAAACTATATAAACTAACAGCTAGCTGTCTCCAAAGGTTCTGAATTTTGGCTGCTCCTTCACAGAGTCACCTGTGAAGCTGGACAAATAAAGTGTAATTCAAGGGATGCTTGTGACAAACACACACACACATACACACACACACACACACACACACACACACACACACACACACACACACACACACACACACACACACATACACACATATATATCCATAAATGAAAAATGTAAAGATCCTCTTTCTCATCACCAAATGTCTTCATCTATATTAGTAACTTAAAAGTTCTTTAATGAATTTCCCATTGATAGGCAAAGCAGATGGATAAATATAATAATGGAAAAATAATTTGTATTATCTAAGTGTATTTTTCACTTTGCCAATCAGAACATAAATTTCTATTTTGTCTCAGTCTGAATTGAGGACTTGTAATGCTTCTAACCAATGCTTTGACTATACGTTCCTGTTAGAAATGTGTGGGAAAAATAGACACCCTTGAGTGTGGTTCTCCAACTTTACTTGGAGGGCTTGTTCCAAAAAAGATTGCCAATCACATCCTTGCCACTCCACCTAATATTTCTGACTTAGAAACTTCTAGAACATGTTTTAAATAAGGAATATACTGTTTATTCTGTACATGTTTCTAGGAGGGTAGCATTGTAGCACTCTGCAAACAAGTTGGAATTGCACTGAGCCCTTAGAGCTCTTGTTTTTCTGTGCTGGGGCACAGGCCCACATTCTCTGCAACCAATGTATTAGATGTTCTCTTTCTCACAGTGGCTACTAAGCAGGGACAGAATCACCGCTGAACAGTGAGGAAGTGAATGGGGAGTCTTCTAGCTCCCTCCTTGGCAAGGCTTCCAGTGTGTCCTTTGCAACCACTTGAGTACTTTTTCCAAGTGATTGGCATCTTACCGGTGGTTTTAGCCATCCCTCCCCCTCACCACCAACCTCTTCGATTCTCACTTCAAGACAGTATTCTTAAAAAGTTGAGCTCTTTAGTTTACCAAGAAATGGGCTGAAAGCAGCTGCTAAAGACGGCTTTATAGGCTGTTTCACTCCAGAGGGATTAAACAGGATGACCTCACTGAAAAAGAAACCACACTTAATAGTTTTAAATGGGACTGCTCTTAACTGGGTCACCCTGAACCACTGAGCATACTTCTTGTTTCAGATGAATGTGGTGGTTTGGGCCAGAAGGAGTTGTTGGCGAGGTAGTGTAAATGGCGTTGTCTTTCAGAGATGAACCAACGTCTTCTAATAGCAAGCAGGAAGGGAAGATGTGGAATGGGTCATCTGACCTTCATCCTGAGCCTTGAATCCAATTTCTGGAACACTTAGGGAAAGGAGAGGGAAATTCTTTCCTTTCTTCTCCCGCCTCCTTCCCTCCCAGCTCCCCTTGCTCCTACCTCCCCTTCCTCTTCCCTCTCCTCTCCTTAATGAGAAATTTGCAGGACATAGTTCTTCAGAATAAAGACTCCAGGCTAGAGAGACAGCTTAATTGACATAGTACTTGCCTAGGGTACACAAAGCCCTGGCTTTGACCACCAGCATCCTGTAGTACAAACCAGGTGTGATAATACATGTCTGTAGTCCCAGCAATTGGGAGACAGAGACAGGGGATGTCCTCAGCTAGTCTCCTCCTTAGACTTGCCAATCAGCTGACTCTGAGTGCAGTTGAGAGGCCCTGTTGCAGAAAATTAGAGATTGACTGAGGGAGATGTCAAATGGTAACTTCAGGCCTCCGTGTGCACACAAGTGTTCACACACACACACACACACACACACACACACACACACACACACAAACCCAAGAAATTTAAGCACATTAAGCATTTATTCTGTTCTGAGCATTGAGCTAAGCTTTGTTATTGGACCCCTATAACCACCTTGAGAGTCAAGTTGGGAGCAGATCTCTGATCTTTCTGACTCATACTATCATGTTCTTTACTGTGACTTTATTTGTTTATTTATTTACTGAGTTTATTTATTTGATTTGGTTGGATCTCATTATGAAGCCCACCCTGGCCTCAAACTTGTGATCACACACCCTGTGTTTACTTGGGTTCTGGGGATCTGAATTCAGATGCTCACACTTCGTCAGCAAGGTATCACCTCTGGCCCCTCTTGGCTAGTTTTTAGTTTGAACTCAACACTGCCTCTGTTCACTAAGGACTTCTGAGACATCTCAGAAATTGAGCTTGAAATATTAACTGCTACAGGATTTCTAGAAGCAATCTTTCCTAAATCTCTTGGGCTTCTGAGAATGACACTAACTGTTGGTCTCAGACCTCCAAAGAGGAAATGGATTTTACCAACACTGGTAAGCTTTCGTTATTCATAGTCCAGACCCAGGGATTTCCCTCTGGCTAAATCGCTGACTCAATACTTCTTGTTTTAGAAAAAAGGAAGTCACAGAAAGGCACCTGCTAATGAGCCTGAAGTAACATGACGTGGTCCTTGGCAGGAATATTCCATCATATGGAAAGATGAATGCCATGGGTACTAGAACATGCCAGAGATCTCAGTACTTAGGAAAAAGAGGCATGAAGATCAAGAGTTCAAGGCCAACCTGGACAATGTGAGACTGTATCTGAAGATAACAGGAAGAGGGGAAGGAGGGAGAAAGAGGCTATACAGTTGTTTTCTAAGGTGCCTATTTTATTTTCCCTGAAACGTGACTTTGAACTTTGCCCCTGAGAAGCTTGAGTAGGCAAATAAATTGTTACTACAATGGAAAGATCAATTTTCCATGGATTTCTTCACACTAAGCTGGAGTAATCATTGATATAAAGTTCTTCTGTGACATATGAAGTTCCATGCTGAAGAGGCTGAAAGAAGGTTTTGTTGAGTCAAGAAGGGTCTGTGTCAACCCAAAGTTGACGTGGGTCTTTTTCCAATGCAGTAGGGCATGGCCCATGGTCCTAACAAAAGGCTTCTACCAAGGACACTTTCCTCGCTCATTTGATCAAACAGGTCATTAAAGCACATCTATTAACTGCCTTCTGTGCAGCAAGCTTTGTGCTGGAGAGGCATGGGTACAATCTAGGGAAGGGCAGACATGGCCAAGTGACCAGGGCAGGCTTTACAGTGAGAGGAAGAGGAAGAAACGGCAGAGATGGAGGAAGCAGTGACTCATCGCCTGTGGTCAAGGAAGGCTCGAGCAGAGGAACTGACTCCACACCGTAGAGAACACACTTGGCAGTATGACACCAACCTGCTTCCTGGATTTTGTTTTCTGACAGACGCAGCTTTTGCTTCTGAATAGTTCACCTGAAGATTATAGTCTATTCATCTTGAAATCCAAAATCGAGACAGGATTGTGTGCCAAGTATACAATAGGTGACAGATCAATGTGCACCTAATTGGTTGTGGCTTCTGGATTTAAAAGGCTTCCAGCCTTGTTTCTTTATGCATAGAGTGGACCTTTCTTTTTGTGTTTAATCTCAAAATAGCTTTAAGATTTTCATTTCCGCATTTTAGCTAGAATCCTGGGCATGATCAATGATTCTGCATGCCTGCTGTCCTACTGTCTCCTGGCACCAGGCCCTGTGCTACGGTCCCTTCATTGTCCTGTGGGGTTCTCCTTTAAATGCCTTTAGTCCTTAGAATATTCTCATAATGTCCAGGGTTTCCCCCTGACAACATCAGAACTGGACAATCTGTTTAATACTCCAGAATGATGATTTAAAAGGTGCTTTAAAATCTAAAACTTTGGCATCTTATCCTATTCTATTAAAAAATGCCTAAGTGGAGTTTTTGGGAATGATGAAACCAATCACATCATGTTATGTGACAAGATAAGAGCAGGGGGTACTCCTGCTGACACCCAGTCTAGCCTCATGGGAAACTTGACTCACTACCAAGGCTGATGCCTAAAGGGCATTACATTTCTTAAATGATAAAAAGAATCTTTTGTATACCCAGTGAGTGCATATTCATATGTATGGAGGGTATAGGTCAATGTCAGGTATCACTGCTCAGGAGCCATCTACCTTGGTTGTGTTTTTGTTTCTTTGGGACAGGATCTCACTAGGCCCTGGGGCTTATAGATTAGCTTAGGCTGGCTGGTCAATGAACCCTAGGGGATCTACCTGTGTCCATGTCCTCAGCATCGAGGTTACAATCTTGTGCCACTATACTTGGCTTTTTATGTGGGTGGTCAGGATCAAACTCAGGTCCTCATGCATGAGCTACAGGCTCTTGACTGACTAAACTATCTCCCTAGCACCATGCACAGCATTCTTTACAGAGTCCTCTTCTCTGTCCAGTAGAATATGAGTTCCATGAGAACAGGGACTGGTTATACTCTGCTATCGATCTTTAGCATCTAGGGAAGAACTATGCATATAAGCACACAGTAAATGTGCATGGATTGTGTGTCTGCCTGCTGGTTACTGACCTGGAAATCTGAAACTCATAATTTGTTCTCTCAAAGAAAATCAACACAATTAAGTGATAATTAGCTCAAATCAAGCTAAGATACCTTACATAACTGATGGTGGAAATGATGGTGGTGGTAACAATTAGCATTTAAGTTGAAGTCATAAAGTCACTGCAGCTGTTCAAAAGACATAGCTCTTAACAAATCACGAGTGTTAGTCTGCACCATGTGACATTAGGAAGCACAATGCAGTTATAGGCTTGGTAAAGCACTGTGCCTTGGGCTTTGTCATCTAGAATGTCCTCTCTATTAGAATGAGAATCTCTGTAGAGAGCAGTAGCATTTGGAAAACAAGGGATGTCTCCCACCATTCTGGCATTTCCGACTATTTCACTGTAGTCTCAAGACTTGTGAGTGAGGCTGTCCAGGAATGGACTTCTCCAGACTAAGTCAACACTGTAAATGCATCATTGGGTCCATCTTTTCCTCTGTAGAACGCAGCCCAAATTACCCCAGTCCACAGACTCTTGAGCAGACAGATGGTTGGTGCATTATGCTACTAAGTTTTAGAGCAACTTCACCTGTAATATTAAGTAACCAATATAGTTATTATGCTTGAGGTACTGAGGTAACCTAGGTTATTCTCTTACTTCACTTACAAGATAACTCAGGAATTCATTATTATCTCTATCAGGAGGTTAACTAACTTGCTCAAGTCAGTACCTATGTTAATGATGGAGCAAGGATGTAAACCAGGTCTGTCTGATTCTGATTCTGGAGTTTGGTTCTTGCTATTGTCCTATATTGACTTTGTGATAACCTTTGCCATCTGACCATATCTGGATTTTTTCACTGCTTGCTTCCATAAAAGGACCTGTCATGTACATGGACTTGCTAGGGGCTTGTGCTTACTGCAAAAAAAGATTACCAATCTCTGACACTTGAGTTGCTTTTGTATAGCCATCAAACTGAGATGAAGCATTTGAATAATGTATTTGATGAATAATCCCAGGATTTGTCAGAGGGCACAAAGAGCTTTGTCTTCTACTATTCTCATATTTTTTGTTATTATTTTAGTAATTATAGACTGTCATTTAATAGTACAGACAAGGTTGGCAGTGTAGAGCAGTTGCACAAGGCTGTGTTTGATCTTTGACACCATGTACAAAACAGGCGCAGGCATCCCTAATTCCAGCACTTGGGAGGAGGAGCCTTAGAGTTCAGAAATATTCTAAAATGGCTGAGTTAGAATCCATTTTGGGCTCCATGAGACATGGTCTCAGAAGAAGAAAAGAAAGAAGGAGGAAAAAAGAAAGAAAGAAAGAGAGAGAGAGAGAGAGAGAGAGAGAGAGAGAGAGAGAGAAGAAAAATAGTAGAGGCAAGTGGAATACTATAAAGTAAGTTGATAACAATATAAATAACAGGTTCTACCATTGAATAAAGCATTGCATCTTTGTGTCAGTGTGGCTAGTGTGCCTGTCAGTACAGTAAATTATGATCTGAAAAGGCTATGCAGTCTTGCAACATTCATTTGCTATCAGCATCTTGGAGGAAGTGAAGACGTGGGTATCTCTTATCATTCTGAAATGCATTGGAGTGAGTTGATCATTCTATCAGCACAAGAATTTTTATTTTGAAAATCAGGAAATTGTTTTAGGACTGGGTGTAGGCATTTCCTAAGCATCCTTATCCAGTGTGGTCATTTCTTAGGCTTCCTTATCCAGTGTGGGCATTTCCTAGGCTTCCTTATCCAGTGTGGGCATTTCTTACGCTTCCATATCCAGTGTGGGCATTTCCTAAGCATCCTTACTCAGTGTGGGCATTTCCTAGGCATCCTTATCTGGTGTGGGCATTTCCTAGGCTTCCTTATCCGGGAGCCACATGGTTGCTTTTCTACAATGATTTTCCTGAGGTCTGAAATATGACCTTCATTACCTAAGAGATAAGTATTTTATTTCAAATTAAAGGATCTATCAGGGATAAAACAAAGTCATCATCTCCCAAACCCCACAGAGGTGGAGATGACAGAGATCTTTGTAAAACTATCTCTCTGCTAGGACTCACAGATCCATAGGAGCAAACTTTCAAGTCCTTGAAAGCTATGGTTTGGGGACTTTTCCAAAAATGGGAAAGGTAAGATTTCTGAAAGCCATTGTGAGAGTTACTGATTTTGACAATGATGATTAGGAAGAAATCACAATATAGGTACTCATTTCCATCCAACATGGTATAGTATAAGGCTGTAGGGAATGTGCTTTTCTAGCCTTGAAAATGATAGCATGTGACATGAATATTGTTAGATCTGTTTTGCTCTTGTAATCTCAGAAACCATGAGGCCATTAAGAATTATCTCACTAGCCCTGTTCCTAAGGCTATAGTGTCTTCCCCAGATATCTGATTATCTGGCTACTCTTTGCACAGTTCTGTTGAAAAGGAAGTGACCACTTGATAAGACACTGCATTCAATCTTTGAGAGCCTTTGTTATTGCAGATCTAGCCTGTTTAATAAATTCAGACCTTTGCTTCCACCTGCTCTTTGGACTGTGTTAAAGGAGCCAGATTTCTTTTTACATGAGAGTCTTTTCTCACTGTCATTTTAGAGAGTAGCTTGTGTATTTAAAAGATGAGAGCATAACACCATAGAAATGGTCTTGACTCTGCTAATAGAAAATACAGGGAATGTTTCAATTCCATGAAAGAAGTCTGAAATGTCAGGGGTTCTTTCTCCATAGTAACACTGGGCTGATGGGCAGCTCTAAAGGTGTCACTGTGGTCCCTGCTTGGGCATCCAGACAAATAGGAAAGCTGTTGTGCATCTCTTGCTGGTCACAATGGTAGAAGAGAAAGAATATGTCTAGATTCCTTCTGCCTGAGATCTGTCCTTTTGGAATAAATGAGGGACTCAATTTACTTTTTGCTCACATGCTCCAGTTACATGACCATGACCAAGACTGAATTCAATAAAACAGGGGGAAAAAAATCTATTCTATGTCTAGGGGTGATGCAAGTGAATAACTCCATCACATACTACTCTAATATCAGAAGGAATACCTGAGTATTAACAATAAATATCTGTCTTTTGTTTTGTAAGCCACCTCAGAATGTTGCCATATGTATTTTCCTTTGTGGTGAGGCATTTGTGCATCTAAGATACGGTACCACTTGAAATGATTGACAGGGCACACCCACCAGGTGATTGTTCTAGCCGATTGCTCAACATATGTTGATTTCACCTTTTTCTTTTGGCTTGGTGTCAGTGTAGCCAGTGGGGTGTATGATGCTTTTTTTCTCAGTCAGGAGTGGCTTTGATTGTAGCCCTTGTGATCTATCTGAAGTGATGACACATTTGGAATGGGCAGACATCCAACGATCAATCAATATCCTCTCTGCATCCCCATTTAGCTGCTTGTGAGTGTGTTTTAAAGGACATTGTGTCCTTTAAAAGCCAGGTGTGGTGGCACCTACACACCTGCAACCCCAACACTTGGGAGGCTGATGTGAGTGCTAGACCATCCATGTTGCACAGTCAGACTCTGGATGGAACTCTAATCCAGGCTGCACTCTCTTCGGGGCAAAGCTGGTTGTCTCTCTCTGAGTTTGCATATAAGATAGAAGCGATTTGATAGTTAGTGGATTTGCTGGTTTTCCTTCATACTGGGACCTTTGCTTGCAGGAGCAACACATAAAACACTGACAGGGATTTCCAAAAAAAATGCATAAGCGATCCAATGAGATAGGTCATCAAAGCGGTGGCTTGTGGCCAGTAGGAAAGGACCTCCAGTGATAAGGTTTTCAAAGAATATGGAAGGAGTGGGAATTATCTTCAGACAAGCAGAGACACCTGTATCGCTTTAGCAGCCTGTGTGAGAAGTGGACCTGACACACTCTTGCCTTGCCTTGCCTTTGGGGTGTCAGGCAGTCAGTGGCACCTTAAAAATAACTGCCACAGGATGAGGGACAGGAGGAAAAAATAAACACTGCTAACAAAATCATTAAGGAAGGAAGGAAAAGAAAAGCCCACGGAAGCAGTCATGTGTAGTGTAAATATAGACAAGTGCTTTTCCAGAGACACGCTAGGAAAAACCCAGACCCAAATATACTGCAAGTTATCCAAGGAGAGAGACAATAGTCCGGTAGGCTGAGATGATATCTGTTGTCCAAAAGAAAGGTCCCACACAGGAAGACATGTGTTGAAAAGTAGAACTAAACTGCTAACAAAAATCTGTGTCTGTGGTGGTAACTCGGGCACTGAAAATTATAAAGTGGTATGGGAAAGCCAAGGGGACCTGGAGGCATTTTCAGAGTGTGATAGACAGGGAGTCACCAACTCTTCTCACAACTGATGCCAACAAACACCTGGAGAGTTTTGGAAACTCTTTAGCCAAATCCTAATACTCTTATTTTTACATGGGGAGGGAGCAGAGTATAAAGTTATAGATATTCTTTAGGTCATTGGTTACAAAGACTATGTAATTGTTTATTTAACATTGCAAACAGATCTCAGCCCTTGTAGCCTCAGTTAGACCAGTGTCTATCAGGTAGTAAATGTTTTTAAGGCTTTGCAAGCCATTTGGTCACTGTTGTAGTTCCCCAAATTTGCCATGGTGGCACAAAGGCAGCCCTCCAGCAACCCATTAGTGAATGAATGAGTGTGGTAGGGTTCCAATAAACCTTTATTTACAAAAACAAGAGACTGTACTTGGCCCCTGGGTTAGAGGGTACCAACCCCTGCTGGACTGCTTTTCTGCAAGCCCCTGTTTCCTGTGGTAAATAGTTGATGCGTGGTTTGTATTCTGATCATGGAAGATAAAGAGTCATTATCATCAGTCTTCATACTTTATAATGTCTCTTTGCTTTCAGTGAGTGAGCCTGGTGAGCCAAAGTGCTTTCAGAGAGCATATGCCTTTTCTGAAACATGCTAGCTAGCATTTTCAGAGAGAGTTTCAATGTACTTGACATATTAATGACATACATATTGAGTGTTTAAAAACCTAATGTTTTCTGCATTTCAGTAAAAAACGATTGTCTTAGAGTCATCATTGCTTCGACAAAACACCATGACTGAAAAAACAAGTTGGGGAGGAAAAGGGTTTATTTGGTTTACATTTTCATATCACTGTTCACTGTTGAAGGAGGTCAGGACAGGAACTTAAACAGGGCAGGAACCTGGAGGCAGGAGCTGACGCAGAGGCCAAGGAGGTGTGCTGCTTATTGGCTTGCTCCTCATGGCTTGCTCAGCCTGCTTTCTTATAGAACCCAGGACCACCAGCCCAGGAATGGTCCCACCCACCATGGGCTGGGCCCTCCCCCATCTGCCTACAGCCCAATCTTATGGAGGCATTTTCTCAATGGAGGTTCCCTCCTCTCAGATGACTTTAGCTTGTGTCAAATTGACATGAAACTAGCCAGCACAATAATATATTATGGGTTTCTAAGCTACACACTTACTTCAACTTCACTCAAGGGAATCCCAGCCCCCAAATCACCAGGTCTTGACAGTCAGGTCACCCAGTGACATCTTCTGGAGACCTTCAGTCCAGTGGCATCATGAAGACTTCAGGGAAGAACTTCTCCTGTTAGCAGCTTTATAAACTACACAGGTATAGTCTACCTGAGAGTTGAGTTTTATGACAACTAGACCCAAATGGAATTGAATTACTGTTTTGGGGGAGAAATGGCAGGGGATGAGAATGTCACTAGATTTGACATTCCTTCCTTGGGATTATGGCTTCCTTGGGTTGAACAGTAGAGATACCACTTGATTTTGTCAAATATTAGTGTTTATCTCTTGATAATATCTCTGTTTAACAAACTACTCTATGGCGATGCTTTTCTCTTAGTTTCCATGGCCACATTCAATTTTTAATTTCCATTAGCAGATGACATTTGCCCCTACCACTCACTACCCACTCCCTTTTTCTTTTTTCCATAAAAAAGGGTCTATTCAATACCTTGGTTTTTTGCTCAACCTTGTATTCTTTATCCAGACTCTGGATGTAAGAGTGGTTAGAAAGTCAGAAGGGTGTTTTCTTTGCTTTTGAGTCTTGCAGGGTGTCTAGAATGATGACTTGCAAGCAACCAGCCAGCATCTGCAGGTGTTTCTTACTACCTCTGAGGATGCTTTCAGTCTTCAGCTCATGAGCTGCCCTGGGTTTAGGAGTGAGCTTCCGGGGTTTCCATAGCTATTTCCTGGTGGACTTCTTATGCCACAGCCTGCTACTTCTCACTGCATTGATTATCCACAGGCAGGGACTTGCACAGGAGGAGCGCTTATCTTTTTCTTATGCCCACTTTTGAATATGGGTTTCCTAATCCTCATTGCAGTCCTTAATTAATAACATAATGTGTTTATTATGATAATATGCTTAGCCCTGCATCATTCCTTAGCAGTCAGAAAGACAAATTCACAGGATCAGAGAACTGAAAAGGCTTACAAGGAGCGGGAGTGGGGGCTTACAAACGTGTCAGTGTGGTGATTAGAGATATATCTAGAAATACCTCTACTTTTCTTATATTATGGTCAATTTGAATAACTCCTTTATGTATACTTTTTTAAAAACATATTTTCAGAAATGGCAGGATTGATAGTTTCTCTGTGGTAGGCCTCTTCTATTCAGGAATATTCTGTTTCAAAAAAGGCACATACGTACTTAAGCACACACACACACATTTTTTTTTTCCTTTTTTAATTATATTTGTTTTTTAATTTTACATATCAGCCACGGGTTCCCCTGTCCTCCCCCCTCCCTCCCTCCCTCCCCCCACCTTCCTCCCATCCCCTCCCCTCCATTCCCATCTCCTCCAGGGCCAAGACTCCCCTGGGGATTCATTTAAACTTGGTGGATTCAGTACAGGCAGGTCCAGTCCCCTCCTTCCAGGATGAGCAAAGTGTCCCTGTGCAAGCCCAAGGTTCCAAACAGCCAGCTCATGCACTAAGGACAGGTCAGGGTCCCACAGCCTGGATGCCTCCCAACCAGTGAAAGGCACTCAACTGTCTCACTTATCCAGAGGGCATGATCCAGCTGGGGGCTCCACAGCCTTTGGTTCACAGTTCATGTGCTTGAGCCCAGGACTGGAAAAAGCACAGGGATGAAAAGCCAGACGAACGGAAGCACACAACATTTTAAAGAAAGAAAGACAAGAGGAAAAGAGGTAAAACAGAAGGCTCAAATTTACAAAAGAGTGGATATCAGGGATTGTTATTGACTTCATAAGAACATTCATTCTTTGCACAGTAAATAGCTCCTGGGTGGTACCAGTCAACCCCGCCCCTCCCTGGCTCCACAAACTTGTTTCTAGATAATTTCTTACTAATAATGGCAGAGGGAGCTAGGTAGAGAAAATTTAGCTAAATAATTTTCAGCATCTTTTACTTGAAGACCAAACTGATAAGCTGTTCTTAAAGCAGTCTGGCCATTAAAAGGAAAAGCAATGTTTGCTTTCCTCAACACTTACCAAAACACAGTTACAGTATGAACATGAAAACCCACTGCCATTTTTACATCTGCCTCCCCTCCAGCTTCGACAGCCTCTTAGTTATCTGTTCTGCTCTGGCCTCTGGTCTTGCTTGAAGACACATTGGTCTGTAGAAGCTGGCTCTGAGGCATCAGCCACTGTTCAACAGCATCAAGTGTTCCTTTGGACCCCAAATATTGTTTTTAGAAAATGACGCATGGGCAAAACAAGATCTGCTGCTCAAGTTAGCTTGACCCTGCCTCTTCCATTTTCCCAGACCTCTAGAGCATTGTAGAATGGAAAATTTAAACATTTTTTATTGCAAAAAGTTATTTTATTTCATTATTGTCTTTTCTATTCAAATGCTTTTTTTTATTTTTAGAAAATTAGCATTCATTTTGATACACTGAAAAAAATAATAAAAAGTAAGGAATGAGGCTGAGTGGTGGTGGCGCACACCTTTAATCTTAGCACTTGTGAGGCAGAGGCAGGCAAATCTTTGTGAGTTCGAGGCCAGCCTGGTCTATAGAGTGAGTTCCAGGACAGGCACCAAAACTACACAGAGAAACCTTGTCTGGAAAAAAGTGAAGCAAAGCAAAACAAAACAAAACAAAGTAAGTAATGGAAAATGTATTACTTTCATTAAAATTTTTTTCATCCTGTTTTATGACCAGATTTATACGTGATAAAACAATGAGTTTTGATAAAATAAATAATTTTGAGTAGATTAAAAGGAAATATAATTGAAAACTAAAATATTTTGTGTTGGACATGGTGGCGCACACCTGTAGTCCTAGCACTCCTGAAGGCAGGGGGATTGCCAGGAGTTCCAAGCCAGTCAAGACTACCTAGAGAGTTTCAGGCCAAACATGTGGTGATGGTGGTGGGGGAGACCCTGAAAACAAACAAAACAATCACATAAATCAAACCCAAACCACTTTATAAAGGAAAGACAAACATGTTTCTCTGACTCCAGTGATGGGCAGGGCTTCTCTGTTTCTTGGATTTGACACTCCCAGGTCATGTTTTCTAGAAGAATTGTGAAGGAAGAGGAGTAACGGAATCATGAAACAGCCATGAGTCTGATGCCTTGAGAGTTGACAAAATCTACAAATTCCAAAAGATCATTGTTGTTTTGAAAAAGCGCCAGACATAGACAAGATCCTATCCCAGGTCCTGTTCCAACGCGGCAGGGAGGAAAACCTGGAGATGAAGGCTGAGAGAGAAGCAACCCTTCCCTGATAGGGTGCAAATTCCAAGAGAGCTGAGCTGTGCTCAGGCCTTCCCTCCCAAGCCTCACTATGGCGCATCTTCACTGCCTTGCTCTTTCGGACTCCTTACTCTCAATGACAGGCAGACACATCCTGGCCTCTGACCTGGGAAAACACGCCCCCTCCGTGCTGAATTACTCCCGGCTTCAGCCCTGGTTCCTCTCAGCGGGTTCCAGAAGATAACAGCCTTTCTTTGGCCTTCTCCCTTATCACGCCTGCTAGTTGTTTTATCTATCATCTTCTAGCCTGGGGATTTTTTTTTTTTTTCAATTACTAAATCTAGTGGATTTTTCCAGTTCCCTCCCTCTCTCCTTCCCTCCTGCTTTCTTTCTTTTCAATGCCAGATTTGATTCTCTCTCTCTCTCTCTCTCTCTCTCTCTCTCTCTCTCTCTCTCTCTCTCTCTCTCTCTCTCTCTCTCTCTCTCTCTCTCTCTCTCTCTCTCTCTCTCTCTCTCTCTCTCTCTCTCTCTCTGCACTCGTCTATCTCTTTCATTGGTGTATGTTCCAGGAGGACTGAGATGGTATTTAATTCAAAACTTTAAGATGACCACAATGCCTGGCCTATGCAGGTTCTTAAGGGATGTTTGTTAAATAGATTACTCCTCACTGGACCAATGACTTTAAGGAATGTGGGACTAACGGCACTTATATAGACTTGTATTGTTGTTTTATTTAAACGATGTGGTCTGTCTTTCCACATGGTTTGGCTTTAAGGGACTCATTTCCTGTTTCTTTTAAATGATTTTTTTTCTCTGAAATCCTTTTGCTCTGAAGTCGGTCTCCCTGCCCCCCTCCCTGAAAGTTCAGTTTCTTTTGCAGGAGGTCTCCGCCTTCAGGGGGCCTCCCTGTCCAGGCTGGAGGTAAGGCACTCTATTCCATTGTTTGCTTAGCCGCCTGGGTGGCTCCCACTTTGCAAGCAGAGGAAGCAGCTAAAAGCCAACCCTGGGGAGCCCAAATGTGGCCTTTCCTTGCAGGCAGCTGGTGCTGGCTCAAAGTGCAGCAAGGACCAGGGCCTTCCTCAAGGGCAGCTGCTGCACATCTTTCCCAGAAAGCATCCTCTTCCATTGTGTGCTTTCTACTCACTCTCCACCATTTTTTTTTTTTTTTTTTTTTTTTTTTTTAATACTGAGGATGGAACCTAAAGCCCCCCTACTGCTAGGCAAGCCTTCTCTCATTGAGCTACATACCCATCCTTCTTTTCTATTCTGAGTCAGTCTTCCCAAGTCATTCCGCCCCGCCTTGGACTCACTCTGGAGCACAGGAAGTTCTTAAACTTGTGACCCTCCTGTCTCAGCCTCCCAAGGAGCTAGATGCCAGGCCTACACTACCGGATTTGGTTTTATTTATTTATTTTTATGGATGATCATAAACTGATATAACCACACTCTAAACATTTGAAATTATAAAAAATGCAATCTCCGTATCTTCAGATGGTCTCTCACAATTGATTTTTTTTTTTAAATGTGATTCTGGTAGTTTTTGCTCCTTTTACTTACTGGGTCCCAAGTGCTCTGACACTGTCATTTTCCATCAGGACACTTTGGGGTTGTATTTTCTTATTGGGGGAAATCTCAAGTCATAGTTATCCTTTGGAGCAATGCTCTTCAAGAATTCGGTTTACTGTTGCCCAGGAAGCCTGTGGCCCAGGGAGTTCTGACAATACCAGTTAATCAGGCTGTTTATGGGGAACAGCTGCCACCTGAATTTGGTCTTCCCACAAATGAAGGTAAAAGCTACCACATGAATCAAACTGCTTCTCTGGAGCAAAATTTATGCACTGTAACTGAGTAATAGAAGCCTTGAGAGATAATTAGATATGCAGATGGAGATTTTATGCTCTGATGTGGATTTATGCTTTAAAAAATACGTACATTATTAATAATTACTAATAGTCTAAAATACCCAAATGTTTTGAATTGTAGCAAAATACCTGAGGCTGAGTAATTAACGAGTAAACAAAAGGTAAATTGACTTCTGATCCAGATATGACCATCTTCTAAAAACTGTGGGGGGGTTCAAGCAGAAGATGTCAGCCTCCAGTTCTGCCCGGCCCTCCCATCCCCACTCCCTGACACTTGCATTGCAAAGCAGAGAGGGGAAAGAGGAATTCCCCATGCAAGGAAGATCAAGTGCATGAACATTCAACAGTTTCCTTCCCTGAGAAGCAATTCAAGTCTATGGGGTCTCATCCAGCTTTCAAAACCAGCATTAACCCTTCCATGAGAATGGGCCATGTCCTATCCCCCACTACCAAGTCTTACTTCCCTATTCAACATGGCTATCCTTCCAATCCAGCTGTCAGTACATGGACCTCTGGAGAACAACATCCTAACCATCACACCAAGAACTCAGGGAATGCACACACACACACACACACACACACACACACACACACACACACACGAAAGAACAGAGCAGGATAATTTGAGAAGGAAGATAAGCAGAAGTAAAAAAACGGGAGAAATGGACGTTAGGTTGTGAGTAAAGCATGCATCAAATGAACTCCAGATGTGTTCCAATTGTTCAGAAAACACCAGAACAAAGGCAAGTGAATTGTGAAGAATTGCTTCTGCAAGACACAGCTGGTCAGAGCTGACACGGGGGAGCAAGGATGCTAGTGGCCTTCACTGTCACTACGGCTCCTTTTTCAGAGTCCTTTTATTCCTTTGATTTAGGATGGTGGAAAATAACAAGTTCTTATATAGCCCTGGCTGGCCTTGAACTCATGGTCTTGAACTCCAAATCCTCCCTCCCCCTTCCAAGTGCTAGGATCACACCACAGGACAAGCAAACTTAGGTCCCTGATTAGGAACTTGGTTTGCAATTATTTACAAGTTTTCTGCCCTTGCCACTATGATCCTCAGCCTTAGTGTATAGAAGAGGAAACTCAGCTCGCTGCTTCTCTTTTTGATAGGAAGATGGAATACACAGAACAGTACTTTTGCTGCCTTTTGTAGCCAGAAGCTATTGTTGAATTTTACCATAATCTGACTCCTGAGAAGACAGAACCTTCTGTGAAGTGTCATGGACTAGCTGTGACATTGGAGGTCTCAAAAAGGATTGGTATTTTCTATCCTGTGGAAAGAAAGCTGAGTTAATTGATGGTCCTCATTAATGCCTATTACATGCATTTTCAGGCCTAACCTTAAGCCTCTGATGCCCCCTGAGACTAGGGACAGAGCAGAATTACAGGTCCTGGCCCTGGCTTTATAGTTGTTGGGGTTAGTGGCTGGGGGCATGTATTTGGTTCTGACTGAAGAGTTATGAGGGATGATATCATCTGGTATTTCCAGACTGATCACTCATTACCATTATAATTACTTTCCAATGCCCTCTTGTCCCTTCTGCTATGAAGACTGGTAAGGTTTGAGACAATCACTAATCAACCAATGAAGAGACATGGTGTAGAGTGTTCAGCTAATTTAGGATGGACATGTACAGGGGTGAGCAGTAACTCTTTGTTATAAAAAAAAAATCTTGTTTTAAACTAAACATAATGCAGTCTATTTGACTTGATATAGATGATAATAAAGAAAACACAGAGCTGAACCTTCACATGGACTGGCTCATTTAAATCCTCACAAGAACACAATGTGATAAATGCTCTTATTAATAGATGCTCCTATTATTAGATCTTACTAATAGACTAATAGGTTAATAGATGAAAAAACAGAATTAAAGAGCTTAAGTAATTTTTCAAAAGTCTCCTACCTTGGAAATGGCAGGTCTGAACTTTGAACTCCAGTTTTCTCTAACAAAACCAAGATACTATTATTTCCAGAGCATTCCTTAGAAGATAAAATGCTAAGGAAGCTCAGGAGTGGTGATTAACTCACCACTTTGCACTCTGGAAGAAACAGTCAAGTTCTTAGCCTGCTCTCCTATCCAGGTAGCAGGAGGCACCCCCACACCCTCCGCCTCTGGAATCCCCTCTCCTGCAGCGGGGTGCATGCCTAGAGCCTCCCTTCGCTCCACGTTGTTGACCCGTGACTGTGTAGCACCTTTGAGTAAGCAAAGTCGCAGTGCAGGAGAGACCAGAAAGTCAGCTTTGGCCAATTAACGTATTTGTGATCTTGAAAAGGTTAATCTCTGTCTCTCTCAGCTTTGGTTTCTTTTTTAGTGAGATGGGGAAAGTTGTAAAGTCCAGTTCAGAGCCTAAGGTCGGGAGGGAGGGAGGCAGTGCACAGCGATTAGAACCGCCGCCCCCCCCCCCAATATCTTCAGGAATAACCAGTGCAGTCACTCTATCTACATGCGAACATTTTGAAGGTTTTCATTCCCGTCCAGAGGAAAGAGGTCTTCTTGGAGAGAGGCCAGTAGTGTTCAAAACGCCGGAAGTAAGAGAAACACAGGAGCAAGTCTCACGCACTGGAAGGGAGGCCTCTTTCAATATAAGCAGAAAAGTAAATCTACTTGATGAATAATAATTTTTCTTGGTGGTTTTCTTTTTAAAAATGGTCCTTATGTTTTTACTTGAGGGTGTATTTTGCTGTTTGCGGAGATGAACCAGCTTCCGCTGAGGTGAACAAATCCTTTCCCCTCTCAGATCTTATCTGCTTCTTATCTGTAAGATGGATAGATTGGGGCCAGTCTCCCCAGTGTCTGGTGGCTGTTTGATCCTGCCATGCCCTGTTGCATCCGCTGGGGAGGAATGTGTCTGGAGCCTGTTTCTGTCTTGGGTTGTGGAACCCAGCCTGGAGGGGCTTCTTCAGAATGAAGGAAAAGTGACCCAGACTCGCTTCTGTTCAATGTTAGAGTCCTGTAGCTTTCTCTGGTCGGGCCTAACACATGGGACCAAAGGAAAAGCTCTGGGAGTCTGCAAACACGGTTGCAGAGCAAGTGCGTTTTCCTTGCATCCCCCCCCACCCCGCTCCGCAGAGAGGGCCAACAAACAGCAAACGATGTTAATTGCGAAGGCCCAGCCCCAGACTTTAACCTAGAGGGATGTTTGAATTGTGGAAATCCTTATGGATAAGCCTCACAATTATGTACTTAGTCACAACCAGAGGGAAGGAACTTTGGAGGCACTGGATTGAAGAGACACAAAAGTCAGGAAGTGACCCTTTCGTGGGGACTGCAGAGGCCACAGAGGAGAAACAAAGTCCCCTCACAACTGGGAAGACGGACCGTACCATCCTAGGGGGCCGGAGTAGGGAAGAGGGCGTTGGAAAATGATATCCTCGCTCTCAAGGAGCCGGCGAGGACACGGGATTTCCCGGCTGAAAAGCCCCAGTGTCTGCCTGTCCTGGCCGAGCCTCTCCCCTGCCGTGGAGGCCTGGGTACCGCAGCCCGGGGGCGCCCTGCATCACCACTCTGTGAGCGGGCGGGGCCCTGCTCCCCAGCCTGGGGATGGATGGCGTGCCCTAGCCAGCCCATCTGCGGCCACGGCTGGTCCGGGAGGAAGCCGTCCCCGGGGATGAATGGGGCTTTGTTCGCTGCCAGCCGCGCTCCCCTCGCGGCCCGGCCAGGCACAACGGAGGCAGTATGCGACAGGCATGGAAATGAGCCGCGGGCTCTCCCCTCGCAGCGCCCAGGAATGCTGGCCAGCCGGAAAGGAGCCCTCGCCGGGGACCCGCTCCCGCGCCTCTGAAACCCCATTGAGAAGGGCTCTTTGAAGCAATTAAAGCGTGTTTCACGGCGGCCTGGGAGGGGCCCGGGTCGGCCAGCTTCTCTTTTACCCTCCTTCTCTGTCCTACCCTGTTTGTGCACCTTGGTGTGGCGGGTTACCTAGAGACCAGGCCAGAACCAGCTCCCTCTCATGCAGAGATTCTGTAAACTCACAAAAGCGTCCCCATAAACAGATTGCTTGTCACCAGGGGGTGGGGGTGTGTGTGGCGGGGTGGAACCCAGTTTGGACCTGATCCAAGCTGACCTGCAGAGCCTGGGTTCCTGCTTTCAAAGGCCTCTTTGCTGGGCCCTACACCCACCTGCCCTTGCTGTCAGGTCTGGGCGGGAGGAGAAATCGCCTCTGGACAAGGAAGTCCTGAGGCTGCGGCTCAGCATTTTCCATTTTCTCAGCGGCGGGGTGGGCTGTGTTCAGGTCTAGAAGTGATGTCACAGCCAGCCCTGTGAGTGATGTAACCTGCACATGTTGAAGGACTAGGACCGGGCGGCTATTTTGAGACTCTTGAGTTCCTTCCTTCCTCCCTGGAGACAAGTGGATGACTGTGGAGAACTCACAAAGCTGCTCTGGGTACAGAGGTTTTCGTCTGTTCCAGTGAAAAATCCTAAGGCCGGAGAACTGACGCCATAAAAGCGGGCGTGCTTGTGAAATTCTTTCTAAATTGGAGGTGGGCACATGGGGCAAGTGTGTGGATTGGAGCCCCCCAGTAACATCCATGTAAAAAGGTTTCACTGAGTTCTCTGGTTGACTTTATACCCTTTTTCCTTGAGACTGTTAAAGTGTGCTTCTCCTCCAGCAGGTGCTTCCTGGAGAACATGATCTTTTGTTGTATCTTTGTTGTATGTTTTGAGACAGGGTCTTGAGTTCCCTCCGTAGTCAAAGATGATGTTCTATTCCAGATCCGACTGCCTCCGCCTCCCAAGTGCTGGACTTCCAGGCATGTGCTGCCTTGACTGTCAGGATCTCGGGATCCCTGGTTTGTTGTTGTTGTTGTTTTGGCAGGGGAGTTGGGGTAAGGGTCTGTGTTCGGAGCAGATCCTTAACAATGCCTGTCAGCGCTTAGCAAACACTGTTGATGACTCCATGAAGGAAGCCAGAACCCCTGTTGTTGTTTTTGTTTTTGTTTGACCCTTATAATTCCAAACAAGAAATAGGGAACACGAGGTGGACCTTTAGTCCCAAGGATCCTGGGTTGGGGAGGTGTTGAGAAGTTTGAAGGGAAGGTTAGGAAATATTTTTGAGAGCACAGACATGCCTCAAGTGTTTCCTGAAATGACCTAGATGGGAGTGGAGCACTCAGGTGGAGGAGTCATTCTTTCCAACTTCGAGGATGGTTAGTTCTGGCTAATGTGAATCATGTTTTACGTTAGCAAGGAGTGTGCCCAGTCCATCATTCATTCTTTAAGCATGCCATGGAAACAGGATGGTCAGAGTAGTGGCTGTGCATGGTAAGCATCATTGCGTCTTATATGCTTCTCCAGTATGTCTCCATGGTGATTGTTACTTTTGGCTTGGCTTGTACTTCTGTTTGGTTATTTTTTTCGATGAGGCCTGGAATGTGTGGATTTTTTTCTAAACACACACACACACACACACACACACACACACACACACACACACACACCAAGCAATGAGTATCAGAAAGTCCACTTTGAAAATGGTGCCCTGGTGTTTCCTTATTTACCAGGATATAGTTTGACCACCAGCACACTGCTGTGCATAATAACTTCCTCTCTCATCCTAGGGTTTCATTTGACTGTCATCTGGTCGCCATTTTGCCTTCATATGGACAGCATGCCTGACAACTGAGATTCTTGCCCTACTGTTTCATTCTGTTTAACCATGTAGACACAAACAACACAGCGTAAAGCCCCACAGACCAGACAGTTCTGGACTAGAATGCAGACCACACACTAGCATGAGAACAGCGCCCCTCGCACAACAGACCCGGAGAGTTTTCTCGAAATCCTAATAATCCTGTTTCATGTTGTTTATAGCAGCTTTTTCTGCCTTTCAGCTTGGTCATGAGCTGGCAGTGGTTTTAGCGAATGTTAATGATCCAAAGGAGATCGCTACAGGCAAGCGTAGAATGTTCTTGCCAGGTGTGGTGGGTGGTACACACCAGTACTCTTAGCACTTGGGAAGTGGGTTGAGTGTTCAAAGTGTGTCCTTAGCTACATAATAAGTTTGAGGCCAGCTCAAGGACACATGGAAAACCTGTCTCAAAAGAAAACAAACTGCTCTAAAAAGGTGAGGCAATTTATTTATGGCCACTAATCAGAATTAGGCTTACTTCTTCAGTCTCATCCCTGACATAGGAAAAACTTCAGGCCTCTGAGGTTCTAAAGCGGGTGTGGGTTCTACAGCTGCAGTGTAGGGACCAGACTCTGAATACAAGGAGACAGATGCAAACTGCATTTCCCAATCTGATAAGATCACAATGCTTTACCATTTTTTTTTGCAGGTCTGAATTATCAGCTTTTTTTTTTTTTTTTTAGAGCCTTGTAATTTGACTATTAGCCTGAAAAATGACCAGAAGACCTCTCCTTTATTTACCAGCTGACCCATGACCTTAATGAGGCGTCTCTAGAGGGTAGGATTGAGAGTTTTATTTGTCTTGTGTTTGGGGTTAAAAAAAAGGGAGGGGCTGCCTCCTTCAACAGTCTTTGGTCCCTAAAATAGCCCCCACTCCCCGCCAGCAGTGCTATTTACTCAGTCTCTGGGCTACTAAGTGTGGGGTGGTCCTTGTTGACTTAAATGAGTCTCTGCAGCTAGGTGGGGCTCGCTGGAGCCCTTAGTCATGTGAGGTTGCCAGGGTAACTTAATGTCTCTGGTGCTGGAATGCTTTACGAAGTACAAAGACGAGACTACAGAGCACATTACAACTTACAGTCATGTGTTCAATAACATGCCATCTTTTAGTAATGGAGCTTTTATTTTTACTTTATTTTGTGGGATTGAAAGATCAGAAGCCGGAAATTAGCTGGAAAGGATAAAGAAAAGGAGAATTTAAAGGGATGGAGGTGGGGGGAGGCGGGAGGGGGGCTGGCTATTTCTGTTCCTTATGCGGGTAATGGCTAAGCAAAGAGAACATCTGGCCTGGAGCAGGGCTCTGCAACATCTGGCCCGGAGCAGGGCTCTCTGCAGTAGTGCTTTTAATTACCCAGTCATTTGGTCTCTTGCTAGATTAGTGACTGTGGAAGCAGCTCAGATCTCCAAACTGACAGGCCTGGAGAGCTCTAACTTAGCCTGCCACATAGTCAGAGGGGAAACGCGGAGCTTCCGGTTTCATATTTAAACCAGGATTGACTCATAATTGTAGCTGTCAGGAGGGTGATGGAGACATTATGTAATCTGGTTCTTATGGTGATATGTGTTTAAGGTTTCTGCTCTGTAAATTCCAGGGGAAATTTTGTGCCCATTGAGGGAAAGCTTGCTGACTGCTCTGTGGTGTGCCTGGGCAGGGTAATGATAGTGCAGTCACAGGTTCCTAAGTCTGCCCGAGTCCAAACATGAATGAATCTCCCCACCAAGAGGCCTTCCTGGTTTTCCAGAGACTTTAAGTGTGGATGAGGTTAGGCAAAAACCTGGCAAATTTTGAAGACGCTGCTGGTCCCGTGGGAAATTTAATAATGGCAAGACATTCAGGTCTGTACGTTTTTTGTTTTTGGTTTTTTCCCCCTGGGCCACATAGCTGCCTTTACTGCTTCCTGTCATTTCTAGCCTCAGAGATCTGGAAGTGGTCACCAGATGCTTCTGGAGCAAAGCTCTGGGGCTGTGGATCATTTGTTCCATTTTCCTTGCATTTGTTACTTGCTTCTCAGAGGCTCTGGGGCCTCTGGGGATAAATGTGCATTGATTGCAGGGAGCTAGGGGAGGCTGGAAGCAGGCCCAGCATTTGCTGCCACCAACAAAACAAACAAAACAAAACAAAACCCCAAACAACAAAAATAGAAAAGAAAAATTTAGAGGAGCCTGTTTAAAGTAATGCCAACATATTTGCTAGGGGGAGACTTGTTTTCATTTGTTCTCAGCACCCAAGCAATGTCAATTCCATGGTTGTGATGAGAAGAATTCATTGGCAGAGTATCATTCCTGCTGACCTTCTCTGACTGGCACAACTCCTTAACTCTGTTGTGTACCTTTCCTCCCTCTCCTGGAGGGCCCCCATTCCACTGATACTTGGGGTTCGTTGGCTTTTTATATCCATCGAAGATGACATTGGTATGTATAAAGTGTCATCAAGATCATAAGTTAGCACCATCATCAGCACCACATCGCTGTCCTCACCACTGCCATCGTCACGATCACCATCATCAGCACCACATCGCTGTCCTCACCACTGCCATCGTCACGATCACCATCATCAGCACCACATCGCTGTCCTCACCACTGCCATCGTCACGATCACCATCATCAGCACCATTCCTATCCTCACCACTGTCAGCACCATCACGACCACCATCATCAGCACCATCACTCTCATCATGGTCACCACTATCCCTGTCACTAGTAGTAGCATTATTACCACTTACATTGTAACAGGCTGGAGCCAAGTGGGCTCAGTTACAATTTCTGAGCAATCAGTTACAATTTCTGAAAAAAGGAACAACCAGGATAATTGGGTATTTTCCCATGAGCTTTGGAATGGGCAGTGACCTCCTTGCAAGGCTAGTACTTGCTTGTCCTACCACCAATTCAGATTTTTTTTTGCTTAAAGTCATTCTATGATAGACATAGCTTGTGCTATTTCTGAGTTTTTTGTTTTGTTTTGTCTTTTGTTTTTGTTTTTTGTTGTTTTGAGACAGGGTTTCTCTGTGTAGCTTTGGTGCCTGTCCTGGATCTCACTCTGTAGCCCAGGCTGGCCTCGAACTCACAGAGATCCGCCTGGCTCTGCCTCCCGAGTGCTGGGATTAAAGGCGTGCGCCACCGCCGCCGGGCAATAGCTTGTGTTAGATGACAAACTCCTTTGTCTTTCAACTTCAGTCACCCAGCTCTAAACATCCAGTTGATCAGGGAAGTATTTTAATAAAATAAAATATACTTAAGATACTTGTACATATTTGTACATATAGAAATAACTATTTCCAGAAACAATTTAAACCTTTCCCTGCCCTTTCACAATCTCAGGCTGAGATATCTTTAGTAGGAAACGTTGCTAATGTGACAACATGATTTCTTCTCTCCCGTGAGGCTGACTGAGTTTTATATGACTATTATACAGTCAGTGGAGCTGGTAACATTATCAGGTAACTGATGGATGATGCATGGATGGGTAATTTCATGAGTTGTCTAGCCTGAGTTTATTCATTCCCCTAGTCATTGAAATGAAGAGATTGGATGTGATTCCCATTGAGATAATTTGTAGTGGATTTTTTTTTCCTATCAGAAAATGAGGTGCTGTTTTATCTGTTCTTTTTTTCTCTTTTTTTTCTTCTACTAGAAGCTCCAAGTGGACCAGGGATCGCTTCTGCAGTCAACATCTACAGTAGTTGATGACGACAGGACATATTATCCAGGGCCCTGAATAAATGAAGCTAAGCATTGGATCTAGTTGCCGACAAGACACTTGTCTTTGCAACCTCTTCCCGTGCCTCTATGCTGTCCCAGGTTTCCATCTTCAAGATTACCAGGGGCCCAATGACTAGAACTAATATCTTACCTTTGATGGAAAAAGAATGGAGAGGGGGTAGAAGAGAGGTGGAGCAAATGGGATGGGAGGAGGGATGGGAGGAGGGGCAGGGGACTGTGGTCGGTAGGTAAAATAAATAAAAAATTTAATAGTTTCATAAAAAAGGACTAATAAACCTTTATATCATACTTTATTTGATACTTGGGGTTGAAAATAAGTGTACAGTAGTGGAAGCTTGCTTTCCTTCAACCTTTACAAACTAGCTCATCAGTGTGTTCAGGCTCTCCTCCAACTCTTTTCATTGTTTGCCTACAAACAAATTTCAGATTGCTTATGGAGATGTTCCAGGTCTACCACAATCTGGTTCCAAACTATCCTTCTGATTTCATTACCCAGGGCTCACAGCCTGCCCGCTTCAGTTGTGTTTTCTTGCTTTTCCATAATGTATGCCGTACATTAGTCACTTTAAATGGCTCTGTGTTTCCATATCTCCTTTCTTTCTATACTTTATGTTCTACTTACTCTTGTGTGTTGGTGTGTTACTTATTTTAGAACTGACACAGACAACTTAGAAGGAAGCTTGTGGGTGGTCAGACTTTCATTTCCATAGTTATCAAAAGGAGGATTGTTTCGCTCATGGTTTCTGAGGTTTCAGCCCATGGTTGTACTTGAGCAAAGATAGGTAGTAAGACTATGTGAGCTTCATTACCTCATGGAAACGTGGAGATAAAGGACAACCTGTGAGAGCCAGTTCTCTGCCTCCACCATGTGGATCCTAAGGATGCAGCTCAGGCTGTCAGGGTTGGCAGCAAATGCCTTTACCCAGTGAGCCATCTTGTCAGCCCTAGTCATGGTACTCAGAACCATTAAGTCTCTTAAAGAATGGAAAAGAGAGAACTTCAGAGGGTCCCGACAACTGACACCTTTAACAGATTGCACAGTTGTTTCTTCCTAAAATTGCTTAGCTTAGGGTTCACTTCCCATTCTTGGGACCAAAAAGGACTTAGAACCTGGTGCTAGGAGGGTTCCAGCCACATCTGGCATTGAGGGCTGTTTTGGTCCTCACTGTTACTGGGATAGGGATGAAGGTGAAGGTGAATAAATTCATATTCTGAGTTAGATGGAGGTTTGTGGCATCATATCCCTAAGTTGTTAAGAGCAGCTCATCATCTTTCTGACTGATGTGTCCACCTTGGTCCTGCTTTGATTTGACTGTACAATAATGGACTCATCCAGACTGCTTACCCAGGCCTCCCCATTGTATGAGCTTTCGGTTCCACTATGAGCCCAAACCTTCCTCCTGTCCAATCTCTCTCTCTCTCTCTCTCTCTCTCTCTCTCTCTCTCTCTCTCTCTCTCTCCTTCTCCCCCACCTACCATGTGTCTTCCTCCCTCTTTCCCCCCCCTCCCTTCCAAACCTGTCCATTCCCTGTAAGATCTCTCCAAATTCTCATAGAACTTATATTTTCACTGTCACTGTGGCTCATCAGACTCTTCCCCAAATTTGTGCAAAGGAATCGTAAAACTCTTAAGAGTGTAATTGTCTGCTAAAGATTTGGAGACATGTCAGACAGGCATTCATGTTGCAACTAAACAAATAGTTTCAAATTTAATTTCAAGGATTCTTCTTTTCAAGGTATTTCTCCACTGGCTCATCCTTAGAGACTATCCACAGTTCTCTCACCCTGTGAAATTCCCATTTACAGCAATTCCTCCCACACTTTCTCTCCACTTCCCTTTCTTCTCAATGCCACTATGCTCCTTGCTGCTGAGGTCTCCTCCTCTTCCTCTTCCCTCTCTTCTCCTTCTCTTTGTTCTTCTCATTATTCCCCCCTTTACTGACTTTCCTCCCCCCACTTCCTCCTTTTTTTCAGATAGGGTTTCATGAAGCTCACACTAGTCCTACACTTGCTATGGAGCTGAAGGCGACCTTGAATTTCTGATCCTCTTACTTCCATCTCTTGATTTATGCAGCACCAGGCATTGAACCTATGCCTTTGTGGATAATAGAGTAGCACTCTACTAACTGAGCTACATCTTGAGCCCCGAGTTCAGAGGGCCTTACTTATCTCTCCTTTCTTTTATACTAAGATTGGATGCCTACTCATGCCTTCAAGGTCATACCATCTTGTCTCAATGGCTATTAATCCAATGAGGATGCTGTTGTATTATACCCATTTCGAGAAACTCTCAGAGACCTCCAAGGAGTTGGTTTCCGATGCAAGCATATAAGGGACCTTTTATTGTCAGATTCAACCTGGGCCACCCCATGGCAGATGGAAGGAAATGTGGTGGGGTCCACAAGCCCAGGTGTAGAGAATTTTTAATAGGGAAAAAAACACAAGCTGGAAATTGACAATTTGGGATTGGGTAGAAGGGATATGGCACAAGGTGATTTTTTGAAACGATTGGTCTAGACTTTGAGCATGAAACCACATTTGAAACCATTGGGTTAGACTTTTGGTGGGGAACCACAACCCGCTGAACAGGATAATCTGGATCTGGTTAAACTTTACTGCCCTATCTGTTCAAGTTGTCATGGCACATTCCTGAGATTCTTCCTGGAACTGAGTAAAGCAGATTATCTGAGATGGTGGCCCTTTCCCTAAGATGGAGCCTATAAAGTCAAGACTAAACCTTTATAGTTGTAATTGTTAAGAAAGTAGCAGCGGGGTTGGGGATTTAGCTCAGTGGTAGAGTGCTTGCCTAGCAAGCACAAGGCCCTGGGTTCGATCCTCAGCTCCACAAAAAAAAAAAAAAAAAAAAAAAAAAAAAGTAGCAGCAGTACCTAGTAGCTATGACAACAGAGCATTTATTATTATGACAATAGAACAGAACCACACATTTGTTCCTTCCATGAGGAGCTTCTGTGTTGGGTTTCATCTAGCCCTCACCACAAGCCAGTGAGGAATCATTAGTTTCATTTCAGTATTGAAGTCAAAGAGCAGAAAGGATTTTTTTCAAGAAAATCTTTAAAATCTAGTACCTATTGAGTTCTTTGTATTGATTCATCGACCTTCTGCAAGTTAAGTATAGTCATCTTCACTTAAAGATAGGAACATTCAAAACCGAAAACTTAGGTGATTTGCTCAAATTCCCACAATGAATACTGAGCAGATCTATGAAAGGTATTGATATCAAAATACCAACACAGCTTTGAAAAAGTTTGTTCTGAGTCAAATATGAGTGAACAGGAATTTGAGTTACTCTAAATGATTTGTTGTATTATGGGAAAGTTTACATGTATATAAGTCTCAGGAAAGGGAGTTATGAGTTGACATGTCTATAAACTGAACAAGTAGAGTCACCAGATTGGAGGGCTGCAGCAAGTCAGGGAAATCTATAGAATTTCTGGGTTGACTTTCTCATCTAGGGTTGAGACTAGGTGAGTCTAGCTTGACCCTACATCCAAGAGTATTATCTGAAAGTGAAGAAGATGTTAGATCAGAAAGAGGTTGATGATACATGGCAATGAAAAAGGTCCAGAGTCCAAGACAGTCTGGGCTCTGAACCTGTAACATCCTAGCTCTCAGCAATCACTATGCTCTGCTCATTCAGCTGAAGTTAAGCAGGCTACAGAACCTTCACTGCTTCTTCAGGAACTTCCAGCTCACTGGGAAACTGGACAGTTAAGATCTAGAGCTCAGGGGCTTTTGAGAAAGTGATGGTGTGATTTGGCGTTCTCTCCCGTCTTCTGATGCAGATCCATAGCTCCTTCCCTAGAGAAGCTAATAGTTTAACCTGTTTTACCCCCATTTCACTTTTCCTTCATTGCACTGAGTTCTATCTAGTATGTTCCTTTTGTCTTTTCTTGATAGTGGGGGCAGTACTGGGGGTTGCAACATACATGCTCATTCCCTCCGACCTTTTTTACGTATCCAGGTTTTGAGACAGGTCTCCATAAGTTGCTCATGCAGGCCTTGAAATGTGGTCCTTTTACCTTAGCTTCCCAAGTAATAGGAACAGGAATACAGGCATGCCTCATAGACCCAGGTTCTGTGTAGCATGTTATGTATTTAATTACTTTTTTTTTTTTTAATGGAGTGTCAGTTCCCTGGGGCTGGTGTGTTTCTGTTTTGCTCACTGCTAAATTCCCAGGGGCTTGTCTATTGCATGAAGTAGGTGTTCCACACGTAGTCCCTGAGAAAGAATGTGTGTGGTTGCTAACAAAATGGACAAGTGTTCTAACCATGTGCCAGAAGTTGCTTTGGTAACACTTCAGAATCTATCCTTTCTTCTCCACTTCCAGTCACCTTCCCCTACTCCTTTATGCAGAAGAGAAGCAGCTGTTATTTTAAAAGTTAACTAGTCATGAGAGATCCAAGTTCACCGTGAATTTCCAACCAGAGAAGAGAAGAGCATATCGGTCCCCAGACAGAGAAGGTCTGCTGAGAGCCCAGCCATCCCGGTCTTGGGGAGGAGGCTGGTCATTAGGCAATACAATCAGCTGAAGAGGTTTTAATTCTGGAAACACTCCAGGAAGCAGCCCTTTGGATAGTGTGAAAAGGCTCTTAAAAGGATCAGACACACACCAGGGAATTGAGTTAGTTACTTTTCAAGGTCGCAAGGACAAACTATCTGAGAAAGCAATTTAGGGAAGAGTTTATTTGGGTTCCATCAGAGGGTGCAGTCCATCATGGCAGGGAGGCATGATGGTGGGAGCATGCGCAACGAATCACATTGCACCTGCAGATGGGAGACAGACGAATGCTGCTGTTCAGCTTGCCTTTCTCTTTATATTTAGTCCCAAATCCTAGCCCGTGAAATGGTGCTGCCCACACTCATGGTGTGTCCTCCCTCCTCAGTTAAGTCTTTCTGGAAATCAGAGGCACACTCAGAGGTGTGTTTCCATGGTGATTCTAAATAAAGTCACGTTGACAGTGAAGATCTACCATCACCGGAAACCTCACACACTGTAGTCCTGTCATCAGGTTTCCTTTCCCATTCTCTTCTCTGTCTTCCTCGTTTAAGGGAAACGTTTAATTTTCTCCACTTTTGTGTCTCTGCTTTCCTTATCAGGTTGCTTCCCAGTCATAAAGAATACTCCGTGATTTGCAAGGTCACCCTTTCCATGTAGGCCGGGCGGTGGTGGCATATGCCTTTAATCCTAGCACTTGAGAGGCAGAGCCAGGCGGATCTCTGTGAGTTCTAGGCCAGCCTGGGCTACAGAGTGAGTTCCTGGAAAGGCGCAAAGCTACACAGAGAAACCCTGTGTCGAAAAACAAAACAAAACAAAACAACAACAACAACAACAACAACAACAACAACAACAAAACCGCCCTTTCCATTTAGAAAGTGAAGAAAACTGTTATCTTGAAAGCTGGTCTAAGAGGTTCTAGCAAGCGAGGGAAGCATCTTCTATACACCTCGATGAATCGCGGTCTTCCTTTGTGGCAGGGGGGAGGGCGCAGGGAGTTGCTGACAGAGCTCAAGGATTTGGAAGGATGTACACAGATTGATGGAGAAAGGGGACATCTGCCTACCCAGCCAGATCAGCTCAGTCAACCCTTGAAAACCACAGGGTGACTAATGTAGTCCAAACACCTCGCATTAAGATGACTGTACTTCCAACAAGTTCAGTGGGGTTTAGAAAAGATTAGTGAGAACATAGGAAAAGCTCTTGAGAACGATACCTTAGGGGAGAAGCTTAATATTAGAAACTTGCATCAATATTCAGGTGAAATATTTTTATTTCTCCACAATCTTTCCTCTTTACGATTTGGATTTTATATTGTTGATGTGAATCATTAACATTTAGAGAAATGATAACTTTTCTGGCTATTTGCTATTTTGATATTTGAAAATTTTAAGCTATTTCTATAAATTCACTTAAAATGTAAGTACATATGACTTAAAAATACTATTTTCATTTTATGTGTATGACTATTCTCCTGCATGTATGTATATCATGTTCATTCCTGGTACTGAAGGAGGCCAGAAAAGGGGGTCAGATCCTCTAGAACTAGAGTGAATACAAGTTTGTGAGCCCAGCCAAGCACTGGGCCAAGCTCTGGGAGTCCAGTTGAAGAGGGTGAGAAGGGATTATATGAGCAAGGGGTCAAGATCATGATGGAGAAACCCATAGAGACAGCTGACCTGAGCTTGTGGGTCAGACTCTAGACTGACAGCTAGGGAGCCTGCATGGGGCTGACCTAGACCCTCGGCATGTAGGTGACAGCTGTGTAGCTTGGTCTGTTTATAGGGCCCCTAGAAGTGGGACCAAGACCTGTCTCTAGAGCATGATCTGGCTTTTTGGAATCTATTTCCTGGGGTGGGAGGCCTCGCTCAGCCTTGATGAAGTAGGGAGGAGCTTGGTCCTGCCTCAACTTGATCTGCCATGCTTTGTTGACTCTCATGGGAGGCCTTACCCTTTCTGAAGGGAGAAGGACGAGGAGTGGAGGGGGGGAGGGTAGAAGGGAGGTAGAGGGAGGGAACAGGAGGAGAAGAGGGAGGGGAAACTGTAGTTGATGTGGAAAATAAATAAAAAGATTTAATTTAATAAAAAGAAGAAGGTTGTGAGCCACCATGAGGTTGCTGGAAACTGAATTTGGGTTTTCAGCAGGAACAGCCAGTGCTCTTAACCACAGAGCCATCTCTCTAGTCCTGCATATGATTTTTGTTTTTTAGTGTGCATTGGTGTTTTGCCTGTGTGAGGGTGTGAGATTCCTTGGAACTGGAGTTGCATACAGTTATGAGCTGCTATGTGGGAGCTGGGAATTGAACCCAGGTCCTCTGGAAGAGCCACTAGTGCTCTTAACCTCTGAACCATCTCTTCAGCCCTGCACATAATTTTTTAAATAATAAGTGAGTTAATTTTCTCAGGTTAATGTTCTCTTTGGGTTAATAGCATGCATTTTCCCCCTCACAACAGGGCCTTACTTTGTAGCCAGGTTATCCATTTTTGTTTTGTTTTGTTTTGTTTTTGTTTTTCGAGACAGGATTTCCCTGTGTAGCTTTGCGCCTTTCCTGGAACTCGGTAGCCCAGGCTGGTCTCGAACTCACAGAGATCCACCTGCCTCTGCCTCACGAGTGCTGGAATTAAAGGCGTGCACCACCACCACCTGACTCCAGGTTATCCTTTAACTAGTAATCCTCCTGTCTCAACCTCCCAAGTACTTGATTATAAGCATGCAGCACTATGAATAGCTGAAGTTGTATCTTGAATTACTAAAAATTATAACGTTAATTCATTAGTTCAACAAATATTATCAAACATTAATTACCCTAGGCACCACTGAAATGTATAAAATAACAAATGTCATTAGGAGTCTGTCTTAGGGTTTCTACTGCTGCAAAGAGACACTATGGCCATGGCAACTCTTATAAAGAAAAACATTTAATTGAGGCTGGCCTACAGTTTCAGAGATTCAGCCCATTATCATCATGGTGGGGAGCAGGCAGACATGGTGCTGGCTATGTCTTGATCAGAAGGCAACAGGAAAATGGACTGTGACACTGGGCAGTGTCTTGAGCACAGGAGACCTCAAATCCCATCCCCCAAAGTGACACACTTTCTCCAACAAGGCCATACCTATTCCAACAAAGCCACATCTCCTAATAGTGCCACTCCATATAAGCTTATGGGGGCCATTAAATGCAAACTACCACAGAGTCATAGACTTAAGTTCTTTTTTCTTATACCATCCATAAAGAAATACAGAGTCTACTTATTGTATTTGGTGGGCCTGCCATAATGAAATACCACAGATGGGATGGCTGCAACAAAACTTTACTTTTTCAAAAGTCTTGCTGAAGTCAAGGTGTCTTCAGGGCTGGTTCCTTTCGCATTTTCTCTCCTTGGCTTAGAGGTAACCATCTTCTCCTTTGGTAGTCTTCCCTCTGCACCTGCATGTACCTGTTAGTTATTTTTGTGTAGGTATGATCAAACATCTTACCAAAACAGCTTAGGGACAGGGATTCTTTATTTTGGTTTATTGTTTCAAAGTGTGCAGACTACGGTAGATTAGCCTCATGTACTTGAAGAGAACAATATGGTAGTGAGAGTATGTGGCAGACATCATGGCTGACTAGGAGTCATCAGGCAAGGCGGGAAAGGGCTAGGGATAATATAGCCCACAGAGACCTGGCCTGCTGACCTATTTTCTACAGCTAGTCCCACCTCCTAAAGTCCCCTTCATCATCCAAAATAGTGGGACTAGCTAGAGATCTAACATTCCAAATAGGAGCCTGTGAGGGATATTCATATTTAACCTTAATAGTGTACAAATTTCCCCTTTCCATAAGGACACTGGCCACATTGATTAAGATTTAATTTAATTAGCTTAAATTCTTTTTTAAAGACCCCCATATACAAATATAGTTACAGACTGGATATTGGACCTTAGGTCTTCAACATGTAAATGAACATGGGAAAGCAATTCAGTCAATAACAGTTATTCTAATGTATATCTTTCTTAGCTCTCAAGTTAACTGTCTAAAAATAACAAAATGCCTCTCAGCACATCTGTTATACCATCTCTTTATGGGTATTAGAACTAGGTAGGAATAAATCTACATTTTTAGAGTGTTAATGATTTTTTATCAAAGATCACAGATGGACCAAGCTTTGCCCAGAGCTACAAAACAACTAATGGGTGAGGGAATTATTTTCTAAGAGTTAAGATGTTTTGGAAGTGAGTATTATATAACTGAACATGACTTAAAGGGACTGCTAAAATCGTGAGCTAGACTTTTAACTAAAGAGATTTAAAAGTTCACTTTCTTCTTTCTGAGCAACATCTACAAACTTGGAAGAGAAGAAACAGGGGAACAATGGAATTACACCCCGCCCCCATCTTCACCACCACCACCACCACCACCACCACCATCATCATTGTCATTTTCTTTACCATGTCACAGTCGATGTTTTCATTATAATATCCTCAAGTTGTTCCCTCCTATTTCTGACAAGTTTGTGAGACTCCATGTGAGTAGAGAGCATGCCTAAGACTATTACCCATGTCCTTTTGTATCTGACATGGTGTTAGGCACAGAGCTAGGACCTGATAGGCCAACCGCAGGCTGGTGGCTAGGGGCATAATCAGAGGATGGGAGGTGGACAGGAGGGAGAAGGATAATGGGCTTGTGTGGCCTTGCCAAAAGTGTGTATCCAGTGATGATAGTATTACGGGCTTTGATTAAAGTTGATGGTGGGGCTTTTGATGAGGAAAGGGAAGAGACACAGGACTCTGTAGTCACAAAAATAGTTTCAGAATGGTTTTAAGTATTATGAAACCTAAATTGGTTATGCTTTGCTCATCAGGCAAAAGTCTTGCTATGCAAGCCTGGTGACTTGAGTTTGATCCCCAGACCCCATAAAAAGCTGCATGTGGGGGCTACCATTCGTACTCCCAGTCCTCCTGTGGGGAGATGGGAGGCAGAGACCAGAGAATTGTTAAGAAAGTTGAAGACGATCCAGGTTGGAGTACTCAGAGCAGAAGAGCAAAAGACAGAAGAGAAACAACTCCCAAAAGTTGTCCTCTGACCTCTACGTGAATACTGTAGCTTGTGGTACCTGTCCACATGCACACACACACACACACACACACACACACACACACACACACACCAAATAAAATAAAACATTTAAAGTGCATAACAATTTAGTGGTGGGGAATGGGTCGGGACAGGGGTGGGATCGAAATGGAGTTTTAAGGCTGGGAGGTAGCTCAGCAGTAGAATGTTTACCTGGCATGCATGAGGCAGGCCCTGGCTTCAATCCACAGCACCACAAAACAAAAAACAAATAAACAAAACCCAGAGAGATTCTGTTAACTCCCTCTGACTGTGGTCACAGGAAAACATTTTGACTAGGAAGAGATTAATTTCTGGTGGGCAAATTCAAACAAAACCCCTCACATGTGGGAACTATTATGTTGACTCCAGTTTAGCTGAGCAGATGGTGGTACTCCTCAGGCCCCTCCAGGATGTGCCTTCCATGCTGAAAGCATCTGAATTGGGCTGAGTGACCGAGAATCACTACACACTGCTGATGCTACTTGTCTCCCAGAAATCTTTTCTGTTTTATCATGGAAACACAGATTCTTCTCAAAGAATTCTTCCCAAAATCTTTTAGTAAATTGCTTTAATCTGGAACAGACATCATACAAATATGGATATTTATTTCCCCTCCTTCAGCAGCTCTTAGCCTCAATTTTGTATTAATATGTGCTTGTGATTTGCATTGTGAGTCCCTGAAAGCACATCAGATGTGATGTGTGCTGGCCCCCTTTTCAAGTCTTCATAAACAGTTCAGGACACCAAGGAAGGGTTTTGTTTTTGTTTTTGTTGTGTTGTGTTTTGTTTGTTTGTTTGTTTGTTTGTTGTTTGTTTTGGGTCCACACTTCACTGTGAGTCACAGCTGAAGTAAACGGGAGAAATGGGTTGCTTATTCTCATCATTGAGCAGTCATTAGCCTTATAAAACCAGTTTTGCTGAACTTGAAACTTTGAGACAATGTCTGGCTGTGGAATATAGATCAGCCTTGAACTTACCTGCTGGAACAATCCAGCTACCTCAGGCTGAGTGCTAGGCTCACAGATGTGTACCACCATACCTGGTACTTCATGGTGAAGAGTCGAGTGAAGACAGAAGAAAGAGGTTTTTTCTGTGGCTTCCCATCCACCCATCCTGTTTCTTGGTTTCTTTCAAAGTGAAACCACAGCTTTAAGCAGACCTTTCTAGAAGTTTGCTTAAAGACACAAGTCTACGCTACGGCTACAGGGGAGCTACTGGTTACTAACCGAGGACCTTCCTTGTGTCATAAGTCATTTCTCCCACAAGGAAACACTTTCTCACTGGAAAAACAATCATTAAAATGAAGGACAGGAGACAAAGCCGAGCATGCCTGTTCTCGCAACACTCAGGAGGCAGAGCCCAGAGGATGACCACAAATTCAAAGCTGGTGAGTGGTGGCCTAAGTAGTGAGTTTTAGGCCAGCCAGGGCCACATGGGGAGACCTGTTTCAAAAAACTACCACCATTTCCACCAGTCCTAGCACCAACCAAAACCAAAACCCAAACCAGAAAAACCAAAACAACTCACCAAAACAGCAGCAAAAACCAAAGACAACCAACGACCTAAAAAGTAAAAGAAAAACAAAAAACGTAGGACAGCAGGCCATAGCAAACTGGTTAGGATTGTTTTTCTGACTCCATTGCCTCACACAACTGCTTCTCTTCATTTATTTATTAAAATCTTAATGTGGTTGCCCTGTACCTAGACTCATCTAGATTCTGGACTGTTGCCCTTATCAGGTGGTCTGATGGAGATCCAGGTATACTTGGGGTCTCATCCCGCAAGGGCCAATCCCTGGTGCTGATTTTAGGAATGTGCTTCAACTTGTTGAGTGGACTCAACATTGGGATCCTTCTGCTTAGTGAAATGTCTTTCCTTATTTAGTAACTGGTGTGGATAGCCGGGTGGTGGTGGTGCACACCTTTAATCCCAGCACTTGGGAGGCAGAGGCAGGTGGCGGATGTCCGAGTTGGAGGCCAGCCTGGTCTATAGAGTGAGTTCCAGGACAGCCAGGCTACACAGAGAAACTCTGTCTTGAAAAAAAAAAAAAAAAGCAAAACAAACAACAACAAATTGTTATGGATAATGAATGCATTGTCCTGAACCTAATGGCTACTTTTGAGTTGTCTTGAAGACTCCTGTGATCTTCACTTTCCATGCTGTTCCTTGTTTCAAACACTCTATACATCCACACATTACCCCATTGAGTAACAACAGCAACACCACAAACCCCTTGTCTGTGGTTTCAGGCTTCCTGTTTGTCTTCAGATTGTGAGACAGGGTCTCACTATGATGGCATAGCCCAGGTTAGCCTGAAACTCTCAATCCTCCTGTCTCTTACACAAACCTCTCTAGGATACAGATATGTGCACATACTCAGCTTGCTTCAGGGGTTTTCTGTTTTCTTTTGACAAGGTCTTATGGAGGCCCGGTTTGCCTCCAATTTGCTCTGTAACCAAGGCTGGTTTGAGCCCTTGATCCTCTTGCTGTACTTTCCCAGTGCTGGGATTATACATATGTCCCACCATGTCCTGCTGCTCCAGGCTTTCTCAAACTAGGAATAAGAAAAGAAATGTTCTGTTGCTATTAACACGAGCAGCTAGCTCAAGATAAACGTAAGTGTGGGTGTTTTCAAATGACCAAGTGTTATTTTTTTTTTTCTGCAGCTAATTCAGATGGACATATCAGAAAGGAAACGAGCCTCCATCCCCCCACATAAAACGGTTGATTAAAGTAGCTAAGGCAGCCATTTACACAGATGACCTCATTTCATCCTCACAGTACCCCAAGGGGGTGGTTACTATTATTAGTCTTTTTTTTTTTTTTCAGATGTGGAGACTCTCAGTAGCTCTACCAGGCAGAAAACATTACTGAATCCCCAAGGCCTGGCAATAGGTCCTTCATACAAAGCTGATGTTGAACAAGTATTTCCTGAATGAGATGAATGAGTGACTGAATTCCCTTAGGTCTTATCATGTTCACCCTGGATCTTTATCTGTCACCTGAAGTGTCTTCCTCTCCTTTCCATTTTATCATTATAACATTTTTGCTACCTCATTTTTCATGGCATTCCACAAAGAATGAAGGTGGTTTGCAAATATATCCATATGTATAAGTATACAGTATATGTATTATTCAACAGTATAAAAAATAAACAAGGCAACCAGGGACGTTCTCACATTTTATTTTTCTTTCTCAGATTTAGTTTCACTCACTTTGGAGAAGAAAACACACTCAGTTCCTGACACAGATTTTCTTGTGTACTAAGTATGTTGATTTCTTTATCCCACTCATTGGACGCCTTTGATTTTGGCCTTCTGCCCTCTGTGTCACTGGGGTTACTGAGGAAGGGCTTGGGACTTGAGGTGACTTTCGAGAAACACTCCTACATGATAGTCAGAAATCAAAAGGTTGTCTAACTTACATGCCTTCAAAGTTCTGGGCAATTCGCTCTTGTGTTTCAACTTGTGATTGCCAAACGTTGCTCTAAGGATCTTTGCAAGTTGAGTTAAGGTAAGTGAAGACCAACTTAGGGATACATAGAGATCAGATGTGAGGTGGGGCCAGGGTCCCATTGCTTTATTTCCAGCAGAGGAGCTTTGAATTCCTTTATTATATTAATTAATTTATTTCTGAAGACAGGATCTCACTCCAAAGGCCAGAACGGCCCCAAACTCCTGACAATACTGCTTACATCTCCCTAGTGCTGGGATTACAAGACATCACCCACACTTTTATCTCTTTTCTATTTGGGTTCCCCTTGATTCTAAAATAATAAAAAGTCACAACTCTGTGATTTTTCCTCCCTGCCCCCTGCTCCTTTTGCATTCATCTTTTAAAACACCCAAGTCATTAGATTCCATCTAGCATCATTCATTGCTTAGTACTATTTTTGCTAGCTTCTGAAAAGTGCAATAATCCTCACCCCTTGCCTAGTATTCAAATACATACTGGCTCTGTAAATTTTTCTGGGTCCTCTTTTTAATGTGTGGGTTAAAAAAAGATATGCAAGTGAAATCAAGAAATAGCTCAGAGGCCAGCACTTATTTAAAGAGTTCCTGAGAATGAACGACGCATTCCATAGAGACACAGGCACAGTAGACCAAACTCCCTTGGGCTTAATGACATGGCTGTGAGTCTTAATGACAGAAAAATCAATATAAGGTGGATTTTAAAAGATAAAGCTCCAAGGTGGGCCATTTCAATGGATCCATGGCTTCTGGCTGAGAGGAACAGATTTTGGTTTTCAACACAGCACTCTGTTGAAGTACTTTCCTGTCTTAGCCTTTCCTGTTTTGCTCTAACCAAACACGCAAGGCTGTGGAATTTGCCCGGGAAGAAGACGCATTTTAGAAAACACTTTGGGGAACTGAAAGCCTACCATTGGCCGGCCCTGTTTACTAGATCTTGGTCAGGGCCTCCTTGGTTAGATCACAACATTGCAGATGACATCATGGCAGAAAATAGTGAGAGGGACAGACAGAGGTCACATGATGAACTAGCTACGGGATGAACCAGACTGGGAGGACCTTGCTGTCTTTGTACAACCTGCTTTCAAGGTAGAACTAACTAATCCATTCCTACCAGGTCTGACATGCATGGTGAACCACTCCTGAGGTTGAAGTTCCTGTGACCTAATGCGCTCCGCCTCTTGGAGGTTCCACCCCTTCTACAGGGTCTAGGATGAAAGCTTTCTGGGAGACAAGGCCCATCTCAGCCACCACACTCTTCATTGGTGGACAGTCTCACACCTTGGTCCTTCTCTTCTCATTTCACTGAGTGAGCTGTCAGTGCTCTGCCAATATCTGCCTTATCTGCCTAATGCCAGTTGCTTCTTTTGCTTCATTTCAATAGCTCAGGGGTAGCATTTATTTAAGCAGTGCCTGGGAATGGACGATGCATCCTGCAGAACCAATAGCGGTTCACTACCCTCAGTCTGACTTGCAAGGATAAGTGTTCTCTCAGGTGAACGGATCCTCAGAAGATTGGAGGAGAGACTTATGGGTACTCCTGGGAATTTCATGGCAAGATTTGGAGCTATGAGGGAAAATACACACACACACACACACACACACACACACACACACACACACACACAGGAGATACATAGATTTTCATCTAGTTCAGGGAACAGGTCCCTGGTTATGGAAGCTTCAAGGCTGTAAAAAGTCCAGAAATTCCCTCCACATTATGGAATATGTACTGGAGCAAAAGCCACTATAAAAGTATGTTTAAACTTAGGCCATGGTGGACATGGAGGGGAATGAGTAGGTGTGTGTAGGTGTGAGGGGGGTTTACAGAGAAACACGGTAGAGGATGAGGATAACTTAGGAGATTTGTTCTTAGGAAAATGGCTCAGATGCTTAGAGAAGTGCAGGACCAGGGAAAACCCCTGAGAGCACAACTTAGTCAAATGCAGTCATTCAAAGGGCAGGGAGAGGGGCTTCCCAAAGGTCACACTGCAGCCCGAGACTCTGGGGAAGTAACAGCCTGTGTTTTCTTGTGAGATTGGGGAAGGTGAACTATTAGGGGCTGTTTGAAATGTTCTGGCACTCAGAGTTGGGTCAGTTCTTGGGTCTCTGGTTCCTTCAGCAATGTGCCTGTACTGTCCCCTTGGCCTCCCCCCTCTTAACCCTGTCTGTCCTCCATGCCTTGACTCTCTGACCTTGGCTCTGGGAAGCACAGGGTTGGCCACTGTGCGCTGCCGGCCTCCCAGGGAGAGTCTTCTTCTGTGAGCTGCTTTCATTACAATGAGCTGGAAATCTTTGCTTAAGGCGTGTGTTTCTTTGACAAGCCCTGCCTCTGGATTATGAAATGCCATCCATTTGTGCTGGTGACCTCAGACTGATACTCTTTTTAAAAATATTTGTTTCCTTTGTGTGTGTGTGTGTGTGTGTGTGTGTCCGTGTCCAATAGTATACATGTAAGGGGACCAAAGGAAAACATCTGGTGTTTCATTCTCCACCTTCCTCACCTGAGACAGTGTCTCTATAACCCTCCTGTCTTAACACCTAACAGGTTTCATGTAACAGGCAACATGTTATAGCCCACATGCAGCGTACCCACACCAGCTTTTTAGACATTTGAAAATATGAGCACATTCTCCACTCTGTACATTTCAGCTATATGTTCCTTTTCTTACCAACCATTTTCTCAGCCCTGCAGACCGGTTAAATTTACTTTTTCCTAGTTATTTAATTTGAGTAAGAAAAACATTCTATTTTCTGTTGATAAACTGCCCTATCCATGCTCCTTCCTCCCTTCCCCTGTCCCCTTGAGGCAGGGTCTCATGTAGCCCAGGCTTGCTTGGAACTTGCTGCCTAGCCAAGTGTTGTGTAACTTTTCCTGGAGAGCCGTGAACAAGCACCTAGGACACTGACGAGAGACCAGAGAAATGGTTCCACCCAAGTTCAGTTTAGTGAACCAGTGAGTTTACTGGGGTACTTCCAGGAGTGTGGCGAGAAGTTGACTCATGTGCCAATAATTCAAAGCAACAACATCAAAAAATCCATCCTGGTCTAACTGATGCTACATGAAAGCTGCATCTCTGGGGCTGGTGGTGTGGCTTACAGGCAGTTTGGCTCAGTCTCCTCTGGCCTGCAACTGCCACTGCATACATAACATCTCTGGATCAGGAGACAGAGAGGGGGCCCTGTGAGCCTTGTAAGTTTTAGGAGCTTCCTGAAACCTGTGAGTTTTGTTTACCTCCTGAGTCTAGTAGGTTTCCTCCATCTTAAGCAACAACCCATCTGAGAGGGAATTTCAGCTCAGAGGAAATTGCTGTGCAACACTAAAGGATGGCCTTGAACTTCTGACACTTGCCTATGTGTCTGGAGGGCTGGCATTACAGGTACGCTCCCCCATGCATGCTAATGCAGTATATTTATCATCCAAAACAGGTGTCATGCTGTGTAGCAAAACATTTTTTTTAAAGACAGGATCTCTCTGTGTAGGGCTGGCCTAGACTCACAGAAATCCACATGGCTCTGCCTCCTGAATGCTGAGACTAAAATTGTGTGCCACCATGCCCAGCTATATTTAAAACTTTCAATCTCTGAAGTTTTGACCTGAAAATATTTCTTACAGAAACATTTTTATTTCATTTCTTCTTTCAGCTTTCTTTTTTAATTTTCTAAAATAGATACCTTGGGTAACAAATTTGACCATCTTAAAATTGGATAAAGTAATATAATTGTTTTTAATTAATGAGTGATATCATTCCAGATTTTAGCTGGGGGTGACCATGACTATGGCAGACAGAATTTCAAAATGGCTCTGTGATTCCTCCAGTACATCTAGTACTTTACACTGCAAACAGAATTTGGAGACATGTTTATGATAGTTAATCTGCAGACTATAACATGGGGTGCTTTCATTAGGGTTTCTCTTGCTGCGATGAAATACCATGGTCAAAAGCAACTTTGGGAGGAAAAGGGTTTATTGCATCTTATACTTGCAAGGCACAGTCCATCACTGAGGGAAGTCAGCACCAACCTGAGGGTAGGAATGAGACTAGCGACCAAGGAGGATCACTGCTTCCTGCCTTGCTTCTCAGGGCTTTCTCAGCCTGCTTTCTTACAGCACCCAGGACCACCAGCCCAGGGATGGCACCGTCCACAGTGAGTTGGGCTCTCTCACATCAATCAAGAAATCATCAATCAAGAAAATACATCACAGGCTTGAGCACAGGCCAGTTTGATGGGGGCGTTTTCTCAGTTGAGGTTCCCTCTTCCAAAATGACTCTAGCTTCTGTCAAATTGATAGAACCCTAGCCAGCACATTTCAGGAGGAGGGATTAGAGTAGGCCTAACCTACTCACATTCATATTAAGTCAGAGATTTATACCAAAAGAAAGACTCAACAAGTCTGCTGCTCTTTGAATTTGGAAGAAACCAAGGCAAGGGTCAGAAAGCAGCCTTTTGGAGATGTGAGCGACACGATAACCTCCAAGGAAAGAGGGATCCTCAGTCCTCATCATGAGAACCTCGACTCTACCAACTGTATGCATAAGCCCCAAAATGAATTCTTCCCAGAGCCCACTCTTGGTTTAACCTTGTGAGTTCTGGTGCAGGAAAAACTAGAAGGGTGGGGTGTGTGTGTGTGTGTGTGTGTGTGTGTGTGTGTGTGTGTGTGTTTTCCAGCTGGCCACTTGTCAGACAGCAATAGAAAACTGATGTCTCTTGTTGCTGGAGTTTTTCTGCAGCCCCACCCCCACCAAGTGCATTATGTAATGGGTGGCATTATGAGAAAAGGTTCAGGAGGCTTTATTTATTTTTATTTTAATTAAAAATTTTTTTCCACTTAGATTTCCATACCCTCTGTTGGGTACAGTACTGTAGGTGGTACTATTGATAGAATTCCCACAGATATTACTCTTTGCTAACAAGACATCTTCCTCCTCCACTCCCAACCCTCTCCTCCCAACAAAGAGCCTTCCATTCCATCACTGGGATGCACAGCCATGGGCCTGTAGGTGTGTGTGTGTGTGTGTGTGTGTGTGTGTGTGTGTGTGTGTGTGTATGTGTGTGAATGTGTGTGTGTGTATGTATGTGTGTGTGTGTGTGTGTGTGTGTGTATGAGTATGTATGTCTGAATGTGTGTCTTTATGCCTGAGTGTGTGTCCGTGTGTGTCCCTGTGTGTCCGTGTGTCCATGTGTGTGTGTGTGTGTATGTGTGTGAGTATGTGTTCTGGCCAGTGAGATGTAAGTAGAAATCTGGCTAGATAGTTTGAGAAAAACTCTCCTTCTTGAAAGACATGAGCTGAAGAAAGTCACTTGTCACTTTTTCCTTTGTCTGTAGTCTGAAGGTGGGACATTTCCTTGGGACTATAAAAAGGAGGCTAAATGAACCACAGAGATGCTGATTAAGGACCTGCTGACCTTAAACCCATGTCACTGTTCCCAATACCTGACTTGGGGGCCAGGGAGATGGTTCATCAGCTTGCTGTATAAGCCTGAAGACTTAAATTAGATCCTCAAAGCCCACATACAGGTTGAAGGAAAGAACTGATCACTCAAAGTTGTCCTCTAACCTCTTCATGCATGAGGTGGCATAGATGACCACATATGTAATAACATACACACTCACACACCAACAATAGTACACTAGATGCTTTGTTGTTGGTTGTTTTTCACTCTTACTTTTTTGGCTCTTTTTTGGGGGGTCTACCACCCAGCACCCAAATAAATCACACACAGAGGCTTATTTTTAATTATAAATGCCTGGTCTTAGCTTGGCTTGTTTCTTGCCAGCTTTTATTAACTTTAAATTATCTCATCTACTTTTTGCCTCTGGGCTTTTTCCTCATCTTACTTCTGTATATCTTGCTCTCACTCTTAACTCTGTGGCTGGCTATGTGACTGGGTGGTTGGTCCCTAGTATCCTCCTTTCCTTGTTTGCTTACTCTTTCTTCCGCCTCCTAGATTTCTCCTTCTATTTATTCTCTCTGTTGGTCAGCCCTGTCTATCCTTTTTTCTGCCTCATTGCTGGCCATTCAGCTCTTTATTAGACCATCAGGTGTTTTAGACAGGCACAGTAACATAGTTTCACAGAGTTAAACAAATGCAACATAAAAGAATGCAACACATCTTTGCATCACTAAACAAATGTTCCACAGTATAAACAAATGTAGCACATCTTAAAATAATATTCTACAACAATACTTATTATTTTTTTCCTTAATAATTAGAAGAGGTTTATTGAGCTTACAGGTTGGGAGATCTTTATATTCAAAGTACAAATGGCTCAACATAGACTCTTCTGGTGAGGCTTTTCCTTCCTTGTGGTGTGATAGCAGTGGTGGGGGTGCTGAGCCAGCACAAACAGATGATCACATCTTGAGCTACAAGTAGAGAAAGGATGAGAAAGTCCAGGTTTGTTTGAGTGACAATGCCCCTCAGAATATATCTGAATAACCTAAGAGTCTCTCACTAGGCCATACCTCTTTAAAAATTCACACCACTAAGTACAGCCACCCTGTGGACCAAGATTTCAACCACAATGGAACTTTGAGGAACACATGAACCATTCCCAAATAATAACTACAGTTAGTTAGTAGAACTGTAGCTGACAGCATATCTGACTGACAGAGAATTTGGGTTTTAAAAGTGGAAACAGATAAAAAACAACAACAACAACTTAAAATGGATGGTCAGGATGGAGCTTGAGGACCCATCTTCCTTAAACTGGAAGCATTTACCGTAACAAACACTTAAGCATTCTGTTGGTACATCTGTCTTTGACTATACATCATGAGTTGCAATGGGGTGAAAAATGGGGAGAAACATTTAGGGTGTTTACATGTGTTGGCTTATTTTAATGGCTGTTAGAAAAAAATATCCTATAATGAAATGCAAACTTAAGCTAGATAGCTAACCTGTAATCAAAGAGGGGAGAAAGTATGATTTTATTTAAGAAGGTCCTTCCCAGATATGTATGACCTTTGGCCCAAATGAATGGAATCTCATTCTTTGAAGTCTTGCAGGGTTGAAGAAGTCTTTGGTAGTCCAAGTTCATACAAGCAGAGGTGGGAAAATGGTATTCTTAAGACTGATAAAACCAGAGCTTTCTAACACAAAGCCCTAATTGTGTGAGTTAAATACTGGAGGATTTGGAAGAGTATGGGGTCTAGCGGGAGGCCGACAAGAATTCTTAGCTTCAAAGACTGTGTCTAGACAAGATCTTTAGCTGTGGGTACTAATGCAAAGACTCGACCAGAAGCAAATGCATAGATCTACTGAATTTTTGAGAGGCACTTTACTGTGAAAGATACCATAAGGCTTGCCAACAATGACATGTAATTGCCCAATCCCAAAGACAATCCCTAGTTATACAAACTTGTATAAATATGCAGTGACTGCTAAAACTAGCAAAAAACTTTCTCCTGAATACCCACTTCAGATTAATAAGTGATTAATAAGGAATATCATATCTTACCTGAGGCCATGGAAGGAACATAGGGAGCATTTCATAATTGATAGAACTAGGAAGTGAGAGACTGACCAATCAGAGATTCTCCACTGAGAGGGCAAGATACTAATAGTTTTTATTTTTATATTTTCAATCATTATATAGTAGGTATTTTGGAAGGAGAGAGTCTGGTTTTTCTTAGAGAAACTTCAATGTTTATAAGATCTGAGTCAGGTATAGTGGTGCATATGACCATGAACCTGAGCTGTAGTGATAACTGTCAATTGAATAAATAAAACATAATTATATAAATATATAAAAATAAAACATGAAATTATCATTGGACCAAACAAGAAGGTCAAGTATACAGAGATACTAAATTTTGACCTGGTTATGGAAGTAACCTGCAGCTTTGTGTTTACTTCTTTCAGGGGGAAGGGATGGCACCTATATGAACTTCCTATATAGGTTGTATGTGGCTTGCCAAAGGAGTGGCATATGCTCTTAGTTGGCTGTCTAAAAGTTCTAGAGTCAGATTTCCATGTTCATAGGTTCCATGTTGGACTCAAACTATCATTGGTAGAAATAGTCCAAAAAAAGTCTTGCTTGTCTTCAGCATACTTAGGTTCATTTTACTTGTTAGTTCCTACTTAGTAAACTACCTATACAGTATTTACATTGCATGAGGTATAGTGAATCATCTAGAGATGGTTTTGAGTCTATCAGAGGATATGTTTAAACTATGGAACTCCATAGTTTGCTCACCCATGGATCTTAGTATCTGCAAAAGGGTCTTGGAGGAGAGTCTCTGTGGGTGATGGCAGATGAATGTACTTCTGTAGCCCATCTTGCATGGGAAGACATCTCAGCTGTCTGTGCCCCTGGTCCCTACTATTTGCTCTGATTCTTTTCTGGCAGAAGTCCCTTGATTTCAGACATGGCAAGCTTAGTGATAGAGCTTGATATGGCCATACAACTCCAATTTAGACAATGATGCAAAGGAGGTTCTCATAAAGCTTTCTACATTGATAAACCAACATCAGCAGCAACTTAAGTATAATTTTGCTATATGAGATTAAATAAGCCATCACTTTATAGTTCTGTTGATACTATTTTTTTTATTATGAGACAGGGTCTCATGCTGCCCAAATGATCCTTCAATTCACTATGCAGCTGAGGTTGACCTTGAACTCCTGAAATTTCTTTTTTTTAATTTAAGAATTTTTAATATTCATTTTACATACCAACCACAGATCCTCCACTCACCCCTTCTCCCACTCCTCTCCAGCCTTCCCCTGCCAACTCACCCCTTCATCCCCTCCTCCAAAAGGGTAAGAGCTTTCATGGAGAGTCAGCAAAGCATGCTACATTTAGTTGACACAGGACCAAGGCCCTCCTCCTGCATCTAGGCTGAGCAAGTCATCCTGCCTTAGGTAATGGACTTCAGAAAGCCAGCTCATGCACTAGGAATAGATCCTGATCCCACTGCCAGAGGACCCTTAAACAGACCAAGCTACACAACTGTCTCTTGTATGCAAGTCTGGTCCCATGCAGGTTCCACAGCTGCCAGTTTAAAGTTCCTGAGTTCCCAGGAGCTTGGTTCAGTTGTCTCTGTAGATTTCCCCATCAAAATCTTTTTTTTTTTTTTTTGGTTTTTAGAGACAGGGTTTCTCTGTGTAGCTTTGCACCCTTCCTGGAACTCACTCTGTAGACCAGGCTGGCCTCGAACTCATAGAGATCTACCTGCCTTTGCCTCCCGAGTGCTGGGATTAAAGGCATGCGCCACCAAAGCCTGGCAATCCCCATCATAATCTTGATCCCCATTGCTCATATAATCCCTCTTCCCTCTCTTCGACTGGACTCCCAAAGCTTGGCCTCGTGCTTGGTTATGAATATCTGCATCTGCTTCAATAAGGCTCTATGATGACAGGGTAGTCACCAATCTGATTACCAGGGTAGGTCAGTTCAGGCACTATCTCCACTATTGCTAGTAGTCTAGGCTAGAGTCATCCTTATGGATTTCTGAGAATTTCCCTAGCACTAGGTTTCTCCCTAACCCCATAATGGCTCCCCTCTACCAATATATCTCTTTCATTGTTCCCTGACTCCATCCCTCCCCTAGCTCAATCATCCCATTCCCTCATATTCTCATTCCCCACCCCTTCCCCTCTGTTGCCACACCCCCACCCGCTGTTTACTCATGTGGATCTCATCTATTTACCCTTCCCAAGGTGATCCATGCATCCCTCTCAGGGTCCTCCTTGTTAACTAGCCTCTCTGGAGCTGTGGGTTGCAGTCTGGTAACCCTTTGCTTTACATCTAGTATCCATTTATGGAACTCCTGAAATTTCTATGTACTTATGCCACCTATGCTACCACACTTGGCAAACCACCATTTTACAATTCACCCTTAATTTTTGTTTTTATATTTTAGAGGCAAATATTGGTAAATGATGTGACTGTAAATCTGGAGTCTAGCTTGCTACAGCAAGGAGTCAGTTATTGAAGTACAGAGTATTGTTCAAGTTGAGCCTCTCCCTCTAATTGATTTTGTAAAGTTTTATTAGAAGATATCTATTCCTCTCTCTCTCTCTCTCTCTCTCTGTGCGTGTGCACGTGCGTGTGCGTGCGTGCGTGAGTGAGTGCGTGTGTGCGTGTGTGTGTGTGTGTGTGTGTGACAGCTACTTCTGCACCACATGGGAAGTTGAGTGGTATCAGTGAAAGGCACATAGCCTGCCAATCCTGTATTGTTTCTATCTGACCTACTATAGAAAAGGTTTATGGCTTTACATCTAAAGAGTCATCTGTAGAAATCAGGGTTAAATGGGATAAAAAAATTTCATTTATTTTAGTAATATTTTACTTAATTTCTAAAAAATCATAATTTATTTATTGTACATGTGGATATTCACACACATCACAGCTCACTTGTGGAGATCAGGGGACAACCTTCCTACATGTGGGGTCCGGGGATCAAACTCAGACTCTCATGGTTAGTGGTAAGTTCCATTATCTACTGAGCCATCGACCAATTTTAAATAATGTTGTAGGAGTTTTGCCCAAATATACAGAACATATGAACCCTTGTCATCTTCACAGACTGCAGGGCCTGCCTAAACCTTGGTTGGAGTCTGCAGGGGAGGGACTTGGTGACTCATGCTGCTGACCATTTCCCTGTGATTCTTCTGACTGCACAGCTGATCCACCATTAAACTAAAACTAGTTCCTGTCTAGATTTACTGCTGGGTCCCCAGAGTGGCTAAGAGGTTGAGAAGAACTGTGAGGTTTCTGGAGGCTGCTCAGGGATTTAAGTGCCTTGGATCAGAAGATTTTACTGTTGCAAAAGTGGTGTCAGTCGGGCGGTGGTGGCGCACGCCTATAATTCCAGCACTTGGGAGGCAGAGGCAGGTGGATCTCTGTGAGTTTGAGGCCAGCCTGGTCTACAAAGTGAGTTCCAGGAAAACAAACAAACAAACAAACAAACAACAACAATAACAACAACAACAAAAAGTGGTGTCAGTTCTGGAAATGAGATATCTCTATGCAGGACCTTAATCAGTCTCTCACTTATTATTTGAACTCAGACAAATTTCTCTCTAATCACCAATATCCTAAACTGCTAAGCTCTCAGTAGGTCAGGACTTGGTGATGCATACCTGTCACCCTGAGTTTGAGAGAATAAAGGAGAAAGAACATGAGTTAGGAGCCAACCTCGGCTACATAGCAATTTCAAGGTCAGCATGGGCTGGCTACATTGTGAGACTCTATCCCTAACAACTGAAAACAGCAGCCAAATAAACCAAGCAGCAAAACAAAAACACTTCATCAGTGGGCTGGAACATCTCCAAGTTACTTTTGGGCAGCATGATTTTAAAACTAAGAGGACAAATGTAGTTTCTTGGTATTCTTTTCTTCCAGATTAAGGTTCCTCAATCCTGGTTGTAGCCACAAGTTTTCCTGTGTCCTGCAGCTGCTTGGTCCCAAATAAACACACAGAGGCTTATTATTAATTACAAATTGTTTGGTCTATGGCTCAGGCTTATTGCTAAATAGCTCTGAAATCTTAATTTAACCCATTTATATTAATCTATATTTTGCCACATGGCAGTGGTGTTACCAGTCTGCTGGCATCTTGTCCCTTGGGTAGCTGGATAGCATCTGCCCTGATGCCCAATGTTGGATGCCACTTGAATTGTGAACCAAATGGCTGTATATAACAATATATATTAATTTATTAATGGGTGCTATGGTGATGGGTGATGTTGTTCTGTATGCTGTGAATATGTGTTGCTCTGATTGGTTGATAAATAAAGCTGTTTGGCCAATGGTGAGGCGGAATAAGGTTAGTCAGGACATTCTAACTAGAGAGAGAGGAAGAAAGAAAGAGAGCTAAGGAGACCAGCTAGACCTGGTGGTGCTAACTGCCACCAGGGGAAGCAAGATATAAAGGTACTGTTAAGCCACAAGCCATGTGGCAAAGTAAAGATTTATAGAAATGGGTTAATTTAGGATATAAGAGCTAGCTAGCAAGAAGCCTGCCATGACCATAGTTTAAAAATAATAGAAGCCTGTGTGTGTCTATTTGGGTCCAAGCAGCTGTGGGACCAGAGAAAGCTCATCGCTACACTGTGGGAATACAGATTCGTGGGTACTGGATAAGGTAGATCCAGTTTCAGAGGCCTTCCACTTTATCCACTTCACGCTGCCTGACTCAGTCTCCACAACCCACGAGAGAGCACGATCCCCTTCTCTCTTCCCTTATAAGAGGTCACATAGGCAGAAAAGAAGCACCACCTCTCTCAGGCCAGGTAGCCCAGGGTCATACTTGGAGTGAATACCCATTATACCTGTTACCTGAAAACATGCCGCAGATGGTCTAAAGCACCAATGCCACAGGTCCTACACTGGGATTCTGACTGAATCAGCCTTAGGGAGAAGATCTTTGCAGGTGAAGTGGTTCCGTGTCTAGTCAGATAGACATGGCATGTATGTATCTTATCTATCTCCTGTTCAAGCTTCATGTACACGAGTCTTACCATGTGTGAAAGACACAAATAGGAGGAATAAGTAAGGTCAATAATTCTCAAATACCAAATACTAAATACGTCAGAGTCAGAGAGGCTGTATATAAACCAGAGGAGAGCTGATAAAACTTTTCTGCTAAGTCTCCACCACTGAATTTTGATACATCAGATCTTGGGTCTGGGATTCTTTGTATTTGGTTACTGTTCTTTCTAAGCTGGTAAGTAAACCAGGTAAGGAATGTTTTTACCTTTGGCTGGGCACATAGCCCAGTCAATGGAAGGCTTTCCTGGCATGTGTGTAGTCCTGGGTTCAGTGCCTAGCACAGTGTAAGATTATAATTTCTGCGCTCAGGAAGTAGAGGCAGGAGGATCAGAAGTTCCAGGCCAGAGTCAAGGAGATAATCTGAGGATGGGGGTGGGTGGGGATTAGGTACCTTTGCCTAAGCAAGCATGATGACTTACATCTGGTCATCATAGTGGAAGGAGATAAACATCTGTAAAAGAAAGTTGTTCTCTGACCTCTAGACACCTGCTAGGACACACGCACACACACACACACACACACACACACACACACACACACACACACACAGTGTAGTTGAGGACAAACTTGAAAATTTAAATATATTTATATATTTAAATTACAAAGTATAAATAAAGTATATATATATACTTAAAATTTCAAGTTGGTCCTCAGCTACACATCAAGTTCAAGATAATTGAGGCTAGCTTGAGATACCAACCAACCAACCAACCAACACAACAAAAAATGCCTCAGGTTGTCCTAGCTTAGAGCTGGATTGGAAACCAGACAGCCAGTGATCTCTGATCTCTCCACTTGGATGTGAGGGCTTGTGATTCATTTTGTGAGGAATAAGTCACAGGTCTAAGTCAGATATGAAAGGGCAGTTTGTGCCCCTTGTAAGGGAACTGTGAAGGGGTGCTATTAGCTAAAGCAGAGGACTTTGATTAGATGTTACTTGATAAAACTATTGCTTTCTTGTTTTATCCCTCAGAAAAACCTGCAAGCAAATGCCCAAGCTGTTTAATTTTTTATTCTCCATAATACCTAGGGGCCTCCAGCCTTTTCACACTTGGCTTCAAGTTCTAGTTAAAAAAAGCAAAACCTTGTCTTCAAATGAGTCAGCTAATTCTTTTGCCAACATAATATTTTCATTGATTATTTGGGAATTTCACATGATGCACCCTGATCCCATGCACTTCCTCATCTTCCTAGGTCTATGTCCCCTACCCCTGTGACCTCCCCCCAAAAAAGAACAAAAGAAAAAATACACCAAGTCCAACTTGTGTTGCCCATATACTCACTGGAGCATAGTCAAACTCCCAGTGGCCAGCCTCTTAAAAAAAAAAAAAAAACAACAAAAAACAAAACTGAGTCCTTTCCCCCCACCCAACCCCACCAGAAGTCATAAAGGACCCCATCACAATTTTAGAGAGTTCTCTTTAATGGCTTCCTGTCTAGACTGTTTCTTTGGGGGAGGGGATTGAGGAGAGAAGTTGTCACAGAAGCCTTCTATGTGTCTCATACTCAACTGTGAGTCTGCAGTCATGGATTACACCTCAAAAGAAGCTTCCTCTCTCTTCACTCAGCAGCAGCATGGATCATGGACTTCCATATGGTTACTGGCCACAGCCCTGACAACAGACATCCATCCACATGACCTCCAGCATCAGCATGGACCATGGACCTCAACATGGTCTCTGGTGGCAGTATAGACCACTGACCTCAACATGGCCTCCTGCGGGAGCACAGACCATGAACACTAACATGGCCTCAGGAGACATCATGAACCACAGATACCAACACAGATGAATCAGCTTCTTACAGTACATATGATTTCTACTTATGTAAAATAACTATTATTTGTATGTATGCATAAAATACATACATACACACATACACACACACATAGACCACAGTCTGCTTTTGTATTTATTACTAGCTACTTTTAACTTTTGACTTCAGTATTAATAGTTCCATTTACTCATTAGTTTTCATTTCATGTCATTCACTCATCTCATTTTCAAATATCAACTGCATGCCAGGGAAGCATTGCCCCAGAGTATGGGCAGTAAACAGGTCCACGGTTGATGCATTCATTCTACTTGGAGAAACTGAACATAAACTGGTCATAATAGGCAACTAAACTATTAATGGATGCTGGATGGAGCATGGTGATGTACACCTTCAATCTCAGCACTTTGGAGGCAAAGACAGGCAGGCCTCTGTGAGTTCAAGGCAAGTCTGATGTGCACATTGAGCTCTGGAATAGCCAGGGCTGCATAAAGAGATCCTGTCTCAAAAAAAAAAAAAAATAAATAAAAATAAAGGGAACTAATAAGGTGAAATACTGCAAGGTAAGCAGACGAAAGGCCAAAGAATCTGGAGTTCAGTACTATCTCATATGGGGGTCAAGAAAGGCTTCTGTGCTAAGGTAATATTTTAACATATTTTATTAGCATATACTAGTTATGAATAGCAGTAGATTTTATTATAACATTTTAATACTCGTACATATGTATTGTGGTCATACCCACCTCTGCTACTCTCTCATCTCTCCCATTCTGGATATTGTACTTCCTTTTCCCAGCTGGCTCCCCGACTCTACTTCCATGTTGTGTGTATGCATGTGTCTGTGTGTTTCTCTGCGTGTCTGTGACCCAGTAAGTTTCATTAGAATTATTTATAGGCCTGTGGGTGAGAGTTTGTTTTCAGAAGCAAAGGTGCCAGTTAAGGTAATATTTTAGCAAATATCTGAAGAAAATGGGGGGAAAGTCACGGTAAGAACTGACAGAGAGTGTTGTAGAGAGTAAACAGCGGGTGCTAACGTCCTGTGGCAGGAGTGTGTTGGGTGTGATGTGGAACACCAAGGGGCCAAAGTGGAGCATGTGAAGAGAGCGGGAGGGCTAGAGATGAACTATTAGGAGGAAAGTATCCGCCGGGCTGGGCTTGATGGCCTGCTGAGAGGGCATTATAGATGCGATCCAAGGGTTTGTGCTCTTTTAGACTCCTAGAGCCTTCTATGGGTAACAAAATATACAAGTAATATAAACTGAATACTTACAAAGTGATGGGGAGTTCTTTTCTTTTTTTTTTTTTCTGCCCTGCCCGGCGATGGGGAGTTCTAAACAAGCCATGAAAGTGAAACGGAAGTAACAATATACTTTTACTGATTAAGTTTCCTCCATGCATTACTTTCCCTCCTTTCATTAGTGCAAGGTAAAATCTCATTGATTGCTCCTTCATGTTATTTTGTAATGTTATTTTTGCATAGGGAGCATACACATATAATTTGATGTTTAGTTTCTATGATTATAATGTGTCCTTTTATTATTTATCAGATAGAAACACTTCAACCAGTCATAGTGGTACAGGCCTGTAATGCTAGCACTTGGAAGACAGGAAATGTATGATTGAGATATCCAGGTCTTAGCTAAGTGAGACCCTATCTCAGAAAATAAACAAAACTAGGGGGAAACCCTTCAGTTTTACAACTTACAGTGTTTATTCGTAGTTTTGTGAGCAATTTTAAGGATTGTTTTCATCTGGGAAGAGTTTTCTCAGATTTCTTTTTCTCATGAACTATGCGATATGTAAGGCACTTACATACCTGTGGGTCTAGTACTGAAGATGCTGGGACAGGAAAATCACTGTGAGTTTGAGGGAAGCCTGGGCTACATCCTGAGATCTTGTCTCAAAAATGAAAAACAAAATAATCAACCAGAAAAGGTTTTGTGAAATGCCTACTATGCAACTTTGGGTTCCATTCATTGACAACCCTTTCTCTTCTGTTAGCCACACAGTCCTGGCCCAATAAAGAATACACATTCCTGTATTTTGACCTCTGGCCTTGAGCTTGAATGTCACAAAGTAAGTTGGTACCCAGGGTGGTAGATACATTCCTGGAATCCATCTCCCCACAAGCAAAAGCAGCCCTCTGGAGCACTGGTTTTCAACTTGTGGGTCGTGACCTTTTGGGGTCCCAACCGCCCTTTCACAGGAGTCACATTTCAGATATCCTGCATATCAGATCTTTACATTACAATTCACGACAGTAGCTAAATTACAGTTATGAAGTAGCAATAAAAGTAATTTTATGGTTGGGGGTCACCACAACATGAGGACCTGTGTTAAGGGGTCATAGCATCAGGAAGGTTGAGAACCACTGCTCTGGGGGAACTGAGTCACAACCACAGACCCAAACTCAGCCTTCACTGGCTCCAAAGTGCTGGCCTTGGTCCTAGCACTGCAGGGGAGGGTCTTGTGGAGAGTGCATTGTGGAGAAGGACTGAGGAGGGGCACATATTACAGGGCAAGTGTGAGGAAGCTGTAGGGCTTGCAATAACAGAAAGTCAAAACACAGACATAATGAATTCTGTGAGTTCCAGGAAAGCTGACTGTTTGAGCCACAAGGCTACTGATGCGTTTCCTGGTAAGTCATGCCCACCCACTTCAGGCCTGTTTTCTTTCCTAATGATGGCTGACTCAGCAACTGTAGTGTACTCTCCAGCTTTTAGTCTTGCTGGGAGTCTTTTGAGTTCAAATGTCACCAACAACATCTTCATTGCTTCTCTTTTGGTTTGTTTGCGGGGATGGCCAGGCAGTCATCCTTTACTAGCTCGATTGAGACTCATCCTTTACTAGCTCGATTGAGCTCAGGGACTCATCCGCAGTCTAACGCTCTCCCAACTCAGCTATTTTGGCTTGGGACTCTTCTTAGTATTTAAACCCTTTGTGAGGGCAGGAACAGTAGCACACTTCAACTTCTAGAATGAGGCAGGAGGAACTCAAGTTTGAAGCTACCCTGCTTCAATAGGTATGTAAATAAATGAATAAATCACTCAATTCACTCACTCACTCACTTACTCTTTGGTGCCTAGTGATTTAACACTTTGTATTGTTAAGTATTCCTTTGCTTTATGAAGAACTGTTTGATTTATCTCTTCAAAGCCTTTATTGCTTAATAACTTTATTCCATTTATTTGGGAGTTAACTTTATGATATTTTATCTTGGACCAGGAATTAGCAAACCTTGCCTGTAAAAGGTCATGTAGTGCACAGTTCAGGCTGTGTAGGCCAGATGGATTGTGTCAGAATGACACAGAAAGACTGTTGTGTGGCTGAAGTGACTATGGACAATTATGTAAACAAATAGGAGGCTGTGTTCCAATATAATTGTATTTACATAAGCAGGCCCTGGGACCACATTTGGTTCACAAGCTGTAGTTGGCTAAGTACTGCTTGGCAGTTGTCTTCTAGCTCTCTGTCTCAGACCTCAAGTGCAACCTTCACAAGTCTGGCATCTCCATCTTCATAATAATGAGCCTCATGTACCCCTATTTACCATGTGGCATTGCCATAATGGCCAAGTGAGATGTTAGTTATGGACACTGGTCATCACATTTAAAATAGTGTACATTTGTATATTCCTCTCTCTTCCCTACAAAATGACAATACATCTTCTTACCCACTGTAGGTGGAGTTTTTGTCCTGGAAACCCACTCCCAATAACCACACAGAGACTTAATATTAACTATAAATGATCATCGGATAGCTTAGCCTTGTTACTAACTAGCTCTTACAACTTAAATTAACCCATATTTCTTATCTATGCTCTACCATGTGGCAGTACCTTTTTTCCATAAGCAACCACAGAGGGAAATAATCACTTTTGCTATCTTATGTATACTGTAGGACCTTGCATTGAATATTGGCTCCATATGGCATCTGAAAACAAGTAAAACGTGGTAACACCAAGTTGTGTTTGTTTTTAGTTTGAAGTAAGGACCATGGCATAGTAGTTTGGGATTGGCAGACACAGTGTGGTAAGATGTTAAAGAATGGTTCAGAGAGTCTTGCTGTATATCCTATAATTTAAGAGTTTCTACTGAAGAATTGATGGGTCCTCCACGAAGTTGCCAGTCTGGAAAGTCATTTGTAACTTTTGGTTTTATGGCCAAGCTTCCTGAAATAGTAAAGTTATATGGTGAACACATTAGAATAGTAAAGTTGTATCATAGTGAGCTGCACAGATATAGATGGTCAGTCTCTGGCCACACACATGTAAATGTGTGAACCCCTTCTGCTTTCTTAGTATATGTATTCCATTGCCCTATTTCTCATCTCCATTTAGATTTCTTTCTTTCCTCCACAATCTCCTTTTAAGTTTTGTAACACACATATTATGCACACACTCAGACCTTTCTTCCTCTCTCTCTGCATTTGTGTGTGTGTATAAATTTTGGATGTAGGTTCTGCATGTAGCATATGTATTTTTGAGTCCTGGATTATTTTGCTTAGCTTAAAGATTTCTAATTCCATCTATTTCCTGCAAATATCTTGATTTCACTTTTCATTACAGATGCATAAAACTCCACAGTGTGTATGTAGCACATTTTCTTTATCTATTTATTTGTTGATGGACATCCAGGCTGGTTCCATTTCTCATTAGCTTGAAGAGTGCTGCAGAAAGTGTGGATGCTGAAACCCCTCAGTGGTGCATTGATTTAATGTCCTTTCGGTGTGGATCCAAGAGCGGCTCGGCTGGAGTGTATGGTAGCTCTGTTTTCAGTTTTTTGAGGAAGCTCCTTATTGATTTCCATAGTGGTAGATCTTGGTTTGAGAATGTTACTTTATTAAAAAGAAATTGTTTTGAGACAGGATCTCATGGAGCCCAGGCTGGCATCGAACTTGCTATGTAGCTAAGGATCACCTTGAACTCCTGATCCTTTTACCTTTACCTCCAAGAGTGCTGGGACTACAGGTAGGTTCCACAATGCCCAGTTTTTAATATAGTGCTGGCTGGGGGTGGTTGAATCTAGGGCTTCATTCATGCTAGTAATGACTATTTCAACTGAGGAATGGCTACATCCCCTGAGAATGCTACTTTTTTAATTTAATAGAATAAGTATTTATGGTAGGGAAAAATAATATAACCATATAAAATTTGGAGGAATGGGGTTGTCTTAGACCCCATAGCACAGTGTTCACTGTGTTTGTCTATCAATGACTCCTTTTATCCATTTAAGACATTGTATGCTGCCTTTTCAAACCTTGTTTCTAAGCTGTACTACTTCACTTCAAACTCTGTGTTTCTCTCTTCAAAAATCATTGCTATCACTGGCATGCTCTGTAGCCTCCAGCATGGATCCTGGCCCTTACCTTGAACCCCTCTAGAGTCTGTCTACAGGCTGCCAAGAGTTCTTGTTTGGCAGGAAGACACTACCAGGGTCTGCTAAAAACTAAAGACTTGGCAATCTCTTGATTGAAAATTGGGCTTTATCCAATTTTATTTGAAGATATCAAGGAAACAAAGCACACTTCACTGCTAGTGACTCCTGCTTCTGTGTTTTATGATTTCTCTTAATCTTAGAAACCTTCCTTGTAGTTTTACAGGCTTTTTCAGTTGGTCAAACAGAGAGACAAACTTGAGTTTCCTTTTATGGAATGTCTGTTGATCTATCTAATCTATTCTCCTAGTTAAGGTCACCATTGCTGTGATGAAACACTATGGCCAAAGCAAATTGGAGAGGAAAGGGTTTATTTGGCTTACTCTTCCATATCATTGTTCATCATTGAAGGAAGCCAGGACAGGAACTCAACAGGGACAGGAACCTGGAGGCAGGAGCTGATGCAAAGGCCATGGAGAAGTGCTGCTTACTGGTTTGCTTCCCATGGCTTGCTCAACCTGCTTTCTTTTAGAATCCAGGGCCACCAGCCCAGGGATGGCCCCACCCTCAATGGACCTGTCTTTCCCACATCAATCACTAATTAAGAAAATGCCCTATAGGTTTGCCTGCAGTCCCACCTTAAGGAGTCATTTTCTCAATTGAGGTTCCCTTTTCTCAGAGATTTCAGATTGTGTCAAGTTGACATAAAACTAGCCAGCACATCTATATAAGGCATGTGTTATCTAAGAAAAACAACTCTAACCCAACACTAGCTAGGTTGGCTTTGAAGTAATTTCATATCTCATTGTCTTAGAAATAGGCATCCAATTCTCTTAGTTCTTAGCACTAACCATTGTAGTGTGACCCAACCATTTCCTAAGTCCATTCCTCTACCACAGTATTTTTTTTTTTATATTGCCAGTCACACAGCTAGTTCAGTTATCATGAATGCTACTTCTTCAAGCCTTTGCCAAGAGGATCCTTTGGAGTTTCCCAAATGTAAATCTTTGAGTTGATCTTCCAGGATCAGGGTCTTCTTTGATCAGAGGTCCCATGCCAGGCCAGGCTGCTGACCAGTGATGATTACAGCTGCATGCCTCATGTCATTCACCTCCAAATGACTGAGACCTTGATAAGCTGTGTGGTGACCTAAGTATGACTCCAGTATCTGAATAGTACTCTCTTGCACAAAGTTGCCCTAACCTAACCTAGCCTCAAAAACAAATGTGAACCTTCCATTCTGGTTGATTCTAGAGATCCCTGTCACTTATCAACTCTCCCTTTTGAGTTTCTTTGCCCCTATATGAAGAAAACCCACCCAGTTTATCAATTGTTTTGGCTTGTTGTAAGTCAGTGAGTCAAAATTGCCCTTGGACTTCTTCTATTTCATAAAAAGGGATTGTATCTATTGGTTAGATGAGGCAGTTCTGAAAGCATGAGAGGAACTTTGGAGTGGTGGAAATGTCATTTTATCATCATGAGGCGTTGCTCACACAGGTGTGTGTGTGTGTGTCACCACTGACTATTCCTGGTATGAATGATTCACAACAACAGAGGTGAAATTCTTGTGCCAGTAAGTAAGGGGCTTACCAGTGTACAGGTATGTACTCATCAGAATAGCATGAAGAGATGAATGAAAGCCCAGCACAGGCCCAGGACTCCCCAGCTGTGCATGGAATAAATGAGTTTGATTTCCTTGATCTCTTCAAATAAGTCTGTACCAGACCTTTTCTGTTTGGGCCTCCAACCAGCTCCCAAATCATGACACAGAGACTTATTATTAGTTATGAATCCTTGGCCTAGCTTAGGCTTGTTTCTGGCTAGCTCTTTTAGCTTAAATTAGCCTGTTTCTCCTTATCTATTTTTTGTCTTGGGGCTTTTTGCTTTTCTTTCTTTCTGTGTATCTTACTTTCACTGCTTCTCATATCTAGTTGGCTGGCTGCTACATGACTTCTGGCTCCAGGCATCTCCCTCATTCTCAACTCCCCTTTCTCTAGTTCCTCTAGATTTTTCCTCCTATTTATTCTCTCTCCCTGCCAGCCCTGCCTATCCTTTTCCTGCCTAGCTTTTAGGCAGGAAATCCTGGCCAGTTAGCTTTTCACTAGACCAATCAGGTGCCTTAGGCAGGCAAGGTGAAACAGCAACACATCTTTACATCATTAAACAAATGCAGCACAAACAAAAGTAACACATCTTTACACAGTTAAAGTAATATTCTGTAGCAGAAGCAAATATAACACATCTTTGCCCAGTTAAAATAGTGTTCCACAACATCAGTCTGTAGGGATCAGTTTCTAAGCAAGAGGTTGCTGAATCCTTGGATGGTCATAGATTGTGGCTGTGACCCCCAGCTAAACAGGAACTCCTACCTGGCAGACTGGACTTCAGACTGGTTCAAGGTAGGGGCCAAGGGTCTGTGCTGGAGGCTATTGTGATATCAATAATTATTTGATGACAGCAACAGAATTTGAAGGTGAGGTAGCATGGCTTAGAAAAAGCAACAGAAGATGCCCAGAATCTTGTCTGTTTTCCTAGAGTCCCTTTTCTCCAAGTGCAAGTAGGTATCCCTGACATGATCTTTTGAGATGTTAAAAACAAGAAGGCAAAGGAAGCAAGCTCACAGCATTTAAATAACTGTTAAATTAAATTAATTAATTATATTAAATCATTATTAGTCGTTAGATAATTATTTAATTATTTAAAGCAATTTAAAATAATTGTTAAATTGTTGCTGGAAGACTGATGACACAGGAAGGTTTTTCAAGGAAGAAAAAGCAAAGTTACAAATTTCATAGTGTGTCCAGTCTCCAGTACCCTGTATGGCAGCATGCCCCTCAAAGGCTAGAGTAGGAAGACAGAGATGGGAGAAGGCCAGTAGTTCACTGGCCACCCAGTCTAGTTAGTCATTGAGCTCCAGGATCAGTGAGAGACTCTATCAAAAGATAAAGTAGCAGAAATGAAGGAAGATACTCAATGCTGACCTCTTGCCTGGCCATGAAGTCACCAGTCAACTTCATCCAGTGGGAGTCTGTGTGACTTCTCTTCCAAGTCCCAAATCTGATCCACTGAATGAATCCCCTGGCAAATCACTATTTCCAGTTTCCTCCTGCTGCCTTTTGCATCCAGCTGGGAACCCTCTATCTTCACTGTGGCGACAGTCTAGCTGTAGACGGCCCTAATGGTAGTGTCTGGAAGTCCCAGCATTTTGCTTATGAAGAGTCGTGTCAGGCTTTGGAAAACCATCAGTGCAGCAAGACAGGTCAGGGCCTGGAAGTGGGAACATGGTCAGACTATAACAGGAAAGTGTGTGGGTAGATACCTGGGGGCATCTGAGGATTGTCATCACTAAAGACCCTGGATGGAGTTCCACACTCATCAAGTGTCAGCTATGTGACCTTGGGTAAGTAGCAACATGATTGCTCTGAGATATAATTTCCTTTCTTTCTTCCTCTCTCTCTCTCTCTCTCTCTCTCTCTCTCTCTCTCTCTCTCTCCCTCTCTCTCTCCCTCTCTCTCCCTGTCTTCCTCTTCCTGCTCCTCCTACACCTCATTCTTCCTTAAGCTGGGGATGTGGAAAACTACATGATCCAGATCATTTCTAGTAACCACCTGTCTTAGTTGCTGCATTAGTTACATTTGTAAAGTACAAAGCCATGCAATACTTTTCAAGGGTGAAAGAAAGTGTTGGGAATATGTGCACTGAGGTATATGGTGGAGAAAGCTATTACTAACCCAGGTTACTTTGGAAGGAAGCTACTCTACCATTCGACTGTCAGCTGGTTCTATCTAATAGAGAGTTACCAGGCCAGGAGATGTCAAAGTTTACATTCTTATATGCCCAAAGCCAGTTAGAACTAAATAGTGGTACTTCAGACACAGCTTGCATTCTTTAGATTATGTCACCTTGTCCGCAACCCACCAGAGATTATCTTAATAGTGGTGAGGAGAGATGCAGCTCAGCACTGCCTCTAGTAGCCCAAGTAGTCTCTTCCCTTGGGTACTTTCATTCAGGTTAAAGATGGCGGATCCCTGACCATGTTGCCAACAAGAATTTCAGGACAAGTCAAAGTAAACAAAGTTAGTGAGTTTATGAAGTAGACATGGGCGATAAGTTGAAGGGGTGAGAGAGATTGAGAAACTTCCTTAGATATCTTCACATAGTTATGTTTGCTTCTGAGGGGAGAGAGACTGAGAGACTTCCTCCGGTATCTTCTCATGCTGTGCTTGATTCTGAGGCTAAGGTCCCCCCCTCACCCCAGAGCTGAGAACTGAACCCAGGGCCTTGTGCTTGCTAGGCAAGTGCTCTACCACTGAGCTAACACTGAGCTAAATCCCCAACCCAAGGCTAAGGTTTCTTGCTGAAAGTCTGTAACTTGTAACAAGGTTTAAAGGTAAAGCAAAATTGAAAAATTAAGTTAAAAAATATGTGAACTCGCTTACTTATCTTTGTTATCTTAAAGAGTTTGCTTTTATAAATAAAGGTGTAAGGTGTTTTTATGAAGGGCAATGTTTCATTTAGGGAAGAGTAGGGCTGTGCAGTGTATTAGTGGTTCCTTTCCTCTGTGCTGTGATAAAATACTTGACAAAAACAACTCCGGAAAGGGAGAGTTTATTCTCTCGCCATCTAAGGTTTAGTCCATGTTGGTGCTGAAGGCATGCTGACGGGAGTAGGAGGGAGTGCCCTGTCCTGTCTTCACACCGAGTCTGCAGCCGGGGAGCAGAGAGAGTCTAGGCTACTGTTCTCCTCTTCATTCAGGCAGGGGCCCCAGCCTAAAATGTCACCCACATTAGGGTGTGTCTTCCTTTCACAGTTAGACAGTCCTGGACAGACATACCCAGAGGGTTGTCTTCTGGATGGTTCAAGAACCCATCAAATTGACAAGAGCAAATTGTTATCATATATAGTTACACTCAAGGTCACATACATCTGGCCCTAAGTAAACGTATTTTATCTTTACATATCCTTGTTAGAGATGGCCTTATCTCCATAAGCCATGCCGGTTTTTTTTTTCCCATTGTGCTGAAGTTTTTGACTCCCAGCCAGATTCTTCAGGATCTTCTTTCCTGAGTCATACCTCTTATAAATATTCCCCATCTAAGCTGGCTAGTTTTTTGTCAAAGTGACACAAACTATGTTCCTCTGGGAAGAGGAAACCTCAACTGAGACATGTTTCTATGAGGCTGGCCTGTAGGCAAGGATGTTCAGCATTTTCTTTATTAATGACTGAAGTGGGAGGGCCTAGCCCACTGGAGGTGGTGCCAGAGCTGGGCAGGTGGGCTGAGGCTGAATAAGTATGAAGCTGAGCCAGTTGTAGAGAATAGGTCAGGAAGCTGTCTAACTCCATGGTCTCAGCTTCTCATTCAGTTCCAGCCTCCAGGTTCTGGCCTTGAATTCCCATCCTGACTTCTCCTTATGATGGAACATTGTTGCGAGTCTTTCTCTGTCCTGTCAGCCTGCTCCCAAATAACCACACTGAGGGAGACTTCTTATTAACTATGAAAGCTCTGCCAATAGCTTAGGCTTGTTCCTAACTAGTTCTTACAACTTAAATTAATCCATATCTTTTCATCTATGTTCTTTTATGTGGCTTGGTTACCTTTACTTTGTAATGCCCATGCTGTTTGTTTTGCATCCTTTGGCATCTCCATCTTCTTCTTCCCAGCATTCTCTCTGCCCTGAAAATCCTGCCTAACTATTGACTGTTCAGCTGTATATTAAACCAATCTGAGTGACATGTCGCAGTGTACAAAAGGATTATTCCACAACAGAATGTAATCTGTGAGATGAAACAAACCTTTCCCTTCCCAAGTAGCTTTTGGTTATGGTGTTCTATCACAGCACTAGGAAGCCAAACCAGGGCACTGTCTTCCGGTCCTGCCTCAGCACGATGTGTCGATGTGTCGTGGGTTCTGTTGGCAGTTGAGTCTGTGATCCCTGGTCTAGACTATCGCAGACTCACTAATATTGGAGCCGAAGACACTTCAGAATGGTGAGTCTCCTGCCTTTGCTTTGTGTCTGGTCAGACTTGGCATTTCTGCTCAATAACAAACAGCTCTTGGTTTAAATGATCTGTCTAGATCACCCAGGTAGGAGTGCCAGGGACCTGGTGGTGGACAAGCTACCAGAAATAGAAAGCAGCAGCTTGCATCAAGGAAGGACTTCTGGCTAGGACAGTATACTTACTTCCATATAGTCACGGAGTCATTGTCAGGAAAGAGAATTGTTCTAAAATTAATTTTTGTTTTATATGCATAAAGTGAGCTTTTAGGTTGGCAGGATGGTTCAGTGGGTAAAAGCATTTGTTTTGAAAGCTGGCAAGCCTGAATTTGACCTCCAGAGCCCACATAAAGGTGGACAGGGAAAACCGACTTCACAAAGTTGTCCTCTGACTTCCACATTCATACGCAATGGTAAATAAATAGGTAAAAGGAATTGTTTGGAAAACTAGCATACACAGTAATGGGTTTTATTCTGGAATTTCCATACTTTTTTTTTCTTATCTCTCCCCTCCCTCCCTCACCCTCACTGGTACCCCTGCCTCCTCTGGCTGATGGTCCTTATACACAATAGAATTTTATTCATCCATACAAAACAGGAAATCATACAAGGAGCTGGAAATCATCGTTGTTCAGTTAAATAAACCATACTCGGACACAATATGTGTTCTCTCATATGCAGACCTTAGATTTAACTTTATGTATTTGTGAGTTAATTACTGGTGTGTGTGTGTGTGTCACACATAAGAGTAACACATGTGCATCAGTGAGTGCCATTGGGGCCCAAAGGGGGCACTGATGCTGGGACCTGAGCCTACGGAAGAGTAGCCAGCCCCTGAACTGCTGTGCCTCCCTCTCCAGATTTCTTTTTTCTTTTTTTTTTTTAAGGCAGTATCACACTATAGCCCAGGCTGGCTCTCTTAATTCATGTCTTCTCTGGCCTCTGCCTCCCCAGAGGAGGATTAAAGGCGTGAGTCACCACACCCAACAAGCATTTCTGATGAGCAGGGTTTGTGGAGCCTGATGGGTTAACACTATGACCCAGAAGAGCCACCCTCCTTGCGAGGCTGGGGGCACAGTTGCATCACCCTGATTGAACCTGAGCCTGAGGTCAGCGAAGGCTTGGCAAGGACTGCAGGCTGAAGAACCTCAGGAGTCTGGGTGTGGGACAAAGAAGGCACCTGGGGTGAGAGGGGTGTGTGTGTATAAAGAGGAACCTCTTGCCTTTGCTCTCTGAAGTGTTTTCTGCCCCACATATGTGCAGTGAGATATCCCCCTCAACCCACAGGGCTAGGATTGGTGTGTTGCCATATCCAGGGCGTTTGTTTGGGCAGCTGGAGGAAGTACCGAGGAAGAAAAGTGCAAGCGCAGACATAATTTTTGAGGCAGCGGGCCTGGACAGGAACAGCGAAGGGGAACTGGGTTCCAGCTTCCCGGCGCTGCTGGGCATCTGCATCCTGGAGGCGTTGGGGAAGGTTTACCTCGGCTGAGACTTTGCAAGCTCTGCTAGACGCCCTCCCCGCCATTCTCCTCTCCAGCTATGTCCTTCCTCTGTGCCAAACACTAGGGAAATGCATTTTCTTGTGAAGAGATAGTCGGCGCCAGGAGAATGGCCCTTTCTATTTTTTAAAAAGAGGTTCAATGGGGCTATGATCTGTGAGCGTGAGGGACTCAGTTTGAACATACCAGAGCATTTGGTTTTACTTTTGGTTATATATTTTAGGAATTTTAAACAAAGCAAACCCCACCACCGCAAAGCCCAGGAATGATGAGGTAGGGCACACCTTCAATCCCAGCATTTGGGAGGCAGAGCCAGGCAGATCTCTGTGAGTTCGAGGCCAGCCTGGTCTACAGCGCGAGATCCCAGGACAGGAAAACTACCAGAGAATCCCTGACTCGAAGAAAAAAAAAAATTAAGAAGAAGGAGAAGGAGAAGGAGGAGAAGAAGAGCCCAGGAACGAGATTAAACTCTTAGGGCTTGCTGGGTGGATCTGGATAGTGCAGTAGCTAGGAGCGAGGAAGTCACCTTCCACAACCCTGTGCGGTGCAGATGGGTGCTAGCTGGGTTGAGGAAGCAAGCCCAGCCCCGAGGGCCCAGTTTTGACTTTGTCCTGACCTTGGCCTGGAGATTAAGCTAGAAAAACCACTCTGTTCATTATAGACTTCTCTGAAACTGGGTTAGAAAAGGGCTGAGGGCAAATTCTTGTTAGAGACCAGGAACAGAATGACCTATTGTTTTTCTACAAAGGGCTAAGCCCCATGAGGTCTTAGGTAACTGCTGAGGGTCTTTGGGCTCTGAGTCTGCACCTTTAGCTGTCTCTACTTGCTGGACCTCTGAAATGAAGGTTCCTATAGGTGTGAGGGGGGGTGGGTCTGAAGGGGTTTGTGCTGTCTGAAGTAGGGCCTATCTCTTCATCTGGAGAAATCTTAGAGTCATGTTATTATTAGGAACAGCTCTGAGTGGGAAGACTTATTGTTATCTTTGAAGCCCTAGACAAAATTGATGGATGGAACACGTTTATTTTATTTTATTTTCCTTGCTTCCACAAAGCAGTCAGGGAAGAACAAGTGATAGGAAAAACCCCTGCTTTGTTAGGGAGGGACACGTGTGCCTAGGTCAGGTGACTCTGGGGAGTCTTAGTTAGCCCACAGCTTCTGTCCATGTGAGTAGACAACAGGGCAGTGCTAAGTAGCGTGGTGAGGAAGCTTGTGAATGGGCAAGTTGACAAACGTGGGAAATATAATTCGAAATAAGCATCGATTCACATTTCCCTGTAAACTGGTATCAGCAGGTATACCTGGCCAGCTCCGTTAGTTCTCTGAATTCCTGCTGAAAATGTGCACCTGAGAAACAGGCATATTTTGGGATAAAGGTTGCTGCAATACCTATTATTCTGCATGGAGAGATCAGAATTTTTGTGTGTTAAAACTCAGAGTACTGCAAATGTTTGGGACATTGTTACTTTTCGTTAACTATATTGGTGCCCAAGTGTTTGAGGATATGTGGGAAACAAAAAGGTTTCAGCCAAAGAAGACAGAAATGGAATCAGACACAGGTTCTGGAGAAGTGAAGTGATTTCTGCTGAACTGCTGGGGGAAACCACTTATCACCCATGCACATTTTTTTTTTTTTTTTGATTTTGTGTGTTTGTACTGTGGAGAAAGCTTCAGTGGTATAGACTTTATGAGATGTGGGCATTTTAATTACTTATGGTCCCTATAAATCATCTAAATATCAGAGAAATACCACTGTGCGAGTATTTTGGTGTGTAAGCAGTTTGTTTAGGTTAGTTTTCTTGCATGACACAACTTGCAAGCCTTATTTAGTAAAATGAATTTGTTGAGATACAGTTCACATAACACAATGTTCATCAACTTAAAACATTTAGTATTTTCACAGAATTGTGCAACCACCACTAAAATGTAAGTAAATAATATTTCATTATGCCATGAAGAAAGCCCCTTCATTCTCCACTCTGCACTCCCAGCTCTGGACAGCCACTGCTGTGCAGTCTGTCTCTATAGATTTCCCTCCCATGAAACATAAAGAAAACAATATGATACATGACCTTCTGTGGCTATCTTCTTTTCCCTAGCACACTGATTATGAAGGTCATCTGTGTGAGCATATCCAGTATTCTCTTTTTATTTCCACATGTTTTGTCCTACATTCATTGTTTGATGATGGACATTTGGATTATCTCTACTTTTTGGCTATTTTGAATAATATTGCTGTGACCATGTCCACAGTTTTTTTGTGGACATACATTTTTATTTCTCTTGTGAGTGCTCCTAAGTGTGGACGTTTAGGGCCATATGATAATCATGGTTATTCTCAGAAAGTGTAGGACTGACCTCTTATGAATGGCAGCTCATGCAGCTTGAACTCAATGACTGTGGGACTCTCATGGTTTGGCACCACTGTGGAAGTTGTGGTACAGAGAGCCTAATGTGACCTCGGTGGTCCCTGTCTCATGTTGTTTGTGTGATCTCTGCTCTGAGCTGAATAGGGTCTGGTATTTGCTTTTGCCCCTCCTACAAGTGAGAATTTGGACCAGCACTCAGATACCTCAATTTGTAGACAACTATTAACAGTTATACTGAAAATCTAAAACACCATGTATTGGGTTTCTTTTCTGAAGTCACTGCAAATTCAGACTTGGAGGTAACTTTCCTTAAGAGGAAAACACATAACAGCACTTAAAAAGCTGATAATCTTTACCCAACTCACATCAAGTCACAGTCTTGTATCATAGACACTGCATTCTCAAGTTTTTCATGGTTTGTAGTACATTGACAGAATTCTTAGGCGGTGCTGAGTACAGCTCTAACCAGGCAATGGTTAATGGATGGTTTTCTCCAGGAAATAGACCTGCTGGAAATGACATGGGAGTAGATGTAATTTAAAGTATTCAGTTTAGAAGGCCTTGAGTGTTGTCGTGCCCCATATTCCCTTTCTACCCTGCCCTTGCGCCTCCCACCCTCTTCAATTTTCCCTCTTCTGCTTTCCCTCATCCCTTTAAAACGATGTGTTCTATTTCCTCATCCTTGGAAGATCCCCTGCTCTTCCCTGGTCCCTACCTGGTCCACGGTGTGTGGTGTGACCACCCAGTCATCATCTTCCTTTCTGCTTTTGCAGGAACAGGTACAGCAGGCAACTTGGCCACTCTCAGGCTCCTCCCTCACTGCCTCTTTTTTTCTTTGCTGGAGCTGGCTTTCCACTCCAGCCTCTTGGGAGCACAGGGCACAGGGGTAGGTCCTGTAGGGCAGCTATGCCTGGAAGTACCTGGGATGCCGGGCTACTACCATGTGAGCCTGAGACTTGCTTCTAATGGGTAGCATATGAAATGTGAATAAAATGTCACCTTGGTAATCATTTTAGACTACATTTTAGCAGACTGGATACTCTCCCTTTATGATATATGCAGTTATTTTAGAGAAACTCACATTGTCTATGGCCATCCCGTCCCAAATGCACCCAATCACTACTGACCTTGGAATCTAAGTATGACTACGCCTGGTTAATATTTGGAAGGGAGTAGCAACTCATGTGCTGAGGCGCTGGAAGCGCTGTTCCGAGGACAGCTGAAGTCATACAACTGAAGAAAATGAATTCTGTCAACACTGGGGGTGAACTTGGAAAGTAGATTTTCCCTAGTAGACCTTTGATGAGAGTACATCCCAGATGATGCCTTGACTGTGAGCCTTGAAGGAGCCTCCACTAAGCCTGCCCATGCAAACAGACATAATGAATGTGGAGTGATTTGCGAGCCTAAGTTTGTGGCAATCTGTTATGGGGTATTAGAGCACTAATCCAGAATTCTAGGATTTGGCTCCATTATGTAACATGGCCAGGGCTATCAAGTTCCCTTGTTCAGGCAGACATCCTGTTTATCAGTGTGATTTCTGTAATGATAGACTTGCAAGCAGTTCAGGTATGGGACTCTAACTGTTACGTACTCTATGTCTCTGGGGCGTAATTTTTAGAATGGAAAAAGAAGAGACAGAGTTCTATTTTTCTTGCTTAATGCTTCTCTAGACACCCTGTTCCAGGAAGCATCCCTAAGTATTCAGAATAAAACAATGATAACAGAATGATGAGCGCATCTATGTCCTGGGGACTGGAGGAGTGTTAGGAAATACCAGAAGTTGAAGCTGTGCTTGGACAGAGCTTGTGAAAGAGGCACAATTTGTCTGACCAGCCTTGTAGACAAAAGCTTGTACTCAATACTTCCCCTGATGTTTCTTTAGTCAGGTAATAACTGAGCAGTCCCAGCCAAGTGGATACCACTTCTATTTCAGGAATGTACTCAGGATCATTCTGTCTTTCTTAGTCATTCCCTTCGATGTTGAACGGCCCTCACACTCACACTTTTTAACTTGCTTCTTCTATCTCTTGTTCTGTGAAGGCTTGTGCTGTCTCCTACCTTGGAAGCCTTTGGCATGCCTTTCTATTCATTCCTCCTTATTCTTGGCTGCCTTTCATGAGGAGGATGAGCTGGACATTATCCTCAAGGCACACACATACACGTGGAGTCCTCTTTGCTTCCTCTGTGGTCTGACTTTAATTTCAAACACTGTGACTGTGACTCAATGTGTTGTCTAATAACAAGACTTGTGCGTCAACTAACCAACCAGGCTTATCTCAGAAGACTTGAAAGTTTTCTTGTTAGGGGAAGAAAACCATTTGGAACTGATGGGAAATAGGTGTCTTGTATCCGGTGGTGGAAGATTGAGACACCAGTGACATTTCCATCACCCAAGGCTCACACTAGTATTGCCATCAGAAAGTAAAAGTCCATTTTGCCGAGATTGGAGTCAGCTGTGTTTCTTCCTGTATTCACAGGCATAATCTAGTAATAGGGAACAGATAAAATGGATGGATGGGATCCTGTTTTAGGTGTTATATATCATACAGCAATTTTACAAAGACACTAAAATTACTTGGACATCATCAGGGGCAGGGGAACTCTTCCCACAAATTGGGATTCACTGATTCTCCTTGCATCTATTTTGTATATCATTTAAAGGAAACATGTTTGCACTCAAAGAACAAACAGAACCACAGGGAAATTTACAATTACAAAAGGCTTCCATTTTCTTGTGTTAATAATTATGCAGTATTTAACAAGGGATTTTTACCTCTATGAAGCTGGAACATGATGCTGTGAAGATGCCCCACATGTTAATTCCATCTCTTGGTCTCTGTTCATACAGGAGAAAGCCCTGACTCCCCATGTGCTGGTCTACAGCTATGCTTCTTGGCTACTGGCAGGAATTTTCTGGACCACAGATGTTTGCCTGACGGCTGGTCTTTGCAGTGTCCCGGTCCTTGGCCTTGAGTTGAGACAGTCACTCGGCTGGCCCTTGTTCACATTTGATTTTGGCATGGGTTAGTTTTCTCATCACTGAAGGCAGGAAGGGTTTATTTTGGATTGTAGCTTTAAGGGTTACCATCTCTCATGGCAGGGAAGGCCTGGTAGTGTGGAGACACATGGTAGTAGCCACAGAAAAAACTCCTTGCCTACGTTTCCACAGACCAGGAAGTAAAGAAAGGGAATATCAATGTCTGCCTTCTTCGTCTCTTTTCATTCAGTTGTGGACCCCGCCTATGCAATAGTCCTGCTCAGTTCAGGGAAGGTCTTCCCTCCCTCAGTTAATCTTCTCTGCAAATACCCTCACACTCACACCCACAGACACACCACACTCACAGATACCCTCACCCTTACAGCCTCAGGTACCCCACACCCACAGACACCCTCACACCCACAGACACCCTCACACCCACAGACAACCTCACACCCACAGATAACCTCACAACCTCACACTCACAGATAACCTCACACTCACATCCACAAACACTCTCACATTCACACTCACAGATACCCTCACACTCACCTCATACCCATTAGTGAGCTTAGGAGCTTAGGTTACTTAATGCTTCACTTGTTTTCTTTTAAAGGTGTGTGTGTGTGTGCGTGTGTGTGTGTGTGTGTGTGTGTGTGTGTGTGTGTGGTGTGAATGTCTGCCATGCATCTTCTGGTACATTCAGAGGCCAGAGGATGGTGGCAGACATCCTGGAACTGAGGTTACAGCTGTTGTGCCAGTGCTAGGAGACAAATTCTGTAAGAGGAGGAAGCAGTCCTGTTTAGTAGCCTCCCTACACATTTTCTTAACATTAATAAAACAAATTGACTATCATACAAACAGAAACTTAGCTAATTTTACATTTACCAACCTGAATTAAGGATGTTCTGGGGAGCAAGGTTTGAGATAAATACTGTGAAAATGCATAGATCGTTAAAGGGATATAAAATGGAGAGAGATTCTGAATATTTTGCTGGTTTCTTTCCTACTAAATATAGCCTGCACCAGACAATTTTCATACCATCAGGCCTGCCTATTCCAGTTCATTCTGTGCTATTACTTGTTGTTCATGTGCTAAATACCACATTAGCACCTCTGGTATTTCCACAAGAGACACCAGTGACTTAGCTTCCTTTCAACCCGATTCACCTCCAGAGCATGTATGGGCATTAGCCCTGTTCAGCAGTGTTTACCTTCTGAAGTCTCCTTGTACATGTCTCAGTCTGAGGGTCTCTTACATGAGACAGGCATTAGGAAGTGTGTGTAGCCATTGTTCTAGTTTGACTCAGCACTTTTTCATTCTTGCTGTCATCTGACAATCATGCCCCTTTGGTGTTCACTGGCTGGTTACGAAGAATACGCAGATGATTAAACATTAGTCCTGACTGGGAAGATCTCCCCAAGACAGAAAGAGTCATCCAAGTACATAATTACATCATGATACAAATGCTCCATTGGGACTAGCATGGAATCATCTCAGAGGAGTCAGAGAAAGTGGCATTTGGGTTAGATCAGGATTTATCGATGTGTAGGGATGAGGGGGTGATGTTGCAGAGATGGTTTGTAGTGTGAAGCACAGTATGTAGGTTCATAATCATGCATATGGCAAGTTGGGAGAACAGCGAGAAGCTGGGTATGGCTGGAGCAGTGTGTGTGTGTGTGTGTGTGTGTGTGTGTGTGTGTGTGTGTGTGTGTGTGATGAACTTGAGATGAGGGAAGTTTTGAAAGAGAGGGAAGGATGCTGTAAGTTAAGTATGGAATTTTGACTTGACTCTGTAGTAATAGGGCATATGCACAAAGGTTCTAAGACAGAAGAATACTTACAGGGTAACAGACAGTAAAGTAGTGGTTCATGGATGAGACTGGAGTTGGGGAAGACGAGTCAGAGGGATGCTCTATACAAGTCAGCTAATGCTGCCTGCAGGAGACATCATCATGCAGTCTTCCATTAGTATTGACCTGGAGTAAGTGAACTGACAATTACTTATGCTAAGTCAAAGAAAGGGAAATGTGGAGGAATGGCCCCAGTTGAGGAACGCTATAGAGGACACTTTGTCGAGGCTTTGTGTCTGACAGGCTAAGAACATAGAGAATAGAAGTGATCGGATACAGCATCCTCTCCTTGAAGCCAGAGTCATTAGTTGTAACACAAATTGCTAAATGGTCTTCTTAATAAAAAACCTGGAGCCAGATATTGGAGTAAAAACCTGAGAGATCAGAGAAATAGGAAAAGCCACTTACAACCTCACCTCACTGATACCTCAGTCTCCAAAGAGACCTACTTCCTGTATACCCACGCCTATATGCCTTTCTGTTGTGCCATCTCATTTCCTCTCTCTGCCCTGCTACATCACTTCCTGTCTGTCTGTATAGACCTCCAGACACCTATGGTTAGTGCTGGGATTAAAGGTGGGTGTCACCATGCCTGGCTCTGTTCCCCAGTGTGGCCATGAACTCACAGAGAACTGGATGGATCTCTGCCTCTCCAATGCTAGGATTAAAGGCATGTGCTATTGTTGCCTGAATTCTATGTTTAATATAGTGGCTGGCTTTTTCCTCTGACCCTCACATAAACTTTATTAGGGTGTAGAATATTGGGGGACACAATACATCACCACAATTACTGGCATTGCTACTAAAGACAGAAAATAGGGTAATTATAGAATTTTTGTCTAGGAAAGAGAGGGGGCACAACACCTCTGACATGTGCTTCCTCTCTTCTTCAACTCCCTCTCTGTTTCTCACCATGACCGGAGCAGATCCTCACTCATTGTAGGAGCCTTTCCGCTCACTTTGTACCTCCTCTAAATGTCCTGGTCTTCGCTTTCTGCTCTGGAGCACGCTAGCTAGCTCCGAGCACAAATGTTTTGAGAAGTTACAGGAGAGTGCAACCATCAGTCAATGGAAGAAGAACACGAAGGGTGATTGTTCCCATTTCCGTGCTTTGGGTGGTCTAAGGCCTTCTGACCTGCAGGGGTTCTGGTAGAGCCACGTAGCCCCCAGCACCCCTTCATTAGCTTTCTGTTCTTCCCTTCTCTGTCTTATCTGGCACTGTTTCCCTGAAATCATCTCTCATGAAACTGTGTGTTACTCCGTGTTTCTGTCTCTCCCCTTTGAGCACACCAAGCTAAGACAGGCAAGGACACTGGTTTGATTTGAAATGTGAGGAGTCTGTGTTGCCCAGGCTCTCTGCTTCTATTTCTGAACCTTGCTTAAAGGGTATCAGTGAGATCCGTATCCCTTATGTCTAAAAGTTTAAAAGTCATTCACCAAGCTGCTACATAGTTAAATAAGATGCTGTAGTCTCCCATGTACCTACCTATGTTAGAATGTATATCCGTGGCATCCTCCAAGATTCATGCCAGAATTACATGAAAATACTCAAGGCCTAAACAACCTTCCTTGTCTACCTTTATTCTCAACATATGGTGAGGATAGCAGCCTACAGGATGGTCTATAGTCCAACAAAGGGCTAACTTCACACCTTGGGGTGTGTGCAGCGTGGCTCAGCTTTCCCTCAAGAGAATCAGCTAGAAAGGAAACTGTGTAGGCTCCAGATGGTACCTGGGTACAACTATAGGTCAGGTTTAGACAGACCCTTTAGAGAAAAGAGGCCCTTTGGCAGCTTTTAATGTTACGAATCCATAAGACATCCTGACAGTTCTCTGGTAGGCACTGTGGACCTTGGTCTTTGGAATTGGACCTTGATATAAACATTTGGAATGTGTGCCATTTGGATTGACATTGAATGGTAGGAGTAAATGGATTCAGCTGGCAAAGTGAGGTGGAATGAGCAGAGGTCTAAGAACAGCACCCTGGGGGTGGCTGAGGAGGTGGAGCCAGGGAAAGAGGCTTTGGAAGTGACTCAGTTTCATCTTGACATTTAAGAGGAGTTTTCCCCTTCCAAACTAACAAGGCAAACACAAACTGATTCTGAAAGCAACATGGAAGATATGTGTTCTTCCTTGGTGCTCACCCAACAGCCTATGTATGGAGATTCTTCCTACATTCTCAGTCACATTATGCTCACTAAGCTGCCTGAGGACTTTGAAAGTAAGGGCTTATTTAAGACCATGGTGTTCAATGTCCATATAAAACACAGTCTTGTCTAGAGCTGCGATCTCAATGTGGCCCCCTGAATCTGTACTGAAACTTAATTACTATGTGATAGCATTAGGAAGTGGGGAATTTTAGGAAATTTAGTCATGAGGATGGAGTTCTAATGAGTGGGGTTGGTGACCTCATGAATTGAATGGAATGACCTAGCAAGGCTCCTTCTGCTCTTCTCCTGCCAGAGGAGGACCCTGGCAAACAAAACAACAGTCACCTTGGAGGCAGAGACTGGGCAATGACCAGACTCTGAACCTGCTGGGATCTTAATCTTTTCCTTTGCAGAGTGGTGAGAATTCAGGTCTTGTAAGTGACCCAGCACCAAGGGCAAAGGCACTTGGAGGGGACACAGTGCCTTTTTGAAGCATGAACACGAAATGTTAGAAAAAAGCTTGAGGAATTTGGGGAAAAGTTTCTCACATTATAACCTTTTTCATTGTTTGTCACACAAACAATGACACACACCTGAGAGGAGCAGTCTAAAGAGGGGAAATGTACCTTGGCTCAGGCTTCTGAGATTTCAAGGTGTCAGTAGCTGGCTCTCTTGTTCCTGGATCCGTGGCAAGGAAGCACACCATGGCAGACAGGTGTGGCAGAGAAAAGCTGCTATCATCACAGGCCAAGGGGCAGGGAAAGACAGGAAGGAACCAGAGGCAAAAACTACCCATCAAAGATGTTCCAGTTACATCTTCCTACTAAGCCCTGTCTTCTAAGTGTCCATTCAGACATACGTTCATCAATAACTCAGTCCATTCATGAAATTAGAGTCTTTATGACCTAATCACCTCAATAGTATCACCAATTAGAGATTTAAGCCTTCAACCCAAGCCTTTTTTGGGTTCACTCATATTGAAATTATAACATTGTGATGGTTAATGTCTGTTAAGCATGATGGTATTTAGACTCACCCAGGAAACAAGCTTCCAGAGCACCAGTGAGTAAGCCTTTGAAGGGATATCTAGATTTGGTTCAGTGAGGTAAGAAGACCCATCATAACTGTGGGCAGCACCATCCCCTGGACTGGGGTCCTAGAAAGAATTTAAAAAAGAGAGAGAGAAATCAAGCTCTTTGCTTCCTAATTGTGGTTGCAATGAGACCAGCCACCTCAAGTTCCAGCTGCTGTGACTTCGCTGCCAGGAAAGACTGCACCCTTGAACTGCCAGCCAGAATGGAACCTTTCTCCCTTAAATTGCTTTTGTGAGAAAATTGTATTAAAGAACCAGTTAAAGTAACTAATACAGCATTCCATGCTCGAGTCTCAAAAGCCTCATGTCAATCTCCTAATTCAAATTACACTCAGTCCATCCCCAAAAGTCATCATGGCCTTAATAGGTCCAGATCAAAAGATCAAGTACAAAATGCATGACACTTGAAGCAAAGTTCACATTCCACATCTCCTCTGAGATGCTTCTCCATAAGTCCCTGTTATGTTGATATTTTATTTGTACTGAAATGTGATTTTATTTGTATGTTAATAAATAAAGTTGCCTGGGGGTCAGAGCAAATAGTAAGCCATAGCAGAAGCTGGGCGGTGGTGATACACACCTTCACTCCAGATCACATGACAGACATATTTGTGTGTTCAAGGGATACAGCCAGCCTGGAGATGCATGCCTTTAATCTCAATACCAACCATTGAAGAACTGGAGGTCTGTATAGACGGGCAGTGACGAGGAGGTTATGTGGTTGGGTTTATAACCAATGAGAAGGCAGAACAGAAAGTCAATAAAAAGACAGATACACAGGAAGTAGGTTGCTTGCTGAGGGGAAGGACAGCAGCGGCAGTGAAGGGTAAGAAAGGGTTTTTAGTCTCAGCTCTTAGCTATTGCTCTGACCTCTTGGGCTTTTAACTCTGCATTTGGTTCTATGTTTCTTAAAAACAGAAATTATTTATATCCATCCAGTGTAGACGAGCCCCCTCTAAAAGAGAGTAATGGGGCATAGAAAAGAGGGGTGGGACTGAAGTTGGACCACAATCCAGCAAAGTAAATGTCAATTCCTGGCACTTCATGCCAATCTAGAATCACATGGGGGAGGCAAGTCTTCTACTAGCTCAAGAAGCAGCTGGGCCCACTCAGAACATGACTGTCTCTAGGTATCTGGATGGCTGAGCAAGAAGAAATGAGTTTGGGGAAGCAGGGTGCCCTGGTGCTGTTTTCTTAAAAAAGGGTCTTCCAAATGGTTGTGTCTTTGAGCCTGGGGTGAGTAGTGCTCAACCAATGCCTGGGATGTCCTTAAAGCATTTTTTCTATTGCCTTGTGAAAAGTGGTTGACTTGCAAATTTAGCACAATCAGTCTTTCTGGGAACCACCTTTTATTTGTCCCAACTACAAGTTTTCCAACTTCTTCTGTTCTACTTTTTGGTTTTACTTTTTTGCCATCAATCTGGACAAAGGCTGTCAGCAACAACCATGCCACAGCCTGAGCAGTACCTGTTTGAAATCTCTTTCACAATATTAATTAGAACATAATCTTTTTTTTTTTTTTGCCAGAGCTGAGGATCGAACCCAGGGCCTTGCGCTTGCTAGGCAAGTGCTCTACCACTAAGCTAAATCCCCAAACCCTTAGTACATAATCTTTAAATTTGGCCTCCTACAAAATCTCAAGACATGGATATGTCTTGAGTAACTATAAATATGAATATAAGTAAAATGGCTACCAATGTAATGTGAATGTCTTCTAGTCCAAGTCCCAGAGTCCTTTATTTCATTTCAGACTGGACCAGATATATTCACAATAGCTTCCTTTCTTGGTACCAATTTTCTTGCTTCAGTCAACCCCCCCCCCCCACCCACCATGAAAAACAGTTTAAAATGGGAACGATTTCTTTTGGTGTGTGGCTTCTGAAATTTCAGTTCACGGTCAGTTGATTCCATTTTTTCTAGATTTGTGTTGAGGTTGAACACTGTGGCAGAAACACCTGAATAGCATGGTGGAAGAATAGGGTAGGACAAAGCTACCAGCCTGGTGATAACCAGGGGACAAAGAGAAAAAGTATGCCCTTCAAAAGCATGTTCCCAGTTATTTATCTCCAAACAGCTTCCTCTTCCTAATAGTCTACTCTGACTGAATAGGTATGAAAGCATTTATTTTCCAGCTACCTCTCAATAGCACCATCAGCCAGGAATCAAACCTTCTATACATGAGCCTTTTGGGTGAACATCTCTTGTCCAAACCATAACAACTAAACATTTCTAGGCATCTCTGTTTTCTTATTTGTTGTGTGTACTTAACTGTTCTGTACTGACCCAGTGGGAATGGCTGATCCTAAGCTTTCATTTGGAAGGATTTCAAATAGACACTGACTGTTCTAGAAGGGTTTGAATGATCATTTTTGTTGGGTTCATTGTCTTACAATAAAGAAAGACAACTGAAACAATATCGGCTTCCAGATTTACAGCCATCATGGCAACAGGGGACTGAAGGGCTTCTCTTGTAGCTTTTTGTGCATGTTGTGATTGGATGTACCCGGGTAATAAAGGCCAAGTCGAGGTAAGTGAATGGGTAGCTTCACACCAGCATCACTTCTATCACAAATCTAGAGCACCCTCTACAGGCTCACATTCTGAGTACCTGGTTTTCATTTGCCAGTACTCTTTTGGGAGATGGCAAACCGTTTGGGACATGGGATCTTGTTAGTGGATGTAGGCACCTAGGAGAGGGCCTATAGGGTTCTATCTGTCTCTAATTCTCTGTTCCTGACCTGCTGCCAGGTAAAGCAGCAGCCACAAGGTCTGCTCTGCCATTCCTTCCCCACGCGGATGGACTGTCCCTCTCCAGCTGTGAGTCTGAATCACTCTTTCCTCCCTAAGTTCCTCCTGTCCTTACGGCAATGACGAGAAAAGCAACAAATATATTAGAGTCAAGTATGGGTCTCTACGCACACACTTAGGAAGGCACACAACCCACTTCAGTTAAGTCAGGGACAGGGTTCTTTGCAAATGTGCCATCTCATCTGAATGTGATGGATGAAGAGGCAACAGGCAATTTTCCAGGCTTGAGTGCAGGGAAAAGGAAACTGATCTGTTTGTAGGGGTTCACTTCAACGTGTCTGGAGTCTGGGATGGGGAAGGATGTGGATGGAGAGCAAGCACCAAGTCAGTGTGGTAAGGGTGGTCCATCAAGATGAGCCTTTTGTTCTCATTAAGGTGTGTAGGTTTTACTTGAGGAGCTAGAGGAAGGCACTACAGGACTTAACAGGCAGATGGGTTGCTTGGGTGATGACTGAGGCTGCAAAGGGGAAAATACTTCCAGAGAGCAGCATGTCTGGAGGCTGGGAGAAGAAGTTAGAGGTTGTGACGTTAAAGTTGAGTTGATGGTGCCTCAAACAGGGATTAATGAAAATAGAACCCACGTGCTCTTTAGGATGAGAAGAGGGTAGACGTTGAGGCTGATTCAGTTAGCAGTGGAAGAGAAAGTCTTCAGCAAAATGAGCCTGAACAGTGATCAGACTGGACCAGTAACAGACCGACAGGAATGTGCCCATCAAAGCTGAGCAGGAAGGGCCAGGCTGGGGCCCCTCGAGCCTGCTAATGAAACTCAGTGACAACAGAGTGGGAGAAGCTGGTTTAGCTTCAAGTCCTGAGGTGAGGGGAGCTTCCAAAGAGGGTTGAATCCTTCTGGGCACACAGGCTGGAAAGCAGGAAACAAAACAGTTGCTAGGGATTACAAATGCTAAGGCTTACCTATCCAAGAAGGCAGAAGTCCGCAGGTGGGGAGGGAGTAAGGGGGACTCCTGTGAGATCTTTATGAGGTGCTGAAGGAAAAGCAAGCGCTGTTTTACCCAAAACATCCTATGGTGGCAAATCCACCTGAACCAAACCAAACAAACAATAAATATATCCTCTTTACTGATATAAAAGCCCCCTGTTTACAAATGCACCCTGGTTAGTGCCTTATGCATTTCTCAAATGTCTCTACTCAGAGGGAATTGAGTTAGTGCGATGTGTTCCGTTTTTTTTAAGGTATTGTTTGTTTGTTTTTTGGATTATACTCTGTGAAATTGTGAATGGTCCGCAGGCAAGCACTATGTGTATACACGAGTGTTGTGTTGCAGATATTGTATACATAATAACAAGCTCTAGTGGTCATTTAATCAATGGGGGGTGGGGTGGGGGGTTTCAAGTCAAAAACAGTTGAACAACTTCATCTTTTCCTCCTCCTTCTCCCTGCTTTGTCCTGGATCATCTCCCCTCCCACTGGTCCTTTTATATACCCAAGTGCATCTGATTCATCAGCCCCTCTTCCCCCTTCCTCCTACAGAAGCTGCTAAAATTATTTTCTGTTGAATAAGACAAGCTTTCTCTACAGGCACCAGCTCCAAGCTTGATTCCATTGAACACAGGCTCAGAGTTACGTCTTCATTCTGGAAGGGCTTTTGAACTTCCTTTTGTGCATCGAGAAGGAAGCCTCTTGTGGTTCATTCTGTGATTAGAAAAACAAAAAAAAAAAGTTTTAGAGATTTATTTACTTTTAGTTTATGTATATGGGTGTTTTGCCCCCAGGCATGTCTATGTGCCATTGGCATTCCTTATGTCCACAGGGGCCCAAAGGCAACTTCACATCTCCTGGAACTGGAGTTACAGCTAGTTGTGACCCACCATGTGGATGCTAGGAATTGAACCTGCATCTCCTGGAAGAGATGCTTAACTGCTGAGCCATCTCTCTAGCCCCAATTCTGTGATCTTGTGGAGGAAGGATTTTGAGGCCAGAGGCTTCACCATTTTGTGTCAGCTGAGCTAGAGATCCTTTCCAGGCAGAGCTGGCAGATTCCTGGAGCTGTCTCCCATCCAGTTTTTGGTCCATTGTGTTTTCCCATCTTTGATTTAGAGACTGACTCTCTCTCTGTGGTATGCATGTGTGCATGTCTGTGTATGTGCACATATGTAGAGACCAGAGGTTGAGTTGATGTCAGTGTCTTCCTCAAAAGCTTCTCCACATTTATTATTATTTTTATTGGCAGAGTCACTACTGAGCCTGGAGCTCCCTGATTTGATTAGATTTACTAGCCAGCAAGTCCCAAGGATCCTCCTGTCTCTGCTTCCTGAGGGCTAATATTGATTATAAGTGTATGCTGCCACCTGACTTTTTTACTTTTTTGGTTTGTTTTATTTTATAATTTAATTTAATTTTACATATCAGTCACGGATTCCCCGGTCCTCCCCCCCCCAACCCTCCATTCCCATCTCCTCCAGGGCAAAGACTACCCTGGGGATTCAGCTCAACCCCTCCCCCTAGGCTGAACAAGTGTCCCTGCATAGGCTTTATATTTAAAGCAACTTTTATGGTGCTGTTTGCCGCACATCGGTCACCTGACTTTTTTATGTGGCTGCTGGGGTTAAATTCAGGTCCTCATGTTTATTCAGTAAATACTTTGCCAAATGTGCCATCTCCACAGCCCTCTCTCCTTGATCCCTCCTCCCCTGTGTGTGTATGAATGTCAGAGGACAGCTTGGGGGTGTGTGTCAGTTTTCTCTTTCTACCACATGGGTCCTGGGATCGAACTCACGTCCTCACCCTTGGCATCAAGCGCTTTTACCCATGAGTCCTCTCACTGCCCACTCTCCTTGATTCTTAATACTCGACCCCCTGCTATTCTGAAGGATGCTTTCCAGGCAGCTGCAAATGACCTTGGCTGTATGTATCTTTTTCTTCAGAAAATGACTCCATAGACAGAATCTGTGCTATCCTCTCTTCCAAAATCCTGGTATTTAAGGCATTTCATGGAGAAATTAGTCTGTGAATAAACTGAGCCTGTGCAAGTAGATAGATGTATTTTGTGAAAGTTACTGATTACAGCATCAGCAGCAGCCAAGGTGCCCAAGACAGGCATAACTCAGAGGGCAGCTTCCACCAGATGAGCCTTGTACAGGCTGAGCTAGTTTGCAGCTAGTGACTTGCTTCTGAGCTCTTGAAGTCACTTGGTTAGCTGGCTCCCTGTGAGCCCAGAGATTTGAGCTGCCTTTGGCAAGTGTACAGATAAGCAATTCTATTACACACCACTTTACTCATTGCCACAGAGCTCGAGCACATGTAATGGTCTCTGTAATGGTCATGTTTTCTTCTCAGTTTGCCAGTGGAGAAAGAGAGGAACAAAGGATTCAGTACTGAATTAGTATGAGTACTGAGTGAGGAGCTGAACTAGAAGGAGATGTCAACCATCTTTTTATTTAAAAAATATTTTTATTTTATGTGTATGAGTGGTTTGTCCAGATGTCTTTATGTGCATCACATGCATGCCTAGTGCCTACAGAAGCCAGAGGAGGGTTCCGATTTTTTGGGGGACTGGAGTTTGGATGATTGCAAGGTATTATATCAGTGTTGAGAATTAATCCAGCTCTTCTAGAAGAGCAGCCAGTGCTCTTACCCACTGAGCCATCTCTCCAGCCCCGAGTCAAGTATCTTAATTCATGATTTAACAATGTCCTTCCCAAACACTCTTCTCTTAACTTTTATTTTTCTTGAAAAATAAGTGTTTACTGAAGGCCTAGTAGATGTAAGACATTATGACATATATTTAAAAAAAAAAAAAAAAAAAAAAAACCACTATTCTTACTTGCTTGGAACATACAGGTGTGGAAATTTGGCAACAATGACATGCTTAGGAAGAAATAACACCAGACCATCTATATCAAGGGTGGACTGCCTTCATACTGTGGAAAATAGGCTGAGGTGGTTAACGAGCAGATTGTGGAGGAAGCCAAGACACGACATAAGCTAGGATCTGTCCTCATATCATCCTAGTGGGATGAATGTGTCTTCTGGTGGGTGGAAATGCAGGCTGGGAGAAGGTTGCTGGAGACACGTGATTGTTTTGTTAAAGGAATATTTGTGAGAGCTCCATTTCCAGAGGTTGACAAGCCTAACTGCATGGTCTCTAGTAACAAGCCAAGTGGTAACCTTTCTATGAAAGTTACCAGCAAGCTTGTGAAGATTTTAATTAGGAAAACATGCATGTGTGCTTTTCCAAGTGCATTTATGGAGTGTCAATCACATGCCAGACATTACTTTAGGCTCTGGAAATTCAATATCAAATGAAGCACTGTCTATACAGTCACCAAGATGGCAGTTTAGTGCAGATGGACAATTAGATAGGTATCTACGAAAGAGTATGGTAATTCTGTCATGAGGCATTGGTGAATCTGGGGACACAGAGAGGAAAGGATTCTAGCCTAGGGTAGTTACTGGGACTAGGAAGGGCTTTAAGGAGCAACTTATGATTGAGCTAAGTCTCTAAAAAACATGATTTTTTTTCTGATAGAAATATGACACACATGTATTTTAAATCCCAGATTGTTGCCAAGTCAATGGAATAGTTGTATTTACCCCATTCCTCTGCTAAGTACAATTAAAAACTGCACACACAGGGTTGGGCTGTAGCTCAGTGTGCTTGCTTCTCAGGAATGAGGCCCTGGGCTTGATTCCCAGAACTGAAAGCAAACATACACACACACACACACACACACACACACACACACACACAGAGAGAGAGAGAGAGAGAGAGAGAGAGAGAGAGAGAGAGAGAGAGAGAGAGAGAGAGGAGAGAACTCCAGGACATTATATCTCAAAGAAACTTAGAAAGATTCTAGAAGACGGAGAGAAGGCACAATGGCTAATGACTCAAGGAACGATATAGCATGGTGACACCTTTCTTGGCTTATCTTTCTATTTGTTTCTGGATATGAAGAAGTCAGCAACTTGGAAACTCCAAAGGGCACCAAACTAAACAAACAACAGAACAAGTCAGCTTGCCCCAGCTGGAAATGGGTAGTCCAACAAAGTAAAGAGCATTCAGTCAACACTTAGTTTACTTTGGCCAAGCACTGTAGAGGATGAAACTCTTTCCTGCCTCCATTAGCTCCCAGTAGGACAAGGAGGAAGCTTCCATTCCACATTTGCTAAATCTAATGAAACTCCCTCTTGTATACCTTGGGCCTTGATTCCCCAAGATGTGAAAGCTCACACCCACACAAACATTTTTACATAGTTGTTTGTTGTAACTTTATTCATATTGTCCCAGAGATCATTTCTATGGTACACTATTTGGTAACAAAAGAATGAGCTCTTGATATAGGAACTTAGAAGATTCTCCAAAGACTCTCACTAAGTAAAAAAGGAAAGCACCATCAAAGGTTACAAACCCGTATTGTTTATATAATGTTATTTTTAAAAGGTATTTTTGTTATTATTTGTTATTGTATATGTGTGTGTATGTGCACATACCTAAGTCAATCAGAGGAGTGTCAAATCCCCTGGAGCTCAAGTTACAGGCAATTGTGAGATCTCTGATAAGGGTATTGAACTTGGATCCTCTGTAAAGACAGTATAGGCTCTTAACCAAAGAGCCATCTCACCAGCCCTTATATAACGTTCTTTAAATAAATTAATTCGTGTGTAAGAATGTGCATTTATGTACCACATGGGTGCAGTGCCTGCAGAGACCAGAAGAGAGCATTGGATCCCTTGAGGTGGTAGTTATAGACAGTTTTAAGCTGTTGAGTGGATGCTATGATTCCCACCTAGGTTCTCTAGAAGAGCAGCCAGAACTCTTAACCACTGAGCTATGGCTCCAGTCCCTATAGCATTTTTGAAATGCAAAGAAAGCTAATGGTTTCTGGGCTTAAGAATGCTGTGCAGGAGGAATCCCCAGGGTGACATGTCTTCTAAGTTTTGACCATATTACTGCTGGCATCTTGGTTCTGATACTGCTTGTCCCATGTTCTATGATAGGATGCTGCATGATGCTGTGTAAAGACACAGGTACTGTATGATCACTGTGACAATAACCTTGTAAAAAGTTACTACTGGGGGAAACTGGGCAAAGGGTACATGTGATCTCTATTGTTTCTGATAATATGTATGCAACTCTATGATTATTTTAAAATAGAAAATCTAACTAAAATGTCAAACTAAAATAGTTTGAGTTATGGAGGCCAGGAAAGAGGAGAGAAGGGCATTCTGAATAGATGGATAGCAAAGCCTGAAAGCAAGATGTGTGCATCAGCCTCAATAATGAGTAGTTAGCCAAGGCCAAACTATGAAGGACATCATTTAAGAGATTGAAACTTTCTAAAGATTCTAAGTTTTTGAAAAAATGGGAAGGTAACAGGCAGGTATTTTGTTGTCAATGATAACTGGGGGTTACTGGAAGTTGAGCCGAAATATTGAGGAACTGAGATGCACCCTGGGGATAGAGAAATTTTAGGATGGCCAATCACAGTATAAGGAAAGGACAGAAGAGCTGTAGGAAATTCTGGAGGACTGGATTTGCAATCCAAGTCACTTAAGTGAGGGTGGACGCTAAGGAAGGGGCTGTGATGTGTGGTGGGACTTTGGGATCATCTAGAATGTAACAGGAGAGCAGAGCTAGAGAAGAAAGTCAGTTAACAAAGATGAGCTAGGGCTCAAAATGTGGGAGGCCAACTCTCACCTTTTTAAAGAGTTCCTATGAGGAGGAGAGAGGAATAAGAAATGTTTTAGATAGAAAGATAGCAGAGATGAGACAGACAGAAACACAGGATAGCTTCAGGAGGACCTGGACCAAAATCCACCAGCCTCGTCTGTCTCTTCAAAAGGGCTTTTTATAACAATACCAAGGGGCGGGGCAAAAGACCTCCCCCTTGGTAGATCAAAGCATACTGCACAACCAAGTGCAGACCCTTCCAAACACTTGGTCAAGTCATCCCCTTATGCAGCCCTGCTAGGTAAAGCAAGCTCAGATCTCACTAGGAAACCTCTGTGGGCTCCCACATCAAAACTGTGATAAATACTCAGAAAGCATATGACAGCAGGAAGCAAGGAGAGTTGGTACTTCAGACAATGGCCTGAAGCCTCAGTGGAGGATCGTTGATATGGAGGGGAGAGGGTGGTGCTCTGTGGCAGCAACTGACAGAAGAAAGAAATATGTGTCCACTCCCTGTTATGTGGGTGGCAAGACGGTCAGCAACCTATGACTGGGAGGTGGAAACAAGGAAGTGGAGGAAGTACGTGCAGAAGTTGTGCAATGAAGACAGTCTACGTGAATGGGGATTCCAGACGGAATCTGGGAAGGGTGGGTGGGTTGATCAGTAATTGGAGGATGACAAGTGGTCTTAGGGGAAGAGATCAGAAGGAAGGACAGGCCTGGAGAGGTTTGTGTTTCTCACAGTGTTGAAGGACCAGGGGTGGTCAGTGACAGCTGTACCAGAGGAGCTGGCTGCAAGGTCCGGACGGGATGCCTGCTAGCCAATGGCTTCAGGCTAACAGAGGCATTTGCCCTGGCAGTGTCTGAGGTGAGGTAGCATTTGTTGTTTGTGGACTGGTGCATTCGGGCAGCAGATGCCCGTTACGATTTGCTCCGTCCAAGCAGCTGGGTCAGTGTTTGGTCGGGAGTGCAGCCAGCCTGGGCAGCACCGGGGGCCTGTCTCCAGAAAGGCTCACCCCTGGTGGGGCCTGGTGTTAAGGACAAATGGAAGTCTCCATCCCTGTATCCCCAGGTTTGGTTTCACTTAGCGCTAAGAAGACTCTTGAGGCATCTCTAACTCTCCATCTGAGCTTTGTCTCCTAAGAGACAGCTGTCCCCGTCTGCCACTATGTCTGGGGCTGAGGCCACTCTTGGCTCAGGCCTCATGTGGAGAAGATGTCCTAGAAAACAGACCTAGCAGGCCCTAGGATGAGCCTGAGACTGCAGATCTGGGGATTCAGAGGTCCTGAGTACCTAGACTGTTCCTAATGAGAAGTATGGGTACCAGATTGTAGGTCCTCATGCATCCCTTGTTCTTTGGAAGAAGCACGGCCCAAGGGTGATCAGGGAATCTAAATGTGTTTAGGCACTGTGTTGGGATCTGGATATGGGGTTCATTGACCTGAGTCTGAGGATGGAATAATACCCTTGGGATCCTGTGACCCAACTTCAGTGACTAGTAGAGGACCCCAGCAGAAGTCAGAGCTGTTCCTTCTCTTTCTTCATGCTTCTTTTCCTTCTCCAGCCTCACTTTCCAGAGTTTACCACTATTAAAGGATAATACATTCTTCCAGGCATTTGCATTTATAATTATGGTTTGCATCACTGTTCAGTGATTGCATTTTGAAAGCCTAATGGCAGACTCTAATTGTCTCAAAGTTTCTGTTACTGTGATAACCTGGGGTGGGGGTGGGGGCTATTTCAGCTCACAGTTTCATATCACAGTCTATCACTGAGGGACACCAGGGCAAGACCTCAAACAAGGCCTGGAACCTGGAGGCAGAACCTGATGCAGAGGCTGTGGAGGAGTGCTGCTCACGGGCTTGCTCCTCGTAGCTTGCTCAGCCTGCTTTTTTTTTTTTTTTTTTTAAATAGAATCCAGAACCACCAGCCCAGGGTTGACACTACCCACAGTAAGCAGGGCCCTCCCATATCAATCACCAATCAAGAAAATGCACCACAGTGCACAAGACAATTTTGTGGGGGCATTTCCTCAATTGAGGTTTGCTCTTCCAAAATGACTCTGGCTTGTGTCAAGTTGACATAAAGCTAGCCAGCTCAGTTAAGTGTAAGCCAAATAAACTCTTTTCTCTACCAGTTGCTTTTGGTCATGGTGTATTGTCACAGCAATAGAAACCCTAACTAAGACATACGACCTGGCAGAACCATTTTGTACTACAATTTGTGATGAATGAAAGTCCCCATGGCTCCTTGCTGGCAGTTGTCGCTGCCAGTGTGTTCGGATTTGGCTTTTCTATTGAGCGATAGTCATTGACTCCTAGGTTCATGAGGCATGCTTTCCTCTAATGGACAGCTTTCTTCTCTCTTAGAATCTTTGAGTGACCTAGCATTAATTATTTACCCCACTTTCTTTGTACTCATATGTGGCAAAGGAAAAAAAAAAGGAAGAAAATTTGAAAAGTCCGGGATGAGGTCACAAAAGTGGTCGACAGTCCCTTCCTTCCCTCACCCACCAGTCAGCTTCCATATGAAGAGTTCCATGAAGAGGCAGAGGACACAAGGGGCTGAGGGTGAGTTTGCCAATATCCACTGATAATCAGAGGCTCGGGACAACTGGAATCCTGCTTGGATTCCTTCTCAGTCAAGCCTCAGACAGAGAACACAGCCCCTAGTCAGCATGACTTCGGGCTTCCACCTTGAGACAGAGACACACAGATAAACTATGCCTATGTTGCACAGCTATATCCCCTAAATGGAAGCATTCTGTTCCAGAGGGAAATATACAAAATGGTCAGAGTTCAGGAAGTCAATTGGGGTTACATATGGAAGTATGGGTGAATATTTACTCACATGAGCATGGATGATCCAAAGTCAACTGTTTCACCGAAATGCCCACACCAGCGTCCCTGGAGCTCCCAGGAAGGTTGGCAACTGTGTAGGTGGGAGAGCCTCCTCTCTCTAGCTAATGTTACAGCTAATGTAACCTTGGAGCAGGGCCTCAGGGATCTTAAAAGTTTGGGGAACTTCCGGAGGCTTCTAAATGTCTTTATTTCAAGCCTGGCAATGGTGGCGCACACCATTAGTCCCAGCACTTAGATGGCAGAGGCAGGTGGATCTCTCTGAGTTTGAGGCCAGCCTTGTCTACAGAGTGAGTTCCAGGGAAGCCAGACAGCCAGGAATTGTGGTGTGTTTGTGTGTGTGTGTGTGTGTGTGTGTGTGTGTGTGTGTGTGTGTTTTGATCAGTTACCTGTGCCTTATCTACAGTGAACAGTGGTTTGTTTATCCCCCCCCCCCAAAAGAAGTCACACAACAGACTAAATTCCTGACCCCAGTATTGTTTATGTCTATGTTGTGGTATACATAATAGATACTCAATACAAATATGTAAGAACAGCATATTTAATGTCATGTTAGTTTCCAGGGATGTTGTAACATCAAGCTGCAAGGCTCAAAATGACAGAAATTTATCCTCTTGCAATTCTGGAGTGGAGAAGTCAGTATTATGAAGCTGAAGTCAGGGTCTTGGCAGGGCTACAACTCCAGAGGTTTGTTTTTTTCTTCTTACTTTTCCAGAAGTGCCTTGTTCTGTGATAATACCCTAGGCTTCAAGGCCAGATTTTTAAACCTCTGTCTACGCCCATCTTCCCATGACCTCTGTTTGTGTATGTGTGCACACACACATATGTGAGCTTTGTGTGAGTATGTGTCTGTGTGCATGCACTTGTCTGTGAGTTTGTGTGGGTGTGTGTGCGCATGTGTATGCTGGTTCTCTATTTTCCTCATAAAGAGACCTACAATTGCATTAGGGTGCGCTGTGATAATCAAGACCCCCAACTCCCATCCTCCATCTAGAGATTACTAGCTTAGTTAAATGTTCAAAGATACTTTTACCACATTGTACAACATTTATAGGGTCCAGAGGTTCTTGGGGGAACCATTTGTTTTCATTTGCCTTTTGGAGCTACAATTTCCAAATCTTAGTATGTTCTAGATATCACAAGAGACATTTCATGTGTGTTTTCACTTACGTGCATTAATTTACACGTGTTATCACGCTCCATTCATACACAATAGCATCCTGGATGCTTGAGGGACTTGATTCAGGTAACCTAGGCAGGAGGAAACAAAGTCTGTAAGCTGCCTTCAGGGCATGGCCTGCTGAATTGTCTTTCTATCAAATACTTAGGGTGATTAGAAAAGTGCTCTATATTTCCCTGTGCATAAAAGTCTCAATGAATCTTTACAAATGGCATATCTGTTGGTATCTCTCTGACTCCCAAGTTAAAAGAACACTCAGTCATTCTTAAGGGGAGCCACTCAGAGCTGGGGAGATGTTTTTTCTAATATTCCGAACAGAAGATCCTATTTCTAGAGAAGATTCACTAAGTACAGAGCATGTCTTCCTGAAGGCAGCTTGGGCAGGCCTGTTCCTTTTGGGGCATACCACATTTACACAAACCACACCTCTAGTTGAAGGGCTGAAGGCCAGGAAGGGCCAAACTGTCCTTCACGTGCAAGGCTTTCTGTGAGAACTTACTGCATTGGTCTCAATAGCTGGTTTTGGATGGACTTGGCTTAGCTTTCCTGGTAATGGGGGAACTTGAGGTGAAATCTGAATAGTATTGAGAAGGGATGTTTCCTACACTGATCATGGTTCAAACTGAAACTGTGTCATGATTGAAGGGCTACATGGTATGCTTAGCATGTGCTATGACATCCCATCAGCAATTTGCTGAGATTCTGTGTGTGACCAGATGGTCTAGGAATTCAGACCACACTGAAACTTCAGGTCTATATAGATGGAAGCTCTCAACTTCTCCCTCCCACATGTAGATTTTTCTCCTGGAAAAGCAATTTAAGGCAGTATAGGTGCCACACAGCTAAGAGCTATTTCTGGAAGCTGGGCTTTTATTGCTATGGCTTTAATGATGGCATGGCCACCCCTCCCTCTGACCCGTGTGACACGTTTGAGCAGGTGTGCAGATGGTTCAAAGGCTCAGGAGACGGGGCTTCTATGGCAGATGGCACTGCTTTGTCATGGTTCCAGCTACAGTTTGAACATTCTGTTCCCCCTCCGACATGGATCACTTCTGGTGGCAACCTCACTTGGATGTGGTTGCTCCCAGCTGGGCTTTCCATGTTGGAGTGCCCTCACGGCTGGCACCAACTGAGATGTATTGGTTTTATTTCTTCCCCAGAGATATTAGAGGCCTATGGGCTTCAGTGAATCCTTTGTCATATTGACTTTACAAATGAAAGTTGCAGAGACCATCTAATTCTACCAAGATTACCTAGCACCAGGGTTATACTATTCACCTTACACTAACATCTCCCCCAATGACAGTTTCTCTCATGGCAGGGAATTCTGGAGTTGAACTGTTTCATAGAAGAAAATCTGTAGAGGTCAAGTGAGTTTAGAAAATGATGAACTCCACTCATGCCATCATTGTGGAGCTAATACATTTTAAAGATAGTTTTAAAAATAATTATTAATTTTTCATTAGTACACAAAATAATAGGTTTCATTACCACATTCCCATATACATCCTGCTCTCATCCCCTCCCTGATCCTTCTCCCCACCTTTCACTAGTTTCTCCCCATCACCCAAATGGTCCCCTTTCTGCTTCTATGTCAATATGCATTTAAATCTAAATTCTGCATTTGAGAGGAATATGGGGTACATGGTATTTTGTTTCTCTTCTCTCGTTACTTTTTCTTTTACCCCATCTTCTCTTTAAATCTCTTTTGCCTATAGTCCCTCTTCTATGTTCATGTCACATATACATATATGCTTATATCATGATTCTACATATGCGAGGAAATATGTCACTTCAGCTTTCTGAGTCTGGCTTATCTTGCTTAGTGTGATGCACTCCAGTTCCCTCTGATTTCCTGAAAAATGACAATTTCATTCTTCTTCATGGCTGAATGAGACTCCATTGTGTAGATATGCACATTCTCTGTGTCCATTCACCTGCTGATGGGCATCCAGGCTGGTCCTGGTTTTGGTCATTATGTATAGCATGGCGATAAACACAAATGCAGAATTATCTCTGTGTTAGGCTGACTTACATTCCTTGTGCTTATCTCCTACCTTAATCCAACCTTTTTCTTTGCTTAAGGGCTTTCTTCACACTCTGGAAGCTCCTGGGATTTCTCTAAGTACAACCTGGAAATGTAGGAAAGTTTAAATTCTCACGACATCCCCCAAATCTTGGACAAATGCCTGGTGTTCTACCTTCTGAAGGAGCATTCTGAAATCACCTAGTAGTTTGCAGAGGGTTGCCAGTAGAGCTCAGCCCTGTTGCTTACAGTAGAAACCTGCTCATCAACAGGACCTCTTCCCATTGCTGGCAATGCCTGGAAGCCCTGGGATTTCTCTTAGCCCACTAGGAGCAGTTTCCACGCTACCTAGGTGTCTCCTTCCATCCTGGCTGGCAGGATCTTGCTGTCCTCTGAAGGCTGTCTATCTTTGGTTATCTCCTCATACGACGGGCACCATCATGTTCCTTTTGAAGACTTTCTCTCAAGGTGTCACTTAGGAAGTAAGATGAGTTGGGACCCACAAGGCATGCTGGTGGTATAAACCCAGTAGACTGAGTATGACATGAAAAGGATGAGAGGGACTATTGTGAATCCATGGTCTTAGGTTCTGTAGCAGACTATTTGTCAGTCTTGAGCAATTACTGTCTATCACATGGCAAGTCTGTTCAATGGAAACAATATTCTTCATATTTTAAAAAAGTAACCCTAGAGCCTCGACTTTTAGACAATATCTCCAGAACTGTAAATATTTGCAATAAAAAGACCAAAACAACAATCCCTCCCACGCATCATGTGGAGCTTGCATGGTGTATCTGTGAGATGGGTCAGGCCTGTGGCTCACCAGCTTTCTATATCTGATTTGAGACAAACAGAAAAACCCTTCCAGATTCAGCGTCACTTATATTTCTTGGTCCTAGAACCCATAGCTGGTCATGTTTTTGTCTTTGCTGGCATTTAGTTGACACATGCCATCTTTTCAGGGTTCAACTACTTGCTACTAAAAAGAAAAACTAGCCAACCTAACGGTTGTATTCATCCCAGTGGGAACTGCCCATGGGTCTTGCCTTCCCTCTCAGAGTGAGATCTTGGGGATAGTTGTGAGCAGGGTTAGCAGGGTCTTGAGCTGTCTGGTGAGTCATGAGGTCATCAAGATGACAGACTGAAGGCACATGGGCCTTTTTTCTTGCTCACAGTAGTTACTGCTTTCAGTTCCAGTACTGTGGAAGGCCATTTCCCCTCCCTGAAGTTGAGAGTGGTGTCTGCTGTCGACTGGGACCATGATTCATGGCTCATATACCTGGCAATTAGTTCCACTTGGCCTGGGCACCACATTTAACATTCCTTGTGCATATGTGTAGGCATGTATATGTATGTGTACACATGTGTGCATGTGTACCTGGGGAGGTCAGATCTGTTCCTCTTTGTCACTGAGATAAAACACCATGACCAGAGTAATTTCTGGAATGAAGAACTTATTTGGGTTTTTGGTTCCAGAAGAGAGTCCTTTAATGGCCGCAGCAGGTGGTAAGTGCTGGAAGCAGGTGGGACACATTCCCATCCACAAGTGCAGAGAGAGCAAACTGGAAGTGGGCTGAGGCCATAGACTCTCAAAACTCAGCCCTCCTGACATACTTCCTCTATCAGTGTGTTTCCTCAAGGTCCCATAATCTCCCCAAACAGCGCTGCCAGCTGGTGATTAAGGACTCAAATACTCATATTTCTCATTCAAATCACCACAGGTGTCTTTCCTCAGGAGCGCTCTTCTCAATCGTTTTTTTGTTTGTTTGTTTGTTTTTGTTTTTTGTTTTTTTTGGAGACAAGGCCTCTTATTGACCTGTGAACCAGGTCAATTTGGCTAGGCTGGCGGGCCATGAGCCCAGGGATCCTACTGTCTCTGCCTCCCTAGCACTGGGATGGCAAGCACCCACCAATGTCAGCACTGTCAACTTCTTACTGTAGAACTGGGAGACGGACTCTGGAACTCATACTTGAGAACAAACACATTAAGACTGGGCTATGTTCTCCCACGTTAGCATTCTTTTCCCTTAAATTAAAAAAAAAATTTTTTTTTTAAATTTATGTGCCTTATATGAGCCAGGGTGAGTGTATGTGCATCATGTGTGTGCAGAGCCTGTGGAGGCCAGAAGAGGGAGTCCTGGAAGTGGAGTTATAGGCTGTTGTGAACTGTCATATGGGTGCTGGGTGCCAGACTGGGTCCTGTCCAAGAGCAGTAAACATCTTCACCACTCAGCCATTTCTTCCTAATTTAACATTCTTAATGACATTCCTCTAGGCATTATAAACATTTAAAGGAAAGCTTTAGTCCCCACAGAGACGTGGCAGCCAGGGAGTCTTGGGGCTATGAGAGGCAGTCAGCATATCTGCCTCCTGGTCTGAAAGGTACCACATTGAAGTCCATTTCTTCCATGCAGCCATACCTGTCAGCCACTTGCTTCTCTGCCTTCTTCCAACCTCACTAGTAAGAACACAGAGAGCCTTAGATGGCATTTCTGGCAAGATCTGCAAGCCACCTGATCTAACAGGCTTTAGACTCTGGACCAGGAAAGCATCCCCTGATGGTCGCTTTGTAGACTCAGAGTCAGTATAGTCTGAACTATTGAGTTTTGCTTTCTCCCTGGGAAAGTGGGCTGTGTATGGGAACAGATCCATAGGCGCTCCCTCCCCCCCCCCCCCCCCCCCCCCGCCCCCTGCCTTTTCCCCCAGGCTCAGTCAGAAAGTTTCCCTTTCTGAGTTGAGACCATTTTTTAGGGAGCTCGCGCCACCGTGTGGAAGAAGTGAGTACAGCTTTCTTCAAGTTGCATAACAGGCATCATCTGCCTTTCCTGTGTTCTTTCTCATCTATTTCTTACATCCCTTCTGAGTCACCGCGGAGAAACTTAGTGATAAAAATAAGTTTTGCAGCAGTGCTATATCCTGCTGAGCTCGTGAGGATCTTCTTCCTCTTCAAAATGCCCGACTGAACTGCAGGAAGACGACGGCGGAAGAAGCTGGAGGCATCTGGGTATCTGGGTACGAGACATCCTGCAAATCACAGGCACCCTGTGCACTGTCCACAGGGCTTTTCAGTGGAGGGTGACGGTTTTGACTGTCACCCAGGCGACCTTCTGACCTTTATTGCCTAAGGGACAGAGGATGAGTCAGAGAAAAGGAAGGGAAATCAAATCTGGTTCTAGAACACAAAAGAATTTGAGCAAACCTCGTAGTTCATCCTGGTGGAGACAGAAAGTGAGCCAGAGCCGTCCCCGCTTTATGAAGTAGAAGGGAGGAAGGATAGAATAGTGTGGACAAGCTCTTCAGCCTATAGCTCAGGGTTAGGGAGCACATGGGAGGAGTGTCAGGCAAGGCTGAGAAATGGAGGCCTTCCTATGCATTGCCCCAGGTCCTGTGCCCCTGCTGGAGGGCCCCTCCTGCCTCTCTCATAGACCGCCCCCCCCCTTTCCCCCGCTCCTCTTTCTTGAAGTCAGGGCCTCACTCTGTCGCCCAGGCTTGCTGAAACTCACAATGCCGTGCAGGCTGCCCTCCAACTCCTGATAATTCTCCTGCCTCAGGCGCTTGCACCACTGCACCCCATATACCTTCAGTCTTTTCAAAATTGTTTGGTGTGTGGATGTTGGGAGTTGATCTCAAACCAGTGGAGGAGGCACAAGGAGCTACTGCTTGTTGTGACCATTCAGCATCCATCACAGTACTGCTCAGCATTCCTGCTTTCTTGGCGGGCCTCCCCACTCCCAAAGGAGAGTGTTTTACATGCACTTAAAACAGTCCGCACTGCACAAGAAATCTGAGGAATAAAAAGGAAATTGAGGCACTAACATCTTCCTTTAATGAGGCACTGAAGTGATAGGAAAACGTACAAAAGGGCTGGGAATGGGGAATAGCTGACAGAGTGTCGGCCAGGCATGCAGGAGACCCCGGGCTTGGTCCCCAGGACTGAATAAAAAGAGAGTCCTGGCTTGCAATCATAACTCTGGGAGTGGGAGGCAGAGTGTCAAAAGTTCGAGGTCATCCCTGACTAATAGTGACTTTGATGCAAGCCTGTGATGTGTGAGACCATGTCTCCCTGAAACAAAACAAAACAAAACAAACAAAAAAAGTCCTCCCATGTCTAGCCTGTCTCCCACAGATGCCGATTTTATTAGCATATCTGAACGTTCCCATAGGTTAGGTTAGCTTTTTGGGGGGACATCATGTGAATCTCTCCTCTGCAGGAGGCTGGTTTTTGAATGAGGGTGAGACAAAAATGCACTGGACCACTGATGGGAGGTGCAGATTCCAGATCCTACAGACTTTCAGGCACAGGGATGCAAGGTTGTGAAACAATGTTAAGTCTCAGGCAGACATTTAGAGAGCTCATGTACTCTGTGAGATACCCCAAATTATGTAAATCCCATCATTTGGATTCCATTTGTTTTTTGAAAAAACATGGGATCCAATGACACAATCCAGGAAAAAAAAAAAAAACCACTTTAAGAGAATTTAAATTTTAACACTACCCTTCCCTTCCACCTCACCATTAAACTCTGGTGGACTGTTTTAGAAGGAGAAGCCTCTAACTTTTCTTCCAATTCTACTACTCTATGGCGAGTCTCAGAGTCTCTCTGGCACCTATGTAATCTATACATATAACCAAAGGCTGGGATTTTCCTGAACAGGGGTAGGTAAATATATCCTTTTCCTTTGGGGTAAGCCCCAGCCTCTCCCTGGCTGGACATCTGGTCTACCTAGCTTCAAAAGAACTAGAGAGTTTAGGAGCCAAGTTGTAGTTAGAGTGAGAGCCAAACATGGATTCCAGCATTTTAAGTCAAAAACTGGGGAAATCAGGGTTATTTGTCCCAGAAAAAGGCTTGCTCATAAATTGGCCATAAGGACGTTTACCTGGGAATATCATATTTAATGCAATGATGCTTGATACACATGAAACAGAACATTGTCTGGCATATAACTGGTGGCCTACAAATCAAAGTCAAGGCCATGAACATCACATCTGCTCTGAGGAAGACACGGGGACTTAGGGAAAACCTTACAGATGTGTTAGAAGGATGCCAGGTCACTTAACATTAAGCTCCCAGACTTTTTTTTCCTTCAAGGTGAGGTCTCATGTAGCTCAGGCTGGCCTTAAACTCACTCTGTAGCCCATGATAACCCTCAACTACTTATCTTCCTGCTTCTATCTCCCATGTACTAAATTATAGGCGGGTGCTGCTGTACTGGGATCCAAACTTGGGTTCTTCTATGTGGGAAATACAATCTGAGAGGAAGAAGTGAATGCTCTGGGTAGAAGCCTAGGTTTTAATTTTCCCAGTGTGGAAGCAAAGGAAAGTAGCTTCATTAAAGATGAAGAGCTACCGCAGCGGGATGAGCCATACACACCTCCCATCTCCACAAAACAAGAGAGCTTTGGGTCCATTCAGCTTTCTGTTTATCTTAATGTATGTAGAGTTGTGGAGTGACATCTATTGGGGGAATTATCAAAGTCCTACTTCAAGATGCACTTAAGTTTAACCACAGAGGGGTGAGGGTCTATTGGGGTACACAGTCTGTGGATTAGAGCGATTCTAACTCTAGGTATTGATAGGTACTTTGTCGTTTGTACTTTGACGTTCTAGCCTACATACCATCCTTTGAAACATGGAACAAGTGGGCGACGGAGGTTTCCATGTGTCGGGGAACAGTGCCCTCTACTGTTCACGCAGAATTTATGCAGCTTGGTCAAGTAAAGGGCCTCCCTGCTGCAATAGCCCAGTTGCCTGCTGTGATGGAGACACCATTTGGAAAGGTAGTGTCTAGGTCTCAGGTATAAAAATGCTGCAGAAGCCAGCTAGCCAGTTGCAGCAGCTCTCTGGTCATGCAGTAGGTATCCTCTGATTTATTATTATTACTTTTTTATGCTGCGCATGTGCCCCGCCTGAAGCTCACAGCAAGCACCCAGGAGTTGTGTTCGGCCCTTTACCAGAGGAATTTTAAAAGCAGTGAAGCCAGCCACTGCACCTTAACTGTAGACCGCCTCTGCTTCAGAGGGTCACAACGTTAAGATTTCAAGCCATGCAAGGCAGAACAGTTACAGCTGTAGTCATAGGAACCACAGTACATCTTCAGCTACTGCATTCTGCCCCCAAACAATGCCCTCAGCACCCATCTTTATTTTAAACAACCAAAGATGCCGTTCTATAGATGCCAAGCTCGTGCTGTCCTTTCAATCTCAGCATTATCCCACTTAGCCGCAGCAGAGAAAATAGAGTGATGAACCATTTACGGAAGGGAAAAAAAGTCTTAAAATTTTCTTCAAAGGATTCTGAAATTACATTGCGTGGCAGTACTTTTTCACTTCTACTTCTGAGTTTCGAATGTATGAGGCGAGAGAGTGTCGACTCCCCTCACAGGGCAGAACACGCTGGTAGTGGGTTCCTTCATATCGTCTTTCTGTATGCCAAGAGAGTCTGTAACATACCACCAACTACCCGCCCAGTGGGGACAAGCTAAGGAAGGGCTAACGTGGTGTGAAATGCAGAGCTGGACTGGTAGCCTTCAGGACTGAGCATGGTGTTGGGTCTTCCCATTTAGGATACTTCAGTACCAGGAGACAAGTCAAAGTTATAAAGAATTTAACAGTCCCATACAGTTTAAGGAGTTAAGTTGCTCACCCACATTGAGACAGGACCTCACTTTGTAACTGGCTAGCCTGAAACTCACTCTGTGGACCAGTCTGGCCTTGAACTCAGAGATCTGCCTGCCTGTGCTTCAATCTTTTACTTCTGTTTAGTCACTTCCATTGAAAATATTAACCCAAGATTGACTTGTGCATGCATTCTCGCATGTGCGTGTGTGCGTGCATGTGTGTGTTTGTGTGTGTGTGTGTGTGTTTGTGTGTGTGTGTGTGTGTGCCTGTGTGTGAAGAGCACAGAGGCTGATGTTGACATTGTACTCCTCTACACTCTACACCTTGTGACAAAGTCTCTCAGTGAACCAGGAGCTCACACATTTTCAGCTAGATTGGCCCCCAAGCCTCTGGGATCTGCTTGCCTCCATTTGCTGTACCTTGGGGTCACTGATACATTACCCAGGTGCTAGGCTGGGGATTTGAACCCAGGTCCTCATGCTTTTACAGCAGGAATTTTACTACTGAGCCATCTCCTGAGACTTAGATGTATAAAAGGTTTTGTTTATAATTAATTCTTTGAGAATTTCATTTCATTCAGTGTATTTTGATTATATTTACTTCCCAAGATCCTCCAATACCACCCCCTTCCATCCTCCACTCTCACCTCCCTACCCCCCAAACTTTGAATTTTCTTAGTCTATCAGCCCTCCCCCGCCAAGCCCAGTTTGTGTTGCCCAGTGGCTTGTTTTCAATCCTTTGGTAAACATGTCACTGACCGTGGCAGCTGATCTCATGGTCTAGCATAACCCGCTGGTCTGACATCACTGCCCACTGGACATCATCATGAGGGAATTCTCCCCCTCTGTTTCCTATTACAGGACCCATTGTGACCACATGTATCTGTTTCCCTTTCTCCTTTTCTCAAGGACAGATGTTGTGCCTTTCTTGTCTTGTATCTCTTGCTCTTTTATATTGGCTTTTCCTCCTCCAGATAGGAGTGACATAAACTCAGGATTTGGAATAGTAACTATTTGGGAATTTAGGTATGCAGAGATGCTGCCTCAACAGCAGCTTAAGAACTAAATTTATGTCGGACTACAGAAGTAACTGGTTTAAACCGCTTTCTATTACATTTTCTCCAGCGGTGGACATTTTAGAGGAGCGTGGAAAGTGACTTCAGGAAAGATGTGCTCTTTGGAGCTTTGCTTAGGTGATTTTATGAACCCTTTAGGGTCCCAGGGCCCTAAGAGGAAAGATCCCTGACTACAGGAAAGGGGGGTGATCTCTGGAGAACAGGCTGGCTCTAGTCACCAGGAGTTTCCTGATAGACCAAAGTTAGAATCCATCTTAATTCTGAAAACTTGACCTTGGCGCTAATGGTTGAAACAGAAGGAGAGGTGTGCCTTGAGCACAGTGCTGAGATCTGAGCATGTGGCTTCCTGGGCTGTGCTCGGCACAAAGGGACACTCACCTGCCTCTGCAGAGCACATAGTGCTTGGGATCTTGGGCGGCTTTAAGGGTTCCAGAACAGGCCTGTCTTTCTCTCTGTGGCTCATATGTCAGTGGTATCTCTTTCTGTTATCCAGTGTGTCTTCATGTGTTTAGTAAATGATCCCTGCGCCTTGTGTAGCTAACTTTTCTACAGTGACATCATGTGGTCTCAAAAAGCAATAGCAGTGGACTGAACCAGCTCCTGTTCATTCCTGGCCAGTAGTGAACTTCAGAGCCGCCAGGGGTTCTGACAGAATGGCAAGGAGGGACTTGAACTACCCTGTCATAAGGCACTCAGGTGCTTTGGCAGTTTTGGAAAAAGAAGGGCTGTGGCCCTGTGTAAATGACCCTGAGCCTCAAAAGTGGTTTATACTAGTTGTGTGTGGTTTGGAGTCTTTGTTTATTGCAGCTCTAGAGACCTGGTTAATGACAGGATGCTTATTCTGATCTGTCTGTGGGAATTTTCAGTATCTCAGTCAACGATCTTGAGTACTTAGGAAGTTTGCTTGTGGGAAGACAGATGCAGCTCCTGCTTTAGGTTTGTTGAATTGCTAGAGCTGAATGATTAAGGGAATGTCTGCCTTTGCTTGTCCCGCATTCCTCTCTCCATTTCTGGAAACACAGGCTCTTTTCCTGTGGGAAACACACTGTGGACAACATAGCTGGTCTCCTTAACAATTTCTCACACACAGGCACTGATGGAGGGCAGCGAAGGAAATCCGATGCCCTGCTCTATTAATCTCCTATTTCCTTCAGTCAGGGTCTCATGGACTCTGAAGCCCACTCTTTAGGCTCAGCTACCCTGCCAGAGAGCTCCCAGGATTCATCTGTCTCTCTTCTTCAGTATTGGGCTTTCAGGCACAGCTTTTTTTTTTTTTTTTTTAACATGGGGGCCAGGGATTTGAACTCAGGTCCTCATTCTTCCACAGCAAAAGGTTCTTACCCAATGAGCCAATTTCCAGTTCCTCTTCTCCTTTTTCACCTCTCCTATTCCCTAACAAGGAATTGGACAGCTGCTTCAAGCTTGACCAGTCAGAAAGTCTGTCCTGCTGGCCACAGTGACTGTGGGATGGGAGATAAACTATTTACCTCAGGGTGGCCAGCCTGTTCTCTGGGCTTCGCAATGAGAACTATGGGCAAAGGTGATTTCACGCTGCTGAGGTTGCTAATGGGGAAGCACAGAATTTAGGGTGCTGACAGTCATGAAGGAAAAGGGGAAGGACCAAAGAGAAAGAAAGGAAATGAAACCTGACAACATTTGGAGGCTTCTTCCAGCCTTGCCTAGAATATTATAATCTCTTATATTCAGAGATTTTGGTTGTTGTTGATTGTTGTTTTTATTTATTATTGTTATTATTTAGAGAGAGGACCTTCCTATATTGCCTCTGCTGGTATTGAACTCATGGTCTTCATGCCTTAGTCTCCCGAGTATCTGATGTGACAGGTGTGTGACACTATAGTCAGGCCTGTTGACGGATATACACACTAGGTTAGTTGACACTACCTTAGAGTCTAATGTAAGTTCAACTGTAAGTAGTTGGGGGTGGGGGGCTCTTCCGCATTGCAGGGATGCCAGTCATTAGATTTCAGAGATCCACGGGACTCACCAGTCAGTGCTAACTTTCCAAGTATCTATAGAATTCTGAAATTAGCCAGATTTGTTCACCATGGTGTACCGTTCATTTTATCCATTCATCCAGAGACTCACTGACAGAGTTCTTTACTGGGCAAGGTTAATCTTGGAAAAGTGACATGGAGACAAATGGTCACCACGGTCCCAACCTTGAGGGAAAAACTGAGGCATACCTCTACCCTCCACAGATTTGGCCACCTCCCGTCTATAAGCCCATGTCCCTCTTGCCTGTTGCTGACCACAGACACAGCTTGGGGTCAGTGGGGTAACATGTCTTCTGTCTCAAGTGTGAGAGATGGGAAGAGGAAGCATCGCAGTTTCCACAAGACGTCCCTGCTCAGTATCCTGGGCAGTGCGTTGATTAGGAGGTCGGGATTTATAAAGCTTAAATGGAAGATCAGGTACCCCAGCAATCTGATGAAAAATAGTGTGGTAAAAAAGAGGGAGCGAAAAATCCTGAAAGAGAAACCCCAGAAACTGTTAATCAGGAGTTACAAAACCTGGAACAGAATAGAAACTCAGACCTGAGCACCTCTCACGTCTTTGTATTCTGCTGTCAGCCCTTAATTTACTCCCATTGCTTAGTCAGTTACTCCTTCCATGTACCCTATCATATTTTTGTTGTGCCATTTCTCATCACACAACTTCATTTTGTTCCCTTAGTTTTGATTTTTTTTTGGGCAATTATTTTCCAAAGTAGTTAGTTGCATCTAAGTGTGTATTTCTGTAGGCCCACATCTCTTCCAACATAATTTTATCAGATGCTTAAGATTTTGCCAGTCAAACAGTTATAAAACAAGAACTCATTTGGCCTCAATTCACATTTCCATAATGAACATTGAAAGTGAACATTGGTCCATAGGCTAGTTGGTCTTACATTTTTCCTTCCTCTTGCCCATGGTAGTTTGCGCTTGTTGACTTACAGGAACTTTTTATATATTGTGGATGTAGATCCCTTTCCATCATGTCTAATGTTCTAAACTTCCACTTTTATAATGTTTCCTGGTTCTCTGGTATCAGAGAACAAAGGTTCTTAATTTTAATAGGATCTTGTTGTCAACCTTTCATTTGATTAGTGATGTACTTAAGTCAAGTGTGATGATATATGTTTGGAACCCCAGCAGTTGGGAGGCGAGGCAGGAGGGTCATAAATTGAAGACCAGCACAGTGATCTCCTGTCTCAAAAAGCTAAACAACAAAACAAAGTAAGTCTAGAAAGATATTCCCATTTTTCTATTTAAAGTCCATGCAGGTTTGTAAATATCTGCAAACTCATTATTAGTTTTGCTCTCCATGCATGCATTTGAGTATGGATAGGAATTAACGGGCTACTTCCAAGGAATTAACCATGGCAGCAACTAGAGTGAATCCTGCTGGACTCTGCTGTGATGATGTAGAGGAGCAGCCTGGGGGTTCTGGGAGCATCCTGCTCTGCTCATTGTCTCAGGAATGTCTTAGCTAGGGATATGGGAACATGCAATACTTCATGTATATGATACAAAAGGGTGTTCTCCTTAACCAAAGTTCCCAGACAATTGGAGTTGACTTTTAAGCACCAATAATTTTAGCTGTCTTGATGGAACTCTTTCTAAACTGTATTTCATGCCACTTTGAATATATGTTTTTTCATGCCTTCTTAAGCAGATCATATGTAACATAATCTGACCTCTTCTTGCATGTGAGGGGCTAACTGAATACTAATTATTACTTGCTGTCAAATGTTCCCTCAGGACTCATATGTGCTCAGGGGGTCACTTGGGCATCCTGTTCATTTAAAGAGTTTAAAAGTTCTATTGTGTGATGGATACTATTAGGGATTTCTTTCCACAAATCTTTTCTGTTTGTTATGTCTGCTGTTAGATGGTGGTACACTTTCTTCTAGGGGTTCTGTCCCCCTACTTCCTGTCTACCGGTGCTACTGAGAGACTGTATGCAACAAGCTACTTCAAACCATACAAGGGAGTGAGGGAGTTAATGTGGGAGCTGCCACATCTTGACTGAGAATGAAAACTTGGATTCTGCATCACCAAGTTGCTGACTTCTGACACTGGAGAGTTGAGTCTAGCAGTTGCCTTTGGATCAGAAGTCATGTCACTAGAACTGAGTTACACAGCTGGTGACACAAGTCTGCTGGTGTGTGTGTGTGTGTGTGTGTGTGTGTGTGTGTGTGTGTGTGTGTGAAGTTCTCCTTGTTTAGATTTTGCTCTTTGCCAGAATAGCTCCTTAGCTTTGCAATAGTTTAATGGAAGAGGTCTTGCTTACCTTTTACTGAACCTTGATGCCTTTTTGGTGATGGAATCATCCTGGAAGAAACACCAATAGTAAATAAGCGATTTTTGAAAACTGCCAGATAACACTAGTGACTCATCAGTTGAATATTATATTGACATAAATCTTACAAATTCTTGCCGGGCGGTGGTGGCACACGCCTTTGATCCCAGCACTCGGGAGGCAGAGGCAGGCAGATCTCTGTGAGTTCGAGGCCAGCCTGGGCTACCAAGTGAGTCCCAGGAAAGGCACAAAGCTACACAGAAAAACCCTGTCTTGAAAAAAAAAATTCTTGATATTGGTACAAACACATGTAATTTTCAAAGATGAAAGTTTCTTTTTAAAGATTTATTTTATTTCATTTTAAACTTATGTGGGTTTGTGTGTGGATATGCATATGTAGGTTTGAGTGTGGTGATACTTTATTTGTGCTGAAATGTGACATTTTATTTGTATGTTATAAATAAAATTTGCCTGGAGATCAGAGGTCAGTGAGCCATAAACAAAAGTCAAGCAGTGGTAGCCCACACCCTTAATCCAATCACATGGCAGGCAGGGTCTCTGTGTGGTCTAGGACACAGCCAAGCGTGGTGACATGAGCCTTCAATCCCAGTACCAACCATAGAGACCTGGAGGTCTGTATAGACAGGTAGTGATGAGGAAGTGACGTGGCTGGGCTTAGAGCCAATGAGAAAGCAGAACAGGAAGGCAAGAAAAACACAGGTTAGACAGGAAGAAGCTCTCTCTGCGGAAGTGAGGGCGGCAAGGTGGTAAGATAAGTAGTCCTGGCTCTTCGCTACTTCTCTGCTCTCTTTGGCTATTTCCTCTGTATTTGGCGCTGGGTTTCTTATTTAATAAAACTGTTTAGAAACTCGTCTACACCCATGGATGCCAAAAGAGGGTGTCAGATCCCCTAGGTGATTGTGAGCTGAATGACTTGGGTGCTGGGAACTGAACCTGAGTCCTCTGCAAGAGCAGAAAGCGCTCTAAATGCTGAGCCATTTCTTTCTGCCTTGGTTTTTACACACATACATGACTGATATAAACTAGAGAAAGATAATTATTAATGAGGTAATACTATAACTGGTAAGTGACCTACAAACTGGGCCCTCAGAGTCCACGTTCCTAGCTCTTTAAATTTCTCATTTACCTTCTACTTAGACAAGGGGAATTTATAGCCCATGGGAATCATACAGACATGCCCTACTAGAGAAGCTTCAAAAGGATGAAAGTAATCTCAAAAGGAGGCTTTCTGGGTTTCTTTCCTTTCCTTTTCTTTTTGGGCTTTCTTCTTTTCTTTCCTTCCTTCCTTCCTTCCTTCCTTCCTTCCTTCCTTCCTTCCTTCCTTCCTTCCTTCCTTCCTTCCTTCCTCCCTCCCTCCCTCCCTCCCTCCCTCCCTCCCTCCCTCCCTTCCTTCCTTGTTTGCTTTTCGAGACAGGGTTCTCTGCCCTAGCTATCCTGGAATTCCCTCTGTAGACAAGGCTGGCCTCAAACTCACAGAAACCCACCTGCTTCTGCCTCCTGAGCGCTGGGATTAAAAGTGTGCACCACCACTTGACCAGCTTGATTTCTTTGATACTTCTCTTCCAAAATACTTTCTCAGATACTTTATTGCCTTTATAAAGTACTTTTGAAATCAAGAGTAAGAGGAGTTTTGCCTACATTTCGAAGCCAATAGAACTAGAATCAGATACTGGAAATGGGTTCTGTAGCCTGAGGGGACTAGAGTGCTGTGGCAGGTGCTCAGCTGTTCAGGCCGCCTTTCCTGAATGAAGGCACTTGAATATCACTGGTCATTGGACCCTCATGGGATTATAATGGGCTTTGGGAAGACAAATCTATTTTTCTCTGATTGTTACTAAGAATAAATCCATCGATGGGCCTCTGAGATTGTATAGGACATGTGAGCATGGTCCAACAGAAGCGAGTGTCTGGTGGATCCCAGGACCATAGGGTAACATCTGGTAGTTTCTCTTATGGAAAGAGATGACCATCTCTTTGGTTCTGATATTAAAAACAAAACAAAACAAAACAAAACAAATGTCACTGAGTTGGTTCAGTGGTTAAGAGTACTGGCTACTCTTCCAGAGGTCCAGAGTTCAATTCTCAGCAACCACATGGTGGCTCACAGCCATCTATAGTGGGGTCTGATGCCTTCTTGTGGCATGCAGACAGAGAACTCATATACATAAAATAAATGAATCTTAAAACAAACAAAAACCCATTTATCTTGACTGCATGGAAATCTGGTGATTGTCAACCTTGGCCTGAAGGCCAGTGTGACCCAGTGTGCCTGTTGGTGTGAGAGAAGAAGGCTGAAAGGGCTGGTACCCTCCTTCCAAAAAAGTCTGCGACTTTAGACCTTTGCCTGTGAGCTGGTGATTTCATGATGTTAACTATGGGCAGACATTGAAATGTGACATTAAGAAGTATGACTTTCTATGTTTTAACTTACAGAACAGCTTCAGCTACATGGTGTCAGATACCTGGGTGCCTTGTGTTGTGAAAGATTCAAGACTGTGTTGGGAGGAACAGAAAAGAAAGGGCATGTGCTACATCTGCCTCCTCTTATACAGCATACCCTCCATTAATGCCCTTTCCAACTTTCGTTTGGAATTCTTAGGCTAGCTTTGGAGAATCTGTCTTTTGTATGTGTAAAAGTGGGGTAGACAATTGCTACTTTGCATCTTGGTTGTGGGTGAGTAAAGTTGGAAATGTTTGCAAAGTGCAGTGAGAAAACTGGACATCTACTTGGTGACTCACAGTTCCTGGAAACTCCCTTTGTAGGCAAAGGTACTGAGTGGAACGAGTAGAATTCTTACCTTATTATTTAGGCTGTTGTTCTTTTTTCTCTCAGAATCCATGCTTAAGACTTTTGATCTAGGAGGAAAAGGAACCACAGAAGAGACTGGACAAAGCATCCACACATTCATAATACACAGGATAGTTATTTAAAAGATGCTTTATATAATAGCATAGCCATTACCTATAGCTGTTTAAATAAATTTAAATGGATACCCAGCTCCTTCGCTACATTTCTCATCTTCTAAGTACTCAGAAGTCAGTCACTGATAGACAGTGGCTTCCTATTGGATGGCACAGAAAGTTCTACTAGACAACTCTCTTCTAGAACATCGGCTTAACAGTGAAGTCCTAATCTAATTCCCAACAAGCATCTAGAGAGACCTGAGAGTGTCCTTCAGATCAAGGACCTCTATGTCCTAGGACCTGGCTTCTATGTTGCCATTTGTAAATGGCTGACTTAGAGGATTACACAGCTGTGGCTTCTTGTTTTGAGCCAAAGACCCTCCAGAAATTTAATAAACAGAAATCATATTCATTAAGACTAGCTCATAAAAGGTGAAATGATGGAGGCAAGTCTCATTGTTTTGGTTCTGTACTATTGACACCTGAGAAGGAGAGCAAGAGTCTTGGCATTTCTAGTTTATAGTGTTCATAGCTCAATAGAGTTCACAGTTCTCAGTTTCAGAACACATATCATCAGTATCTCCAGGAGTGCATTTCATGCCTATATTATGATTGGAATTTTACATATTTAGGTAAGTAAGAATGATGATGATTTTAAGTTCATCCTGTGAACAGTGAGGAATACCCCACTTATACCAAGGATTTTGGATACCAGCACTTTTTAAGTGCATGCTTATGCAATTAATCTTAACCCAAATGATAATGTGGCAGTGTGATAACGTTATGAAGATATGTTTCTATAGTATTCTAAGACTGTGATTCTAACAAGATTACAAAAGAAGGGGCCCATTCTGTTTCAGAGGGGACCTGGGAAGAGTTGAGCCTGACTTAGCTGAGAAGGGGTTACCACTAAACCAGGATTTCCTTATGTTAATGCTCACACTTCTCTTTCAAGGAATCCAGTCTCCAGCTCTTCTTCTATCCTCTTCAATGCTTCCTGGTACTTCTTTAAAGAGAATTGAAGGGAGCCACAGTTACTATTTGGGCACTTTATGATTTCTCTAAACATGCAAGCACTTATCTCTAGACTACACAAAGAATCCTTGGCATTCCAATGGCCACATCCTCTCAACCCACCACATTCTCTCCCCTTACTCTTCAGTGGTGGATAGGTTCCCAAGAGTAACTGGGGTTAGACAAAGAGACATTCTTGTTATTAATTTAAGGACACAGACACTGAGATAGCATATCAGCAGTTACCAAGAGTCAAGGGACAATAGAGTGATATGTGCTGGGGACTGATGACCACACAGGCTCTCCTTAGCACCATACTGAGATAATTTTTTCTAGGTAGTATCCCTTGGGCAGCTTGGCTACATTATATCCTGTCCCTGAGCAATCCCTTTGCTGTCCCTTGCTTGGGAAGCTGTACCTTTATGCAGAGAGTTTGATCTTTGCAGAGCTGAGACACAAACACATAGTCTTCCATTATCTGGAAACCAAAGTTGAGTCTTCCATTTTCTCCGCTTATTACCATAAGAGGAGAAGTACATATGCCCACCCCTGTTTCTAGACCCACAATGTAAACCTTTGCTGTATGTATGAATTCATTTCACCTTGGGGGACAAATAAATCATGTTTTATAGTCCAAATGGGAATTATTTAAGGGAAATTTGGAAAAGGAATAGATACTAGTATGTATTAGACACATATGTTGGGATGTGTTCTGTAAACATGTTTAACTGAAGAAAATCTGGAGGATTGGGTTTATCCCTCCACCCCCGCGTTTTAAACCCACTATTTATACCCATGATGGTCCTGAATCTGGAAGCTGATGATACATCAATCTTTTGAGGGATACATTACATTGCTGGAGGATTATGTTTCCCATTCTTGGGAAGAACTTTGGAATCCCTGCTCTTACCTTGGCAAGCTCCTTTTCTTGGTCCGCACAGCAAGATTCCAACTGTTGTAACTTAACCTGTTGAAAGGAAAGCATCAAAAGCCTTACCGGATGAAAATGCAGAGGGTAGACACATCATCTCAGTGACGCTCTGCTAGCTCTTGATGGGTCAGGCTGCAGTCGACGGGGGCTTTGCACACCCCGCACTTTGCAGCTGAACAGACTTCTCAGTCTTTTACTTTTGCCTTTGGATTCTTCTTTTTTTTTTTTTTTTTGGAGCCGAGGATCGAACCCCGGGCCTTGCTCTTGCTAGGCAAGCGCTCTACCACTGAGCTAAATCCCCAACCCCGATTCTACAGTTTTTAAGCTACTTTTGTCAGAGCTTACGAGTCTTGAAGAACGTGGCTTTCCCTATTCTCTCCCGCCCCGCCCTGCCACCTTCCTTTTGAGACGGCAGTTCTCTGTGTAGGCCTGGCTGTCCTGAAACTTGCTCTGTAGTTATTTTGGTCCAGAGCTTTTGCTCAGTATTTTATTCCTCACTATATTCTTTCTTCCTTGTTTTTATCTCCTTAACTATTTGGAAAAACACTATTTTATATGTCACTATAGTAAACTAACTAACACACACAAACTCACTTTCTCTCTCTGTGTGGAGAACCAAGATCAGTGAGCCCTTTGCCTCCATGAGGAGCTTTCATTATTGTTGAGGACATAACAAAAAAGTCAATACAATAATGGTCTCTGCAAAAAAGGCAATAAAAACAGAATGTGAGCAGTGCTGTGTTATAATAGGTGTGAGAGGCGGCAGGAAAGGCCTCTGTAGCGAGACGATGCTTGAGCTGAGACCTAAATATTAAATATTAGTCTGATAGATATTTGAAAGAAATACATTTTGTGGGGAAGCTATTGCCAAGGCTAAGGTCAGGAAGTAGTGCACGTTTGGTGATCATGAACAGGTAGATGAGTATGGCAGGTAGCACAGATAGGGAAGGCAGATAGGGCCTAGACTGTGGGCCCTTGTAACTTTTAGTAGGAGTGGCCTAGGTTATGGGACCTTGTAGCTTCTAAAAGGAGTTATACAACCCCATGGATCAATGGGTCTCAACCCACGGGCTGTGACCCCTTTGGGGATGTCAAATGACCCTTTCACAGGGGTCACCTGAACACATCTGCATATCGGATATTTATATTATGATTCATAATAGTAGCAAAATTACAGTCATAAAACAGCAACAAATTAATTTTATGGTTGGGGTTACTACAACATGACCACAACACAACAAAGCATTAGGAAGGCCAAGAACCATTTCCATAGAGTCTAGAAGGAGTTGTCTAGGTTGTATTACAGAACCCTGGAGTTAGTAAATGGAGTTTGGATCTTTAATTGCAGTGTGAATCCATGGGAGGGCTTAAGGACATATAAGGACAAAGTCTTGTTTGTTATTTGAAAGAACAATTTTTTCCCGGTATAGAAAATGGGTGGTTTAAGAGTAAAATAAGAAGCAAGGAGAATGGTTACTGAGGCGATTTCAGTTGACCCTGTTGCAGTGACTTTCAGAATAGGGAGTAACAGGGTAACAGGTGGAGAGGAGGGGTTGTACTTGGGATGTGTGTTGGAGGCCGAGCAGAATCACCACACTTCTCTACTCAGCTCAATTTTTCTTCTTCCATCTAGATGCCATGATTTGACATCTGTACTCTGTACAGCTACTTCTCCCTTCAGTTAATTACATCAAGGGTAGTCATCCAGATGCTCCAAGAGCTAGTCTTTCAGGCCGATAGTGTGAGTCCTAAGGTTTGGGAGCAGATATCTCCTCCAGTGGCTGGCCTGATTACTAATATGCTGGAGGAAAAGAAGCAAAAGAGATACTGTGCATCCCACAATAGTCACATCAGAACGTCATGGAACAGATGGCTCACAGGGCTAATGACATCCTCCAGCAAAGGATGGAAGTAGTTCTCATGAAGGCTGAGATGCTGATAGCCACCATAGCCAGACCCAATGTGTTTTCTGTTGGTCATGGCTGGGTTACCTACAGCAAAACCTGTTCTGCCAAAGGATCTCTGCAGACTACTGGTCTCCTGGCTGCTTACCCGGCACTGCCAGGGTCTTTGTAACCCTTCCTAGTCTTATCTCCAACTTCCTCCTGATGTAGCCTCAGACCACCCCATCCTTCTCCCCAGATGTTTCCTACAGGAGTACAGTCAAGCAGGTTTGCTTGCTGGCTTTGGACTGCCTTTGTGTGTGGCCCCCAGTACTAAACTGGCCAGCAGAAGATGGGACATAAATTCAATATCCTTCCATTCTCTGCTTTTATCTTCAGCATCTCCATTTCTTCTGAGGCTTCAAGTAGTGTGGGTTTTTGAATGTATAGGGAAGTTGGATTAGGACAAAGATGTGATTCTAGAGAAAAATGTCTTGGGAATTTTATCTTCTTTCTCAGTACAAAAAAAATATCTCTAATTCTTGCACTTTTGATTAGATAGGTTGTGGTTTGATTTGGATCCTTAGATCTGGAATATAATTAAAGAAATGCTTCATGTTCATAGTGTGTTTAGAAAATAGAGATCATTAAATAGTTTAGGGACTAAGTGAACAAATCCTTTTTGGATTGCAATCAATAAATACACCTTACTTTACCTTTAGTTGACAAAAGACATATAGAACCTAGGTCAGCCTCTATGCGTAACCTCAGCCAGAATTCTAAGTAACAACGTGAACATTATTAGATAACTCTGTGGGCATTTGGATAACACAAAGATGAAAGAATATTCCATATACACAATCTCATTTGTTCCTCAAACTGAGACTGTGACAGCATGATGAAATAGCCTAATGACACACATCAGATTAAGAGCTAGAGACAGGGTTTAAATGAGGGACTTCACTCCCTCAAGAATTTGTACTCACATATGCTCTGTTCTTCCAAATAGTAGAGAGAATAAAATCTGTTGCAGAGAGAAATTCTGAATTAAGGACAGAGGAGCGATGCTGGGAATGCTGGGAATGTGTTGCTCTGATCAGTTGATAAATAAAACACTGATTGGCCAGGGGCCAGGAAGGAAGTATAGTGTAGGCAGGATAAGGAGAGAGGAGAATTCTGAGAGGTGGAAGGCTGAGTCAGGAGACACTGCCAGCCGCCACCAGAAGAAGTAACATGTAAAGAAACCGGTAAGCCACGAGTCATGTGGTAAGATATAGATTTATATAAATGGGCTAATTCAAGACATAAGAACTAGATAGCAAGAAACCTGCTATGGCCATACAGTTTATAAGTAATATAAGTCTCTGTGTATCTACTTGGGTCCAAGCGGCTGGCCGCAGGGCTGCAGGGGCTGAACAGAACCAGGGAAACTTTAGCTATAGAGTGAGACCAAGACCTCGTGGCTCTGGTTATGTTAAGTTGGTACAGGCCAAAGCACCAAGAATTTGCAGCAACTTTGATGACCGTGTCTAACTTGACAGCCATTTTCCTGGCCATGCAGTTCAAACCCACCCGAAATTGCTTGAGCACTTACCTTTGACTCTTCTGGAGTTATATCCAGATCACCTTGTTCACATCTGACTATCTTTTGTGATTTCCTTGTAAGCTAAAGTTTCAAATAAAAAGCACATTTCAAATACAAACATAAATACTACTGCTGCTGCTGCTACTACTACTGCTATTAAAAATAATCAGAGAGAAAAGATTTCCTCTGGTGTGGGTTAAGAGTCAGAGTTATATGAAAGCTTTGAGGAGACAGCCTTGAAAGATACTTGGTGTCCTGTGGATCCATCTTTGCTCTACTCGTGTCTTCCTACTTGTCTTGTGACCTAGTTAGGGTCAGCAAGTACTCCTTCCAAGCCCCATTTCAAGATGGGATACATAGAGCTTCAAGGTGAGTCAGAAAGGATATCCATGTTAAGTTCTCTGTAATGTGGAGTGGGTGCAAGAAGAAATCTTTAGGGATTAAGGGTAGTTGTGTGTGCTATAGTCTCTGTTGAAGATAAAGCTAACTTCTCATTAAGGTTCTGGTTAAGCACTGTTATGGAGTATCTATTTTCTTGTGATAGAATGGAGAGCTAGTGAGATCATTAAACACCTATCCACTACTCCTTCCACTCCATACTGACAGAGAATATTCATGGATTTTTGACATGAGCCTTAACCTCAGGAGAGTGGGTCAGAGAGAGGGATCCATGCCAAACTAAGGCCTTTGTGACACCCGAATCTACTTTCCTTATCTTGCCTCTTTGGGAACCATGATGCTGTGGAGGCACTGAGGAACATAGAGTCCCATCCTACCTTTCTCTGAAGTTCTGAGATACTGTGGACCAGAGCCTCGTTCTTCTTCTCCTAGAGAGAGAAAGAACCAGAGTGTAAGTTTGAATCATGGTAACATCATCTTTTTTCCCCTGAGACAGGGTTCCTCTGTGTAGCTTTGCGCCTTTTCCTGGATCTCGCTCTGTAGACCAGGCTGGCCTTGAACTCACAGAGATCTGCTTGCCTCTGCCTCCCGAGTGTTGAGATTAAAGGCGTATGCCACCACTGCCTGGCTTTATCATCTACTCTTATTCAATTGGTATTCCCATTTCATTAGGCAGTTTTTTTCTTACATAGGTTTGAACTTATTTGTACAATGTAAGTAGATCTTGAAATTAAATCACAGGTGCAATAATCAGCAGCATATGAGGAATATTGATATTTACGTTCCCAGTACTAAATATTACCTGAGAAACCTTATTCTCCCCAATTCCCTCCCATGCATGGACATAGTCTTTGTATGCAAACAAGATTAGCTTAAAGCCTCCTTTCTAGGACTAGGTTTCATGGCACCAGAATGCTCCATGGAAGCTTCCAAACTAGAGAAGCAATCAACAGTCCTATCCATTTGTGCCTCCCATGAATCATAATACCAATCAGCATGGCATGAAAACCCTAAGGATACAATAGTGGCATTCACACCTTGATGACAACCAACAGCTCTCTAATTGGACATAAGACCTGCTCAACAAGAGAGAAATCATGCCAGGTACTGAAACCTAGCCAACTACCCAGGGCCAGTGAAGTCATGGATCGTGGAGGAGAACCTACCACCACTTTACTAAATCAGCGCAATCATATTCTAAATGATTCTCTTTATATGCACAGACAAGTATAGTCCTCACCCTTCATCAAGGAAACTTCTCTTTGCAACAGACAGAGAACATTACAAAAAACCCACAACCGACCAAAATGCAGAATTGAACCTAGTCCCAGCTGATATATCCTTAATACAGCTCCTGCCTCTAAGGTTCAGGGATCTTGCCAAAGAGGAAGAGGAAAATTGATAATAGCCATAGGAATAGGACATTTCATGTGAGGTTATGTCTCTTAGAAATGTCAGAAGCTACACCCATAAAGTCTCTTCCACATGTATACCTAAATGTGACTTGAAGAAGGATGACACCAGTAGATACACTAAGGCCAATGAGGGCCTCAATCCTATACAATAGTACAGTCAATTAAGAAACACTGGAGAGAAACAGCCTCACCCAGAAAAGAACACACTAATTCATCATCCAGTACCAAATGATCAGCCATGAAAAAAATACATGATACAGACTGTAACAAGATACAGACTGAACAGGTTATATTTATATATTTAGCAATACACACACACACACACACACACACACACACACACACACACACACGCATGTAACAACAATTAAAAAAGAGGAATGAATTCAAAAAAGAGCAGAGTGGAGTATGTGAGAGGGTTTGAAGGGAGGAAAGGAAGAGGGAAATGAAGTAATTATAATCTCAAAAACATCTAAAAAAAAGAATGAAAATATGCTAATTACATGTTTATGTTGACTTTATATTGAAATGATATTTCAGTTATGTGGGATTCTTATCCCATTAAGATTTACAGCGACTGGCTTAGTTGAAGGGGCTGTGCTCTAGGGTGAGGCCAGGATGAAGCCCATTGGCCTTGCTTTCCCCAGTGTCGTACTTACAAGTCTGGTTGTTTCTTCCTCCAGCTCCAGCAGAGCCCTTTCTCTCTCCATCACAGCACAGTTTTCCTTCTCCCAATCCTCATCTTCTGCAGGGTCTCCAGTCTGGGTGACCTCACTTTCCAACCTGGATGATGCAAGTGTAAGCCAGAAGGACCCATGATGGCCAAGTTCAGAAGTGATAAAATGCAGGGCTTGATGACTACACGTGCATCTCAAGTTAGAAACTCTTCTTTCCCAGGTCCATAGAATCAGGTCATTTCCAAGCCATATAAAGAAAGAACTGCCTTATCCCGGGCCAAACACTCCGGTGTTCATCAACTCAAGGAAAGCTCTGTCTAGTCTTTTAAGTAAAATACTTTTAAGCTTGCTGTGTTTGAATGTCTTAGCCAGGGAAAAATGTCAGAGTGAAGGGTAGTTGTTTGCTCCATGAGATAGAGTTCTCTAGAGAAAGCAGGAAAATTGAGGGTTTCTGTCTGTCTCCCCCACCTCTCTTCTTTCAGGTTGAGAACTTCCATCATGAAACCTAGACTTACCTCTGGATTTCACTTTCTTTTTCTTGTATTTTGAGAAGAAGCTCTTGGTTGGCTTCATCTATTCTCTGCATATCCCTTTCAAGGTCCATGTTCAAACTGATGATGTTCTTCTTTGATTGGGCCAATCTTAAGATTTCCATTTTTTCTGACCTATAGGCTCAGCCCCCCAAATAAACAAGGGCTGGTTATCTCAAGAGGAAAGATCAGTGGACCAAGTGGGCTCTCTAGAAAATAAATAATTCATCTGCTGTGCTCTTCCTGGGAGCACACTTTTCTATTTTCATTCCTGGATACTCATACATCTGAATCACACCCTGCAATGTCTTCGTAATTCTCAACCCAGCAGGGGACATCTTGAGATGCATCTCCAGTCTGATTTCAAGAGAAGCTTCACTTCCTTAAATAGCCTTGTACTGGAGAGAACTGTTTCCCATGGCAACCTTTTCCTAAATTGTTCTCAAAACATGCTTATGCAATACACTTTTATTGACTATTTTTATCTAGGCACCTGCTCCATCACTTCTGAGTTTGTCTGCTTCATTCAGAGACAGAAGTCTCTACCACCATGATAGTGCTTCAATCTTTCCATCCTTGCTTCCCCTTCTCTTTGATTTCTGATTATAATGTTTGAGATTCTCATATGAGGGCCATTTCAGTGAGCACATATTTGTATTTCAGGAACATCATTCAATAGCACAAACATCTGTTTTGAAAACTGTGAGTGAAATGATAACTTTAGGAAGAGTACCTAAGTCAAGGGAGGCTCACACTAAACTTTTTCTAGCATGTAAAATAATCCATTGGTTTGCCTTTGGAGTTCTCAAGTGGGAATAGAGTAGTATGGCCCCGGGGATTTCGTTTTGAGTGACATGAAGCACGGTATTGGAAAATGGAGTCCTATCTTGGAAGGGCTGGCTTGGGTAGTGTATTTACAGTAGTTACCACTTCCTGTAGGAGTGAAGTGTGTGGGAGATGGGTGCAGGGGAGAGGAGGGAGAGGTGACTGGAAGATTAGAGAGGGTATTGCCAGCGACCTGCCTCACACCTGGTGCCTGGATGCCGCCTTTTGTAGTCACTATTACTTACTCGTAATCTAGCTCATTTTCCTTCTGTTCTTCCATTGTAGATGCCTGAAATGTTAGCAGAGATACGGTTACGAACTGCAGAAGTGGGTCCAGCAATCTCCCCAACAGAAAGTCCATGAACTGGTTTTCTCCCTTCAGAGCCCCTGAGTTAGATATGACAAAATAACCCAGCTTTTTCTGTTCCTCATCTGACTCGGCATCAGGAAGTGAGGGTATAGAGGCCTGCAGGAAAATTCCCTAAGATGTCTCACAAGCAAACACCTAGAGGTAGTTTGCCATAACAACTGGGTTTGGAAACCCAGACAAAGCACTAGGAAGAAACAGAGGTCTTCAGTTTTTCTTGTATTCTTTCTTAATGACCTGCTGCTTTCCTAAAGGTCTCAGGGCATGGATGTATGCGTATCACCATGCTGGAAAGTCATAGTTGTTCCCTAGTCCTTGGCCACTGCAAGCTTGGTGGGAAGCATGCCAATACTGATCAGGGATCTGAAAATGAAGTAGGAGGAAACTCCATGGCCCTCTCTGCCCTCTGGCTTCTTCTCCAAACTTTACCTCCCTTCTCCGGCTGTGCTTTGGCTTCCTGATCCTACCCTAGTCAATTAGCTTCTGAAGACTCTCATCTCTTCCCACTGGAGCCCTCCAACAGAATGTCACAACCTTCCATGGGGTGATGACTCCACAATTGACATAGGAAGGGCAGGGTGGTGTGTCACAGTGGTGCCATTGACAAAGTCAGAACCTCTTTATGGCTAAGTCTGCCCTAAGCAGGGACAAACTTCAGGGAATCTTGTTTCTAGGCAGTAAAAAGGGGGAGTCTTCCTTACTATGTCTCTCTAGTAAATAGGGCTTTCTTCCTGCCCAAGTGTGAAGAAGAGGGGAAATTTGGTCTTGTGATGCTATCATGTGCCCAACGAATGGCCCATTCATCCTATGGGTATTAAAAAGTAAAAGCACCAGTGTCTTCAAGAGGGAACAGGACAATCCAAAGCACTTGGCCTTGGGAAAAAGTTTACATTCTGAGGGTAGTGGTGTGTGTGTGTGTGTGTGTGTGTGTGTGTGTGTGTGTGTGTGTGTAGGGAGGGGAATACATTGATTCTATCATAAGAAAGGATGTGACAATATGAGCAGGTGAAGGGGATGGGGGAAGGCAGCATGTGTGTAGCAAAGGGTGGATTTTACAGTTGGGTGGTGCAGAGAGAGCCCTGGAGCCTCCTCATGTTTGAAAGCAGTGTGTGAAGAGGCTTTATGAGCATGGGGAGAACTTGGGGTGTGCTGAGATAAATGCAGTGTCCAGCAGATCCAGCCATACCAGCCAGGGGTACCAAGACCCAGTTTTGCCTGCAGAGGTTTGTGGATCCATCCAAGCTTTCTACGGTCTGCGCTTTAGAGAGTAAGAACCCACCCCCAAGACAGAAACTACAAGCGATTTTAATGCTGAAAATGCCCCTGATTGTCTTGAATGAGCTCCACAATGTCTTCTCTTGCAAGCTTTAAGGGAAAAGCACTCACAGGAAACAAAGAATGTGCATTCTCTATATGGGAATGTGTGGTAATTTCCAGGTGTGAGTCACAGACACCTGTCAAGCTTCAGGTCTCATAGAAGACCACATTGAGGTGACTTGTGAGCCAGACCAACTTCTTAACATACTGAAGTTTCTAGCAAACTATTTGTAAAATTAATGGCCTCTGATGACCCCCATTACCATCTCCTGAAAGAAGGCATCTCATTGCTTTATGAAGCTGTTCACAGAAGAGTAATTAAGTAACAATTCAGGCCAATGGCCTCTCCCAGGAATTGATGATCGGGAGAGTTCATTAACCCCACCTGGCTATATCTTCACCAGGAAATGCCCGGGACCAAGGTTATTGCAGCTGTTAATGGATTGGATAGGGGCTTTAACTGGGTAAAGATAAAGCTGTGTCTCCTGCCTGGGGAGCCTTTCTCCTTGAGGGGCTACCCCGCGAACTGGAAGAGCGGGAGGTACTGAGCTTTGGGCCCTGCACTCACGAGGACAGCAGATTGCTACCAAGGAGAATCCTTAAATCAAGATGGAAACAGGGCCTTGGGGGGAAGTTAAGGTTTTTTGATCCACGCCTCTTCCTGCAGACCACAGATGGCTTGATTAACACCCAGTACAGCTTTTGGAGCAGCTGTTCTCCGTGGTAAAGTTTCTATGCCCTCCTCTCCAGCTGAAGAATGGCTGAGGTTCATTTCTCGGCTCCTGCTGTCAGAAATGCCTTTGCCCTTGTGAGTTTCTCTGTTGGGAAACTCTTGCCCTGATTGCAGGCTGGGAGTCCCTGCTGAGTTTACTGGGCCTGTGCCCATGTGCTGTGGAGACCAGGCAGGTAGGTGCATCTGAGCTCCTGGTGGAAGCTGCATCTCCACGGCTTGGTAAGGCCTACCGGAAGTGGAAAGCTATTTTATCTGTTCACCTTGTGTGTCCTTTCTTTGCAGGTTGCTAAATGTTTACTGGATGCTTTTATGATTAAGTCTGGTTTTGAGGTTCATTCCTGGGGGAGAGTCTAGGGCATCATTTTAGAAAATTGTTCCTCAAATACACTGTAACCTGTGTGTATTTTTGTATTTGTAGTTACTGTTATCATATACACTTTAGGTTCATTTATAAAATCTCTTTGAATTTCCCTTCAGAATACATTTCTAGTATTCACAAAAGCATATATTTGAACTACTGTGAAGACACAGCGCTACATATAGAATCTACATGTGGGGAGGATAACAGTCTCATTGGATCCAAATTGGCTTTTTCCTTTGCAAGTCAAAATTCAGATGCAATACAGTTTAATATTCAATAAATTGAGTTTCAACTGACAAAAGATATATGTATTTCTTTAAAAATGAAATTTACCAAATCATTGCTTATTATAACATCAGTAAATAACTAAAAAAGTTTATCATGGATTTTACCTCATAGCAATAACTCTGTTTTTCAAAATGTGTTATTAATTATTCAATAATTCCATACAACTTAGTTTTAAATTATCATTTTTAGAATTATTCATGTGTATGGGTGTTTTGCCTGCATGTATGTCTGTGTGTGTGCACATGTGTGTGCGTGTGTGTGCCTGGTGACTGTGATGGTCAGAAGAGGGAGTCAGATGCCCTGAAACTGGAGTTACACATGCTTGTGAGCTTCTCTGTGAGTTCTAGGAACCAAGCCCAGATCTTATGCAAGAGCAACTGGTGCTATTGACCCCTGAGATCTCTCTCCAGTCTCTCATATAATTTCTTTTGATCAAGTCTTTTGCTTAATCCCTTCCAGATCTGCCCTCATTCCTCACTCCCAAACTCTGTCTTTAAAAAAACAACAGCTCACCAACTTCATTTTTGCTGCTTATATACTCCTAGATGTAGGGCCATCTACTGAGTTATGCTCAACATACCAGGAAGCATATCCCTAAAGAAAACTGACTCTACCTTCCTAGGAAGCCATCCATTGACCATAGCTCCTCAGTTAGGGGTGGGGACTCCTTCTCACTCTGTGTTAGAATGCTGACTGTCTTAATCTTGTACAAATCTTGGTACAAGAAACTGTTGTAGAATATTATTTTAAGATGTGTTACATTTGTTTATGCTGTGGAACATTTGTTTCATGATGCAAAGATGTGTTGCATTCTTTTGTGTTGCATTTGTTTAACTCTGTGAAGCTGTATTACTTTGCCTGTCTAAAAACACCCGATGGTCTAATAAAGAGCTGAATGGCCAATAGTGAGGCAGGAGAGATGATAGGTGATAGGTGGGGCTAGCAGGTAGAGAGAATTAATAGAAGGAGAAATCTGGGAGGAAAAGAAGAGCAAGACAACAAGGAGAGAAGATACCAGGGGCCAGCCAGAGTGGGAATGCAAGTAAGATATACAGAGGTAAGAAAAGGAAACAGCCTAGAAGCAAAAGATAGAGAGGATAATTTAAAGTTAAGAAAAGCTGGCAAAAAAGCCAAGCTAAGGCTGGGCATTTATAATAAAAAATAAATCTTCGTGCATGACTTATTTGGGAGTTGGGTGGTGGTCCCCCCAAAGAGCCAACAGAGTATAGAGTAAAAATAACAGGTAACCACAGATGCTATGAATTCATGAGTTCAACAGTTCTGTCATGTGCAGAAGACAGTTTTGATCCTGTCGTCCCTGACCTCTGGCTTTTATAATCTTTCAGCCCCCACCTCCTACCTTTCCGTGATGGTCTTTGAGCACTCCAATGACACTTATTCTCTGTACTTTGACTATGGCTCTCTTACTAAACACAGTCCTGATCTGAAGTATTGAAGTTAGAATTTCAACAGAAACATTTGGAAGGATATAATTCCACCCATAATAGTGCCTAAACATTACCTTTCTACTGTCATGACTGGCCCACTCAGGCACTCCAGGGATGCTTCTCTGCAGCAGAACTTGCGAGCATTCTCACCTCCTCTCCTCTCTCATCAAATCACAAAGGGGGCTGTGGCTATAGAGTGGGAAAGCACACACTGAGCTTATGTGAGGCTCCCGAGTTCAGTCCTGACACATGCACCCTCCCTCAAGGAACACGTATAATCGTCATGTTGCTCCAATATAACCAAATGACAACAATAGAATTATTTTAACTATTTTGAATATGTGTAATTAAATTATGAAGAAAATGAAAACAAGAAAGATTGTCTCATTGGGATTAGAGAAGCTTTCAAAGTCTCTAACATGTATGACATGCTCAATATTTTCTAGTTGATTTTTTTTCTGTGACTCTAAACATGTGGAAGAGGAAAGGGGATTTCTTCAACTGTACCATGAACTAGGGAATTTCCACAGTTGTGATGCAGATCTGATATTGTGGATGCCATTCAATGCACCCTTCATATTGGTAATATATTATTGTTTTCAGTGTGCTAGTTTCTTCTGAGATAAACCCATGCTTGGTAGGCACTTTAGCCAAATGTTGTTTTACTTATTTCCATTTTACTTGTGTCTCTGCATGGGGTGTATGCACATGCTTGTTTAAATGTATGTGGGTGCTCACATGTTCAAGTGTACATACACCTGTGTGTGTACATGTAGACTTGAGGCTGACACCCAAAGTCTTCTCCTATTGCTCTCCACATCATTTGTTGAGGCAGGGTTTCTCAGATGATCCCAGAGCTCGCCGGCTAGTCTAGCTAGCCAGCTTGCTCTGAGGATCTCTGGTGTCCATCTTCTGAGCTCTAAAGTTACAGGTGTGCTGCCCCTCCCACCCAGCATTTATGTGGGTGCTGGGATCTAAACTCTGGTCTTCATGTTTGTGGAGCAAGTGCTTGGACCTTTCCGTAGCTTCTTTGCTTATTTTATGTTTGTGTCTATAGCTTTATTTTCCATGTGTGCAGTCAGAGAGTGAACATCAATTATGAGGATCCTAAACGGAGTGACTGGAGTCTCTGCACATGAACTCATAAAGTCCTGATGTTTTTTTTTGCATGCTTTTAATCCCTGTACTCAGGAGGCAGAGGCAGATAGATCTCTGTGAGTTTGAAGCCAGCCTGGTCTACAGAGCAAGTTTCAAGACAGCCAGGGCTGGTACGGAGAAACCCTATCTCAGGAAAAAAAAATATAAATAAGATAAAAAGAGTGCTTAATGCTTTTGCAGAGGATCTAAATTAGGTTCCTAGCACTCAGGTCAGGTGGTTTTTCACTGCCTGCAACTCCAGTTTCAGGGGACCTGACATTCTCTTTTGGTCTCCACAAGCATCTGCATTTGTGGGCATAAATATACTCCCCCAGGCATAAACACATACACATAATTAAATAATAGTTATAGTTAAATACATAGTAAAACTACAAACATTATGTTAAATGTAAGGATATTGCTTAGGACAATTTTTTAGTACAAACAATATTTGTCTTATAGAAAAATCTTACATTGGTAATTATTCTAGTGGATCAGTGTCTAAAAGCACTCTGACCTAGGCAGAGGGGAAGGACCAGCCAGGCCAGCACAGGAGCACTGTGTATTTATTAAAGCTTCAGCTTTCATCTCACAAGTGTGAGAAGGGTTAGGTACAGTGGGTAAGGATAGGAGAGTCTAGGAGAAAATGCTCTTTTTCAAAGATAAACACAGATAAAGATGAATCGATCCAGTATCATATGACACTAAAGGAATAAAAGGCCAGGAGTATCCAAGTTGGCAAAACTTACCTTGATTGATCAAAATTAAAACATTGTTCCATAAAGTCAGAATCTGTAAGGAAAAAGAACAAACCTCCCTCCTCTGGCCACCCACCAAATGAGGGAAGTGACCTGATACACCAAGGGAACAGCCCTCTTTTCTGGGTGTTGCTTAAAACTGAAAAACTATGGACTAGCAAGAATGTTCCAACTTGATTTCTTACATCTCAACCATGAACTTTGTAAATGACAGCATGTACAATGTCAAAGCTTGGACCCACTTGAAAGTACACTAGCCCTTTGGGAATGACAGTGTGGATCACAAATTTTAGACACGGCAAATCTGTGTCAGATGTAAAGGTTAAGTCATTTTTTCCTTCCACAGAAAACTTTAGCTACTCCAGTTTTCTCTAGTTTGTAAACCAGCTTAGAGCAGGACTTGGCGATGTTACAGCCTGTGTCCAGACAGCACCAGCACCAGCTCTAGCACCAGCACCAGCACCACCACCACCAACAACAACAACATAGAGAGGTCCACTTTCTAATACAGAGATAGACAGGCAAACAAACAGCCTGTTCTCAAGTAGATGACAGACTGTTCGATGCTGACTCAGCAATAGCACAGTCCCAGTAACAATTCTGTAGGTTTTTCTTTGGGAAGAGTTAAAACTATAAAATACATATGGTAAAATACTTTGTCAAAATAGCCAGGAAGACTCTGAATAAAGCCATCTGTGCAATTACAGAGAGGAACAATGTCAAGGGTAAGATGGGAAAATAGTATTTCAATATATCTTTATCTTTTGGATTATAGCTTTCAACCAAGTATATATTAGTTATAATTTAAAAAACATAAACACAAGATTGTAATAAACAGGATTGAGAAAACATGGGATTCTAAATCAGAGAGATGTACATTTCTAAGCTATGAGACTGTGAGCATTATGAAGCATGATGGGAATGTTACTCTTGATATAAAACACAAGCCTCAAGGATTTTAAAACAAGGAAAAGAAACAAAAAGAAATTCAAGGTGGACACAGACATGGTTTTAAAGTATGGTACATCCATGAATAATGAACATGCAAATAAAGACAATCATGGACATAGGGAAAAGGAAAGGAGAGGAGAAAGAAGAGAGGAGAGGAAGGGAGGGGAGGGAAGAGGAGGGGAGAGGAAGGGAGAGGAGAGGAGGGGAGAGAAGAGAGGAAAAGAGAGGAGAGGAAGGGAGGGGAGGGAAGAGGAGGGGAGAGGAAAGGAGGGGAGGGGAGGGGAGAGGAAGGGAGGGGAGAGGAGAGTAGAGGAGGGTAGAGGAGAGGAGGGGAGAGGAGTGTGGTATTGTGTTTCCCACAATATTGTGTACCCTAATAAACTTATCCGGGGTCAGAGAACAGAACAGCCACTAGAACAGAGCCAGAAATGGTGGCTAGAAAATGGGTCAGAGCAAGCCATAGCAGAAGTTGGGCGATGGTGGTGCACGCCTTTAATCCCAGCACTTGAGAGGCAGAGCCAGGTGGATCTCTGTGTGTTCAAGGCCACTTTAGAAACAGCTAAGCATGGTGACCCACGTCTTTAATCCCAGGGAGTGATGCAGAAAGTAGAAAGATATATATTTAGATGTGAAAACCAGGCACCAGAGTTAGTTAAGCATTTAGTTAGGTAAGCATTTGGTTGGAGAAGTACTCAGGCCTTGGAGCAGCACAGTTCAGCTGAGAGCCATTGGGATGAGGATTCAGAAGCTTGCAGTCTGAGGAAACAGACCAGCTGAGGAACTGGCAAGGTGAGGTAGCTGTGGCTTGTTCTGCTTCTCTGATCTTCCAGCATTCACCCCAATAACTGGCCTCAGGTTGAATTCATAAATAAGAACCTTTAAGATACATCTACAGAGGAGGGGAGGGGAGAGGGGAGAGGAGGGGAGAGGAAGAGAGAAGAAAGAGGAGGGGAGAGGAGGGGAGGAGAGAAGAGGGGAGGGGAGAGGAGAGGAGGGGAGGGGAGGGGAGGGGAGGGGAGGGGAAGGGAGGGGAGGGGAGAGGAGGGGAGGGGGAGAGGGAGGATTATAGGGATGGACGGCAATCCTGAGAGTAAGTTGTAACTGAAATAGAAAAGGTGGGCATTCTGAACCAGATGGACTACTGGTTCTTTATGATTTGAAACAGGGAGACAGCTTTGCTACAGGAAGAACAAGACCTGGAAATGTTTTAATAATTTGAGGCATAACCACTGGCACTATAGATGATTAGAGCTTTGGAGAGCATCTCAGGGCTAGGCATGTAGGCAATCTCTAGGCCTGTCTGGTCTACATAGTAAGCTCCAGGCCAGACAGAGCTACATGGTGAGACCCTATCTCAAAACAAAGGAAACAAAAAAGAACATCTCTAACAATGTGAAATTCTAGGAATGCACCCATCCCCCAAACAATGGTCATGTAGTGTTGTCATCTGGTAAAATTCTTACTTATCTATCTAGAAGGTGCCTCCTACAAAATTTTTGTTTATAAGAGCATCCATACGAGAAAGAAAAATCAGATACAAACACCCACCTAGGCTCCAGGGTTGAGGGTGCTGGTTTCCAACATCAGTCAAATAGAACTTTCAAATTCTTCTTTCTTCTGTCTAGCGGGTGTTTGGGATTGTATAGTTGCTTGTAGAGGAGTCAATATTTCACATGCAGAGAAATGTTAGCCATGTTAGTCACTGTCTTCACCTGTAGTGTGTTGGGGAATATTATTTTAAAGTGTGTTGCATTTTTTCCTACTGCTTTTGTTAACAATTCAAAGATGTGTTTGGTTAAATAAAATTAACCTTCCAGCAGGAGGCTGAGTCAGCAAGTAGCTGACAGGAAGGGGTAGGGAGGAAGCACGTGTAGCAAGGGTTTTTAAAGTAGGGGCTGAGAGAAGGATGCTGGGATTTTTGGAAGACTCCAGCAAAGGGAGAAGGCCAGCTACTTGCTATTCAGCTTCTCTGAGGGAGCAGAACTCCACCTAAACTGTTGAGTTCTTTAAGTTTTGCTGAGTAGCTGTGAAAGAGTCAGAATGCCCTCAGGCTGCAGCTGCTGTTTAGGACAGACTTTGCTTAAGGGGAAGCCACTGTAAAAAATTAAAAACAAACAAAACCAGTAGTGTTTCCTTTACTGCAGACCTCTTCTTTCCTCTTGGAAGAGTACAGCTGTTTGGTGACCTGTCAATCTACTGTGAGTAGATTGCTATGGTTCTCCAGCATCACAATTTGGTTGTGATTTTCTCTGAACAGGTGTCTTTTGCTGCCATTCTTTTTGGGTGAGAGCCCTAGCAACATCCTAAAATGTATTTTTTTTTAAACCCAGTCATATCTACTTCTTCCTGAGAAATTTCAGTGTCCTGAGAACAGCTGACTTCCCCTTTCTGTCATTTGGATCAAAAGTCTATCAATCAGCTATTGCTGATCTCTGAAGTTGGGCGGGTCATTCAGATCTTGCTCTTTACATAGTAGTCGTGACTGCCCAAGGGCTAGCAACTCAGGGTCCACTCTTTCCGGGTACTCTCTAGCTCCTAGGGCAGGTGTCAGACCAGAAGGTCTCCTGTGAGCGGTTCTGAATCTTGAGCTTTATATTCATACCACAGATCTAACTTACCCTTACGAAGGTGAGAATTATGGGCTATGAAAATAACAGGCAGAAGAGGCAAGTTAAAAGTCAGCAAATACTTCTTGAAAGAAACCAGCAGCATTTTTACCTCATGAACATTCCTCAGCTATTGCTCTGAACACTCCAGGCATGGATTTGCAATTCCATGTCCTCTTTTGCTGGACTCCAGTTATAAAACAACGCTCTGGTAGTAAATACTTGCAACATTGAACTTGCTATGCTTGAGGCTTCTGTACCCCAATGGTCAGATCTGCTAGAGGGGAAAGGCTGTGCCTAGGGAAGGAGGCTTTGCTGACAGCTCTTTCCATGTTGTCCTGTTTGGGTGTCTGTTGCTGTGATCAAACACTATGACCAAGTTGGGAGGAAGCTGGGGAGGAAAGGGTTTCTTTGACTTACAGGTTGCAGTCTATCACCAGGGGAAGCCAGGACAGGAACTCCAGGAAGGAAGCTGGAGGCAGGAACTGAAGCAAAGACCATGGAGGAACACTGCTTACTGGCTTGCTTCTCATGGTTTGTTCAGTTTGTTTTCTTATGCCCTCTAGGACCATATGCCCAGGGATAGCACTACCTAATGTGTGCTGGGCTATGGTGATATTTTATTTGTGCTGAAATGTGATTTTATTTGTATGTTAATAAATAAAGTTGCCTGGGGGTCAGAGCAAATAGTAAGCTTTAGCAGAAGCTGGGCGGTGGTGGCGCACTCCTTTAATCCCAATCACATGACAGGCAGATCTCTGTGTGTTCAAGGATACAGCCAGCATGGAGACACATGCCTTTAATCTCATAGAGACCTAGAGGTGTGTATAGACAGGCAGTGACGAGGAGGTCATGTGGTTGGGTTTACAACCAATAAGAAGGCAGAACAGAAAGTCAATAAAAAGACAGACACACAGGAAGTAGGCTTCTTTCTCAGGGGAAGGACAGCAGTGGCAGCAGAGGGTAAGAAGGCGGTTTTAGTCTCAGCTCTTAGCTACTGCTCTGACCTCTTGGGCTTTTAACTGCATTTGGCTCTGTGCTTCTTATTTAATAAGACCATTAAATCTACACTGGGCCCTCCCATATAAACGTTAAACAAGTAAATGCCTAGCAGGCTGACCTACTAGCCAATTGATGGGGCGTTATCACCAATGAAGTTCTTTTTCAGATGACTTGTCTGAATTGACAAAGATTATCCTGCACACACATGGAGCCCATTGACTCCTCCGCCAGCGCCTGGCTATGATTTTATATACCTACTTAGGTATACAAAGGAAGGAAGGGAAAGTAGAAAGCTCTTTCTTGAATGGCATTGGGAAAGCACCCTGATCTCTAGGACTTGGATGACATTTTCTCAAATGTATGTCAAATCCAAGTCTTCACTGTTTTTCTCTCAGTGTTTAAGATTTTCTGTCATTCTGTTTCCTTCCCTGCCGTTTTCCTGCTTGTCTTGTTGGCGAGGAAATGTCACACAATTTTCAGGACCTGGTACAAAATGAAAATGCAGAGCCATTTGGCACAAGAAGAATTGAATATGTCGAAGGTAGGTGGAGTGCTACCCCAGCATACACAAGGCCCTGGATTCAATCTCCAGCATTGCAAAAGGAAAATTAATTCACCTGGACTCAGAAGAACATCAAGCCAGACAGTCCTTTCTTCTGAATGCAGGTCTCTGTGTAAACCACCTGTTTTCATGCACATGTCTGCTCTATGGGTGGCTCTTCAGCTAAGACAACCTCTGTAGTTAGAATGCTTTCATGTGCTTTGGGACTGAGCAGGGGCACAGCTAGCTTCCATTATTTTGCTCAGCTTGTAACACAGTTAGCTAGCCTGTGCCATGCATTCTATCTTCCAGAGAGAGGTTGCAACCCTCCCTATTATTCCTTCAGGTCCAGAGAATCTGTAGTAACCCCCCTCCCCATTGGACTCTTACTATATTAGTTTTGTTATTATTGTCATGCAAAATTACCAGAAAGTTTTGAGTATAACATAACATAAATTATAATCACAAAGTTAGAGATCAGAAGTCTGACATGGTTCTCACTGCATCAAAAATCGAGCTGTGGATTAGGGATCCCAGAAGGACTTTTTATTGTCTCTTCCAGTTTCTAAAGGCCACCTCCCTCCATCTTCAAAGCCAAGAATATGGATTCACACATATTTGGACTTTCTAGCTTTTGTTTGTGTTGGCCATCTCCTTTTCCCATTCCATTCCCTGGTCCTCAGGTCTCTCTTTCTTGTAAAGATCAATAAATATATGTGGCTTGAGATAATCTCCCTATTTTAAGATGCTTAATCACAACTGTAAAGAACTTTTGTCATTTGATGTGACACATTTACAGCTTGTGAGAGTTAGGACATGGGTATGTTTGAAGGGTCTTTATTTAGCCCACCTGGCTTATATCAACGTGCAGGAAGAAGCAGTTATATTAACTATTCCATTGGTACTTTCATCCCATGTTGCGTGGGAGGGGAAGCCTCTGGGGTTGCGGGATAATTTCATGTAGAAATTAAGCATGGCACAAGAGGATTTGGCTGAGTGTCAGGCTGACAGGGGGTGGATTTGTGATGGTTCTTCTTGATTGTCAACTGGACAGGATCTGAAATCAACAAAGTAATGAGCCTCCGGATGGGTCTCTGAGGGCATTTCCAGGAAAGGTTAAAGGAGAGGAAAAGACCTTCTCTCAGATTAGCAGCACCTTTTGACAGGCAGTGGCTTAGGTATAAAGTGCTCGGAGGAGACACGTGTTGCTTGCTTGCCTTGCTTCATGCTAGTGAGTGTGTCTAGCCCCATTACTGCTATTACTGCTGCCATCCTCCATTGACATTGGACCCAGATTCTTGAAGCCCAGCCATTCTCTAGGAGTCTTCTAGGCCTTCAGCACCAGACTGGGACAGGAAGGTATCCAGCCTCACAGGCTAAGTAGCTACCGGGTTCTCAGACTCTCCTGTATAGACAGCCGTGTTGGACTATCCAGCCCCTACAGTTATAAGCTGTTCTAGTAAACACACACAGACACACACAGACACAGAAACACACACACACACACACACACAGACACATATACACACACAGACACACACACACACAAACAGACACACACACAGACACATATACACACACACACACAGACACACACACATACACATATACACACACACACACAAAAACACACACAGACACACACACACACACACAAACACACACACACAGACACACACACACACACACACACACACACACACACACACACACACACACACACACACACACACACACACACACACACTGTTGGTTCGGTTTTTCTAGAGAACCCTGCCTATGGAGTGCTGATGTGCTTTATTTATTTATTTATTTATTTATTTATTTATTTATTTATTGTCAACTGGCTAGAGTCATCTGAGAAGAGGCAATGGTCATTTTCTTGATTAACGATTGATGTGCAAAGTCCAGCCTTTTGTGCATGTAGTCCTTGGTGGTAGAGGAAAGCAAGCTGAACAAGCCATGGAGAGTGAGTCACCAAGCAGTATCCAGTTCTTGCCTCTAGGTTCCTGCCTTGGCTTTCCTTGGTTGTGGACTGTGAGCTGTAAGATAAAATAAGCCCCTTCCTTCCCAAGTTGCCTTTGGCCACAGGGTTCATAAAAGCAGTAGAAAATAAATAGGGACTGGTGACTAACAGCAGAACAGTAGACAATGAAGAAACTGTCTCACTAATCTTGGCCCAATTTGACTGACTTCATGATTATCCACTTTTGTGCTTTCTAATGTTTGTCTCTAGGGACAGTGGAAGAACTTTCTAAAAGAAACCCAGATTCTTGACCCCAAGCTTGTGGTGCTTCTCAGGTGGTCTCTCTTTTCCTTCCTACCCTCCCAAGCTACATAGGCTCTTAAGACCCTGATTGTCACACATCTGTCACCCACATAACAGCTCAGAGTGATTGCTAGATTCATACTCTCCTAGGATAATTATGAACTTAAGGTTTGCCTATAATGCAAGTATTATTTTTACTTAAATAAAATTTATTCTCATTCTATGCTATATATTTAAGTTTTAACTTTTATTTAATTGTTTTAAAGGTTGCATGCATGCATATGTCTGTGTGTGTGCACGTGCGTGCTTGTGTGTGTGTGTGTGTGTGTGTGTGTGTGTGTGTGTGTGTTTACATGAGTACAGTGTCCATTGAAGCCAGAAGAGGGCATTAGATTGCTGTGGAGCAGGAGTTACAGGTAGTTGTAAATCTTGCTATATTGTCCATGTTGGCCACGAACCCATTATCTTCCTGTCTCATCCTTCCAAGTGCTATGATTACATGTGTGCACCACCACCATCACACACCCGTCCCCTGTTCCTGTCACTTGTGCAGCAAGCACTTTACCAACTGGACCATCTCCTGAACTGTTACCAAATTCATGTGTTAAATAACCTACCCTAATTTGATGGAATTTGGAGGTGGGGCCTTAGAGAGATGCTTACGTTCAGGTAAAGTTCTGATGATGTAGTCCTATAATGAATTGCTAACCTAATTGTTAACATAAGTTATTAGTGCAAAATAATAGGTTTTATTATGACATTTTCACACATAGACATTAGGAGTTAGACTCCAATTGTTTGTATGAGGCATTACAAGGCCCTGGGTCAGGCTCATATCCTTTAGTCATATCCATGACCTTGGTACCCTCATCTCCCAAGTGTCTTTCTTTTCTCTCATGGCCCCCTTTTATTTCCCCTGGATTCACTACATGAGAGAAAATGCACAATGCTGTAAATTCTTGCTTAACACAGTGATATACAGTTCTATCTATTTTTCTCCAAATGTCCTGATTTTGACCTTGTCCACCCTCTTGCCATTATAGAGAGGGGAAAAAGTATACTGTAGACACAAAAAGGCCAAAATAAATAAGGGGTCAAAAATGAAAATCAAATTTCTCCACTTTTTAGCAATCAACTCTCACTGCCTGGGGCCTGACCCAGGGCCTTGTAATGCCTCATACAAACAACTGGAGTCTAACTCCTAATGACCTGGCACCTCTTCTCAAACACCAGTCTCAGGAAGGACAAAGGTGTGATAAAATTTACTCCCTGACAAGAAGAAAGTGAGCCTCCTCTTATGCATTCAAATACCATCCCAGACAAATAGCTCAGGAGACAAGGCCAGGTAATTTCTATTAATTGCTATAAAAAGACACTATTCACACTCAGAGGGGTGATTTTCTCTCTGAGAATCCACACACTGGTTTCTGTCCACAGAATGGATTCTTTATTTCCCCAAAGGAGAATTCATGTTTTACTTTTCTCTTGCTTTCCTGAGTAATATCAAATATGCAAAAGTAACATTATTTTTTGCTACTTTTATTGATTTATTTTTTTCATACAATAGATTTTGATTACTTTTTCCCTCCCTAGCTCTTCCCAGGTTCTCCCCACCTCCCTAGCTACCCAACTTCATGTTCCTGTTCTTTCTTCCACACACACAAAAACCCTCAAAAAATAAAATAAAAATCAAAACAAACAAAAAACTTAGAAAAAAATCCCCAAACATAACAAAATGAAACAAAAATCTCACAAAAAATCCACATGGAGTTTGTTTTGCTTTTAACAATTGCTCCTGGACACAGGGTCTGGGGTTGTGGAGTGTGGTGGACAGATCCAGTGTCTCTCCATTGAAGAAAACTGAATTTCTCTTTCCTGTCCGGTATCTATTTCAGATAGCTTCTTGGTTAGGGATGAGACTTTGTGTCCACTCCCCTTTCTCAGTGCTAGGAGCTTGTCTGGCTTTAATCTGCATAGGTCTGTGCATGCTGCTACAGTCTCTGTGAGTTCATCAGTCTTGTTGTGTCTGGAAGACACTATTTGCTTAGAGTAATTCACCACTGCTGGCTCTTGTAACCTTCCTACTTCCTCTCTTGCATAGATTTCTAGGCCTTGAGGTTTGCTGAAGATGTCCCATTCATGAACGAGTGCTCCAAAATTTTTCACTATCTGCACTTTTTCCAGTTGTGGGTTTCTGTGTTAATTCCCATTCACTGCAAGAAAATGCTCCCCTGATGAGGGTTGAAGGAAGCACTGATCTGTGGATATAGCAATATGTCATTTGGGTCACTTTATTACTGTATTCTTTTAGCAGAATAATAGTACATCGAGTCTCAGATTCTTGATCTCTTTAGCAGTGTGAGGTATGAGTTCCATCTCATGGAGTGGGCCTTCAATACAATAAAGATGTTGTTAGTTACTCACGTAACATCTGTGCAACTGTTGCACCAGGCAGGTTGCTATTGTGGGTCACAGACTTTGTAACTGGGTGATAGTGATGATTCCCTTTCTACTTTAGTAGCCTGCAGAGTAACTTCCAGGATCATGACAAATAGTCAGTAGGAATAAAGCTTCTAGTAGGACATGAGATCTAACTCTCCAGGTTTGAGGAAGTGTTGTCTTCAGTAATAGGGTCTTACCATCAGATTGTGGAGAGCAACTAATAGCCTTGGCAGGAGCCTGTGATGTTTAGGGGAGTCCATGAGACCCCACTGCCCAGCAACTCAAGAAGGTGTAACCCATTCCTGGCACTGGAAGTTTTACTTGGTGGCGTATTGATATCGAGTTGGGACATTGTCTCATCCATTATTTGATGACACCATTTAAACTCCTTTCACATGTGTGTATATTTTAGGAATCTTATACAGTAGTAGGTTTCTATGTGGTATTTTAAAATCATCCTCATAGTCTCCTTTTTTACTCTGATCTCCCATCTCTAACCCTTTAATTCTCCTAGTCCAGTTACCCTTTATGTCTCCACAGCATTTCCCCTTCCCTGGGAGGTCCTCTCCTCCCCCTGCTTCCTTCCTAGGTACATAACCTCTGTGGTGATTCAGATCATAGCACACTTATCAAAAGCTTAAAAGCTAACATTCACATAGAAGAGAAAACACACAATATTTGTCCTTTTTTTAGTCTGGGTTACCTCACCCGGGATGATTATTTTCTAACTCCATCCATTTATCTGCAAATTTCATAATTTAATTTTTCCTAACAGCTGAATAATATTCCATTGGTAAATGTACCCCATTTCATTATCATAGGTTGTCTCTACTTTCTGGCTATTATGAATAGAGCAGCAATGAAGACGGATGAGCAAGTGTCTCTGTAGTAACACAAAGAGAACTTCGGGTGTATACTCAAGAGTGGTACAGGTGGTTATTGAGGTCCATAGATTCTTAGCTTCCTGAGGAATCCCCTTATTGATTTCTGTAGTGGCTGTACAAGTTTGCACTAACAACAGCAACAAGTAAGTGCTCCCATTTTCCTGTATTCTTGCCAGCACATGCTGTCATTTGTTTTATTAATCTTGGTCATTCTGATAAGTATAAGATGAAATCATAGAGTAGTTTTAATTTGCATTTCTCTGATGGCTAAGGATGTCTTGAAATAAATGTTTCTTAACCATCAATGTTTCATCTTTTTAGAACTCCTTGCTTAGTTCTGTGCACCATTTTAAAACTGGGTTATTTGTTTTCTTGATGTTCATTTTTAAAAATATATTCTGGATACTATCCCTCTATTAGACGTATAATTTGTTTGCATCTTTTCCCATTCTGTGGGTTGCTGCTTTGCCCAAATTATGATATCCTTTGCTATACAGAAGTGTTTCTGTTTCATGAGGTCCCATTTATTTGTGGTTATTTCCTGTGCTAATGGTGTTCTATTCAGAAAGTATTTGCCAATGAGGTCCACACTGTGTCTTCTATAAGATTCAGTATATCTGGTCTTATGTTGAGGCCCTTGATCCATTTGGAGCTGAGTTTTCTGAAGGGTGATAGATATGGATCTTTTCTTTATAAATTTTTTTCTTATCAATTCTGGTAAATACTTTATTTATTTATTTATTTTTTAAATTAAAACTGCTTGGCCATTAGCTCAGGCTTCCTACTGACTAGCTCTTATACTTAAACTCAGTCCATTTCTGTTAATCTACATGTCGTCACCTGTTCTGTGGCTTCCTGGTAAATACTTTTAATACTTGCTGTTCCTATGCCTTGAGACTATCATTCCCTGTGGTGGTATTTTGTTTCCCAAAATATTGTGTACCCTAATAAACTTATCTGGGGGTCAGGGAACAGAACAGCCACTAGATATTGAGGCCAGAAAATGGTGGTGCACACTCCTTTAATCCTATCACTTGGGAGGCAGAGATCCATCAGGATCTCTGTGAGTTTAAAGCCACACTGGAAACAACCAGGCATGGTGACTCATGCCTTTAATCCCAAGAGAAGTGAGCCTTTTATCCCAGGAAGTGAGGGCAGAAAGCAGAAAGGTATATAAGGCATGAAAACCAGGAACTAGGCTGGTTAAGCTTTTAGGCTTTGAGCAGCACAGTTCAGCTGAGAGGCATCCAGTCTGAGGAAACAGGATCACCTGAGGAATTGACCAGGTGAGGAAGCTGTGGCTGGTTTGTCTCTCTGATCTTCCAGCATTCACCCCAATAACTGGCCTTGAGTTTGATTTTATTAATAAGAACTTTTAAGATTCATTCTACAATTCCCAGCATGACATACCACATTTTCTTCATCTGCTCATCTGTTGGGTGGCTGAGTTTACTATATACATACATACATATATGCATATAATACATACATACATACATACATACATACATACATACATATCCATTCACTGTATCTATAGTGCACAGTGCTGCAATAAACAGAGATGTGAAGGTATAACTGTGATATGCTAACTGATTCCTTTAGCTATATGCCCTGGAGTGGCATATATGACTCATATGGTGGCTCTATATTTAATTTTTAAAAGATCCTCTAAACAAATTCCATAGTGACCATATTAATTATAATCTTTTTTTTTTTTTTTTAGACAGAGTTTCTCTGTGTAGTTTTGGTGCCTGTTCTGGATCTCTCTCTGTAGATCAGGCTGGCCTCGAACTCACAGATTCACCCAGCTCTGCCTCCCAAGTGCTGGGATTAAAGGCATGTGCCACTACTGCCTGACTAATTATAATCTTTTTGGAACAGAGATATGTGATTTTTTTTTCAAGTAAGAAGTGGGAAGAGGGAGGCACTCTGAAAAGTAGAAAGGTCTTAGTCATATTTCTGATGCTATAACAAAATGTTTGAAACTGGGAACTTATATTTTTAAAAGGTTTGTTTAGGAAAGTAACAGTTTTAGAGCCTGGAAAACCCAAAATCACCACCATTTTTTCATCTCTGTCAAAATCTCTTTTGGCTTCACCATAACATTGCAAAGAAAAGGGAAGAAAGTAGCTAAGTTCAGAAGAGGCCAAGTTCTTGAAGTATCTTTGCTTTTTAATAACCCATACTCATAAGAACTTACTCTATGAGACCAGGATTGGTTCTTGCTGAAGGCAGTGACCCCACTGATATAATGACTTTTCTGTAGGGGCCACCCCTCAAGGTTCTCACACTCCCAACACTACTGCACTGGGACTAGACTTCTACATGAATCTTTACAAGACACAATGAACTATGTCAAGACTATATGGGGACCCTCACTAGGAACTGGATTAACTTGGCCAGCATCTTGGTCTTACAAACATAAAGGAAAATACTTCTTTTTTATACGTCACCCAGCTTTTACTGGAGCGGCCTCCCCATCTGCTCTGATTTTGTGTTCCTTTAGTGTCTTACATTTTCAATGTGAGGATCTGGACCTGTGACCTGGGAATACAGTTATAACTCTGCATTAGACTAGGATGCTATCAGAATCTCCATGCAAGTATCTCTAATGCTCCCCCACCATCCTTCTTCAAAGCTGGGGCCCAGCTAGTCCTTGTCCTTCTCCCTATCCATATCCCTAATGTTCATCCACCCCTCCCGTCATCCTTCTCCAAAGTCGGAGCTCAGCTAGTCCTTCTCCCTATTTGTATCCCTGATGATCACCCCATCCCCCACATCCTTCTCCCTAACTCTAAGGTCCTTGTTCTAGCTTGCTTTTCACTGCTGTGATAAAATACCGACTAAAAGCAATTTGGAGATAAAAGGATTTATTTGACGTACAGGTCACAGTCCATCATCCAGGGAAGCCAAGGCAGGAACCTGGAAGTAGGAACTGAAGCAGAGAACACTGCTTACTGGCTTGCTCAGTATCATTTCGTATATATCTCAGGCCTACATGCCCAGAGATGGCATCACCTATACCAATTAAAATCAATAAAATGTTCCACAGACATGCCCTCAGGCCAATCTGATGGAGGCAATTGCTCAGTCGAGGTTCCCTCTTCCCAGGTGACTGGTGTTAAGCGGATGAACACCGACCAGCACAGGTCTACAACATCCATGTCTCATGTTTCTATGGCTTCCCTGCTTAGGCTTGGACCTATTGCCACTAGCTGGGATTCCCGAGTTTATCCGGTGTTCCTCCTTTGTCTGTACTTGAGCTCTCTAGATCCTCAAGGTTTCCTGAGAAACTATCCTTCCCTCTGCTGTGGGGCTAGAAGCTTAGTTGATACCCTTCTGGAAGTTGTATTTCACCCTTGTTTCAGTCCCTACCTGTATAGAATATTCAGTGGCAAAACAAATGCTTATTATGATATTTGTATATACATTGGAGTATTCCCAATGAAAATAGGAAAAAAAGAAGCTTTAGGATTAGACACACTTAGAAAAATCTGTCTATTAAATGTAAAGCATACCATCTAGACATGTACATCATTGGAGGGAGCTATTTTCACAGATAACATGCCTTCTCAAATGCTGGATGGTACTACTCTTCAGAAGACAGGGACCTCCCCTTTAAAGTTGATCTTTCCCTCCAGTGTTAATTGACCTTTGGCATATTCACTGTACCATTGAATTGAACTCTGTCTTGACAAAATGTAAATAAGTAAACAAAAATAAAGTTGCTTATTTTCTTAGGCCAATTTTGGTTTAGAAGAAAACATTTTTGAGAGGGCAAGCTCAAAATAATTTTGGAATTCTAAACATGTTTTATAACCTCTATTGGCAAGAGATGTGTATCTGCAGAATCCATAAAGCGTTTAAGGTATGGTTGATACGGAAACTATAATGACCCTGGAACAGGATACTTCCTGGAGATTAATGACCAGCTGGGAGGGGTTGATGGCCTGAGGTGTAGTTGAGGGCCATTAACCTCAGACAGTCATTAAGGCCCAGGAAATGTCCTATGTCTAGGTCGTTATTGTTATTATAAATTGAAAATGGAAAAAAGAAACAGGCATACAGATTATTTGAAGGGTGACTCCATTTCCAGTGGTCTGAACAGGGAGTGTTCTGGGAGAATTTATTCCCCCATCCATTAGCTAACCCATCTCTCCGAACCCTCTGTCACTTTGCCCTTCAACTGATGGGTCTTTGTGCTGGGAATCCCTGAATTCCCCGGGTGCTGGAGTGGAGAGTACCATTGCCCTCCTTGAAGTGACTGGCGAGCACACGGTACTGCAGAATTACTTTACCACTGCTCCAAATTGCATCCTGCATTACAGCTTGCTTGCTTCCCCAGGGACCCGCTGTTTTCTTCTCTATTTAGCTGCAATAAATTTCCCACAGCTGAATTTTAAGCTCTTGACTATTTTGTTTGTGCATATTTCCTGGACCCTGAGGGGTGAAAGTGCACAGTATTGGCTCAGCAGTTGTGTTTTGCCTCCTCTGGTCGAGCTAGCTATGACACCCCAGTGCAGTTCCTGCTTCATTTCCCAGAAAGCACTGTAATTCAGATGGTTTTGGAGTTCCCCAGGGGTAATACTTAGTGTTGAGTGCAATTAAGTTTCACCAGTTTACATCTCAGACCAGAAGCTATCTTTGATCTCTAAGAAACTAAGAACATCCACAATGCACAAGGCCTTACTTGGAGCCTTCTAATAGTTCTTTAGGACTTTGCAAGTGGTGAGATAGGTAGTGCTCTGGAATAGATCATGCTACACTTACCTTACTCATTGGCCACGGGAAACTTCAGCTTGGATTTTAAGAAATCCCAACCATTTGACTCTAGCATCATGCTGCCGTGGCTCTTGTGAGGCTACTATTTCACTTATTTAAGGGATACCTGAAATTTTGAGCAACATGTCAAATTAGCCAGAATTCATCAGCTGTGAATACAAAATAAAGAAAAGATAAAAAAAAAAGTCCTAAGTGTTTGCCTTGGTTAGCAACATGAGCATTGTAGAACAGTGTGCTCCAATGTGACACTAAGCTGCGATGTTGTATTGCTTTCAGCACTGTGTCTGTACTCAAAAGGCGCCTCCTCTTGCTATAGAAAAGTCTGGAGTTCTTAGGATTCCTATGTTTCTTTGACTTAAGACATTGAAAAGCTCAGTATGAACACAGTGCTGAATTTCCAACCATTATTATTTAGTAGAATCTTAATTATTGATTCTTCCATACCATATTTAGCCTGGAAATTCAACATACCCAAAGTGATATAATGAAATCATATTGAAGTATTGTGATAGTATCTTTTTCAAATTGCTGTTGGTGTAATCTATGTAATCCCTTTTTTTGGCAGGCTCTTAGAGGAGTTGGTGGTCTCTCTGAGAGAAGTCCTTTTATATCACCATTTTGTTTTCACATTAATAAGTCTTTATTGAGCACATTTTTTTTTGTTCCAGTCTTCACTCTACCCTCCAGCCCCTGCTTTGTCTGTCATTCTTGATGAGCTGGACTAAGCTTCATGCAAGCTACAGTCTGGTCTTTGCATTTGGTAGCACATCTTAACATGAATGTCACCTGAGAGGCTGTGACATGATGTGGAGACACATGTTCTTCCTATCAACTGTCCTTACCTGTTTTCTTTTTAATAATCTTTCACACTGAGTTCATTTCCTTAGGCTGCCTACTGGTTTCCCAATTCACTTTAATTTACTTCTTGTCTAGGACTCCTCTTTGTAGAATTTGGAATGAGGTATTATAGGTATGGATTAGGACATGTTATAAATGATTGTGACCTATTGGTCAAAGCCCTGGTGACATCATCTCCCACCAGGACAATTCTCTCCATGTGTCATATTGCCCGGGAATACCCAACCCCATCTCTGAATGTTAATTTTAGCCACATTTCCACTAAATCCAGTGTGCTCCTTGCTGAAGGTCCTGCGGTCATTTCCAGTGTTCCACACAGAAGTGCCTGATGTATGTCAGCTGTGTCACTGAAAAGGTAGTGTAGGGGAACCTTTGAGGAACCTCAAGTCACTTATTCAGATTATTTTATTGTGTTTCTATGGGGAGTCTCAAGAGGCATAAGTATTCTGAACATATACTCACCACGTTATCTGGACAAGGGGGAAAAAGGGACAGCATACCAAATAGTAACAACACGCCCATCTTCATTCTCAATAAATATGGAGGGAGTGAAAGATACATACAGCTAAATATGTTTATCGAAGAGTTTCAATTCAGTATAGGCTTTCAGTTACTATTGTAATATACTACAACACAATTAGATATCAAAGTACCTAATTATATACAGGTATTAGCAGGTATCTTAATAATATGATGCCTCGATTACAGAAAGTTCTAGTGACTTTCCAATATTATAAAAGTCTTAAGTTGTTTCAAAAATCTTTTCCTCCCTTCTTCCCACAAAGAATAGACTTCTCTATCCTCAACCTTTTTGCCATTTTTTTCCATGGAGGAATAAGAGCAAGCGCTTCACTGTTTGGCTACCTATGATTAGGCCCAGCTTGCTGTTTGCTTCACTGAAGCGATCATGAACGCTTTCTGTGTAGCAGGCTTATACTTTCTGGCTGATTCCTGGGTAGGCTCTTCTGAAGGTCTTCCAAATCCTTTCCTTCCCATTATATACTTCCTCATGTGAAAAACAATCTTTATCTTTCCCATTCTGAAATTTTCTTCTGGGTGATCAGCCTGCCTAGCCTAGAATATACCTAGAAGTGTCAACTGATCCTGGAAAATCACTTGTCCATATCATGTCAAATAGTGGAGCCAGATAGCTGCCTTACCACCTCTTCTCTGCCTTGTCACTCCTGCCAGCTCTTTGTTTTTATGTCAAGTAGCCATGTGTGCTAGCCAAATACACTGTCTGCTGGAGAATGAACTGCCCATCTTGCCATCTTAAAAATGAATCGATTCATTTAAAGCTCTCCTGTTGATTTTCAGTGGTAAGTTATCCTCCTGCCCAAGGAATGGTGTCTCTTTAGTGTATTAGCCTTCTTGCTGTCCTCTCAGTTCTCTTCATGACGTCTCCGGAGAGAGGAGGTGGTGGCTGCTAGCAAGGTGTGTTCCAAAACAATCTCCCAGTAGGCTGTGCAGAAGGAGAATACTGGGCAGGTTCTCTTGATATAGTCTAGTCCTTAGCTTTGATCTTGAAAGTAATTCTGGGAAAACAAGAAAACACTACTAAGTAACCTTTTTTTTTTTTTTTTTTTTTCAATCTAGAGGAAGAGAAGAATGTTATGAAATCCTTACAGCTATTCTTATCCTAAAAGAATAAAATCAGAGTCAGGAAAACAACGTTGATAGCAGGGTCTAAATAGGGAACTAGTTGAGGGATAGGGAGAAGATGAGGGTTAGAGGAAGGAGTTAACACACACTGAAGATGTGTGAATAAGTCACAAGGAATCCCACTAATTTAAAGCTAATCAAACACATACTTTAAAAAAGACTGGCTGGAAGTGGTGGCACACATGTTTAATACCAGCACTTGGGAAGCCAAGCAGGGATCTCTGTGAATTCCAGGTGAGCCAGGATTCACAATAATGTACTGTCTCAAAAATGAAACAAAACAATGAGAGCAAAAGTCTTTGAATGTTGATGCTATCCATGGGATACAATGCCAACCTGAAGCCACCGGTTATTAAATGAACATCTCACTGCCAGATGTGGGATACCTTTCTAGGAGTTATTGGTTAGGAAGGCCCCCGAGTCCCCCAAACTATACTGGTTAAGGCCAATGTCCCTTACCAGAGCGAGATGGTGAGGCCCTCTTATTGAAGATACCACATACTTCAGTTGCAGAATACAGAGGAACCATGGACTTGAGCTGGAAGTTCACTCCTTACTGTAAGTTGCTGTGCAGGAAGCTGAGCGGTAGTGATGGAGGAATCAGCAAAAATCTTTTCTGGAATTGGACCTTATATGCTACAATAAAAACCTGTCAGGCAAGAGGTTCTTACTGCTTCAACCGGAGCATGGCTGTTACAGGGTAACCAAATGATTTCTGATTGTATGTGAGGACTGCTCCACAGGACCAAGTTCATGCCCAGTACTGTGGACTTGGAAAGGCTCAAGATTCAGGAGGTCATAGTGAATCTACTCCCTGTTTTGTTAAATGGGCATGTTCTCAAATTGCCTGCTGAATATTTGTGTTTATATTCCCAGACTAATTCAGTCCTTTGCCTTGATCACAAAAGGTTCTCTGTGCGGCAAACAGTGGTTAATGCAGAGACACCTGGCTGGTCAAGGTGCTGAGAACAAGTGATGGTTTAGTGGTAAGCCTTATGTGGATCACCTATACCACCTCCCCCAAGTCTCCAGGAACATTGTAGAAGAAGGGATGAGAAGAATAGAAGAGCTGGATAATTGGAAGGAAAGTTGTGAATCACTTCTGAGGGGGTTGACATGGCGGTGACACTCATTAACTCCTATCAGCTGCAGCTGCCTGCATAGAGCTTTCGAAAGATTGAGCTATCAAACATTCACTCGTAGATGGGAATAGGAACTCAAGGAGTTCTGCTCAGTGAAAGCAATGGAAATAGAGATTGTCGGGGGAAGGAAGTCATTGTCTTCATGCTCCATGGGAAGGCTTCACACTCATGCCCCCATGAGTTACCCCACTTAAATATAGTGGGTCACAAGGCAGAAACAAAGACAAAACAAAAAGGCATAAAAGTGGGATGGAGACTTGGTGGGAAGAAGGGTGTTAGGGGTGAGTAGATGATGAGAGAGGGTAAAGTGGTGAGTGTGTCCAGAACATTTATACACATTCATGAATGTTAAGTTTCTATCCTCATTCTTGAGAGTTAGATATGGTTTCTAGACACAAGAATTTGCATTTTTTTGTTGTTGAATTGTATTGTTTTTCTAGCAGGAAGCAAGAGTACACCAACTTTCCCAATCCCATTTTTAAAAATGCTTTACCAACTAAGCTATGGCCTCAGTCTTTTAATGATAGTTCTGTTTCTATTTCAGTTTACAGACTCTTAATAGGATGTGCCACATCGGTTTATCCATCAAATGTTTACTGAACTCTTAGTGTGTACTGGGCTGTAACAAGTTTTATTGTTGGACTCTTTGGATTGCCAGCCCACAAATAATGACAAGGAACTTATTATTAATTATAAAAGCTTGACCTTAGCTTAAGCTTGTTCCCAACTAGCTCTTACAACTCAAATTAACCTGCTTCTATTAATCCACCTTCTATCATGTGGCTCAGTTACTTCTCCTCTGTACTGTATGTCTGACTTGTTTTCTGTCTTTCTGACATCTCCACCTTTCTTCGTCCCAGAGTCCTCTCTCCCCAGAAATCTTTCCTATTCTCTCCTGCCTATCTATTGGCCATTTAGCTCTTTATTAAACCAATCACAGTAACACATCTTCACACAGCGCACACAAATATTCTACAACACTGGGCCATATTCTTGGCCCTGGGGATTACAGCAGAAATGAAATACTATTCCTTTCTTCAAGTTTACTGTCAAGTAGAGTGTTTTACTTTCTCCTGCAAAGTTTAAACTCCCACTCTGACAATCTAAGGTCCTTGGCATCGAATGCCATTGTTTCATTTAGAGGTCAGAATGAATTGCCTTTCATATTTAGATGGTCTATGGCATTCACAGTTCACTAGTCTTCTGGCTTTGTAGCAAGGACTAGGGAGAACCAGTTAAAACCCTCTTGCCATGTGTGACTACAATATTTCTTCCCCCATTTTGAGGACACAGCTTTGAGAGGCTGTCTTGGAGGCAGACACCTGCCCTTACCAGACACTGAACCTAGTAGTGTCTAGATCTTAGATTTATAATGTCTAGAGAGTTGTGAGAAATAAAGTTCTATCGTTTATAATGTACCCAGTTTCTGGTGTCTTCCTGTAGTTGAACATTTGATTGGATCCTTGAAATTTCCTTTCTTGCTGGGACCTGGTTGGGGTCTTTTGCCAGATCTGACCAATCTGTCCTTGTGTGACCACAACCTGATCCTGACATTTTAGATGCTGCTGTTCTTGGTGGGCCTCAAGGGCCAGGGGATTTGCTTCCCTACTCACTGATCCTGTGAAGTGACAAGATCCTCTCCCTTTGGTAGTAGGTTCTAGTTTATCACGGGAGGTTCATTATCATGGGATGTTCATGTCACGCCTGTTGTATTCTGTCACCTGAGCCCCACAGAGAGGTGAGGCCCTTTCCCCTCACAGGAAGCCCCAAGCTTCCTCATCTCAGGGAGGCTGCTTCCTGCCTGCACTTTTCCTGGACTCTGGCAAGTGGGAACATCCATGTTTACAAATGGATTCACACTGGGTTGGCCAGCATTGTAAGTCTGATTTTAATCTCTTCTCCCTAAGGCCTTCTGAAAAATTCCAGGTGCTCCCTCTGAGTCCTCCCTCCTGCATGCACAGGGATTCCTCCTCAGTTGTGCTGATCTGTTTGCTGTAGTTTTGTAAAAATAAATAAATTAAAAAAAAATCTGCCTTTATAGAGTTTGTCTTTCCAGCCCTTATTTATTTCCAGACTTTTCCAAGAAGCCTCCTGTGCTTGCTGATTTCAGGGTCACGTGGTTATAGACTGCTAAACACCTGGCCTCCCAGCACCGGGCGGCAAGCCACAGGCCACAGAGTCGTGCTCTGAGTGGCTGAGCTGTTGGTCCTTGGATCAATTATCTACCAGTCCTAGACTTCAGTCTCCTCATAGGTGGGCTGAGGCCAAGCCTCACATTCTTTGTGTCACAGTGGAATCTCTCTGGTATTTCCATACACAGCAAGTCCTCAGGTTGGGAAGAGGAAGGTTGTGTCTGTCTTTGTGCCAATGAGTGATTTCTTTCATAAAGTATTTCCCTCTGCACAAGGACAAAGTTACTTACAAAGTTTAATCACAACTGGTCTGTAGGTCAGTTATTTAATATATATAGTATATATAAGTGTTATTTAATTTGTAGGTGTAAGCAGTAGTAAGAGTTAAAAGAGTATATGCGCCCAACTTCTAAATTAGCCACAGCAGAAGAGATGAACTCAGTGTCATTAGCGAATTGGTCAAGGAGTAACTGCATTGCTTACCTGACAGATATCAGAAGAATGAAGAGTATATTAGCAAAAGAATGTGGCTGCACACAAATTATGTTCTTTAAGGAAACATCTAGAATAACTGACTTTTTAAAAAAGATTTTTTAAAATTCATTTTACATACCAACCATAGATCCCCCTTTCCTGCCTCCTCCTGCTTCTCCCTTAGACTCACCCCATCCCCTCCTTCAAAAGAGGAGTCAGCAAAGCCTGGTACATTCAGAATAGTGGACTTTTTAAAAGCATAATATTGAGCTGAATCTAAACAGACTTTTAGAAATTCTCATTATGATTTAATCTCTCTTAGGTTTTCTTCAACACTTTTCTTGATCCTCTTTCATCATAAATGTATAAATGAAAATTGATTCAGTAGTAGGAAATTTTTCCTTCAAGGAATTTGTTCCCCTGAAGTTTTAGGAAGTATTACTGATGGGTCCTAATTTGGTCTGTCCCTTGGTGTTTGGGGATCATTCTCTCTAACATGTGTGCTCAGGGTAGTCTCAATGCACTTAGATGGGTTTAAGTTTAAAAATCAACCATGCATTTCCATGTGAAGAAATAATGCATGTAGGGTGGTCGTCCATGTCCAGCAGTTTGCAGCTGAGTCTGGTGGCAAAGGCCTGTAGTAACCCCAGCTACTCAAGGGGTGGACATTGGAAGATGGAGATTTGAATATCTGCTTCAATAGGTGCAGTCTGAGCATCCTGAAGAGAGTCTGCCTCGGGAAGAAAAAGGGGGAAGAAAAAGGGGGAAGAAAAAGGACTGGAAAGGTCTCTCAGTGGTGGAATGTTTTCATGAGGTCCTGGGTTCAATCTCCTGTAATAGGCAGACAGACAGACAGACAGACAGACACACACACACACACACACACACATACAGGCACACAGAAACATACAAGCACATAGAAACATACAGGCACACAGAAACATACAGGTACACGGAAACATGCAGCCACAGACACAAATACACACAGAGGAGCACGTAGATACAGACATAGACACACAGACAAACACATGTGCATACACATGCATAGACATATGCACAGAGAAACACAGAGACATAGACACACAGACAGACACATAGGCACACACATGCATAGACATATGCACAGAGAAACACAGACATCGACGCAGGCACAGATGCACATACACACACAGCAACAGAAACACACAGACAAGGGTACACACAGGCGCACACACACACAGGCACACTAATAATAAAAAGTAAAAGAAATGTTAAAGACGGGAGAATGTTCTTCGAAACAAGAAAGCTTGGGGAGACTATGTTGCTAAGCTGGTGTATGCTCTCCCTCGGCCCTGCTACCAAAGACGTCGTTTGTTTACCCCGAGTAATTCTAAAGAGACATCGCAATGTGAAAGCAGCTGACACTGGTAGCCAAAAGTGCCACCGCATTGTTTGAAGGTCAGGTGAGGATATGAGCACCCTCTGTTCTTTGGGAGACAGTCCTGTTAAAGGCATCACCAGTGGTCTTTTTGGTTCAGAAAGCAGTTGTCCGACCCAGGAGAGAATCCAAGCTGGCAGGGAGCCTTCCTATCTTGCACTTCCAGGGTGGAAAAGGGAAAGCCTTTCACCTGACACATCCTGGGCTTCTGGATGAAAAATTTCCATGAATCCGAGTGAAGATAAGCAAGAAGGGGACAGTGACCGATGCTCCAGCGGCGAGGGAGCACTGGTGCTGGCTGCTGCCCATCCCTCTTATCTCACCTAATGGCCAGTGTCTGCCAATGTTTATTTGGCCACTGCCATTCACCAGCTGCTTCTCTACCATGTTGTTTTTCTTCCCAGATGGCAACACGATGTTCCACGATAAAACTGACACAAAAAACAATGCAAAATTTGTCTAAGAGAGGTTCAGCAAGCATGAGAAAAACATCTGATATCTCTCAGAGCCCGCCAAGTTCGCAGCTCACAGTGCCAGGGTAATTATGGGGTGATTTGAACAGAGGCTACGCGGGGAAGCCACTTCCAAATGAATCAGGTAGCTTCCAGAAGGGATGAATGTTGGACTCCTGGTTCCTCTGGCACCCTGACAGAATCGATAAGTACTGGCCGAGGCTCCCAGAAGCCTCGTACATTACAGAACACCATGCTTTACTCCACGCTGCCTAATTAATGACTCACTATTTTAAAAACTCTTTTTATTCAATTAGACTCTGCTTTCAATAAGATAAACACTCTTGCTACAAGAATCCTGCCCATCTCTCCAAAGCATCTGCTTTTCAGTTGCCCGCGGTCTCTCATTCTGTCCACCTTCATGTGCTTTAGTTTTTGAAAATGGACTGCTACGTGGGGACTGATAAAAAAGAGGGGTCTCTCCCACCTTCTTGCTCTGGGTGCTGTTTTCTCTTTAACCCCTGCATAAGAACAGCTGCCGAGACTAACACAACTGTTCTCACTGATTGCAGAGAGCCACGGGTGTTGGAAATGGGGCACTGGCCGAGTCTCACTCTTATCTGTCATTTTGAGACCAAGTCTTGCCTCTTTCGTGGGCTGCCACCCTGCCACTCCCTGTCAGGCCAGAATCTCAGGTGAAATGTTAGCCGCCTTGCTCTCATAGCTCCTCATTTGCCTCAGAATTGGCTTCAAGGAACGACTGTATGTGTAGACTGAGTTTTCAGTTGCTTTGTTATAGAGTTGATCCTGTGAACATAAATACCTTAAAAGGTCTATCTCCCATTTGAGAAATCTGCCCCAAGGTGGTTTTACTGTGCAATTAAGTTGTTGTTAGTGAAAAATAAAGAATAGAAGATTGCCAATCATCTTTGCTGACAAGTACTATTATAATGAACAAATTAAACTTTGCTGACTTATAAGTGGAATAATGTATAGGTAAATTCAAAAGCAGATGTATTTTTTTTTTGGGGGGTGGTCTGGAGGGCTTAAGAAACACTGACACATGCCCACTCATAGCCAAAGGCTGAGCAGCAAGGACTAAGGATTTCCTGAAAAGACTGGAGTTTAGCTGTACCACTAACCAATGCTGAATGTCTCAGCCTCCCATAATCTCTAGTTCCTTTATAGAAATGAAAAAGATGAGTGATGGTTATGTAAAGTGTCATGAGAATCAAATCAGTACAAAGGTAGAAAAGTTCTGTAAATTTGTGAACCATGGTACAGCTATTAGGTATGAATGCGCTATCCAAGATGTTTAGTTGAAACTCAAATTTTCTTAAGATTATAACTTTCCTTCAGGAGATGTTCTGTTCCTTAATTTGATAGTTTGTTGCCATGGCCTCAGAAACCCAAGGAGGAGAGGACAATGTAGATTTTTATGGATGTTGTGAATATCTGGCTTTTAAGGGCAGAGGAAAGCACTGAATATATTAACGTTTGAGGGTCACACTCTAATTCAGTTTTGTAGGGAGAAAGGTCATTTGACACTGGAACCTTTCTGCAGGACAGAATGTTGGGTGTCTTCCAAAGTAACAAGAGTTGATCTTTTCTTTCTCACATCACTTGACCATTCCTGTAGAGGTGGAAGTAATATAATGTGTATATTCTTGTTCATATTCATGTTGGTTCATAATGAAAAGTGCAAGCTCAGGCTGAGGACTCTGAGCATGTTGGGAGGGAGGTTAAATTTATAATCTATGTTTGTTGAGCTTATCTTCATCTAAGGGGCATGGTCCTCAGCTCTGGCTTGAGTCAAATGTATCATATTTGTGTACTTTGGTTTGGACTCCTCATGAATACTGTAGCTTGCCTAATGAGTAGAAATCATGTTCAAACACTCATTTCAGGGGCTGGGGAATAACATGTAGTCTTCAAAACGTTTAAAGTTTCCCAGAGGATTCTATGGGGCTCTAAGTTGAGAAATAGATACTCACAGGCAAGGAATAATAAATTGTCTCTCAGTTCATCTGTGGTTCTTAGATAATTTGCTATTGGTTTGCTTAAGCATGATTTTTCATTATAGAAGAAGGTCACACATGAACATATTAACCCATAATTTATTATACTTTTACAGTGATTTAGTTTGTGTGTGTGTGTGTGTGTGTGTGTGTGTGTGTGTGTCTATTCACAAATTGAGCACAACTTGTAGATGTCATGGTGCACAGGTTTCACAGTTGTTTTGTTTTTTGTTGTTGTTGCTGTGATAACACTGCAACCAAAAGCAACCTGGAGAGGAAAACGTGTATTCTAGCTTACAGCTTGTTGTCTGTCCATCACGAAACTAAGTAAGGGCAGGAACTTAAGACAGGAAGTGGAGGCAGGAACTGAAGCAGAGAACATGGAGGAGGGCTGCTTGTTGGCTTGCTCCCTATGATTTGCTCAGCTTGGTTTCATAAACACAGGATTACCTGTCCAGGGATGGCATCACCCACAAAGGGCTGGGCCCTCACGCATCAATCATTAACCCTGAAAACGCTCTACAGACACAGGTTAGTGTGGCTAAGACTGTTACGATCAAGGGAAAAAAAAACTCTGAATATAATATAAAATATTAATTTTCTAATTCAGAGATCCCTCATTTTTAACATTTTAATCATTTAAAATAAATCACCTTTTCTAATAAGAGTTCATTGTATGGCACGCACAGCATCAGGGCAGGATAAAGCCCTAAATTTCTCAATTCTCTTCCAACATATTAGTTTAGTGGTCTGGGTTCTACTGTAAGGATTAGCAAGTGGACAGAGCACTAGGTGGAGGGACGCCATGTACAGTGACAGTGAAGAGCAGTATGCTGACTCCTCTTTCTTTGTTGGTAGTAGTTACCCAAGTAACTTGGTAGCCTCCAGGGCTCCCCTGAGCTCCCTGTTTTTGCATTATTCCCTTGCAGAGGAGATGTATCAGCCAAGATGAACATCGCTGCTGCCTTAGGCATGGACTTGCCACACGGCTAAGAGTGGACATGCAAATGTGACTAGTTGCCCTACTTTTTCATATAAAAACTTGAAAGGTTCATATGGTACTCAGGGGATAGCTTTGTACAAACACACAATACAGATGGTATGTTTCATATTACATTAGCATTTGGATGAAACATATTACAGGAGAGGTAGAGCAGGGCCAGATTACGCACTTCACTCAGCAGCTTAGTTTGGAAGCCAGGGGTAAAGCTTCAAAACCTGTCTAGAAGATAGTGACCTCTCATGACTGTCCAATGAGAAGCATTTGTTTTGTGATGGGCACTCAAGTTACTTTTCCTCTCACCCTTAATTCCACTTCCTTCCCTTACTAACATGATCCTCCATCTTTCCTCAAGCCAAGTTGTTGTCAGTTTTCCTTCCTTCCTACTTGATACTTATTTTATTCTAGTGTTTTCAAGTTCTGTCTGTGTCTAGTTCTGTAGTTCATGTTGGTTGGAACATGCTGAATCGACAGCACACCTACTGAGGAGCAACCTAAAGACACACTTCTAGGAAAGTAGGAGAACCAAAGGCAGTTCTCCTTTTTTAAAAAAAATTTTTTTTAAAATTTATTTATTTATTATGTATACAGCATGTATGACCAGAAGAGTGCTTCAGATCTCATTACAGATAGTTGTGAGCCACCATATGGTTGCTGGGAATTGAACTCAGGACCTTTGGAAGAGTAGTCGGTGCTCTTAACCTCTGAGTCATCTCTAGCCCCTGGCAGTTCTCCTTTAAGGCAACATTTCCCTCCCTGTCTCTCTCTGACTTTCCTCCCAATTACTTAATTAATCTAAATCTTATTCTAGCTGTAAGTTATTCCATTTTATTTGTGCGTGCGTGCGTGTGTGTGTGTGTGTGTGTGTGTGTGTGTGTGTGTGTAGGCACCCACTCCAAGTGCATGTATGGAGAACAAAGGACAAGTTCTAGGAATTGGTTTTCATGTGGGGCTTGGGGATCATATTCAGGCGCCTTAATCCACTGAGTCACCTTACTGAACTCACACTGTGATTTTTTGGCATTACTAAACCAATGTATGTAACCTTTTATGAGCATGCTACGGACTCAGTAGATAGTCCAGAGAGAGCAATCCAAACAATAGCAAGGCAGCATCTCTCTGAAATCTTAAGGCAACCTCATAAGCAGCTTAGCTTAGGCTTTCTATATGCCATTAAAGGATGCACACATATTTGATCCACTTCTTTCTCTTTATCATGTAGTTCTCTAATAATTTCCCTCCATGTCATGTGGTCTATAACAATCCCACATGTGATCTTAAAATGTGTAATATTCAGCTTTGTTTCTCTCCTTAAAAGTTTGGCATCGTAAAGATTATGTACACAGCATCAATGACCCCAGAGGGAACTGTAGACATTTTTTCCTTAAAAAAGAAGTATATATTATTATTGTTCATATTGTGCATCTATACTATAAAACTATTTCAAGAGACTTTTAAGATATGAGCATGGACGGAGAAGAAAATTACATCTTTTCACTAATATCTCACTAAAATGTAAGATTTCTTTCAATTAGGAATGAGAAAAAGACTGTGTGTTAGTTTTAACAGTATCTGTGAATTGTTCAGTAATAGAAATCACAGTTATTTTTTTATTTTTTGCAGCCCATTATCTTTGCAAATCTCTCAAAAGTTTGCTTAGGTTCATTGTGATTTTGAAGTTATGGTAGTTGTTAAATCTGTCATCACATTCTGATTCATAACAAATTTAAGGCTACATGGTAGCCCATTGTAATTTTAAATTTAAAAATATTTAATATATTTAAATATAATTGGTTGCTTCATAATTCCCCATATTTTACTACCTATATCCAAACACTAATAATCTCAGGAAGGAACCACAACCTCACTGGGCTGCCTGAAGAAATCACTGGTACATAGTTAGGAGTGTTAGATTAGGTAATGCTTTAAGTTACAGCTGGAATAATGTCCAGATTATAATATTATGATAATATACCAACTGATACATAGATAGGACAGCTATTATCTGAGAACAACATCCTCCCTTACTTCTCCTGTTTTCTTGAAAGAGAGATTGATCCAGCAACAGAGGAGACCCCAAGTGACTGACAGTTATTGCTAAGCACAGGGTTGGGCCTCTTTTTCACAAAGCTCCCTTTTCTGCTTAACTAAACAGCCATGCATGATGGTCAAGTACTAAGTGCTTTGGCACAGAGAGAAAATGTATAACCCTGGAGCAATCTTAGAACTGTTAATAAATATATTGTATTTAATCACACATTTTCTTTATTGAACATGCATTCAGGGAAAAGGCTAACACATAGTTTTTGCAGGAGAGATTTATCTGTCTCCTAGTTTGAATATGTCCCTAAACAACTGTGTTTTGTGATTATGTGCTCTCTCTCTCTCTCTCTCTCTCTCTCTCTCTCTCTCTCTCTCAGCCTGTGTATGTCTCCAAACATATTTATGCATACAAGTCTGTATTATGCACACATACATGACATACATAGACATTAAAGTTTAATCTACTATGCATTCAAAAGTTACTTTTAATAATATTATACTATAGAGATAAGTCTTTCACCAGAAATTTCTTATCACTTTAAAGAAAGTATTCTCCTTTAACAAATGGGGCTCTTACCTTTTGTCACTTAAAAAATAAAATTATGAAATTTAAAAACTTTTCATTGAGTAATTACTTTTGCTCCATCAGATAATGTCAGCTTGTCATATTATAGCTTAGTCATCATCTTGAAATGTTACTCTAAAGAAGAGACAAATTTGCATGTTTTGAAATCTCATTAAAATATTTATTTTATATCTATACATGTGTTCCTAACTAAGTTTTCTCTGCTGACCTTTTATTTTTGATCATTTCCAGAGTTCTTGCTTGAAAGCAATGTTCAATCTTAACATCTTCATAAAGCCTTCTTAGACTAGGGCAACAGGAATACTTATACCATTACACATTTATCTTAGCAAGTATTGGTCAAAAGATTCATGTTTTAAATCTTTACAGACAGTGAGTAGATATGAGTGTGCCATCTACAATCTTACTGAAATAGGTTTAATTTGACACATTTATATTGGGGTGTCTTTAGTTAGGTTTGTCTTTCATCTACTCTATGTAGATGCCAATGACTCAGTTCTGTGAGTTGAGTCTCGCTGCTTAGGGATGATAGTGGTTAGAATGTGAAATGTCTCATACTGGCTGATGCATCTAAACACTCATTTCCCAATGGCTGGCATTATTATAGGTTGCTACAGAAACGTCAGAGGAAGGACGGATGCTAGAGGAAGGCCTTTTAAGGTACAGCCCAGCCCTGGCTCCAGTCTAGTTCTGTCTGCTCCTGGGTCTGTCACTGAGGGAAAAGAGAGCAGGAGCAAGCTCCTGTTGCCATGGACAGGGGATGTTGTGCTCACCTTCTCAGATATGATGGGCTGAAATGCCCTGAGAAGATCAGCCCCTTCCCTCCAAAAACCCTTCTTCCCTTAGATTTGTTCTGTCCTTGTGGCAAGAGAAGTAGCTGGTTAGACGTGGCATTGTTGTTGTGGTAAGTTGACCATGTTGTTGGCTCACAGGCCTCTGCAGCCACTTTGCAGGCAGAATACGGAAAAGTTTAGATATCATTGCCTAGAAAAGCCCATACTCTGTGAGCATAGGTTATTGGGTCATTTTGGTAGAAATTTGAGAGACCAGTATGCTGATAGGAATGTGGACAATGAAGGCCTGGATCATGAAGTTTCAGATGGGAGCAAAGGAATTATATTAGAAGTCATTCATGTTGTGTTCTGGTAAAACAAATACTGCTGCATTTTTTCCTGAAAATCTGAGTGAGGCTGGATTCAAAAGTAACAGTCTAATTTATTTGGCACAGGACATTTTAAGATAGCATATTGAATTCAGGTTGTGGAATGGGTCTTATTCACTACTTTTAGCCAGATTTATACTAAGAAGGTAAAACAGGAAGATGTGACAAATGTATACTTCATCAAGGAAAGGAGCATTAACTCATTAAAGTTGTGGACAAGGCAGATGTGCTCCTTCAGGGACAGTGGCGTTGGCATTGGGATGGTAGGAAAAGTGCCTTGAAGGCCAGACCCGCGCCTGGAAGTCTCTAGGTTTTCAAATTTCAAATTCCTTTGATAAAAAGTGTTTTTTTTTTGTTTTTTGTTTTTTGTTTTTTGTTTTTTGTTTTTTAAGAGAGTGCCTAAGATCATAAAGCATTATGGACTCTCTGCTCCAACAGGGCTGCCTGGGAAGCTAGACACTCACACAACACTGTTTTCACACCCGGGGGGGGGGGGGGCTAGCTATGTCTTGAGCTGGCAGAAAAAAATCTGGTGCTGTCCACACAGTATTGACATTGTAGCCATGGTGAGTGCTACAATTATGGGTTCATGGAGGTGCCAGGAAAAAACAAAGAATTCTTGTGTAGCTAACACATAGTATAGCCAGGTTTTTTGTATGGAGCTTTTGGGGATATTCCTTGCGAATCTGTGATGATGGAGACTAAGTTCCAGTGATGACCTCACGTTGTTGGAGCTACACAGAGCCTGAAACATCTGCCATGCAAAGCAGCAATTCAAGAAAGGCCATGTTTGCTGCATAAGGCAGGGCCTTAGGCAGGGCCGACCAATCCCATTGTCACCCATATGATGTCACCATATGTTTAGGGTTCTGGATAAGGAGATGCAGAACTCAATGTTTGCCCTGCCAGATTTTGGTCTTGTTTTGGTCTGCTCCATGCTTTCAACCCTCTGATTCCACTCTTCAAAGCCATTGTATATTGGAGTATGTATGTATGTATGTATGTATGTATGTATGTATGTATGTGTATTTTACAGGAGCTCACACTTAAGAGCTTGCCTCTAGTCTCAGCAAAAACTACCTTTTAGTATTACTGGGCCTGAGGACTCTTGAAGTTGCATAGAATGAATTTTGCATCACAAAATTGACCTGAGTCCATGAAGGCGGAGGCAAAAATGTTATAATTTGAATGTCCTGTACAGGCTCATATGTTTGAATATTTCTTTTTTTATATTTGAAAATATTTTTTAAATTTATTATTTTATTTTAAATGTATTTATTTATTTTACATCCCAGCTGAAGTTTCCCCTTTCCCCTCTCCTCCCAGTCTCTACCCCCCCCTCCCCTCCCCCCCCCCCCCCCATCTATTCCTCCTCTATTTTTATTCAGAAAAGAGCAGGCCTCCCATGGATAGCAACAAAACATGGTGTACCAAGTTGCAGAAAGACTAAGCACCTCCTCTTATATTAAGGCTGGGCAAGGCAACCCAGTATGAGGAGTAGGGTCCCAAAAGCCAGGAAAAGAGTTAGAGACAGCCCCTGCTCCAACTGTTAGGAGTCCTACAAGAAGAGCAAGCAATTGTCACACATATAGAGGACCTAGGTCAATCCCATTCAGGCTCCCTGGTTGTCAGTTCAGTCTCTGTGAGCTCCTATGATCTCAGGTTAGTTGATTCTGTGGGTTTTCCTGTGATGTCCTTGACCCCTCTGACTTCTATAATCTCTCCTCCCTCTCTCCATCAGGATTCTCCAAGCTTGGTCTAATGTTTGGCTGTGGGTCTCTGCATCTGTTTCTACCAGTTGCTGGATAAAGCCTCTCTGATGACAATTGGGTCAGTCACCAATCGATAAGTATAGCAGAATATCTTTAGACATCATTACATTGACATTTTCTTTACTCCAGTTGTGTTTGGTTCTATCCTAGGTCTCGGGGTCATTCAGCCTCTGGGTCCTGGTGCTCCAGGCAGTGTCAGGGGTGGGCTCACTCTTAAGGCATCGGTCTGAGGCTGGACCAGTCATTGGTTGGTCACTTCCACAATCTCTGCACCACGCTTATCCCAGCACATCCCATAGGCAGGGCAGACTGTTATGTGGTTGGTGAGCATCTCAGTTCTTCCACTGGAAGTCTTGTCTCATCACAGGGGATGGCCAGTTCAGGGTACACAGGCTCTATTGTGAGGAGTTTTAGCTGCAGTTATTCTTGTAGAGTCTCGTGAGTTCCCCTGGCACCAGGTTTGTACTTGACTCAGAATCTCCGCTCCCCCTCCCCCTTTCTGATCATCTCAGCCATTAAAGGCTAGACTCACAACCAAAAATATAAGTTTTTGACTACTTCTAATTGGTGGCACTGCTTTGGGAGGGTGGAAAATCTTTAAGAAGTAGGTTCTGGATAGGTGTTTGAAGGTTTAGCCCAGGCTTGGTTCTGGTTTAGCTTCTCTGCTTCAATTCAGCCACTAAGTGAGAAACACTGCCTTGGGTTCCCACCAATGCAGACTGAACTGCTCCACCACATGCCTTCCCTTCACCATGATGGACTGAAATCCCCTGAAACTGTGAGCTGAAAACAAGTCATTCCTTTCTCAAGTGACTTCTCTCAGGGACTTTGTCACAGCTGTGAGAAAAGTAACAAACACAAGGTCCATACTTTTTAGCCCCACCCATTGTTTTGGTAGTTTAGTTTAGTTTTGTTTGTTTTCAGTTCAGTAGTGAGGAGGGTGTTCTAGATTTGACAAGTGTTCAGTAAATGCCAACTCATGGCAGAGAGTGACATTGTCAGATCCAACCACACCCATCTCCAGCATTCTTTAGTAATCCCTGCCAATAAAACTTAGTTTGGTCATCTGGGTAGCTCTTACAGGCTGGTAGTATGCTCCCCTCCACTCTTTATAATTTCAGAAATTCTCAGTAAAGACACACTATAGCATCTGAAGAATGTGTCATACCTAGGAAACTTCACTGTGAATTTTCAGGCAAGCATCTGTACTTGTACCACGTCAGCAGCTGTATTAACTGGAAGGGTGAAGCTGATAGCCAGGCACCAAAATATTTAATTTAGGATACTGCTCAATGTTAAAATGGCTCAAGGTTGCTTCTCAAAGGTAGCAGTTACGTGACAATTTAGGATTCACTTTTGTCTTAGCGGCTTCTGAATTTGTTACCCGAACAGAACTGCATAGCTCTTTGATGAGGTAGAAGACTGAGAGTCTAAATTAAATTTATACTGCTAATTATTGATTTCTTAAGCAGAAATCTAGCTGTCCCAGTTGGTTTTTGTCAACTTTACACATGTTAGGGTGATCTGGGAAGAGGAGCCTCAGTTGAGAGAAGGCCACCATCGGACTGGCCTGGGCACAAGTTTATGAGGAAGTTTCTTGATCAATGATTGATCTGGGAGAGTCCAGCCCACTGTGGATGGTGCCATCCTTGAGTAGGTGGTCACAGGTTGTATAACAAGAAGGCTAAACAAGCCACAAAGTGAGAGCCAGTATTCAGCATTCCTCCATAGCTTCTGCTTCAGTTTCCACCCCCAGTTCCTGCCCTGACTTCCCTTCATGATGGGCTATAATATGTAATATAAATTAAACTTTCTCCTCCCCAAGTTGCTTTTGGTAATTGTGTTTATCACAGCAATGGAAAGCTGATTAAGACACCAGCAAAAGGAGTATTAAGCCTTGACATTGATTTTGAAAAGCATGTATTACCCTATTGGATTCTTATTGCTGTTCTTAAATTCCAGAGGTTCTACCAAAGAAGCTTGAAAATTTTTACCAACGAATTAGAACAAAATAGATTGAAAGAAGAAAAATAATCCCCAAGATGATCCAAGAGGACATACAGTCCAAATGGCCTCTCCCACACTCCCTGCTCTTTTGGTCACGGCAGAACCCTAGCTATGAGGAAAGCCCTGTGGTGGGTTCTGGGGTTACAAAGACAGACAATGCAGAGTCCATGCCCTCCAGGACTGGACTCGGAGTTCAAGAATAGCTAACCACAACACAGAACAGAATGAAATAAATGCTAAATGCAGAGAGAAGAGAACAATAACCATTGGCCACAACCTGCTCTTGGAGGCAGCTCGTAAGACACAACTCTATGTGCTTTCTGACAAAGTGCTATTAAAACCCAGCGTGCAGCTTGAGAGGGTTAAGAATGGGCCTTGTTTGCCAACCAGGCTTGAGAGATGTATAATGAAACTCATTTAATGAGGCTTTCTGAAAGCAGAAGTGCTTTGACTAGAGGCAACTTCCATTTGTCTAGTCATCATTGTGGTTTGCTCATAAGTAAAGGACTTTGTTGTAAACACATTCTTTCTCCAGAGGGCTCCTCTGACAATAGAAGGGGCTTGCAGTTTTCTCTGCTGGCCAAAAGAGGGCGCTTGGAGCTTTCTGATCGCTGTTGTAGGGCACCGGAGAAGGCTTTTGGCTAGATTGTCCAGGTCCTTTCCTACTTGGGGAGAATAGGTGCTATTAAACAAGGCTTGGCCCCTGGAAGGTGTGGAAATCTTCTTTGGTCTTTTTCTAACTGAAGATTGGTGTTCACATTTGTATGTGTGGGCCTAATATTAGCAAATTTTTATTTTTGTTTCCTGTGGATTTGCTGAGAAGCATTATTCTAATGTTAAGAGGAGCTTCAGTTTTGACAGACACAGAACACAGCAGATAAAAGACTGATATTTATGCTCACTCCAAGAATGTACCCTCATGAACCACTTTGCCAGGCCTCTGCTCAAGTGTGATTTGTTTGGACATTTGACTGAGAGGCCTCCCTCATGCCTTGTGGTCCCATCAGCTCCCTCCCCTGTCCCTTATTGAGAATGTTGTATTGTTTTGAGGTCTGTGGACTGTGGCAGCTCGTTTAAAGTTCCAAAGATGGGGCCATTAAGCTTTAAAGTAACATCCTGAGGATTGGTTTGTGGGACCTGTATAAACATGACTGACCAAGACCTCACAATTGCAAGGATTAGTCTTGTTTTTTGTTTTACCTGCAAGGGCAATCCTGCCTAGGGGCCAGGATGGACTAGGAGAGAGATCTTGAGGTAGAATCAAGGACTCGCTAAGAATTGCCACTAATCCTGTAAAAACAAAACAATGAACTGGCCAGTCTGGGTGTAAACTGGGATGTGGGAGTTTTAGCCTACAACCAGAATGTACTGAGTTGAACCATAATCTTTGAATCCTACTTTTCTGCATTTTAGTCCTCTCCCAGTTACATATATAAATAGAACTAGTCTTTTAGCCTTTACTTATAGGATTCATTTTCAGAGAGGGATTATGGTGAGCTGGGGGTGAGCATACATCTTATTTTCTCTTACTCATCTTTGTCCCCCATGCCAAGCATAGTCTCTGATACACAGATATAGTCAATCAAATATTTGTTGAATGAATGAAAGTAATAAAAATTGAGCAATGCTTTTGGAAAAGAAAGAGCCCTTTAGTAGTTGGTACTTTATTGTTTCAACATTTCTAATAGTATTGATAACGATGCCTGACATATATAGGATGCTTAAGAAACTTCATACATATTCTCATACTTTTGTCCTCAAATCTGTGACTGAGGAAACTGGAGTTCAGAAATCTGAAATAGACACAACAGAGTAACCCTATAATTTGATCCTTAGTGTGGATAGTTTTGAGAGTAAATGAGAATGTCATTTAGTATGCCAGATCAACAGCGCAAATAAGGCTCTACTGGAAAAGTCTGTATGGTTACGCCGTGAATAACTGACAAAGGGCATCTGGTTCTTCTGACTCTGTGTTCATTGTGCTGCAGAATCTCATGCAATACAGATTCTGTTCCTCCCATTGTTATAAACAGTGTCTCCAAGAAGACATTGCAATTCTCAGCATACACATAGCAAACTTAGGAACATCCAATTCCACAAACACAAATGTTACTAGAGAGTAAGCCACAGATTAACCCCAACACATTAATTATGGGTGATTTTAATACTCCACTTCCCCAATGGGCATGTCACCTAGACAAAAACAAAACAAAACAAAACCAAAAAACATAAGTCCCCCCAAAAAAACCCCAAAACCAAATGAAACAAAACAAAACAGAAATATCAGAATAAAAAGGCCCTGACAAATAAGAATATTCCACTCTCAAATTACAGAATATACATTCTTTTTAGTCTCCCACAAAAGTGTCTCTAAAATAGGCCACGTACTAGGACACAAAGCAAACCTCAACAAATTTAGGAAAACTGAAATTACTGCATGTATTCTTCCTGACCGCAATAGACTGAAGCTTGGAATCACAGAAAAAGAAATGCCATAATATAAACAAACTCATCAAGATGAAACAAAGCACTATTGAATGAAGAATGGCTCATTGAAAACATCCAGAAGGAAATAAAAACAATTCCTGGAATTAAATGAAAAGGAAGACACAACATACTCAAACCTCTGGGCAACAATGAAAGCAATCCCAAGAGGGAAATGTATACCTCTAAGTGCTTACACTAAATAATAAGAAAGACCACAAACAAACAACTTAATGGTGTCACCCAAGATTTTGGAAAAACAAGAACAAATCCCAGAGCAGTAAATGGGAAGAAATAATCAAAACCAAGGCTGAACTTAATGAAATGGAAACAAAAAAAAAGTAATGCAGAGAATCAATGAACAGAAGAGTTGGATCTTTGAAAAGATGAACGGTTAACCAGAAGACAGGGAGGTGACCAAATTAACTAAATTAGAGATGAATAAACGACATTGCAACAGATATTCAGAAATTCAAGAAAATTCAGAATGTCATAAGGATGGACTTTGAAAACGTATGTTCCTCTAAGTTAGGTTCCTAAGAGGTTGTGAGATTGTAAGGAGGTAGAATGTAAAAGTAGCCAGAAAGACCTGTTAAGAAAAAGAAATGACTCCTGGTGAAGAGACTAGAATCTCTTTCTTGGGTATAGTTCTAACTCTCCAGTGTGCCAGGTCAATCTCCTGACCAAGGAACCTCTCCATGGAAGGTAAGCTCACCTTACACCGTGCTAATGAAATAGATGGAACAGTTAATTATTCATAAAAGAGGCCTAATTCAGAATTGTTGAGTCAATTTACAGATTTAATGCAATCCCAATCAAAATTTCTATGCCATTCTTTACAGAAATACAAGAAACAATCTTAAAGTTTTATGGAAACACAAAAGACACTGTGTAGTCAACGGAAATCCTGAGCAAAAGGAATAATGCTGGAAGCATTACCACACCCAATCTGAAGATATACTACAGAGCCATAGTAATAAAAACAGCATGGTACTGGCCCAAAAGAAGACATATGGATCAATAGAACACAATGGAACCATATTTAAGTCCATGTAATCATAGTCACTTGATTTTTGACAAAGATGCCAAAAACACATATTGAAGGAGATGATATCTTGAAAAAACAGTGCTGGAAAAACTGGATGTCTACACATAAAACAATAAATCTAGATCCTTCTCTGTTGTCTGGACACCTGTCAACTCCAAATGAATTGAAGACCTCAATGTCAAGTTTGAGACTCTGAGATGGCAAGGAGAAACAGTATGGAGTATGCTTCGAGACATAGCAGGTTAGGCCTTCCTATGTAGAGACTTGGTCTCTCAAGATTATCTGTGACCTTGGAAACCAAACATATAGCAAAGGAAACAGTAACCCAAGTGAAGAGGCAACCTCCAGAATGGCAGTAAGTCTTTACCAGCTTTAACATTTAACAGAGGATTAACTTTTTAGAATGTATGTGGGACTAAAAACAAAGTATAAAGACAAAAATAACCCCAATTAAAATCGACTATTGGATAAAATTGAGACTTTTTGAAAGAAGAAATACAAATGACTAGCAAACATAGAAAAAAAAGTGTCCAACATTTATGAATGATGGCTATGCCATGAGGGATATGTGAATTAAAAGTACTTTCAGTTTTCTATCTTACACCAACTATCATCAGGAAATAAGAAGACAACAAATGCTCTTGAGGATGTGGGCATAGAGCACCCCTGATTCACCATTGGTGGGAGTGTAAACTGGTGCAGCCTCTATGGAAATCAGTGTGGAGGTTCCTAATTTTTTTTCTCAGAATAGAACTACCATATGAACCAGCTATACCTACCACCTGTCTCAGTTACTTTTCTAATGCTGTGATAAAACACCACAGCCAAGGCAACTTATAAAAGAAAGTGTTTGACTTGGGGGCTAACATTTCAGCAGGTTCCAGTCCATGACCATCATCATGGTGGGGAGCATGGCAGCAGGCAGGCGTGGGGACGGAGAAGTAGCTGAGAGCTTATTTGTAATTTATAAGCACAAGACAGAGAGACCTGACTGGGAATGGAAGGGCTTTTGAGATCTCCAAGTCACCCTAGTGACACACTTCTAATCCTTCTCAACGATTCCATCAACAGGGATCACATATTCAAATAGATGAGCCTATAGGGGTCATTCTCGTTGAAACTATCACACTGCTCCTGGCATATACCCAAAGGACTCCATATCCGACCACAAAGATACTTATTTATCTATGTTCACTACTACTCTATTCACAACACCTAGAATGGAATCACCCTAGATATCAGTAGATTAATGAATGGTAATGAAAATGTCCATATATGTAATGGGATTTTATTCAGCTATGAAGAAAAACAAAATGCATAAATTTGGAATTAAATGGATGGAATTGGAGAAAATTATACAGAATGAGGTAACCGAGGCTCAGAAACAAATGCCATATGTTCTATCTCATCTGTGGATCCTCGTTAAACTTTGAGGACTGTGCATTTAACTTATAGAACCTGTAGAATTGGGGAAAACAGAAAAGGTCCATTGGGGTGGGGAATGCCTGAAGGGAGAGAGGATGGTAGAACCAGGATGATTTAAAAGTGTGTGTGTGTGTGTGTGTGTGTGTGTGTGTGTGTGTGAAACTGAGATAGAAAGGTTCAAGCAAAGGTGGAGGGGGGCAGTAGGTTGGAGGGACGAGAGGACAGTGGGGAGGGTTCACTAAACAAAGGGGGTCTGAAAAAGCCACATGGAAATCTATTACTCTGGATGCCAATTAAAAATGTAAGTTAAAGGGCTGGAGTGGTGACTCAGCAGTTAAGAGTGTGTGTTGCACTTGCAGAGAATCTCAGTTAAGTTCCTAGCACCCATGTCAAGTGGCTCACAACTGCGTAGAACTCCAGCTCCAGGGAATCTGATGCCTTCTTTTGGATTCCATGGGCACCTGTACTCACATACACACATTTCCACACACAGCCACACATACACACCATTAAAAATAAAAGTAAACCTTACAATAAATAAAACATTAGTTAAAAATGACAAAGAGTTAGAAGAGAGATATCCTTCAGGGCTGGATAATTCTGCCTCTAAAAGCTGTGAGTTATTAGACAAAAGTCTCAATGCCAGGTGTGGGTCCTCTTTATGAGATGTTGCTCAGAGAAGCTCCAAAGGTTCCCAAACCACAACACTCTAGTCATCTCTCTTGGTTACCCACTAGAACTAATTGATAAGCCCCGACCCCACATGCCTTTGTTACAAGCTATAGAGAAATCAAGCTGGAACTAGGCTGGAAGCATCTTCCCAGCTGGCTGGTTTTCACAGTGCTGGAAGGTGCTAGGCAGGCTATTGGTAGAGAAAAGGTATCAGCATGCTTACCCAGCCATGAACCCTCCAATCTACAGTATCAATCTGCACCCACTGCTGGCATAATGGAAGGACTTTTACAATGGTAACCAAACATTCTCTGATTGGCTTTGAACCTTCTCTACGAATTAATACCTGCTATAGTAAAATTAGCCCCAAACTCATGGCAAGCTCTCTTAGGCCCTACAGGCGAATTTCCTACAGACATTTAGCCAAACTGCCTTCTGAATATTTATGTTTATACTCATAACTTTCCTTTCCAATGAACTGGGTAAATGCAGAGACTTATGGTTTCCCCAAAGGCTGAAAATAAGTGACAGCCATGTGCTCAGCTCTAAAAGGACATCACATTACCCCCTCAAAGGCTCAGGGAACATTGTGGAAGAGGGAGCAGAAAGAATACAAGAGTTGGAAGCTAGGGAGAAGGACGCTGAAGCACTGTCTCCTGGGTAAGGCACAGCCACTGCAATGACTTCTGGGTAAGACACAACAGCCTCTGTAATGACCTCCCAGCAGCTGCAGTTACCTGCACAACTGCCCCTGTCATTAGTCAGTCACAGATCAGGGAGAGATTCAGAGGGACACACTCCACCCCGACAGTCTATTTGATAATGGTGGGTTCCGAGAGAGAGGCAGTCGTTGTCATCACTGTGTCCCCACAGGTGAGCCTAGCAGGCTCCAGTAAATAGTGTGAAACTCATGGTCACACAGATGGTCCTGATTGAACTCAATGGACCACAAGACAGAACAAAAGACAATGAATGTAAGAAAGGGACTCGTAAGGAGGAGGCAGGGACGTTGGTGGGGGTGGGGCTATCAGGGGTAGGAGGGAGATATGAGAGGGTGCAGGTAGAAGTAACCAGAATCCATTATGTACACATATTAAATTGTCAAATAAGAAGATTAATAAAAGTTATGTAAAAATAGGCTGCAACTAAACTCTGGAAGATTCCCATCTCACTGAGACATCAGTGCTATTTGGCATGCCTTTTCTTCAATCAATATTTTCTTATCACACATGAGGTGGGAATCATCATGTTGAAATGCTAACTCTGTCTTGAAGGAAATGACAATACAAGCTACAGGAGCCGTGTGCTAACAACTCCGCACGATAGAAATCTTCCCATTGATTTTCCCAGATAGCTTTGATTTTTGACTTACATTTTTATATTACCAAAAATATTCACTTAAAATTCACATTACATTTTTCTGAGGATAAAGGATGCTGTTTTATTAATATTGTCATATTAATGTGTTATGTTTAATTTTTTTCTTTCGATTTTCAATTTATGTATAACCCCATCCCCAGGCCTGGGGAAAGTGTGGTTAGCCTTTTGCCTAATGCTTGAATCTTATAGCTTTTTGGAAGTATCAGTTTCTGGGTTTGGGAGCTCCTCTGTGGTCCCTGGATGACTTTATTTGTTGGCTAGAAACAGTACATGGAATGTTTATCTGAAGCCACCTGATTGGGTGTCTATGAGGCTTACTAGAGATTGTGTACTTCTGCATCCTTACACATTGACTTAAGAAGCCACCACCAGCTAGTCACTGCATGGTGGAGAAAGAAGAATATGACTTAGGACATCTCTTTCATCTTGTCTCTTCTCCTAGGTAGCTTCCATTGTCAGTTTGATAGCCCAGACTTATTGGAGTCTCAGTTGGGAGATTGCTTATCTATGGTTGTCTAGGAGAGCTAGCTGAACAAAAACTAGAGAGTGCATTAGTAAGCAGTGTTTCCTCATGGTTTCTGTGATAAGCTCCTGCTTTGGTTTCCATTTCTGATGGACTGTAAGATGAAATAAACCCTTTCCTCTGCAAGTTGCTTTTGGTCATGATGTTTATCACAGCAACAGAAGGCAAACCAGGAGAGCCCTCACTGCTCCTGGTCCTCTCATGTATACCATCTGGCAAGGGAGAAAGCTTCCAGGGTCCAGCCCCAGTGTCAAAGAACTGAGCATAGTCTGCACAGTTGCTTATGTTGGGGTTACATCCCCACAAACCAACCTGGCCCAAGTCAAGAATATCCTAAGTTGAAAATGCCTTTAATTCAATGAACCTACCTGAACACAGCTTAGCAACACAGAACTCTGTTAAGAAGTTGTTTACCCTGTGATGCTTTGGTGGACTGGAAGCTGCAGTGTGCAGCCTCTACTTCCAAGAGAAGATCAGTGTGTTGAGATTTTACTTGTGCTGAAATGTGGTGATAGATGAAGCCACACACAAGCCAAGAAGAAAGGACAACTGAATTCCAAAAACACCAGCAATTTCCAGAAATTAAAATCCTAAATCATGACAGGACACTGGAGGAATTCAGGTTTATCTGGTACTTGGAATACTCAACCTGTAGGCCTTGTGTTCATCCTACTTCACAAATGAAACTGTCAGATACACTAAGGCTGTAGGCCAAAGATGATGCCCCAACATGCAGAGAAACCTCAGGTGGCTTACCAGGCAACTGGCTGTTTCTGACATAACTCATTCTTTGGAAGTTGCTTGTTTGTACTCCCTGTTTTACTAGGTGATATTTCCATCTCGGGTCTCAGAGGAAATTGAAGATTAGATAGTTGTAGTAACAATTTTCCTTGTTAAGAAATTCAGAAAAGAAAATAACTAAGAGGTGTTCAGTATTTAAGTTTGAAAGACATTATAAGATAGTTTTCTGTTGGTAATATAAGTTAGGGTAGAAAGTGAATTAAGTACATTTTGCACTCACCAAAATTGGATAGATAATGGAATATTTTCTCTGAATTTGTCAATGCAAATGGACCAGACATTGTTGATGTGTTTATTGCCAATGAGAGGGCAGAACAGCAAGGCAATAAAGTCAAGGGTAAGACAGGAAGTAGCTTGCATTTGGAAGCTGCAGAGCTGGTGAGGTAAGGTTGGCTGGTTGTTATTCCCATTTCCCTAATCTCTAAGTCTTTCACCTCTATATTTGATACCATGCTTTTTATTTAATAAGACCATTTAGAAATTCATCTACAGGTTAGAATCTATTGCTTTCCAGGGAAGAGACCAAAGTTCAAACTTCAAAGTGTGGTTTCTGCAGAATGTATACTACTCTTGCACCATCATAAAGCTGAAAAATTGCAAGTCAAAATGTTGTTAAGTCAGGACTATCTATCTATGCCTGGCAGAAGCAATGGTCGATATGTGGCATGATAACTATGATTTATTATTTAAATAACAAAGGACAATGGGCAGCTATTAGGATCTTTTATTGACCTAATAGGTATCAACCAGCACTGTATCATTTCGGAAGAAATAAGATGTGGAAAGTAGTAGAAGTTGAGCATTGTTTGGTGACTGGAACCTGGGTGTGGGGAAGAGGCATTCAGTGAAGAAGCCTATGGCTGCTGGGGACAGTTTGAGCACAGTGTGAGTGCTGAGATGTGAGGCAGAGTAGCTTCACATGTGGAGTGTGAGCAGCACAGGGAAAGAGAAGCGGTAGGACAGTCTGAACAGAGAGTCTGAAGGAAGCAGGTCTATGCTGTTACCAAATCCTATATATTTGGGTTTATTTCTTCTAAGGACATGCGTTTCCTTTTCTTTCGTTCCCACCTTCAGGGTCTAGAGCACACCAAGCATGGGCTATGCTGTATAATATACTGAGAATCCACTGTCTTCTGCAGGCCTACAATCCATAGTTGTAAAAATAAGAAAAAGTTTGGCTGAGTCTCAAAATTTGATGAAGGGGAATGTTGAGAATTTGTCTTTCTATAACAAATAGTGTGACTCATACCAAAAAGTAGCCTATGTGGGATATTTCTCTCTCTCTCTGTGTACATTTATATACACACAGAACACACACACACACACACACACACACACACACACACACACACACACAGATTTTCTACTTAGCCTGTGCTCTAGAAACACACAATTTCAAGAATAAAAACAGGTTTTTTTTTTTTTTTTTTTTTTAAACGTAGTCACCCAAAATGCAGCCTATGGTAAAAGAACTCATATGAGAGCTGCTGTCTGAATTCCGTACATTTCCACTAATGATTGGGAAAGAGATCCAGGGATGACAAGAGCTTCCCTCAAGTCCCCAGTTACTTAGTGGTGTAAACCTGCTCTCTGATTTTTGGGTCAACATCTTTTTGTGGTCTTCCATGGCTTCTTGAATATTTATCAGGGCATCATATCTGAATACTTCATGTAAATGAAAGTGAGCCCCCGAGATGAGCCTTTGGATGCTTGCTTTCTCTAGGTCAAAGGAGGTGGGATTAAGTTGCTGTGTTTCTGGAGCAGTGTAGATTAGTCTTTTTTGGCTCTATTCTCTGCTTTTACCCATTTCTTTCTTGTACAGACCCCCAGATCTCATGCACTGCCTCCTCCTTTGTAGAAAATTCAACTGTGCTCTTTTGGAAAACAGGGGCCATTTTCTAGGCACCCACAGGCTCACATCTTGGGTTACTTCTCTAGCCTGTGTGCCCCCATGCCAGTATCTCCACTCTATACAGTATTTCCTGCATCTCTTTTCTCCAAGCTCCATGATCTAATTCTGATATCTGGTAAACCATGTTGGGAAAGCTTCCCCTGGAATTACTATGCATCCTATATGTTCCGGATAATAAATGAAAAGCATTTGGGGGGGGGGAGAAAGGAAATGAACAACCTTCTAAAGTTTACTCTAGGTTGATTTGTTTGTTGGCTGACCTCTGTACCTTTCCAACATAATTGCTATTAAAAACAGGCCTATCTCTCTCAATTACACATATGCAACCACATTAAATCCATGGCTGGCTTTCCATTGTGCAGGACTCTGGAGATTTTCAGGCCTGTCTAATTTTTGACTTCCTTGTTAAAAATGAGCATCTTTAAGGCTAGCTGGACATGAGGAAAAAACCTTAGAAATCCTAATTCATAGATTATTAGAAACTGATTGACAAGTTTAATAAAAAGGGTTGGGGATTTAGCTCAGTGGTAGAATGTTTGCCTAGCAAGCGCAAGGCTCTGGGTTCAATCCTCAGCTCACCCCCCCAAAAAAAAAATCAACTTGTAAGTAGTTTTTTACCAGTTGCTTGCCTGCTCCCACTTTTGCTGATAGTATCTATGCAGAGAGAAAAAAAGGCTGCATGTTCCTTCTGCACAAACAGAAGTATATTAACTTATTTCATTTTTTGTCTCTGATGTTAGTCATTGTTCCTAGTGAGCAGACATGTCCTCCTCACTAAATGTTAAAGGAACCTTTTTAGGAATGGATAGATGGATAGTCATTATTATTATTATTATTATTATTATTATTATTATTATTATTTAAAATCCCTGTTTCCAGGGACTGGTGAGATGGTCCAGCAGGTGAAGGCTTTTGCTGCCAAGCTTGGCAGTCTGAGTTTAATTCCTAGGACCGACATGGTGGGAAGGAGAGAACTGACTCCCTCAAGAACAAGATGTCCTCTGATCTCCACACATGTGCCCTGGCATGTGCATGCCCACCCTCCCAAATAACTACACATTTTCAGTTTCAAGTCTGTGTTTTTCTGAAGTTCTTTAACAAGTCTGTGAATATCTATAAGGTATCTAGCTTTCTTAACAAAGCAAAGCCCAGTGAAAGACACAATCATATTTAAAGGGAAAGAATAGTTTGGCGTACCAGCAGTTTTATCTTTTCAGAAGCTTGTGGAATAGCTGCATGACATAGAACAATACACAAAACAGTGTCTCTGAAATTTTGAAATGAGCCACACCTACTCTTCCTTCTTGCCTGTTTTCAAACTATGTGACAAAATAGGAGAATTAGAAAAAATGGTCTTCCCATACTCCGCCGGGCTAATCCAGACCAGCTGGGAAAAATCATATGACGGACAACGCATCAAAAATCGAGGTTAAAAATCTGCCAGATCTATTCATAGAACAGCAGATGTGGGAAACAGCCCATGGCTTGTGTGTAGAGGGGTTACAGATAAAAATAGTGCCCCAAATTTTTCGAAGGTGATTTGCAACCTCCCAAGTATAGAATGACCTTGCAACTGAAAATAAGATGACAAGGGCGAAGTTGAAATGGCAATGCCTCTCAGGGGCCCACAGGCTTAGACTCATGTTGGAGAAAGAAGAACTCCTGTCCTTCCCTGAACAAGCTGCATGCAGGCACAGAACACTTCTTTTTCTGACAAATTCTTAATACACTTATCCTTCCCCTCTGTTCCGTTCAAGAAAAGATTGTGTGTTTTGAAAGCATCCTGTTTTCTTTCCCCTCCCATCCATGAAAGCCAAGTCCAGAAGACAAGAGATAGGCTCAGCGTCAAAATAAAATAATACATGCTCTCAGCCCCCTCCCCCCCCATCGTTTGCTGTATCTCTGCTTCTGCACTGTGCTTGGCATCAATGGATTGTGGTTTGCAGTTGCTTAAATAGCAAAGCCTTCTGAACCTGTACAACTCCACCCCAGATCTTACACAAATATCAAGACCATGGAATTTTACAATCATTCTATGTTTGAGAAGGGAAGAAAGTGTGTGGACAGAAGTGAAGTTGTTTACCAGTGTCCACTTCTCAAGTTCTTTGCATTTCTTCAGTGGCCTGTTCTTGATTAAAATATCTTTGTATGCCTCTAAGTCTCTTTAGTCTGCATGGGGGGAGTCTGGTGACAGGGTGGAACACCATTAGTGAGATTTCTTTTGGTGACAGACAGATGTAAATGTATCCATCTAATTCTCTGCTCTCGGGTCTCTGTCTGCAGATGGATGTTAATAATTAGCCATTGCATCTCCTCCCTCTTTATCAAATTGGGTTCTCCATAAATTCATCATTTCTTTTTTATTTTCTCAAAATAGCGGCAGCCCTGACAGCCTCCCTTTGTTCTTGTGTTTATAAATAATTTATAACACAGAAATATCTCTTCTTAGTCTTAAAACACAAACTAATGGAATAACACAACACACTGGCCCAAACTACCTTCCACTGAGGGAGAGGAGTTGTAGAGCTCTGTCCTTTAACAAAGGAAACACAATCACAAAGAAGAAAAACCATTTCCCACTTGCATGTAATTTTAAAATTTCAGCTCTGCTCTCCCTTCCCAGATTCTAGCAGTATATGGAAGTTCTAGAAGGCAGAAGCAGATTCCTTTATAATTTCTTTTCCAAATAATGCCCCTAGTTCAGATTACCAGATATACAATGTCTTTCATTAAACTACACAGAGAGGAGACTATTGTTCAATTAAAACAGCCACAGATGTTAAAAAATGTATCATGGTACATTTATTCAATAACTGTATGCTCATAACCCATGCCCAGTCTTCAAGCACCAAATAATAAGGATTTGACCCAAATTAGCAATAAAATACAATGTGTTTGCCCTCTACTGGGCAGTAACGACTGTGTGGGTTTTCTCGCATGCCCAGTGGCTTTGTGGTCAGCTTCATAACTGTTTTATTTAGTCACTAATGCAGTGCTATAAGCAAATACGGGTAGGCTTTGTGCTAATTAAGGTAAATAGGGCCAAGTTGAATCAGGTTTCCCAAGCTGAGGGCTGTTTCAGAAGTGGTTTAAAAATTCTGCTGTGACTCTAGGCTTGCACATCTCATTCTAGGAAATAGCTTAGAAATCATCATTTGATATCCAGAAAACACGTTCAGGTTGTAGATAAATAACTCTCCTAACAAAGCTAATGTAGATTCTAGGATGTAGGAGAGACGGGACTCTGGATACATCCTTAATCAGCTGTTAAGATTTTGCACTGAAGCAGGAAAAAAAAAAACAAAACCAAGCAAAACCAAACAAAACCAAACCCCATCTTATTTTCCATATGGAAATGGGACATAGTACAGCAACAAAAAGTTACTTACAGTTAGTGAAAAACAAGGGTGGCAACCGTAACTACTCATCCACCCCAGGATTTGCTTCTGAAACATGAAGCAGATATATAATCACACTAGGGGCATCATGTGGGAGACCCTTTACAGTAGGGAGTGTAAACAGAACTCATACCTTTACATAGTGATTTCTAAAGTGCCTTTCCAAGCCCTAGGTGACTCTAGTGGAATGAAGGGGGTGATGTGTGCATGTGTGTGTACATATGCTTCTACCAGGAAGTCAGAGGAGGAAGCCCTGTCCACAGCCAATCAGGAGTCTCTGAAGAGTCTGGAAAAATAAACATGTCTGTAGCTTGAACTAAAGGAAGAGACAAGGTTAGACCCAGAGAGGAGTCTGCCTGGAATTCCAGATTGGGTCCCCTGTCATGGTATCGATTGTCTTACTCTTGGCAAATGAGTTCTTTTTCAGTTGAAAATGGGGTGGGATTAGGACTCTGCCTTGAGCATCGGAATGCTTTTTACAGACACAGCAGCTTCCAGCATAGAAACAGGATCTGTCTGCATTGGTTGGAGTGATTCAAGCATGAAATATTAAGAGAAGGGTACTTTTTTTGTAGAAGTAGTGGAGGACAAAATAATTATTGGCTTGTACTACAGCTCAACAATTAACAAGAAATGAAATCCTTTCTTTGGCTTCAAACCATTTCTACATTAAGCACTGTGACTCTGCCCCCTCCTGCTGGCCCACCCACAAGATCTCTCCTGGCTTTGCCTGTGTCTGTAGGTCTTTTGGGGGCAGGGATGTAGCAGTAGACCTTGGACCAAGATATGTGTTTCCTGAAGCACAGAGTGCTCTCATGTCTACTTTGATGTTGTTGCTCTGGAAATGGACATAAATGACTTGACAGCGTGTTTATGGGGACAGGCACAGAGAGACATGAGGAGACAGGAAAAGCACATTGCCTGCTCTGAGATGGAGATTTCAGCAGGATATCACAGTGTTGAGTCCAAAAGACAAACAATTACTGCCATGTTAAGACTGAAGGCAGGATGAAGAAAACCCAGCAGAACGCAACTAATGGATAATATTCAAATTAATGATGAGCTGATGTCATGATAGCATCTTAAGGAACTGCGATCTCCCTAGGTTCTGTGGCAATGACATTTGAAAGGACTTTTCCATGCAGGCCCTAACCATTTGGCAAGTTCTGTACTTAGGTACATAACTGAAGATGCTTTGGGTTGTAAGGCAATTTCTGTTCCCAGGCTCATTCAAATGCTATTATTAATTACCTCCTTTGGCTTAACATTATGCTTTTATTATACACATATTGTTGGGCTCTCTGAGATCATTGCAAGGCTGTGCCATACACAGAAGCGTTGTGCTTAAAACAATAGAAGCTGCTTATTTGCTTGTAGGAGATGTCAGGGGGAGACAAGCACTGTTGGTTAGAACTGACTGGAAACTCGTCATGAGGAAGTAAGGGGAAAGGTGATCACAGCACAGCATAACTGTGTATGAGAGACACACAATCTTACGTGGCGGCTTCCGTCATGCATTTCCCATAGAAGGAGGCGGGGATGGGGGTGGGCGCCAAGTAAATGATGGGTGAATACAGACTCAATTGTCGTGTGTGACAAGACACTTTCTCTCTTTGTTTAATATATAAATCAGGAGCACTTATGAATTGATATTAATTAAAATAATGTATTTGCTTTCTTTCAACAGTAATGTCAGCCTTGTTAAAAAACGGAACACTAAATCTTCATTAGACTTTCAATATTAAAAATCTCACATGAAATATGAATTAACATTTAACTTGTTGCTCATCAGATTAAAGGAGAGAAAAATGCAATAGATGCTTATCTTTAAGAACCAAAGCAGAAGCAACTTTCCTAAACCTGAGAGTGGGATGATGTCCAGAGGCTGCACAGGTCAGGGGGTCACTATTGTTACCTTCCAAAAGAGTGACTATATTTCAAGTGGCATTAGAGAATGCCACCACGTCCCCAAGATGAAGTTCACATTGAGAGGCTAATGCATGGTGAATCTATAAAAAGTCCCATGATGAAATTTTCTCTGATAAAGGTCCTTAGAATTTTGTCAATGTATATTTAGGGACATGATCAGAAAGAGTCTTGACACTATTCTGCAACCTTTTCCACATTCAGAAAGATTATGAAAAACCCAAAGAATCATGTTGAAAGTATCATGTTTTCTCTTTAGCTATGTTAAAATTTGGAAGCCAGTGACCTCTGGCTTCCAAAGGAACAGGTGGAAAAATGGCTTTGCTCATTCTCTTCAGATAGAAGGACACTGGATGTCACCTCATCTTGTTTCACTGGTGGCCTGAAATTAGAACAGACATCATTGGAATGGCCAGGCTGAGCCCTCGTATTGCATCCAAAGATACGTTATGAAACTCTGCATGATCTTACTGGCAATGTGTTGTCTTAGGTGAAAGCTGCCCATAAATGTGCTTGCTTATAAAGTGCACTATTGATCTTATAATTACATCGCACCTAGATTTATACATAAGGAAAATGAGACTGAATTTTAGATCTCTTTCTGGGGGTGGTGTGCACAAGAATGGAGAAGCCACAAGGTGGTGGTATGGTGCCATATATATAGATATATATATTTTACCGGACAATAAGGAAAGGGGTTTGTTTAATGAGCTTGCACTCACAAGCCTGCTCATCTAGTGAACTGTGACTTTTCAAATACCAACCTATTAATGTCAAAGGCAATACTGAAGGGAACAGTTCTGTTTGATTTAAAAAATACAGACAATGTGAAGTCCACTATGGCCCAGTATCTATCACCTATGGGGCTCCACTCATGCCTAATGCTTTATTTAAGCTAAGACCTAGTTTTTAGATATCAGATTAATACATATCTACAGCTTTGCACCTTTCTCATTTGCTATTTTTTTTTTATCATCGGGGCTCACGGGGGCCATTTTCATTCCCTTACTATAGCATCCACGAGCAGGTGGATTAGAGATAACCCTCATTGTGCTTTGTTTTTCTCCCGACACTGTCATTAATCATTCCTTAAGCCACACTTCAACTTCTAGTAATCAGCACTGGCTGCTCCTGAGCTGTGTGAGAATTGCCTCTTGCAGTGTAATATGGAATTGGAAGCGAATGGCTGAGGCCAGATGCCTCTTCTGCATTCGCCATCTATCTCATCATTTAGGTATTTATCCACCTTGGGCTTGTACAGAGAGCACCTCTCTCCTTCCCAAGAGGGCACAGATTGCAACAGAGGATCAGATTTGTTACCCGGGCTTTGGGCTTTGATTGCCCTCTTATAAGTTCAGGATTAAAGTGAAATTTCCCACAGGGCTATGCAGGATTTGCTAGCATTTAACTGTTTAACCTGGCTGTTTGTGAATGAGAATCCTGTGGTCAACTATCCCGTAGAGGATATTATGGTAAGCCGAGCCTGAATGGTACACATTCCGGCGTGTTCCTGTGAAGATGGGTGCAGTTGATTCCAATTAGCTTCATATCTGATGCTGGCTCTATTCACGTGCACAGAGAGCAGAAACACCGAGGTAAAAAGCAAGTCAAGGCACTCTCGTTCACGAAATATCCATGTTGATTTCAAAGAAGCACAAATGCACTCCCTTACAATGATGATTTCTACTTTTATGTCTTTTTATAGTAATTGCAGGAGAATTCATTAGTCCTGCATCAAATTTTCTATTTTGTGTATTTGTTTTCTATTCTCTAATTTGTTTGTCAATTCTAATCTAGGAAAGTTTTTTTTTTTCATTCAACATAACTTTGAATATGACCAAAGCAGAATAAGATTTATTCATTTGTTTGCTTGACTGTACTCACAGTGATCAGCATGCGTTAGGGAAGTCTGAGGCTACATACAGTACTTACAGATATGATTTCCTGATGCTTTGTTGTTTCTGGAAAGGAAGAATGTCCTAACATTCCCTTCATCCCCTAAAGCTAAGCAACAGGAAATTGAAGGAAGAATTGTTCCAAGATCAAGTCCATGTCATCTGCCCCTCCTTTATTGTTACTTAGGCTTGGGTCTATTGAAGGGAGAAATCTGAAAGGTGCTGAAATGATTCGGTTACCTCGGTGGAGGAGTGCACGCACCACTGTAGCTAAGCTGTTTAACATGCTGCTTACATGCCTGGAAGAGAGAATTCACTTCGAGTGCTTCATCAAGAGATGCAGGGTGACGAAGCACCAAAAACATGGGATTTGGGGAACCACCTTCAACTTAACTTTACCGTGGAACTGTTTGCAGCATCTTGAGCCAGCAAAAGCATGAACATTTTATTCTTCTGTCAACTTTCCATTAATTTTTTTTAAAAAATGTACTTTTGTGATACAACAAAAAAGGTGAGCCATTTCAGTTTAAATAAGCAAAACACAAGAATGCACTTTTGGATTTTTTTTTAAACAGGCTGGGTCATGCAAGATTGAAACATTAAAATCTGAAGACAAAACCCCAAGACCATTCTTAAATGTGTTGATGGAAATCCTCTTCTAGTGGCTAGTGTGTGTGACAAATGGATCATGTGAGGGGAGCTGAAGATGGGCAAACAGTGAAGCTACGGGGAAGGGAGCTGCAGACTAATTTATCTGTTGTGCTACGCTGGCATCAGATGCCCTCTTATTAGGGAGCAGCTTTCCGAGCTGTTGCGATGGACCCTGATCTTCAGCCTGGTGGGAGCTTTGCTTGGGGTTAGAAAACAAGAGCATGGCAGAGCTGGGGTTAAATATCTTTAACCCCAATTTTTTGCTACATCCCATGGAATTAGGGCTCTCTCTTTCTTCTCACCCTCTCCCTCCCTTCCTTTCTTTCCCTCTCTCTGCTCTCTCTTTCTCCCTCTCTCTGAAATTCAGGAGAAGGCCCCAGATTCACATGAGTGATGTTCAGCTGTGTGTTACGCTCCTGAAGGAACCTCTCCATTACCATTGTTTTAGTGTGAAATCATTTCCTCGGGAGATAATTAGGGTTGCTCCATTTATTACATTAAATGATTAGCATGCACTTGAAATGATCCAGTGTATTTTCCTTTATTGCTGATGACTCTTAAATATGGGCCTTTACTCTTAATGGTTAAATTAAGATCATCTTGGCTTTCTGTAGCCAGCTGTGTAGCCAAACAAGAGAGACTTTCTTTTTCAAACACAGGCCAGGTGTGCTGGGGCTGAGGTCTCTGTCTGAAGAGGTTCTATTCACGTACCTGTCCCACCTGGTTCAACAAAGTGCTTGCCACCAGTGCTTAAAGGGTTTCTCTCGCAAAGCCCTCGGCAGGTCAAAATGCTTCCAACGACAGAGTTTTGTCTGCATTCCTCATCCTACATGTGGAGTAAGTAAGCCGGACACACAGTGACCCTAGCTCCCATTTCAACAAAGTGCCTCACTGGAAAGGCATGTACATTATTCGAGCAAGTAATATCCCCTACAAAACCATGGAAAATGATATTTTAAGAATTCCCAAATATAGATTTCATTTGGATGCAAGTGTTTCTGCTTCCTTTGAACTAGCCTGGCTGTGTGACTGACAGACAGTCCTTCCACATCCACTGCAAAGTTCAGATCGAGCAGGCACTGTATGGTAAGCAGGCACGTGCAAAACAAACTGAGTGCATCCTGTGCTTAACTTATATATTCGGATTTTTCCCCACGAGATGATAAGAAGTGGCCCGATAACAGCATTCGGGTCATTAGAAAAATTTAGACCTGTCTTTTAGCTGCAAGATACAAACATGCGTATGTTCAGACTAACCCTGGTGCAGGATTACTGGTTTTTCATTTGTCCACTTTATCTTAATATGAGCTGAACTTTAATACATGTCACTTTTAAGAGGTAGAATTTTACATTAAAGGGGGAAAAACCTTCAAAGTATACAGTACAAAATTTCCTGAAAACTTCCAATAATTACATATTTTGATGAGGAGGGGTTGTTTTCTGCCACCTAGTTGAGAAGACTCAAGAATGTCATTTTGCTCTTCTTGATTTGTTTATGTAACTGTCATGTTCAAAAGCATCCTTATTTTTAAGAGAACTGTGAGATGCTGTGGGAAGTTTAAGTTTCCCATAGAAACCAGAAGATGAAAATGGCAAAGTAGAAAGGGAGAGGGGCTGGAGGGAGCAAGCCCCGGGCCAGCATTCAGCATTGCCACCAACGTGTTTCCTTCGTTTCCTTCGCGGATGGTGTCAGGTCTCAGACATTCTCACTATCTGACCTCCCAGTTACAGTGAAAGAAGTACCAGGAGTCATGGAGTTCTTCAGCCAAATGAAAAGAAGACTTTAATATTTCCTTCATGGAACCCACTATTTCTCTCTCCTAATTCCTGTCCTGGATAAATTCTCTGTAAACAGTAGCTAGTATTTCACCATTACAGAGAAGAGTAGGAAGTGGCATGGGAGGATTCTCTGTATGGGAACTCCAGCCTTCAGGGGAAGGTCAGCCAATACTGAGTTGAAAGAGGCAACTTTGCACCAGAACAAGGATGGTATCAACAACAAAAGGATCTTTTTGTTTTCTTGGGGAGGTAATCAGAGGAACCATACAGGGTTTCTTTTATAAAGTTATTTCAATGTTATACATTTGAAATGTTAATGTGCTGGTAATATCTAAATAACCTTAAATAATCCCCATGTTTTCCCATTCACTCAAACTGACGAAAGCGGTCCTGTTTTTGTCTTTCCTGTGATAGCAAAGTGCAGCTGGGTTCCGGCTGAAGCACATTCTGAAGAAACACCCGTCTGTCAGCTACATCCCATATGGTCTTATTCAGGTTCACTCAGGGGAGACACATCATTGCAGGAGACAAGAGAGATCTCTAGATCACAAAGGCTTTTTTAAAAAAAATTTTAAATTTGAAAAGCGATTAAGGTCCAGAGACGTCAGGGATTTTTCTGCACATAGGCAGTTGCTCTTCTGGGTTTCTACTAACCCCTCTCTCCCTGTCTGGTGATTTTTGTTTACATTGACAAGTCAGAATATGGCAGGGTGATGTGTTTAGTTCTTCCTCTATCCTCCAGTTGAGATAATGTTTACAAGTGGCATTCCTGTAGGATTAGGTGTGACCTTTCTTGATGAGTATTATAACCAAGTACGATTTCCATTCTATGTAATGCAGATCTTATACAAATTACCTTAAGTGAATAAGAGTGAAACCATACTATCCTGTAGCCAACCATACCAAAGGAATTTTTTGGAGATGGAAATTTGATTGTTAGAAAGGTGTTGGCAGTCTACTGATGACCTACCCATCTTTGATTTCTTCTAGAACGTTCTGGGAGCATAGTGGATGCATACCATTCTGAATTCCAGGAGACATCTTACCCTAGATGAGCATCCTAGTGTTATCCCACCCTGAGGATGGAGGATTCTCCAGAAGAGGATGCCTGTAGGTCTTTATCAGCATCCTCAGAGAAGGAATGACCCACCCTCAAATGATGGAGAGGCTGAGAGGTTTAAAGTGTACTTCTTTGTGTACCTCTGTGAGTTTCTTTTTAATGTATGTCTCCTGTTCAAAAGACGAAGCTGTAACAGTGTCACAGAAGATGACAATGGCTGAACACCATGTTTCTCCAACATTCAGCCCATTTAAAAACATGTTTAATTGAGAGCATTTCCGTTACTCATAAGAATCAAAGTTTCTAGCCCCCTTTTCGTAATATCTTGTTTAAACACTCAGGGTTGAATCTCAGATTTCTACTTTGTTCTGACTTCATAGACATTATTCTATTGATCACATATTCATTCTTTATTGCATCCAGCACTGCTTCTGATTTCTTAGAACAGAAGAAGTGAAAATCAGGTTGATTATCATGCAAAATACAAAACTCATTGGTATATATTTATTTTTGTATTTAAAAAACCCTAAACAATAAATAGACAAAGCCCCCCAAAATGATAAATAAAAAAGCAAAACTCCAAAATATGCTATCCCACTAACAGTTTAATAATCCAAATAGATTGTTACAAAGCCACCTGTGTGTTTTCTGTGTTATTCCATGAATTCTCTCAGTTATTTTATGTCTTAGAAATATGATACTTTATAAAAGTGCATTTTTCTTAAGATGAAAATTTTGCTTCTTTCAGCAGCCTACTGAGATGTTGGCTATTAATGAAGACAACTGGAGACCTCGATTGATACCTTTGGTGATCACGCCAAATTAAAGATAACCCTTTCCCCCAAAGCAAATCTCATAAATACACATGAATTCACAAAAACTGGCTGGCCCTAACTTTTAATAGGCTCACATTCTTCCCAGTGTCTTAGGTTTAAGGGACAATGTCTGCAGTCATTGTGGTTGGCAGATTGTGGTAGCCCAACTTTTCTTTATTTAAACTTTATCCCAGAATTTTTAGCCTAGGGAAAGCTTTAGTGTGCATGAAGGAAAAAAAGTAGAAATCAAACTATATAAGAAGATGATAGTATTATACTATATATTAAGTTTCTTTCAAAGGGGGCTTTTAATTTTGCTTTTATGCAAATATAAGAGTCTGCTAACATCAATCCACAGGGGGAAAAAAGAGCAATTCAGTTACTACAAAGAAGATGGCATCAGTAAAAGAAACCCAGGCTCGGGGACTACCACATTTTGCTCTTTCATCTGGGACCCTTTCAGAAGAAAATGACGTACCTATAGCCAAATAGGGGATATTTGACTTTATTATGGTAATGTCTCAGCCTGGAATGGGAAGATTCACAGAAACATACCAGTGTGTGTCTCCATTTAGTAGATGTAAAAGACTGCACATTCACAATACATAATTTAACTATGCAAACACAGGCTTAGGTGTGTGATTTATCCATTTGCAATAGCTTGAAATTCTTTGAAAGGATTTTTAAAGACTTTATTGTCTAAAAATGAATATTTATAATGCTATAAAGATAGAGGTTACTTACCTGTTAGGCAATAGTATTTTGGATCAATAAAAAGGAAGTGAAAAGACATATTTAGAAAAACTTCTAAGTGGGGTTTCAATAGATTTTTATCAAGATATGCACCACATCACCTGCATTGATATAACTTCTTTTAGAATGCCATATCCAAAAGTAGGTCCATCACATGTGTATGTGCACACATATGTGTATGTGTATGTATGTTTGTTGCCTACACACATATGCACATGTATGTAAAACCTATAGAGCTATTGTTTTATGTGATTTTTCCCCCTTAATGCTATTAAGACATTCATCTACTTTCTGTTCATTTTTTTCTGAATTCACAGAAAAATATAAAGTATTTCTCTTAAGATCAAGTGAAAATGTTTTTGTATTTCGGAACAGAAACATCAAAATTCATTATGAACAAAGCCCCAGCATATTAATCTGTCTGCCAGTTCTCAGCCCAGTGTGAATTCATCTGTTTCTAAGTCTCAAAAGTAGGTATCAAAATAGAAATACTGTCATGGTTTTAGTAGTTTTAACAGATTTGCCTTTTGTTAAAAACACGAACCATGATCGTTCTGAGATGTTTGCAGTCTGCATAGCATGACCAGTAACTGAGAAATACTTGTGTTTCCCACAGTCTACCTTAGATCCGAATGAAGAAGTGTCATTATATGGAAGGTTTAAAGATGTTGCTTAATGCATGCGTGCTTGAGAGATACATGTGCCTTGAGGGAAAAACAAGGACAAAACGTCCTAAGACATTCTAAATATGTAGTTGCTTAATTGCAAAGCCAAGTAGATTACACATAGCCCTGAAGAATCTAAGACGGCTGCTTTGTTTGAGGCAAGAAGAGAGACATCTGGAGAGGGGGGTGGTGGACATGTTGCTGTGACCTGCTCCAGTGTTGAGTAACCTTGCAGTTAACCAGTCATTTAGTCATGTCCCAGAAAGACCACTGCCTAGGCTCTGCCTTAGAGGCTGGTGAGGACCCAGGCCAGAGCTGAAATGTCACACAGAAAAGATCAGTGAAGCCAGGCAGTGAGGGTGGACATTTGTAACTGGGACAGTGCAGTAACAGCCGTCAACCATTTCTCTCTCTAGCAGTCACAAACCTATGCACAGGAAATGATTAATGGAGCAGAAAAAAATAGGCCTAAAAGTTAAAAATATTCAGCACCAAATCATATAGACTCGCCCCTCACCCTGAGTTTATAATTGGTATTAGCTTCAAATACCCTTAAATGCTAATTAAAAAAAATCTCACAGCAAAACTTTGCTCATTTGCCATGAAGAATAAATTCACCTGTAAAATGTCCATTTATGGGTATCCATAATTCTATTTCACACTGACTTCTTTGAGAGCCATAATATTGCTCTTGGGCTGTTTGATTATGGTTTTGGCTGGTTTTACGTGTGCTCAGTCTCCAGCGGAGCTGTTTATTTGTTCAAAGCTGCCTTCTCTCTGTGTGAGTTTACTTGTCTATCCACCGGCCAAAAACGAGCACCCCTCTCTGGGGATTCATGTCCCACGAGTGACTCTGTAACAGAGTCCAGATGCAGGGTGAAGGCTTGTGCTATTTGACAAACAAAACCAAACCTGGGACAGCCCGAGAGTTGTTGATAAATCTTTCCATCGGAATTACATTTGTCTAAGCGGCAAAGATGCAACATTCGCTTCTCATTCAGTGTTTGAATGTGTAGAAGGCAGGTTTAATTGCTCCCCATAGGCAGGAATTTGGCAGAGAGAAAGCAGTGTATTTTAATCGGTCTGTCTAGCTATATTTTAAATCGACCCTTGCTATAGTGTCTGCATATTTGTGTTGGCATTAATAGAACAAAAATGTGTATTGGACTTGAAAGGTGTTTTGATGGGAGGTAAACATATTTATTTTCCACCTGATTCTGCTCACTGTACTTGTTCTGCCAAAAAGGCAGCTGAGGGGGCGGTGCCAATATCAGGGCACATTAAGAACCAAAGCCCCATCTTCAGGTTTCAAGTGCAGGGACAGTTTAACTAAGCATCACAATGTTCAGTAACAGAGGTTTCTGTTTGCAAGTGGCAAGCAAGCTGTGAGCAAAGCCAACCAACTGGAGGCTTTCCTTGAAAAAATGGTTTCTCCCTTGGGAAAAAAAAAGCAGTTGGTTTTATATGTTCATTGTCACTCCATCGCTGTCTGTGTATCTAAAGTTGGAGGTAACTGATTCTCTGTATAGAGAAAAACTTGTTAAGAAGGTACAGAGCAGGAAGTCTGAACACCAGCGTACTGCAATTCATGTTTATTTATAAACAAAGTGCAGAGGGTTGACTAGACAAACTTTTGTCTTTGCTTGGTGTACCACTTTGTCCCGATCCCCACTCCCAACCCAGAGACGCTGCTGTCTTCACTGAACATGAGCTACTGTTCAAATTACCTGGGGCATCTTTCCATTGGACACTTGCTGGTTTTTTTTTTTTTCTCCTCCACTCATCACTGTCTCCAGATAGTATGCTGTACTTTACCCAGACAGTGCTTTCTCAAGTTCATCTTGCTTTAAAATTAAATGGGATGCGGAGGTGGGCAAGTTGAGAGGAAATGGAGACTCCCGCCTCTTTTCTCATTACAGGCTATGGAGAAACATTTAACTCTTTGTTTCTAGCGGTTTCTTTCCAGTGGGGGGGGAAATAAGTGCATGTCTTTCACCCGACACTGTCCTCAGTCGGGTTATTTGGCTCATGGCAATGCTGTTCTCTTTCCCTCCCCTAAAGGGACACAAAATTAGTTTGTCCAAGTGTTTGAAGTAGTTAGTGGTCTAGGATGGGAAGAAACAAAGTTTAACTGCTTTTTGAAGAAATGAATGATGTGCCCAAATAAAAATATCAGAGCTTACTGTGTGAGGAGATGCTGGAAGCACAGTGAGCCTGCTGCCTTGACAGTTGAGAGAGCTGACGAGAGAGAGAGAGAGAGAGAGAGAGAGAGAGAGAGAGAGAGAGAGAGAGAGAGGAAATGATTTTCTATAGATTTAAAGAGTTTCTCTCAATCACTTCTCAGTAAAGAATACTTTGCTAACATTGAACACGGTATCCTCTATTACCACATTTATTATAACAAAATGTGAGAATGCGTGAGTGGTGGGTGTTTTGTTGTGACATCTGAACTATTTGTAAATATTGTTCACAGCTTTCTTAGCATATTTTAGCGAGGCAACATTTCAGCAAAGTATAATTTATTGCACATGATATAGACGGTGAGCTTCCCAACTCATTTGCTCTTAGTGTCTCCACAAAAGCAAGCTGACACTAGGCATATTCGTTCAGTGGGGAAGGTCTCAGGCTATGGTTCTAGAGCCCTGTCCCTGTCCCTCTGCCTTGAGAAACTATCAGCAAGGCCAAGAGACTGGCTTTACTTGGTGTCAGGGCTTCAACTCTGTAAGCTTGGCAGAGGAAAGAGTACAATTTTTCCTCTTTTAGTGTGCCATAAATGCATTTACACACAAACACACACACATATATGTGTATTTATGTATATGTGCATGGTTGTATGCATTTTTGTGCAGACAGGTTCCTTTCATTGTCACATGCAATCCATTTCCACCTTGCATAGTATTTTCTTTTTCTGTGTAAATATATGTATATATATATATATACACACACACACACACACACATTATATATATATATATATATATATATATATATATACATTTATACATACATACATACATACATACATACATACATATCACCTTTGCCTCATTTGGCTAATTTGTCTTTGTCTTAGTCTTTTAAATTTTCCATAAAGGAAAGGTCTGGGAGGAAGTAGCAAGATGCTTTCTTTTCTTATCTCTTTCCTACCAGCTTTTAAATGATAATTAACACACATTGTAGTTTGATTAGTCCTTCCTGCATGTCCAAGATGTCACTTTTGGAAAGAAATAAAAAAGACCTGTGACAGATAATTCTGAAAAATTGTGTTCAGATGCAAGTTGATAGTGAACTGTGTGGACAGTGGAGCCAGTCTGCTTTCAGTAGAAAGGCTTGTCAAACTTCATCTGCCGCCCACCAGCCTCCTCCTCCTTCCTTTCATGCTCATCCTCGTCTCCCTCCTCCCTCTTTTGCTCCTCCTTCTTCACCCCCCACCTGGTGTCCCCCTTTAATGAGAAGTTGGGCCAGCTTCACATAAAAGCCATGGTTACGGCGTGCCCACAACAGTCTGGATGGAGTAGTTGCACTAGACACAATAGCTGTAACTTTATGTTAACTCTCAGAAGCATGTAGAATTATCCCCACTTTATGAAGAGGCAAACTAAATTTAAAGAGCTGAAACCACTTGTCTAAAGTAATTTCTAAAGTACACAGTCACTGAGAGTTTGACTTCCAAGTGGAAGCCCTGAGCCAGTTCGGAAGGTTAGTGTCAGAGCATGTGCTTAGTGCCCATTGGGCAAAGAAACAAACAAAAATGGAGTGATGGGATGCCTTGCTTTCTTTTCACAGTCCCTTTACAGGAAGTACTCAGATAATTAGCAGGAGCTACTTATTCCCTGCTCTTCCATCTAAATTTTTACTCATCATTTTTTTTAAAACCATTTTCCTAGAAGCCAATCCAGAATAGCCACTGACAAATGCTGGGAACATGGCTACTGGGACTGGCTGTCTTCTGGGAGATCTCTTCTGCTCACGGGAGCCACCACAAGCAAAATGGAGTCTGCGGCTGAAGGTGTTTTCCGAGCTACTCTTTATAGAAGTAACTGTAATTTCCTGGGCTGAGGGTATGTAATTGAGTAACATGATCAGCGGTTCTGAGAGTGCACCCTGACTCAGCTGTGTCTGGACCAGTTTCAACAAGGAACAGCAGAGAAAGCCTTGCTTCTCGACTAACGCCTAGTTTGCTATTTGGTTTATTTATTTCATATAATATAAAAATGGTGATCAACTAAACCCTCTTATAATTGTTCACTAGAGCATATTGCTTATACTGTACATCAGTAAACCACACAGGGTTGGAATACGGCTGTGTAAGCCCTGCTGATCTATGCTTCTTCTGCACATGGCATTATCATACATGCTGCGGTACTTCTGTAAGAAAGTTTCTGCGTATGGGCTGGAATACTTTTCAATCTTCTGGCCAAGGGTTTGTGCCAATAAATCCACTATTGTGTGAAAACTAGCAGAACATGAAAATGTTCAGCTTATGTCTCCCTAAAACTGGGCAGATGACACCCATTGCTGATTTCCTTACCTTGTTTCTTAGTGTACCTCTCAAAGCTCAAAGACACTTCTACATGTGTTTTGTCATCAGTGAGTATGTCTGAACTCCCCAGAGTTACCCAGATATTCGCCCAGAAAAGCATCTTCAGAGAAGCCTGATTTCACATCCAAAGTCCATTTGCTAAACAATATGAAATTTAAACAGAAGTAGAAAGGTGCTTAAAAAAATCAATAAGCTCAATGGAACTGTTTCTAGACAGGTATTTTCTGTTGAATAGACTAAAGCTTGATATTTTATAAATTTCCTTAGCATTTATAAACAGCATGCCTACCCATAACCTGTAGATGGATATATAGTCATTAAGATGACCGTATTTAGTGAGTTTTCTTTTTACATGGAACATATTACAGTCTGCTTGTTACCGCTCTTACCTAGCACTTTATCCCCTACTTGCCTAGAAACAAAGACGTAGATCCCTAAGCAGCTAAGGCACATCTTCCTCAGTAGCAGAAGAGTGATTGATTCTGTGTGACCGTCCTAATGATACCAGCACAGATCTCTGCCTGGCTGAACCCAGCAAATATCCAATGATTCAAAAATGACTTCCAAACATTCTCTCCCACTCCCTGAGTGAAAACACACACAGAAAAGGCCCTCAGTTTACATATAAAGTATAAACAGCAAAGGTATGCTGTCTTAATTTTCAGTCAAACCCTCCAGACATCCTCCATGGCGTCAGTATTAAAGCAGGAACCAGGGCGACATGCTCCTATTCGATAATAAGCTATGGAAGTTGCATGGGGTCGAGTCTCTAGGAAATCCCCTCTTTCTTTGAAAAAATGTCATTGGTAAGATAGGAGATTGGCACCACAATGAGCAAAATATAGTGCGGGCTGATACGCGCTGTCAGGCAGAATTTGGTTTGAGATACTGACTTTTGTCTGCATGGTGTCTCCGTTCCAAAGAAGATGGAGGATGCAAAGCTGGAAGTTTCCAGTCTCTGGTTAATGTGGTCTACACAACTGAATAATGTATAAGGAGACGTTCCTTTGATAATGTCACAATTATTCATTGTACAGCCATAAACTCAAATATTCACATTAACAGCTAGGTATTATTTTTCTTCTCTGAAATTAAGTGAGCGGCATCAGTGGTCATAAATGAGAGCATTCATCAAAGGCGGAGCCATGGCAGAGGATTAAGCGAATGCTGATGAAGTGTCCAGATTCCCATAACTTGGAATGGAGCTGCATTCAGCATTCCTTTATTATCCATCTGCCACATAACAAAAAGTCTCCTATATTTAATGCAGGTTTGCCCTAGGCCACGTAATAGGATTAGGAATAATTTCTACAAATTTACAAAAACAAATCACATGGGAAGGCTTAGAATTTGCTAATAATTTCTCCATAGCCGGGAGATCAAAGGTATATAAGAGTCCCTAGCCAGGCGGTGGCTTGACCCTGGCCAGGCTTTCTTAATGAAAGGGTTAATCTTCTCCGAGGTGACCATAGAGGAGCAAATAGTGTGACCAAAGGCAGATTCATTTCCCCCCAAAACAAGGAAGAAATAGTCTGAAAAATACAACAGCAAGAAAACATTTACAGAATCACGCTACATTTTCTGGTTAGAAAAAAAAAATAACTCTGCAGAATCGCACTGAAAGGGGGCAAGACAAAGAAAGAGAGCTGGCTGAGGAACAAGGTCAGTGAAGATCAAAACCTCTCACCAATGCCTTAAGGAATAAAAGAAATTAGGCTGCTCGCTTCTCCTTTCAAAGCTTTCCCCCTATTGTGGTCAGGTGAGTGAGGGCCGCCATGCATCCCTTAGCTCAATCACACAGTTTGTGTTGGGCCTCCTGGAATGGCCAACATGGCAAGGGTCTGCTCACACCAAGCCAAGCAGGCATTGCAGGTGTAGCCCTTTATAGACATGAGACTGGGGTTGGAAACTGTGAATTCTTACACGGGCTTTTCCTATTCTTGAAGGGAAATGAAGGTGAACAAAGGCATATTAAAAATAATGAGAGCAGCTAAGAGTAACGGGAGACTCCGATGTCATCCATAGACTTCCTTACTAATTTAGACAAGTGACCAAATTTAGTTCTGTCTCCCATTCTACCTTTCCTTCCTTGAAGCTGTAACAAGGTAGTCAGGATCACAGCTATTAACAACCTTGCCTGGCCCCCTTTGCTAGTGGTGGTTATGGAATCTCATTGCCAGGGCATGTAACATGTCTCGGGACATACTGAATGCAGAGCTGGCTTCTTCATCTAGCACACCACTCATCAGAGGTTACATATAGAATCTGTCAGTGCAAGAGAGATGGAGGACAGTGGAGTGGTCTTACTGGAGCGTAAGTTAACCCTTCGATATAGGTGAGAAGCCTCATGTTATTAAGTCGGCATGGGCCTTGTTCCAGCTAGAGGGAAATCAAAGGTGCTTAGGCATGCACATCTGTCATCTATTTGGGTTTTAAGAAAGAGATTAAGACTGAGAATGAAGGAGCCTAAGAGATCAGGCTGAAGAACAAGAGGAGATACTCAGCAGTCAAAGTGATGAACTCAAAGTGAGTAACATTTGTTTGTATGCACTTACATTTTCACTGTCACTGTTGTGCACGGTAAGAAGCAGGCTCGCATACTGGCCTTTCTCAGAAGTGAATAGTGAGCAAAGACTGCTTCCCCTCTAAGTCCACCAAGCTTCCTTTCTCCACAGTGGAGGGAAAACTAAGTATTGACAATTCCAGGGCCTCCTGAGGGAGGTTGGCCATAGATGTCAATGAGACTTCTGAAACCTCATGTGCTCATTGCCAACTCCATGCAATGTTAGATTTCTTGAGTTCAGTGGCTGAGGGGAAGAATAGTTGGTCCTTTTGACAGAGACTTGAAAGAGAACAGAGTCTACCTTGGTACCTGGGACCCCAAGTCATGCATCCCAAGGTCATGGCTAGTTAACATTAAAAACAAATGCTAACAAGTTAAATTTATATTCATTTATAGACAGTTTTGTAATTGATAGGTGCTTTGCATATATGGGTACTCTTCTAAGTGTTGTACATGTTATACTGTTCTAAAGGATATACTGATTTCATTCTCACATAATCCTACCATGGAAACATATTTCTTTTTGGGTGTAGTGATTCTTGCCTTTAATTCCTGCACTCACGTGGTAGAGGCAGGCAGATCTACATAGCCAGCTCCAGGTCTGGCAGGGCCACATATTTGAGACATTGTCTCCAAAATCAAACAAACTAAAAACCAAAAAAGATTTTTAAAAAGGAAATGATTTCTTGTTTCTATCTCCATGATGGTTAGGTTTTGTCAACTTGACACAAGCTAGAGACACCCGAGGCCCCAAGAAGAGGGAGTTCCATTGAGGAACTGCCTCCATCAGATTGGCCAAGGGGCATTTCTCAGGAGGCGGATTGGCCAAGGGGTATGTCTGGGGAGGCGGTCCTGGGTTGTATAAGAAAGGCAGCTGAATATGAGTCTAGCAGCATCTTTCTTCTTCAGCTATTTCTTGTTCTCTGACTGAGCTCCAGCCTTGGCATCCCTTGATCAAAGTGTAAACCCTTTGTTTAAGTTGCTTTGTCTTGGTGTTTTATCACAGTAACAGAAAGCAAGTGAAGCCACACCTTCCACAGGAGTAAACTGATGCTCAGGGAAGTTAGGTCATCTCTAAAGAGCCAGGCTTTGAGCTTGCATGCAACATTAGACTGTCTCTTAGTTCTCCCTTCTTTTCTGGCTAGCTTCTGTTGTAATGAAAGGGGGATTATGGAGTTAATCGAGGAGTATATTTTGTTTTCATTTTTTTTTTCAAATAATTAATTTGAGGTTGTGAGACAGCATGTGGATTATTCTCGGTTGTACAGATAGCAGCAGATCTTGGATGAGAGAATCCAAGTGCCAGCCACCTGTCTAGGCATGATTCCTTCCCTTAAAGCCAATGTTTTCCGGTTGCCTCTCTCTTAACATCAATATCTATCAATTCTTCAAATGCACAACAGACATGTTCTTTCTTTCAGCTTACTCCTAGTGTTAAATTTGGGGGATATGAAGATCAATAGAAATCTTTACTGTCAGTAAGGGAAAGATATAGAGAGAGCTACAAAACATCTACCCCTCTCAATGGAGGTCTATATCTCATATGCTATAGTACCCTTAAGGAGAATAAGAGAGCTCATCATGATAAACTCAAGGCTTGCTTCATGAAATAACCTATATTCAAAGACTGAAACCTTCACCCGGGAAATGAAGAAGATATTTTGAATAGACAGAAGTGAGGATTGATGATATATTGAGGGATTCAATTTAGCTCAGTATAAATACAATGGATTGTATTTACTAGGAAAGTGTAACACAGTTGTCAGAAAGGAAATTCTGAATGTGTGAACTGCCATTTTGGGAATGGCAGAAGGAAAACAGATTTGGAAATTGAAGATGAGGTTAATAGGATGTGGTTATGTGGTATGTGAAGAAGTCGACTCACAGGTGGCTTTTATGGCTGGGTAAACACACTAAAATGAGGAATATGCACAGTGAGGTAGATGAGAAACCTGATTCTATTTTCAACAAGTAGGTTTTGTGCATGTTGGATTCCCAGGCATACTGGTCCAAATGACTTTGCAAATAAAGGTATTGAGCCCATAATAGCAAGCACTGGATGAAGATATGAGTGCATAGGTGGAAATGAACCATGATGTACATGAGATACTTTGAAGGACAATGGATGGGGAGATGGGAAGGTGGAGTCACAGCGCTCCAGGAGCAGGCAGAGTAGACAATGTCTACAAATGAAACAAAAGGGTCTTTGCAGAGAGGCAAGAAAATGTCTAGAAGAAAACAGTTTATGATATGGAAGTGGAAGAAGGCAGGCAGGTCGATGATCATATTCAGAGGTCAAGAGACTAGGACCAAAATCCTGTCATGAGGAGTACAAATTATCAAGACTGGGGATTGGAATAAGAGGAATTTCAGATGCCATGTGGCAGGAGATGATGAGTGAGCAAGTGGGTGTGAGGAACTACAGAGGGTATGTTAAGACAACACAAAGAAGATGGACCACTATGGAATGGCTCCTTAGGGTAAAGACTGAGGGAGTGATGTACCTCTCCAGACTGAGGATAAATGGGTAGAAAAGTGTCTTGGGGTTTTTATGCTGTAATAAAACACTGTGACCAAAGACAACTTGGGTAGGAAAAATTTTGCTTATTTCAGCTGACAATTCTCAGGTCACACTCCATCACTGAGGCAAGTCAGGGCAGGAATCTGGAGGCGGGAACTGAAGCAAAGCAATGGAGGAGCTTATTGGGCTGCTCAGCCTGTTTTCTTATTGCACTCATGACCACCAGCACAGGAGCGGCACTGTTCACAATGGGCTAGGTTTTTCCACAGCAGTCACTAATTAAGAAAATGTCCTACAGGCTTTCCCATAGCCCGATCTTACAGAGGTGTTCTTTTTGTTTTTCAGTTGAGAATCCCTCTTCTCAAATGACTCTAGAGTGTGTCAAATTGACATAAAACTAGCCAGCACAAAAAGGCTGATGGCTTGAACAAAGTCTCTGGGAACAAGTTGGATAGGATTGGAATTAAGGATATACAATCACACACAGATAGAGATGACACCTTTCTCTCAAAGTGTTTTTTTTTTTTTTCCCCCTTTTGTAGCAGATTGTTTACCTGCAGGGTTGGGAGAGCTTCTTGGGAGGAGTCTGGGGGAAGCCATATGGTGGAGACTAGGGGTGAGATAAGATGGAGTTATTTGTAAATCACAGTATAGTAGAAACGTGTTCTGATGATGAAGCACAGGCATGGGGAGAGATACTGAATGGGATCCAATACTAGGGTAAAAATGAGAGAAAAAGAAGCTAGGAGAAAAAAAATCAGATATTGTGATGCAATCCTGTGGCCCCAGCACTCAGGAGGCAGAGGCAGAAGGATTGTGAGTTCATAGCAGCCTAGATTACACAGTGCCATCCTGTCTCAAAAAAGGAAGGCAGAATGATCAAGCTACAAAGTGGCAGGGCCACAGGGCTAAGCTCAATTTGGGGAGCGGGAGCATAGACTCTTTTCCTCCTGTCAAGGAAATAAGCACTAAAGGATCAAAGGGACTATGATGGACATTCACTGTGGCTTGATAGGAGAATAACTTAGGAGACTCACTTCTGAGTGTATCTGTGAGGCAATTAAGGTGGGAAGGTATCATTCCATGAGCTGAGGCCCTCAACTGAATACCAAGCAGAAGGTGAGCTTCTGAATGTGTGCAACAGACTGGCCATCCCATGCTCCTGCCACCATGACCGTTCTCAGCCTAAGTCAAAATAAACTTCCTTCCTTACGTTGCTTCCACTGGGTATTTTGCAACATAAGCAAGAAAAGTAACGAATATAGGAAGTCTATGCCCTCTAAAAGAGGTCTTTCTCAAAAACACCAGAATCTTTGGGGATGAAGTAATCTACTCTCTTCCCAAAGTATTCATACATAAAGACCAGGGTGGCTCCTGTTTTTGCCAACATAATGACCCACAGTGCTGTCTCTGTCCTTTTGGGGACACAGAGAATACTGGATTCCTGTGTGATGAGCAATGAGGAAACCATGGTAGCTTGGTGGCTAGTAGGAATAAAACTTAAATGCAGGGGGTGGGGAGTCAGTTGCAGAGACTGGAACATTCTAGGGCTCTGATAGCATTATTTCACCATTTAAGTGAAGCAAAGTTTGTGTGTCCATCATTTTACAAAGTGAACCCACCTAACAGGAAGGAGCACACAGGTGACAGTGTCTGTGGTGGTGGCATCTGCAGCAGTGTTATCAGAGGAGCTGCTGAAAGGTGGTAGAGTACCAACCTTCAGGTTAAAACCCTCGACTTGATCTGCCGAGACCAGACCAGTCTAAGACAACAGAGACCAAGCATTTTGTGGAGTGGAGTATTTGAAGGCCACACAGTCCCTAATTCTATCTCCTGTGTCCTGGCACAAGATATTGAGTTGATTGAATTCCATAAATGGAGTTGGAGATATTGATGGAGATACTGCGATGAGAATGTTAATGTCACAGGTGGGGGAATTGGGCATCACAGTTAAACTGTTTCCCAACTATACTTAAGTACAGTAAACAAATTTACTCTACAGAATCACAGTTACTTACATTGAGTGTGGCTGAGTGTTTTAAAAATAAAGGTTTTATTTGTTTTAGAGAATTTCATACATTGCATTTGGAACAGATTCACCCCTACTCTTCTCTTGAATTCCTCCCAGATCTCCATCCCCCAACTTCATGTCACCTTATTTTTTTTTAAAAGAACCATTGACTCCAATTTGTGCTGTCTATATACTTTTGCACCCACTAGAGAATGATTGACCAGCCAGGAGCTACGTCCATCACAAAGACCAACTTTCCCTTCCCCTGAAGTGGTAGCATGGAATGGAAAAGGCTTCATGAGCCCCTGCCCCAACTGAGAAACTTATGTGTTTTAAAAGTAGAATGATTACTGGATTGTTTGTACAAAACTCCTTTCCTCTTTTGCTTCAAATGGTTTTCCATTATTCAAAAAGGTGACACAGATACACCTATTAATATTAGTTTTGTGGCTTATTCAGTCCTATTGGGCTCTTAGAAAAAAATCAGATAAAGAAAGGCAGTGTTGTTGGCCATGCCCTCAGCTGCCCTGTTTCCATGTGAGTTTGAGGGATGTTAGCACATCACTAAAGGGCATCACTTCTCACTGGATCTTAGTGCATCACATGAAGTCACAGCCCCTGTCCTATGACTTGGGAAAACCGATAAATTAGTTTCATTTCTATAGTAGTGTTTTTCCTGGAACACTATATTAATAGACTGTATTTGCATCTTCCAAACTTATTTGACTATAGACAATTTTCTATACAACATTCTAGAATTCATGTTCTGTGGATCAGGCTTTGGGAAACTTATCTCCAGGAGAATATGAGACAGATTCCACTCTGACTGTTTGAAATGCTGATGTTGAAAGAGTCCTCAGACACAGGAAACTCAAACTCACTTGAAAAAAAAAGAAAAGAAAAGAAACACTTCTTTGGAATTTTCTAGAAAATGAGAAAAAAAGAGCAACTAGCTATTGGTGCCCTGTATTTTTTTTCTCCACAACTGTCCCAATCTATTTATTTTCACTTTAACGGAGGAAGTTTGGAGAGGGCTTCAGTGGTAACTCCCAGTATGCTATGTGGGGTGGACCAGTGTGACACTGTGTCCTTTCTAGATCAGATGCTGATTGGATGTGTGCTTCTGTTAAGCAAATGGCCACAATTCTGACAGCAGCATTTACTGCAGGAAGCATTCCAAACAATGAGCAGAGGCATGGATATGATGTTTTATAATAGTAATTAGAATAAATCATAAGGAACTACTGCTGTGGATTTATTTTCTCAGTGGGCTTCAGCTTCTTTGTTTTAAATCTTTCACTTCTGAATGACTCTCCTAGCCAGGATGTGATGGAAATTCTCCCGAGAGCTCAAAGCTATTTACTATTTTAGTTACATCAGATAACTAGTTGAACAATTTATTTATTTTGTTAGCCATTTTTAGTTGGAATAAGTAAGCACAAAACAAATCAGACATTCTGGCTTGGTGGGATTGAAGGAAGGCAGTAAGATTGAAAGGCAGGGGTGTTGGCTATGCCCTCAGCTGCCATGTTGATGTTTTTATGGCTTTGTATGCAATTTTGATGTGCAACTTGAGCTAGGAATTCCTGGGATGTGTATAATTCCAGAAGAATCAATTATTTTCTACTTATGAAACTTTGCCAATGGTGGGCATATCTGGAAAGATTGATGTTTTAGGTTCAAAAAGTTTTCAGATTTCTCTATTTGAACCCGAATCTGAACAGTCTACTGGAAACAAAATTGGTGCAAGTGATCAAGTGTCAGGAAAGGCAGGAGACAGGCTCAAATTCATGTGGTTTGTTAGCTCTCAGCTCTATTTCGTGAAGCAGTAGCTGAGAATGTGGTCCATGGTCATCTTTGATCAAGAGAAATAGGATGTTTCTGGGCAAGGAAAAGAAGGAGTAGCAGGCTCCAGGGGATGCTGTGTCAGAGAGATGAGAACAAGAAAGGAAGAGTTGATCTGAGCTCTCACATCTCAATTTGATAGTCACATCCACTTGTCCCACTCCCATAATTGGTGTAGTGACCAATAACAATTTTGGATTTGAAAATAACACAGGCACTTAAGTCAACCCATGTCCCCAACACAATATTGCTTTCATGGGAACAATTAACATATTTTCATAAAATGATGTGCTTTTCCAGTTAGAGAATCAATTACATGATGCTGCACTGTGGGTAGGAAGAAAGTCTGGGTTCTAAAGTGTTGTGACATCTCTATAGTTGATGAACAAGCCTTCAAGAATGCAATGACAAAGTGATCAGCTCTTGTGTACAGTAGAAATCCAATTACCATTGTAGTAACTGACATACCTGTTTTTTTGTGTGTGTTCCTGATTCATTGGCAAGCTTTTGGATGGCTTTGGAGAGAAAAGGTTGGGATTTCACTAACTGCTTGTGGAAGAAATGAGAAGGCACTCTGCTGATGACATCTGTCACCCCATTGATCTCCTGGGCTGATTGAAGACTGTCCTAGAATGGAAGCCAAGGATAAGGTGGACACTATGAGGCTTAGGGGTTTCAGCTGAGTAGCTTGGCTCAAAGGCTGATTACCTAAACCACACAGCTCCTTTGAGAACCTAGAATGTTCAACTTATTTTTCTCAAGAAACAACCATCTTAACAGCTGTTAATCCTCCAGGGGAATGGTGTAAAGTCTTATTATGTGTCCTGTCCTGCAAGACTTCAAGTTTGTATATTTATTTATTCAGACCATGAGGATACATAACCCTATCTAAGAACTCTATTATTTAAAACAAATCATTTGCCTAAGTTTTTCTATGTAAGACTTGACTGGAATCTCATATCTCCACAACCACCCCCACCAAATACTGAACTCAAATATTGCAATATAATTGAAATTAGTTTAAAAAATTAAATGACATTTTGCGAGCCATTTAAAAGGGTCAGCAATGTGTTTGAGCAGTACGAGGTTAACCTTTGCTCATTAGGGGACATGCAGTCTTCAGTGGGGATTCTGGGGCTGGGGGTTGTACTTGCTAAAAGTTTAAAACAGTAATTTTTTTCCCAAGAAAGGTCATCTTGAGCTAAAATGTCAAATAAATTATTTAGATTACTGAATTAGAAAAGTGAGGATCTGACAGGCTGAATTTTTTATGCACATTAGCCACAGCCGGGGTTTCTCTATGTTCTTTTTATTAGGTAAGTGCACCCCCTTGCCTCTTATTAAAAATCCTTCCATTTAGTCCTGTACACTTCTTCTGATAGATGACTTGTGTTTGTGATCATCCAAATACAGGAGGCAGCTGTCTTCCTACAGCTTGTCTTCATTGTGAGACCTCCTAGTTTTCATTCTAGCTATCATACTCATGGATCTCAAAGAAGAGAACATGCACACGTCAATACACATATGCTCGAAAACTCTTTACACACACACACACACACACACACACACATACACACAATGATGCATCTTCAAGTATCTATGTAAATATGTATGCTTTCTTTCCCTTAAGTGAGATAACCTTGTATTTCAGTGAGAGAGAAATTCAGTGAACATATGGAGTGTTTCCAATAGAAAATGCATAGTGTTAGCAGACTTTTCTCATTTACAAGAGAGTATTTAAAAAGTAAGTGGCTTTGTGAACATGTGACTTAAGGAACTTCTCTGTTAGCAAAGTGATCTTTGAAGGACTTCTAGATGCCACTGCCAAATTGGGCATATGGCCATTTTCTGGGTTGTCTTTCTGCCACAGAGGTCTGTGAGTCTCTCAGAGGAACTTTCTCGTGACAGGTGATTGCTGGTTCTGATTGGATTTTACATATGAAAAGCTGAGATATAGAGCTGCCAGCGTAGGTGATAGGGCTGGTAACTCTCTAGATTACTAGGTTTGAGTCCTTGTGTTTGCTCCAGGTTCCTTCTTCCCCAGGATGTCTATGTCACACATGTGGTTTCTTAAGCAGAGAAATTCCTTTTGAATGTTTGGTTGTTATTGTGCCTATATGTGGGAACGTCTATGATGTTCCCTAGTGAATTCACATCATACATATGTATGTATAAAATGCTGGGTGTTCTATATTTCTCTGTGACTTTAAGATCCTTCTATTGTCTTTAGCTTATATGTTTTTTTAGTTTCTCTCTTTATAGAAAACTTTATTTTCTGGAATTGTTATTTTCTAAGGTGTTTTTCATATTATCTCAAGAAATGAACTTTCCTGAGCTTGGACCCCAAGGCTTGGCAAACTGAAATAATGGATAATACTTGGATGGGGAAGGCTGTAATTGTTGAGATTTAGAAATTCTGCGTTCTACACCTGAGACTCAGTTATAGTCTTTTCATTTTCTTTTAAAGTTTTAAAGCAGGTTTAGTTTGTTCTATGCTTATGAGTATTTTGTTTGTGTCTTAGTTTACTTTTTTATCACCTTGATAAAACATCATGACCAAGACAACTTATTAAAGAAAGCATTTACTTTTGCGCTCATGGTTCCAGAGAGGTAGAGTCCCCATTATGGTGGGGAAGGTGGAGGTAGGCAGGCATGTTACTGAACAGTAGCTGAGAGCTTACATGTTGAGACAACAATCACAAGGCAGAGAAAAAGAGCTAACTGGGAATGGCATGGACTTTTGAAACCTCCAAGCCTGCTCCCAGTGACATATCTATATCTATCTATCGGTATATCTATTTATTTGTATATCTATCTGTGTATCTATCTGTGTATCTATCTGTATATCTATCTATCTATCTATCTATCATCTATCTATCTATCTATCTATCTATCTATCTATCTATCTATCATCAATCATCTATCATCTATGCATCATGTGCATTTTTGGCTCATTCAAAGGCCGGAAGAGGGCATCACATCCCCTAACTGAAGTTATGAATGGTTGTAAGCCAAGATGTGGGTGCTGGGCAGGAAAACTGGGTCCTCTGCAAGAGCAACAAGCCACCTGTCCAGCCCCAGCCATTTCTTTTCAGTCTCATATTTCTCTCTTTCTTTGTAAATTTCCCCTTCTTTCTTGACTGTGTACTTACCATTCTCTTTTTTGGGACAGTGTGCATACTCTATCACCTGATCTTCTTGCCACTGGACAGTTTATGACTGCTCCTGCTAATAGAATATGGATACAATGAAGAGTGTTGGAGGATGGAAAGATGGCTCAATGGTTAGGAATGTGTCTTGATTTTATAGATGATCCATATTCAGTTCCCAGCACCCATGAGGGAAGCTTGAAATTGCCAGTAACTGCAGCTCCAGTGATCCAGCACCTTTGGTGTCCTCCTGCAACTGCACTCATTTGAACATCCCCTCTCTCCACATATAAGCATACACATAATTAAAAATAAATCTTAAAAAAGATGCTATCTGAGAGATGTAATGCTTACCTTCTAAAAAGACTCATACAACACTGGGATTCCTGATAAAAAAAACAGCTCACAGAAAAGCCAGGGATAGCAGAAAGCTTGAATCTCCCTGCTGTGGTCATCAGAATTCCCTCACCATCACCAGGAATGTTCTTCCTGCTTGTAGTGAACCCCTATCCTTGACTAGTGTTGAGGGACAGATCTTTCTACAAAGAATGTAAGAATACAAGGGAGGCATTTTCTTTGTTTCACTGATATATAAATAGATTGAAGGTGGCCCCTGTATGTGTAGTTAGGTTGTTTAATGTTTCACACGGTGTTAGGGCAGTGAGCTTAAGCTCCAGATAGGAAATTTGAATTCTATATCCAATTACTTTAAACATAGCCCAAACAAACATGTTTAAAGCCATTTGAGGTCTGTCTGCTTTATGTATACTATGTAAGTACACAGTTTCTATCACTGACAGGGAAGAACAACAGTAGGTCTGAAGCTACCTAAGACAGAGTTTGCTCAGTTGTTGTCCAACTGAATACTCACTGGAGGTGATAATAAAATCAGAATCCAAAACTGGATAGCATCAGCACGTCATATACACAAGCTGGAAGTTCTGGGCATCAGTGGGCTTAGTAAATCAGCAGCATTTAGTAGGGGAAATTCCAAGGCTATCTCCACATAAGAATTGAAGCAAGACACTGGAGCAAAATATGTGGACATGAATATGTTTCTGCAACACTTTTGGTATGGAAGGAAGCACTAATGCGGGGTCAAGTGCAGGTAATTAATGGATACAGATGGAAGACACAACAGCCATTTTACTGTCTTTGAAATCCCATTAAACTTATACTCAGCTACATAATTGGGCACTTACTGTATAGCTTAGTTCCTTTGGCATTAGTTTTTTACTGTCACAGCGTATGCCACAATCCACTAAGAACTCAGTGGGCTGCACAAGGAATGCTTTTTGATTGATTGATGGATAGAGTCCCCTTATTTACAGGGATTATCATGTAATGGAACCACTGTCTGTTTGTTTCATGCTTGCAAATATTTTCCTAGTGTGTATCCAATCTGTTTCTCATATAGATCCAAATTCTGTATCTTCTCATCTCCTTCACACAATCCAAATGAATTTTTCACTCTTAGCTGCTTCCCAGAATGGGATAATGGATGACATTGATGGCACGGAGTTACCCACTGCTTCATCTCTCTGGACTCAAAGGCAGAGAGTGAAACATGAAAGCCATTGCTGGAGGGGAGCTGTTAAATTTAAGGTGCCTACCAGAGCACAACTGGACATCAAGAAGCAACAGAAAGGGAGTGTGGGATGAGCTTCTGGTGAGCTGCATCATCACTCTGTGACTCTGAAGGAAGGAGCAGCGTGTAGCTGGGACTCAAACTGTCATTTGATAGGGGAGACTCTCACACACTCGATGTTGGACGACCATTCGGGAGCCCGGGTGGCAGTAGAATGCTTACTTACAATCCCGAAAATCTTGTTTTTCTGTCATTTCTCCAATCCACCTAGAAGAATATTTGCTAGTATGAGCCTCTGTGATGCAGCTCTAGGACAGACTCCGAGACCTTCTCATTCATGGACAAAAAAGGCTTTTGTGTAGTCAGTTAAAATCTAACTTGATACTTAGCTTTGAAAAAAAAAAAAAGGCTGCATGATTGTAGATAGCTTTGTGATTTCTGGCAATGTATTCCCTTTATATCAGATTAATTAACAGGCCAGTCACGAGCATCATCGTAAGCCTGTGCTGGTGAGCATAGGGACAAAAATGGCTCTGGAAAATGGCTTCCCATGTTTCTGAGATCAGGGCTGGAGGTCTCAGGACCTTGGGAGGACCTGTGTTCTTCATTCTGTGAGGCATTGATCTGGATGACTTGATTTCTTAGCCACAACTTTACATGGACTGTTCTTGACATCACTGAAAACAGTCCAAGGCTGATCCTTCAGACTGGGGCACTGGGTTCTACTGAGTGATTAAAGGAGTGTCTCTCCTGAGTCCTAGCAGAGAATTTTCTTTTAATGAAAAGTTTGGAGCGTTATTATTATTATTATTATTATTATTATTATTATTATTATTATTTAGGGGAAAGGTTCTGGTGGAATATGAGGGATCTGGGACTCACAAAAAAGAGAACATAGGAAAGAACCTATCTGTGTGAGGGAGCCTAGTTTCAGGCAGGGAAAAGAGCTATCAGTGGAGTTTCTGTAATTCAGAATTGCAGGCTAGTTAAAAGGTGAGCTGTATAACTAGGTGAAACCATTTTAATATCACACTGCTCTTGGCCTATGTTGTTGTATAATCCTTTGTGTACTGGGAACTGGTTATTCCCATTCTCTTTTTATTTTTCATATGTAGTATCTAACTCTGGACACCAAAGTTCTTTTAAAGCAAGTGCCACCAATCAGCAGGCTAAAGGGACAGTGCCATCATTTTTGGATAACCATGGGAGACTGGTTCTAAAATTCTCATAGGTATAATGGTCTGTAAATACTTCATTTTCATGTATAAAATGGAGTGTTTACATAGAACCTGTACAGACCCTCCTGTCTACTTTACATCATCTCTGCATCACTTTTAATACCAAATACAACAGACAAGTAGTTATTGTACTATATTGTTTAAGTAATAATGACAAAAAAGTTTGTAATGCTTAATTACGAGGCTGTTTTGACCAATGGCTGTTTGAACCATGCATGCAGACTCTGTGGATATGGTGGGCCAACTTAATCTTTATTATACCTTCTATCCACCAGGAAGAACCTAATGTCTCAATGATAAGCTTTAAATCAACCTTTCTTTTTTTCTTTTTATTAAAAGATTTTTTATTCATTTTACATATCAACCATGGATTCCCCTGTCCTCCCTCCTCCCACCTCCCAGACTCCCCCCCCCAACACACAAACCCATTCCCACCTCTTCCAAGGCACAGTCTCAACCTTTCTTAAAAACATCAATTTAAGAATTTCCATCAAACCTTGCCCTTCATTACTCCCCCTGTCGTCCAAGTTATTCATGTAGAGCTCATCCATTTCTCTGTCATTGGGCGATCCCTGTGTCTTTCCTAGGGTCCCGTTTTCTAGGTAGCCTCCCTGGAGTTGTGTAGCAGTCTAGTCATCTTTGTTTTACATCTAGTATCCTCCTATGAGTGAGTACATACCATGTTTGTCCTTCTGAGTCTAGGTTACCTCACTCAGGATGATTTTTTCTAGATCCATCCATTTGCCTGCAAACCTCATGATGTCTTTGTTTTTCTCTGCTGAGTAGTACTCCATTGTGTATATGTACCATTTTTCAGCTGAAGGGCATCTAGGTTGTTTCCAGGTTCTGGCTATTACAAACAATGCTGATATGAACATAGCTGAGCTTAGGGGAGCAGGAGATTCCAGCTGGATCAAGAACAGAAAGGGAGAACAAGGAATAACAGACCATGATAAATGAAGACCACATGAGAACAGGAAGAGGCAGAGTGCTGGAGAGGTCCCCAGAAATCCACAATGATACATCCTCTGTAGACTGCTGGCAATGGTCGAGAGAAGCCTGATCTGACCTAGGCTGGTGATCAGATGACTAAATACCCTAACGGTCGTGCTGGAACTCTCATCCAATAACTGATGGAAGTGGATGCAGAGATCCTCAGTCAGGCCCCAGGTAGAGCTCCAGGTGTCCAATTGTCGAGAAAGAGGAGGGACTGTAAGAGCATGAGTTGTTGAGACCAAGATTGGAAAAAAGCCCAGGGACAAATAACCAAACGAATGGAAGCACATGAATTATGAACCAAAGGCTGTGGAGCCCCCAGCTGGATCAGGCCCTCTGGATAAGTGAGACAATTGAATAGCTTGAACTGTTTGGGAGGCACCCTGGCTGTGGGACCTGGACCTGTCCTTAGTGCATGAGCTGGCTGTTTGAGACCTTGGGCTTACACAGGGACACTTTGCTCAGTCTGGAAGGAGGGGACAGGACCTGCCTGTACTGAATCCACCAGGTTTAAATGAATCCCCAGGGGAGTCTTGGCCCTGGAGGAGATGGGAATGGAGGGGAGGGGCTGGGGGAAGGTGGAGGGGAGGGGCAGGAGGGGGGAGGACAGGGGAACCGATGGCTGATGTGTAAAATTAAAACACAAATATAATTAAAAAATAGGAAAAAGTGCTTTAAAATTATATGATGAATCTCAGCTTAATAAAAGCAATATATGTCATATCCACAGGCAAAAAAAAATTCAGTATTAAGTAGTGAAGTGCTTCCTCTAAAAAAAAAAAAAAGAATTTCCAAATTTTCAACTGCTACTTAAGACTTACCCTACTCTAATCATCCATTCCAGTCTGGCTAATACTTCACAGTAACCCCAGCTTTTCTTGTAGCTGTACATAGCAACTACTACACACCAGCCAATGTTTTTAGAACTTACATATGCTGCTTTATTTATTCTTTAAGCAATCACGTGAACAATGCAATTTTCCATTTTGTAGATGAATTAGAAGCCAAGACTCACAACACACAGATGGGAGAGATGAAATTCAAACCCACCCATTCATTTTCAAAGCATGTTCTTTGTATATATGTGTAGATCCAATGCCTTCTTATCCATACCTTTGCTTCTTTCTAATTTAATGATTCTTCTCCTAGAATTCAGAAGTTTTCCATGGATGAACTGGACATTGTCAGTCCCTTAGAGTCCACTTGAAATCAGATACTGGTCTATAGCTCATTTTTGTAGTTACCTGCCATGGTTAACATAATTCCAGCACAAAGTGACAGTTCAATGAACAATTCATCTGACTACATTGCACTTGATAGATTTTATTCAGGATTTTTTTTTTTGCCAAAATTTTTATTATCTTTTTATTCACTGTGACACTAACATACATCGAACCTTGTTCACAAAGTGAATGAGGAATAATACATTGTATGTTAGGACTGAATGGCAAAAATAATATTTTCTATCATACACATCATATAATACAGTTATGTGAGATTGATAGCCTAATAAGGAGATGCCTACTAACAATCCCTATATAGGAATAAACTGGGCTGAATGTGGTAGTGCACACCTGTAATGTCAATGCTCAGGAGATAGAGGCAGGAGAGTACAACTTGAAGACCAGCCCGGGCTATGTAGGGAAACTCTGCCCAAGTAAGGGGGTAAATAAAAATTATAATTTCCACAGAGGAAAAAAAGTGTGAGCTACCAGAAAGGGCAATAGTGGATGTGATGTGTGCTTGGGGAGCCACGGTGGCTTCTGGGAGGAAGCACTATGGAGTTAGAGGTGAAGGTTCAGCAGGAGTTACATCGGCCCGAAGAGTTCTCAGGGCCCTGAGAATCCTGCCTATCTGCTCAGCAGCATTTTACCTTCAGCTCTCCTCTTCTCTCCATATCTGGTTCTCTAGCCTTATCTGAGGTCATCAAATAAACAAGACTCCTGCTCCTTGATTCCTTACTGTGCTGTTCTCTCTGCCTGCAATTGATTTTCCAATCTTTCATTTCTTTATTCTCTCATTTCAACTGATGTACATTCAATGTATCAGAGTTCTGCAGAGAGACAGAACCAACAGGGTATATGCTCTCCCCACCCCCGATTTATTTGAAGGACTTGGCTCAAGTGATGTGGAGGCTGGCAAGTCTGAGATCTGTAGGGCAGACTGGCAGGCTGAAAGCTTAGCAGGCATTGAGCCTGCAGTATTGGATGGAACTTCCTTAAGGAACCTCAGTATTTGCTGAGGAGGCTGATTGGACAAGCCCATTCGCACTACAGGGGTGGCCTCCTTTCCTTGGTCAGGTGACTGTAGCTGTTTTAACTACAAAATACCTTCACAACACCACTGAGATTTGTGTGTGATGAAGTAACTGAATTTTATTGCCTGGCATAAAAAAGTAACCACTATAGGCATTAATGTCTATGTGCAAACAGTTTATAGTAGCTATAATTTTACGGCTGTCAGTATTCCTTCTGCCTTACCTTAGTCTTTACAGCCTGGATCTTCCCACCCACTCCCCACTTGGAGGCTGTCTTCATATACTTTACATATGTTCATTCAAAGATTTCTTTCTATCTTTGCATTTTAAAATGTTTCTTGATATAGGAATATGCTCTAAAATTCTCCAGCACATGCGTCTAGTTCTTCAATACATATACCTGCCATAACTCCTTCGCTGACATTTTCCTGTATCTAAATGGATAGCTTCGTTTGCACTCATTATTAGTTCATTGATTTAATCCTGAGTTCATCAACAATGATTTTCAGTACTAAAGATGTATAAATGCACTGTCCTCTATGTCTGGACACATATATAAGGTTGGTTAAGACATCTTTATATTCTTTTTATTCCCTACATTACTATTTAGCTGACCACAGAGAAACACAGTTACTAGTCTTCTGCTCACTTTCAAAGCCTTCTAAATTATCCTGCACTTTGTTCCTAGTGACTGGTTTTTTCACGACCAGAAAGACAACAGTATTGTCTTCAGGCCTGCAGATTTCGTCAGACCCTCTCACCTGGGTCATCGTGTACAAACACCTTAGGGCTGATCCTTTGGAATTTCAGTGCTGAAGCTTGTTCATCTAGCAAAGGGCTGGTCACTTCCCTTCTAACTTGTCAGTTTTAAATTGAAAATAACTGTTTGTTCCAGTCTGTTGTGACTTCTAAAATGAACTCTTTACCAAATGTAACATTCATACAGAAATAAATGTTTTCCTCTTTCTTTTCTTTTTTAAAAAAATTTGCAAAATTCACACAAGCTTATAATGTGTTTTTAAAAATCAAACCCGCCATCCCTTTCTTCCTCCCTCTCTTCCAACTCCACTTCTTCTCCTCTAGCTATTTTTCTTTGTTTTTTAAAGCCCATTGAGTATCCTAGTGCATGGGTGTAGGGCCATGATCATGAGTAGTCGCTCAAGCCTGCATCCATGAAGAAACTTTTACATTTCTTAGGATTTGTTGTTGCTGTTGCTGTCTTGACTTTTAACTTTTGGTTTAATCTACTGTTGTTTCAATGAGTTATATTTATTTCTTTTAGAATAATAGATGTCTTCTTTAGACAGGGTCTTGCTATTATTCCAGACTGGTTTCAAACATCTAATTTTGTGGCCTCAGCCTATTAAGAGCTTGGATTTTAGGCATGCACTATTACAACTAGCAAAAAGAGAAGAGAAGAGGAGAGAAGAGAAGAGGAGAGAGAGAGAGAGAGAGAGAGAGAGAGAGAGAGAGAGAGAGAGAGAGAGAATGAATGAATGAATGACAGAGGGAGGATTATTTTGGGACCTGGGGATTGAACCTGGGGCCTCACGGTGCTCCACCATAGATCTGCATCACTAGCCCCTGAAACAAATAGTTTCAGGTTATACATTTCCCTCTCATCCTAACATTACTCCCGTTCCAAATTTTTTATTTGGTTTAATTCAGAAAAAAAACCAACTATTTTTATTGTGGTTTCTTTGACTATGAACATAGAAGCACATTGTTTAACTTTATAATATTGAAGTCATTTTATATTTATTCATTTATTTCTGTTGAATTTCTTCTGTTCTTTCTTCTGAAGTTACAGTTACATGCTTGGTAGCACCCCCCCCCCCCACTCTTCCACACCCAGAGTCCCATGTGTCTGTGTCTCTGTTCACGATTCCTGTGTCTTCCAATGCTTTTTCTCTTCCATGTCACTGACTTCTCTTCTAATTCAGCAATATACTAATGAGGGTCCAGCAAGGTTTTTAATCTACCTCTTGACTATTTTAAATTATTATATTTTCCAGTTATAATAAATTATCTTAAAAATTGAAGTTTTTGGGAAAAATCTCTAGTTATTTATATTATTGACTAACCCAGACAGTTATTTAAGAATCTGTGTTATCCGAGTGTCTGTTTTCATTATCTTTCTCCCTCTATATGTTTTAAAACATGCTTAGTAACTCTGCTAGACTGCTGGGCATTTTGCATGAAAACTTTGAGCAACTGAATGTTTCCTCTTTCCAGAGTAGATTTATGCAATGATAAGGTAGATCACATAAGTCCGAGCAAGTTAGCTCATTTAATCAGAAACAGAGGCAATGAATTGCTCTAGAATTATGCCTCCTTCTAGAGTGTAGCTTGAACTCTCTGGTCTTCAGTGGGCTGGCTTGCTTTTCACCGTTGGTTGTTGCTTCCTCCTGTTTTCTGCATCATGCCAGGGTTCTAAAACTCCACCACGCTTGTCAGCAGCTCTGGAAGGCTGCCTCCCTGCCCCATTTGATCTGTGCACGTGCAGGAGGATGGTGTTGGGCACAGAACCGAGCACAGCGCTGGGTTTGCAGTGCGTTTCTCGCCCATCATATCGACTCGTCATTGCCCCTCTAGGGGGATGAGCTGGCATGGCTGTGCTGGCTTCTCTGCCACCAGAAACAATCCCTAATTCTACTTACTTATCTCAGGGCCAACACTTGGCAGACTCTTAAGGAGAAAAAGCAACATGTTTCTTGTTTTTGTTTTTTAAAATTGATGAGTGAGAATCTCTCCCTTTGCCACCTCGCGTCTGGGTGGCCTCACCAAGATGTCTGGTGTCAGCTACAATGAGAAGTCTTTTCTTGCACTCATATACTGTTTGCTCTTGGATACTGAAAAATATCCAGGGAGATTATGTACACTGCATTGTTTACTTCTAATGAAGCTGTCTGTAAGTGTATAGTCAAAAACTTAGACGTTGGAATTCAGCCTCAATACCAATAATTTAAATATTTTATGCACATTTTCTAATTCTCAATTATAAAGGTTAGATAAAAACATGCTTTTCTTAACAATTTACATAGAAAAGTACAATATGATCAATGTAATGATCATGTTTTATCTGAGAAATAATACTAGCTTTAATATTTATTTACTCTTGTAACATTTAAGGAAAGTTGTTAAGATGAATTCTAGATTGGGGCAGGTTATTGGCACGCAGCTAAATTTAAAATTGGCTGGCGACTTTTCTGTCTTCACTGGGTATTCTCACCACATTTTTGAAAATATGGAAGTAGATGCAGAGAGACTGTTACAAGTTTGAAGTCAGCCTGGTCAATATGGAGCACTTTAGGTCAGCCAATGCTACATACTGAGACCCTTGCTCAAAAAAGCTAACAGGAAAACATATTCTGAACTCCTTAGAAAAAACTCGCCTGTTCTTGACGCAAATTCAGAGTTCAGTGACAGTCACCTGGGAAGTGTCGATCCGCAGTCCCTCTCAGCGCCATTGCCTACAAAAAGAGGACAGAGCCCACTTGTCTCCTGGGGTTTGTGCATGCGTGTATGTGTGCGTGTGTGCGTACGTGTGTGTCTGTGTGTGCGTGTGAGTGTGCATGTGTGTGTACATGTGTGCAGTGTGCGTGTATGTGTGTGCACGCGCGTGTGTGCAGTGTGCATGTATGTGTGCGTGCATGCGTGTGCGTGTGTGCGCGCGCGCACATGTGTGCGTGTATGTGTGTGTGAGCGTGTGCACATGTATGTGCGTGTGTGTGCAGTGTGTGTGTATGTGTGTGTGCGCATGTGCATGTGTGTGTGCAGTGTGCGTGTGTGTGTGTGTGCGCATGTGCATGTGTGTGCGCAGTGTGTGTGTGTGAGCGTGTGCATGTGTGTGCAGTGTGCGTGTATGTGTGTGTGCGCATGTGCATGTGTGTGTGTGCACGTGTGTGTGCGCGTGTGTGTGTGTGCAGTGTGCAAGTATGTGTGTGCATGTGTGCATGTGTTTGTGCACGCATGTGCGTGTGTGTGCGCGTGTGTGTGCAGCAGTGTGTGTGTGTGCGCATGTGTGTGTGTGCATGTGTGTGCGCGCATGTGCGTGTATGTGTGTGTATGTGTGTGTGCAGTGTGCGTGTGTGTGAGTGCATGTGTGTGTATGTGCCTGTGCGTGTGTGCAGTGTGCAAGTATGTGTGCGTGTGTGCAGTGTGCGTGTGTGCGTGCGTGTGTGCACGTGTGTGTGTGTGTGTGCATGCATGTGTGCACGTGTGTGTGTGTGTGCATGTGTGCGTGCGTGCATGCGTGTGTGTGTGTGTGTGTGTGTGTACGTGTGTGTGTGTTTGTAAACTGAAGACATTGTGGGAACAAATATAATGCAGAAACCAGAGAGGCTAGTCAGTTCCTTTGACTCAAGTATTTTGTTTCAAGGTTCTGAGCACTCAGCTCAACCAGGGTCAGAACTTATTTATCCGTCACATCTGAGATGATTGTTTCTTAAATTGCCAAGGGCAAACCCAAAGCTCATTGGCACCCAAGGCACACTGTGAAACCCATGCTAAACAACTTTGCTCTGCCTCTTCCCCCTGCCTCGGACCCTTGGTGCCTGTGATTACAAGGAGAGCCCGTGTAAGTTACCATGTGTCTCTGCTAGCAGACTAACAGGGTGAAATGCCTAGGCCTCTTTGGAAACAAGTTAACAACTGTTCTTGGCTCCTGCTAAATACTCAGTTAGTTGCCACCCCCACCTGGCCGACAGGACAGGGAACACCCCTAGGTACTCCCGTCACCTACTCTGTTTTCTTTTTCTTCTTGTCTAAGCAGGACTTTGCTTATTCAAGGCGATCTCCCCCTAGCCCCTGTTCCCTAGATGGTTTTGGCCTGCTTTCAACCCTCATTTTTTTTTCTGTGACTCGGGAGTACTTAGTCATTTGTGCATCAGTGAGAAGAGGGATTTAGTGACTAGGAAGACCATAGACGTTCCTCTTTGACCCTTCCTTCCTTGACAAAGTAAATCCCACTGAAAACCAGCATTAATAGAGCATGACGGTTTGAAGAATAGAGGCCTAACTGTTGACATGTCTGTTGTCAAGCTATGCATTATTCTCTGATAAAGAAAGGCACATTTCTTAAAAAGACAATCTCCATGGCATTAGGCTTATTGGTGCGGTATCAGTGTCATTGTCCTTGGCTACCCAATCACTTAAGGGCTTATCAATATTTCCATTAAAAAATCACATTTGCTGTCTCTTAAAAGAAGCCTGCCTATGTCAGATCATTTAAACTGAAATTATAGATCAATTATTTTTAGGTTTATTATTGAACATCAGGGTGCTTAAATTTACTGAATTGGTAGGGGTTGAAAGGTCTTAGTTCTAGAAGAAGATGGCAGGTATAAAAGTATAACAGCGGGATATTATGCAGGTTCTGTGGAGAAGATGAGACATGCAACTCATGTTAACACAGATCACTGTTAGCTATCCATGTATATCCATGAAAGAAATGATTATTCCTTCAAGATTGCATCAGAAATGACCCCAAATAACCTTTATTTCCCATTGAAAGATGTGAAACATAATTGCTGATTAGATACATTAAAAAAGGGGTCAGTGTCCTCTGGCCTCAGCATAGACCTGGTGTCCATAGAGTCCTCACTGTGTGCCACATTGTGCTGGTAATGAAGAAAAGGGCCTAATGAACTGGGTCTGTATTACTTTATAGGCAAGGAAACTAAGATCCACAAACTTTGAAACCTTCCCAAGTCATGCAGCCTGTTTGGCCTTCTTAAAAAAAAATATCTTGCGTACCAGAGCCTATAATTTTCTCATGTATACCCACAGATATACACAAGGTGACCGAGTCAGTGAGAGCGGCCACCTGGCCATGCACTCTCTGTGTTCTTTGGTGAAAGCTGCTTTCTGCTTTTACTTGAAATGCCCAAAACTAGGCGTTTCAACATAGTTCATCTTCTTTAAAGATTCATGGTTGGACCTAGGCTTTCAACACAAAGTTGGCCAAGGCTATCTTTTATGATTTTTATTCATTAATTTGGCTAAAATGCCTCATCTACTCCCAACAGCACTCTACACAAGGGGCACTTTCCCCATGTCCAACCTAAAATAGACAGGACTATTTTATTGTCATTTTACTAGTCTAGTTCTCTAGCAAGAGATGTTGGTGTCTCTTGTTAAAACATTAACCTCTTGACTAGTGGAGTCCAGTACCATCTTAGGTGGTTTGGAACTATTCTGTGAGTTATCTATTCCTATCCACTAGCTTATGTTTTCTCTGAGAGAGTTGTCTTTTATTTTATTTTACTGGCATTTTAATTTACAAAATGTATTGAAATGTAGATTAGGCTCTTGGGAAATATATCTACTAAAGACAGGTGCTAAGTGTTACCACCATATACTGGAGTAGCAAGTCCTGAGAAGAATATATTCTGGAGAGCCCTGCATATCTTTCTCTAATATGTTCTTTAGAAGTGGAATTCTTAACATTGGTGTTTGAATTCACAAGAACAGGTTGGTTTAGTCTCTCCTCCATAGTTTTTCAGGGTTCTGTGCTCTGGGGTGCACAGGAACTCTGGCCTGAGTATCAGACAGATGAAGCCAGCATAGTATCCATTCAAGCTGATGACATCATCTGCCGCTGCTCTTCCCAGAGAAGTCAACTGAATGGAATTCAAATCAGTATTTTTCCCACTTAAAAGCTTCTGTTTCTTCATTGAGCTTATTTTCCTGTTATGTTGGATGTTTTACCTTTGAGCTATTGAAATGTTTTTTTAATCTCATAAATAAATGACAGTTCTTTTAGTATTTCAACATTGAAATAAAATTTATGCTTGCTTTTAGAAATAGAATCTTCAAACTGAAAGCAAATAGGGTTAATTTCAGAAACTATTACTGAAGATGAATGGTTTTCCCCATATGGATAGAATATGAAATCTGGTACTGTTCTATTGCAGGCCTCATGGTCAAATTGTTCTACACTTTTCTCACATGATGTGACACTGAGGGTCTACAGAATGTTTTTGTTTTTTTCTGTCCTTGTTCTAGATTTCAATGGGTTTTGACTTTTTCATGTGGGTTTTGTAATTTCTCAGAAAACAAGGATTAGATTTGGGCCTCTCCTTTTCTATAGGATCATTTGAGCTGTTTCCAAAGCATGGATTCTCCTCCTCTCTAGGTGCATTTTAAGTCCTTGGGAAAACAAGGAACAAAAAGACTGAAGCAAAAAGGATATCCAATTCACAGGGTGTCTGTGGTTTCCTGTGCTATCGTGAGCTTGTCATGTGGATCATTTCATTAGCTTTGTGTGGGCTAAAGTCAGTCTCTGGCTCTCTAAGGGTTGGGAGGGGCTAAGCCACTTGCCAAGTGTCACATAACCTCTGATAAAACTCTGGGTAGTTTTTATTCCCTCACAATATTCAATTAAGGCAGTTACTGTTGTAAACAGTGGTAGATTTACATTTTCATTGAATTATTTTCTTGACATCTTTGTTAACAATTTGGGCTGATCCTCACAATTTTTTCCCTTTTTCCTTTTCAAACTAAAGAAAGACTCATTCTGGAAGAAACATTAGCTCTGCCTCTGTCTCCTTGTTTATTTGTACATTTGTTGTTTTAGCTTCTGGAGTCCTGGGTTTCTTTGGATGACAGTTCTAACTGACCACATGCTTTTTAGTGGATACTACTTGTGATTCTAGGCATAGGACACATCTCTAAATCACTGTGAATTTGAATGTAGAGCTATGAGTTAGGACCCCACTAGACCTTTGAAGGAACACTCCTTGTGTTGGAAGCCTCCATACACCCCCAGGATTTAATGTGGTATGCTGTTTGTTTGTCCCATCATAACCAAAGGACCCTAGCTGACGTAATCAGATTGTTAAATGTTATTTTTCTTTATTTTTTGAAATGTTATATGCACAAAACAGGAATGTAAAATTAGTAAATAACTGCAAAGCAACTATTATATAGCAAAATCACTGCATCACAGATACTGTAGTCAGAAAGCAGAATAATGGACATTTGAGAAGTGGCTTTAGATCACACCCTCTCTGCCAGGGCTGCTGTTTCCTGGTAATAGATAACTTGATTTTCCCATCAGATGTTTTCTAATGTATGCATCTACAGATGTGTCTAGTTTAGTCTATTATTAAACTTTATGTAAAATGAATCATATACTATGAGATTTTGCTAGAATGAAGCTTGACGTGGGTTTTGCTTCATAACAGTGTATTTATAAACTTCATCTATGCTGTGTGTGCAGTTGGATGTTTTCATAATGGGTGCTGTGTGGTATTTCATCATTAAATCTACGTCACAGTTGGTCAATTAGCATTAGATTGTGTGATACGAACAGATGTTAAGTTGGAAACACCTTCTCTTCCCTGCTGGGCTGAACTGGAGTTGACCAAAATGATGCTGTGTATAACATCTGGAAGACACAGTCAAGGAGAGCAGTGACACTATTCTTGACCATCTTCAGGATGAAGAACGCATATGGCAGACAGAAGCAAATGTAGTCTGTTAATTCTTGCTTGTACACACTTGTCCTTCTGTCTGCCTCTCCTTGACTATTGGCCCTGTTGTTCAACGTGGACTCTGGCTGTGCCCAGAGAGGTGGTCACTTCCCAGAGACAGCCATGTCTTAGGGACACTCCTGTGAGCTTTCCCTTCCTCCTTCCACTTTAGCTCGACTTTTACTTACTTCCTAGAGTGCTTGTTGTGCAAGCATGAGAAGCCTGAGTTTGCATCGCTAGCAACCACGTAAAAAGACAAGTGTGCCCACCAGTGTGTATGTAGTTCCAGTCCTGGGAAGGCAGAGACAAGTGGATGCCAATAACTCTTTGGCAAGCTAGTCTAGACAAATCAGCAAGCTTTAGTTTCCCTGAGAGACCCTGTTTCAAAAGATAAGGTGGAGAGCAATGAAAAAAAAAAAAAGACCTCCAACATTGACTTCTAGCTTTCATAAATATGTTGTCAGTAGAACACACATGATTAACTAGTGAATGGTATACAGGCCATACTGACTGAGAAAAGGGATCTTATTCTAGGAATTTGACTTTATAGAATCAGAGGCAAGTTAAGGACATAAAAACCCAAAGTGGGAGGGATACATACCTACAGGAACATGTGTCCACACACATGTCCACACAGACACACAGACACACACACTCATACACAGACACACACACACATACACACTTTCCCTGTAAAGATTTCCTGGTCACTGACTCCCTGATCTTCTACTTCTGCCTGTTCAGTGAGTCTCCTCTGATCCTTCCCCCACTCCCTCTAGACTGGATCCCTCCTCCCAGTCAGAGTCTCCTGACTTGTACTACATTCACCAGTTGACTATTTGTGTTGCTAATGATGTCTTCCCCTTCTTAATATGTCAGGTGGGACTTACAGATCAATATTACAAAAAAAAGATGTTCAATTTAACAAGTGATTTTTTTATATCTGCTGAGATGATCATATAATTCTTCCTCAATAGTTAAGGAAGTAAATTATACTGATTCTATAGTTTGAAAAATACTGTATATTCCTTGAATGAATTTAACTTAGTCACTGTGAATCCCCTTTGTTATTTGTTATGATTGATTAGATTCTACTTATTTTGGATTTGTGTGTGTGTGTGTGTGTGTGTGTGTGTGTGTTCATGTAGATACGTATACAAGTGAGGATGCATCATGTGTACATGTGCCTGTGGAGACCAGAGGTTGTCATCAGACATCTTTCCCTATGGCTCTTGACATTAATTTTTGAGACAGGGTTTCTCATTGTACTGGGGGATCATCCTATATCGAAGCAGGCTGACCAGTGAGCTTCAGGAATCTACCTGTCTCTCAATATCATCAATGTTGGGATTATGGGCACACACTGCCATACCTGGCTTTCACATGTGCTTAGGATACAAACTCAGGTCCTCATTTTTGCATGGCTGGTACTTTATATATCCCAGCACCTTTGGAATTTTTTAGTCTGGGTTCATGTCTTGAGGAGGGTTTGATTTTCCTTTCTTATATCAGATTTGGGTGTCAGGGTTATGCTAATATCAAAGTGGACAGAGAGTAGCTCTTTTATTGAAAAAATATTTTTATATAATGGATTCTGATCATGGTTTCTCTTCCCCTATTTTCTCCCAGATCCTTCCCACCTCCCTATCCATCCAACTCCATGCCTTCTTCCTTCAGAGAGCAGCCTTGCTCACTGATTCTCTACAATAGTTTGTGTGTGTTTAGAACTATTATTTTTTTCTGTGGGTCTTTGCTATATTTCTGTGATGATATCTTTTGGGGCTGAAGTTTATTTGCAAGGGTGTAATTTTTATATGATCTTTTTCAATATGAAATAAGGTGATATTTTAAATCATGGTAATATGAAATAGTGAATAGGAATAAGTCACCCGGAGAAAGCATTTAATTAGGCAAATGGACACACACACCATCTATAAATGAATGGCTCTGCTGTGAAAAGCCCTTGGTGAAAGCACATGAGAATTGTTGGTACCATTTGTGAAAGTTGGGTATAGTCCACATTCCTTCTCCTTGGAACCTTCTAGAATATCTGCCCCTCCTTGCCGCACACCCTCTTTCTCCCTCACATCCACACATTGTTTTTCTTTTCCCTTCGTCCTTTGTGAATGTGTCAACTATCAGCATCATCTGAAGCACAGGTGTGGTTGCTAAATTCTCCCACAAAGCATAAGCCGATATCCAAATTCTCAGAGGTGACCTGGTTATCCCTACATGTCCTTGACAGGCTTTCAGGGGACCCTAAACGTGAACATTGTTTGTGTTTGACCTCCTTGCTTTCCCATGTCTATACAGTGTAACTGTTTTTCAGTGTTGCTTCGATATTACAACAGATGAAATCCAGAAGTAGAGAGGAAAAGTCAGGTTTTGTTCATTAAGGAAAATATTATTGATATTAAAAAAAACAAACACTTTTTTTAGAAGAGTTATTTTCTACTAAAATTTTAGGTTGTCAGGCAGTGCTTTTATTACCATTTAAATGAACCAATAAATACATGCTTCAAACATTTCTCAGTTTTAGTTTTAAGGAGAGAAATATGGATATATATCATATAATCATTATATATATATATATATATATATATATATATATATATATATATATATATATATATATATATATATATATCATACAATCCTTGTAAACTAAAGCTCTTTGCAGGCTTCAGTAACGTGTGTGTGTGTGTGTGTGTGTGTGTGTGTGTGTGTGTGTGTGTGTGTGTGTGAGTGTGTGTGTGTGTGTATGTGTGTATGTGTGTGTTTGTGCCTGTGTGATGGTGTGCCTGTGTGGGTGTGCATGTATGTGCAGGCATCTGTGCCTATGTGTGTACCTGTAGAGGCACTGGGTGTCATCCATCACTGGTCTCCACTTCCTATTTTGAGTTAGTCTTCGCTGAATCTGGAGTTCAACAGCTGTCTGGACTGGGGGCCAGCAAGCCCTTGGGATCTTTCTGTCTCTGTTCCCAAGTGCTGAGAATACAAACCTGGGTCTATGTGCTTGCATAGCAGATGGTCTGTCTCCCAGCCCTCCCCATGTAGCTGCAGTGGCATTCCAGTAACTATTAAGTCACTTCAATACTTTTTAAGAGTAGAGAGGGAATCCCACAGCCCCTGGTTTACAGGGGAGAGCACTCCCTTCCTCCCTCCTTCTCTTCCTCCCTCCCTCTCTTCCTCCCTCCCTCTCTCCCTCTTTTTCTTCCTTACCTCCCTCCCTCCTTCTCTCTCTAACTCCCTCTTTTTCTTCCTTCCTTTCTTCCTCCCTCCCTCCCTCCCTCTCTCCCTAACTCCCTCTTTTTCTTCCTTTCTTCCTTCCTCCTCCCTCCCTCCCTCCCTCCCTCTCTCCTTCCTTCCTTCTTTCTTTCTCTTTCTTTCTTTCCCTCTCTCCCACCCTCCCTTCTATTTTGTTTTCAGAGAAATCTGGCTAGTCTGGAACTTTCTGTGTTGCTCAGGCTGGCTTCAAATTCATGATGCTCCTTCTTCTGCTTCTCAAGTGATGGCAGTTTGTACATGATCTACCCTGCTTGGCTAAAGGTTATGTTCTTTAAGAATGGAGGCAAGGTCTTGCTTCATGTGGTTCTGTTTACCGGCCATCACCAATCCGTCTACTAAATGCTCTACAGAAATGCCTGTAGTTTCTCTGAGCCTTGTTAGTTCCTAACAGGGTACCCTCTCTTCCTTATCTTCCTTGTGAACTCCTTTTCACCCCCCTCTTTTGTCATGTCACTCATTTCTTATGCACACCTCTGTGGACCACCATAGCATATTGCAGTAGCAAGCATACTATGTATTATGTGAGTTGGCTTAAAATGACTTTGGAATCCCAAGCATGTTCTATTTAGACTTTTTGTTAATCTGTGTGTGCTATATTTTGGAACTGAGTGGTTGGCATGGATACTCATTATTCTTTTATCACCACATGGCACTCATTTTTCTATAGCTCTGGATTCCCTGTTTTGTGTTTACCCTGTTGCAAAAATCTTGTATGGATATTTTGGCTTTGTACAAAGTCAGGAAATAAGCCTTCTACTACTGGGGAGTAGGACTGGACAGGCTTGTATGTGTTCAATTCATCTTCTGGGAGTGGGTGGATGGGTACATACCTGAATGAAAGCAACCAAGGAATATACATGAGATAACCTTTACAGACACCAGCCAAAGACATTCATTCTTAAAACAATGAAGTATGGCTAGGGGCGGTGGTAGTGCACACCTTTGATCCCAGTACTCAGGAGGCAGAGGCAGGCAGATCTCTGTGAGTCCAAGGCCAATGGTCTGTGTAGTGAGTTCCAGGCCAGCAAGGGGCTACATAGTGAGACTAGGGTGCAAACCGAAACAAAACAAAGTCACTCAGCATGCATCAAATGAACAGTAGCTGGAAAGACTGTCGTTCACAAGGCATAGGCAGTAAAACCCCTAAGGGGGTTACTCTAAATACAAATAGTTCTCCATAGGCTTGGGGGAAATTTGGAGCTCTAATACCTCTCTGTAGTATAATTTCTTTAAATTACTTTGTTGTTGCTCTTGTATTTTTTTTAAACCTGTCATTTATAAAAGTGGAATTATTTTTCAAAGGAATATTATAATATTTATAAAATGTTATTTTCATTCTTTGGTACACTGCTGACTTGAGAAAGTTTTATTCCAACCTGCCACAGAAATCACTTAAGTAGCACTAGCTTCAAAAATCCCCACGTTACAAGGATGGTCAAAAAGAACAAGAAATACTGATGTTAGCTTCATCTGAAAAGCCATTTAAAATAGTTTTGCAAATGGGTTTCTAGAATTTTAAAGGATAAAGAGATATCTGGAAGCCAGAGAGAAGGCTCTGTGGATAAAGTGTTGCTGTGCAAGTGTGAGGACCTGAGTTCAGATCCCCAGAAGCCTTGTAAAAGCCAGGCATGATATGCATAACCCATCACTGTGGGGTATGGACAAGTGGGTCTCTGCAGCTCACTGGCCAGCTAGTCTAGATGAATCAGCAAGCACCAGGCTCAGTAAAGGACCCTGTCTCAAAATCCAAGGTAGAGAGTGCTTAAGGAAGATGTGGATGTCTATCCTTTGTCTCCACATGCACGTACATGTGTGCTTGTGCACCACCATGCACAAATACACACAGCCACTAGAATACATACACTCCCGTACATAGAAAAAGAAAAGAAGTATTTTGATCCTCAGACCTTCTCATCTCACTGTCTAAAAATGACATTGTAAATACAAGCACCTCTTTGGTTTCCCTTCAGCTCTTTATCTGTTTTGAAGGCTTTGCTTATTTTATCTAACCCCCATTAAATAAGTTCTTGATGCACAATTCAGTACCGTTTTACTAAATTAAGGCAGGGACTCCTATTGGCTACAGAAAGATTTGGAAAAGTGGCGATCTGCCTTGATGTTGAGACATCCTATAGGTTTACTCTGGTGGCCCTCACTTCTGTGGAGGAAGGGATCATGAAGACAGACTGCTGAAAAATACAGCATGCTGCAAAATACTTCCATGCTAAATGCCTGTGAGAACTTCTGCCTTGAATCACAGAACTCCAAGTTAGACCCTTTGTCCTCAAGCCCAGCCTGCCAGATAATCCTTTGTGAGAGTCTCCTTGGCATATACATTGAATGACATATTTGAGTTACATCTAATTCTTTTTCTAAAACCTAATTAAAATCAATTCTCTGGCATTTTGCTGCTGTTAGAAAAGATGCTGCTGCTGTTAGCTGTTTCAGTCAGTGGCAACATGTTAGTGGGATTAAAAACAAATTTCTGAATAATATTGTAATGATTAGTGGATCTATGATAATCTAAGCAATTATTAAGGAACAATGCCCACCCTGATTTGGTATCTTGATTATTTGTTGAAGGCATCTGAAAATGGAGATGTCACGAGACAACGCTGTATTGTTTAACTATGTTAATTTATTTTATTTATGTAAATTTAATGCTTCTCAGTATTTCACAAACTTGAGTACTGGTTAATTGTCTAACCAGTGAAGACAGAAAATTGGGAATTAAATGTAAATGACAATATAAACACATTAAAGGTTTTAAAACCTCAGCTCCTTAGGCTGGTAAGTCACTGTTAATTTTAATTAGACTTATTTTGATTTCTAAAATGAGAATCATTGTTAAATGTTCCTAAGAGGTTGGCTGGGTTTGGGGGTTAATGATTATTCACAATGGAAGCAACCTTTAAGACACCAAATAGGAGTCATGGTATTAAAAAAAAATCTGCGGCTCAAACTTTCTTCTTGAACTTGGAAAATGTTTTTGTATTGCCAGTTGGCTTTTTACCAGTGAAAGCGCTTATTGCTCTCTCTCTCTCTCTCTCTCTCTCTCTCTCTTCTTCTCTCTCCCTCTCTTCCTTCCCTCCCTCCCTTCCCCCCTCTCTCCCTCTCTCTGCCTCCCTCCCTTTCTTCTTCCCTCCCCCCTCTCTCTGTCTGTCTTACTGTGTGTGCACATAAGTGTATGTGCACATGTATGATTATATGATCAACCTTGGGTATTGTTTCTCAAGCACTGTCCACCTTTTTTACCCTCTCTCCCTTGCAACCAAGTCTCTCACTGGGGCCAGCAAGCTCCAAGGATCCCTTTACTCCCAACTCTCCAGCACTGGGATTAAGAGCACTGAGTCACACCAGGCCTTATGTGGGATCAAACTAAGGTCCTCACACTTGCGTGACAAGCACCTCACTATCTGGGCCATCTCCCTGCCAGGATTTTTTTCTTGCTTGGTTTTTTTTTTTTTTTTTTTTTTTGTATTTTCTTTCATGTCTTCTCCCGGTTGTTTTTTAGAGGGTTTGGTAAAGTATGAGGAAATAGTGTACACTACTAGGTTCCAAGCTTTAAAGCTGTGAATGAAGATGGAAGTGATTGCTTTCATGTCAGGCTCAATCGATTTATCACGAAGGTGTGGAAGTTAACAGGCATTAATCAAAGTCTTGTGCTGGGAATTTAATAGATTGTTAGATTCTGAAATTTCAGTCCTACAATGAAGCAATGCTAAAATATAGAGGCCTAAGACACACTTGCATTAGCAGGAACTGCCATCTCTAAGATTTTGAAGACAGCCTTCAATATGAATGTATTAACAGATCTTTGTTAGGAAGCAATGCACTTTTATGTTCTATGACAGACTAGTTCTCCTGAAAAACATCTGCCTGTGGGCTGGACTAGCAGCTATGGAGAAGTCTGGAATTAGGAATGGATGGAAGACATTCGGTTTGGTCCTGGGTCCCTCATCTGTTGTGTGAAATCAGAAGGTGGAGCTAGCCACTATTTAACCATAGAAGCCAGGTGGCTCACACCTTTAATACCATCACTCAGGAGGTGGAGAGAGGAAGTTATAAAGCAGTGGGGGAGACAGGCTCTTGGTCTTTTTTTGATCGGAGAATCCAGACAGGTAAGAAGTCACTGGTGGCTGTTCCCCTGATTTTCTGATCTTTTAGGCAAGCTTTATTTGTCAGAACACAAACAAAATATCACACAATACTCATCCAAGGTACAATTGTTCAAAGTCTAGAAAGGTTCTGGCAATCCCATTGTCAATGTCTTCAGCCTATGGATAAGGATGAAGTAAACGAGAGAATCTCCAGAAAGAGAAGGCAGGGAGGTGGGGGCTTCACCAATGCTGTTCCAGGTAGTCTAAAAAGAGGCTCATGGTCATGGCTTGTGTGTGGCAAGGATTTCTAGAGACATATTTAGAAAGGTCTAGACAGAATTTTTTGTTCTAGACAGGGTTTTTGTTCATCTTAAGGTTGACACTCAAGACTGCTTCAGGGACTTGAGATACCAAGTAGAAGTCAGGATGTTAGGGGTGGGTAAACATGGTGTACTTACCCAAAGTATGACTCCCATCTACTGACAGGGAGATTGATGGAGGCTCCTTCCCACTGCACTGGGGAGGACAAAAGTCTAGACTTTTCTTCTAGACTGCCAAGTCTCAATGCTCTATTTCTTTTGATATGGTGTAGTATTTGAGATTGTTGATTTTGTTTTCCCTACTGTTTTCACACATCATTCACTAATATGACAAGTGTTGCCAATTCACCATTTATTGTCCCTTCCCCCTCTTCCCAAATCATATAACAGAATCTTCATAATTCATAAGTGAGCTTTCTAGATTCTGAATTACATACCACTACAAAGATGTTCTGGGAAAATGCATCACTCACTTTTGTTTTGTTCTTGTTCATCTACAGTGTCTTATTGTTTCATTAGTTAGACATATAGTACCTTTAGGTAGGGTCTACATTAAAGTTTGTAGAGGAGGCAGAAAGCAGCATTATTTTGGGTGACTTGATTAGATATGATGGCGGCATGCAGGGATCATGTTCCTCAGCCTAACAGGTACCCCAGGACTTGGCATGTTGGAAGACTTGTTTGCCTGGTATGGCGAGCAAGTATGAGCTGGCCTCCATATTTGTCATCTTTTGAAGCTGTGATAAATGTGTACCTCCTTGGTAAAGTTTTCCCTTCTGCATGTAGATAGCCCTGTGCTCCCACTGTGGGTACTCATATAGCGTTATAGTGCACTGTTGTCTTTATAGGTCTGTGTCTTCCATTAGATGGGCAGGTGGTGGGGACAGGAACTGTGGCTAGCTAATTTTCATGTTCCCAGGCAGAGCTCTACTCTCATGACTTAATCACCTCCTATTTAACACACACTGGAGCTTAGGATCTCAACATGTGAATTTGGGTGGAAATAAATGTTGAGAATCTTGCAGGATGGCAAGAGAATTTGTAACCACTGTTCACATGAAAAAAACCTGCTGCATCTCAAATGTCTCAGATTCTTGGCCAGAATGGAGTTTATTCTTGTTATTCAAGCCAATTCAGGAATTAGAGTTTGTTCGCACTCTATATAGCTGAAAATGCCCTCATTTCTACAGTGACACATGTTTCCAAGCAGGTAACTGATCCTAACATGGACACCACCAACCTAAACTCCTGAAGCAGAGAGCCTACTGCATCTGGAAAATTACCCGATTGAGCAAATTGTTGTTGCTGTTTTAAAAATCCTGGGAATTTGATAGGAGGGAAAAAACCCTGTCTGACAGAAATGGCAAAGTCGTGTTATGTCCGGTCTCCCTTTATGAACCACACAAGAATAACTGAGAAGAAATATTTTTTAGAACTTCTAGTAATGCAACACTGTGGATAATATGGCATTATACAAAGAGCAATTTACTGAGGCCTTGGTTTTGTTTTCTGAAGATAACTTGAAAGCGTGAATGGGCACAGGGATTTATTAAACATCTGCCAAGATCCAGGCCTGCGTGTGTTGTCATCCTTATGCTCACACAGATCCCATATGTTAAATACTAAGACTCCTATCTGCAGTACTATGTATCTTATAGAAATAGAGATTACTAATGGACCAGCATCCCCAAACAGGCCTTGCTCCTGGACCACATTTTCTAAGAGATGAGCTTTAAAAGTAACAACAGCCACTTACTACACTTGTTTCTTCCTACTCACACACAGTCATCCAGATCACATGAGAGAAGTCATACGGTCATCGTTACTCACTGTAATGCATTCTGACTGAAATATACACATATCTCTCTATGAGTGAAACGTGTGTGTGACTGTTAAGATTGGGATAGACCATCACTGGCTGTGAACTTGGCACGTATTCAGAACGATGTGCAGTACCATTTTAGGAGGTTCAGTGTATTAAAAGCCCCCATTCTCTTCTTGGCCATCTTACTGAGTCACTTTTGTGCCTGGGGTTTACCATAAGCTCACTGCCTCTTAGGCTGATACAGAGTTAGATAAGGTATAGTTACATGAACACACACACACACACACACACACACACACACACACACACACATCTTGGGAAAAAGATCTGTATGTGATATCTTTAATAAACTTAGTAGCCTATGTAATTCTTACATGATCTTTCTCTAGTCTATAGGTCAGCAAATCACAGCTCATGGGCCAAATTCTACCTGCTGCTCTTTGTATAGGGTCTGGAAACAAAGAATCACATCTGATTACTTAAAAGGAGGGTGATAAACAGTCTACTGTGAAATCAGGAAAGGATGTGAATTCCAAATCCCAGCATCCATCAAGCTGTAGGCAAACACAGGCACATTCATTTGCTTGTGTATCAGCGATGGCTGCTTGTGTGTTATGACGGCAGTGCTGATTGCTTGCGGCAGAGAACACAGAGCCTTGAAAGCTGGAAATATTTCTTTTCTGTCCTTTTAGATAACACTTCACCCACCTGAAGTCCAGACAGTAAAGCGGCTCTTATGTGTATGAAATCTGCCTACCAGATATCTGTGTGAGCTCTGCCGTCGGATGCAGGAGAATCACTCTTCAGATGTTGTGCCCAAAACTGGGAGGAAAGGGAAGTAGCTGAGAAAAGAAAATGTGTAAGATTTAAAGTGCCATCCTATATCCAGACAGTCTGGAAGCAGAGAGAAGGGAAACAGATTTCAATCAGTCTGGCTTACATATGGACTCTGTAGTCTTGGTATAAATATCACCAAGCAAAGACTCCTCTTGCTGTTGTCCTGCCCTCCTGCCACTGCAAGAGCCACAGATCACCTGAATGCTTGCTTGGAAGGGCTTTTGCATTTCTCTCTTGCTGCTCATTAGATTTACATGCCCGAGAAAATAGCAAATCAACATGTCTTTCGTCACTTTCTTTGTAACAGCCTGTGCACAAGCTAAGTCCTTCTCTGTGTTGTGGCAAGGACTTGACTTTGAGAGCTGGGCACCCAGTGTTTTTCTTTGCTTCTTTAAAGAAATAGCCTCTGTGCAAAAGATATTCTGGTCAAGAGCCTGCCACCAGTGTATTGTCTGCTTTCTGAGTGGCAATTCCCACCCACTGGTCATTATGGAAATACACTTGGCTGATAATTTCCAGGAAGACTCGAGTGCCCCTACTTCAAGGTTATCTCAAAGGAGAGTTTAAAGAGCATACTCCTCCCTCCCCTCACTTGTAAAATATGTATATTTACAAGAACATGCATAAATGGTCACCAGGGAAGGTAAGCCAGAAGAGAGCTGGGAGATGCCTTTTCTCACTCAGTTCACACATCACTGAGGCAGATAAAATTGCTTTCGTACAAAGCCTCCAAATACACCGTTAAGGACTCTGTCCTGAAAATTGATCTATACACTATGATAAAATTCAGTGCATCTCTTTCATAAATATCTAACAGTGGCATCAATGGCTGCTGCTCCTGCCTGGCTCCCAGGGACTGTTCTCCAGCAGGCAGGACAGCCCGTGGCTCAGAGCCTCTCCGTGCACAAGGCTGTCATCAGCAGCTGCATCAAAACTTAATTAAAGCATTAGGCTGAGTGCAGTACAATGTAAGCTAAGCCTCAGTTTACAGTATTAAAGTCAGTTGTCTGACTGCCCGTGGAATATTAGATTAAATCTGTTTAATTTTAATAATGGTAACAATGGCCTCCGAGACCTGCAACTTGTCATTTCCTAAACATCCCATGTAGTTTTCTTGTGCCGCTTCCCGTGGCTCTGAGTGCCACATGTGTTACTGTCAGGCTTTGTAAGTCACAGAAAGCCAGCAGGACCGCAGGACTTTCTTTGTTCTGTCTTACAGTGCTAATGTCATTTGAAAAGTCACTGCATCCTTGTATCTGAAGTTTCACATAAAGACCTCATTTGGAAGCCATATGCAAACCATATGGGGGAGAACTATGCAGCCTAAGGTCAGCTCGTAACGCTGTCTCTGAATGGCTAGTGGGAGCATTTGATTGGACAATGTAGGGAAGATAGTGTCCCAGGGAAGGAAAAATGTGAGCCAGTCTTTAAGTGATAATAGATGTCCCTAGGATTGAATCAGGAGCTTGGCACGAAGCAGGCATTTAGGAAGATTTTACAGTGAGTAAAATGAGGGCTAATGAGCAATGACCTCAAAGCCTGACCACATAGGCAAGAGACTGCTCTGTGGCTCACCATATCTGTATACCTGTGAGTTAAAACAAGGGCTTAATCCCAGTTTAATTAATATTTAAGGAAGGACTGAAATAGAGGAAAACCACCTCCCAAAAATTGTAGACATACATGATTGTATAATCAATGTGATTGTATGAATTGTAAACTCACGTGAGTTTGTTATAGTATACTTACTATTCTATAGGAAATGGCTAGCTACACACTGATACTTTTAACAAATATTAAGAAGTATCCATTGTACTACAACACAAAGGATAAATTATTAATGATTAAACGTATTTGAAGGAATGCATGTGAAATTTTTTATAATGTGTACTAATGATATAATTTTGTTAAAAGAAGTCAGGAAGACTAAGGGTCATGTCTAAAATCAGACAGTGATTTCACAGTTCCTCCAGCATGTGAGTTTTGGGCAAGTTTCTCATTTGATCAGGAGCTGGGCTGACTGATTTCAAAGTCTTTCCCAGGTTTCTGATACAGACTCAAGTGACTTGAGAATACTTCAAATTCTCAGCGCTGGACTCTGTACCTATGAGTTTCTGGATATCTCAGCCATATCTTGTTCATGTGTAAAATATTAAATATCTGCTTAGAGGGCTCCTAAGAGCTTCCGAGTAGGGCCAGAAGGAAAGGGACATTAACAACATGCAAAAGTAGTTATTGGGTTTTGTATAGCCTGTTACTTTGCAGACTCCGACTTTGAAGCACACTGGAAGTGTCTAGGAGAGTGGTTTAGCTTTATCCTGTGTTCTTCCTTTTGTGTCAGTGGTTGGGGAACTTACAGACAAGAAGTGGCATCTAGCACTGGGGGCTTCAGCTGAGTGGGGGGATGGGCGCTGACCTCTTAGGGTACACATAGAGAGCTCATTGATAGTCATAGCTCATAGAGATTTTACTCACTCTTGGGTATCTGAGGGCTTGAGAAGAGCTAATTAACAGATGTGAATCCTGGCTTCTACCTAGGCATCTTCTGCGGTGAATGAGCTGACATTCCAACACTGAAGGAGGCTTGCGGTGGTATCAGTGAGCCTGTGGTCTGTTGCTTCTTCTTCTCATCTCTTCCATAGAACCCTGCTTACAAAATTTGATTTCAGCCACCCCTAATTCAGATTTTGAAATCAGTTCCTTTTAATTGCCTGAGAGATCTCCCTACTAGTAAGGAAGATGGAGTTTGCCATATGTACTGAAGCTCAAGGACTGATTTATTATCACACACATTTAGAGGAGCTCAACTGATCTTTAAGATAATTGTACCTCTAAAAATGCATGTGATGAGACAAATATTTGAAAAGGGGGGTGGTGGTCTACAGGTCTACTCAGTGGTTAAGAGCAGTGCTAGTTTTGCAGGGGACCAGAGTTCAATTTCCAGCATCCGTGTTGGGTGGCTCAGTCAGGGCCTCGGAATCCCTCTTGTGGACTCTGTGGGCACCACACCCATGCACACAAACCACACAGACACACAATGAAAAATGAAAATAAACCTTAGGGAAATGTAAACAAAACCCTCATAATGAAGACTCTACTCTGTCCACCACTGCTGTCTTTTATACAGGATGGCCCGGACATCACATGCATTGATGCCTTCTCTGTGACATTTTTGTTTCCTATGCCGTCTCCCTTGACAGCAATTTGAATTGTTTAGCTAGCTCTTGAGTGAGGTTAACAGTGGAAACAAACAATGCTGCTCCAAAGAGAGAAGACACATCCAAAAATGAAACCATCCCATCTCGCTTAGGGTTCTGTCTGAACTCTCTCTCATCTAGGATTCGCTTAAGCTAACCCGAGGCCTGTGGTCTTATTTAGTATCAGCCAGTAATAAAGAGCCCTTCAGCTAAACATGGTCTCATCCCTCTATTAACTGCAGCTCCTGAAGTAGTCATTGAGGGAAGGGGAGTCAGAACCCTTCAATGTCAAGGCGTTTAGAGGCACTCTAGCTTCAATCAAGATGCGCGGCGCTAAGTGCCTGCTTTCATTTACATGAAATATTCATATGGCATTCCGTTTTGCTTTTCTCTCTCTCCTAATCATCACTTTTCGGAAGAAGCTACAATCATCTCAGTTAGGGGAGGGTGTTATGGGATGGGCTGTACCTTTCAAAGTCAGGCTTCCTGCAGATAGCTAGTTCTGTAATGAGGCAGCAGACTGCATGGACCGCCAAAGGTCTCCCTCACAGAGGCTGGCCTTGTTATCACGCACACTATTCATCTTCAAGTATACAACTTAGTGCAGATGAAAGTAATTAATTACCCATAACAAAGCTGTCAAAAAGCCATTTAGGATTTTGACAGAAAAAAATTTAACATTTGCTTTAAGCAGAAAACAAAAATCATAAACCTCAACAAACTCAAAAGCAGTTGTATGTGCATGAGCTCTACCGTCACTGCTGTCCTTTAATTACGTGATAGTAGCATTAAAATTAATTTCTAGTTCTTTTGACTTACATTAATTGTATGACACGCTGTAGAGTTGATACAAGTTTTAAAACACATCAGGGTGAGAAAAATGTGTCCTCTATAAATCATTTCTTTTTTCCTTCTCTTTCTTCCTTCCCTGTGCCCTTCCCTCTCTTTCCTCTTCTTACTCTCCTTTGTTATTTCGCCTCTCTTTCCCAAATAGTGATTGAGTTGTCTATTCAGTTCTTTCCCCTTCAATATTCCACTGGACCCAGATGGCACTTGCAGAATTCAGCTCTTTGGCCCGGAGCACCATGGCCGTGCCTACCTGATTTCAGTTGAAGTCTTTCTCACCTGCAGTTGCTTCGAGGAGACACAGGAAATGGTTAATCATTTGTGTAGGAATTCTGGCCCATTATTCCAGATATTCAAATGTCTTTTCAAAGCTTTTCCTGCACTTTATTTATTTCTCTTTCACTATGCAGATTTGATTGTGACATGAGGAGATAGAAGAGTTGGTCTTTGCTTGTGGGAATATCCTCTGCAAATGAATTTTTACATTAAATGAGAAATGTCAGGTTAATCATTAACGTCTAATGAAAGTGAGAGTAAACGTGTAATGTTTTCGCTTAGAGTGCTGCATTTTTAACAGACGGCAGCTCATAATCGGCACGCACTGGAGAGGCACTCATTTTTAAAGTTAGAAATGTTAATGGCCCTGAAACAGTTAGTTTTTCATGTCCATTTAACCCTTCAGCCTATATAAACTGAAAGAGCAGCCTGAGTGGTCAGAGTTCAGCTGCCTCCCACTTAGGTAGTTTTCTACTTTAGAACATCATACAAAATCAGAGCAGATCACCCAAATTAAAAATAAATATCCAAATGGGAAAACCCTGAAAACATTTTCAAACCTTACTTCTGTCTGCATGTGTTTTAACACAATTTAAAGCATGTTTGATTACTCCCTGACTCACAATCTTTTAAAGCTATAACCTTCTCTAAATAAGACAAAATACCTTAAAGATCAGGTTTTAAGAGGGAAAGAATTCAAGTGATTTGTGATCCTGTGGCTTGGTGTGGGTAAAAATGAAGGAAGTGGAAACATTTTGGGTCCACGATCTTTAGTGACTTAAATAAAGGAACAACCACATTTAATTACAAAGGAAGCACAACTGTGATGTTTTTCCTCAGTGAATAAAATACCATGGAGAAAACATTAGGAAAGGATGAGCACTTTTACCAAAGTCTCTGTGCACTTTGCAATGAGGGCGCAGGGAAAGCGTTTTCATACATTGTCAGAATCACACCTTGCCAAGTAATCAACATTGATCAATAAACACGTGAAGCACAAACCAAGAGGGTTAGATACCATGATCTTCACATAATTTTAGCTTCAAATGTTACTTTCTGGCTTCATAGTTTTGCTTACTTCAGACGAGAGCTCCCCCTTCTCTTTGATATTTAGAGTTGCTAACAACTTGAAGTTGTTTAATCTTTGTTTTTGCTTTGAAAATCCTTTATTTAAGAAGAAAAAAATAATAAAGATATTTCAAACAATGGTCAGCACAGACTGTAATTCAGGATAATAGATACTGGTCCTTGGAATATCAAGAAAATACTGTGAGATTAAAGATCCAAAATATTAAACTTTCAAATGCAAGTAATAATTCTAGATCAAGCACTTTCCACACTTTAAGAAATTATTGTGTGTGTTAACGCCACCATTCTACCTATCCTGAATACACCCCAAAGCTTCCAGAGCAGTGGAAGGGTAGGGTTTTGTGAAACTGCATCATAACTGGTACCCTCCATTGTCCCCTTGCCTAGATGTAACTGTTAGGGTTAATCTGCTTCTGCCCTGGCCTGACAGTCTTGTGCATATACTTAAAGTAACAAACATGAAACAGGCTATTTTCCCTTCTTCCAAACCCGTACAAAAAGTGCCTTGGCTCAGATTTCAAGATTTACTCTTAAAACCTGCCAAAGTTTGAGGGGTTTGAGTCAGATGTCACCGTCCTACCTGTGGGTACCTTTAATCCCTGTGAGAAGTGGGACTCCCCTTACACGGTTAGCTTTGGATCTGATGGCAATGGTTTTGATGCAACTCTCCATGCAGACATAAAAGAATGGGCTTTCCCTTGTTCTGTTTCCTAGAGGACTCACAATAGGAAAGACTCTGGGTTCTAAAGTTAGGGCTCGGTTCGTGGAAGCAAATTTTCTTGCAAAAGAGGGGCAAGGGGTGATCATTTCTCCTACAGTATCATTGCAAAACAGAGAACGGTGAAAAAAGAATGTTTAAAAAATAAGCTGGTTAGTTTATGTGAACACTGCTCAGTGCTGGCTTGAATTAAGACCTGATTTCAAGGCAGGAATAGCTATAACTATGGAAAGTTGGAATTCTATACAGAACATCCTTGAA